>NC_083242.1:18578113-19944280 GCF_032191835.1 Heteronotia binoei | reverse complement strand
GTTGCACCTTTAAGACCAACTTAGTTTTATTGAGAACATAAGCTTTCGTGTGCTCTCTAAGCACGCTTCATCAGATGAGGAATCCGGTACTTTGTGTGGCTTTGCTCACTGTACCGGATTCCTAGTCTGATAAAGTGTGCTTAGAGAATACATGAAAGCTTACGTTCTCAATAAAACTAAGTTGGTCTTAAAGGTGCACTTGAATCCTATTTTGTTCTAAAGTTTTATTCAGAATGTAAGCTTTCGTATGCATGCAGACTTCTTCAGACGAGGGGATGAGGTCTGAAGAAGTCTGCATGCACACAAAATCTTACATTCAGAATAAAACTTTGTTGGTCTTAAAAGTGCTACTGGACTCCTACTTTGTTCTACTGTTTAGATCTGTGTGACCATCTTCTATATTCCAGCCATGGTGCTTTACAATGATCAATTTTCATGTTTTGCCATCTTTTAAATGTCTAATCTGCAATGCTGATCTTGTGAACCTAGGGGACGGTGTTTATGAAGTTCCTGCATTGTGCAGGGGATTGGACTAGATGACTGGGGGCACCTTCCAACTCCACTATTCTAGGAATTGTTTTATATGATGATGATGATTAAAAGTAGTAAAAATGCCTGGGGGATAGTCCAGCCAAGCCTAATAATCTCATCAGTTCTCAGAAAATATGCAAGGCTGACCCTGGCAAGTACTTGGATGGGAGACCTCCAAGGAATACCCGGGCTGGGATGCAGAGACAGGCTGTATCAAGCCATTTCTCTGAACATCCATGCCCTTGACTTCCAGGCATGCGCACTACATACAACACATGCAATACAAAAAATACCCCCCAAAAGTAGTAAGAATTTTCACACGTTTTTAAAATATTTATGTGTGTGTGTGTGTATATGAATATAAAACACTTTGCACGGTACTTGAAATTATAAGCAAACTCTATGTTACGTATTATTAGGAAAGGGATTGATAATAAAACAGCCAATATTGTAATGCCCTGTATAGATTTATGGCGGAGTCTCATTTGGAATATTGGGTACAGTTCTGGTCCCTGTATCTCCAAAAGGACATTGCAGAGCTGGAAAAAGTACAGAAGAGGGTGACCAAGATGATTAGGGGATTGGAGGACCTTCCCTTTGAGGAAAGGTCAAAGAGTCTGGGACATTTCCATTTAGAAAAGAGACTACTAACGGGAGTTATGATAGAGGGTTATACAATTATGCATGGGGAGGAAAGAGCTGACAAAGATGATTTTTTCTCCCTTCCACAAAATACTAGAACTTGAGGGCATCCAGTGAAGCTGACTGATGGTAGGTTCTGGACAAACAAAAGGAAAAACTTCTTTAAACAGTGAGCAATTAAAATGTGGAATTCGCTGTCAGAGGGTGTAGTGATAGCCACACGAACAACCAACTTTAAAAGGGGATTAGATAGATTCACGGAGGATGGGTCAGTCCACGGCTGGTGACTGAGGGGAACTTCCACAATCAGAGGCACTAAACCTCTTAATCCCAGAGCCTGGAGGCACAGAGGAATTGAGCAGCCACTGTGTGAGAATGCTGGGCTAGATGGACCATTTGTCTGTTCCAGCAGGGTTCTTGTTATGTTATGCTAATGAGTCAAGGTGAGAGAAGAAGACTGCAGATTTATACCCTGCCCTTTTCTCTGAATCAGAGACTCAGAACAGTTTACAGTCTCCTATATCTTCTTCCCCCACAACAGACACCTGCGATAGCTATGGCTAACCCAAGGCCATTCCAGCAGGTGCAAGCGGAGGAGTGGGGAATCAAGCCCGGTTCTCCCAGAAGTCCACGCACTTCACCACTACACCAAACTGGCTGAAGTTCAACCCTTCAAAAATGAAGATTGTGTGGTTGGGTAGGTCTTGGACTCAGGGGTGGCTGGCTTTACCTGCACTTGATGGAGTCCAGCTCTCTGCAATAGACTCTTTTAGGAGTTATGGGGTGTGGCTTAAAAGCAGCATTTTATCACTGATGCCAAGCCTGACAGCTGGCCCTGTCTATCCCTCTCCAACCTTGCCAGTGTGATCTATCTAATGGTTTGACTACGGCAATTTGCTCTACACAGGACTGTCTTTGTGGGTGCTTCAGAAGGTTCAGGCAATCCAGAATGCAGCTGCTAGATTGCTGAAGGGTCCTCCAGTCTGCACAGGTAACATTCATACTTCACCACCTGGACTAGCTTTGGGTCTGCTTCCAGTGTAAATTCAAAGTGCTGTTTCTAACCTATAAAGCCGTAAATGGTCTGGGACTGTCCCACCTGCGGGATCACCTCTCCCAGTATGATTCCCCTAGTCTCCTTTGGTCATAAATGGAGGTGGGCCTTCTACAGTTGCCTGGCCCACAAATAGCAAGGACATTTTCAATGGTGGCCCCTTCTTTCTGGAATCAGCTCCCTGGGGAAATCTGTTACGTTATGCTAATGAGTCTGTTATCTCTTACTTTATGCTATTGCAGGAAGTTCCAGTATTCTGTAGGTCCCGCAAGGCTGCTTTGTCTTGTGTGGCCCTTGGTTAATGTTACAAACTGGGGAGCTGCCCAGTTGTTTTAATTTAAGTAATTTGTTGTTTTAAAAATGGTATTTATTTTGTTTATTTTAAGTCCTCTCCCACTTTTTTATTTTCCCTTTTTTTTGTATAGGGATGTAAATAGTTTTTTAAAATGGGGTGGTTAATTTATAGATACATTTTCCTTTTTTTTTGCTTAGTAGATTCTGAGATTAGATGGATGATGGATAGAGGGATGGAGGGAGGGAGGGATGGAGGATGGATGGATGATAGAGGAGGGAGGGAGGGATGGAGGGAGGGAGGAGAGATAGATAAATGGAGTATGGATGGATAGAGGATGGATGGATGGAAGGAACAGTATAGATAGTAAAGGTCTCTATGGCTGATTACAGACCAGCACTTTGGGTCGACTCAGAGATGCCTCTGAAGTCGACCCAAAAAATCTGTGCAGATGGCAACATCTGCCACCCATCCTCACCCCGTCCTCCAGGCTCCTGAGACCAGCTCAAAAAGCTACCACTTCCAAAGTGGTAGCAAATATTTGAGCCGACCGTCAGTCGCCTCCAAGCCATCTGGACGTGGAAGGGAGCATGTGAGGTGATGGCAGTGTGGAATTGCCAAGCCGTCCCAAGCTGTTCCGGGTATTTTTTAAAAATGAAACCAATCAGAGCACTGGTGCGCTTGTGCACATGAGCGCTTGCCCCCCAAAGGAAAACAAAGGGAATCCGGCTTCTAGGGCATCTTTCTGTGTGGAGGCGGCCAGCCGCCTCACAGATGGGATGGGGCCGCATTGCCGGAGACTGTCTGGAGGCTCTGAGACTGCTCTTTTGGCGCCATCCCGATTCGGGACATCTCCCAGCTGTCCCTGAATGCCTGTCTGGTATCAGCCTATATGAACTTTTCTACAGCCAGGGAATTGGGCATTGTGGATCAGAGATATTATTTCCAAGCGTTTCATGCAATGTCCTGTGCACACTTTAAAATGGGAAATGGGAACAGCAGCATTAACACTTAAACAACAAGAATATCATAGGATAAAAGATCTTGTTAAAAACCATTTACAGTTACGCTGGAACTGTCCCACCACAAAACAATACCCAAAATAAGGCTGGAGCTCATTTATTTACTTTTGCTTGCAGCTCAATTTCTAATCACATACTTCTGGAAGAAAACAGACATACTTAAAAAAAAATTCCCAAAAGTCCAGGGCTTTTTTTGTAGCAGGAACTCCTTTGCATATTAAGCCACACCCCCTGATGTAGCCAATCCTCCAAGAACTTACAAGGCTCTTACTACAGGGCTTACTGTGAACTCTGGGAGGATTGGCTGTGGCCTAACATGCAATGGAGTTCCTTCTACAAAAGAAAAGCCCTGGCCACATCTAGGTTCACAAAAGAAGTGGTACCTCACTTTAAATTCACTGGAAAAAATCTACACACCAAATCCACAAAAATCCATGAAATACACTCCCTCCTGGTTTATTAAGTAGTCAAATTTTAAACCATTATAAGCTCATATTCTGTATGATGTTATCACCTAGTTGCTCACTGTAATTGTGCCCACCCAGGGAACGCTGTTACTGTTACTATTTCTTTATTTATTGTTGAATTACCATTTAGTAATGTTTTCCAGATATTGCGATACTTTTATTATTAAACAAAATAGTTAATGACTACATATTGTTTTGAAAGCACATTTTTTGTGGGTGACTTTTAGCCCTGTTTCAGACGTGCCAGAGAATGAGGTGGCACTGCCCTGAGGTAGCAAGATGGGATCCCCCCACTTTAGGAGGTTAAGTGGTGGATTCCAACTGTGCCGATCAACAGATAGTGTCTGGAGTAGGGGTAGAACATTCCAAAGTGGACTGAAACTCTGGAAGAAGGTCTACAGCCCCTCCATAACAGTGTACAGGGCTTTTTTTGTAGCAGGAACTTCTTTGCCTATTAGGCCACACACCCCTGATGTAGCCAATCCTCCAAGACCTTACAGGTCTCTTCGTGCAAGGCCTACTGAGAGCTCTTGGAGGATTGGCTACATCAGGGGTGTGTGGCCTAATAGGCAAAGGAGTTTCTGTTACAAAAAAAGCCCTGGCAGTGCAGCCCCTTCTACCATCTCTGGTCTCAGCTGCCTTGTCCACCTGTATAAATGAAGCAGACCTCCATGCCTTGCATGGCTCCATTCATTCTGCACTGCAACATTAGAATCCAAAGGAGTACAGGCAGCCTTTGCTGTTCTTGTCAAGAGTCACTCCATTTTGTTCCTCTTGCCATATGTATCCAGCTATACAATACTGTGCTGGAGCTGGCTATGCTGCTTTGAGGTAGTTGCTGCTTGTTGCTTATCTGAAGGGAGGATGGTATGTCTGGGACTGGGAGCGGGCTAGTTGCTATGTAACCAAGGCTGTGAACAGGAGGAGATGCGACCCGAGAACTGATAACGACACCTGTGGTGATGAGAGCTTAATAGAAACCCCGCGCAAACCTCCCGCTTTTGCTTGGCGCTCTTTGACTTGAATTATAATGGTCAGGGCAAAGGTTTATAAGTTGGGAGAACCAATGGTCTTGTCAGTTCTGACAACGCATGTGTATGCCCATGAAGCTGAAATAAAGATCTTGAACTCATCTTTGCCTTGGCTCTGGGTCTGACAGTTCTGACATGCCACAAAAAGCAACCAAGTGGCCAGCCCAAGAAGTCAGTGTTCTGGAACTATCAGACATGCAAATACAGCTTGCAAAACCATTACTCTTGAACTAGGATGTTATTTTTCTCACCATAACTGAGTAGTTTTTAAAAAAACATTCACATCACCCACCATGTTTTTCATTTCCTCTTCTGTTTTTTGGGGGGCTCCTTGTTGGCTTCTGCATTGCACTCTCTGCGCCCACTGTCTTGAACAATGGCAGCTGTAGTTTTTCGGCTACGGCCCAAGCCCAAGGCACTTTTCCACAAGGTGAGGTGTCCACATTTTCTCTGCATCTGCTAGAAAAATGTATCCGAAATAATGAGGCCAAGTATGGGCGGGATCCTAGTCAAAACTTTGTAGTTAAGAGGCACGTTCCGAAGAATGTGACCAAAGGAACCACAACGGCTGCAGGGGAGGGGCTATAGCTCAGTAGAAGAATGTCTGCTTGGCATGCAGAAGGTGCAAGGTTCAATCCCCAGTATCTCCAGGTAAAAAGACCAAGCAATAGGTAATCTGAAAGACCTCTGCCTGAGACATTCACTAGGGATTGTCCCACAAGTTTTGTGGCCGAAAACTGAATCCTGCAGTTGCAAGGCCAACTATGAAAGGTTTATAAAAATATGAATGGGTGGAGGAAGGAGAGCAGACTTTCAGTCTCTCCCAAAACACTAGAACTCAGGAGTAGATCCAAGAACTCATTGCTTCAGGATGTAGTGTCAGTCACAAACCTAAGTAGCCCACAATGAGCACTAGACCAATTCATGGAGGGAAAAGTCCTTCAGTGACATGAAGGCAAACTGGAAAGTGCAGGGGCAGTCTACCTCTGGATATTAGTTGTGAGGGACAATTCTGCAGGCACAGTCCATGCAAGCAGGCACACAAATCTTGGCTTGTTTCTTTAAAAAAAATTTTTCCCTGATTTCATTGTAACGGGTCCAATTAACAGGTTATATTGAACAAATATGTCAAATCATTCACAAGTTAAGAAAGTATAAATTCCTAGCAGCTCACTGATGTGAATGCAATCAAACCTATGTGTAGATGCTTATCTGTTACCATTAAGCAGGGGTGGTCAAACTTCCTTAACCTAAGAGCCACGCAGAATAAACATCAGATGTTTGAGAGCCACAAGACATGAACATCAGGTGTTTGAGAGAGAGAAGGAAGGAAGGAGGGAAGCGAGCAAGCAGGCTTGGCTTGGCAAAGTGATTTAAAGAGACAAATGCCTTCTCCAAGCCAGCCAACAGGGTGGTGGGGGTTTTGAGGGCCACACAATATGTGTGAAAGAGCCACAGGTGGCTCCTGAGCCACAGTTTGGCCACCCTTGCCATTAAGTATGAAAGAAGCATTTCAGAATAAAGTTCACCTGCATAAAGATCGTGCCGCTTGCAATTATTTAAAATTATATATACAAGATAACCTTACATGTAAATTTAAGTAAACTAAACTAAAAGAGTATAACAAAATAAAGAAAATGGCTTTTTTTAGAAGGCGGAAAGTATAAGTAGGGGTTTCTATTCCCTTTAAGGGTGATGAGATTTTACCTGCTATCATTTTTGGTTGTTCCAATCTTGTACTTATAGGAGGCTTTATTTTCTCCCATTTTTGTGCTATTTGCGCTTCAGCCCCTATCAGTGACAGGAGTCTGCTGAAGTTACTTCTGCATTAGTCATGTGGTGGACTACTTGCAGAAAGGCAGCTTCCGTGGTAGCATGGCTGAAGTAACAGGAAGGGCTAAACATGGAGGAAGCCAGGGGCCTTGCCCTTTGAAAAGAAACTGTGAAGGCCTGATTTCATTTCAGATAATCCACAGTTTCTTCTGAAGAAGCCTAGAAACTAGTTTTGTGAGGCAGCTGAGGGTTCCCTGAAAGAGATCCTTGTCCTCCCTACAGGCTTACAGTCCCTGGTATTCCTTCATGAATAGTGTAATGGTCAGGGCTTTTTTTGTAGCATGAGCTCCTTTACATATTAGGCCACACCCTCCTGATGTAGCCAATCCTCCAAGAGCTTACAGGGCTCTTAGTACAGGGCCTCCTGTAAGCTCATGGAGGATTGGCTATATCGGGGGTGTGTGGCCTAATATGTTACCAAAAAAGCCCTGGTAATGGCTAAAACAGCTTTTCCTGTTTGATTTGTTAGGCAGGCAGGGTTTACAGACAAGGACTGTCTTCTGGGCCCTTGCCGGTGTGCCAATATTTCTAAAAGCATTAGTAAACATTCAAAGAAACCACAGCTTCAGGGTCCCATAAAGCTCCTCGCACTTTCTTATGATTAACTGAAGCAAAACAGTTAAAAATGCTGAAAACATGATGCAGCAGAAGAGACACTGTGCACACTGGCTTAATTTTAATCCTATATTCAGGTGTGGAATCCATCATCCTTCCTGCAGAGGTGGGTAAATGCACCATGGGGATTTTGACGATCAAGAGTGGAATTCACACAGCCCCAATTTCAGGTCCCTTACAAATGACAGAGGATGACAGGGCTGGTGCCAAGAGAACATAAAAACATAAGAGAAGCCATGTTGGATGAGGCCAATGTCACACAGTGGCCAAAAAACCCAGGTGCCACCAAGAATACAGAACATCACTTGCCCCAGACAGAGAGTTCCATCTATACTCTGGGGCTAATAGCCACTGACAGACCACTGCTCCATGTTTATCCAATCCCCTCTTCAAGCTGTCTATGCTTGTAGCCACCACCACCTCCTGTGGCAGTGAATTCCATGTCCCATGCTCTGTACAGCACCTTGCACACTCCCAAATAAATGCTTCCCAGAGCCCGGTTTCTCCCAGCTTACTTTTGTTGAGCTTCTCAACGCAGCTTTGGATCTTGCCCAGGTAGATCATGTAGTGTTTGAGAGTGTATTGAATAGGCAGAAGACCGGGGATGGACTCCATTGCCTCGTCAGCCATGAACGCTGCAGCTTCCAGAGCTCCTGCGGTTAAAATCGCTGCGAAAGAAAACAGACCGACTTGATAAGCAGAAGGAAAAGACTTCTGGATTGTGTCTTATTTATAAAGTGCAGCCTCTGTTGCTCTTTGGGCAGCTTTATGTGATTAAATGCAGCAAATTCCTGCTGAAAACTCACACCCTTAAAAAAAAAGGAACATGTAGCAGGTGGAATATGCACATACAGGAAAACATCCAGTGGGATGTGAAAATTTTGGTTGGTGCAATTGCTGCAATAGGTTCTGATTCACTGCCAAGCTGAGAGTCAGTAAGGTATGGGGCGAAGACTACTTCTGAAGTGAGGTTTTTTTTACTAACATTCTTATATCATAGAAGAATCATAGAGCTGGAAGAGACCTCCAGGGTCATCTAGTCCAACCCCCTGCACAATGCACGAAACTCACAAACACCTCCCCCTCAATTCACAGGATCTTCGTTGCTGTCAGATGGCCATCTAGCCTCTGTTTAAAAACCTCCAAGGAAGGAGAGCCCACCACCTCCTGAGGAAGCCTGTTCCACTGAGGAACCACTATGTCAGGAAATTCTTTCTAATGTTGAGCCAGAAACTCTTCTGATTTAATATCAACCCACTGGTTCTGGGCCAACCTTCTGGGGCAACAGAAAACAATTTTTCCCCATCCTCTATATGTCAGCCCTTCAAGTACTTGAAGATGTGGATCATATCACCTCTCAGCCACCTCCTCTCCAGGCTAAACATGCCCAGCTCCTTCAACCTTTCTTCAGAGGACTTGGTCTCCATACCCCTCACTATCTTTGTCGCCCTCCTCTGGACCCGTTCCAGCTTGTCTCTATCCTTCTTAAAATGTGGTGCCCAAAACTGAACACAATACAGGTGAGGTCTTACCAGAGCACAGTAAAGTGATACCATCACATCAGGTGATCTGGACACTATACTTCTATTGATACAGTCCAAAATTGCACTTGCCTTTTTAGCCACTGCATCACACTGTTGATTCATATTCAGTGTATGGTCCACTAAGACCCCTAGATCCTTTTCGCACATACTACTGCTAAGACAAGCCTCCCCCAACCTATAACCATGCATTGGATTTTTCCTAACTAAATGCAAAACTTTACATTTATCCCTGTTGAAATTCGTTTTGTTGGGTTTAGTCCAGTTTTCGAGTAGGTCAAGATCATCCTGCATCCAGTCTTCTACTGTATTTGCAGCCCCTCCCAATTTAGTATCATCTGCAAATTTAATAAGCATTCCCTTTATACCTTCATCCAAATAATTTATAAAGATGTTGAACAAAACAGGTTCCAGGACAGATCCTTGAGACACTCCACTTGTCACTCCTCTCCAAGTGGATAAGGAACCATTCTGTGGCCCCAGAAGGTAGGACCAGATCCATTGGGTTGAAATTAAATCAAAAGAGTTTCTGGCTCAACATTAGGAAGAACTTCCTGACTGTTAGAGTGATTCCTCAGTGGAACAGGCTTTCTCAGGAGGTGGTGGGCTCTCCTTCCTTGGAGGTTTTTAAACAGAGGCTAGATGGCCATCTGACAGCAATGAAAATCCTGTGAATTTAGGGGAAAGTGTTTGTGAGTTTCCTGCATTCTGCAGGGGGTTGGACTAGATGATCCTAAAGATCCCTTCCAACTCTATGATTCTGTGATTCATTCATAAGCACTCTTTGGGTGCGATCTGTCAACCAGTTACAGATCCACCTAATGATAGCAGGTAACAGATAACAGATAAAAGCTACAGTACTGCAGTCCTAAGTTCTGCTTACGACCTGAGTTCGATCCCCAGCGAAAGCTGGGTTTTCAGGTAGCCAGCTCGAGGTTGACTCAGCCTTCCATCCTTCCGAAGTCGGGGGAAAGTGTAGATGACTGGAGAAGGCAATGGCAAACCACCCCGTAAAAAGTCTGCCGTGAAAACATTGTGAAAGCAACGTCACCCCAGAGTTGGAAATGACCGTTGCTTGCACAGTGGACCTTTCCTTTTCTTTCCAACAAGGATAGTGTGTTGAACCTTATCAAAAGCCTTACTGAAATCAAGATAAATGATGTCTACAGCATTCCCCTGATCCAGCAAGGTAGTCACTTTCTCAAAAAAGAAGCAGGTTAGTCTGACATGACTTGTTCTTGAGAAACCCATGCTGGCTCTTAGTAATCATAGTCATCCTTTCTAAATGTTCCAGGACTGACTGATTGATTTGTTCTAAAACTTTTCCAGGTATAGAGGTCAAGCTGACAGGTTGGTAGTTACCCGGATCCTTCTTTTTCTCCTTCTTAAAGACGGGGACAACATTCGCCTAAGCAAGATACTGAGTTCTCACAAGAGAGTTAAAACAGTTACAGTTACACACCACGAGTTATCTGTGACCATGAGAAACAGTTGCGCTGGCCTCCTCCATGGGCCCACATCTTAAGTTTCGATACAAGCTAGGCACACTACCTATGACACAAGCAAGCCTAAAATAGCATACACAGAAAACATGGCAAGGAATCTTGACAGGTATGTTTCTTGGGGCAGGGACCCTGAATTTTGTAAAACACAGACGACACTCATGGACTGATTTTTTTTTTAATTGGGATGCTCTGCTCCTGCATCCCTTTAGGCATCCTTCAGTTCCCCAAGCAACAGAAATCTATTGGTGGGAAGTAAATTTAAACAAATAGCTGGACAGCAAAACTATTGCCAAGGCTTTCATTACAAGCTGCCTAGAAACAGCTGCCAGACTGTAACATTCGCAGTGTTGAAAACAGTGGAGAAAAACAAAATGACAAAAAAGGTAGCCAAAGCAGAACTGAGTTCACAGTGACACAAGACAAATAGCAAAACATCCCTTTTGACGAGCAACAGCAGCTGTCGGAACGCCAAGAGCCAGGCACATTGAGAGAGTTTCAAATATCATAAATTAAAAAGCAGCAAAGAATGAAAAGCACCAGTGCTTCAGGTGGATGTTGAAAAGGGCAGCCACAAAAATTCCAGTTGAGGACCAGGTGAAGGTGGGCATAAATGAGGCAGGTATAAATGAGGCAGCAGAATGGACTCTCCCACTTCAGGCTACTGATGGGGGACTCCACTCTGGATCCCGCCTTTGCATCAAAAGAAGACTCCCAGCTTCTTTCAGAACAGACACCGCTTGCCCAAAAGTTCTCAGTGTTATGGGAGGGTTCCACTTCTCTCTTTGCTTTAGGTCAGGGTGGCAAAACTGTGGCTCTGGAGTCATATGCGGCTCTTTCACACATATTGTGTGGCTCCCAGAGGTCAAGGCGGAACTTAATGCATCATGTGTCACATTGGGACATCAGTCAGCCTCTAAGTACTGACCCATAGGTAGGTGACTATTTCTACCATGTGTGAAGCAGGGAAGGAGGGGGAAATAGGCAGGCTTGCAAGCTCTTATCTTCCACTACAGAGGTCACCTGGAGACCTAGAGCCAAAAGATAATTCCATAACCATTTACTATTATTCCAAAACCATTTCCTATGTTGGTCTTCTGGGGACTGTTATTCCCAGCTTTTGTTTTATAAAAAGTCTCCTTCTAGCATGGTCACCTTGTGAAATGCATACATATACTTTTTAATTTTCTGTGCAAGAAAGTATGAGAGTTTGCATAAAGATGTGTGTGTAATATTTGTTCATGTCTTGCGGCTCTCAAACATCTGATGCTTATTCTATGTTGCTCTTATACTAAGCAAATTGGGCCACCCCTGCTTTAGGCTCTTCCATTTGTCGCTCCCATCTGTACCGCAGCACAACCACCTTCATGGTACAGGGCATTTCTCACCTGATGCCGTAGCCGGCCCCACGGCCTTCAGCCTGCTGAGCTCAGTTATGGCAGCCTCTACGTCTGGGAGGAGCCCGAAGGCTTTCCCAGTACAGCTCTCCACTGCCTCACTGGAGTTGGTGGCCACCAGCTGCTGCAGGCGAGGATGAAACTTGCCTCTCTAGAGGGAAGAAAGCACATTGGTGACTCCTGCCTGCACCTACAGAGCAGAGGCAAGATTTAAAGGGCAGCCATCTGGCTAGCACACTTACCCCCTTGTCCCCTCCTGCAAGGCGGTGGCACAACTAGAAGTTCTGACCACCATCTAATTAAGTTGAATTTTATTGCAATTTGAACATATGAACATATATGAATATATGAAGCTGCCTTATACTGAATCAGACCCTTGGTCCATCAAAGTCAGTATTGTCTCCTCAGACTGGCAGCGGCTGTTGAAGGGGTTTTTTGCCTGGACCCTTTTTTGGAGATGCCAGGGATTGAACCTGGGACTTTCTGCTTACCAAGCAGATGCTCTACCACTGAGCCAGCGTCCCTCCCCCATGTTCAACTAGAAGTTCTGACCACCACCTAATTAAGTTGAATTTTATTGCAATTTCAATGTTCTCACCTTAAATTAGTATGAATATGGTTGGAAGGAAGGAAGGGAAGGAAAGAAAGAAAGGAAAGGGAGGAAGGGCCTCCAAAGAAGGAGAGCCCCCACCTTCCCAGGAAGCCTATTCAGGGGTCTCTGAAGACGGCTGACAGGTAACAAAGAGTATTAACTAATAAAAACATTTGAGTTCTACTAATACTGCTGCACCTACATGCAAGGCTGCTCAAGCCATGCAAAATAAAATTGTTGATTCCCCTTCTCAGAGCCACAGAACAAGTGCCTTGTTGAGCATGGTTTTGAACTTGTTACTTGGATCACACTACCTCTGTTAGGCAGGCAACAGATTCTGACAACAGTGTCTTACAGAAAGCTTCCAGTCCATCAGCTTGACCAGTTCCTCTCGAGTCAAGTGTTTCGCCTTCCGTTCTGCAATGGCCGCTGGCAGCTCCTCTTGGTACCTATGAGCCGTGGCAGGAAAGAAATATCGTTTTGCATAGCACTGAAAAAGCAGCCAGAACAAAACTTTTTTCCCCTTCCCTTGATTTACAGAGGTGCACAATAAGCCCCACCAGGGAGCAGAGGGATATAATCAGCAGAGACACACCTGAACTCAAGGATGCTTGTTAAAGAAACACAGTTCCTGTCAGATAGATCCACGTGGGCAGCCGTGTTGGTCTGAAGCAGTAGAACAAAGCAGGAGTCAAGTAGCACCTTTAAGACCAACAGTTTTATTCAGAATGTAAGCTTTTGTGTGCTAGAAGCACACTTCATCAGATGATAGAATGGAATTGCAAGCAGTCCTAAATACAGAGAAAGTGGGCAGTAAGTTAGCTCCAAGTCAGCTATAAAAATGTTAGCATAGTGTGGGGTCATGTGGGTGCCCATGGCTGTACACTGATCTGTAGAATTATGTTTATATGGGTGTTACATGTTTAAATTAAACCTCTGAGAAACCTATGCCTTCATTTTAACCCAGAGCTAACATTACAACAGACTCTTATTTGCTGCACTTCACACCTAATGACATAGACATCAATCTGCTATTCTGACTTCTATTGCCTTCGTTATTGTCTGAGCCTGCTTCGGCAGGGAGGGCGGGATATAAATAAAAATTATTATTATTATTAACACAAACTAAGAATCACCAGACCCCAACTTGTGATTCTTTGAATCTGCTAAAGAAAACATTTCTATGACTCTGCATACTAATTCACTGCCCACTTTCTCTATATTAAGGACTGCTTGCCATTCCATCCTATTGTCTGATGAGGCGTGCTTCTAGCACACCAAAGCTTACATTCTGAATAAAACTTTGATGGTCTTAAAGGTGCTACTTAACTCCTGCTTTGCTCTACAGTTCCCGTCAGCTGCCCACTTTGCTCTGACCCGTGTCTCTGCTAAGGGGCAATTTCACCAGAGTCCCCACAAGTCTAGGTGTCTTACTGTGCCCCAGCTCCTTCTCTGGGTTCCTATTCCTCCCTTCTCAGCCTTTCCCAGCCAGCTCCTCTTCCTCCCTTGGCATCTTCCCTTTTTATTCCTGGGGCTCCACCCAAGCTAACCAAGCCCAGCACTGAGCCTTCTTTGAGCCTTGTTCATCTCTTAACCTCTTCCTTTCCTTGCCCCACTCAAGCTGGGCTTCCATAGGGTTAGCCAGAGACCCTTGCTGCACATCCGGTTGCATTTTGTTGGCCATAGTGAGAAAAAGGATGCTGGACTAGATGGACTTTTAGCCTGAGTCAGTGGGGAATACTCTTAGGCTGCTTCATCGCTGGCTGCTCTTTTAAAAGGAAAGGAAAGGTCCCCTGTGCAAACACCAGTCATTTCCAACTCTGGGGTGACGTTGCTTTCACAACATTTTCACGGCAGACTTTTTACGGGGTCGTTTGCCATTGCCTTCCCCAGTCATCTACACTTTCCCCCCCCAGCAAGCTGGGTCCTCATTTTACCGACTTCAGAAGGATGGAAGGCCGAGTCAACCTTGAGCCGGCTACCTGAAAACCCAGCTTCCACCGGGGATTGAACTCAGGTCGTGAGCAGAGCTTAGGACTGCAGTACTGCAGCTTTAACACTGCGCCACGGGGCTCTTTTAAAGCATCACCACTAATTGACTGCAGTTTTATTTCCTTTTCCATACAATTGGTTTGTATTTAGCAGCTTTATTTCCAAAAGCAGCTTTTCCAGGATTGGTGCAACCACGGAAAAGCAGGGTATAGATTGCTCAAAGGACAACATTTCTAAGGTGGGAAAAACAGCTGCCTTAAAATGGTGCTGACTCAGGATCAATGTTCCCTCTAAACTCCAGAGTCTTGTGAGCAAAAATTTTACTTTGTGAGCCACTGGCATTAAAACGGTGAGCTACTGCATAAATTATTGTGCTCCAGGGTCATCCTTTTTAAGACAAAAATGTGTGAGCTGCAGGCTAAAAACCTGTGAGCTAGCTCACGCTAAGTCAGCTTAGAGGGAACACTGCTCAGGATAAATTTACCATTTATCTAAGGCGACAAGTTTGTTCTGCTTCTTTCCTTTGGCTGCCAGCACTTCCCTGTAAGCTTTCAAAACACGCCTCCAGTATGTGGGATCATCACAGGTGAACAGCCCTCCTTTCAGTGACATGCTTGACAAATACCTGGGAATAAAACAAGGACAGAAGCAGAGGATTGAGGAGACTTAAAACTTGGAAACTACTAAGAACTTCTAAGCATGTCCAGAGTGCATTTCCTTCACAGCAACACTGAATAATATACCAGAAGCAAGGTTCATTTGCAATCTATGTAGCAGATTCCTCAGTAAACCTGCCCAGAGCCACCCCACAGGGACACTCACCCAGAAGTAAGCAATAAGCCCCTGCCGAGAAGCACCTAACACGTATGTTCACAAGCAAACAATGACAGAGACCATGCAATACACTGACTAAGAAGCAACTGCCACACAACCACCTAGAGAGCCAGTTTGGTGTAACGGTTAAGTGCACAGACTCTTATCTGGGAGAATTGGGTTTGATTCCTCACTTCCCTCCCCTTTCAGCTGCTGGAATGGTCTTGGGTCAGTCATAGCTATCGCAGGAGTTGTCCTTGAAAGGGCAGCTGCTGTGAGAGCCCTCTCAGCCCCACCCACCTCACAGGGTGTCTGTTGTGGGGGGAGAAGACAAAGGAGATTGTAAGCCACTCTCTGATTCAGAGAGAAGGGCAGGGTATAAATCTGCAGTTCTTCTTCTTCTTCTTCTGCTTAGCTTCTGATGTGAGATAAGATCAGGCTAGCCTGGGCTAGCCAGGTCAAGGAAGTGACATTTATGAGTGCAAGAATACACAACAACATCTGCCAAGGACCAACTTCCTTGTCCAGATCCAGACCTCTGGATCTAAGAGTTTGAGCCTCACAATTATACTACAGAATCCGTAGCGAAATTTTGGGTAGTTTGTTACAGCAACAGGAAAAGTCAGTTTATTCTGTAATAATAACTTGGGTTATGGTTTTATCTTCTATTTAATTGGATTTTTAATATAGTTTTTATGTAACTGAGATCCTTACAGGAGACCCATATGAAGTACAAAGTATATATATATATATATTATATATATATATATAAACTTTGTACTTCATCTGCTCCCAATATTTTATATTCCTGTAAATGGCTTGCTGCTGCAATAAATTTTGACTATGACTATAATTATTCAAGAGACTGCTCCTCAAAATAAGTCACATACGCCTGCCACAGGATCACCTGCCCAGTGCTGCCCCCTAAAGGACATTTATCCAATAAGCTACCAACATCTTGCAGGGCATCACCACCCCTACATTCGTCTTGAAATGTCCCACACCCTGCCAAGGTCCACCTCACAAGCCTGAACGAAGCCCAGGCCTCACAATTGCACTGGCTCAGAAATGGGGCGACCAAACTGTGACTCGGAAACCAGATGAGGCTCTTTCACACATATTGTGTGGCTCTTGAAGCCCCCACCCCCCACCCCATCAGCCAGCTTGGAGAAGAAGGCATTTGTCTCTTTAAATCACTTTTTCAAGCCAAGCTAGCCAGCAAATTGGAGAATGCATTTAAAGTTTTGCTTGCCTTCCTTCCTGCTCTCAAACATCTTAAGTTCTCTCAAACACCTGACATTTGAGGCTGTCATACATCTGACATTTATTATTTATTTATTTAATTAAATTTCTATCCCGCCCTCTCCACAAGTGGACTCAGGGCGGCTAACAACATTCATTTTCACTGGTTTCACAAGTTATGTGGCTCTTACGTGGCCACCCCTCGACTACGATCTGAGAAACGGATATCCAGATCCCCAATCCTGCTACCCAAGTTTGCTGGGTGACCTTGGGCCAGGTATTGCCTCTCAGCCTAAAGTACCTGGCAGAGCTGTTGTAAGGATAAAACAAAGACTGTCATAAGTTGACCCCATGCAACTGCCCCAAAACTGAGCCAAAAGACATGCCCACCTCACAGGAACAAGGGCCCCACAACCATATTCAGAACCACCCCACAAGCGCATTTCCCAGGACAATTCTGCCTGGAGCCCACCAGAAGTATCCCCCCCCCCCCACAACACACACACTTCATGTCTGGGATAGCAGATCAAGCCTTCCACCCTATAAGTATGTTTGCCTCAAATTAAACCCCACCGCCGGGCCTAGGCCTGTCCCGCAAGCAGGTTGGCCTAATAATTAGACCCACACCCCCCTCCACAGCCACCCTGCAACTACATTTGCCTGCTGCTGGGGTATTTGTTATAGGGGGGGAAGAGGACAGTCGTTGCTCCCCCCCTTCCCATGCTCTGATCCAGGTTGGGAAAAGTCCTGGAGATTTGGGGCTGGGGCCTAGGGAGGACAGTGGGCTACAGAGTCTCCACCCCCTAAAGCCTCCATTTCCTCCAGGGCAGCTGATCTCTGTCGTCTGGAGATGAGCTGTGCTTCCACCTGGAGGCTGGCATCCCTAGAACCTGCATTCGCACTGGAGGAAGCCCCCTGCACCTGCCCAGGACGCCCACCCACCCACCAGTCCGTTTTCCAAGGTGCAAAATTTGCACTGCAAAGCCTCCGAGGCTTCTCCAACGAAACTACCTGGGAAGGAGTCGGCGCCGAGTTGCAGCCTTCGCTCGCCGCCTTCCCGCCTTCTTCCTCCAGTCGCCAGCGGCCGCCCCCTGGGCGTGAACTTGGAGGGCGGCGGCCTGGCGAGAGGAGGGCGGGCGCTGGAAGCGGCTCCAGGTGGGCGACAACCTGGACGCTGAAGCTGGGGCGGGGAGGGGCAGAAAATAGGGGTTCGTGGGCGAGCAGTGGCGGAGGTAGGGTTGCCAATCCCCAGGTGGGACAGGCAATAGAAGTTTAACAACTACTGTGATGATAAACAAGGGTTAATAAAGATTTGTTTTTTTAACCACTTAAAAACCTTCTTACTTCTTATTTATGCTCAACATTTTAAATCTTACAAACGTTATATTATAATAAAAACCCAATTTGAATATCCATTCATATATTTCAAATTGTAAATTTTGCATAATTCATGTTGTGATAGAGGTCCAATAGTAACACCTTTATATTGCAAAAAAATATAGGCCCATTTCATCAATAGACTTCCTCAGGAGTAATGTCTTTCTATGTTTTTCCAGGTGTAACAGCCACCAGTACTGACCAATGTTCATGATCCTTCTTATCACATCTTTTCTCTCAATCTGGAATAAACCAAGATAACAGCACAAGATAGCACACAGCTGAATGGAACTAAAATTCAAAAGTTTGTATTTCAGTAAAAAAACTTACCACTCTGTTAACCGGTTTTGGGGCTAGCAGCCCTTGACCCTTAACAAATTTCCAGGCAGAGACTTCTTTGCTCAAAATCCAAAGGTTTATTTGTAAGAAAAAGAAGAAGAGCATTTGCAAATGGGGAGAAAGATTTCAGGCTGAGCTGAGTCTCTCTCTCTCCATCCTGTTAACATAAGCTGCTGGTTTTTAAAGCATTCCCGACGCAAAAAAAAACCCCAAAACCCCTCCTCTCTCTTCCTGAGGCCAAAAACCGGCCAGAGCACAGGACTCACAGTCTGACTCCTCCCAAAACAGCATTCCCCCCCCCTCCCTTCCTTACACGAAAGCACAGACAGGTACTGAGCACATCACCTCATTTTGCTTAATTGGCTAGGGCCTCTTCTGCCCAGCTAGATAGATAACGCTTCCCACCCTAGCAAACTCTCCCTTGCATAAACTTTTAACCTTTGCAGTTGCCCAGGCAATGGTTTAAGAAGAAGCACATCTCCCCCTACCAGAGCCAAACTCCCTGTTAGCAATACAAAACAAAAGTTCTAACATATATCAATAATATGTGTAATATATATATACATTTGGGGCTTTTCTGAATGAGCCAGACCTTTGGCCTTAATTATTCCAACAACTCCAAGATACTTAAGTGTGTACTTTTTTTATATAGGAGCTAGAGTCAGTTCAAACTAATGCATTTAACCAGATGCTAAAGCCTTCTGGAATTTGCTGGCCTGCAGCCCTCTATAAATATATTCAGCAAGCTGTTCTTTAGATGGCCATTTACTCTTGTTTTCTTAATAATAAATTTTAATTTCAATGTCGAGCAGGCCCTTCTTTTTGCAGCAATTTTAGCTCAAAACACTTAAGTGTATGGTTTCAAACTTGCCAGTACTGTGCCTATCCTGAATTCAATACCTCTTAGAATTTATGCCACTTATTTATTTATTTATATTTGAACTTATATCCCGCCCTTCTCACCGAAGTGTCTCAACATTGTAATTTACAACATTGTAATTTACATAGATTTACATACAATTGCCATAAGTACAGGACTGAAATTTAAAAGCCAATTCTAATAATACCATGCAGTTGTGTGCTACATTTAAGATTCTTAAAGATATAACATTAACTTTGGGGGTGGATGCAGGAGAAGACGGGGTTTGGGGAGTGGAGGGGCCTCAGCAGGGTCCAATGCCCTAGAGTCCTCCCATTCCAAGTGGCCGTTTTCTCCAGGGGAGCTGATCTCTGCCAGCTGGATATCAGTTGTAAAAGAGGGAGACATAATAGCAATTTCCTTTATTGGCATTATAAAACTGTTAGTAGAAAAGAGTAGGGTAAAAGAGAATGCAGAAATAAAGCATACACATGTATAAAAAACACATTCCATCTTCCAGTTCCAATCTTTAAAAGTTCTGAATTTAATCATTATAAAATAGCTTAGTTTACCATAGCACTACACAAAAGCAGAGCTGCCTGGAGGAACTTTGCTGAAGAGGGAGATCTCCAGGCCCCACTTGGAGGCTGGCACCCCTAGCAGAAGAGTTTTTTTGTCTTCTAGGCAGCTGAGCTGGGAAGGATCCACCTTCTGCCCACTTTATCCCAGTGATTTGTGAAAGGAAATGAAATGAGGGAAAGGGGGAAAGTAACGCTAAGCTTTTCCTTTTTTAAAGCAGCGATAGGGTTTTTAATAAACAAAAGTAAATCTAGGCTTTAGAAAAAGCAATAAGATACCATTTTTAATAAACAGACCGCAGTGTCACAAGTTAAATGTCTTATAAAACACTTCATATTTTATAAGAACATAGGAACAAATAATGTCCTAGGATCAATAATGTCGGCATTATCTCAAAATAACAATACGCTGTATTCCTATGTCGCTTACAGGAGGAAAAAAAGCCCAGAGAAATCTCATCACCTCGATAAATCCTTTATACAAATATCCACAAAATAAAAGTTCAAAAATGCTGATAACATTTGATGTAGTGTCCCTTTTACAAACCAGTTTCCAAAAACTTTGCCATAGTTAATCCACTATAGTACTCCAGTGGAAGTACTCCCAGAGTTACCATTAAAAAGGATAAAAATGGTCTTGGAGGTAGCAGTTGTTTCCTTTCATGAAAGGACATGTATTTCAAAATTACCACACAGGCGCAAAAGTCAGGCAAGCCAAGAGTAGCCTGACTCCTGTTAAAACAGGCTGTGCGGACTAGTTACATTTGAAGCTGGTTGCTTTTGAAGAATAAAAAGACGATCATAGATTTATAACCCGCCCTTCTCAGAGCGGCTTTTTCTCCTTTATCTTCCTCCCCCACAACAGACACCCTGTGAGGTGGGTGGGGCTGGAGAGGGCTCTCACAGCAGCTGCCCTTTCAAGGATAGAGTCTCAGAGCAGCTCACAATCTCTTTTACCTTCCTCCCCCATAACAGACACCTTGTGAGGTGGGTGTGGCTGAGAGGGCTCTCACAGCAGCTGTCCTTTCAAGGACAGCGTCTCAGAACAGCCTACAATCTCCTTTACCTTCCTCCCCCATAACAGACACCTTGTGAGATGGGTGTGGCTGAGAGGGCTCTCACAGCAGCTGCCCTTTCAAAGACAGTGTCTCAGAACAGCCTACAATCTCCTTTACCTTCCTCCCCAACAACAGACACCCTGTGAGATGGGTGGGGCTGGAGAGAGCTCTCCCAGCAGCTGCCCTTTCAAGGACAGAGTCTCAGAACAGCCTACCATCTCCTTTACCTTCCTCCACCACAACAGACACCCTGTGAGGTGGGTGGGGCTGGAGAGGGCTCTCCCAGCAGCTGCCCTTTCAAGGACAGAGTCTCAGAGTGGCTCACAATCTCCTTTATCTTCCTCCCCAACAGACGCCCTGTGAGGTGGGTGGGGCTGGAGAGGGCTCTCCCAGCAGCTGCCCTTTCAAGGACAACTCTGCAAGAGCTATGGCTGACCCAAGGCCATTCCAGCAGCTGCAGGTGGAGGAGTGGGGAATCAAACCCGGTTCTCCCAGAGAAGAGTCTTATTGTATGCTGATGGCTTCAGCAAGTCGTGCAGAGAGAGTAAAATGGAAGAGAGTGAATTCAGGAGACACCCAGGAACTGAGGAGCATTGGGAGTAGAGCCACCAAGTTGCAATGAGGATATCTTTGCTGTAACTTTGGGCAAAACTGGCAGATTGGAAAGAGAACATCCAAACCTTTCATTCCCAAGTCTTGGCTAGTCTAGGCCTTCTCTGTCGCTTGAGTTACTTTTTTGGTACTTGAAACCCTTGGGAGTTCCTTGATTCACATAGTTACCAGATTTCTTTTCCCCTCTCTGCAACCCAGATCACTGAAAGCATCCGATGTGTCAGATCTGTGCTATCCTTTCTTTCTGTTCTGTCAGATGAAATAGCCCTCCTTACACCAGTGTCTTGGGTTACTAGCTGGAACAGGTGAGAGACAGGCTGGTGAAAAGTGCCACAAGATAAAATGAAAGTCACTTCAGGCCTGGGGCTGTTGGAGGAGGCCTGCCTCAAAGGGAGAAACTTCTCCATTTAAACAAGACACTTAACCAATTCTTCTCCACCTTTGCTTTCAGTGCAACATGGCTTATTAGATGTGACTTGCTTTTATGGGTCGCAGATTGGGATGCGGAAGTGACTTGCTTCTAGCTGGATAAGGTTCTATTCGAAAAGCTGCTGAAGTGTGGCTGAAAACCCTTCCTTGCATCTCGACTGGGCTTTTTGCTTTTGGTGGCTGTGCCATTTATTCCAGTGGTCCACAGACTGGGCTGTAACCACTGGCATTCCTCAATGAAAAGTTCCGTTAACAGCAGGCCATGCTTTTTTGGAAGATGGCCTGTCGTTCCCAGTCACATGAAGCCATTAAAAATATTAGGTGTTTTGAAAATCTCAGTTCATGCAGAGCAAGGGTGAGAAAAATACAAAAAGAGAGGGGGGGAGGGGGGTTCAAACCCAAGATATAGCTGTGATTTGAGGGTCAAACTGTGCAAGGGTGAGATCCAAAGGAACGGGGCAGAGCTCTGCATGAACCAAATTTGTGCCACTCCAGAATTCACTGTCGGACAATAGGAGGGTTATAGGAAGGGGTGTTCCCTGGCAGATAAGCAAGAGAGAAGATTCTCGGGCTATTGGTTCATTCCAGCAGCGTGCTCTGAACATAAGAGAAGCCATGTTGGATCAGGCCAATGGCCCATCCAGTCCAACACTCTGTATCACACAGTGGGCAATATATACACATACACACA
The DNA here is from genome assembly GCF_032191835.1 of Heteronotia binoei. Classification (NCBI taxonomy): domain Eukaryota; kingdom Metazoa; phylum Chordata; class Lepidosauria; order Squamata; family Gekkonidae; genus Heteronotia; species Heteronotia binoei. Next base: position 19,921,771 of record NC_083242.1, on the reverse strand, counting down.
GTGGCTAATAGCTACTGACGGACCTCTGCTCCATATTTTTATCCAATCCCCTCTTGAAGCTGGCTATGCTTGTAGCCGCCGCCACCTCCTGTGGCAGTGAATTCCACATGTTAATCACCCTTTGGGTAAAGAAGTACTTCCTTTTATCTGTTCTAACCTGACTGCTCAGCAATTTCATTGAATGCCCACAAGTTCTTGTATTGCGAAAAAGGGAGAAAAGGACTTCTCTACTTTCTCCATCCCATGCACAATCTTGTAAACCTCTATCATGTCACCCTGCAGTCGACGTTTCTCCAAGCTAAAAAGCCCCAAGCGTTTTAACCTTTCTTCATAGGGAAAGTGTTCCAAACCTTTAATCATTCTAGTTGCCCTTTACTGGACTTTTTCCAATGCTATAATATCCTTTTTGAGGTGCGGTGACCAGAATTGCACACAGTACTCCAAATGAGACTGCGCCATCGAGGTTTTGAGGTGGTGTAAAACCAGCTGCATGCTTCAAGTAAAAATGAGTCTGCCAAGGTCAAATATGTCCTTTTGCCATTCCTCCATCCTTGTTCTGAGGAACAGTTGGAATGTGACTTATCATAGGGTTCCCTGGGTTGTAAAAATGGATGTTAATTTTACTGTTTCAGTTTTAGATAGATGCTGGCAAACGGCGGTTCGCTTACAGCAGCATAGCAGCTTCTAATGATGGGGGTCATAAGTGTAGGTTTATAAATCTCTGCAAACAGGTTCGGGCAGGGCTTAATGCAACATCAGGAATAGACTAACTCCACGGTTGAGGGATTTTTTTTTAAATCAGAGGCTGCCCCCTTGATCTCCAGCTGTTTATGGCTAGCAAAGTGGATGCCATCACAGTAGATTTGGATGTGAGGGCTTTCAAACAGCTGTGGCCTGGGACCAGAGTGAACACAAGTGATACAGCTGGGCTACTGCATATATTGGAAGCCAACCAATTCTCACTCATATTGCCCAGACTTACTTGCTGTTTCATAAAAGGGAGGGACGGTGGCTCAGTGGGTAGAGCATCTGCTTGGTAAGGTCCCAGGTTCAATCCCCGGCATCTCCAACTAAAAAGGATCCAGGCAAGTAGGTGTGACAAACCTCAGCTTGAGAGCCGCTGCAAGAGGAGACAATACTGACTTTGATGGACCCAGGATCTGCTTCAGTATAAGGCAGCTTCGTATGTTCGTTGCCATCAAAGATGGAAAGCACAGCAGCGGAGTAGCTTTCCAGTTTCATTGTTGTTGGGCAACCATGAGATGTATGGCCTAGCTAACTCTAAGACAGGGGTGGCCAAACTGCGGCTCATATTGCTTGACTCTTGAAGCCCCCACTGCCCCCATCAGCAGACCTGGAAAAGGCATTTTTCTTTAAATCCCTTCTCCAAGACAATCTGCCTTATTTTTTTTGTACAAGTTGCTTTCATTCCACCTCTCTCTCCTCCTTCCCCATATATTTGCCTGCCTGTTGTTCATGTCGTGTGGCTCTCAAACATCTGATGTTTATTCTCCATGGGTCTTATGTTAAGAAGAACTGCAGATTTATTCTCTCTGAATCAGAGACTCAGAGTAGCTTACAATCTCCTTTATCTTCTCCCCCCACAACAGACACCCTGTGAGGTGGGCGGGGCTGAGAGAGCTCTTACAGCAGCTGCCCTTTCAAGGACAGCCTCTGCCAGAGCTCTGACTGACCCAAGGCCATTCCAGCAGGTGCAAGTGGAGGAGTGGGGAATCAAACCCGGTTCTCCCAGATAAGAGTCCACACACAACCACTACACCAAACTAGCTCTCTTTAAGCAAGTTTGGCCACCCCTGCTCTAAGACATTATGGTGTAACAGTCCTGGCTGTTATTAATGTCCAATCTCTGGAAGTTACCATAATGTTGTCTTCATTTCTGGACTATTTCCCCCAAGAGACAAGCAGCGGAGGAACCATCTCCTCTGTGACAACTTATTTTGCTTGGGCCTTGGGTGAACTAGTTAAGAGAGTCTGTGTTGGAAGAAGAGGCTATTGAGGCAGAAAGGCACAGTTAAAAGACATAAAATAAACACCACTGTTCTCTAATTGTATGGTGAACACGCATGTGAGATTTAAGACAGCGTGGGAGCCAAAGACCTTGGAGCCATTTTTTAAAGAGAGGCAGTGATGCAGAGATGTACAGAGAGGGTGGCACCAAGATGCAGCTGCAGATCTAAGGGTGTTAGGGTGCCACTTCAGAAACAGCAACAGAAGAGGAACTGTTCTGCACTTCAAAACAGTAGTACGGATGACTTTGCAACAACAGAACAGGGACCGACTCCTTTAATAAACTAGCTGTGAACAGTCCATTTGAACCATTTATTAATCTGCCTTTTTTTGTACAAGTTTTAGAAAAAGAAGCCCAGGATTTTCCCTCCTGTATGTTTTCGCCTTGCTTCCTCGTGGTCCATGATGCCAGCGGAAGTGGTCAGCACAATGTACCTGTGGGCGACAGGGAAGGAACACATCTTAGAAGGGTCCAGGGAAAGAGGCCTCTCCGGACTGAGGGAATTAACCCCGCTTCTTGACCATGCGATAAATACAGGACAATTACCCGCCCCCAGCCTTGACAGCTATTTTAACACACTTTGAGTTTTGCCTCACAAACTGTCTGAAGAGTAGACCATGCACAGATATTTGCTGTTGTGAAATGGCACATCCCACCCCAGGTGCATTAAACTCATTTGTCATGAGGGCCGGATCTGACATAAATGAGACCTTGTCGGGCTGGGCCATGGGTGTCATAAAATGTAATGCCATTTAGTGGAGATATAAACTTTATAAAGAACATAGGCAAGGACAAAGTTTTTTAAAAACTTAAAAGATCCTTAAAAGATTAGCACTCTTGCAATATTTTGTTTATTTAACAGTCTTTGATAACAGGCACTTCTTGCTCCAAATTATTGCATCAAAATCTGGAGACAATGTCTGTGCTGCAGCAATCTTGAGAATGCTGTTTAGGTCTTGTTCAGGTGTCTGTGTCTGTAAATTACAAATCTAGTTTTGATTTATTGACATTCATTACAGAAATCTCATGGTCAATGCTTTGAGCCTAAGACGCAGGGGACAACATGAAATGGCTGGGCATTGCAAGCTTTTGTACTTCAGTTGCTTCATGTGTTGGTCAGCCAATGGATAAAATAAGTGGCTTTGCTCCTTAGCTCCTGTGTGATTGAGCAAGCCTTACAAAGCAAGCTGTGATGTGAGAGAGAAGAAAGTAAGAGAAGAGAGAGAAGAAGAGAGAGAAGGAAGCAAGAGAGAGAAGGAAGCAGACGGTACTGACTTGCTCATGGACCTGATAGGAGCCCTCCAGGGGCCTGATCCAGCCCTCGGGCCACACATTTGACACCCCTGCCCCACCCTTTATAGATAGTAACGACTTCAGCCTGTATTGCTGTAGTCTTCTATCTGGTTTCAGCCTGCACTAGAGTCAAAGTTCATCCTACTGTGCCTGTCCAACGAGAGGCTGAGGGTGGCTCTCAACCATGTGGAGTGGGCCGTTGTAAATCATTACAAAGAGAGGTTGATTTCAAACAAGTTCCAGCCCATCTCTTCTCTCATCAGCTTTCTACTGTGAATATAAATGTACATGGATAGACATTCCAATCCTTCTGGAGAACTGAGCTCCAACTCACAAAAGCTTATGCTGGAATATACTTGGTTTGTTTCTAAAGTCTCCTGTTTTATTTGGCTGCTAACAAAAATTGGTAAAGGCAGTCCCCTGTGCAAGCACCAGTTGTTTCCGACTCTGGGGTGACCGTCACATCACAATGTTTTCATGGCAGACTTTTTATGGGATGGTTTGCCATTGCCTGCCCCAGTCACCTACACTTTCCCCCCAGCAAGCTGGGGACTCATTTTACTGACCTCGGAAGGCTTGAGCCGGATACCTGAACTCAAGTCATGAGCAGAGAGCTCGGACTGAGGTACTGCAGCTTTACCCCTCTGTGTCACGGGGCTCTTTTGGCTGCTACAGACACACAAACCTTTCTCCCTATCTCAAGGCTACCTGTATGGAATTATTAAAAAGAAGAGAGAGACTGACGTGGTACAGAGAATGACGCCCTCCCCCGTTACAATGGCTCCTTACTGCAGAGTACGCTCAACAGCATTTTAAATACAGAGCGTTCTATTGCTTGCGAGGCTGACGGTAGGGGAAAAGAGGAGCTAGGCAAAGTTTTCAGCGGCAGTTTCGCCATCCCATTTCCGGCACAACTAACACTTACCCAAATTGGCGCGAAGGAAGCAGATTGTTCTGCCACTTTTCCAAATCCTTCAGCTGGACATCAAATCTGGGACTGATCACACCACACTGTCAAAGCAGGCAGAAGGGCAACGTTTACCATTTCTTAACTACGACAACTGCTTAATTCTCAAGCGTGCTGAGGGAGAGGGGGATATGCTCAGGGCTCAGGCATCAGTGACTAATAAAATACAGCAATGCAAGTGCCAAGAGAAGCAGGGAAAAACAAAGAAGGGAAAGAAACTTAACCCAAAAACTGGAGTAAGTAACCTGAAAGGTTAATATGCAATTAAAGGGCCAAACATTAAAAACAAACTGTAAAATAAATCATACACCAACATACATGTATTTATTGTAGAAAGCGAAAACCATGTAAGGGCCCATCATAAGCCTCTAACCTATGTATGATCATAAAACCACAATGGGAACCCACTCAACTTGACCTGACGCGTTTCGACCCAGACTGGTTTTCTTCAGAGGTCAGAATCACAGAATCAGAACTGGAAGGGACCTCCAGGGTCATCTAGTCCAACTCCTTGCACAATGCAGGAAACTCACAAATACCTCCCCCTAAATTCACAGGATCCTCATTGCTGTCAGATGGCCATCTAGTCTCTGTTTAAAAACCTCCAAAGGAGGAGAGCCCACCATCTCCTGAGGAAGCCTATTCCACTGAGGAATCGCTCTAACGGTCAGGAAGTTTTCCCTAATGTTGAGCCGGAAACTCTTTTGATTTAATTTCAACTCATTGGTTCTGGGGCCACAGAAAACAATTCCACACCATCCTCTTGGCACGTAGGCTCTGACCTTACACCTACCTTGATCAATTCTGGACCATGTGAAATTTCCTTGTGGTCCAGCACTATTCTATTGTTTTATTGTATTCTGGCTTATGAGCCAATATGTGTACTTACCTTACTGACCTCTGAAGACGACCAGTCTGGGTCAAAACGCATCAGGTCAAGTTGAGTGGGTTCCCATTGTGGTTTTATGACTGTACATAGGACAGAGGATTATGATGGGGCCTTAAATGGTTTTACCTTTCTACAATAAATACATGTATGTTGGTATATGATTTATTTTACAGTTTGTTTTTAATGTTTGGCAAGAGAAGCAGGACATGACTTCTTACAAGCTCAATTCATCCCTAGAAACTAATATTAGAAGGTACATGGCCCTCGTATTGAACCACAGAAGTACAACAACAATTAACAATTTATTTTTGTGTCCTCCTTACACTAACCACTGGAAGGCAGGCTGCTGGTAGCAGCATAGCCTAGCTTTAGTTATGACTGCCCACTCCTCACAAGGAGCATCCTTGCTGCCTGTTGGTGTTACCAACTGATGCCTCTACCCAACCTGGTGTTACCTGTCAATAGTGTCAGCTATTGCTGATGATTCCTGCCTAGGGGACAGCTGCTAGAACAGAGGTGGCCAAACTGTGGCTTGGGAGCCACATGTGGCTCTTCCACACATATTATGTGGCTCTTGAAACTTCCACCACCACTGGCTTGGAGAAGGCATCTCTCTCTTTAGATTACTTCATCAAGCCAAGCCAGCTGGTGGCTTTGGTAATGCATTTAAAGTTGCTTCCCCCCACCTTTCCTCCCTCCTCCTTCCCCCATTTATTTTTCTTCCTCCCTCCCTCCCTTCTCTATTGGCTCTCAAACATCTGATGTCCACGTCTCATGGCTCTCAGACATCTTGACATTTATTCTATGTGGCTCTTAAGCAAGTTTGCCCACCCCTGTGCTAGAATTTATGCTAGTGAGAACTAATTCCTATGAGTGGTCCTCTATCCTCCTGCCCTGACATGGGAACCTTTCTTTGCTGCACAGTTATGCAAAGGACATCTGGAGTCAAACAGAGCATCTAGCAGTAAAGGGACAGGAATCTAGTGTACCATGAAGGCTGTTCCTTTGCCCCAAGAAAAGAAAAACCACAATAATATATAACAGGGTTGGCCAAACTTGCTTAATGCAAGAGCCACGTAGAATAAATGTCAGATGTTTGAGAGTCGTGGGGCACTAAAAAATATTACACGCACATCTTTTATTAAACTCTCAATTCTTTCTTTGCACAGAAAGATAAGACGACGACAACGACATTGGATTTATATTCCGCCCACCACTCAAGAGTCTCAGAGTGGCTCACAATCTCCTTTATCTTTCTCCCCCACAACAGACACCCTGTGAGGTGGGTGGGGCTGGAGAGGGCTCTCACAGCAGCTGCCCTTTCAAGGACAGAGTCTCAGAGTGGCTCACAATCTCCTTTACCTTCCTCCCCCACAGCAGACACCCTGTGAGGTGGGTGGGGCTGGAGAGGGCTCTCACAGCAGCTGCCCTTTCAAGGACTGAGTCTCAGAGCGGCTCACAATCTCCTTTACCTTCCTCCCCCACAGCAGACACCCTGTGAGGTGGGTGGGGCTGGAGAGGGCTCTCACAGCAGCTGCCCTTTCAAGGACAGTCTCAGAGTGGCTCACAATCTCCTTCACCTTCCTCCCCCACAACAGACACCCTGTGAGGTGGGTGGGGCTAAGAGGGCTCTCACAGCAACTGCCCTTTCAAGCATAACCTCTGCCAGAGCTATGGCTGACCCAAGGCCATTCCAGCAGGTACAAGTGGAGGAGTGGGGAATCAAACCCAGTTCTCTCAGATAAGAGTCCGCACACTTAACCACTACACCAAACTGGCTTTTTGGGAGAAATAACCAATTATGTGTGTGCGCAACGTGGTTGTCAATACTTCAGAAAAGTACCTTTGTATTTCTGCTTCCACCCAGGACAGTTTCCCAACCATAATTTCACCCAGGGGAGATGAAAGAGAAATGCAAGCACGCCGTCTAACCCATCATTCCTTTTTAAGTTTGGCAGCTTAGTCGGAAGTTGGCTCCTACCTTGTTGAGTCTGCCTGTGAGGTTCACGACAATTTTCCCCGCTCTGTGATCATCGATGATCTCAAATTCACCTATGTAACCTGGGGAAAAAATGGAGCAGTGCTCAGTATATCCAAGCCTCATCAATGCCGAAAATCTAAGCAAACCGGAGATTGCAGTGAGTCTCACAACCCCCTAAGACAAGTTCCTCAGACTGCAAGGCTGGGAACCACCTCACCACCTCTTTTTCTACTGAGCGCTCCACCTCCAGCTTTATGAGTATGAGGCAAAGTGGGTTTCTTTTCTTTATCTAGGATCCCTTGATCCATGAAGAAGACGACTGCAGATTTATACCCCGCCCTTCTCTCTGAATCAGAGCAGCTTACAATCGCCTATATCTTCTCCCTCCACAACAGAAACCCTTTGAGGTGAGTGGGGCTGAGAGGGCTCTCACAGCAGCTGCCCTTTCAAGGACAGAGTCTCAGAACAGCCTACAATCTCCTTTACCTTCCTCCCCCACAACAGACACCCTGTGAGGTGGGTGGGGCTGGAGAGGGCTCTCACAGCAGCTGCCCTTTCAAGGACAGAGTCTCAGAACGGCCTACAATCTCCTTTACCTTCCTCCCCCACAACAGGCACCCTGTGAGGTGGGTGGGGCTGAGAGGGCTCTCACAGCAGCTGCCTTTTCAAGGAGAGTCTCAGAGTGGCTCAGAATCTCCTTTACCTTCCTCCCCCACAACAGACACCCTGTGAGGTGGGTGGGGCTGGAGAGGGCTCTCACAGCAGCTGCCCTTTCAAGGACAATTTCTGCGAGAGCTGTGGCTGACCCAAGGCCATTCCAGCAGTGGACGAGTGAGGAATCAAATGGGGTTCTCCCAGATAAGAGCCTGCACACTTAACCACTACACCACACTGGCTCTCAGAGAAGCAGAGAGCACAGCAGTTATCCATCAAGACTCTTCTCCCTGGATCCTATAGATATGTTGCGAGGCTTGATGAGAACACCCTTTAAGAGTATTAGATTTGTGTGACATGTAATGCCTTCCCGCTCTCATCTGATAAAGAGCACAGGTTCCCGGAGCTGAGAGATACTCTACGCACAGTAGGTATAAAGTGTGTTTTACAGGAAAAGGAAAGGTCCCCTGTGCAAGCACCAGTCGTTTCCGACTCTGGGGTGACATCGCATCACGACGTTTTCACGGCAGACTTTTTTTACGGGGTGGTTTGCCATTGCCTTCCCCAGTCATCTACGCTTTACAAGAGGGTCAGAAAAAATAACCCAATAAGTCTTTTAACATTTCATTGTTTTTAAAGAACAGCACCCAAAGTGTGATCCTCTAAAGTCCCTACCAGACTCCTTGCCTACTGCAGGATACCTCCTGTCCCCCCTCCCACCAACCCCCCAATTTGTCTAAGGGTTGCTAGCTGTTGAATTGCCTCAGGCCTTTTGCCCACTCCCCATATTCTGTTCAGCATTACAAATCTGATTGGTCTGAGCCATCTGGCCAGGGATCCTGTTTTTTTGCCATCTTCTCGGCATGCAGCAGCAGTCACTGGGTTGTGTGTGGGGGAATTTACTTGTGAATTTCCTGCATGATGCAGGGGGCTGGACTAGATGACCCTGGAGGTCCCTTCCAACTCTTTGATTCTAAGAAAGGAGAGAGGAATCTTCTCCTGCCCCTCACAGCCATCACAGTCTCACAGCCAATGAGTCCCATTCTGGAACTGGAGACTCTTTTCCAGTCCCAAAGCCCTTCACTCAAGTTCACATTTCAATTTTGAAACAGCTAAAACACAACAGCAGGTAGGGCACTCTGAAGAACACTGCAAGAGGGGAACCCAGGTTCAGTGCCTGCTTAGCCTTGGGCTGAATCATAACTTCAGAGCTACTATAAAGGTATAGTCCCCTGTGCAAGCACCAGTCATTTCCAACTCTGGAGTGACGTTGCATCACAACGTTTTCACAGCACTTTTTACAGGGTGGTTTGCCATTGCCTTCCCCAGTCATCTACACTTTCCCCCCCAGCAAGCTGGGTACTCATTTTACCAACCTTGGAAGAATGGAAGGCTGAGTCAACCTTGAGCTGGGTACCTGAACCCAGCTCCCACTGGGATTGAATTCAGGGCATGAGCAGAGCTTGAGTACTGCAGCTTACTAGTCTGCACTGCAGGACTACTGAGCTACTATTAGGACCAGTGTTCCCTCTAAGCTGAGTTAGCATGAGCTAGCTCACAGATTTTTAGTCTCCAGCTCACACATTTTTGTCTTCGCTCAGGAAGCATGACCCCAGAGCACAATAATTTATGCAGTAGCTCACAACTTTAATGCCAGTAGCTCACAAAGTAGAATTTTTGCTCAGAAGACTCTGCAGCTTAGAGGGAACATTGATTAGGACCTTTAAATAAATGATGTTAATAACAAAGAGAAAGTCCTTTTGTTATCATTCAACTGTGAAGATTTATCTTGCTGTACATGCATAACGCTGGGTGATTTACAAGTGGGACTACAGTCATTTATTTTGTTTCCAGAGAGTAGCTGTGCCAGTCTGCAGGAAAAGTCCAGTTGCACCCAGAGACCAAAAGGACTTTCAGGGTGTACCCCCCCCCCCCCCAAAAAAAAATCCTGTTGATTTCTAAGGCACTACTGGACTCAAACCTAGGAATTTCTTGGGGGTTTCAGTGAATGCTGTACTAAAAAATTTCTACTCAGCACAGAAAGATTTATAACACGCACACACAAGTTCTTGGCAGAAGCTTGCTTGAAATAGGCCTGCGGAGCTGAGATTTGCCCCATTCTCATGCCTGAAAATTAAATCCTGCCCATGGAACTCCATTGACCATGTCTGATCAGTAAACTTCAAGTGGATATGTGGACTTCATAATTTATTTCATTTGCATCTCACTTTTCTCCCCAAATGGGGACCCAACGTGACTGAAAACCTACACAACAACCCCATGAAATAGACTACATCAAAAGAGAGCTACTAGCCCAGGGGCGACCAAACTTGCTTAACTAAGAGCCACATGGAATAAACATCAGATGTTTGAGAGCTGCAAGACACGAACACAAGATGTTTGAGAGCTGCAGGATAGATGGATGGAAAGGAAGGAAGATGGAGGTAGAGGTGGAAAGAAAGCAACTTTAAACACATTCTCCAAGCTGGAGAAGTGGTTTAAATAGAGAAATGCCTTCTCCAAACCAGCTGACGGGGCAGTGGGGGCTTCAAGAGCCACAAAATATGTGTGAAAGAACCAAATGTGGCTCCCAAGCTGCAGTTTGGCCAACCCTTGACTAGTCCAAGTTTGCCCACCAAATTTCCATGGCAAAATAGGAACTCAAACCTGGGTTTCCCAGATCCTAGCGTGAAACCCTAACCACTCCGATATGCTGGCTCTTCAGAGAATGAATGGTTAAAGGTCACCAGGGAACTTTGTGGATGATTGGAGGCATTTGATCCTACTGCAAAGTCTAACCACTTCACCACAGTGTCAAAACTGAGCTTTCTGGCAAGTTGTGCCTTGAGCACCACAGTTCCCACAACTGACACACCACAAGGGGCATCTGAAGCATACATGTTCCAAGGAGGACACAGTTCCTGCACTTGGGCAAGTGTCTCTACTCAAATTTTGGTTTGCTTTGTTTAACGGGGAATAAAGGATTCCACTGAAGGAGAACCCTGCCATGAGAAAATGCAAAATCAGGGATGCTCATAAATAAAGAGAATTAGATAGCAACTAGAAGCCCTGACCTGGACGGCCCAGGCTAGCCCAATCTCATCAGATCTCAGAAGCTAAGCAAAGTTGGTCCTGGTTAGCCCTTGGATGGGAGACCAAAGAAATCACAATGCAGTCACTATAAGTCGGCTGCAATTGGACAGTATTTCCCACCCACCAGAAGCTAGAACTGCTTTAGTTATCATAAATATGTACAAACCACAGCTCATGGGCAAATGGCACAAACATTGTTATGGACTTACCGTGCTTCATCATCACAGTTAAGAAGCGGACGATCACTTTGGAGCACGGCCTGATGAGAACTTGACGTTTCCCACGTTTCTCGGCGTTGTTGATGCTTTTCAGAGCATCTGCTAGAACATTCATGCGCACCATGGTGCCTGCAAAGAGAAAATGCACACCATTCAAGGCTGGGTCCACACTGTGATCATAAGAACATAACAGAAGCCATGTTGGATCAGGCCAATGGCCCATCCAGTCCAACACTCTGTGTAACACAGTGTCCAACCCCCCCATTATATATAGTCTGGAGATACTATATATAAGCAAAACACACTAAACCAAATCAGGCTCTACTCGGAGCACTGAAAACATCTCCAGACATGCTAAAAAAAAAGTTAAAGATCCCTAAAACTGCCAATATTTTCACTGGGGAAAAAATTAAGAAAATTGAGACGGGGCAATGGCTCAGTGGAAGAGCACTGGCCTGGCACAGAGAATGTTCCCGGTTCAATCCCTGCCACCTCCAGTTAAAGGATCAGGCAATAGGTGACATGAAAGACCTTGGCCCGAGACCCACGACAGCCACTGCCAGTCAGACTCTGTCAGAGGGAATGGTTCTGACCTTGACGGACCAATGGTCTGATTCAGTATAAGGCAACTTCATGTGTTCAACAATGTTCTGGGATATTACTTTTCTCCCACTGAGTTTCAAGGTGTTTTTCCTGAACTAATCCATATTTAAATGCAAGTGATGCTGCAGACTTTACAAAGCAAATAAGGCACTCCAGTGACCTCCATGGAAGACAGAAACAGAGTCATATCACACAATTTTGGGGGTGGAAGAACCTAGTGCCTTTCACAGCCCTCTGGGTTTTTTCCCGCCTTAAATTTAAGTGCTATAAGCAAAGTGCAAGCAATATTGTCTTTACATCTCAATACAAATAATTTCGATATAAAGCTTTGAATTTGCTTAAAACAGAACATTTACGCCACAAATGATTCCTCCCCAAAACGAAACTATTTCAGTTCAAGTATTTGTTGCTATCTGGACATAACAGTAACATGGCCACACTTCAAATTTTTGACACTACTATATGTAAACAAAACACAGGCACTACGCGGAGCACTGAAAACATCTCCAGACATTCTAAAAGAAAAAAGAAAAAAAAAGGTAAAAGTAGTCCCCTGTGCAAGCACCAGTCGTTTCCGACTCTGGGGTGACGTCGCAGCACGACATTTTCGCAGCAGTCTTTTTAAGGGGTGGTTTGCCATTGCCTTCCCCAGACATCTACACTTAACCCCCAGCCAGGGGTGGAAATTCTAGCAGGCTTCTTTGCATATTAGGCCACACACCCCAGATGTAGCCAATCCTTCAAGAGCTTGTGGAGCTGTCAGTCCTAGATATCTTCTGGCAAAGGTTGATCAGACACTCAACAGGATTGCCCGAAGTCACCCCTTTTGGAGGCTCGGTAAAATGAGTACTCAGCTTGCTGGCGGGGGGGGGGGGGGGAGTGTAGATGGCTGAGGAAAGCAATGGCAAACCACCCTGTAAAAATTTGATTTCAAGACTCTAGTCTATGTTTCACATGGCCATTCAGAACTTACAAAGGATGTGGGAGTCCGTTTAAACCAGGTACTCACAGTGGGGAAGTGCAGCATCCAGTTGTCCCCACAACTTAAATCAACGTTATTTGCTCAACTATACAGAGGCAGACTGCAAGATTTGCTCAAACTAAGTCGCAAGCAGGGTTTTTGGTAGAAAAAGCCCAGCAGAAACTCCTTTGCATATCAGGCCACACCCCCCTGACATCACCATTGCTTCACAAAGGGTTTTTAAAGAAAAAAACCCTCTGACCAAACCAGCCGGAACTGCATTCTTGCTCAAAAGAAGCCCTGGTCGTAAGTTTATTTTAAAATTTTTAGTTTCCAACAGGGTCCCAAACCAACTTACCACACTGTTCTCCCCCTGCCTGCTCACACACACAAACCGATCCCCCCCCCCCCCCACTGTGGAGTTGGAAACCAGACATACAATTCACACCCCTAGATTTCTATCCATCCTAGCAGGATCCAAACCCCAGTACTTGAACTGGGAACTCAAAAATGAATGCTGCTGCCTCCTCCCAACCCCTGTACTCCAGCTACAAAAGCCCAACTCTCTTCCCTTGGGCATAGGCCATCTCTGACAAGGAGGGCCCTGTATTTACTCACAAGTAGAGCCCCGCGGTGGAGTGGTAAAAGCTGCAGCACTGCAGTCCTAAGCTCTGCTCACCACCTGAGTTTGATCCCAGCGGAAGCTGGTTCAGGTAGCCTGCTGGAGGGTGACTCAGCCTTCCAAGGTCAGTAAAATGAGTCCCCAGCTTGCTGGGGGGGAAAGTGTAAATGGCTAGGGAAAGCAATGGCAAACCACCCTGTAAAAAAGTCTGCCATGAAAACGTTGTGAAAGCAATATCACCCCAGAGTCAGACACGACTGGTGCTTGCACAGGGGACCTTTATTTAATCACAAGCTCTCTGCCTCACTCTCACATAAACACAGGTCATGCTGGTTGCTCAGCAGCAAAGCATCTGCTTTGCAGGCAGATGACCCCCAGTTCACTCCCCAGTATCTCCATCTTAATGACTGAAGTAACTGGTGATGCGTCAGCCCAGACAGCCTGATGGAAAGTCAGAACAAACCACACTGATCTTGGTAGACTAATGTCTGACGTGAGCCTTCTACCTATTCAAGGCAATGAAGGGGAGTTGGGACATGCATGCCCTGGCCCCACACAGAATCCCCTATTTATGAGCACAGCATCTCTGCGCAAAGTGCATGCACGTACACTTCCTCCCGGTGATCCATGAATATTTAGGAAGCTTCACCCCAATTCATGCGATGGAGCATGCGTGTGCACACTTCGTTTGCAAAGCAGGCAACCGCACAGCCTTCTCATCCACACTTGCCCTCTTTTTGTGTCGACTAAATGCTTGTCTTGTTTAAAGGACTAGTATACAACAACTTTATGTGCTGGTGGGGGGGGGGGGGGGACTCTGCACACAGTTACTCCACAGTAAACACAGCAAACGCTAGAGGGAATACTCTGTAGATACTCAGAAACACGTACACAACCAAAGGGAAAAGGCAGCAGTTTGCAACCGCAGGGGGGGGGGAGGTGCAAGAGTGGCCATGCATCTTGTCTCTAGAGTAAGCATAATAAGAAAACACTACGTCCATACCCATGAGCTTGCAGCTTTGCTTCTTGGTAAGCATGACAAAGGCAGAAGAAAGGGGCACACTGCACCCACCCAGGAATACAAAGATAAGCTTACTTGCACTCGCACTAAATAATGCACTTTCAACGCACTTTCCAATTGGGTTTTATGGCAAAATCCAGTCGGAAAGTGCATTAAAAGTGAATTGAAAGTGCATTATTTAGTGTGTGTGATCGCAGCCTTTACTACCAGGGTTCCCTCTAAGCTGAGTTAGCGTGAGCTAGCTCACAGATTTCTGGCCTCCAGCTCACACATTTTTGTCTTAGCTCAAGAAGGATGACCCCAGAGCACATTCAATTGATGCAGTAGCTCACCACTTCAATGCCAGTCGCTCACAAAGTAGAATTTTTGCTCACAAGACTGCAGCTTAGAGGAAACACTGTTTACTACCCAATTACACATTGCTCAGGAGAGAGCCGCTGACATCGGGGGAGGGGGCGGGGGAAGAGCAGCATGGGTAGGCTTGCCGCTTCATTCCAGAATAAGATGGGATAAAACCAACACTTTGCACATGCCCAGGAGCCTCGCCGCAGCACCCACAAGCAATCCTAGGGTGGAAAAGCCTCCGAGCCTTTGGCCACTGAGACTTTCTGCGCCTGCCCAGGCCCGACCTCGCTCTGTCCCAGCCCGCCTGGGCCGCGCTCCGAGCCCTCCTCTCCGGCCTCCCCCCCGCTTCTCCAGCCCCAGAGCTCCTTTCAGGGCGCCTCCGCGGAGGCCAGGCCCGGCGTCTCCGTCCCCAAACAGGCCGCGGCGGTGCAGCGGAGTCTCGCCTGCCGGAAAACGGCGGCCCCGCCGCTCGGAGAGGCAGGATGGGCCCGATACACGGCGGATGCTACCCGGGACCCGTCACAGCGCCCCACTCACCCGCACAGCAAGATGGCGGAAAAAGGAAAGAGAGCGCCCGCGCGCGAGGGATTATGGGGAGCGAGAGACTCTCCGGCGGAAAGGAAGGCTGAACTTCCGGCCCGAGGGCTCTCTTCGGCGTGCGCCATAGAGAGCGCTGCGAGCATGAGGCTAGAAGAGCAGTTCCGGTTGAAAGCGGAAGCGGATGAAGGCGCTGCGAGTAAGGGGTGGATCCAGGCTTGTTTTCACTCGGTGGCTTTCAAAGAAGGGCTGCGGAGGAGACGAGGATCTTGGGGAGGGTCTGGGATACAAAAGTAACCGCAACACTTCCAGGAAGGAAGGACACTTTTCTGACACAATCGTGTATTATGTAGTACATTTTTAAAAAAAGTTTATATCCCGCAAGCGGGGTCCAGTGGGGACACGCAAGGATTTGTGTGGGGCATCAATTCCACACCCCCCCCCCCCCGTTTCCACCTTAACCTTCCTTGGGTTGTCAGGTCCCTATTGGCCACCTGCGGGGAATGGGGGGGGGGGCGTAGGGTTGCCAGATCCAGGCCGGAGAAACTCCTTGAGATTTGAGGATGGAGCCTGGGGAAGGCAGGGACCTCAGTGGGGTACAATGCCATAGAATCCACCCTCCAAAGCATCCACTTTCCCCAGGGGAACTGATCTCTGTAGCCCGGATATCAGCTGTAATTCTGGGAGGATATCCAGGTCCCACCTGGCGGTTGGCATCCCTACTTCTCTGAAAGCCTTTTCCTTTTCACATCTATTTCCTAGCTACCAACCTCTATTCTCCTCCCCTCTTCAATTTTTCCTTCCTTTGGCAATCTCTACCCGGGAAAACTATGGGCCAGTTGCACAGTACTGGTTGGAAGATGAGGCCCACTTGAACAATGGGTAATCATAGAGAACTTTTTGGGGAGGGGGAGAGAATCTCAGTGTACCATTTGTTTTTACCTGATAGCCCCAATATGCTGGCCCCTTTCCCTTCTCTCTACTTAACAATCTTGCTTTTATCTACTGCCCACCCCAAGCCTTCCATTTTTGTTATTTCACCTATACCACATATTTCTTTACAAAGGTAATTCAAAGCAGCTGACATAATTCTGTTCTGCATAAGCTTGCAAGGTCGTTTCAGCTTCAGCAGCAGAGTGGGGATTTGAACTCAAGTCTCCCAGATCCTAAACTGAAATTAACCAGTGCACCTCACACTGTCTATCATGGTGTAGCTGCTAACCAGTGGCAACCAGCCAGTCTTGGTTGAGTTATGCAAGTCACATAGCAAATTGGCAAGGTTTTTCTAAAACTTTGCACTTTTTAGATTTGTAGGGGGGAAAATGTATTTTCAGGCCATGGCTGCAGTCTCGATTGAAATATCTGGAAGACCCCAGATCTATACCCCGCCCTTCTCTCTGAATCAAGGGTCTCAGAGCGGCTTAAAATATCCTTCCCCCACAACAGACACCCTGTGAGGTGGGTGGGGCTGAGAGAGCTCTCACAGCAGCTGCCCTTTTAAGGACAACTCCTATGAGAGCTATGGCTAACCCAAGCCCATTCCAGCAGCTGCAAGTGAAGGAGTGGGGAATCAAACCCGGTTCTCCCAGATAAGAGTCCATGCACTTAACCACTACACCAAATTAGCTCTCTCTGATAGGGCCATGTTAAAAATTAAACATATTGAAACAGGTAGGTTGCATAAATGTTTTCAATTCTAAGCAGAATCCACCAGACACTACAGGCAGCCTACCTACCCCTTTGCACTCCTAACATAGGAACACATGTTTAGAAGGCCAGTTCCATGGAGTAGCTTTAGTAGTCTGTTGCAGAATATATAAAAAAGAAGCCTTGAAGGTGAGACATTTTATTTAAGCTGCCCTGAGAGGGTACAGACTTGTGCAAGCTTTCAGGGGTTTGAGCAGGCTAATTTCCCCCCTCTCACTTTCACCATACTCTGCTGGCAGGAGCATATTCAGTCAGATTGCGGGGGGGGGGGGGGGAGCTTTTATTAAATTAAAGTTCAATTGTTGTGCATACCTGCCAAATCCCATGAGCATGATGTCCAAGAAACTTTGTGGGTGGGCTGGTTTTGCTAGGTTTGTGTTTTTAAAGTGTTTCAAAGAACAAAAACCCAGAGACACCCCCCCCCCCCAAACCAGTGGGAAGTCTGAAGCCAGATGATGAGAGGCTAAACACTACTTCTAATAGGCAAAGTGCAACATAAAGACCATAGCTATCATGAAGAGCCCTACCTGGCAAGCATCTTGTTTGGGGAAGATCCCCTCTGGTAGACTTACAACATGAACATTTGATAAAATAGTGCTTGAGGCATCTTTTTCATATTAACTTTTTAATTCAGTTTTAGCTTCCTAGCTAAATATTTACCATCCATATTACATACCAATGCAATCAAAAGAAAGCAGCAACATCAACAAAAACAGCAATTACACAAACTTCTCCCCCACCCGCATTTCTCTTCACTCTTCTACTCAACCAGCTCTTTCAAGTAAGTACATCCTCTTCATTTTCATTCCTCCCCCAATTACATATAATATTTGCCATTGCTGTGTGCCCAAGTTAGTAGTATGGGTTTAGAAAGCCCCTTAAAAAACACATATACAAAATAAGAGGAGGGGGGCAGGGGAAGAAGCAATCATTTTTTCCAAGCAGTTCCTTCCAATAAGTAATTTTGATGTCACCAGTGTCCCAAAAATGGTTGACGTTTCTCAAAGCTTTATTTTCACACTGTTGCAGTGTGCATAACTGTGGTAGCCCTTAAAGGTGACAGTGAAAGAAAAGCAATTCACTTAGCAACTATAAATGTTCTCCTCTGAACTAACTCCTCCCTTCCTGGGCTATATCTAAAACTAGAACTGAAGAAATAGTAAGCAAAGGTGATAACTGCATGGAGAGGAAATGGTCAGTGAGCTGATAACCAAACTAGCATTCTGAAAACATCACCCTCAAAAGGAAAAATGATTGAGAGCACCTAAATGTGCCTTAGGGCTCCTCCCTATACTGTAGCAGCTTGCATCATGGACGCCTTTAACCAGCAGTATCTGGGGGTGTAGCTGCTGCTTGATCAGACATCAAGCAAACTGAACGGTTCTGTCAATTTCAAAAAACCAAGACAGGCCAATTTTGAATCCCATGTGTCAAAGGTAATCGAACTACACTGCATAAGGACCTTGAAATATTATTTTCCTCACTCAAAACTCTCCAATATATAGTTATAAATAAAGAATTTGCTACTTTTACTGGGATCAGAATGTATGTAAGGGTCCAGTACAGTACACTGGTGTGGCCGATTAGCAGTTTGAGTGCTGATAAAAAGCACTATTTACATTCATGTTAGTTCTAGGAAGAATCAGCTAGAATTTTTGTTATCAGACAATTATGGCATTTTTGCCTGTATGTAAGAGTAGGTGAAGTTGCTAACTGTGCCATCTTAAGAATACTTGCTTCCCAAATGTTTACAGAACTGCAGTATTTGGCAGAATAATGTAGCATGCTAGCTTAAAATAGGCAGAGCTTTCCCCTGTAAGGCAGTAACAAGCACCCACATCTCTTCGTTGCATCCTTGTATTGCCTACAGGGTAAGAAGCAAATTTCAGCATATCTTTAGTCTGTTTTCAAATTGACAAGGATAACACTGTTTATCTCTTTACAAT
Source organism: Heteronotia binoei (assembly GCF_032191835.1). Taxonomy (NCBI): domain Eukaryota; kingdom Metazoa; phylum Chordata; class Lepidosauria; order Squamata; family Gekkonidae; genus Heteronotia; species Heteronotia binoei. Next base: position 19,902,905 of record NC_083242.1, on the reverse strand, counting down.
TAGAACAGAATTTTCGTTATGCAACAAATTTAAGAGACCTATCATTTTAACACATTACACATATATATATATTTTTACTTAAACACAGTAATAAAACAGCATTAAGAAAACATAAAACATCAAAGACAGACTTACTTGTGAGTCTTGTGCATCAAGTATTTAACATGATTTTGTATACAGACCATTAAAAAAAACCTAAACACGTGTTACACAACTCCAAAACTACAGCAATTAAGTTAGAAGAAAACTGACTCTGTGAATCCCTAGTTTCAGTTTTCCACATACTTTCAAGTGCAAGCAACTTGGACTACCAGAAGTAGTGACACACCTCAGACCAAGCTGATTAGAAGCCCTATTTATCCATATCGTCTGTGGCTCACAACTTTGGAAAGGAGCTTGTTAACTTCATTTGTGGGGGTGTCAGGAAATAAATCTAGAGAGCCAACAGAGATCCCTTAAATCATTTAACAGGAATGGAGAATGCTAACCAGTGTCTTTCCACTTGCAATAAAACATCAATACAATCAAAATGTTTACGCCACAACACTGATTAACAACCTTCCCACCCTATGAGGCTGCTAGTTGCATTTATTATTGGAATGACTTGCCTGTGTTAGCAGACTGTATTTACTGTGTGGTCAAATTAACTACACAGATCCTATTTAAAAAGAGGGAACCCCATTTTAAAGTTAAAAGGCTATGACTGAAATAAGCACTGCTATTCTACTAAACACACAATAATTCTAATGAATTGTTCCCAGAACACAATACACCGTGGAGTGCAGTAGCGAGCAGAGCTTCATTCGTTTTTCTTCTCCTTTTGCTTCAGGAGCTTGTTGACCTCCCTTTTTGCCATCCCAGCGTATTTTGAAATAATCCCATGTTTGTTTAATCCAGGAAACAACAGAAAGAAGCTCACTAAAAGAAAAAGAAAAAAGTAAGAGCCATGATCTTGTAAAACCTTTTAAATGGCCAAACCCTTCCTCCCATATTTGCTCATGTTATAATCCATAACAAAGTACGGCAGGCTTTTTGTTCCCCTACTGGAGGAAAAAAACTGCAATATATCCTCAGTGGATAATTGCCCTGCAAAATGCTTACCGATAAGATAAGTGAGGAAAAGGTTGTGAACTTGCTGTCCTATCCAGGCGATCACAGATAACGAGCACAGCATTGTAGTGAAATACTAGGAGAGAGATATGACAGTTCATAAAATCCTAGAAGGTCTCAAAGATTTAAAAACCCATCGTTCATTGTTCTCATTGCTATTACAAGGGACATGGCTGATGAACGCTCTGTATTTGACAATGTAGCTGCTCTCTTTAGTGGCACAAGTCTACTGATTAGGAATACTACTGCCTTGCTTTCCTAACTTCATTAAAAGTTGTCTTAAGCCATTACTTTTTAAAAAGCTAACCTCATTTTACCACGTCATCTTTCCAGTCTTCAGGGAGAGATCCTAGGGCTCAGCTGTTTTGGATGCAGAAGGACCCAGATCCAATCCTTGCAATGTCCAGTTAAAACCACTGAGTAAGCAGGCAGCTCTGCCTGAAGAAGATATTGCATTTATATCCCACCCTACACTCTGAATCTCAGAGCGGTCACAATCTCTTTTACCTCCCCCACCCCCAAGAGACACCCTGCAAGGTAGGTGAGGCTAAGAGAGCTCTTACAGCAGCTGCTCTTTCAAGCACAACTCCTACGAAAGCTATGGCTGACCCAAGCCCATTCCAGCAGGTGCAAGTGTAGGAGTGGGGAATCAAATCTGGCTCTCCCAGATAAAAGTCCGCGCACTTAACGACTGCACCAAACTAGATCCAAGCCGTGTTGGTCTGAAGCAGTTGAACAAAGCAGGAGTCAAGTTGCACCTTTAAGATCAACTAATTTTTATTTAGAACGTAAGCTTTCGTGTGCTCTTTTCAATTTTCAAAAGTTTTATTTGTTTTCAAAAAAGTAAGGGTAGGGGATAGGGGAACTAGAAAGCACAATACATTCTGACCTTATTCTGCATAAAAATACTTTCCAAAAGTATTAATTCTACAATACTTTCTTAACATAAATTGTCTCATATTATTACGTCTAGACTAAAAACCATCCACATTTTAATATTTTATAGCATAATATTTTGTTAAAGCTATCTATTAGTTTTGACAATTCCGGTAAAGGTAATTTTATAATATAAAATACAGGGGGGGAAAGGAAAAATAAGTCCACACCAGAGAATCTTAAGAGTCTTGAATATCTAACAAGGCATAAAATTTCATCCAGTATTTTCTTGCTTCTTCTTTAGATTTCCCAGCCACCAGCTGGGATAGAAAGTCTAGGTCTGCTGTTTCCAGAATTTTTCCCACCGAGTCCATTTTCGTGGGAATTTCCTGAGATTTCCATCTCTGTGCCAAGAGAATCCTAGCTGCTGTGTTAAAGTGTGTCAACAAATGTCTCATTTCTTTGGAATAGTCCTCAGGAAATATGTTCAATAAAAATAGTTCTGGTTTGAAATGGTTCTGTGTCTTCATAATCTTCTGTAATATTTCATGCACCATTTCCCAATGGCCCTTCACCATCTCACATGTCCATCACATATGGTAAAAAGAATCAACCTATTTAGTGCATTTCCAACATTTGTTAGACATATTAGTATAGATCTTACACAATTTCTGTGGGGTCAAGTACCATCTAAAAACATCTTATACAAATTTTCTTTAAAAGTTACTGACCTAGTTAATTTAACGTTAAGCTTCCACAGTCTCTCCCATTCTTCTAATGTAATATTATAACCAAAATTTTTTGCCCATTGGACAATACAATCTTTTACAACTTCATCTTGTGTCTTCATTTGAAATAGATATGCATATAACTTGGAGATTAGCTTTTCTTGTGGACCCAAAAGAATTTTGTCAAATAAGTATTGTTCTGTATTGAAACCTGTTGCCTTGTCTTTGGCATATCTGGATTCAACTTGAATTCTCAACCACCAGTTCATTTTAATTTCCAAATTTTCCAGCTCTTCTTTGGTTTTCAATTGATTATCTTTTCCCAACAGGTCATCATACCTATATTTCTGATTTGATTTTAGGAGATTTGGATGAGTAAATGCTTCTACTGGAGAAACCCATCAATTTTTTGATAAATTCTGGTCTTCAGCCATGACCACATATGGTACAAGGATTTTCAAAACCAGTGATTCTTAAAATAGGAGTGGCCTTCAAGTCTTTGATACCATAAATATGCATGCCACCCCATAGTAGGATCATGTCCTTCTAACAACAATTGTCTCTTGTCATTCAGCAATATCCAGTCTCTTACCCATAAAAGCGCAGAAGCTTTATAATACAATTGCCAGTCTGGAAGGCCCATACCTGCTCTTAATTTTGAATCTTGCAGTGTCTTTAATTTAATTCTTGGTTTTTTGCCTTGCCAAACATATTTAGCAACCATCTTGTTCAGTTCTTGAAAAAATCCACTATTTAAAAATATTGGAATAGTTTGAAACCAGAATAGTAACCTTGGAAGGATATTCATCTCTATTAAGGCTATTCTTCCCATTAAAGATAGGTTCAAGTCGTGCAATTTTTCCAAATCTTTTTAAATTTCTTTAAGTAGTTTGTCATAATTATCTGTTTTTAAGTTGCTACACTTATTTGAAATAACAACACCTAGATATTTGATTCTTTTTTCATACAAAACCCCTGATTTTTGCTGGAAGGAATGAATTTGTTCCGTCGTTATATTCTTTGTCAAAAATTTTGTTTTATGGTAATTAATCTTTAATCCTGCCCAGTAACCAAATTGTTTGATCTTATTTATAAGACAGTCTATTAAGTCCATCAGTTGTTCTAGTATAAATTTAAGTCATCTGCGAAGGCTCTGAGTTTATATTGTTCATCTTTTATCACAGCTCCCTTTATACTTGTATCTTCCCTTATTTGATTATTCAGTACCTCTAGAGATAAGATAAAAAGTAGAGGTGACAATGGACAGCCTTGTCTTGTACCTTTTTGAATGTTAATTACATGTTAGTTCGCCATTCACTGTCACCCTTGCATTTTGTGAAGAATATATTGCTTCTACTGCTCTCAAGAAGTTTTCACTGTATTCCATACCTTTCAGTTGTAGCATAAAATGCCAATGAACATTATCGAAGGCCTTCTCAGCATCTAAACAAATTAAAGCCAATTGTTTCTCTGGATGAGTCTCATAATATTCCAAGATATTACAAACTGTTCTGACATTGTCTTTCAAATATCTTTTAGGAAGGAATCCTGCTTGATCATAATGTATTATAGACTGCAGAACTTTCTTCAAATGCTGTGCCAATATTGCAACAACAATTTTATAATCCACATTTAAAAGGGAAATTGGACGATAGTTTTTAATATCTTTCAAATCGTTATTTTCTTTTGGGATCAAAGATATTGTAGCTTCTTGCTATGAAACTGGTATTTGGCCTTCCGCTTGAATCTTTTCAATAAGACGCTTAAATGGTAAGAGTAAAGACTCTTCATACACTTTGTAGAATTCTGCAGGTAATCCATCTGGACCTGGAGTTTTACCATTCTTCTGAGATGCCATTGCATCTCCAAGTTCCCTTATTGTTATTGGCTCATTTAAAAGTTTTTGTTGTTCTTCTGTAACTTTGTTAAAATCATTTTGGTTGATAAATTCTTCTAAATCTATTTTATGAACTTGCTTATCCATATAATTTTTTATAGAACTGTTCCACAATTGACATATTTCTTGCTTTTGAGTTTTCTCTTTGTTGTGTGCTGGATTCCACGTCTGATGAAGTGTCTTAAGAGCACATGAAAGCGTATATTCTAAATAAAAACTGGTTGGTCTTAAAGGTGCCACTTGACTCCTGCTTTGTTCAACGACACCAAACTGGCTTTCTTTGGTGACTTCTGGAACTTGGCTATAGCTTGGTGGGTGCAGCCAAAACATGGCTGCTGTAGGAAACAGAATGGCTGCCACAGCTTACCTTCAGCCCCCACAGTGAGGATCCTCAAGCTGTGGTTGAAGCTGTTAACTAGTGCGTCTGAAAATCTGCATAGCCCCCACCCGTCCCATTTACCAGGATACCATATAACATCACACTGTCCAATGACCAAAGAGAAGCCTTGCTGGGCAAAAGCCTGACCCTTCCTAAAAACACTAGGCCAGCACAAGAAAAGATGCCAGTGGGCACTATGCTGCTGGGGACCCCCCCTGCTCTAGATACCTGTTGTAGTCTAAATAAATAAGACAACCTTTCAAAGACCAAAGTTGGACTCATTTTAAGGCAACTTCATGCTTTGTTCAATTTGCTTTAATGAATACCATAAATCAAGCCTTCCGATGTTCTAATACACTCTGTGCTTTACAATTATTTTACCAACTTTTTTGATGGGCCACAGTGGTCAAGCACTAAAAAGCATTTAGATGTGAAAGGTCTTCATTACGAATGCTAACAAGAACATGACATCTTCCGAAGCATGCAAATTACCATTTTAGGCTTTTCTTCCTTAAACGCAAAGAGACGTTTCCACCAACCAACGATCCTGCGTCGTGTTTTTACAAGATTACTACAGATTTCGTGGAAGCGCTGCTGCTGTTCAGTAGTCCTTAAAAAAAAAACCAAACAGGATATCTGCTAAGCAAAACACCATATTTTGATGCAAGTCTGTTCCTGAGGACACCTATCATTGAACAAAGCATTCACTCACTGTTCTACCTTTTCCCTTATTAAAAATTTAGGAATGAAATGAGTGTTTCATTTATAAACACTGCTTCTCCAGTTCATGTGTCACTGTTCTGCTTAGCAACCAATTAAAACAACACAGTTGTCTAAGCTTGCAAATGTTCTGGATCAGCCTCTTTGTTCTTTTTCGAAAAAAACAAGTAAATCCAAGTCAAGCAGATCAGCCAGGAGGCATGCTGAAGTACCATCTTGAGCACTGGAGCTACCTCCTCATTATTGCATTAATTTTTACTCTTCACAACTGCTTACATGCAAGAACAACTTTTTACACGGGGTCATAAGTATACATTGGTTTTAAAAAGTAGCAAAAAAAGAGGAAAGGAAACTTTTACGCCCTTGTCACAAAGACCTTATGACCTAGATAGGCAAGTCAGCACAGAGAAGAACAGGCAATAATAGCAAACAAGAGGGAAAGGAAAGGGAAACCACCATATATTTTTAATAGATAGAATTCTGCCCATGCACAGTTCCATTCATTAAAGAGCACTGAGCAGTCGTGGGTTTTTGTTGTGGATTCATGCACAAAAAGATCCATGCCCACTTTTATCCATGATATAATTATAAAATCTACAATAGGAAGGGTAATTATTTGCTAAGTTCTCAAGCAACATACCATTTACTGGAGCCAAAAATTCTAGGAGCAAGAGCAGGTACAAGGTAGTCAGCCAAACAAAGTAACATAATAAAACAAGAAACTCCGGAAAGAACAGACGGGTCCAAGTAGTAGATCATCCTATTTGGACATGAAAACAGTAGTTATATAGAGATACAGGGAAACAGACCCAAGTTTAATGCTTCAGCTTCCGTCATTTGCAATAAAAGAATTAACAGAAAAAAACAACAACTTCATGCTGTGTCCCTGAGCAATGTGGCAGCTCCTTCTATTTAGCTGCTTCCAAAACTACTCTGGTCACATATGCAGTGGGGGAAAGACAAGATGGTTGGCATGGGCAGGCCCTCCTTCCCTGGAGGTTTTTCAACAGAGGGTAGATGGCCATCTGACAGCAATGTGGATCCTGTGAATTTAGGGGTATTTGTGAATTTCTTGCACTGTGCAGAGAGCTGGACTAGATGACCCTGGGGGTTCCTTCCAACTCTATGATTCTATGTATAGGCTGTGTCTTTTCTGTTCACTGGCAGTCATGTGGAAGCAGCAAGCTCAAGCACACATATCTAGAAACTATAGTTTGAAGAGAACACCCCCAGCCACTTGGGGTGTGAAAGCAGCACAACTATGCTGCATTTTGGCAGGGGCCTGCTATGCAAAGCTTTAAAACATATCCTTTATTCATTGTTACAATGTATCTTACCCAAAGCAAGCTACCTACTGGTTTAGTTCACAAAACAGGAACAAGCGCAAGCATAACCACCACTTTTGATAACTTACAGAAAGACAAAGGAAACAGCACTGATTATAGCAGGTGGAAACCAAGGTTTTTCCCAGCGAAGGATTTTGTCAGTCACCAGAATTACTTCTCCCCATCCTTGCAACTGTTCTTCCAAACTGGCTGTCTCTGCAGCCTGTGAACAAAAGCTATTTTTAAAAAGATGGTAACATTTGCTGCAAACAAAATGTATGTGTACTTCATGGGGTGTGTGGGATATCTATTAGAAGAGAACTCTATCTACTCTTGGGGTGGAGCTAGACTAAACTGGCAACTTCCACCAATCCTGATCCCTGCTGCAGCAGACACCTCCCCCGCCCCGCTGTGTCATTCCTCAGGGTCCCCTCATCACCCAGGAACAGCATTTTGTAGGATCAGCGGACTTCAGAGGGACAAGAATGACAGCAAAGTTTCATCTTGCATTGGAAAATCCAGTTTCGATCCAATCTGTTCAGTCTGTACATGAGGTTACAAATACCAAGACTGGCTTTCTTTATGCTGGTTTACATCAGAATAGATCTCAGTGTGATAATTCCTTGACAGCCACACCTTCACAACAGGTCGTATTTGATGTTTCCATAAAAAAACCCCTGTAACCGTCACCTGCATGGCCTTCATATGGATGACAAACCAGGCCACTCACAAATAAGGCAGAGACCAATCCATTCAGGAGACTTCCAAAATACGGGGGGAGGGGGGGGGGAAATCACTGTGTTCATTAGCCAAAGCAAAAAACAAAACAAAACAGAAGACTGGCATTACTCCAGAGTGTTAGGTGGATGAAGAGAAAGCCTGATCAACTCTTGAGAACGTACTGAATCCTGGAAAGAAGAAGAAGAATTGCAGATTTATACCCCGCCCTTCTCTCTGAATCAGAGACTCAGAGCGGCTTGAAAGGAAAGGAAAGGTCCCTGTGCAAGCACCAGTCATTTCCAACTCTGGGTGACGTTGCTTTCACAGCGTTTTCACAACAGACTTTTTACAGGGTGGTTTGCCATTGCCTTTCCCAGTCATCTACACGTTCCCCCCAGCAAGCTGGGTACTCATTTTACCGACCTCAGAAAGATGGAAGGCTGAGTCAACCTCGAGCTGGCTACCTGAAAACCCAGTTTCCGCCGGGGGTCGAACTCAAGTTCGAACTCAACCCAGTTTCCGCCGGGGGTCGAACTCAAGCAGAGCTTAGGATTGCAATACTGCAGCTTTAACACTCTGCGCCACGGCGAAACCTGTCAGAGCAGCTTACAATCTCCCCCCACAACTAACACCCTGTGAGGTGGGTGGGGCTGAGAGGGCTCTCACAGCAGCTGCCCGTTTAAGGACAACCTTGCTATAGCTATGGCTAACCCAAGGCCATTCCAGGAGGTGCAAGTGGAGGAGTGGGGAATCAAACCTGGTTCTCTCAGATAAGAGTCCACGCACTTAACCACTACACCAAACTGGCTCTGTTAACCCAGTTCTATTATTTTGAATGTGTATCCCAACATGCAAGCTCACAAAAAAAGACATGGAAGGCAGGAAAAAATGCTTTCTTTAGGATACGAGTTGTGGTCTCTCAAGCTATTAAAGTTAAGTGGAAGGATGCAGTCTTACTTTCAAGTCTCAAGGAAAATGAAGGGCACATTTCTTTGGTGAAATGTAGCATTTCTGCAAGCCGTGGTAATATTTTACGGCTTTGTAATAGCTTCAAATTATACTAGGCAATTCCAAGAAAGCAGACTGCATGAATTTTGTAGCTGTGGCATTTTGAGGAATTAGGTCCAAGCAGGTAGCTATGCTGGCCTGAAGCAACAGAACAACGTTAAAGTCTAATGGTACCTTTTAAGACCAACAAAGTTTTATTCAGGTTATAAGCTTTTGTGTGAACGCACAAGTGCGCATGCACACAAAAGCTCACACCCTGAATAAAACTTTGTTGGTCCTAAAAGTGCCACTGGACTCTAACTTTGTTCTGTTTTGTGCTTGTTGCTTTAACCAATGTTTTGAGCTAATATTCAAGGCCAAAAACCATAAACCAAAGACCAATAATGTAACAGAAAGTTAGTGGCAAAAATTTCATTATCACAAATGCAGATAAAAAATCAATACACAGGTCCAGAACATAAGGAAAACTCCCACTGATCTTCCATGTCTCAGATTCCAATCATTAAACTTCAGTTTGTCTCATTTATTTCCTGAAATAAGAAAGCTGGTTAATGCCCCTTCTATGTCTGCTATCTCACCCAATGTCTGGTACCAATATTTCTTTTCTCTGTTTTCCCAAAGTACTTTATACACTTCTGGACCTTTCGAACTATCTCAGGTTGATCTTCCGGAGTGGCCCTCTGTGCCTTCTGATGAAGTTAAAGAACCAATTTCACAACTGAAATTAGGTAAAGCAGCAGGCCCTGATGCTATTCCTTCTGAAATCCTAAAGTTAGATTCAGATCGGTGGGCTACTCTGCTCGCATCCCTCTTTACAAGTATTGACAGAACAGGCATAATTCCTAAAGCCTGGCTCAACTCAATTAGTGGTCCCAATTTATAAAAAAGTAGATCCTGCCATCCCAAATAATTACAGGCCGATTAGTCTCCTATCTACCATTGGCAAATTATATTCTAAACATCTGTTGAGTAAACTTGAACAATGGATGACACAAGAAAAAATTCTTGGTCCGGAACAACTGGAATTTTGTAAAGGCAAAACTACTCTTGATCATTGTAATACCTTGTCTCATCTAATTTCCAAATACACTATTAGGAAAAAGATGAAATTGTATGTAGCCTTTTTAGACTTAAAGGGAGCATTTGATTCAATTGACAGGGACCTGATTTGGGCTAAACTTGAACAAACAAGTATTGATAAAAGACTTCTTATGCTTATTAAAAAATTATATACTTCTAACTTTTGTCAGGTCAAATGCTCTTCATCAGGCAATCTTACGTCAAAAATCCCGTTAAACAAAGGGGTTAAACAAGGCTGTGTGTTGGCTCCTTTTCTGTTTAACCTCTTTCTTAATGACCTTGCTCCCTTTTTGTCAGATATCGATCATCATAGTCCTAAACTTGGTGCCAGACATGTTCCCTTACTTTTATACGCAGATGATGCATTTTTACTACCTTGTTCCAGAATTGGATTAAAACGCTTGCTTGCCCGTTGTATCACTTTTCTTAACTACAATAAGCTCCTTTTGAACTATGACAAATCTAAAATTGTTGTATTGTCCAAATCTTGGAAGCCAACTAAATGGTCAATAGGTGGCAAAGAGATGGAACAAGTAAAATACTATAAATACTTAGGAATTCATTTCCAATATAACACACTTTGGACTAATCACCGTAACTGTATAATTAAGTCAGTCAATGTTAATGTTGCAGCTATTCAGCGCTTCTTTTATAGTAGAGGCAATCAGTTTGTTCCAGCTGCGTAAAAAATCTTTAAGGCTAAAGTGAGACCACAGCTCTTATATGGGGTCCCAGTTTGGATCACAGCCTTGGACAACAACATTGAAGGTGTCCAATCAAAATTTCTACAGAAAATCCTGGGATTCCTGAAGTGTGTACCATATGCAGCTCTATGTTTAGAAACAGCGATGAATCTTGTGGAAACACAAGCATGGCTAATGTTATTTAAATATTGGTTACGGCTACATTTCTACTCTGATTCAGAGAGCCTTCTATATCAACTGCTCTCAGAATCCAATATGTCAAATTAGTTAGTATTTATTGAGAGAAAAATTAAGTCTATGCACATTGATATAGATTCACTTTTTATGCTATCCCTAAAAGATGCATTCTTGAAACTTAAGCTTAGAATCTTGGATATTGAAATGCAAACATTATGTAGCCTGGCCAACAAAACTTGCTCCCCGCTGAATTTTGAACTTTCTTTCTGTAGGGAAATTAGCGTCATATTTCTCCTCTATGCAAGCACCACAACAACGGCATGCTTTCTCCTTAACGAGATGCAATGCATTACCATCTGCTATTTTATTTGGCAGATTTAACAGGATTGATTACTCTGCCAATAACGTAACAGAAAGTTTGTGGCAAAAAATTCATTATCACAAATGCAGATAAAAAATCAATACACAGGTCCAGAACATAAGGAAAACTCCCACTGATCTTCCATGTCTCAGATTCCAATGATTAAACTTCAGTTTGTCTCATTTATTTCCTGAAATAAGAAAGTTGGAAACTCTAATTCATTGATTCTAGGCCTAGAGGTTCTCCTCTATTCCTGAAATTTAAAGCTACAGACATTCCGTTATATGTACCCTTGTCACAGGTACACAGTCTGTGCAATGCTCAGAACAGACCATTTTCTAGGAAACTGACCATTTAAACCACTATAGCTTCAGATGAAACGGAAAGAAAATCTAAGCAAATTTGGCAGGAACAAATGTGTGGGGACTGATCATCTATAAGCCAAAGTCAAGGAAAAAAAAAAAAAGCAAGCACGAATTAATTGGAAAGTATGTTCATAAACAACTCTGCTCCACTATGCATCCAACTTCTTCCACTAACCCAGTAAGCACCTTAAAGACAACAAAATCTGTGGTAGGGTATGAGTCACTGCTCACTTCTTCAGTGACTTTTTTGAGTCAGCTTATGAAAGCTACCCCACCACAAATTTTGTTAGTCTTTAAGGTGGTACTGAACTCTTCCTCTTTTCTATTGCTACCAACTAACACTGCTACCCATCATGATCTATTTCCACCATGAAGCACTACTGTACTCACAGTATACACACTATACTCCACCTCAAAAAACTCCACCTCAAAAAACTCACAGCTCACTTAACATCATGAACAGTGCGTATTAATTCCAACTCATGTTAGCATGATAAGCAGCTAAGGGCAGGTGGCTTCAATACCACAGTAGCGGATGACAATGCAGTCCTACAGGATGAATGAGATAATGGCATTCTGGCATATTTTTAAAGGTGCTTTGCTAGAAGTTCTTAGATGCACTACGTGGCAGAGAAGAAAAAAGCCCACCGTGTGCATTTATTACAACAAATGCAAGAAGAAATATACTGTGCTCCATATGATCAGCATCCAGATTTGCAGATAAAACAGGAATTCACTTGGAAGGAAACAAACTCTACCCCCCCACCTCTGAGTCAGCTGGCCTTCATTGAAGAATGCAAAATGCACCTTGCTGATTTCCACAACAGATTGCTCTTTGATCTTTCTGAAAGGGCACTGAGAGGTTCCAACTTTCCAATGCACATGAAGTATCTAGCAGCTGGATTGATCTGTTACAGCAGAAGCCACCCCAAAAAATGAATTTGGGGAATCATCTTGACACCAAGCTGTTCCACTGCAGCAGGCTGATGCCACAGTAAGTCTGTCAGCCATCTTAATTAAAAAGAAGTGTCCCTGAGACAGCTGGAAAGCAGAGGTTAGTGTCAGGTTAGGACCAGGGCAATACAGGTTCAAAGGCCCACTTACAACTAAAGTTACTTGATATGCTTTTAGGCCACTCATACTCTCAGCTTGATGCATTTCACAAGGTTGTTGATAGAATAAAAGGGGAGGGGGAAGAGAGCAACCACATAGGTGACCCTTGGAGAACAGAATAAAAATACACTCTCATAAATAATAAATAACTCCTTTTGGGCTGCCTCCTGGAAATCAGCACCACCAGCCACAGCAGGAAAGGGAAGGGGCTTTTGATTTGCTTGCAGTTTGACCCACTTCCAGCCTTGTTTACAGATCCACACTTTTCCAACAAACCGGTGGAGATCAGATTGTCTAATATTTTTAGGATTTGCACCCTATAAAACTAGGCCTACCCAATTCCCTTAAATATCTCCATTTAGGGTTGCCAAGTCCAATTCAGGAAATATTTGGGGACCTTGGGGGTGGGGCTAATAGCAAGATTGTGACAAGGATGATTTAACTCCAAAGGGAGTTCTGGTCATCGCATTTAACGGGACTGCACACCTTTTAAATGCCTTCCCTCCATTGGAAATAATGAAGGGTAGGGGCACCTTTATTTATTTATTTCGATTTATATCCCGCCCTACCTCACCGAAGCGGGCTCAGGGCAGCTTCTTTTGGGACTCATAGAATTGGACCCCCTGGTCCAATCCTCTTGAAACTTGGAGGGCATTCTGGGGAGAGGCACAGATGCTATGCCGAAAATGTTCCATTATACCCTATGGGAATCGGTCTCCATAGAGAATAATGGCGTGCCTAGCAGACATTTCCCTTCCGCCTCCCCCCCCCCCCCGCTTTCTGATGACCCTGAAGCGGAGGGAGGGAGTACAAACCACTCTCCACGCACCCACCAAAAATTCACCCAAACCCGAGATAGGGTTTAGAAAAGGCAATCCTTCATTGCCCTAACCTGCAGGGCAGGTGCTGAGAGTACAAAAGAAGCAACCTCCTCCAGGCCCGTAAGAGAGACCTGGAGGAAGGCCCGCATCTACTCTTCCGCACTCCGGCCAGGGGAAGCCCCACGCAGCCGTCCTCTCCGGGATCCAAGGGCCTGACCCCCCCCGCCCTCGTACCCCCCCGCCCTTATCTTCTGCGCCCCCTCACCAGCAGGTTGGTGCTCCTGTTGTCGCCCTCCGCCATTTTGTGAGGGCAGCTGCTGCTGTTGCGGCCTACAGGTTCGTCCGCCTCCCAGACACCCTCCGTCTCTCCTCAGGCGCTCCCCGCCTCCCCAGGCACCGCCCCCGCGACCCCTCCGCTCCCCAGCCGGAAGCCTCCCTTTATAACCTTCCCTCCCTGTTGGCTCCGCCCATCCCTTCCCCCGCGGTTGGCCGGGTTGTCCACTTGTTGGGCGCGCGCTCCAATCAACGACGAGCAGGACCGCTCTCGTTTGAATCTTTGACCAATGAGGGAGGGGCTTGTTGGTGGTCACTGTCACGGTCGGGAGCCGTTGTAACGGTTTCTCCGCGAGGGCGGGGGAGAAGACAGCGCCGCGGCGTGTAGGGTTGTCAATCCCCAGGTTGGGGCAGGAGATCCCCCGGTTTGGAGGCCCTCCTCCGTCTTTAGAGTCATCAGAAAGCGGGAGAGAAGGAAATGTATGCTGGGCACTCCATTATTCCCTATGGAGACTAGTTCCCTAGGGTTGCCAACTCCAATTCAAGAAATGTCTGGGGACTTTGGGGGCGGAGCCAGGAGACTTCAGGGGTGGAGCCAGGAGCAAGGCTGTGACAAGCATGATAGAACTCCAAAGAGTTCTGGTCATCACAGAAAGGTGCCGCACATCTTTTAAATGCCTTTCCTCCATTAGAAATAATGAAGGATAGGGACACCTTTTGGGGGCTCATAGAATTGGGACTGCCTGGTCCGGTCTTTTTGAAACTTGGAGGGTATTTTGGGGAGAGTCACAGGATGCTGTGCTGAAATCTTGATGCCTCTACCTCAAAAAACAGCCCCCACCCCCCAGAGCCCTAGATACCCACGGATCACTTCTCCATTATACCCTATGGGAATCGGTCTACATAGAGAACAATGGCATGGCCAGCAGACATTTCCCTCCCCTACCCCTGCTTTCTGATGACCCTGAAGCGGAGGGAGGGCCTCCAAACCGGAGGATCCCCCGCCCCCATCTGGGGATTGGCAACCCTATTCTCATAGGGTATAATGGAAGATTGATCTGTAGGTAGCTGGGGCTCGGGGGGGGGGGGGAGCTGTTTTTTGAAGTAGAAGCACCAAATTTGTAGTATAGCATCCAGTGCCTCTCCTGAAAACCCCCTCAAGTTTCAAAAAAATTGGACTGGGGAGTCCTATTCTATGAGCACCCAAAGAAGGTGCCCTGATCCTTCATTATTTTCAATGGAGGGAAGGGATTTCAAAGGTGTGTGGTCCTTTTAAAGGGGATGACCAGAATTCCCTTCAGAGTTCAGTTATGCTTGTCACACCCTTGCTCCTGGCTCCACCCCCAAAGTCCCCAGATATTTCTTGAATTGGACTTGGAAACCCTATCAATGTGTGGCAGCTTGAGTGTCAAACTGGGAGCTGCCACACACTGAGTTCGAATCCCCACTTCACCTGACCACTCACTGGGTGGCCTGGGCAGTTTGGCCCAATTGCTCTCTCGGCTCCACATGCCTCACTTGAACAAATTTTGAGGCCAGGGCACCTTTAAGACCAACAAAGTTTCATTTTTCATCTTCAGATACACTGCTACAGGACGACCAACACGGCTGCTCACCTGGGCAATGTAGAGTTGCCAACTTCCAGGCGGTGGTGGGAGATACCTTGGGATTACAACAGATCTCCATGTGGTGACAGAAATCAGTTTCCCTGGAGAAAATGGCTGCACTGGACGGTGGACTCAATGGCATTATACCTAGGGTTGCCAGGTCCAATTCAAGAAATATCTGGGGATTTTGGGGGGTGGGAGCCCGGAGATTTTAGGAGTGGAGCCAGGACCAAGGTTGTGACAAGCATAAATGAACTCCAAAGGGAATTCTGGCCATCACATTTCAAGAGACCACACACCTTTTAAATGCCTTCCCTCCATTGGAAATAATGAAGGATAGGCGCATCTTCTTTTGGGGCTCAAGGAATTAGACCCCCTGGTCCAATCTTTTTGAAACTTGGAGGGTCTTTTAATGAGAGGGACAGGATGCTATACTGAAAATGTGGTGCCTCTACTTCAAAAAACAGCCCCCCCCCCCAAGTCCCAGATACCCACAGATCAATTCCATTATACCCTATGGGAATCCATCTCCATAGGGAATAATGGAGTGATCAGCAGACATTTCTCTCCCCCCCCTTGCTTTCTGATGACCCTGAAGTGCGGGGAGGGCCTCCAAACCGGGGGATCCCCTGCCCCCATCTGGGGATTGGCAACCCTAATTATACCTCACTTAAGTTCCTCCCCCTCCACCCCCAAACTTGCCAGTTCTGTGTTGAAAAATACCTGGAGATTTTGAAGGTGGATCTGGAAGAGGGTGGGGTTTGGGGAGGGGAGGGACTTCAATGGGGTATAATGCCATTAAGTACACCTTCCAGTGCAACCATTTTCTCCAGGGGAACTGATTTCTGTCACCTGGAGAGCTGTAAAAACCGAAGATCTCCAGGCCCCACCTGGCGGCTGGCAACCCTCCCCAAACTCCGCCTTCCTCAGGCTCCACCCCCCCAAATCCCCAGGTACTTCCAAGCCTGCCACTGGCCACCCTTGGGGTTGATGCAAGGATAAAATGGAGGAGAGAGGAGAATGTGAGTCGCTGCTGGGAAGAAAGTCAAAGTGAGAATAAGTAGTTGGGACCTGCTTTGGGGTTGGAAAATTCCTGGGGAATTCCAGGCAAAGAATGGATTTCAGGGAAGGGAGAGAACTCAACAGAGATGTAATGCCTTAGAGCTGACCATCCCACATTGCCTTTTTCTTCAGGGGAACTGTCTTTAGTCTGGAACTAGGCCAAGAACACCTGGACGTTGGCAGTCTTAGCATGGCCCCTTTCTGGCAACCATTCTGTGTCAGCATTGATATAGGGCTTTCAGTATTCAAAACATTGATTCCTTTTAAGCTTCCTGCAAAGACGACCCGTGTTATTTCTGGCCTCATTTCTTCCTGGCAGATGTCTTAGGGCTGTGGCTTGAGAGAAGCAGCTTTCCTAACAACAAGCCCTGTAGCATTTCATGAACGAAAACTGGGATGCCGTCCTGAAGCCTTGTGGCATCAGGCTAGGTTATAATTTCCATTATAACCTAAGCCCCCCCCAAGTCCCAGATACCCACAGATCAATTCCATTATACCCTATGGGAATAATGCCAGGCTCTCAGACTGACAACATACCTAACAGGATTATCAGTGAAGATAACACAGAAAGGAGAATTGCAGCAAGAAAGGGGGTAGGGATAAAAATGCCATGTGCAAATGATCACTTTCTGAAATAACATGTTATTCTTTACATATTCTCTCCATTTACTCGGCCAGAATGGGTCCTCCATTGACTTGAGTGGCGAACAGAATCCATAAAACCGTACCATTAAAAGCAGATGTTAACTAGCTGCTTCAAATTCATTTCACGCATGATCCTCTCCTTCAGACGTTTAAGCTGTGTCAAACTGGGCAGGGACAGCTGCCAACGGATAAAGGCTCTGCTCTGCATGCAGAAGGCTTCAGGTTCAGCTCCCTGCATCTCCAGCTTAAAAGGATGAAGGTTGTAGTTCCTATGGAAGGCCACTGCCAGAAACATTAGAGAGCTACTTGTAGTGACAGTGACAGACCAAAGGTCTGATTCAATCCAGTTTCATGCTTTCCCTCTTTTTAGAAACTGCACATGCCAATGCTCCCTCTAAGCTGTGGAGTCGTGCGAGCAAAAATTCTATTTTGTGAGCTATCTAGCATAAATTAGCTTGCTCTGGAGCCATTTTTCCTGAGCTAAGACAAAAATGTGTGAGCCGGAGTCTAAAAAACCTGTGAGCTAGCTCACACTAACTCAGCTTAGAGGGAGCTCTGATTGGGACAGACCCTTCCTGTCACCCTTTATCCAAGGGACCATCAGCACAAATAGATATTCTTTAGTGGGATAGATCCTGGTCCCCAGTCAGTGACGCCTACTTTGTGCACAAATATTTTTGTGTCCCTTCAGTGCACACTTGCGCATGAGATCTAATGCTGAAGAGTATTCTGAATTTAACTCTGCAGTTGAAAGAAATGAATGTCGCACACAGACATCATGAATACAAGTTGAATTTTAAGCTTTATTACATTATGCAGTAAAGACCCCCAACCTTCATACGCATTTCATTTCTGAAGAGAAATGATATTATAATAATACATTAATCACAGGTGTAGCAGCCTGCCCCCATCCCAGCTTCCAAGAAATAGAAATGTGGAACGATCTTATTCCAATCATACTGATACAGAATGCTTGTTAAGGATGGCTCATACACAAAGGAGGGGGGACGCAAAACCCAAAGTGCACTAAACTGATGTTTGCCTTAGCTCAGTTTCTACTAAAAAGGGGGGGGAAAGCCCCAAGAAGCTGCTCCCTGTCTTGAAACACATGGCAAAAGCCTCAAGACCCCTGATGTTACAACTCATTCAACTCACAAGCTTTAGTACATTTCTGTACATGGGGCACGTAATACATCTAAGCTGGGTAACAGAAAAGAGAGTGTGGCGTAGCTACATGGAAGATGATTAACAGTTATCGAGTCTCTTTTGCATAAGATATCCCAAGGAAGCAAAAAGGCTCCTTCTGAGTTCTAAACACTGGAATTTGTTTCTGGTTCCTTTTGCGTTAGGTATTTGATTGCCACTCTTCTGAGCAAAGGCTCTCACAGGTAAACAGGATGCATTACTGGAAATTAACAGCTGTTTCAGCTTTTTTAATCACAAAAGAGATTAATAGGAAACGATGTGAGTCCTGATATTGTCCACGTTCAGTGGCTTTTGCAGCAAATGACTTGTAAAGAGAGCCGGGGGAGGGGGGGGCCCTACCAGCTCCAAAAATCTGATCTTCCCTAACATCACCTTCAACAAGTGAGAATTATGGCAAAAGGTTTGTTCAGGAACAAGCTGTCCTTTCCTAGGGCAAATCTAGTACAAGCTCGTAAATTACTGTGTTCTTTTTTTAAAGCAGGCAAGTGAAACACTGAAGACTGGTTTAAAGTGCCATTTAAACAGCAACTTCTCTTTCACACCCACAGTTCAAAAGTGCAAGGTAGATTTAGGAAAAGACATTTGAGGAATTCACTATGAATGAGTTAGTGAGCACTACCTACTGGGAGTCATATGGAAAAAAAATAACTTCACACAGATCTTTTATACCATTTCACCAGAGCAAGGAAAAGAAAAAGACAGACCCTTTCTTAGCTTTATGCATCCTTTTTTTTTAAATCCCCAGACTGAACTGAAAAGGTACATTTACAAGTGTAAATAAAAATCTGAAGTGAATTAAACAGCATAAAACTACCTCCTCTAGAACTTCACTTTATTGATTTTTTTTCATCAACAATGTAAAACTCTACTTGGAAACTCTATCCTGGTTTCTTGTTTTTTTCAAAAGGTTACATTGGATTTGCTACGTTTACAAAAGTAACTACAGCAATCACAGGAGAATGAGCTCTGGAAAGAAAGGTCTGAATTACAAAGGAGTGTATACTGCAAGCAGAAGGAAGTTTCACATGAAATCAAATGCCTGGTAGATTAACTTTGAAATGCACAGTGAATCTGGGGGAACTGTACATGATAAAATCACAAAAAACGACCTTAAAATAAAATACCCCAACAATTTGCATTTTGATCACTCAAAAAAAAGATAGTAATCAGCATGTTCTGTGCTTTTTGGAAAACTGGCTTGCCCCTTTCCACCCACCCATCCCCCAAAAAGGTTAATTTGCCTGAACAGTGAAATACAAAGGTTGAAATAAAATCAATTATGCAAATACACCTAAACTACAAGAATAAACCAGAAGTGGGAAAGAACTAAAAGGGAAAAAAAAAGACACAAAGGCTCTCTTCTTCTTAGAGATTCTTCCAATATACTTATATAGCTGATGTACAGCTCTTTGTATTTCAGTCCATTTCTGAAGTTCATATCATGTAGCTTTTTCCCCCCTGCTTTTTTTGCTCTATCTGGCCAACTCAACCAGCACCGTTGCCAAGCAACAAGAGTAACTCAAGAATCTGAATCTCTCAATTCTTCCTGTGCTGTGATTTCTTCACGGCCCCCTTTTTTTTCTGTTTCGGGTTCGGTATTTCCTGGATTGTTCACAGGGTCAGGTGGAACTGGGTTCCAAATCACTCTGCGGTCTGTAGCATCCCCAATTTCTTTCTGCAGCTATTTCCCCCCAACGCGACACGATTTGCAGTTCTTCTGTAGCAGAAAGACAGCCGTGTTGTTCAGGCGGTGAACTTTCACCCTTGACCCTGGGGGGGAGGGGTTCCAGGCCATTTTGTTTAGCGTATCCCTGAGGTGCAGCTACTCTGCAGGACTCACTTTCCCAGTGCACCGAGATTGCCTAGGTTTCCTCACATTAAGCCCCAGAAATGCATCACCAGCCGACTGTGGTGCTGCTATGGATGCCTGAGGCTGAGTTGATTCTGCTGGATGTCTGACCTCGCTGAACCAGACTGACCTGCTATCTTCCTGTTCATACCCAGGCTGTCCAACCTTCATACAGCTGAGCCAAGTTATCTAGATTAGTTGCTTCCTTAATCACATAGTCAACCTATGAAATGGCAAGTTAAAAAAAAGTTGTTAGTGCTGCAGATTGACTTTCTAAGCATATTCAAAACTTTGGCAGCAAACCTTTCAAGCATCACTTAGGAAAATCGCCACTAACATAATGGCACACAAACTGAACTAAATTTATGGGACTCTCGTGTCAAATGCTGGACATGAGCAACAGATCTGGAGCGGACTTTATATGCATGCATAGTTGGTTGACCCAGCAATGAGAGCTTATTGCAACAAAACTGTAAAGAATTAAAAAGTAAAAGATTGCTTAACCTACTGAGTACTGTGCTGGGATTGCTTAAGGCAGGGGTGTCAAACTAATTTGTTATGAAAGCCAGATCTGACATAAGTGAGACCTTGTCGGGCCGGGCTGTGTCAGGCTGGGCCATGTGTGTACCTGTTTAAGATTAGGTAATACAGATACAAACTTTTTAAAGGGCACAGACAAACATGACTAAAGATTTTTTTTTTTAAAGCCCTTAAAATAAAACATGAGCAAAAAATTAACACTCGCTGGTCTTAAAGGCACTTTCTTTGTATTTCTCCCATGGGATCCAGGGAACTGGGCAAAAGAAGCTCTGGCTCTTTCCCTCCCTCCCCAGGGAACCAAGAAGGGGAGGAGCCTCAACCAATGGAGAAAATTGAGGTTTTGCTCTGTAGCGCCTGTGTGATTGAGCAAGCCTTGCAAAACAAGTTTGAGATGCAGAAGGAAGCAAGAAAGAGGGAAAAGGAAGCAGACAAGAGCCAGTCACTCGGGGGCCTGATAGGAGAATGCCGAAGCTTGAAAGCGCCATTCATTTCTGGGTGCTGAAGGGTCGGAGGAATTTCCCCACCCCTCAGCGCCCAGAAACAACGGTGCTTCAGTGACTGGGTGTTGTCATCATACTGTGCATGATGAAAATTTTCCCTGTCTGAGGGGGTTGGGCTTCTGAGGGGGGGAGGTTCTATCCCAGGCAGCAGAACCCCACGCACCGGCCCTGACTGTATGCTTTTAATTTTATTATGGATATGAAGATGTGTTTATACTAGAAAAGTGGTGTGACCTAAGCAGAAAGGAAGCAACAGAAAAGGTATGTGGGGAGGAGATACTTCACAAAAGAAAAACCCAGCTTTTTTCCCATGGAAACTCCAGCACCACAACAGTCACTGCCCCAAACTGAAATGGCAAATTACCTAAAGTTATAAAGATGTTACTTTGGAGAAACTCAAGAAGGCAGCAGTTTTGCTTATGGAAGTAATTACCTGTTCAGCAACAGACATTCTCCTGTTGGGATCCAAGTCCCGACCCTCTAACTTGGCTTTGACACGTTTCCACACACTTACTGCATATGAATTCCGTTCTTGCACAGCTTAAAAGAAAGAAAAACCAGTGAAATCCATTAGATGTGTTGCTCATTATAAAGGGGAGTGCTCCACGTGCTTTCAGCCTACTGCTTACCTTTTCCTGTTTTAGGATCCCTGATGGCCTTTTTAGGACTAGACACGACACTCTTAGCAGTTCCTGCAATTGTGCCTGGAGGAGTGTCTGCTGATGGTGCAAGGGTTTTCTGAACTAGCTTTCTCGTGTTCTGTGACATGACCTCTGGCTGAGTTTTTTGCCCCGTGTTGCTACGAACCGCTACCAAGACATAAAGATATTGAGAATGCCATTAAAAGGGAACTGAAGCCTAATTATAAATTGAGGAGGAAGCGTATTCAGTGTTTGTTTCAGAACAAAAATAAAAATTAATAACAATGTTCATTTGTAGTTGGAACATGTCAACGATGCTTCAATAAAACAATGCACAGGATTTTTCCAAGGAAAATAAAAAGAAGGGGCACATTTTGAACATATGAAGCTGCCTTATACTGAATCAGACCCTTGGTCCATCAAAGTCAGTATTGTCTACTCAGACTGGCAGCGGCTCTCCAGGGTCTCAAGCTGAGGTTTTTCACACCTTTTTGCCTGGACCCTTTTTTGGAGATGCTGGGGATTGAACCTGGGACCTTCCGCTTACCAAACAGATGCTCTACCACTGAGTCACTGTCCCTTTTCTCACTTATGTGAAGCAGCTGGATGAAGATTATTTTAGTTCTTTCCAATATGCTTCTGAAAATTAATGCTAAAACAGCAGGGAGAAATCCACTGTCACCCCCCAATGCCTGAGTGCTACTTCTTCCACCCTCGTTGATCCCAAGCACAATTTTCATGCCAGTTTATAGTGATTTTTTTTAATTCTCACATCCTCAACACATCTTCCACAGGCACGGAAAGAGTAAGACCACAAACATGAGGAACTGGACTGCTTCTTCTGAATATATCTTCCAAGAGAAATCTGAGATTAATACTTCACCTGCAGCAAACGTTGGTTGACAAGTCGAAGCAGATGTTGGACTTGAGCATTCGTTTGGTGTATCTGTGACTAAGGGCGACGCAAAACTCACTAGATTATTGTAGACACTAGGAATACAAGGAAATAAATTTTATAAACTAGGTATGAAGTGTAAAATAAATGTTACAAACACCTGCATTTTAAAAATGTTTAAGGTGGTCAAAATATTTTAGCATACTTCAGGTAGAGACCATTTGGCCACACATTTTTATTTCATGCGCAGCAAAAATTCTCATCACCAACCCTGCCTGTGCAGGTTCCAGGAGAGCCAGTTTGATGTAGTGGTTAAGTGCGTGAACACTTATCTGGGAGATTCGGGGTTGATTCCCCACTTCTACACGTGCACCTGCTGGAATGGCCTTGGGTCAGTCATAGCTTTCACAGGTGTTGTCCTTGAAAGGGCAGCTTCTGGGAGAGCTCTCTCAGCCTCACCTATCTCACAGGGTGTCTGTTGTGGGGTGGGAGAAGGTAGAGGAGATTGTGACCACTCTGAGACTCACAGTATAGGGCAGGATATAAATCCAATATCTTCCATCTTCAAATGTTTGCCCTACAGGATGTCTTTCAGGGTTCTGCCTACTTCTGTGCATCGGAAAACTAGAATATGTCAAAAGATCTGAAAGCAGACATCCAAGAGAATAAGACCACAGAATATGCCTGTAAACTTACCTTTGACTCTGGGTTCTCAGCTCTTTCAGGGTGGGAGTGATTTCCTGCAGCATTTCAATATGTTCCTGACTGCGAACCTGGCCCATAGCCTGAACTAACGTGAACAGAACTGTTTGAATATTGTCTTGCCATAATTTATATTCGCCCAAGAACTGCCTAACACTGTTCTCATAAGGAACATCTTCTCCATCAGCCAGAGCTGCTTCTTCATCCTGGAATGATGAAGAAGCATTAGAGACCCGTGACGGTTTGAATCTTTTAGAGTGGCTATCAAAAAAAGTGCAAAAGCATGTTTGTTAGGAAGAACGCGACTAATTAGAAAAGTCATATTAACAGAATCCATCTCAACCCCCCTGCTCCAATGATGGATCAGTCCAAACAATCCTTGCCAAGCCCAATGCTTATATCAGGGGTGGCCAATGGTAGCTCTCCAGATGTTTTTTGCCTACAACTCTGAGAAGCCCCAGCCAACATGGCCAATGGCTGGGGCTGATGGGAGTTGTAGGCAAAAACATCTGGAGAGCTACCGTTGGCCACCCCTGGCTTATATGACTTCATTCCTTCAAATCAGTTCAACAGTGTAGCCATCTGGTGCTCCACATAAGAGAACATAAGAGAGAAGCCATGTTGGATCAGGCCAGTGGCCCATCCAGTCCAACACTCTGTGTCACACAGTGGCCAAAAAACCCAGGTGCCATCAGGAGGTCCATCAGTTGTGCCAAGACACCAGCAGCCCCTTCCCAAGCACCAAGAATACAGAGCATTGCTTGTCCCAGACAGAGAGTTCCAACAATACACTGTGGCTAATAGCCACTGATGGACCTCTGGCTCCATAGGTTTATCCATAGATGCCCCTCCTCTAGTTGTTGAGATTCTGAGGGACCCCTGCTCATGAACTCTATGGTGTCAGTTCTCTCAACATCTGCCTCTTCTCCTGACTGATTTGGGCAGGGGGAGCAATGAGACACTACGCTACTTATAAATTTAGGGAGAGTCATTAAAAGAGAACTTGATAAGAGAAGTCAACCTGGACTTCTTAACCGTATACCTTGGTTTTGAGCAACAACATGACTTCTGCAGTGTTTAAGCTGGCAGAAGGATAGCTCTAGCTTCTTTTTAGGGGAGGCCTGGAGCTGCGTCATTGCGAACATTCATTAGTACAGCAACTAAAGCTCACAAAATTGTCTATATGATGTTTGAAGACTCCTCCAACAGAAGCTAAAATGACTAACAATACCAACAGCCCTTCTTAAAATTAACACGTGATGACTAAGCTGGAGAAAACTGACACGTGCCAGTGCAACTACATAGTTTCTAATAAATTTCTGGTATCATGAATACCAGATCGATCTTCTATTCCCATCCACATGAATGTTTTCAGGATCATTACCTTTGCCATGGCTTTCAGCAGATGTTTGACATCTCCAAGTTGTCTGTTGTGGCCAGTGAGCACAGTTTTAATACTATCGACCAGATTCTGAATTGTTTCACACACAGTTTCTATCTGCTGCTCTCTCTCGGTCTGCACAGTTCTCTGGGTAGCCATGTCCTGCGTCAACTGCTTATGAGCTGAGAGAAGCCATTCAGAGCTACCGATGGGATGCTCGAGATTGGTGCCCTGAAGTAAAAGAACATTTCAGACACACTGATTGGCTGTGTGAACTCACCTGCAAAAGCAAAGCCAGCCCAGGTTCCTTGCTCAACCATGAAGCTCAAAGGCTCTGAGCAAGCGATCACCTCTCAACAGGACATCAGAGTTCTTGCAAAGGGACCGACACCATTTTATGCCACCACCCTGAGTTTTTGGAAAGAAGGGCAAGGCAACCTAAATCAATGTATTTTAAACCAGCAAGTCTAAAACTACGTTTTAAAACATGTGTTATAACTACCTGGCAATGGCTTGATCCAGGCCTCATGCCAAACTTTATGTGATGACCTAAATTTATTAGCATGATGCTGTAAGACTTGCAAGTGATGCTCACGCAAAGTTCTCTGGCTTAGAAGATGCTTTTATTATGATTCATTACAGGCTGTCTGATCCTCATGAGGGCGTTTGTCAGGAGTGCCCAACTGAAGACGAGACACGTTAAAATACCTCAAAAATTTCCCCCCTCCCCAGTAATGGTTATAAAAATCTACTTTCATTTTAGCTGAAACAGAATACACAAGACACTTTTTTTTTTTTTTTTTGGGGGGGGGGGGGGAGCAGGAACGCACAGGAACGCAGTTCCGGCTAACTTGGCATCAGGGGGTGTGGTCTAATATGCAAATAAGTTCCTGCTGAACAATAAGTTCCTGAAACAATGCTGAGATCAGGGGATGTGGCCTAACATGCTGGGCTTTTTCTGCAAAAAAAGCCGAGAATACTTATCAAAGAAATAAGGGTTACCGAGGCCCCGACTGCTAGTTTAAAGGGAAGCTAACACATGAGTAGATGAACAGTTCCGGGTTCTCACTGTTCACCCTGGAGCACGATTCCTGTTGCGCTCCCAGGACATGAGAGAGATTCCAAGTTTTAAACAAAGAGGAGGGAGAGGGAAAGAAGAAAGGGGTGAAGGGGAAAAAATAAAAGAACATCCAAATGGAAACACCAAATGATTTAATAGCTAACCTTCAAAAGCAACAGCTGAGAATGCCTTTAATGACAGAAGCCCGAGGGGGTTTCTGACAGATGCCTAAATGGGAAATGTTATAGTTATAGCAGCTGGAGTGCTGAGCAGGCAGAAAATGAAGTTAGGCAAGCAACTATAACAAGCTAAGTATTTGGATCCTAACATCTGAATTGTCATCCCACTTCTGTTCCCCCCCACACACACACTTACCACCCTGTGAAGTAAACGAAGCTCCAGTTCTGACACTGAACTGTTAAACTGCGATGCAAATGAACACATTTGTTGGCAACGTTTGACAAGTTCAAACAGGGCAGCGTCTAAGTTTAAGGCTTCTGCTGTTCTGGTACGCAAGCTTTCAAAATGAATGATGTTGCTACAGAGGAAAGTAACCTGCAAGACCGGGGCAGGGGGAGGGAGGGAGGACAAAGAAGCTTACATAACATCTGAGAAGACACAAGCACTCACAACTTCAACTTTATGTTTCTTTCTGATAAAATTCACAGAGGGTGTAGAATGCTGCCTCGCTTAATGGCTATCATTTTTTCCATCGTCAGTTATCAGATCTGACCACAAGTGGTACCTGCTGCAACTCAATGCACAGAATTTTAGAAGCGTCCAAATTGCTAATGTAGATTATTGGTAGAGTCACCCTCCTCTTTCCAAGAAAAGGTGGAGAGAAACAGATATAGATAGAGGTAATTCCAAAGCATGTATTATCAGGAGATACTTGGGGCTTCCATTTGTCTTTTGGAGTTAGAAAACGGTACCTGGAGATGGAATAGCTGCTCTACAGTCTGCTTCCTATTGTTGCCAGGTAAGAGTCTGGTGTAATACCAACTCCACATCTTTATTTTAGGCCATTTAAAATTAGGAGTCTTGAACAGTTTTGCATATTACAATCCAGTGAGCTGAAACACCTTAGGGATACGATGGGGAGACTCATGCTAATTATATGTAGACCAAATTTTCCTGCCAGGTGCAATTAGCTATATTGCTCATCCTCACACAACACCAAGTTTATTTCATTGTCAAGGAGATGGGAATTTATCACTTCCTCAGTCTGCTATGACAATATTCACCAATTTTGTTTTCCACTTAAGAACCTATTAATTCTTGTACTGCCTGGAAGTTGAGATCAGAGCCACAAGGTAAGACCAAGGCCTAAATGACTTCAGGTGAACAATGACAATCGGATGTGATTAAAGGACTGTAATTTTCTACCCACAAAAAGAACTGGAAATAGGTACAAATTTTTAGATCACCCAATTCTGTATTCAATTATCTCCATGCATTTGGGATTCTCTCAGTAAAAATACCTCCATAGAAACTCCACAGACATATACTATTCTGAAATCTCTGTAAGTTTTTGCCAGACTGGGCATACAGTCTTTGAAGATTGAAGGACCCTTAAGTTTTCAGAAAAGGCAAATGCTGATTTCTGCCAATTCACATCCCCCAAAGATCCCTGCTCTTCTTCCTATAGTGTTCCTGAGGTTCTGATGACCCACCAATAGTTCAGGGGGCTGCAGCAGGGGAGGAAAGATCAAGGAGATTCTGAAAAAGAAAAGAAGCCTTCAGGACTGCATGAGTAGAAACAGGCTACTAGATTGACTGGTTTCTCATTTCCATGTAGTGTTTATGTTACTGAAATCAATCAGAGCTCAAACAAGTCACATGCATCCCTCACAGCACCTGGTTGGCTCTTTGACTTTCTTTAAGGACGAGGTTTCTTCTTTCTGCTATCGTGGCATCAAAATCTTGGAGGACTGGTGCTAATGCTGGATTGGCGCCACCAGCCCATTTCAAACGTTGCTCGATACTGGCTTCAAGTGCTGCCAGCTTTTCCTGAGATAGTAAACAAAATGAAAAAATCAAGACATTCTAGTCTCATCAGTTTTGCTTAGCATATTCTGGGGGCAGCTGTTGTGTGGTCCGATTTCCTGGTTATCCGCTACTAGTAACTGGGAAATTATGACACTGAAAATATGATGATTAAAACTAACTTTGCTGACTTGGGTACCAGTCACAGTGCTCAGTCACCTTTATTTATACACTAAAACACAGGTTGTATCTTGGCAGCATCCAAATATTAACCTGGCAAGAGCCAGTGGTTTAGAGTAGCAGACTCTAATCAGGAGAACAGCCTTGATTCCCTCCTCCTAGTGACTCATAACATTAAAAAGAGCTAGTACTTCAGGGAGCCAGACAATCTCCGGATCTACTGACTATACCACACACAATACTGTACAATAATAATTATTATTAACCTGGGATTTAAAACAATTCAATGATAATTAAATTCTTTTCCTAAATAGAACTGCTCACACTACTGTATTGGCATCAACTGTCAAGTTCCTTGTCATTATTTGTATCTGTTTCATGTAACCTAAGGAATACATGCTTAGATTGCTTAGACTGCTGGAGAAACAAAAGTTAACAGCTTGCCTCCCGAGAGCTGGGAAATGCTTTGGTACCAAGGTTACTGTTCCCCTCTTGAGATGTTTTGTAGAATGCTTGGTGGTGAGTGTGTGTGTGATTGGTAGCCACTAAGTTTTGAACTGTCTTTGCGCCCTAAAATAAGGCGCACTTATAACAACCCCTGCAAGAGTATATAACCCTGACCTGTGTTACTGTGTGCCAGTTTCGACACTGACTACACGTCAGTGTCACTGTATCCTGCCTTACAATAAATATTTATCCAAACACACAGAGAGTCAAAATTATTGAAGGAGAACTGGGAACTTGACATCAACAGGAGACAGATTCTTAAGACAGGAGAATCATTTATTCAACCTGCACTTTTAAAAATCTACATTACTCCAGCACATGAGAAGGAACATACCTGAACAGCTGCAATTGAAGCTTCAATCTGGCCAAGAGTGTGAAGTTTCTTTTTCATATTTGCTAGAATTGCCGAGCGAGGTGGAGGAGTGACTGTCATGGCTTGGGGGCGACTGATGAGGAGATCTTCATGCTGCCACTTTTTTTGGGGGGGGGAGGGGGGAGAATACATTTTAGTTGCCACTGAAATTAACTGTAAGAGAAATTCAATACGTCATAACCTTTTAACAATTGTCAGTTTTGAACAATCCAGCAGTTCCACAGCAATTATGAACCTTTACAGAATGCAAGGAACCCTGATCACTGTTCTGAGAACAGACGTTAAGTCCCACCTGTTACAAGATCTCTTCTAGAATGCAAAAACACATTTCATTATTTAGTTGCTATATTTCTATACCCCTTTTTCTTAGCTGCTCAAAGCAGTTTTCAATAAAACAAGCAAATCAATAGATTAAATACCAAGTCAGGGAAAAGCCTTCCTGACTTATACAGCCTTACAGTGCTACCTACACTGCATGAGAGAAGAAGCAATCCTTAGTCAGCTCCAGAAGGACAGGGCTGCTAAAGAAAACACTCCTGTCCTGGCACACGCAGACCTTAACTCCTTTAAGGAGGGAAGAATTTTTTAAAACCCTTGCTGTGAGGCTCTTAAGTTCTGGTCTGAGTTCTGGCCCAGACTGAGTTCTGATCTTTGACCGTAATAAAGCCGAACTGAACTGAACTGGCCAGACTGACACAGACTGGGGGAGGAGGGATAAAAAAAAAACATTAGCTCTATTATAATTAAGCTCTTTGAACCATCAAATTTGACGCACCCCTGAAGATCCTGTGAATTTAGGGGGAGGTGTTTGTGAGTTTTCTGCATTGTGCAAGGGATTGGACTAGATGACCCCGGAAATCCCTTCCAACTCTATGATTCCCCTGTGCTGTTCAAAGCAGCAAAAAAAGGTGAAGGTTTATTTTACTGGGCTGCACACAACTGAACGGCACACTGATTAACATTTACTAACGTTTTCCACGTGCCACCAACATGGCAATACAGCCGCATCCAATGCATGCTGGTGATCAGTAGGAGACTTCCATCTCGGATGAATGAAGCCCAGAGCACCCTAGAGGAGCAAAGCCAAGGGATGGCACCTGCCAGAAGATTCCAGCAGGGCGGCTGTATTAGTCTTTTGTAGCAAAACGAAACAAAGTCCAGTGGCACCTTAGAAACTAACACTGATAATACTGGCAATCTACTACCTATGTTTTGTAGGGATGGAGTGGAACAGCCAGAGCGATGGGCAGGGAGGTTAGAGTGCTTCCCCAAGGAGCAGATCCAGAATGTGATGTCACTGAAAACAGCAATCACGGGCTATGGATTTTGGTGGTGAAATGTTTTGCAGAGTAGCTAGAGACTTCAAAGAACCATTACCTGGAACATTGCAATATGCAACTGCACTCTCTGAAGGCTTGTCTTGCAAGAAGAAATACTGGTTTCTAGTCTCCGGACCAGGTCGTGCTTCTTCCAGGCAGTGTCATAGGAGCTGGCCAGCACCGTCGCTCTGTTCATGACCAGCTGGGAAAACCGGCCCACCTGGATATTGTGCTCCACGGCTTTCTTACACAGATCGTCCACCGACACTTTGCTCTCAGCCCCAAAATCCTTGGCCTCGACCTGAGCGATGATGTCCACGCCCAGAGCGCTGATGAAACTGCACAGAGTGAGCCCCAGGGCTTGATTTGGGAGGCCAATTAAAAGCTGCCGTACAAAGTCAGCTGTGAAGGCTTTGATCGGCTTGGCCATTTGGTCCTCGCTAAAGCAGGAATTCCTGTACAAGGCTTTCACATTCACCATCTGCACCGGTCCATTCACTGTGTTCTGGTCCTCGATAGAACTTATACCTTTGAAAAGAAAAGTACTCCAAAGTAGCACAAGGATGTGAAACGAAACACCTTTCCAATCCATCACCCACCAACGTTTCTCAAGTCTGCAAATAGGTGCAATACAACAGTATGACCTCAATAGCATCTTGCGGGAGGATAACTTATCAGATCCTTCCTGGCACTCTGCAGTGTAAACATTAATCCCATTTTAATAGCTTAGCATAGGCATATGCTTCTCACATGCATCCCATGTAAATTCAACTAGTTCCACAATGACCAAAATGTCTTTATTTTATTTATTTACTTATTTATACCCTCCCCCCCCAAAAAAAATTGGGGACCCATAACAGCTTTCGCTGCTCTTCTCTCCATTTTATTCACACAAGTACCCCACACATTAGGTTAGGCTGAGTATATGTAATTGATTCAAGGTCACCTAGCAAACTTTTATGGCAGAGCGGGGATTTGAAGTCAGGTCTCCCAAGATTCTAGTTCCACACTCTAACCACTGTACAAGACTCTGGGATGAGATATTCCAAGACATTCTACTCCGTCAGCTAATCTATGCTCAGGTCTACACAGCAAAGAAAGGAAGACTGAACCTGGCAGCGACAAACTGGTGCAGTCATCTTCTCTCCAGGCTAAAAGAACCCAGCTCCTTCAACCTTTCCTCATAGGACGGTCTCAAGTGAGCATCATTCTCTTCCCCAATCTTTCCAAGCACACACAATACAAGTTCAGCTATCTACGCAGGTTTTTGTCCTGACGTACTCAAAGGGTCATGGTGGACTGCATAATAGCTTTTAAGATTCTATGTACTTACCAGAAAGCGTTTTAGAAAAAGTCCCGCAAAGTCTGAAAAATTCTTTAATTGTCTGCAATCGTTTCAAAAAGAAAATCTCTTCCAAAACTTGCCGATTGTTGTCATCATCAAAAAAGTTAGCTTGGGTACTGCGAGCCTCCCTGATGATGTCAATCTTGCGCCAGGCCATGGGTATCTCCATCTTATTGAGCTGAATGGGGTCAAACAAAGGGTTAGTGAGCATGCTCTCTTCCCTGCATCTCACTCCTTACAATGTTGGCGGTTTAAGCCTGTACCTTTTCAACCAACAAACCGAATGCCGTCTCCACTTGGGCAAACATCCCATCAAAGGCTACCAACAGCATCTGGCCAGCTGACATTTTGGGTGTTTCATCCACTGAGCCGTTTCTTGGCTGAATCAGTTCACCGTACTGGGCATGAAGCATTCTAAACAAAGGAAGAAAAGAAAAGAACTGTACTTTACAATGGTTTGGCTTTTTAAAACTCGAAGACGGACTCCTACAGAAGAAAGAAATCTTTGTTGGCTACTCAACAGGAGTATATCATTTACATCTCAAGTGAGCATCATCTAATGAAGAATTCACATGGAAAGAGGAGAATGGAAAGGGCAGTAAAAACACACACAAGCCATTGACTTACCTTGCAACGTCAATGTAATGAGTATGTGTTTCTTCTTCAAGCCCCATGGCTGCATTTCTTAAGTAAGCCTGAAGAGACTCCACCAGTGTTTGCAAAGGAACATCCGTTGTTTGCTCAATGAGGCTATCTAGTTCATTCAGCATGCTCTCTAAAGTATATTCTCCCTTCATTAAGCACCTAAGGGCTTCTGGGAAAATGATCTGGCGGAAATTGGAATTTAATTCCTGTTGGAGGAATACAAAATGTAAACATCAAAATGAGCTAGCAGCTACTCTACTCTATTAATTACATTTTCCTGAAGGGCGGGCCAGAATGCAGAGAGCAAGAAGAAAAAATAGGCCCCCAACCCCAATCAGACCAAGGATCTCTCTAGCCCAGCATCTCATTTCACAGTGACCAACCAGAGCCCATGAGAAAGCCTTACAGCAGGACATGAAGGCAGCAAATGCTGTCCACCCTGCCTCTGAATATGGAAATTCCACAGAGCCATTATGCTTGACAGACCCTGATGGATCAATCCCTCCATGACTCTCTTTAATCCCAATGTAAGGCCATCTAAACAAGTGGCTGTTGTTTCACTGTATGGCAGTGCACTTGATATGTTAATTACACTTTGCTCAAAACAAGTAGTTCCTTCTGCCTACTCATCAACTTCACTGGGTCCATGTCAAGGTCTGGTCATTATGGGAATGGGCCAAAACTGTCATTTCTCTACTCTGAATGCTTTGATACAACTACTGCAATGCCCCTGCCTTATTTGAAAAAATCATGTTATTTTGCCATCACCCTATTTTCTACGCTTTTAAGTTGGCATGCAATTGGAAGAGAAACAGGTTTCTTACCTGTAACTGATGATCTTCGAGTGGTCATCTGTGCAGTCATACACATGGGTTATCTGCCAGGATTGAACCCGACCTCGGAGAATTCAAAGCAATCTTGGAGCGTTAATTTTGGCGCGCACTTCCTCTCGTCCCGGGGAGGAGGCATCCATTGCGCATGCCTAGACGAGAGGGAGGCGCTTCACCCACCCAGTTTCTTCCCGCCGCCGCTTAGGTGGAAAATTTTTACTTAGGAGCAAGAAACCAGCAGCGGGGAAGGATGGGCGGGCATGTGTGACTGCACAGATGACCACTCGAAGATCATCAGTTACAGGTAAGAAATCTGTTTATCTTCTTCGTGGTCTCTGTGCAGTCTCACACATGGGTGACTGGCAAGCTATTCTGTCTGGAGGCAGGTGCTGGATCTGTAACCAAAGGACAAGGTTAGTTATGCATATAAGAAGCAATATCTTACTTACAGTGGACTGGAAACCTCAGTCAAAGATGGATCGTAGTACAGCCTGTCCGAAGGACATGTCACGCTAGGCATGTACGTCTAAGGCGTAGTGCGAGGCAAATGTAGATGGAGACGACCAGACCGCAGCGGCACAGATGTCTTCCATCAAAACACCCCTACAGAAGGCTGTTGAGGTTGCAACGGCTCTAGTAGAGTGAGCTCGTAAATGTTCAGGTATAGGCTGTTTTGCCAATCTATAGCATAATGTAATAGCAGCCACAATCCATTTAGAAAATCTCTTTGTTGAGATTTTAGTGCCTTGATTGTGGGTTGTGTATGCTATAAAGAGTCTAGTGTCCTTTCGATGTAAAAGGCAAGGGCCCTACGTACGTCCAGGTTATGTAAAGTTTGCTGACCTGCATCGGTAGGGCGTTGCAAAAAGGAAGGTAAAGTCGAAGGTTTCCCCAGATGAAATGTTGAAACCACCTTTGGTAGAAAGGAGGGGTCAGGGCGTAGAATGACTCTGTCATGATGGAAAATGGTGTGTGGCGGGTCTGCTCTAAAAGCGCAGATGTCGCTAGCTCTCCTGCCGGAAGTGCTACCAGTAAAGCTGTCTTCCAGGACAAGAGATGTATAGATGCCATAGGCTCGAAGGGTGGCTTCATTAGCTGGCTCAGTACAAGTGACAAGCTTGGAGGATGAAGGTGGAGGATTCCTTTCAGAAAGGCTTCAGTAGCATAGTGGGAGAAAACAGTGCAGCCTTCAATATGCGGATGAAATGCAGAGATGGCTGCTAAGTGGACTTTTAGAGAAGAGTACGAAAGTCCTGAGTTAGAGAGAGATAAGGTGTAGGTTAAGATCTCAGTGAAGGTGGAGAGTTCAGGTTTGAAGTTATGTAGAACAGCATACGCCGAAAAACATTTCCATGTCAAAGAATAAGATTTTCTGGTGGCAGGTTTTTTGATGTTGAGTAAGACATGCCGAACGTTCCGAGGGAAATTCAGAAATTGATTTTCCAGGCAGTCAGTCGTAGAAGTGCCGGGTTGTGGTGTCAAATCCAAGTCCTGAACTTGGGGAAGTCAGAGGAATGTGTTGTCTAAGAGGAGGAGAACAGTGGTGAACCAAGGTTGACGAGGCCACCACGGTGTAATCAGGATGCAATTGGTCTGATCTAACTTTATCTTTTGTAATACCCTCATGATGAGAGGGATTAGTGGGAATAGGTAGTGTAGCGTCCCTGACAATTGCAGGAGGAAGGTGTCCCCTGCCGACAGTGGGGATGGAGGGCCCCAAGTGTAAAAGCGCAGGCACTGTGCGTTGTCTGGAGATGCAAATACATCTACTGTCGGAGTTCCGAAGGTCTGGAACACTGCATGCAGGTAACGACGGTTGAGGGCCCATTCATGGTCGTTGACTAGATGATGACTCAGTGTGTCTGCTTGGACGTTTTGGACTCCTGGTAGATGCACCGCTGTCAGGAAAATGCCATGGGCGATACTCCAGTGCCATAAGGATAGGGCTCGTTTGCATAGTCGAAAAGAGGCTGTGCCTCCCTGCCGATTGATGTAGAAGACAGTGGCTACATTGTCGGAGGTGACCTGAATGTGGTGGTTGTGAAGAGACGGGAGAAAGGATCTCAGGGCTCTGTGGACCGCCAGAAGCTCTAGACAATTGATGTGAAGGGATCTTTCGTAATCGGTCCATTGTCCCTGAACTGTCAGCGCTCCCAAGTGGGCTCCTCATCCCCACTTGGAGGCATCGGTCGTGACAATCACAGAGGGCGGTGTTTGTACGAACGGCATTCCTGCCAGGAGATGACGATCCACCGTCCACCATCTTAGAGATGGGATAATGTGAGATGGAACCGTAAGTAAGGTCATTTGGTGTTGCCAGTGTGGAATGTCCGAACAAACCACAGTTGGAGAGGGTGCATGTGAAGTCTTGCAAAACAGAGGACAGCGGTGGTGGCCGCCATAAGACCTAACATCCTTTGAAAGATGAGGGCTGTTTGGGAACGATGTGTAATTATCGTATTGACTAAGGATTGGATATGCTGCACTCTGTCTGCTGGAAGATAGGCCTTGTGAGATATTGTTGACAGGCGCGCTCCTATAAGTTGTATGTTCTGAGTGGGATTCAGGTTGGATTTTGCATGATTGACCTGAAGACCTAGTGCAGACAAGAGGGACAGGGTAGATGAAATGTCCTTCTGAAGTTGTTCCTTTGTTTGGGAAACGACCAGCCAATCATCTATATAAGGGTAAATGGAGACCTGTTGTTGTTGGGAGTACTGCTGCCACCACAGCCATACATTTCGTGAAGACTCTTGGAGCTGTAGAGAGATCGAAGGGGAGAGAGCGGAATTGATAGTGCTGATCTCTGACAGCAAACCTGAGGAATCCTCTGTGATGGTGACTGATGGTGAGATGGAAGTAGGCATCTTGTAGGTCTATCGACGCCATCCAGGCCTGCTATGGAATCAGTGGTAGGACAGATTGTAGAGTAACCATGCGGAATTTCTTGTAGCGAATATGAAGGTTGAGTTTTTGAAGATCCAGTATAGGGCGCAGCCCCCCGTCTCTCTTTGGGACCAGAAAATAATGGGAGTAGAATCCCGTGTGATGGAACTGTGGTGGAACCGGTTCTATAGCTCCCTTGTCCAGCAGGATGGCAATTTCTGATTGTAGAGGAGGGGGGGGGGTGTAGGTATGAACCTGTGGAATTTTGGAGTCGAATTGAACTCTATGATGTAACCCCTGTGGATGATCGCCAGGACCCATGAATCCGATGTTATGGATTCCCACATGGGGTAGAATGGTCATAGTATGGTGGTGGCGTCTGGCTGGTATTGTGGCTGGTTGAGAGGTAAAGGGAAGAAATCAAAGAGACTGCTTTGAGGCTGGAGTTGACTTTTTTGAGGTTTGTGGACGTGCTATCTGCTGAAACGGTTGTTTTGCCGGAGGAGCCTTATGTTTCCAGAATTCGGCTTGTTGGGGGGATCGAGAACGTTTGTAATACGATGGTTTCCAGGTTCTCTGTTGATTAGGCTGGGATTGCGGTTGAGTAACTCCCAATCTTTTGGCCCGTTTCCTACTGTGGTCAACAGTGGTCAAAATGTCATCCGTGGTGGCATTAAAGAGGCCCTGTCCGTCAAAAGGTAAGTCCTCTATTTTGAATTTGATGTCAGGCTGCAGTGACAAGGACCTAAGCCATGCATGCTGGCGTAGGGCGATCGATGAGGCCATAGTCCTAGATGAACATGCCACAGCATGACGCACTGTGTTAATTTGCTGCTTGCTGACCCTAGTAAGTTCCTGAAGGATGTGCGAAGCCTGCTTCTGTGCTGTATCCGGTAACGAAGGAACCAAGGTGTTAAGTTGGGAGGTCAGGTTGAAAGCATATGCCGAAAAATAGGCCATATAATTGTGGATTTTTGTTGTGGCGGTGGTAAGAGAATAGATCTTTCTTCCTAGAGTATCCAATTTCTTGCCTTCCTTTTCAGGTGGGACTGGGTGTCTTGTTTGTTTTGATTTTGAGGACGGATGCACTATCATGGAATTTGGGGCCGGATGATTGAAAAGAAATTTAGATTCAGGAGCATGAATTTTGTAAAGGGATTCAACTTGTTTCGATGTGGGTGGCACTGAAGCGGGTTTGTCCCAAGCCTCTTTCAAAGTTTCCAGGTGAACTGGAAGCATCGGAAGAAAGGAGCCTGCTGGCAGGTCTGCGTGCACTAAATCGTGGACTACATCCGAAACTCTAGGTGCGTCAGTAGTCAGCTTGATGTTAAGAGAATTTGCCATATTAGATAATAGATCCAGATAGGATTTGGAACCCTCTGAGGGTGAAAGGTCAGCAGGTTTGATAATGTTAGATGCCGGTGAAGGAGGAGCTGAGGCTGTGGAGTGAGATGAGTCTGACTGCTCAGCTTCGGACTCTTCCTGGGTTTCGATGGGTGTCTCAAGAGGCTTAGTAATTGTAGCAGTTTGTTTGGTCAGCAGAGGAGGCTGTTCCGGTTTACGAGAGACTGAACACACCGACGTCGACCTGGTTGGAGACAATGGCTTCGACACCATAGTGTAGCGTTTAGGGTGACGATAGGGACTTTCACGGTACCGAGGACGGTCCTCACAGTATGCCTGCTCTCGATGTGAAGGAGTTTCACGGTACCGAGGACAGTCATCCCGATATGCCTGATCCCGATGCACGGGATAGTAAAATACCTCACGGTACCGAGAGTCTTCACGGTATCGAAGGTCTTCACGGAACTGATACCGATGGGAATCCGAGGATGGTGATCTGTAATATCTGCAGTACCTGCGAGGAGATGGTGACCTGGACTTCGATGGGCTATAATAATAATTGCGCTCCCTATGACGGCTTCGAGATTTCTCAGCTCGAACTCGAGTGGATGGCTCTCTTGGTGTTGAGGGTTCTCTTAGGAGTGGAGATGCGGGTGTCGCTATCTGTTGTTTGGTAGGTGTCTGTCTGGTAGGCATTGAGACCTCCCGGAATGAGTGTGCGCCAAGAATGTTAGCGCGCTGACTTCTGATGCCAATCTGGAGATTCGGTGTCAAGAATCTTTTCTGGTAAAGATCTGTGAACTGAAGGGGACCGAGAATGAATGTGTACGGCCTCGAGAGGTACGGTATTGATGGGCGCCGAGCCTTCCAATGGAGTCGGTGCTGTCTGTACTGAGGTCACGGTGTCGATAGTTGGGTGCGATGCAGAAGTCATTGCTGGAGACTTCGAATCCGAGGGTCTATGGCTTGTCTTAGGCTTAGTTTTTGGTGATGACAAAGTCCAAGGGTCTTTAGAAGTTGATTCTGTGCAATGTCTCTTCCTAGAATCGTCAGACTTCTTCGAATGTTTCCCGGGCTTAAGCTTGCTGGGAACCGAGGCCATGGAAGCTGCCGGTCGAGCCACTTCCTTTTGAGTAGATAGGGAAGATGGCGAGGTTTGGGACCCCGAAGTATGGTACATAATAGGGCGCAGTGAGGACTCCAACAAGTAACTTCTGAGTCTAGCCGCGCGGTTTTTTCTCGCTTGCTTCCCAAACTGGCTGCAATGCAGGCAAGTGTCGGTACGATAAGCCTCACCCAGACACAAAAGGCTTAAAGAATGTCCGTCGGTAGATGGGAGGGATGGTGGCTCAGTGGTAGAGCATCTGCTTGGGAAGCAGAAGGTCCCAGGTTCAATCCCTGGCATCTCCAAAAAAGGGTCCAGGCAAATAGGTGTGAAAAACCTCAGCTTGGAGAGCCGCTGCTGGTCTGAGAAGACAATACTGATTTTGATGGACCAAGGGTCTGATTCAGTATAAGGCAGCTTCATATGTTCATGTGTTCATTTTTGAGGTGCACTGAACACACTTTTTAAAAGTGATTTTGTCTTTTCCTTCCATCCGCCTGGGGGAGGGGAAGGAGAGGGATGAAGGCCGAAGGAGAAGAGAGGGATAATATATATATATATATATATATATATATATATATATATACACACACATACATACACATACACATATTTTTTAGTGAGATGAAGAAAGAGATGAATGGTGAGGAAATAGTACAGGAGAAGGATGAAGATCGTGATGAATAGAGGAGACTCAGCGAGGTAGCTGTATCCCAGGCGGCGGTAAAAAAGAAACTGGGTGGGTGAAGTGCCTCCCTCTCGTCTAGGCATGCGCAATGGATGCCTCCTCCCCGGGACGAGAGGAAGTGCGCGCCAAAATTAACGCTCCAAGATTGCTTTGAATTCTCTGATGTCGGGTTCGATCCTGGCGGATAACCAATGTGTGGGACTGCACAGAGACCACAAAGAAGATTATAAGATTATTCCAATGTACAGATTTACACAAGGGCACAAGGACAATTGCTGTTTTACTTGCTCCTTTAACAAAGAACACAGAATGGTTATTTAACATTATGCCTCGCAGCTGGAAACTTTTTGTGCTTAGAAGTCCTGCGCTTCTAGGAATGTACTGGATTGTTGCAAATGGCATGAACTTCTAAAAGTTAGGAAGTAGATATTGAGACTGTTACCTCTAAAACTGCCAGGGAAGGGGGAGGTGGCCCACCCAAAGTGGCCCTCCATACATTTCTTGAATATCATATATTGGCTGTTTTCCCTTTCTAGCTAACAGGACAAATCTAAGATGGAGAGGTCTTCGGTACTGGGGTGACAGTTTGCGGTAGCAACCTGGCTACACCACTGGTCTACTCTGGCCCTGATCACACAAACTTCAGCCAGAAGTTTCAAAAGAGAATACAGTTATGTCTATAATAGCTGAGTAATTACAGTGGAAGTGCATACCACTGGCCTCTAAAATGCCTCTCAATGTATGTGCAAATTTCTCTCTCTCTCAAAAAAAATGCAAATGTTTGTCAGAAAGAATTTTTTTTTCACATGTTAATCACAAACAAATCCCCTTCTAGGAACAAAATCATTAACACAGCCATTTCACTGGTTCCTAGTTTGGAATAAACACTAGTAACACAAAAAGTGTCATGAGAATCATGAAAAACTTAGAAAGGCTTTTAGTATTCGCCTTCCATGCCAGTTTCTGCAAATTTGCGAGGACAGGAAGAACCTTTTACTGGCTCTCTGCATGCTTATTTCTGGGTTGCAGCTCAACATAAAGGGGTTTATGTGTTAACCCAGACTTTTCCAAACTTTCATTTGAACACAACACAGCACACCACTGCCACTTTTCACCTGAAGCGAGATGTAAACTCCATTTGCGAGGTGAATAGCTTCCGATGCTTCAATAGGGTTAGGGATATCTAGATCCTGTGGGACCAGATGGCACTGCTTCAGCAACTGCACGAGGCACGTCACGTTCCCACTCATGCTGCACAACTCCTCCAGGAACCAAGCTCCATCTCTGGAAGTCAGATCTACCAGCTGCTCTCCAGCACTCGATGCGGCCCCTTCCATCATTAGATTCCGTCTAAAGGGAGAAGTTAGTTCATGAATCATTGGAACTCTACTTGATGCAACTTATCTGTAAGGTACCAGTAAGACTCTGGACAAAAAGAAAGATGAAATGAAATCACCAGAACCAGGAGGAAAAAAATGATACATGAAAAATCAACAGAAAAATCTCAAAAATGAATTTACTGCTGGGCAAGTCTCCAGTGTGAGGGACCTGAGTCATCAGAAAACATAAAGGGGAAGGAATTTAAAAGTTGCCTGAAAGGCTAGTTTTAATGAAAGAATATTCATGCCACAATTTCCTTCGTGGGCTCCACTCAAACCAGGAGCTTAGAGGAAGATTCTCCCCTTGATATCTTCCTTTTGCCTCCTACTAAAAGAGAAGCCACCCCAACTATACCCAGGACCTCAACAGAGAAAGAAATATCAACAGAAGACTTGGTGAAAACCTGGAACACCCACTCTGATCATGTCAGCATCTCACCTGGTAAGAGTGCACAGAGCAGAGATGATGACACTCGCTAAGCTCAGAGAGCCTTCTTCCCCG
Organism: Heteronotia binoei; assembly: GCF_032191835.1. Classification (NCBI taxonomy): domain Eukaryota; kingdom Metazoa; phylum Chordata; class Lepidosauria; order Squamata; family Gekkonidae; genus Heteronotia; species Heteronotia binoei. The sequence goes on along the minus strand of NC_083242.1, from coordinate 19,862,071 downwards.
TTTTCATGGAGAAAGACCTTAATGCAACGCTCAATTTCTTTCAACTGTTCTTCGCAAACGGGAACCGTGACAGCTTCTTGCTTCAACCGCTCCACCTGCCTGATGAGCCTGGTGTTTATATCGGCTGCGTACCTCTGCAAAGTCATTTCTGTTGTAGTTATAAACTGACAGACAGTCGGTGGGGGCTGAGGAGCATACTGAATTTCATACCTAGGGAATAAAAATAAAAATCCCCATCAGTGTTTCAAAGCACCGGAAGTTCTAAACATCTACAGCCATTTTTTTCCCCAAGTCAAGTCAGCCTTTTTTGGCATAAAAATAACAGTACAGATTAATATGGTATAAAACAAGATAAGAACACAACTTTCATGTATGCCTGCGTGACCAGAAACTATTTCTGTGATATTCTTTGGCACAGTTTTAGAGCAGAGTACAGAAACTTGGCTGACCTCTCAGTAACGTTAATAGAAAAGTCATTCAAGAGTCTATGGACCTTAAGTGCTTCAGAGCAGTCAATCATACTGGCTAAAACAGAGTATAAATACGTATAACGCAGTGCCATGAGTAATTGACTCAATACATTTTTATTCACAAGGACAATACCTAGCTGAATAGGCTATTTTATTGAATCTGCCATCAAGGATGGCAGAGGGCATAGCATTGCATCTGGCGAGAAAAAACGCTCTGATTGTTGTGGCACCTGCAAGGATGACAGGTAAGAAGCCATCTTTGCTGAGAGGAATCTCAAAGCTCAAGAGGGTAGCAGATTTCGTTAGCCAGACTATATAACTTCTGGTGTTTGATAACATCCTGGTTTTGATTTGTTGGAATGCAGCGGTGAATGTCAGCATGGACAGTGATTCTACAACCATTTAATCCCTTCCATCTTCTACAGGCTCAGCTGGCAACTTACTTCCTATAAAGATCCTGGCAGCGTTCGATGGTCATGTTAATAATGAGTTCTTCCATCCAGGTCTTCCATTGCTCAACACGGTGCTTCTGGAACACCGTTTTGGGGTACTGGAGAGCGACAGTCGCATAGTTGTGCAGCTGCTCGAGACACCCGCGCAAAACAGATCTCCTCTGCTGAAGTAAAGCACCAACCTCTCCTTCTAACTGCTCACACTGACTGATCAAGTGCGCCTGGCCAGCATTCTGGAGGAAGGCAGTTGCTGGCACATAGCTTGGCGGACCTTTAAAAGAAGTCACCGAGGGGGGAAAACAGCGTGTTTAAATCCATTCACATTCTCACCCCCCCTCCCCTGCAATCAAAAAACTCTCCCTGTAGCTAGTAAGGACTACATATATTGGGTGGTCAATGCTCTACTGTCAAACATACTCAATATCCATTCTAGCCCAATTGTTAGCTAACTACCAGTCATAAAAGCAGGTTCAAGTACTTTAGTGACAACCTTTGGCAATGGAGTCCAGCATAAACAGGGCATGCATTTAAATTACTTAGTTCCTTGAAAAAAAGAGACAGGGCTGTTTAGCACCAGAGTCCCCAAACACAAAGGGAAGGTTGAAGGAGCTGGGTATGTTTAGCCTTGGAGAGGAGGCGGCTGAGAGGTGATATGATCATCATCTTCAAGTATTTGAAGGGCTGTCATATAGAGGATGGTGCAAAATGTAGGACCAGAAACAACGAGCTGAAAGTAAATCAAAAGAGTTTCCGGCTCAACATGAGGAAGAACTTCCTGACCGTTAGAGTGGTTCCTCAGTGGAACAGGATTCCTCAGGAGGTGGTGGGCTCTCCTTCCTTGGCGGTTTTGAAACAGAGGCTAGATGGCCGTCTGACAGCAATGTGGATCCTTTGAATTTAGGGGGAAGTGTTTGTGAATTTCCTGCATTGTGCAGGGGGCTAGACTAAATGGCCCTTGAGGTCCCTTCCAACTGTGTGATTCTACAATTATACAAGCGGTGCAACTTTCAAAGTCAAAGCAGATATTGCATTTGAGGAGACAATATACAGACTGCCTCTCTATAGAACATGCTTGAGACAGTTACCAAGCAAAACAAGATAAAAATCGTCAAAAGAGCATTTTTTTTAAAAAAATCCAGCAAGCCACTAAAAACCAAAGCAATTAAAAGCCCAGACAGAGCACAAGAACAGCATCATTCAATCCCTGAAAGTGTGCAGCTTTTCAAGATCTGCAGCCAGCCAGTCCTGGGGGTGGGGTGGGGGTGGAGACCACCTGATGGGTTTCATACCAAGGTCCATTTGGGTACTGATTTCCTGGAGCAGACTGGCAAGCTGTGTCGCTTCTAGGTTGTTGAAAGCAGCTTGGTAATGAGACATCCACTGCTCAAATTCATTCAGCTTCACCTGGATTGCTTCTTGCACTGCTCTTTGCTGGGACTGCAGCTGAGTGTGTTCAGAATACCTGCGGTGGAGGGAAGTGGCAAAAAGTTCAAGCACTTATATGAGACATACATATATTCAAATTCAATTTCTACAGCACCATCCGAATGGGCTCCAAAGGTGTCCTTCCAATGATAGGAAAGTCTCTCCCTGTCAGAGCAAGGAGGACTTTAATTCCAACCTAATGTAAATTAACAAAAATTTCAACACATATGAAACCAGTGCTTTCTTTGTAGGAAAAGCCCAGCAGGGACTCATTTGCACACACCCCTTGATGCCAAGCACACACCCCTTGATGCCAAGCCACACCCCTTGATGCCAAGCCAGCCAGAACTGCCTTCCTGCTCAAAAAAAGCCCTGTATAAAATGAACTGTATTCTGCAACAAGGCACACTATGAAAATAAGCTTTACAATCGAGAAGGATGATCAGAAGAAGAAACAGTGAATTAGAGGAAGAGCAACTGCTTGGTATGAAGGCCCTTCCAGGTTAAATCCCTGGCATCTCCAGCTGGAAAGGACCAGGCAGTAGGTGATGAGACTTTTCTTTGCCTTAGATCCTGGAAAAAAACTGCCAGTCTGAGCTGACAGTATCAACTGTGATGGACAAACGGTTCCCTATAAGGCAGCATGGTAATGCTAGCAATCCAAGCCAGCAGTTCTGGTGAGCCTTTGGAGATGTCTACCCATGCAGAATTTCAAAACAGAGGCCATCTTATCCTCCTAGAACTACACAGCCACCATGGTGCAGTGGTTAGAGTGCTGAGCTTTCCCAACAAAACCTGGTAAGGCTGAAGCCCTACCCTTCCAGCAATGTCACTGGCTGGCCACGGGCCAGGCCCCTCCCTGCTGTTAGCCTGATTAGCCTCACAGAAGGTTGGATCCAACCTTACCCAGGGGGCTTTTTTTGTAGTAGGAACTCCTTTGCATATTAGGCCACACACACTCTGACGTAGCCAATCCTCCAAAAGCTTACAGTGCTCTTCTCACAGAGCCTACTGTAAGCTCCAGGAGGACTGGCTGCATCCGGGGTGTGTGGCCTAATATGCAAAGGAGTTTCTGCTACAAAATATGCCCTGACCTTACCACAAATGGACTGAGTTCAGAGAAAGGATTTTGACTGCCTTCCTCTTGTCAGTGCAACCTTCCTCTCCGTCCCCCTCTAACCTTCCCAAAAGCACTCCCAATTGTCAGAAGTAGGAATGGTCACAAACCTCATTTCATCATGAACACTGCCTGGTTCATGAGCCTCAGTTCGTGAGATCGCATCTCCCATGAACCGCTAATTTTTCCCCATGGTGGTCTGTGTGGTTTGTGACCCAGACACACTAGCTGTCAGGCTCTGTTCATTGATACTCTTCTTGAATGCTGATCACTAACCAGATTGATTAATAAAGATATAGGCTTACTAACTCATATTAGTAGAGTAGGAGAAGGGGGGCTAAGTAGGGGCTAGCCCAAGAGTAGCTTCCCAGGAATATCAAAGGTTAGCCAGTCTTTGAAGTAGAAAGTGCCTGGCAGATTCTCACCTCCCCCCTAGAGGCAGCAAGGACACTGCTGCCGGGAAATGTAACCACCAACTGCAGAAGATAAGGGGGAGACGTGTGAAATGTCTCACATGCAAAGACTGCCTCTGTTTTGGGAATTGGGGATAGTTGTGAATGCTTTGATGTATAATGTTAGATACCAATGACTGCAACTGCTAGCCATCAGTTCCAATGTCTTTCATGCTGAAGTAATTTTGGATAATACAATAAACGCAACTTTGTTTCAAATAACTAAGTCTGCTCATTTTGGGAACTTCAATGAACCTTCGCTGACACTAGCCTCAGTGAATTGTCAAAGCAACAGGGAAGAAACTGAAGTAATTCCTCAGTACTGTGAACAGTGTTGGTGCTTACTCAGGATTCTGAGGCACCTGTCCCTCTGCTAAAGCCAGACAGAAGGGTTCAGTCAGTGGGTTCTTTGGCTGTGGTCAGTGGGAGTTCTGAACATCTGTCCCGGCTGGGATGGTGTCTGGCAGGCTCAGGGCTCTGACCCACCCACCACCTGTCCCTCTGCTACAGCTAGGGGAGAGGCGCTCAGCCAGTCAGTTCCTCACTTGAGGACCCACTTTCCTACCTAATTATCAACACTTCTCCAGGCCACAAGGGCGAGAGTGGGGGGCACGGCCCACAAGGGTGCTCATCATGGGAAAAAGAAGTCCAACCCTGCCCCCAATCCCTGTGGAACATGCCACCAGTGCCCACTTGTGCCACCAGGGGTTTCAGAGGCATAGCCTCTTTTGCCCAAGGGGTTATTGGGGATGGACTTGGAGGGAGAAGAGTTATCAGCGTTGCCAAAACCAGAGCAGTTGCTAAAACTATTTGCAGAGGAGGAATCTGAGAGTGGTGAATTAAAGGGGTGGTGGGGAAGCATCCAGCCCCTCCACATCCCAACTCCTTGGTGTTGCTCCCACCCAAAGTCCACCCCTGCTCAGCCCACACAATGGCTAAACCTCCAACCAGCCCCAATTTTAGGACCCCATTTCCAGGCCACACTTGGGAAAAACAGGTTGCTTACCTGTAACTGATGATCTTCAAGTGGTCATCTGTGCAGTCACACACATGGGTCTTGCCGCAGGCAACGGATCCGTACCTCGGAGTCTCTAATAGCTCGCCTAGAGTGCTTTTTGGCGCGCTTCCCACTCGCTCTGGGGAGCAGGCATCGACTGCGCATCCTGGAGCGAGGGGGAGGCGCCATTCCCACTCAGTTTCTTCCAGCCGCCACTGACACTCTATAGAGTTAAATATTAGGCAGAGGAGGCCAGCAGCGGGGAAGGCTGGGTGGGCGTGTGTGACTGCACAGATGACCACTCGAAGATCATCAGTTACAGGTAAGCAACCTGTTTATCTTCATCGTGGTCTCTGTGCAATCCCACACATGGGTGACTAGCCAGATAAAAGGTCACGGAGGTGGGTGCTGGCAAGAAAAAGAAAGTGTTAGTCACATCATATAACTAGTAGATAAAAGCGGATGCACTCACCAGTCACTTCAATGGAAGATAGACTTGAGGACCGCTTGACCGAAGGAGGCGTCTCGTCTCGCACGAACGTCCAAGGCATAATGGAGACGAAGACGTCGAGACCGCTCTGGTAGAGTGAGCCTTAAGGCCTTTGGGTAAGGGTTGCTTAGCCAACTCGTAACACAACTTGATGGCACTAGATACCCACTTAGATAGTCTCTGGATAGAAATTTTGTGCCCTCTGTGGGGATTGTCGTAGGCCACAAACAGGTTAGGGTCCTTACGAAACGGTTGTGTACGAGAGAGGTAAAAGGACAAAGCTCTTCTAACGTCGAGGGCGTGTAGAGCTCTTTGCCCAGGGTCCTTTGGATCAGGAAAAAACGTTGGCAACCAAGTGGATGTTGACAGATGAAAGTGTGACACAACTTTGGGAAGGAAGGAGGGGTCCGGTCTTAGGACCACCTTGTCCTTATGAAAAACTCTGTACGGAGCGTCATAGCAGAAGGCACACAGGTCACTGGCACGCTTGCCGGAGGTAAGGGCAACCAATAAGGCAGTCTTCCATGAAAGCAGATTGAGGTCCACTGTGGCCAGGGATTCAAACGGGGGTTTCATAAGATGCGAAAGCACTAACGACAAATTCCAAACTGGTACAAATGGTTTGATAGGAGGGTGAAGGTGCAACATGCCCTTTAGGAAAGATTTGGACAGCCTATGCGAAAAAACAGTCTGGCCATCAATAGGATCGTGGAAGGCAGAGATGGCCGAAAGGTGAACCTTCAAGGAAGAGTAACTGAGACCTGACCCTTGCAGGGACAGTAGGTATTCAAGGATCGAGTGCAGGGGTACAGACTCTGGGGGGAGATGCTGGGATGATGCAAAGGAACAGAAGCGCTTCCATTTGCACTGGTAAGAATGCCTGGTGGAAGGCTTTCTATCATTTAGTATGACCTCAGCTACTCCTGCAGATAGGAATGTGGACGAATCCTCCAAGCTGTGAGGGCCAGGGTTTGAGGGTTGTGGTGCAGCACCTGGCCGTGAGCTTGGGTCAGGAGATCGCTTGCTAGCAGGAGGCGGCGGTAAGTGTGGCAGGACATCTGGAGAAGTCTTGTGAACCAAGGTTGCTATCAGAATGCAGTCTGTGCCGTCCCGGGCAATCTTGAGCAGTGATCGAGTAATTACAGGGGTTGGTGGAAAAAGGTAATTTAGAGGTCCCCTCTAGGTGTGAAGGAAAGCATCGTTGCCTCTCCTGGTATAAAAGAGAGGGCATTTCGAATTGTCCTTTGAAGCAAAGACATCTATTTTGGGGGTTCCGAAACAAACAAAAATGCGATGCAGGTAGAGTGGATTGAGGGACCATTCGTGGTTGTCTATGCGAATTCTGCTGAGCGAGTCGGCCAGAACGTTCTCTGCTCCCCAGAGAGTCTCTGGGTAGAAATTTTGTGCCCTCTGTGAGGGTTACCGTAGGCCACAAACAGGCTAGGGTCCTTACGGAACTGTTGTGTAAGAGAGAGGTAAAAGGACAAAGCTCTTCTGACATCGAGGGCATGTAGAGCTCTTTGTCCAGGGTCCTTTGGATCAGGGAAGAACGTTGGTAACGATGTTGATGTTGATAAATGAAAGTGGGATACAACTTTGGGGAGGAAGGAGGGGTCCGGTCGAAGGACCACCTTATCCTTGTGAAAGACCGTGTAAGGAGCATCATGGCGGAAAGCACATAGGTCACTGGCCTGCTTGCCGGAAGTAAGGGCAACTAATAGAGCGGTCTTCCAGGACAGCAGATTGAGATGCACTGTGGCCATGGGTTCGAATGGGGGTTTCATAAGGTGAGAAAGCACTAACGACTAACTCCAAACTGGAACAAAAGGTTTGATAGGAGGATGAAGGTTCAACATGCCCTTTAAAAAGGATTTGGATAACTTATGCGAAAAAACCGTTTGGCCGTCGACAGGATCGTGGAAGGCCGAGATGGCAGAAAGATGAACTTTTAACGAGGAATAGCAGAGTCCTGATCTTTGTAGGGACAGTAGATATTCAAGGACTAATTGCAGAGGCACAGACTCTGGTTGTAGATACTGGGATGATGCAAAGGAACAGAAACGCTTCCATTTGCAGTGATAGGAGTGCCTGGTGGACGGCTTCCTTGCGTTAAGGATAACCTCAGCTACTCCTGCAGACAGGGAGGTGGACGGATTCTCCACGCTGTAAGGGCCAGAATCTGTGGGTTGTGGTGCAGCACTTGGCCGTTGGCTGGAGTCAGGAGATCGCCTGCTAGAGGAAGATGGCGGTAAGTGTGACAAGACATCTGCAGAAGTCTCGTGAAACACGGTTGCCGTGGCCACCATGGAGCAATGAGAATACAGTTCGTGCCATCTCGTGCAATCTTCAGTAACGCCCGCGCTATAAGGGGAATCGGAGGAAACAGATAGTGCAAGGGGCCTCTCTAAGTGTGCAGGAAAGCATCGTTGCCCCTTCTGGTGTAAAAGTGAGGGCATTTTGCATTGTTCTTCGAGACAAAAACATCTATCTTGGGCATTCCGAAGCACAGAAAGATGCGATGGAGATAGACCTGATTGATGGACCACTCGTGGTCATCTATCCGAACCCTGCTGAGAGAGTCGGCCAGAACATTCTCCACGCCTGGGAGATGAATGGCAGTCAGATAGTTGTGCTTGACACACCATTCCCAGAGCAATATGGCTATGCGGCACAGTCGAAGGGACCTGGTACCACCCTGTTTGTTTACATAGAACACTGTAGCCATATTGTTCGGGGAAATCTGGACGTGCCAACCCTTGATCGACGGAAGGAACGAATGGAGGGCCCTGTGCACAGCAATCAGTTCTAGGCAGTTTATGTGCATGGCCCTCTCGGACGGAGTCCAAAGCCCTCTGACAGTCTTGTCCTCTAAGTGGGCTCCCCATCCCCACTTGGAGGCGTCTGTGGTTACGGTAACCGACGGAGGAGGAGGAAGGAACGGCATCCCGGAAAGCAGGTTGTTTGGTACAGTCCACCAAGCAAGGGAGTGCAGAGCCCTCTGGGGGATGGTGAGAAGAGTGCTCTGTGGCTGCACGTGTGGATGGTAGGCACGAACAAACCAGAGTTGAAGGTGTCGCATACACAGCCTTGCAAAGCGGAGAACAGATGTGGTTGCGGCCATGAGGCCCAGGAGTCGTTGAATGATGAAGGCAGACTGGAGGGGGGTTTGCCGAACTGAGTTGGCTAGAGAAATTATGGTTTGCACACGGTCCTCTGGGAGGAAGGCAAGGTGAGGGGACGTACATAGACGCGCACCTATGAACTGCAAGTCCTGGGTCAGTGTGAGGTGTGATTTGGTGATATTCACACAGAGGCCCAGGGAGGCCAGCAGAGAGAGGGTTGTATCGAGGTTCCTCTTCAGTTGGTGCTGTGTTGGTGCAATCAGGAGCCAATAGTCTATGTACGGGAACACAGGGATGTTTCGGAGACGCAGGGCAGCCGCCACCACTGCCATGCATTTGGTGAACACTCTGGGTGTGGTGGAGAGTCCGAATGGCAGGGATTGGTATTGAAAGTGATCTTGACCTATGGCAAATCGAAGTTATTTCCGATGCTGAGGCCGGATGGTCACATGGAAGCATCCTGAAGATCTAAGGAAACCATCCAGGAACCCTTGGGAATCAGAGGAAGAATGGATTGCAGGGAGATCATTCTGAATTTCCTGTATGTTATATGCTCGTTCAGCTTCCGAAGATCTAGAATAGGACGCTTGCCTCCATCCCTCTTGGGCACCAGGAAATATCTCGAGTAGAACCCCGTCCCGCGGTATTGAAGAGGAACCGGTTCTATGGCATTTTTCTGGAGCAGGTCCAGAATCTCTTGTTGGAGGTGAGGGGAGGGTGGAGTAACGATAAAGTAACGATGGTGTAACGATGGTGGTGAGGTGGTGAAACGAACTCGATTGCATAGCCTAGGCGAACGATGGTGAGCACCCAGGAATCCGTGGTGATCGAGGTCCAAGCCGGGTAGAAAGGGAGAAGGCGTGTGCAGTAAAGAGGGTCCATTTGTGGAGCAGATAGGAGAGGAAAGTCAAAGAGACTGCTTGGATTGTTGTGCAGGCTTCTTTGTAGGTTGAGAGCGAGGCCGTTGCTGGAAGGGCTGCTTGTGTTGTGGAGGTTTCTTCCTCCAATAGTCAGGTTGCCTGGGGGAGCGCTGATGATGTTGGAAAGGTGGTCTCCAAGGTTTGGGCCTGTTGAATTGCTGAGAGGTTGGCTGGGAAACACCCAAGCGCTTAGCTCTCTTACGACCGTCATCGACGGAAGTAAGGACCTCATCTGTTGAGGCATGGAATAAGCCAAGGCCATCAAAAGGCAGATCTTTGATCTTCTGCTTGATATCAGGTTGCAGATTGATCGAAGCCAAGCATGACGGCGTAGAGCCACCGAGGCGGCGAAAACCTTTGATGAGCAGGATACAGCATGTCTCAGTGAGTTGATTTGCTGTTTCGAAACTCTTGATAACTCAGACACCAAGTTGGAAACAACCTTCTGGGAAGTCTCAGGTAAGGATGGAACATGAGGGGTAATCTGGTTAGCCAGGTTATAAGTGTATGCTGCGAAGTATGCTAGATAATTATTAAGTTTTGAATTAGTAGATGCAAGGCTGTAAATCTTGCGAGCCAAAGTGTCCAGCTTTCTGCCCTCACGATCAGGTGGAATTGGGTGTCAGGAAGGTTTGGACTTAGTGGCTGAATGAATGATAATCGAGTCGCGAGCCGGGTGGGAGGCTAAAAACTTGGATTCAGGAGCGTGGACCCTTATAAAGGGAGTCGAGACGTTTGGAGGTGGGTGGGATCGAAGCCGGTTTATCCCAGGACTCGCGTAAGCCCTCAAGGTGAACAGGTAACATGGGTAAAACAGAACCGGATGGGAAATCAACTTGAACGAGGTCATGGATGATATCAGAGACTTTAGGGGAATCAGAAGGTACAGGAATATTAAGGGCTTCAGCCATGGTGGTGATAAGGTTAAGGTATGCTTTGGAACTATCAGACGTGGAGAGCCGGGTAGGCTGGATGGAATCCGAAGCAGGAGAGACAGGGGGGTCTTCGGAGTCTGAGGGATCCGATGTGCCCATCTTGGATTGGGATTCTTCGGGTGGGGGCAACACTTGAGGCTTGGTAGGAGCAGAGGATGACTGATCTTTAGGAAGCTTCGGAGGAGTAGACTTCATAGGATGGGACGATGCAGTCGGGGCTACGGATACTGTGGCAGACGGTTTAGATAGGTCTCGGGTTCGAGATGATTCACTCGGGGTCGGTAGGTCTCACAGGTTCGAGGGGAGACATATTCCGGTAAGACTTGGGTACGGGACGGTTCACCGGGTCGATAGGTCTCACGGGTTCGATGGGAGACATAATCCGGGTCCTCATAAGGGTAGTATGGGGATGCATGACGGTACTGGTATCGGTGGTCAAAGGCCTGGGAGTGGTAACGGGGATAATCACGGAGGTTTCGGATTCGAGGGGTCGATACATCACGGCCAGGGTCGGCATCACGGTAACGGGATCTGCGGGGGCTCTGCTCTGACGGGGAGCGTGAGTAATGTTGGCGGATCCGATGTACATGAAAAGACGGTGACCGGGAAGGAGAGGAGTAGTCGTAATGATTTCAATAATAATCCTGGTACGGCGACGGGGAACGACGGCGCCGAATCGGAGAACGAGACTGGACCCATTGGGTAGAGACCTGCGTAGAAGACTCTCGATATAATGGAGAGACCGCAATGTCCCGAAAAGACCCAGGCTTGAATCTCGAGCGGGTCGTTCTTGGAGAAGGATCGGACTCTAGGATGTCATCCGGGACCTCGCTGTGGATTGAGGGAGAGCGGGATCCGATCGGGATAACCTCCACCGTAGGCGGAGAATGTGGCGTCAGCTGCGGCATATCCGATATGACGTCGGACGGAGCCGAGAGCTCAGCCGGGATGATCGGAACCGAAGCCATCGGAGTAGAAACCAAGGCCGAAGTAGATGGGATCGGATCGTGGGGCTTCTTCAGAGCCGAGGCCGATGCGGCTGGATTACGTGGCTTTGGCGAATCCAGATGACGCGATTTTGGATCCGACTTCGGCGAGCCCGAATGCCGAGACTTCTTCGAAGCCTTATGGCCCTCAGAGTGTTTGGACGGCCTCTTGTCGGACTTATGCTTTTTTGCAACATGCAAAGCAGCCGAATCTCCCGCTCGCTTTGGGGAAGGCGGCGAATCCGAGGTGGGCATAGGTCGAAGAGATTTCACCAGTAAGAAGCTCTGGAGTCTGGCTGCTCGATTTTTTCGCGCCTGTTTCCCGAAGCTGGCGCAATGGGGGCAGGTATCAACTCTATGCGATTCCCTCAGACAAAAAAGGCAATACGAATGCCCGTCAGAAGTAGGGATCTTCGACCCGCACTTCCGACACTTCTTAAACGTGAAGGGGAGGGGGGGTGGTAGAGGAGAGAAAGTAAGTGCAGAAATTGGGTTTTTGGGGTTTTTTTAATATTTTGTGGACGAAAAGGGAAAAGTGAAGAAGGATTCAAAGAATTTAAAGAAGAATACGATACCAACAGGAAAAGACAAGCCAAGAGAGAAGCGCAACAAGGTAGGTGTTGTCCGGGCGGCGGAAAGGAAGAAACTGAGTGGGAATGGCGCCTCCCCCTCACTCCAGGCATGCGCAGTTGGTGCCTGCTCCCCAGAGCGGGAGGGAACAGCGTCAAAAAGCGCTATAGGTGAGCTATTAGAACTCCGAGGTACGGATCCATTGCCTGGGGCAAGACCCATGTGCGGGACTGCACAGAGACCACGAAGATGATAAAGGAGCTCTGCAAAGAAGTGCAGAAGCTGCAGGCCAACTGACATGGCCAGAGGGAATAGGTGGTGAAAGAGGCTGGTGTGGGGGGGAGGAGTGGAGGAGATGCAGTAACCCAGCACTGGTCCTCAGTGGTAAGCTGGAGTGCACTTTGGGGGAAGAAATCAGCAAAAATCACCATACAAGTGCTCATCAAAAAGCATCTTGCTTCTATTTGGCATGAATGCACGTCTGATTGTGATTTCTCCGGATTCTGCCTTTTCATCACAGCCTCTCTATTCTGCACCCTACATTTCTTTTTTTTGATTTGCAGTGACAAATCATTTCTGAAAAATCTCTACTCAACAAGAGAGGGGGAGATGCAGTTTTTAAACTTCAGTACAGTGTCCTGTGAACCGAAAGCCTTATAAAGACAACCAAGACTCCCCTCTACCTGTGCTGCAGAGTGTGAGATGGGTGATCCACCCCTTCGGCCCCCTCCAGGTAGTCAATTTCTTCTGAGAGTTTGCTTTGCAGTTTTTCCACCTCCGTTAATTGCTCTTGCAGGTTCAAATATTCCCCTAAACTGGAATCCAGCTTTGGAAGGACAGCCAGCATTTCATCTCTGTTTTTAAACCAGTTGACCTATAAGACAAGTATTACATTAAGCTGAACAACCAGATTGAGTATTGAAAGAACTTTAGTGCTGTAATACAGGATTTATTTTATTGAGCCGGCTTGCGGGGAGGGGGGCATGGAAAATATAATGAAATAAAAAACAACAAATAAATAAATTGTCCACAGCTAAAAGGAAGGGAGATGTTATCTTTGTCTACATGGCAAGAAGGAAGTAAAACTGTTGGCATAGGGGAGGTGTGAGCATTTGGTGCTGACCAAGAAAGCTTGAGAAGTGCTTTTATGTCTGCCTGGGGCTGTTCCCAAAATAGGGGCTGCAGGGGACACAAAGATTAACTTTGGTTCTTAGCCAGGACAGAAACAACTTCCAGCCTAAGACCAAGCATCATTTTCATGACAGAAATAACTTCCAGACTGAGGCCAAGCATCATTTCCATCTCAGGTTTAGTGGCCAGCAGTGTTCCCTCTAAGCTGAGTTAGTGTGAGCGAGCACACAGTTTTTTAGCCTCTGGCTCACACATTTTTGTCTTAGCTCAAGACGAATGGCCCCAGAGCAAACTAATTTATGCAGCAGCTCTAATGCTGGTAGCTCACAAAGTAGAATTTTTGCTCACAAGACACCACAGCTTAAAGAGAGTACTGGGTGGGCAGATGTTCTGACTGACAGGGAGCAGGAAACACAAGCTAGTTTTCACAATGGTTTTGAACTGCGGCTCTGATTACATCGACATCTATGATGGTGAATTTCTAGAGCTAGAGCAAGAACATTTCAGCAACACTGCTTTCAGAAATACTCGCTACCAAAAGCAAAGTGCTAAGAGGACATGAGACAACATGCAACGCTCTTGTAGTTAAATTTTAAAAGACAGGTTTGCACTGTCCCGACATAAAAGAAATACTAAGCATATCACACATACCTTGATTTCAGCTACCCTGGAAGAGAAGAGGCTGCGGGTGATGTCTCTTTCCATCTCTCTTTTGCTCTGTTTGTTCTCTGCTTGCTGCCCGCCTCCACCATACACGGCTCCAGCAAACCCAGCTTCTCCTCCCGCAGTCCAGTCCACAAGTGGGTCATAAACAAAAGCTTCCAGCAGTGTCAAGAGGGTCTCTCGGCCACGCCGCATAATGTGCAGCACCTTTAAAAATACATATATGTCAAACACACCATTCAAGTTCCAAAACTACTGTAGCAAGTCCCAATTCTGAGCATTGGTACCCTTAGCTTTTAAGACAACAGAAGTGTTCCCCTCTAAGCTGAGTCAGTGTGAGCTAGCTCAGTTTCTTAGCCTCTGGCTCACACATTTTTGTCTTAGCTATAGCTATATGCTACATATATGCTATAGCTTGCAACTTTAATGCCAGTAGCTCGTAAAGAAGAATTTTTGCTCAAAGACTCCAAAGCTTAGAGAGTGTATTGCTTGATAGTACTATTTAAAACGTTTGTTGTATCCTGCTTTTCTGTACAACTAGGCCCTTCAAGACAGCAAACAATTAAAATGACAAAAAAATACATACACACAGACAGATATTCAAGTCAGGCAACGACAGATGAAACAGAGAAGTGTTCACTCAGTGGCAGAACATAACCATCAAGGAGGACAGATACTCTCTCCCCGCACACACACACACACACCCCGCCGAGGAGAGAATGCCACAATTTTGGTGCCACAACAAAGAAGGCTTCAAAGCAAACTACAGGATTTCTAGTAATCAGGAGCAGAAATAACTCTTGCCCTCCCCATATGTGCCTACAGCAGAAGACAAGAGTGGACACTTCCCAAATTGTTATGACATGTGGAAGGGGGGAAAGAGAAGAGCACACAAGGCAGAATATATCCTGTGGCTTACTTGTTCACAGGAAAGCCTGAAAACCCCTTCCACTCCTGTCACTCCAAAGGCTGTTTCAATGTTTTGTGTCATCCGAAATGGAACTTTCTCTGGCACCCGAAGGCTTTTCCCTGCAAGGGTAAAAATTCAGCTCCAACATGGCATCCAACCTCATTGACTTTAGACACAGCATATAAATGTACCTTTTTTTTCTTTCCCTCTTACCTTTTTCGAAGCAAACATTATAATCTATGTGAACAACTTCTCCAGTAGTCATATCAATAAGAACATTATCCAGATGTCTGTCTCCAAGACCAATTATGTATCCAACCATAGACATAACTGCAGTGGACCTTGCATAAGACTTGAGAAAAAAAAAAGAATTTTTGTCAAGTTTTATCCCCACCATACACAAGTTTAAAAATATATAATCTCATTTATGGGAGGCCTTTACCTACCTGTGTAACTCTCCACCACTCATCAGGGGTAGTACAAGAGGACCAAAGTTCTTTAGCTAGAAGATTTGGTGGAGTGGTTTCCATCAACTCTTCCAAGACAGATTTCATGACGTTCAGAGGCCAGTCTCGACGAGACACATCCAGGCTAAGTCCAACTGCCTTCAAAGCTGGTCCTATTTTACTGTAGTACAGTTCACTGGGTCTCGGAACGATCCCTGGATTTTGAGGAGTCTGGTAAGAATCCTGGGCCTAGAAAATACATTTTATTACTGTTTACATAGTTAGCAAAGACCTATGCTAATACAGTCCTCATTGGAATTATTATCCCATATAGTTACATCTTGGCTGGACAGTGATTTTCAGTGTATAAACAAACAAACCGACCTTCTGTATTACCCATATTTCCTATTTCTATATCCCATTCAGAACAGTTTAAACAGAATTACCCAAACATATTGTGGAAAAGTACTTCTTTCAGATAATTCAAGATCCCTTTGAAACATAATCAATTTGGCCTGGGGGGAAAAATTACTCCATCTAAAATGGGATTCTAAAAAATGGCTACTTGGGGCTATTTCTGGATCTCTTTTCTCTCTCCCCAATTTTGAAGTGTCTTGTATTGCACTAAGGACTACAGTGGCAGCTTTTGCTTTCCCTTCCTTGTGCTGCTCACTGAGAGCACCACCAACAAACAGCAGGGCTCTTTGCACCTCAAGCTTCCAGCAGCCAGAACCCTTTTTCTGCTCTGAATGTATCTATTCTCTGGAGCCTCAACTTAGGCAATGAAGTGGGGGGGGGGGGGGACAAATGATGCACGCACACCCTCCTGGAACAAGGCACAAAGGTCATCTAGAACCATGTCTTTTTCAGTTTGATGTAATGGTTAAGTGCACCGAGTCTTATCTAGGAGAAATGGGTTTGATTCCCCACTCCTCCACTTGCAGCTGCTGGAATGGCTTTGGGTCAGCCATAGCACTTGCAGAGTTGTCCTTGAAAGGCAGCTTCTGTGAGAGCTCTCTCAGCCCCACCCACCTCACAGGGTGTCTGTTGTTGGGGTGGGGGGGGGAGGTAAAGGAGATTGTGACCGCTCTGAGACTCTAGAGTATAGGGCAGAATATCAATCCAATATCATCATCATCATCTCCCACTTCTCCATCTCCTCCTCCTCAGCATGGCTCTCAGAGGGAGAGAATTCACAGCAAAAGGAAGGCTGCTGTTTCTTTGAAACATCAGAATGTTTGTTTTCTCTGTCAAGCATGTCAAAGGCAGCCGCCACCCAATGAAGAAACCATATTGCATAAAGAACATAAGAGAAGCCATGTTAGATCAGGCCAATGGCCCATCCAGTCCAACACTCTGTGTCACACAGTGGCCAAAATAGTGGCTAATAGCCACTGATGGACCTCTGCTCCATATTTTTATCTAATCCCCTCTTGAAGGTGGCTATGCTTGTGGCCACTACCACCTCCTGTGGCAGTGAATTCCACATGTTAATCACCCTTTGGGTGAAGAAGTACTTCCTTTTATCCGTTTTAACCTGTCTGCTCAGCAATTTCATCGAATGCCCATGAGTTCTTGTATTGTGAGAAAGGGAGAAAAGGACTTCTTTCTCTACTTTCTCCATCCCATGCATTATCTTGTAAACCTCTATCATGTCACCCCGCAGTTGACGTTTCTCCAAGCTAAAGAGTCCCAAGCATTTCAACCTTTCTTCATAGGGAAAGTGTTCCAGCCCTTTAATCATTCTAGTTGCCCTTTTCTGGACTTTCTCCAATGTTATAATATCCTTTTTGAGGTGCGGTGACCAGACCTGCACACAGTACTCCAAATGAGACCGCACCATCGATTTATACAGGGGCATTATGATACTGGCTGATTTGTTTTCAATTCCCTTCCTAATAATTCCCAGCATGGTGTTGGCCTTTCTTATTGCAAACGCACACTGTCTTGACATTTTCAGTGAGTTATCTACCACGACCCCAAGATCTCTCTCTGGGTCAGTCTCTGCCAGTTCACACCACATCAACTTGTATTTGTAGCTGGGATTCTTGGCCCCAATGTGCCATACTTTGCACTTGGCCACATTAAACCGCATCTGCCACGTTGACGCCCACTCACCCAGCCACAACAGATACCTTTGGAGTTCCTCTCTGGTTCTCACCACCCTGAACAATTTAGTGTCATCCACAAACTTGGCCACTTCACTGCTCACTCCCAACTCTAAATCATTTATGAACAAGTTAAAGAGCATGGGACCCAGTACCAAGCCCTGCGGCACCCCCCACTGCTTACCGTCCTCCACTGCGAAGACTGCCCATTTATACTCACTCTCTGCTTCCTATTACTCAGCCAGTTTTTGATCCACAAGAGGACCTGTCCTTTTACTCCATGACTCTCAAGCTTTTTAAGGAGCTTTTGATGAGGAACTTTATCAAAAGCTTTCTGGAAGTCAAGGTAAACAACATCTATCGGGTCTCCTTTATCCACATGTTTGTTCACCCCCTCAAAGAAATGTAACAGGCTAGTGAGGCAAGATCTTCCCTTACAGAACCCATGCTGAGTCTTCCTCAATAACCCATGTTCATCAATGTGCCTACTCATCCTGTCCTTGATAATGGTTTCTACCAACTTTCCCAGTATTGAAGTCAGACTGACTGGCCTGTAATTTCCCGGATCTTCTCTAGAACCCTTTTTAAAGATGGGGGTGACATTTGCTACCTTCCAGTCCTCAGGAACAGAGGCAGATTTCAATGAAAGATTACAGATTTTTGTTAGAAGATCCACAAGTTCAACTCTGAGTTCTTTCAGAACTCTCGGATGTATGCCAAAATTAGTGGTTCTGGGGCAGCCAAAAAGTTCTCATCTTCCACAGTGAAGACGGAGGTAAAAAATGCATTCAGCTTCTCAGCCATTTCCCTATCCTCCTTCAGTAATCCTTTTACCCCATGGTCATGCAAGGGCCCCACTGCCTCCCTAGCTGGTTTCCTACTTCTAATGTATTTGAAGAAATTTTTATTGTTGGTCTTTATATTTTTTGCAATATGCTCCTCATAGTCCCTTTTT
This sequence comes from Heteronotia binoei, assembly GCF_032191835.1. Taxonomy (NCBI): domain Eukaryota; kingdom Metazoa; phylum Chordata; class Lepidosauria; order Squamata; family Gekkonidae; genus Heteronotia; species Heteronotia binoei. The sequence continues at coordinate 19,843,922 of NC_083242.1, read as the reverse complement.
GCCTGCCTGATCACAGTCTTGCATTTGATTTGCCACAGCCTGTGTTCCCTTTTATTAATCTCACTTGGACTGGTTTTCCACCGCTTAAAGGAGTCCTTCTTGCCTTTTACAGCTTCGATTACTTTGTTCGTTAACCATGCAGGTCTTTTCTTATGCCTGTTTGTGCCTTTCCTAACTTGTGGTATGTATTTTATCTGAGTTTCTAGGATTATAGTTTTAAATAGACTCCAAGCTTCCCCAAGGGTTTTGACCATATTTCCCTTTCCTTTCAGTTTCCTCCTCACATGCCTCCTCATCTCAGAGAATTTACCCCTTTTAAAGTTAAACGTGGTTGTGGCGGTCTTTCTGGGCAAAAACTGGTTTCCTACCTGTAACTGATGATCTTCGAGTGGTCATCTGTGCAGTCACACCAATGGGAGAGGCGCCGGCACCGATCACGATCGGTAACTTCAAAGCCGCGGATTTCCGCGCCCTCATCCCGGTGCGCATGCACAGGCACCCCCTCCTCTGCGCATGCCCAACGGGACAGGAGTGGACATCCCGCCAGTTCCTTCTGACCGCTGCAGGAGCCCTGGAGACGGACCCGCAGCAGTGGGGAAGGTGGGCGGGTAGTGTGACTGCATAGATGACCACTCGAAGATCATCAGTTACAGGTAGGAAACCTGTTTATCTTCTTCGTGGTCTCTGTGCATCACACCAATGGGAGAATAGCAAGCTCACCGCATACCTGGAGGAGGGTTGCGTGGTCCGTCAATAGGCAAGCGACTGCAGAACTGCACTGCCCACCGACGAACTCTGTCTCCACTGGAGGTCCAACGCATAGTGCTTGATGAACGTATGCGGGGAGGACCAGGTAGCTGCTTTGCAAATGTCTTGCAAGGGTACCCCTTTCATGAATGCAGCTGAGGTGGCCATTGCCCTCGTGGAGTGAGCTCTGATAGGCCCCGGCAGAGGTCACTTTCGTAGCAAGTAGCACAACTTAATTGTCTCTGTCAACCACTTGGAGAGTCTCTGAGAGGAGATCCTCCTCCCCATAGAGTTCGTGGCATATGAGACAAAGAGCCTAGAATCCTTGCGCACAGGTCTAACCCTGTGCAGATAGAAGGAGAGTGCCCGTTTCACGTCAAGGGCGTGAAGGCGGCTTTCCGAATCCGAAGTCGGGTTCGGGAAATAGACTGGCAGATAAATTTCTCTGTTCAGGTGGAAGGCAGACACCACCTTCGGCAGGAGGGTCACATCTGGTCGCAGGCGCACCCCTTCTGGACTGATCTGTAGATAGGGGTGGTCGCAACGCAAAGCCGTCAGTTCTCCCACCCGACGTGCTGAGGTGATGGCCACCAGGAATGCCGCTTTCCAAGAAAGCAGCTGCAGGGAGCACGTGGCCATAGGCTCAAAGGGTTTTCCCACGAGAGCCTCTAATACCCCCGGCGGGTCCCAGAAAGGCGTAGGAGCCCGGACAGAGGGGTACAGTCGCACCAACCCCTTTAGGAAGCTCTTAGTGGTAGGGTGAGTAAACACAGACCGGCGTTCGATCTGTTCGTGGTTGGCTGAAATGGCCACCAGGTACACTCTAATGGAGGAAACAGTGAGTCCCTTGTCTAACAGGGAGAGCAAAAAGTCGAGGATGCTAGGGAGGCCCGCCTTCCTTGCGTCTCTGCCCCTTTCTGAGGCAAATTTAGCAAATCGCGCCCACTTGTAGGCGTAGGATTTTCTTGTTGACTCCTTTCTGCAATTAAGGATGACGTGTTGCACTCTCTCTGACAACTCGCTCATCCGAGCTTCCACGCAGTCAATTTCAGATGCGGGACGTCGTGGTGGACTATCCTGCCCTGCTGGGAGGAGAGTAGATCCGGCACCCCTGGAAAGTGGTGAAACCTGCCCTTGGACAGCTGCAGCACAGGGGCGAACCGGTGTTGCCTGGGCCACCAGGGGGTGATCAGAATGCCCCGTGGGCGCTCTGTGTACAGTTTCTGCACCACCCGCGTGATGAGCGGGATCGGGGGAAACAGATAGAGGTGGAGGCGGTCCCAACGAAGCAGAAGGCCGTCCCCCAACGACAAGGGGTCTCTCCCCCCCCCCGGCAGCAAAAGCTCTCGCACTTTCTGTTGTCGCGGGTGGCGAAGACATCTATTTCCGGAGTCCCCCACTCCTGGAAGACCGGCTGGAGGAAAGTCCAGTTCAGTTCCCATTCGTGCAGGGACGCTCCTCCCCTGCTGAGGAAGTCCGCGCACAGGTTCTGCTCGCCCGGGAGATGAGCTGCAATGAGGTAAGTGTTCATCTCCATGCAGATCTGCCATACCTGCAATGCTAGGAAACACAACTTGCGAGACACCGTGCCGCCCTGCCTGTTGATATAGGCCAGCGCTGTGGTGTTGTCTGTCAGTATTGCTACTGTTCGGTTTGCCAGCAGGGGCCTGAAGGAGAGGATGGCGTGATGAATTGCGAGAAGTTCCAAGAAGTTGATATGATATTGCAGGTGGTCCCTGGGCCATCTGTTGCCCACGCAAAGACCGTTGACGTGAGCACCCCATCCCCATAGGGATGCGTCCGTGGTCAGAGTCATGGTTGGTTGAGGCCTGTGGAACAGCGCCCCTTGCAGCAGGTTGTGTTTGTGAGACCACCACGTTAGTGACGCCAGAATCTCTGGAGGAATGGAAAACCTGCGTCGTGGAGGGTCCACCCCACAACGGAAGCGTCTCAGGAACCACAACTGGAGACTTCTCATGTGTAGCCTGGCGAACGTGAGAACCGCAGTCGTGGCTGCCATTAGTCCCAGTAGCCGCAGAATCTGGAGAGCAGTTACAGTTTGGCTGGACTGGAACGTGCGTATTAAGTCCATAATGTCCTGTGCCCTTTTCTCTGGCAGGAATGCTTTGCACTGCCGTGTGTCCAGAATCGCCCCAATGAATTGGATCCTCTGGGATGGATGGAGGAAGGACTTCTTCATATTCACCCACAACCCCAACTGCTGGAGGAGGTTCAGGGTGGTGGAGATATGCTGTAGAAGGTTGAGTTCGGACCCGGCCACCAGCAGCCAGTCGTCGATGTACGGGTATATTGCTATGCCCTGCAACCTGAGGTGGGCTGCCACCACTATCATGGTCTTTGTGAACACCCTTGGAGCTGTCGACAAGCCGAAAGGGAGTGCACGGTACTGAAAATGTGAAGTCCCGATGGCGAACCTTAGAAATTTCCTGTGAGCCGGATGGATGCTTATGTGAAAGTAAGCATCCTGGAGGTCTAAGGTGGCCATCCAATCTCCAGGGTTCAGCAGAGGGAGTATGTTGGATAGGGACATACGGAACTTTTGGTGTGGTATAAAGTCGTTGAGTCCCCGAAGGTCCATTATGGGCTGCAGGCCCCCATCCCGCTTGGGGACAGTAAAATAGCGGGAGTAGAACCCCAGTCGTACCTGGTCTGGTGGGACCGGTTCTATGGCCTTCTTCTCGAGCAAAGTCCTCACCTCCTCTTGGAGGGTAGAAGACGGGGTAGTGTAGACGAATGTTGGGACCTGTGGTTCCTGTTGGAATTCTATTAGCCCAGCCGGACTATCGAGAGCACCCAGTGGTCTGTTGTTATGGATGACCATGCTCGGAAAAAAGGCCACAGGCGGGTATGGTCTGAAGAATTGGAAGGGGTGCAGTAAGGGAAGGGGGGGCAGTCAAAGGCCCTGTTTGGCCGGTCTACTCCCCTTCTGCCTGGAGGACTGGGAGGAGGTAGGGGAATATTTGGCCTTTGTGCCATACTGGGACTTGGTGAAGGGGACTGAGGTCTTGGGCCTCCATTGTTGGTCCCCTGATTGCTTCTGGAAGGGTTTCTTGCTCCATGTTTTCGACCATGGACGCTTGGATTGCTGCCTGGATGATGCCGGAACCCCTAGGTTCCTGGAGGTACGTATGCTCTTGTCCATGTCTTGGAGCACCGCATCGGTGGTGGCACTGAATAGCCCCTTTCCGTCGAAAGGTAAGTCTTCGACGTACGCCTGGGTGTCCGTTTGCAGGGCTGTGGACCTCAGCCACGAGTGTCTCCGAAGGGTCACAGCCGATGTAAGGGTCTTGGCGCCTATGTCCCCCACGTTTCGCGGAGTTTAACTGCTGCTTGGCTAATGCCATACCCTCACTCTGGATTTTCCTTAGGGCGTTTTTGGATTGTTCTGGAAGCCCCGGAAGCAGCGCGGACACACGGTCCCATAGGGCGTATTGATAGCGCCCCATGCAGGCAGCATAATTGGCTACTTTCAGGCCCAGCGCTCCCGCTATGTAGAATCTTCGCCCCAGACCATCTAGCTTCTTGCCCTCCTTGTCCGGAGGGGTGGCGTGGGTCTTTCTGGCCTTGGAGGATGAAGCCACCACTACTGAATTTGGCCTAGGGTGGTTAAAGAGAAAATTCGTTGAGGACTCTTGAATGCGGTACTTGTGATCAAGCCTGCGTGATGTAATAGGAGTGGATGCAGGCTTGTCCCATGAAGCTTTCGCAGTGTGTAACATCACCGTAGTCAATGGAAGCGCTACAGCCGTCGACGTATCCATTTGAACGATGTCGAATACACTATCGGTAACGACAGGCACGGGCTGAATGGTCGACAACGATATGGACTGAGCCATCCTCTTAATAAGCTCTCCAAAGGATTTCAGGTCCTCCGAAGGGGAGATAGGTTGGTCTTCTCCGACCTTGTTGGGCGGAGATAGCTCTTCTGAGGACAGCTGCTCCTCTTGCATCGAACCTTCCGAGGATCTCGGTGAGTGCAGGGACTCCGACTGGTCCGATTGAGTGGATCAACTTCGAATCGATACCGGGGTTACAGTCTCTTCAGAGAGAGAAGATTTCATCCTTTTGGCTGGTTCCTCGACTGGAGGCTTCGATACCGATGCCTTGCGTTTCAGGGGACGATATGATGTCTTCGAACGGTATGATGCTTCCGAACGTTGGTCCCATTCGGACTGACGCGGAGGGAACCAGGGGAAAACGGATGGCATCGGGCAGGACCCGTAGAGGTACTGCCATTGCCTTTGGTCCCACGACAGGGGTGGTGGTGTTCTCTGTCGCGGGGAAACTTCTCGGTGTCTCCTAGGAGATCGGCCCTCCGGGGATCTTTCCTTCGATGGCCGACGATCCCGTCGGTACCGAGGGCTCCAGGATCGTTCCCCTTGGGAGGTCTTAGGCTCGTCCATCTGTGGTGTCCGTCTCAGTGTCAGAGGGGAGACTCTTTGTGCACTGTGGGATCGCTCCCGACGAGCCCTCTCTGACCGATCCTGAGAGCTATCCTTCTCCTCCTGAGTGAGGTCCGAAGGGCTGTCGTCTCTCACCAAGCGCTGCGCCGATTCCAGATCTCGGTCGGAGTCGGACGAGATCGCTATCTGCGTCGCCATCGATTCGAGCAGCAAGTTCGGTCGATGGCGGATCGGAGAGGCCAGCAGTTTCAAAGGAGGCAGGACTGGAGCTGTTAGGTCGGGCGGCGATGTCGGTGAAGAAGTCGCGGGGACCTTCTTGTGTTTCTGCTTGTCGGACTTTTTCTTCGACCCCGAAGAAGCTGCTTTATCCTCCTTGGACCTCTTCGCTGGTGTAGAGGTCTCCGATAACGAAGCCGAGCCCGCTCTTTTCAGGGGGCGATCGGCATCGAGGGAGGTTTTGTCGGTATCGACCACCGACGTCGAGAATTTTGGCGCACTTTCTGACGACGCCATGTTCCTCGGGGACAGCGCCCGTTCGACCAAGGCTGCAGCGAGACAAGCCGCTCGGTTTTTGCGGGTTTGTCTGGAAAACCTCGCGCAGTGGGCGCAGGAGTCCGGTTTGTGTGTTTCCCCCAAACACAACAAACAAAGGGTGTGGCCGTCCGGAGGGGCGATTTTGCTGCCACACCGTTTACACCGCTTGAAGAAGCCCCAGCGCTTTTCCATACGCGAAAAGCGTGGGGGTGAGGGGGGGGGAAAGGGGGAAGGGAAGGGAAAAGGGTACTAGAGTTAGGAGAAAAATAACAAAAGTCACACTCCACCCCACTCACGAAAGAAGGCGATAATGCTAGAAGAATCCGCACTGGAAGAACCAGCAAGGCTGAAGTAAGTAATCCACCAACCGTAGGAAAGGTCGACTGATCTCAACGGCGGTCAGAAGAGAACTGGCGGGATGTCCGCTCCTGTCCAGTTGGGCATGCGCAGAGGAGGGGGTGCCTGCGCATGCGCACCGGGACGAGGGCGCGGAAATCCGCGGCTTTGAAGTTACCGATCGTGATCGGCGCCGGCGCCTCTCCCATTGGTGTGATGCACAGAGACCACGAAGAAGATCTCCCTATTTATACAAACGGTGAAATCAATAACATTATGGTCACTGCTCCCAAGTGGCCAATCACTTTTACATCTTTCACCAAGTCTTGGGCATTACTTAGGACCAAAGCAGTGCTGAGCCAGGACATGCTAGGGTTGCCAGCCTCCAGGTGGGGCAAAACGTAAGGATGCTGCAAAACAATATACTTTGTAAACAATAATTACAACCAGTATATATATATATCACAGCTTAACATAAAAACTACACACACTCCATATACACTATATCAGTGCTTAACAGCACTCTGAGGTGTATTAAGTATTTACGTTCACGGCGTTTAAAGAGAAAGCACTGCAATCAACTTTTTAACAATTACTTCTAAGTTCAACATGCAAAGTTTGCCAGGTTTTGAACAGCAATTGCTTCTGTGTCCAACATGCAGGGTTGGACACCGAATGTTTACGGAGTGCATGTAATTTCTACATTAAGCTGTGGTTTACCGTTTGTACTTATTGTTTACAAAGTATATTGTTTCACAGCCTCTTCACGTTTTGCTCAACCTTGGCTGTGTTTCCCTGGTTTAGTTGCCAGGTCTCCAGATGGGGCCTGGAGATATCCTGCTTACAACTGATCTCCAGCTGGCAGAGATCAGCTCCCATGGAGAAAATGGCTGCTTCAAAGAGTGGACTCTATGGTACTGCACCATGCTGAGACCCCTCCCTTCCCATTCCCAAACGCTGACCTCTCCTGGATCCATCCCCTAAGTCTCCAGGTATTTTCCAACACAAACCTGGCATCCCTAGGTTACACCCACACAAGAGTGCATGGATTTTAACACGAATAACCCCTTACAAGTGTCAGGGCATTCTCAACTGCAACAATCTGCTTGCACAATAAGAGTAAGCGCCACTGATATCCTTGGCATAATAAATCAGGTCTCCACTTTACAGCCTGATGTTTAATCTTAATGATTGGCCTTTTTAAAAAAATCCCCAGAGCTGTATGTCGATGCCATTACCTTCTGTGCTTGCAAAGCTGCTTCTCTCTGCTGCCACCTCTTATACAGACCAAATAACGGGGTGGCTCCATCAACCCACTGAATCAGGCCCGATCTTGTTCCCAGCGGTGTGACTGAGTAGTGCCTGGCATGGAACCGGGGCGTCTCCTGACGATTTATTGTAGCAAACATTGTATTGACAATTGATAAGAACTGCATGATTCGTTCGTCGAGATGCAAGTCTTCCAGACCTGCACGAGGAAGCAGAGGGATATTCACCTATAAGCTTCCTTTTTCTCCGACAAAAATAGCTCCAGCCAGCCACATATAGAAAGAGGTGATAAGGAAGTCAAGCAACTGTTCATAGGCCAAAGCAGCCTCTCTATTTGGGATGCTGGACTCCCTTCCTATAAGAAGCAACAAGGCCTAAATGCACAGCACCAAACAGAGTGTGTCTTAAGAACATAAGCAGAGTCATGCTGAATCGGACCAAAGGCCCATCAAGTTCAGCATTCTGTTCACACAGTGGGCAACTAGCTGCCTCTGGGAAGCCCACAAGGCTCTTTTTTGTAAGCTCTTGGAGGATTGGCTACATCAGGGGTGTGTGGCCTAATATGCAAAAGAGCTCCTGCTAGAATTCTATCCCTGCCTATCAGGAGTAGCAGCCACTGATAGCCTCATCTTCCACTGAATCGCCCATTCCTCCTTTAAAGCCTTCCAAGTTGGCGGCTATCACCACATTCTGTGGCGAGTTCCACAGTTTAACTATGTGCTCTGTAGAGAAGTACTTCCTTTTGTCTCTCCTTAATTTCCCACCATTCAGTTTCAGGGGATGACACCAGGTTCTAGTATTATGGGAGAGGGAGAAAAGTTTCTCCCTTCCACTCCTCCATGTCACGCATAATTTTATATGAACCTAATATAAAAACTACCATGCGAAAAAAATATATAGTCTTACAGTTGTATAAAAAAACCCGTGTGTTTCAAAACACAGTTTCGGTGAATCTTGTACTCTTAGCCAACAGTAATAAATATACAAAACTTCAAAGAGACTCTCACACATTCCAAGAAAGTGCTAAAAGTTCAGTGCAGCAATGTAGTTTTGCTACACTGGACTTTCAGCATTTTCTTAAGACATTATGAAGTTTTATATATTTGTTACTGTTGGCAAAGAGTACAAGATTCATAGAAACCTTGTTTTGAAGTATGCAATTGTATGACTGGATTTTTTCACACGGAAGCTTTTGTATTAGGTTCATATCTTGTTCAGACATTGTGTTCCCTTAAGACTGTTGATGCATAATAAGCTAATCACCCCTAAGCCTTAGCTAGAAAAGAATTAAAGATCCAATGCTAATTCATTTGAAAGAAAAGGAATGGAGGATTCCTTTTAGTGGTTCACTTACATTTTTCTTGTTTGATCGACCCCCATATTCAAAGGACGTTTAGCCTGTTTTAATGTGCTTCCTTCTGCCGTGTTATATGGGAAGTTTAAAAAAATACCACTCTTTGATAGGCGATGTCCCTGTGGGCTGAAGGAAACTGAAGGAACAGACCATGTACTTTTATCCTGTAGATTCTACTATGATTTACGTGCATCTTATCTGGATCCTATATTGCAATCCCTGGAGAGGAAATCTGATGAAAGCAAGATAGTGAGTTTACTAGCCTCAAATAAGGCTGAAACCATCAAAGTGGTGGCAAACTTCCTGTGCTTATAAGAGGTGAAGTCTCTCGGTGGGGAGGGCGGGATATAAATCGAATAAAATGAAATGAAATGTTTAGAATGTTTAATTAACTGTCTTTTTCTCCTGCTTCCTTGATTTGATACTGTTGTTGTTATGCCAATAAAGGTTCTGTGACTGTGAAAGAAAAGGAGATAGGAAAGGGATGTCTACCACCAAGGCTTGGTTCATGCACGCAGAAAAAATGTAACAACAGAAGGGCTTGCACTGCTGACTGCAGGAAGCAGACTGCAGCTCTGAATGTTGGGGGGGCAGAAATCAGCAAACGAAAATCTAGAACAGGAGAGAGCCAAGTCCCCCACTACAGTATTAATTTTCTGCTTTTATATTAAAAATTCCTTCTAAGTCCTGAGATGGGACACACTTTTCTATGCTGCCTCTTACCATCCCCACACAATTCCAGATTGCGTTTTTAATCTCTAGGATAGCAAAGCTGAGGAGCAGGAGCAGAGGGGAGGGGAGTCTCCAAGGAAGGAAATGCTGCCCCTCGAGGGAATGGCTCCCACTGCTGAACTGCTCTTCCTGGTTAGGGAGTTCCTCCTGAAGCTTAACAGAAAAAGAAGAGTCTCCTAAACTTGGACCAGCATACAGCATCGACATGTATGGCAATCTAGGCTGAGATATGCTAGAACCTAGAAGTTCCTCCAGTGAACAGAAGTCATTTGCCTTTCCCTGCATTTACAAATGAATGGGTTAAGCTGACCCAGACAAAGATGTCTCCAGCAGAGATAACATTTGGTTTCAGTTCACAAGATTTATTTATTATTTAAAATATTTATAAAACTGCTTTTCCCCCCTGACAAATCAGGACCGTGAGGCACAGAACTGCCAAAAACAGCACAATAAGTATTGAATATATTAAAACGATATGAAAACAGCCACTATAAAAACAGTATTAGCAGCTAGAAAGAACTCCATTGCTGCCTGGCCTCAAACTGCCCTAAACAAGGCTCTCACCCTCCTGACCACTTCCTGAAGGCTTTCACAAAACATATACGTGTTCATATGAAGCCGTCTCTTACGGAATCAGACCACTGATCCTTCAAGGGCAGTATTGTCTATTCAAGGGCAGTATTGTCTACTGGCAACAGCTCTCCAAGATCTCAGGTGGAAGTCTTTCACATCTCCGAGTTGATCCTTTTAACTGGAGATGCTGCGCATTGAACCCAGTGCCTTCTATATGTACTGAGCCATGGTCACTTCCCAAAGTACGTACCTTTGAAAAGGTATGGGTAGTTTTTCCCATCTGAGCCCAGGAAAAGGAGCTTTTTGGGCTTCGTTTTTGTAGGCAGAATTGTAATTGTACTCCCCACGCTATGGATTGTGACTGTGTCTCTGGCAGACACTTCTCCGGGGAGAGCGATTTCAGTGTTGGTCATGGCAGCAAGCCACGGGCTTATCTCCTCCAGGCGCAGAATGTAACTGGCACGCTTCTGAGCTCTCTGCTGAAGATTGAGCATGACCTGGTTTTTTAAACAAACAAGCAATCAAAAATTGGTTTTAAAAGCTTCTGTCTAAGTTATCCTACAGCTCCAGCCGCAGAGTTATGATTCACAGACAGGAGCCAAAGTTACTTTGGAGTCACCCATTCTCTGCAACATTTTGAAGATTTACACCCTGCTAATCTCTCCTTTACCTCTTTAAAAGGGATCCAGCTGCTCCCAGGCTTAGCGGGATTCGACGGGTTCTTCAGTTTCTCCAGAGCACTTTCAATGGCATCTCCGTAGTTATCCTGAAACCACTTCTCGTGAGGAGTTTCTGCAGGAGCTGCGGTGATGCTCCGCACGTGCTCCAAGGCAAATACAATGGGCTTCATTAGGGCTGTGTGCTTTTCACGCATGATGGCAATTTTTTCCTCTCTGTAAAACAGACGGACAGGGGGAGAAAACATCACTTGCGTTCTGTTAACATTACTGACGCCAGTATTTTCACAACCGGAGGTAACATTTTGACTGCCTAGCATTGCTTCCAAGCTCATAACAAGAAATCTAACTCACTGCTGCTAAGAATAATAGGGCACAAGGGAATTATGGAGACCAAGTTCCTATCCTAAAGAAGCTATTTGTCAAGTACTGCAAGTTCTTCACCAATCAATACACCTTTGGTTCATTAAAGGCTTTTATTGAAAGAGCAAAGACACGGCAAGCAGGCAAGGTCTTACTGAAACTAAAGTCATTGACCCCTGCCCACTTATATACACTCAGGGTCCATCCATTACAGAGATTAAAAGCTAAAGCACCAAAATCTACCAATCACCTTTTCCCCTCCATGGGGGATCCCAGACCTTCAGTTCAATACAAGCGAAATTATGAGCGTCTCTGTGAACTAGGTAACGTGGCCTTGGAGACTCTTTGTGGCTAGCTCCAGGGTGGAAAGGATACATGATATGTTACAGACACAGCAGGCCCAGTGTGTGAGAATAAAGAGATAGCAGCAAAGCAGGGCCCTCAAAGGTTTCCACAGGTTGCATACCAGCATAACTCTTCTTCCCCCTAGCGTGACACTTAGCAGGATTCGATGGGTTCTTCAGTTTCTCCAGAGCACTTTCAATGGCATCTCCCATGAAGGGGCCACATACAGCTGCTGCAATAGTTCGAGGACAGGAGGGCAAGCCTGGAGCTTGATTTTCAGGTTTCTCCTCAGCAGGTCACTTTTTCATTTACAAGAAGCAGCCTGGATTTCATCCAAGAGGAAAGAAATCGCAGTAGTCTTTACTACCCTGTCCGGAGCTGGGCCCAGCCCAGACTCAACCCAAGCCCCACCAGACAAAATGCAGCTGCCTGAGGCCCCAAACTGTGCCTATCTGGAAAAGCCAGGGAAAACGTGACCAACCAGAAGATCTGGAGGGTGAATCCCAGCAGGCCACCCAATGTTGCCATGATGGAACCTTTCTCCCTTCCATTCTGAGGTCCATGGGGGAGTCCACCCAAGGACAGCAGATGGCAGAATGACTCTCACATACCAGCTTTTCAAGGAAACTTACAAGCAAGAAAACACAAACTTACTTTCTCAGGGTGTTGTTGTTCTGGACTCTCTTCACCTCGTCTTCCAGCTGCTGAATCCGCCGGAGGACATACATGTGCTGTTGTAGCAGGACTCCCAGCCAAAGTTCGTCCCAAAGGACAGTGACTCTGCGCAACTCTGCTACCAGCATCTGGACCTGAATACATCACAAACAGCAACAAAAAAGAGTTCTTTGTAATTTAGTTCAAAACATCAGCAGCAATTTCAAAGCGGCTCAAAATAAGTAAAATGTAAAAACTAGACAGGCTGACAAGTTACAAGCCCTGGAGTGCAAGCCAAAAGGCTTGGGACAGGCTGAACCTCAACTCAAATTTTTACCTGCAACACCATTGTGGGATTGGCAGTTGACAATTTCTCAACGATTTTACTGTAGCAATCTTGCATCATTGCCTGGTCTTCATTCAAGCCCATTTTTGTCTCATCTTTTATGCTTTCTTGAGAAGCTGGGGGACTTCCCCCATCGCACTCGCTGCCCAGTAATTCCTCGCCTTGGATGTTTCCCAAAAAGGTAGGTATTGCAGAAGGAAATTTGCTCCCTAAGTTTGAAAAAGAAGGGGAGGGGAGAAAGCTCATTTTTGTTTTGTCAAAATTCAAAAGTCTGCCAAAGTCAGCAAACAAGATCCCTGACCAAAATGACAGCGATTCGCCCATCACTACAGAACTTGTACAATTCCTTACATTATTATTCTGTTCACAGTAAGAAGGGTGATCACGCAAGATGCAGTTCTAGAAAGGACATAAGCACTGGAAAGGACATAAGCACTAGCAGCATTTTCCTATAGACAATAAGTTGGCAATGTATACTGAACTGGGTCTCAGAGCCACAAATTCTTTGTTAAACCAGGTCATCCATGGAGGTTATGTCCAGAGCATCTCAAAAGTTGCTATCTTTGGTTTATGCCATTGTTACAATAATGTTTAATTTTTTAAAACTGAAGTGATAAAAGTGAACTTTTTAACCATAGATTCAAGTGGGTAACCGTGTTAGGCTGAAGCAACAGAACAAAGTTTTAAAGTTCAGTGGCGCTTTTAAGACTAAAAACAGGTTGCTTACCTGTAACTGATGATCTTCGAGTGGTCATCTGTGCAGTCACACACATGGGTTTTCCCACCAGAACGAACCCGACCTCGGAGAATTTAAAGCTAGCCTAGGCGTTTATTTTGGTGCGTATTCCCTCCCGCTCTGGGGAGCAGGCATCCACTGCGCATGCCTGGAGCGAGGGGAAGGCGCTCCACCCACCCAGTTTCTTCTAGCCGCTGCACAGAGGAATCTTAAATATAAAACATAGCAGAAAAACCAGCAGCGGGGAAGGCTGGGTGGGCGTGTGTGACTGCACAGACGACCACTCGAAGATCATCAGTTACAGGTAAGTTTCCAGAGCCTCTGTGCAGAAATCCTTTGCCCTTGTTTATGAGTCCCGTAGGCTACGAAAAGGGCTTGTTCTAACAATATAGTAAGCAAGGGCCCGACGTACATCAAGATTGTGTAAAGTTCGTTGACCCATGTCACTAGGATTCTGGAAAAAGGAAGGTAACGTGGTCGGTTTTCCTAGATGGTAAGTTGAAATGACCTTTGGGAGAAAAGTTGGATCGGGGCGCAGAACCACCCTGTCATGGTGAAAGACAGTGTAAGGTGGGTCTGTCCAGAAAACACAAACATCACTTGCTCTTTTGCCAGATGTAAGTGCCACCAACAGTGCTGTTTTCCATGACAGGAGATGCAGTGGTATAGATGCCATTGGCTCAAAGGGAGGTTTCATGAGTTGACTTAAGACAAGAGATAAACTCCATGTCGGTTGAAGTTGCCAAACTGGGGGTTTTAGGTGCAGAATGCCCTTGAGGAATGATTTTGCAGCAGGGTGAGAAAACACTGTGCGTCCTTCGATATGTGGATGGAAGGCTGAAATGGTGGCCAAATGAACTTTTAAGGAGAAGTAAGCAAGGCCAGAGTTGGAGAGAGATAATGTGTATGATAGAATTTGAGCTATGGAAGATTATGTAGGCAAGAAATTGTGCTGGGCAGCATATTGAGTGAACCATCTCCATTTCAGAGAATAGGATCTTCTGATGGATGGTTTTCTGGCATTTAATAGAACATGTTGGACTTCTGCAGGAAAATCTAAAAACTGATCCTCCAAGCAGTTAGTCACAAGAGTGCTGGATCGTGATGTAGGACCTTGCCGTTCTGTTGAGAAAGGAGGTCCCGAGTTTGAGGAAAGTGATGAAATACGCTGTTGGAGAGAAGGAGAAGTGTGGTGAACCATGGTTGATGGGGCCAATATGCAATTGGTCTGATCTAATTGAATCTTTTGAAGTGTTCTTGTTATTGGTGGAATGGGTGAAAAGAGGTAATGAAGTGGTCCTTTCCATTGGTGCATCTTTCCACTGCATCTCTCGCAGGCTGAGTAGAAGGGGGCCCTCGCATGTAAAACCATGTGTATTGGGCATTGTCCGGTGAAGCAAATACATCTATGACTGGAACTCCAAACATTTTTAACACTGGTTGGAGATAAGATCGTTTGAGTGTCGATTCGTAATCGTTAACGAGTTGGCGACTGAGAGTATCTGCTTGGATATTCTGGATCCCAGGTAGATGTACAGCTGTCAGGTGTATGTTGTGGGCAATGCTCCAATACCAAAGAGCTAGAGCTCTTTTGCATAGACGGGTATATGCAGTACCTCCTTGTCGGTTAATGTAGTATACAGTCGCAATATTGTCTGATGTGACTTGAATGTGTAGACCGTGAAGTGATGGCAGAAACGATTTGAGTGCCCTGTGGACCGCCAGGCGTTCCAGACAGTTGATATGGAGGGATTTTTCGTAGGCTGTCCACTGTCCCTGCACTGTTAGAGTGTCGAGGTGGGCTCCCCAACCCCATCTTGAAGCATCTGTCGTGACAATGGCTGATGGAGGTGATCTCAGGAATGGCATTCCTGCCAGAAGGTGATCTTGTATTGTCCACCATTCCATTGCCAGAAGAATGTGATGTGGAACTGTTAATAGGGTTCGCTGACTTTGACGGTGTGGATGGAACGATTGAACGAACCACAATTGTAGGGGTCTCATGCGAAGCCTTGCATGACAGAGGACAGAAGTCATAGCCGCCATAAGACCCAGCATGCATTGGAAGGTGAAAGCTGTCTGGGTTGAGTGAGATATGATGGTATTGGCTAAGGTCTGAATATTGTGAACTCTGTCTGCCGGCAGATAGGCTTTGTGTGTTATTGTTGATAGGCGTGCGCCTATAAATTGGATGTCCTGTGTCGGGACAAGATTGGATTTCTGAAGGTTGACTTGTAGGCCTAGAGAAGATAGGAGTATCAGCGTGGTGGAAATGTCCTGTCGAAGCTGCTCTTGGGATTGAGCCACAATGAGCCAGTCGTCTATGTACGGGTATACGGAGATTTTCCGTTGCCATAGTGACACCGCCACCACCGCCATGCACTTGGTGAAGACCCTTGGTGCTGTTGATAGGCCGAAGGGAAGGGCCCGAAAAAACAGGTTGCTTACCTGTAACTGATGATCTTCGAGTGGTCATCTGTGCAGTCACACACATGGGGTCTTGCCGCAGGCAACGAATCCATACCTCGGAGTCTCCAATAGCTCGCCTAGAGCACTTTTGGGCGCGCTTTCCACTCGCTCTGGGGAGCAGGCATTGACTGCGCATGCCTGGAGCGAGCGGGAGGCGCCATTTCCACTCAGTTTCTTCCAGCCGCTACTGACTGTCTACAGAGGTAAAATCCAAAGCAGAAAATAGCCAGCAGAGGGGAAAGCTGGGTGGGCGTGTGTGACTGCACAGATGACCACTCGAAGATCATCAGTTACAGGTAAGCAACCTGTTTATCTTCTTCGTGGTCTCTGTGCAGTCCCACACATGGGTGACTAGCAAGCTGAAAGTCAAAGGAAGGTGGGTGCTGGCAAAGAGAAACTTTATCATACTTACAACATGCATGCACTCACCTGGGGTGATTTCAGTGGAAGATGGACCTGAGGACCGCTTGGCCGAAAGAGGCCTCCCGTCTGGCACAAACGTCCAAGGCATAGTGTGAGACGAACGTGGACGGCGAGGACCATAATGCAGCAGCACAGATGTCCTCTAAGGAGACGCCCTCCAGAAAGGCCGAGGAGGTCGCAACAGCTCTGGTTGAATAAGGCCCTCAGGCAAGGGTTGCTTGGCAACCTCGTAACACAACCGAATTGCACTGGATACCCACTTAGAAAGTCTCTGGGTAGAAATTTTGTGTCCTCTTTGAGGATTGCTGTAGGCCACAAACAAGTTAGGGTCCTTACGGAACAGTTGTGTACGAGAGAGGTAAAAGGACAAAGCTCTTCTGACGTCGAGGGTGTGTAGAGCTCTTTGTCCATAGGATCAGGAAAAAACTTGGCAAGGAAGTGGAGGTTGAGAGATGAAATTGTGATACGACCTTGGGTAAAAAGGACGGGTCAGGTCTAAGGACCACCTTGTTTCTATGAAAAACTGTATAAGGGGGGTCAGAACGGAAGGCACATAAGTCACTGGCCTGCTTGCCGGAAGTAAGAGCGACCAACAAGGTAGTCTTCCAAGAGAGAAGATTAAGGTCCACGGTGGCCAAGGGTTCAAACGGGGATCTCATGAGTTGTGAAAGCACTAACGACAGACTCCAAACTGGTACAAAAGGTTTGATAGGAGGATGAAGGTGCAACATGCCCTTTAGGAATGATTTGGACAGCCTGTGGGAAAAAACAGTCTGGCCATCAATAGGTTTGTGGAAAGCAGAAATGGCTGAAAGGTGAACCTTTAGTGAAGAATAGCTGAGCCCCGATGCTTGCAAAGACAATAGGTATTCCAGGATCGAAGGTAAGGGTACCGACTCTGGGTGGAGGTGTTGAGAAGATGCAAAGAAGCAAAAATACTTCTACTTGCACTGGTATGAGCGCCTGGTAGAAGGTTGTCTAGCATTCAGGATAACTTCAGCTACTCTTGATGATAGGGATGTGGTCGAATTCTCCAAGCTGTAAAGCCTAGAATTTGAGGGTCGTGGTGCCACACCTGGCCATGAGCCTGGGTGAGGAGATCGTCTGCCACGGGGAGGCGGCGATAAGTGTAGCGGGACATTTGCAGAACCTTGTGAACCACGGTTGCCGTGGCCACCATGGTACTATTAGTATGCAGTCTGTGCCCTCCTGAGCAATCTTGATTAGTGATCGGGTGATATGGGGGGGCTGGTGGAAAAAGGCAATGCAGAGGACCCCTCCAGTTGCGAAGGAAAGCATCATTGCCTCTCCTGGTGTAAAAGAGGACATTTTGAGTTGTCCTTGGAAGCAACGACATCTATCTTGGGAGTTCCGAAGCACGCAAAGATGCGGCGCAGGTAGAGTGGATTGAGGGACCATTCGTGGTTGTCTATACGAATCCTGCTGAGTCGGCCAGGACATTCTCTACCCCTGGAAGGTGAATGGCAGTCAGGTAGATGTTGTTCTTGATGCACCACTCCTAGAGAAGTATGACTATTCGGCACAGCCGAAGAGATCTGGTACTGCCCTGTTTGTTCACATAGAACACTGTAGCCATATTGTCCGTTGTGATCTGGACATGTTGACTGATCACAGACAGAAGGAACGATTGAAGGGCCCTGTGCACGGCTATGAGTTCTAGGCAGTTTATATGCATAGCCCTCTCGGGCGCAGTCCACAGCCCTCTGACCGTTTTGTCCCCTAAGTGGGCTCCGCATCCCCACTTGGAGGCGTCTGTGGTCACGACGGTAGATGGAGGAAGAATGAAAGGCTTCCCGCAAAGCAAATTGTCCGGTACTCTCCACCAAACGTGGGAGAGCAGAACACTCTGAGGTACAGTGAGAACAGTATTCTGTGGTTGCAGGTGTGGATGGTAGGTACCAACAAACCAAAGCTGGAGATGTCGCATGCACAGTCTCGCAAATTGAAGAACCGAGGTTGTTGCGGCCATGAGGCCTAAAAGACGTATGACGATTGCTGGTTGCTTTCGGGCACGCCGTACCAACTGAGTCAATGACATAATGGTGTGGGCACGATCCTCTGGAAGGAAAACAAGATGAGGAGATGTGCAGAGGCGCGCACCTATGAACTGCAAGTTCTGAGTTGGGATGAGGTGCAATTTGGTGACATTCACACAAAGGCCCAGGGAGGCAAGAAGAGAGAGAGTTGTTTCGAGATTCTTCGCCAGTTGGTGTGCTGTAGGGGCAATGAGCAACCAGTCGTCTATGTACGGAAACACTGGAATGTTGCGGAGACGCAGGGCAGCTGCGACTACTGCCATGCACTTTGTAAACACTCTGGGTGCAGTGGAGAGACCGAACGGGAGAGACCGAAACTGGAAGTGGTGATGTCCCATGGCGAAGCGAAGATATTTGCGGTGCTGAGGCCTGATGGTTACATGGAAATAAGCGTCCTGGAGATCCAGAGATGCTATCCAGGAGCCCTGGAGAATCAGAGGAAGGATGGATTAGATGGAGATCACTCTGAATTTCCTGTAGGCTATTCGCTTGTTTAGCCTCCTGAGATCCAGAATGGGTCGCTTGCCTCCATCCCTCTTGGGGACCAGGAAGTATCTTGAGTAGAAACCTGTCCCCTGATGTTGAAGGGGAATGGGCTCTATGGCATTCTTTTGGAGCAAGTCCAGAATCTCCTGTCGGAGATGAGGAGAGGGTGGAGTAATAGTGAAATAGTGGTGGTGAGGTGGCAAAACGAACTCGATTGCGTAACCCAGGCGGACGATGGTGAGCACCCAGGAGTCGGTGGTGATTGAGCTCCAGGTGGGATAGAAAGAAGACAGACATGTTTGGTAGGCAGGATGCATCTGTCGTACTAGTTGCATAGGGGAGTCAAAGAGACTGCTTGGCAGGCTGAGAAGACTTCTTGGTCTGCTGAGACCGTGGCCTCTGTTGGAAGGGTGGCTTTTGCTGGGTGGGCTTCCTTTTCTAGTACTCGGTCTGTTTGGGAGAACGTGGGCGTCTCTGGAAAGATGATCTCCAGGGCTTAGGTTGATTAAATTGTTGAGGGGGTGGTTGGGAAACTCCAAGGTGCTTCGCTTGCTTGCCGCCATCGTCAACTGAGGTTAGGACTTCGTCCGCAGAAGCATGAAAAAGGCCGAGGCCATCAAAGGGTAAGTCCTCAATTTTTTGTTTAATGTCAGGCTGCAAGTTGGTCAACCTCAGCCAGGCGTGGGGGCGCAATGCCACCGAAGAGGCAAATACCCTTGAAGAGCAGGAGACAGCATGGCGAATGGTGTTAATTTGCTGTTTTGAGACTCTAGACAGTTCAGAAACTAAACCAGATGCCGTCTTCTGGGAAGTCTCAGGTAGAGAAGGAATAAGAGGAGTGAATTGGTTGGCCAGATTGAATATGTATGCTGCAAAATAGGCCAAATAATTATTCAGCTTGGAATTGGTAGAGGCAAGGTTGAAGATCTTGCACGCTAAGGTGTCTAATTTATGGCCCTCACGATCAGGAGGAGTAGGGTGTCTGGAAGGTTTGGCCTTGGTTGCTGAGTGCACTATGATGGAGTTAGGAGCCGGATGAGAGGCCAAAAACTTGGAGTCAGGGGCGTGTACCCTGTAGAGGAAGTCGAAGCGCTTCGAAGTGGGTGGGATTGAAGCAGGCTTGTCCCAGGCCTCACGCAGGCCCTCCAGGTGCACAGGCAACATAGGGAGAAGTGAACCTACCGGGAAATCTGCCTGGACTAGGTCGTGGACGATATCCGACACCTTGGGTGAGTCAGAGGGGAGTGTGACCCTTAAGGCCTCAGCCATGGTGGTAATGAGGTTTAGGTAAGCCTTCGACCCATCAGATGGATAGAGACGGACTGGCTGAACGGAATCCAAAGCAGGAGAGGCAGGAGGATCCTCGGAGTCAGAGGAGGCTGAGATGTCCCTGTCGGAGTGGGATTCCTCAGTAGGAGGAGAAATCAGAGGCTTGGCAGGTACCGAAGTGGACGCATGTCTGTCAGAGGATTTGATTCGCTGAGAGGCAGTCGAAGTTCTGGGCGAAGTGGTCACCGTAGCTGGAGCAATGGAGATGGTGGTGGCGGCAGCGCGAGGTACCGAAGGGGCTTGTGAACTCGGAAGGATTCCCGGTGTCGAGAAGGGAAGTACTCCGGATCTCGGGTTCGAGAGGAGTCATGGAGCCGAGGTGAATCTATTTGTCGGATGCAAGGTGTTGATACATCCTGACCAAGAGAAACGGGTATTGGGAGCGACGGACACCCTCATCTGAGGGGGAGCGTGAGTAGCGATGGTAGGGCCTGGGAGATGGTGACCTGGAGAAAGACGAGTAGTCATATCGACCTCTGACGTAGTAGTCATGATGTTTGTAGTAGGTAGAAGAGCGTGAGCGAGTCTGCGTGGGGAACGGGATTGGACCCGCTAAGTAGAGACCTGTGTTGACGATTCTCTGAATAGTGGAGAAACACCGATGTCTCGAAAGGATCCAGCCTGCAGAGAAGGTCGGAGATGAGACTGAGTGAAAGTCGGATCTGAAGCACAGGGGTCGGGTTCGAGGATGTCCGAAGGCACCACAGTATGAACCGAGGGCAAACGAGATCGAATCGTAATCACCTCAACGGCGACTGGGAAGTGAGGCGTGAGTTGAGGCATCTCAGTGATGACATCAGAGGGCGCTGACAGCTCTGGCGGAAGCAGTAGTTGGGTCGGGGCCGACTGAGGCGAAACGGACGCCATTGAGGTCGAAGCCGAGGCCGGAGCCCTTGCGAGGTCGCAAGATTTTTTCGGCGCTGAATCGGACGGTTCGGTATGGCGAGACTTCTTTGAAGCCTTGTGGCCGGTGTCGGAGTGCTTCAATGGTCTCTTGCCAGACTTATGCTTCTTCTGCAACTGAAGAGCAGCCAACGAAGCCGAATCTCCCGCTCGCTGTGGGGGAGGCGGCAAATCGGAGGTGGGCATAACCCACAGAGACTTCTCGAGCAGGAAACTCTGAAGCCTCGCCGCTCGATTTTTTCGCGCCTGCTTACCGAAGTTGGCGCAATGCAGGCAAGTATCCACGCGATGGGGATTTTCGCTCCACACCGCCTACACTTTTAAAAAGTGATTTCCCCTTCCATACGCTCCGGACGGGGAAGGGGAGGAAGGAAAAGAAACAGGGAAAGAAAAGCGCAGAAACCGGTCTTTTTTAAAAAAAAATTTATAAGGACGAAAAGAGTAGATGAAACGCAGGTCTCAGGACCACCTTGTAGAGAGAAAAGGAGAAAAATACGATACCAGTAGATACGGAATGGAGGGAGAACGAGCTGAGGAGAGAGGAACGCAGCAAGGTAGGTGTTGTCCGGGCGGTGGAAGGGAAGAAACGAGTGGGAATTGCACCTCCCGCTCGCTCCAGGCATGCGTAGTTGATGCCTGCTCCCCAGAGCGAGTGGAAAGCGTGCCAAAAAGCGCTCTAGGCGAGCTGTTGGAGACTCCGAGGTATGGATTCGTTGCCTGCGGCAAGACCCCATGTGTGGGACTGCACAGAGACCACAAAGAAGATCTGATAGTGATTGTTTCCAACAGCAAACCTTAGAAATCTTCTGTGGCAATGAGTGATGGTAAGATGGAAGTAGGTGTCTTGGAGGTCTATAAGTGCCATCCAAGCGTTTTTGGGAATTAGAGGGAGGATGGACTGCAGGATGATCATGTGGAATTTTTTGTATTGGATATGATGGTTGAGTTTGCAAAGGTCCAGTATTGGACGCTGCCCTCCATCCTTCTTTGGGACCAGAAAATATCGGGAGTAAAACCCTGTGCGATAGTATTGAGGTGGTACTGGTTCTATGGCTTCCTTGGCCAGCAAGGTAGCAATCTCTTCCTGAAGAGGTAGAGAAGGAGGGGTAGGTATGAAGTGATGGTGCTTTGGGGGCAAAGTGAACTCTATGGTGTAACCCCTGTGGATGGTTGCGAGGACCCATGAATCCATTGTTATGGATTCCCACATGGGGTAAAAGGGAAGCAGCCTTGTTGTATGGGAATGGAGATGATGCATCGGTGGTAGTGGTGGCATCAGCAAGTCAAAGAGACTGTTGCGTGGCCGTAGCCAGTTTTTTCATCGACTGTGGTCGTGGACATTGATGGAATGGTTGCTTGGCCGGAGGAGCTTTTCGTTTCCAATAATCAGCTTGCCTGGGGAAAACGGGGACGCTTGTAAAAAGGTGTTTTCCAGCCCTTCTGCCTGTTAGTTTGAGGTTGTTGCTGGTTAACCCCCAATCTCTTGGCTCTCTTTCTGCTGTCATCTACTGTGGTTAAAATGTTATCAGTGGTTGCATTAAATAAACCTTAGCCATCAAAAGGCAAATCCTCTATCTTAAACTTTATATCAGGCTGGAGTGATGATGAACGAAGCCAAGCATGTCTGCGTAAGGCAATGGAAGTAGCCATGGTTCTTGAAGAGCAAGCCACTGCGTGCCGCACTGAGTTGATTTGTTGCTTACTCACACGGTTAAGTTTGTGGAGTATCTTAGAAGCTTGCTTCTGTGAGGTCTCAGGTAAGGATGGAACTAGTGCATTCAACTGGGATGATAAATTGAAAGAATAGGCAGCAAAATAAGCTAAATAATTATTAATTTTGGATGTAGCGGTGGAAAGGGAGTAGAGCTTTCTGCCCAATGTATCCAACTTTTTTCCTTCTTTCTCTGGTGGAACAGGGTGACGTGTCTGCTTTGACTTTGAAGAGGAATGGACAATCATCGAATTTGGAGCAGGGTGACTAAACAAAAATTTTGAATCTGGTGCATGTATCTTGTATAAGGATTCAATACGTTTGGATGTTGGAGGAACTGATGCTGGCTTATCCCAAGCTTCCTTCAATGTTTCTAGATGGACAGGTAGCATTGGTAAGAAGGATCCTGTAGGCAAGTCAGCGGGGACCAGGTCATGGACCACGTCTGATACCCTCGGCAAGTCTGTGGTTAATTTTATGTTGAGTGCGTTTGCCATATTTGTGAGTAGATCCAGATACGCCTTGGATCCCTCAGATGGAGATAGGTCAGCTGGTTTTGTAATGTCAGATGCCGGTGATGTTGGGGAGGAGACTGAACGTGATGACTCAGAGTTTTCGGCTTCGGAGTCCTCTTGGGACTTCTACTGGAGTCAAGGGCCTGTCAAGTACCAGTGTTATCACAGATAAAGGTTTTGTCACCGCGGTAGCTTGGTCTGAATGTATGGTATGTTTGGATATCGATGGAGCTGGCGACGTCTGTTTCAGTCCCTGTCGGTGCTGATAGGCGGCTTCATCCTGGTACCTGTGATGAGGGTCTGCAACATGCTTGTGACGATGGACTTCTTGATGGCGAGGTTGGTCTTCCTCACAGTACCGAGGTTGGTCCTGGTCATCCTCACGGTACTGAGGTTGGTCACGGTACATATATCGGTATTCAATGGATGGAGATCTAGAAGGTCTGTAGTAGTGATGCCAGTATGGAGATGGCGACCGAGATCTGGACTGGCTATAATAGTAGTATCGATCTCTAGGTCAACTTGGAGACCTTCTTCGGTACCAATGGGCTGGAGATTCCCGATGGAGTGGGGAGACAGCAGAATCCTTAAATGCTCTTGGCGCCGACACCTCACAGAATGAATGCGCCTCGAGAAGGTTGGCTCTTTGTTGGAGTCGAGGTGATGGTTCCATGGACTCCGTGGCTAAGATGTCTTCAGGCAGGGACTCGTGGATGGATGGTGACCAGGATCGAATCCGTATGACCTTGTCAGCAATCACATCCGTGGGCATCGACAGTTCTGGCGGAACAATTGGTGCCGTAGATTTCGATACTGAGGTTTTCGGTACCAATGTTGTAGTCATGGTGTCAGAAGTTGTAGGATCCGACTGGGTCCTCCAAGTCGACTTAGATGTTTTCGACTCCTGCTGTTGCTTTGAAGACGGTTCCAAGTGATGTTTCTTCTTGGAGTCGCCTTTCTTAGTATGTTTGCTGGACTTAGGCTTACTGGGAACCGATGCCACTGAAGCTGCCGGTTTCGCCACGTCCCTTTGCGGGGTCAAGGAAGGCGGTGAACTTTGGGACCCAGAAGCGTGGGACATCACAGGCCGCAGTGAAGATTCTAGAAGATGACTCTTCAGCCTTGCAGCGCATTTTTTTCTTGCCTGTTTTCCAAACTGGCTGCAATGGATACAGGCGTTGGTTCTGTGGGCCTCCCCCAAGCAAAACAAGCACTGAGAGTGTCCATCTGACAAGGGGATTTTCGTCCTGCAGCGAGTACACTTTTTAAAAGTGATTTTTGGATCCTTTCCTTCCATATGCCCGGGGGGATGGGGGTAGAGGGAAAGAAGGTGAAGCGATAGTAAAGCGGGTAAGATATATATATATATATAATATGATACCAATAAAAGAACGAAGAGTAAGACGAACGAAGAGTAAGACGAATGTCGAGGAAGGGTGATGGTAAAAGATAAGAAGGCTAGCAAGTTGAGGAGACGCAACAAGGAAGGACTATCCCGGGCGGCGGTTAAAAAGAAACTGGGTAGGTGGAGCGCCTTCCCCTCGCTCCAGGCATGCGCGCAGTGGATGCCTGCTCCCCAGAGCGGGAGGGAATGCGCGCCAAAATAAACGCCTAGGCTAGCTTTAAATTCTGAGGTCGGGTTCGTTCTGGCGGGAAAACCCATGTGTGGGAGTGCACAGAGACCATGATGAAGATCAAAGTTTTATTCAAGAGGGAAACTTGGGCAGAAACTTCCTTGTGGAATGGCCTGTTGATTGCAAAACAACCATACAGTGATCTGTACTCCAGAAAATGACCTGAACTGTAGTTGCTGGCAAAATAGCTGCAATATTATATATTCCATTAGTCAGTTTTTGAGAACAGAGCCTCACTTTGTTGATCTTGTTAAAGTTGAAAAAGCTGTGAATTTGCAGTCAGGGTGAGACTGTTTGTACCAGATGGAGAGTACTCACTGGTCAGTTTCTTAATGACTAGCCGTCCAAGGTTATGCAGCAAGTTATTGTGTCTAACTGGCATTTAAGAGAGATAAAACTTTTTAAATCCTTAATTAAAAGCAGGAGCTTTCCTTGGACGCACTTCCCCAAACCGGAAGCTCAGTGTCATCCCACTGGTCAGTTGTAGACACCTCCCAGATGTGCAGAAACTGCTGGAGTCGGCCCCCAACCCTATAGCCAGGACTCAAGAGGCTGGTCTTTTGTTTTGTTAGTTCCTGTCCTTTTAGTTATGAGGAACTGTCTCTGCTGAAATCTGGACCTACAGCCGAAGTTGAGGGAGCTCCTAAAATCCTTTTGCTCCTGGGTTCCCATGACAGGTTTGTAGGTGTGAAAGGAATGGAAGGGTTTTGCTCTAGATTCTCTGTCCTTTTATGGATAAAGCTGAATTAGACAGAGGGTCCACCTTCCAATGCTTTAGCCATAGGTTTTTTCTAGCCATTATATTGATGCCCATGCTCTGGCATCTTGGGATGCAGCTGCTGAAAATTCTTTTGGATGGATCTCTTAAGCGTCAAGTGATCAGTGTCTATCTCCTGAAGTGTGTGATCAGTCCAAATCACAGTGGCCTTGGTGAAAACTAAGAGCATGGAAGAAAAACAGGTTGCTTACCTGTAACTGATGATCTTCGAGTGGTCATCTGTGCAGTCACACACATGGGTCTTGCCGCAGACAACGGATCCATACCTCGGAGCTCCAATAGCTCGCCTATAGCGTCTTTTGGCGCGCTTTCCTCCCGCCCTGGGGAGCAGGCAGCGACTGTGCATGCCTGGAGCAGGGGGAGAGCGCCCATTCCACTCAGTTTCTTCCAGCCGCCGTTGGCACTGACACTATACAAGGTTAAGCAACAATTACAAGAGGCCAGCAGCAGGGAAGGCTGGGTGGGCGTGTGTGACTGCACAGATGACCACTCGAAGATCATCAGTTACAGGTAAGCAACCTGTTTATCTTCTTCGTGGTCTCTGTGCAGTCCCACACATGGGTGACTAGCCAGCTAAATGTCCTGGAGGAGGGTGCTGGTAAAAGAAGAAAGTTAGTCACATAACCAAATCACATCATATTATGCAACATAGAGATGGAAGCTGATGCACTCACCCCTGACTTCAGTGGAAGATGGATCTGAGGACCGCTTGACCGAAGGAGGCGTCACGTCTCGCACGAACGTCTAAAGCATAATGAGAGACGAATGTGGATGGTGAGGACCACGATGCAGCCGTACAAATGTCCTCTAGGGAGACGCCTTGCAGGAAAGCCGAAGACGTCGAGACCGCTCTAGTAGAGTGGGTCTTAAGACCTTCGGGCAGAGGCTGTTTAGCCAGTTCGTAACACAACCTGATGGCACAAACTACCCATTTAGATAGACTCTGGGTAGAGATTTTGTGCCCTCTGTGAGGATTTCCGTAGGCCACAAACAGATTAGGGTCCTTATGGAAAGGTTGTGTACGATCAAGGTGGAAAGATAAAGCCCTTCTAACGTCCAGAGAATGCAGGGCTCGTTGACCCTGGTCGGATGGGTTGGAGAAAAACGTTGGTAGGGAAGTTGAAGTCGATAAGTGGAACTGGGAGACAACCTTAGGAAGGAACGCAGGGTCCGGTCGCAGAACAACTTTGTCCTTGTGGAAAATGGTGTAGGGAGGATCGTGGCAGAAGGCGCATAAGTCACTTGCCCGTTTGCCTGAGGTAAGGGCTACCAGCAATGCTGTCTTCCAGGAAAAAAGGTTAAGGTCTATGGTAGCCATAGGTTCAAAGGGAACTTTCATCAAGCAGGAAAGGACTAGTGACAAACTCCAAGTCGGGACGAAGGGCTTAACAGGTGGATTGAGCTGCAACATGCCCATAAGGAAGGACTTAGACAAGGGATGGGAGAACACCGTTTTGCCATCAACAGGGTTATGGAACGCAGAAACCGCAGATAAGTGAACTTTTAAGGAGGAATAGCAGAGTCCTGATTTCTGTAGAGAAAGTAGATAATCAAGGATCAGGTTAAGGGGTGCTGATTCTGGCTGCAGATGATTAGATGTCGCGAATGAGCAGAAGCGCTTCCATTTGCGTTGGTACGAAAGTCTAGTAGAAGGCTTCCTTGCGTTGAGGATGATGTTGGCTACCTCTGTGGAGAGGCAGGCGGATGTATTCTCCAGGCTGCCAAGGCCAGAACTCGAGGGTTGTGATGTAGAACCTGACCACTGGCCTGGGATAAAAGGTCGCCCACAGGAGGAAGACGGCGGTAAGTGTGGCGGGACATTTGAAGAAGCCTCGTGAACCACGGTTGCCGAGGCCACCATGGAGCAATGAGGATGCAGTCTGTGCATCCTCATTGGATGCAGTCTGTGCCATCTCGTGCTATCTTTACCAACACCCGTGTCAGAAGGGGGGTTGGTGGGAAGAAGTAGTGAAGAGGACCTGTCCAGCTGTGTAGGAAGGCGTCGTTGCCCCTCCTGGAATAAAATCGAGGACATTTGGCATTGTCCCTGGAAGCAAAGACGTCCACCTTGGGCGTTCCGAAGCATCGGAAGATACGACGAAGGTAGGTCGGATTGATGGACCATTCGTGGTCGTCTATGCGAACCCTGCTGAGGGAGTCGGCCAGAACATTCTCCACACCCGGGAGGTGAATGGCAGTCATGTAGATGTTGTGCTTGACACACCATTCCCAGAGCAGTACAGCTATACGGCACAGGCGGAGGGATCTGGTGCCTCCCTGCTTGTTTATGTAGTAAACTGTTGCCATATTGTCCGTGGAGATCTGAACGTGTCGACCCCTTATCAGTGGGAGGAACGATTGAAGGGCCCTGTGCACAGCAATCAGTTCTAAGCAGTTTATGTGCATGGCCCTCTCGGAGGGAGTCCAAAGCCCCCTGACGGTCTTGTCCTCTAAGTGGGCTCCCCATCCCCACTTGGAGGCGTCGGTTGTCACGATGGCCATCGGAGGAGTCGGTAGAAACAGCTTGCCTGCGAGGAGATTGTTGGGTACAGTCCACCATGTGAGAGATAGAAGTGCTCTCTGCGGAACAGTAAGTAAAACGCTCTTCGGTTGCGCCTGGGGGTGGTAGGCTCGTACAAACCAGAGCTGTAGTTGTCGCATCCGTAGCCTGGCAAAGTAAAGGACAGATGTTGTGGCGGCCATGAGGCCCAGCAGGCGTTGGATTGTGAATGCAGACTGACGAGGCTGTTGTTGAACTGACTTGGCCAAGGCAATGATAGTTAGTGCCCGATCCTCGGGGAGGAAAACATGATGGAGAGAAGTGCGTAGAAGGGCCCCTATGAACTTTAGGTCCTGGGTAGGTGTGAGGTGTGATTTTGACGCATTCACGCGAAGGCCCAGGGATCTCAGAAGGGTGAGAGCTGTGTTGAGGTTGTGCTGCAGTTGTTGTTGAGTCGGAGCTATGAAAAGCCAGTCGTCGATGTATGGGAAGACTGGGATGTTCCGAATGCGAAGCGCAGCTGCCACCACTGCCATGCACTTGGTGAAAACGCGGGGTGCAGTGGAGAGGCCGAATGGTAGGGACACATATTGGAAGTGGACCTGGCCCATGGCGAACCGCAGATACCTCCGATGTTGAGGTCGGATGGTCACATGGAAGTAAGCGTCCTGAAGATCTAGAGAAGCCATCCAGGAATTTCTGGGAATAAGGGGCAAGATGGACTGCAGGGAGATCATTCTGAACTTCCTGTATTCGATGTGCTTGTTGAGCTTCCTCAGATCTAGAATGGGACGCTTGCCTCCATCCCTCTTGGGGACCAGAAAGTATCTCGAATAGAAGCCTGTCCCTCGATGTAGAGGAGGGACGGGTTCTATGGCGTTTTTCTGGAGCAAGTCCAGGATTTCCTGATGGAGGAGTGAAGACGGGGGGGTAGCAATGAAGTAGTGGTGACGAGGTGGAGAAATGAACTCGATTGCGTAACCTAGGCGCACGATGGTCAGCACCCAGGAGTCGGTTGTGATCGAGTTCCAAGTGGGAAGGAATGGGGAGAGACGTGTGCGGTAAGCAGGTGGGGTTTGAAGAGAGTCAAAGAGACTGTTTGGGAGGGAGGGAGGACTTCTTGAGTTGTTGTGACCGAGGTCTTTGTTGAAACTGAGGCTTCTGCTGCACACTCTTCCTCTTCCAGAAGTCGTTTCGCTTGGGTGACCGTTGGCGCTTCTGGAATGATGGTCGGGAAACTCCCAAGCGTTTAGCACGCTTGCGTCCATCATCAACTGAGGTGAGAACCTCGTCGGTAGAAGCATGGAAGAGGCCCAGACCATCAAAAGGGAGGTCCTCAATCTTCTGCTTAATGTCCGGCTGTAAGTTGGTGGACCTTAGCCAGGCGTGGCGACGCAGGGCAACAGATGACGCGAAGACCCTGGATGAGCAGGAAACAGCGTGGCGTATGGTGTTAATCTGTTGTTTCGACACTCTAGACAGTTCGGATACCAAACTAGAAGCCGTTCTCTGGGAAGGTTCGGGAAGGGAAGGGATGAGAGGCGTAAATTGGTTAGCCAAGTTGAAGATGTAAGCCGAAAAGTAGGCTAGATAGTTATTTAGCTTGGAATTTGTGGAAACGAGGTTGAACATTTTCCTGGCCAAAGTGTCCAACTTCCTGCCCTCTCGGTCTGGAGGTGTCGGATGTCTGGAGGGCTTAGCCTTAGTGGCTGAATGCACAATGATAGAATTAGGTGCTGGATGGGAAGCAAGGAATTTGGCCTCGGGGGCGTGAACTCTGTAGAGAGATTCAAAACGTTTAGAGGTGGGTGGGACTGAAGCAGGCTTGTCCCAGGTCTCACGGAGGCCTTCGAGGTGCACAGGTAGCATTGGAAGTAGTGAACCCGGTGGGAAGTCTGCTTGCACCAAGTCATGTACAATGTCAAACACCTTTGGTGAGTCCGACGGAAGAGTAATCTTTAAGGCCTCGGCCATGGTGGTGATCAGATGGAGATAGGCCTTGGACGCGTCCGATGGGGAGAGCCGGGGCTGTGGCGCCGAGTCGGAGACTACAGAGTCAGGATGGTCTTCAGAGTCTGATGATGCTGACGAGTCACCTTCGGAGTGGAAGTCCTCACCCGAAGGAGGATGTGGAGGCGGGATCGGGTCCGAAGTGCCAGTCTTAGGCTTTACGATCTGATCACGCTGGTCCGTAGGAGCGGAGACCGGGGGAGCAATCGAAGCCGAGGCTGATGGAGTGCGCGGCCTAGCAACATTACGATGATGATAATGGTCCCGGACTCGGAGCGGCTCCGCATGGGAGTGGTATTCGTGCTCTCGAATCCGACGGTGGTCACGGAGTCGAGGAGAATCACGAGAATAATCAAGTTCTCGGGTCCGATCCTGATCATGGGGTCGTGGAGAATCCCGAAGTCGATCGCGTCCATGGGGTCGAGGGGAGTCCTCGTACCGGATCCGAGGTGTGAGAACCTCACGGCCGAAGAATTGTGCTGAGTACGGGGAGTAACGCGATCCCTCTACAGATGGAGAGCGAGAGGGGTGGTGGTAAGACCGGCGTCTGGGCGAGGGAGACCGAGAGTAAAGGCGGTCGAACCTTCCAGGGGTATAGTAGTCTTGATAGTAGCTAGAAGAGCCGGAATCGCGGCGCCTACGTGGAGATCTGGAGCGACCTCGGAATGTCGGCGACCGGGATCGGATTCGATGTGCAGGAGGATAAGCAGGCGAACGAGAGCGAGCTCGATTACCGGGAGCCTGAGTTGCAGAGTCCTTGTACAGGGGAGAAATCCCGATATCTCGGAAGGATCCGATCCGAAGAGGTGGTTTAAGGTATGCTTGAGTCGAGTCGGTAGTCGGATCTGGCTCCAGAAACTCCGAAGGAACCACGCTATGCACCGAAGGTGAACGGGATTGAATTGGTATCACCTCCACTGCTGTGGATGAGTGAGGCGTCAGTTGCGGCATGTCGGTGATGACGTCCGCCGGGGCCGACAGTTCGGGCGGAAGTGACGGCGTGGGATCCATGAATGTTGAAGTCGAGGTAAGTGTCCGAGGCTTCTTGGGAACCGAATGTGACTCGTGGAGTTTCCTCGAAGCCGAATCAGACGATTCGGAATGACGAGCTTTTTTGGGCGCCGAATCCGTGGATTCAGAATGGCACGATTTCTTCGAAGTCTTATGGCCAGTATCGGCGTGCTTCGAGGGTTTCTTTTCGGACTTGTGCTTCTGTTTTGAGAGAACCACGTCCGTAGAGGCCGAATCTCCCGCTCGTTGTTGGGGAGGCGGCGAGCCCGACGCGGGCATAGCCCTCAGGGACAATTCAATCAGTAAACTCCGGAGCCTGGCTGCACGGTTCTTACGGGCCTGCTTGCCGAAGTTAGCACAGTGAGGACAGGAGTCGACTCGATGGGCTTCCCCCAAGCAGAATAGGCAGTGGCTGTGGCCGTCCGAGGTGGGGATTTTGGTCCCACAGCGCGTGCACTTTTTAAAGGTAACTTTCCCTTTCATGCGCTCCGGACAGGGGAGGGGAGGGAGGGAGAAGAGGGGAAAGATAGCGCAGAGACGGGCCTTTTTTTTTTTTTTTAATTTTTCGGGACGAAAATAGGAAATATAAGGAGGAGAGGAATACAATACCAAGCGGAGATGAGAAGAAAGAGAAACGCAAAGGATGAGGTAACTGACGAGCTAAGGAGGAACGCAGCGAGGAGGGTGTTGTCCGGGCGGCGGTAGGGAAGAAACTGAGTGGAATGGGCGCTCTCCCCCCGCTCCAGGCATGCGCAGTCGCTGCCTGCTCCCCAGGGTGGGAGGAAAGCATGCCAAAAGACGCTATAGGCGAGCTATTGGAGCTCCGAGGTATGGATCCGTTGCCTGCGGCAAGACCCATGTGTGGGACTGCACAGAGACCACGAAGAAGATGCTCTGATTCTTATGGATTCTTTTATGGCTATTTCATTTTTTCTACCCACTGAATCCTTTAACACGTTGTTCCCATTCTTTGACAAAACCTGCTCCTGAATGTAAGGCTACTATTGAAGCATATAGCACAGGAAGTGAGTCTTCCATGGTGCTTCCTGGTAGAGTGTAGAATTTTTTTGCTATGCCTGTGAAGGAAGTGCTGTTGTGCAGAACTATGCATTCTGCCTTGAGAATATAATCAAAGAAATCAGGGAATGGATCACGAAGGTTCTTTCTTTCACATGTGGTGGACTTGTGAAAAAGCGAAAGAGTATTGGAAGATGATACAACAAGAAATCTCTAAAATTTTGGGTTATGACTTTAAGAAAACTGCAGAGACTTTTTTGCTTGGATTACAATTAGAAAAATTTCCAAAGGAAGACAGGACTTTAATTTGGTACTTGCTCTCAGCTGCAAGGACATTGTATGCGCAGCTGTGGAAACAAGGAAAAATACCAGAGAAATGGGATTGGATTGTGAAAGTTTTATCGTGGAGTGAGATGGACAAATTAACTAAAACTTTAAGAGACTATGACTTAGATTTATTCAAAAAGGAGTGGAAGAAATTTAAAGGATATATGGAGAAAGAGTGGCTATATGGAGTGGATATATGGAGAAAGAGTGTAAAAAGACATTGGACAATTTTTTAGTATTAATGAGAAAATAAAAGTATTGAACTTTGATAGATTAGTGGTACCTTTATAATTGAGCTTAAATTTATAACTTCGGGGAAGTCAAATATTGGAGGGAGGGGGGGCGGAAATATCATATGGGTTAGTATAGAAAAAGACAATTAAATATTGTAACCATATGTTATTAATAAATTGTTAAAACACAGAAATCAGGGAATGGACAAACTGAAGACCCTTGGGCAGTCTCTTAACTTCTAGTAATGTTTGTGTATTTGTATTTAGCCATAAGTCATTACAAACCAAGGATGACAAGAGAATAAAATAGGTATAACACAGTTGCATGAAATGAAATCTTTTCTAGTATCTAAATTGGCTGAAGCCAATGATCTAGGTTTTTCTGCTGTACCCAACTGGTAGCTAAGGGAAGAAATCATCTTTATTTAATCTGTTGAAATAAAACAGAATCCAGTGGCACCTTTAAGACCAACGAAGTATTATTCCAGGTATGAGCTTTCATCTGAACACATACTGCTTCAAGTATCTGATGAAGTGTGCATGCACACGAAAGTTAAGACCAACCAAGTTTTATTCAAGGTGCAAGCTTTCATGTACCTGAGATACTGAAGTAGTGCATGTGCAAACAAAAAGCACATACCTTGAATAAAACTTGGTTGGTGTTAATAATAATAATAATAATAATTTTTAATTTATATCCCGCCCTCCCCACCGAGGAGGTTAAAGGTGCCACTGGACTCAAACTTTATTCAACTGCCTCAGACCAACACGGTGACCCACCTGGATTAATCTCCGGAAATGTTCTGGTTGGAAAAGCCTAGGAGAATTTCCTTGGGAGTCAAGAGTCCTCCCCAGACTATTCCGCCCCCCATTTTCTAAGAACTTGCTGCCATAAATCCTACGGTTGAAAGAAGCTCCTCCACCTCCAAACCAGAGCTTGACACAGCTCTAGGCTGCACTTGATGACCCACTTTGAAACGGCAAGAGAGAGACAGAGACAGAGAGAGAGAGAGAGAGAGACAGAGAAAGAGAGAGACAGAGAGCAGAAGATCCATCCCCATCATCTGAGACCTCTGATTGAGTGGCGATAGTGCAACCTCTTTTCGTTGGTAACAAAGGTCATTTTTTCTTAGGAGGTGATCTCTCCCCAGACTATGGTGAATTGGGTGGTGAGGGAGAAGAAGAACGTCTCTTCTGACTTTTCTCACTCCCTGCTGACCCAGAAGCTTCCCAGTTTGTATGGGGAGGACCACCTGCTGCTATCTCCTCTTGGCTGCTCAGACCCAGTACAGCTGGACCAGGATTTCCCTGTGTAGTGTGGAGGGGGGGTGCTGTGGAATGACCCAAAGCTTCAGGTCTGCCAGCACTAACAGTGGCTTTTGCCGCTGTAAATGTATCTCCTGCTGGCCAGCCTCTGATAACCGGGGCTTTTTTGTATATTAGGCTACACCCCCTCTGATATAGGCAATTCTCCAAGAGCTTACAATAGGCCCTGTAAGAAGAGCCCTGTAAGCTCTTGGAGGACTGGCTACATTGTGTGTGTGTGGGGGGGGGGGGGGTAGCCTAATATGCAAAGGAGGTTCTGCTACAAAAAAAGCCCTGCTGATACCTGAAGCTTCAGGCGGGAGAGGCTTCTCTATAACAGTCTCTTTCTTCTTCTTAAGACTGGCGATGAGGCATTTCTTCAAAGCTTTCCCATCATCTGTAAGAGTCTCAAAAGAAAAGTAGAGCTAGGCTCAAGCAGCCTGCTGCAGCAGCAGGACTATCGAAACTGGAGGGTCAGCTTCTCAGTGAGCCAGTACAGTCTACACAAATTTGCATGGCCCTGCCTGGAGCAAGAGGAGATGTGACCAAAGAAGCCTAGATGACTTTTCCCCACTGAAGGAGAACAATGTGTTCTGCAGCAGAAAGAGTCTATTAAAAACTAAAACAAATACAAATTGTCATCCTGTAGTTAGTTTGCGAAACATCTACTCATCCATACCTGAAGCTTGAGATTCACTGCTAAGTGAAATAGTACCCACAATTGCAGGATACAATATAAGGTGAGGAGAATCTTGCGCGACTCGACAAAGAAGGTTACAAATACTCTGCCGAACGTAGACTTCAGGGTGATTTAAGCGTGAGAAGAGCTGAGGGATAATACCTGAATAAAAACAGAAAGGAAGGTGTACAAACATGATTTTATATGCTGCAATCACCAAAACACATAATTGCCATCTTTGTATTTCAAAACTTATACAGTAGTATTCTGTCTTAAACAACTGACAGAAATCTCATTTTTGCTATACCTCAAGGAACAAGACATTCATTTGTTTGTTTCAACTGTTTATAAACTATCCTGCAGAGTGAAGGTGATTTATCAAGAGGGAGCTCCTATAAAACAAAACACCAAACCCAACAAGATCCCCCAGTCATGCACAAACAGTCTTAAAGCCCAAAGGGATACAGTGCTTTTATTATCTAAAGATTCTAATAATAATAATATAATAATAATTTTTTATTTCTATCCCGCCCTCCCCGCCGGAGCGGGCTCAGGGCGGCTCACAACATAAAATAAACATTACATCGGTTTTACATTATAAAACATGGTTAAAACAGTTATAAATTATTAAAATTAACATAACATAACAATGTGGCGTTATAAACATTAGATTTGGTAGACTTCTAAAAAGGACATTAAAACATTTCCAGCAGCATGCCTAGCTTTATCATTGATTCTGTCACTAGTTGAAGGCCATCCTGAAAAGGTGGGTCTTACAGGCCCTACGAAATTGATCTAAACATCTTAGGGCCCTCACTTCCTCAGGAAGTTGGTTCCATAGTAGTGGAGCAGTGACAGAGAAGGCCCGATCCCGGGTGTAATTCTACAACAAATTAAATCAATGTGAACAGAGTTCCAACTTAACAACCTGAATCAATCGGTTATTACAAAATATGCAACTAGGTTCATGTGGATAATTTCAAAAGGATGCACTGTAGCTGTCCTGGTCTATATCACATCACCAATTCAAAGACACAGAGAATCCCAGCCAAGATGTCGTCTATAAACTTAGCATCTAAAATGGTGATACAACACAAGAGGGTTTCAATCCAAAACCTAGACCTCACAACAAAAAGACTAGGAGCAGCACAGGAAACTATATTCTTCTAGAAGTCTTGAAAGGAGAAAGTGGTCTTCTGTTGCAGAAAAAGAGAGGAATGAACTGTCATGTGATCATGTCAAAGAACCTGTTTGGAACACTTGCAAACTATTTGATGCTGCCTTCAAATGATCTAAGTGACACACTCCTAAAAAGGTGTATGGTATAGCTAGCTTCATTTCCAAAAAAAAGAACAATTTCTTCCCTCTTAGGGCAGAATGATTGCTCTGCTTTCATCTGTGACAAGTGCTGCTTCAAACTTTGCTCAGTTTTGTTTTTTAAGCTACCAGATGCCCAAAGCAACTGTACCTCGCCATGGGGCTGTAGGGGTGGTCTCAAGTCCATGTTCCAGATACTGCCTAAGCTCCCCAGCATGTTTCACAAGCAGTCGTAACAGCCTTAAGGTTGCCATAACAATCACATCATCTGTGCTTTGCTCTGCAGTGTTTCTTAGATGCAGTCTAGGGTCATCTTCATCCAACAGAACCTACACATTAAAGAAACAACTCATCAGACACACTTCACTCACAAAGCCCTTCTTCCAATTCACTGAAAAATCTCCACTACAAATCACAGAAGAACTTTTGAGATTTAGTTCCCTCCCAATTTGTTAAGCAGCCAAACCTTATGTATTTCAAACACTCCATTCAAATTCAATATGCTATCACATAAAAGCTCAGTGATAATTATGCCTGACTATGGAACTCCAATTGTTTATTACATGCTCCTTATTGCTGAATAACTGTTTTACTCACATTCTTTAAAGCATGCATTACTACTGTCCTCATTACTCACAAACAGGGTTGAGCGCAAACTGAAATTTGGTCCAAACTTGGGCTAGTTCAGAGTTTGTGAACCAATGTTCAGGGAAGATGACTACCAAACTTGTGGCTGGTTCAGCTGTCTGGAGCCAGCCATTTAAACTGAGAGCTGACGGGTGCAGGGTTCACTTGCTAGATGTTAGGTTTAAATGGCTGCCAGCCATTTAACTCTTCCTGGGTATTCCACCCCCTTTCTCCTGGCCCTGGTGAGCCACAGCTGGGAGAAAGGTGGAAGGGAAAGTCCTTTCCAGGGAGGTCCCTGCGCTCTGCCAGTGGCTCACCACAGCCAGGGAGAAAGGGGGAACCAGACTTGCTGGACCAGCTCAGATGGGGCCTTTTGGGTGGCTTCAGTTCAGGAGCTGCACTGAACCCTGAAATGAACCACTTGGGGGGGGGGGTTCATGCCCATCCCTACTCACAAAATTGATAATATTTATTTAGAGAACAGAACCTTGCATAACAAAGATATATGCAGCATACCTGACCAGCATTGAGTTTCAGGAAGGTAAAATAGGCACTACATGAGAGTTTATAAAGACTGAAGATCCTGTCCACTACTTTCCTCCACACTTTGATCAGCCCTTCAGTGGAATTCTCATCAAGGTCTGAAAGCCAGGGGCAACTCGACAGCAACAGGCGCCAGATCACATCCACCATGTCATCTTCCTCGTTATCTTCATTCTCTGCAATCTGAAGGGTCATATCTTCATCCTAAACACACATTACGAGAGAATATTGAACAGCACGTGCAAGACGGATCACAAAAGGTGTCAACAGCCACTCACAACTATGGAGCCTGCACAGCCCCAGATTTAACTAGTAACTTTAACTTGCTGTGAACTTTCAGTTATCATCTTCTACACTTTGCATCCTTTCCTTCCCAGCCTTTCACTCAAAATTTTTAAAAGCAGACTTACTCCAATCCTACTAAAATCAATGAGATCAGACAGCAGTAAATTTGCATAGAACTGCATTGTATAAATAAAGCCAAGTTAAGAATTCCTTTTTTCTCACAATCACAAATTCCAGTATTTTCAAAAAAGTTTATGTTGCCTTGTATTTTATAACTCAACACAGATGGTTAATTTTCCTCAACCTGACAATGGATCTGGTTTGTAATGTAATGTAATGTAATGTAAATGTAATGTAATGTAAATGTAATGTAAAATTTTATTTATATCCCGCCCTCCCCCGCCGAAGCAGGCTCAGGGCGGCTAACAACACTTCAAGTAAACAATACAGTAATAAAAACATTAAATTCACATTAAAATTCACATTAAAATCAGTCAATAATCAGTAATTAATTATAACATTCCTAAATCAACACTGGCGGTAAATGTTATTAATCTGGCGGTAAACATTAATTCAGTTATTGGTGAACGCCTGTTTGAAGAGGGCGGTCTTGCAGGCCCTGCGGAACTGGTCTAAGTTCCGCAGGGCCCGCACCTCCTCTGGGAGTTGGTTCCAGAGTTGTGGGGCCGCAACGGAAAAGGCCCGAGTGTTTTCCAGGTCTAAGCTATGGTAGCCTAGAATATTACAAACTCTAACTTCTTTCGAAACTATGAATGAAATGAAGCGTTGCATAGATTATCCCTCCAGAAACTAACCTGAATCCCAGCTGGTCGGCACACCGCCTGCCCAAGAATGCTGTAGATTTTCTCTCTGTCTTCTTCTGCAATGTTTTCTGGAAGCAGGTTTTGAACTTCAAATTTCTCTCTCGGTAGAAGGCGGACGCCTCCCTGGCTGTAACACCACACATTTTGTCATCTTCAAAAGTAGGAGGTATGGGCCATACTGAACATTGTTTTAAGTCTGAAGTGTTAACTGCTTGCTGCTTTAGGTAACGGGCAACTGGAAACACAGGTTTATACTGCACAGCCACAACTAACAACTGCAGTTGCTTTCAAAGCACAAAAGCAGATTCCCCAAAAGGCATATACTCTTCCTGGTTTCTCTTTTTCCACCACCACCCACTGTTTCTGACAGCATGAACCTGACTGACAAGTCAGACCATGGGTCTATCAACACTGTCAATTCAGACCAGCAGCAACTCTTCACCTATAGCTTTTAACTGGAGATGCTGGGAGTTGAACCTGGGACCTTCTGCATGAGAAGCAGATGCTCTACATCTCAGTTGCAAGGAGGAGGCTGGATTTATACCTCGCCTTTCATTTGGAGTCTCAGCAATTTACAATCTCCTTTCCCTTCTTTTCCCTGCAACAGACACCCTGCGAGGTAGGTGGGGCTAAGACAGCTCTCCAACAATTGCTCTTGAGACATCAGCTCTGTGAGAACTGTGGCTGACCCAAGGTCACCCTGCATGTGGAAGAGCGGGGAATCAAATCTGGTTCTCCAAAATTAGAATCTACACTCCTAACCACAACACCAAACTGGCTCTTGGCAACAAATGACTAACATTGTCTTGGTCTGCATTAGAACTGGCAAATAATTAGGAAAGAATAAACCAAACAGACCACATTGAACAAGAGATGCAACTTGTTGCAAGATAAGATGTACTTCACTAGGGAAAATCTATGCAGTTTGTTAAAAAAATACAAACTAAACATGATAGGGGGATTCAAACACGGCACATACCGATACTAATATTCACATGGTGGGTTTTCCATTATTCATGTTAACAAATTGCTATGACGACACCAAATTCATGTTTAGCTAAAAACACCTTCAATACTTGTTCAGTATTCCCATTCCTCTGGTGGCAACTGTTTCAAGGCGTGAACCACCTGCCAACCACAAGCCCCACAGGTAAGGGATTCGTACACTTTCTTGAAACATGGGGCAGGTGCCATATTAGCAAACGAAACTAAGAAGAGCCATCACTGGCATGTCACATGTGGCTCCCAATTACTAATATAATGGCTCTCCAATGTGAAGAAACACACAGAGCACTGCAGGATACTGCAAGACACCATTATCATCTGAGCGGCCACATGATGCCGCTTCTTTGTATTTTCAATATACTCCTGCTATTCTTTTTGAAACATTGTAACAGTTTCCTTGATAAACAGTTTCTTTACAGGGCTTTTTCTACCCCTCAAAAAAGCCCAGCAGGACCTCATTTGCATATTAGGCCACACACCTCTGACCGAGGGAACCTGACATATGGAACTCATTTGCATATTAAGTCACACACTCCTAATACCACACCAGCCAGAACTGCATTCCTGCTCAAAAAAAGCCCTGGTTTCCTACAAGGGATATACCAGGGGTGGCCAACAATAGCTCTCCAAATGTTTTTTGCCTACAACTCCCATCAGCCCGACATTGGCCATGCTGGCTGGGGCTGAAGGGAGTTGTGGGCAAAAAAAATCTGGAGAGCTACCGTTGGCCACCCCTGGGATATACTATAAGGGCCACTAATAACCTCAATACTGCAAACTAAACAGTTCATAATGAACAAGAGATGAACCTCTGTCTCTTACATTGTGTGCCTACACTCCTTACACTGCCAAGTACCGGGAGATCCACCATCAACCCTCACCCTTCCAGCAGGCCCCGTTACACCAGCTTACTCACTGTTTTCCATCCATTCAGGCATTCACAAGCACTCGTTTCATCAGCAGAGGCAGATTAAAACCAAAATATACAACTTGT
Organism: Heteronotia binoei; assembly: GCF_032191835.1. Taxonomy (NCBI): domain Eukaryota; kingdom Metazoa; phylum Chordata; class Lepidosauria; order Squamata; family Gekkonidae; genus Heteronotia; species Heteronotia binoei. The sequence continues at coordinate 19,803,850 of NC_083242.1, read as the reverse complement.
TTTTAGGGCGAAAAATTTACCTGGCGTTATCAACTACCTTTCGACCCCATCTGTAAGCCCAACTGGCAAGTGCTGCCCAGGATTTAGCTACTTCAGGTGCTTGTGCTGAAGAGAGGCGGTACAGCTGCCCCAAAATGAAGTCTGGTTCTCCAACACCGATGTTCACTAGAGAGAATCAAACACGGGCTGGTTATTTTATTTATTTTTTTAAATGGAAGAGATACATGCCATGACAATGCACTGGCTCCATGTTATGAGACAGCTGAATGTTTCCAATTTTCATAATAATACACTGAACCATATTAATCTTCACCTATAGAACTATTGATTCACATGGAACTACCCTCTCCTTTTATCAAGCAGCAAAGCTGGCAAAATGGACAGCTCACAGAGGGATTCACTTTCTACCTGTGGATTCACTTTCAATCCTGGGATAGTCCTCTTCAGTGGTATTAACAGAGGGCAGATCGATCAAAGCATAGATGTTTTTGGACAACGTAGAGAGGCCAGCAAGGTTTTGCTGCTGCCATGCTCTGTAGACCTGCTTCAGCTGCCCTGAAATCTCTTTCCATTCAGCTTGGATCCACTTGGCAAGCGTAAGGATGGACTTTGCAACAGCGTATTCCGCTTTGGCAGACTTGCAGAAGCAGATGGCACAGGAGCTCAGCATCTCCATGGCATGGGTTGACTGGCCTGTCAACAGACAAGTATTAAATATTAGGTTTCTAGTCCGATTTGAAACGTACATTCTTTATCTTTTGCACCCTCCCCCATTACACGAAATATCTGGTGAAAGGTTTTTTTTTTAAATATAGACAGGGATAAGTAATTTTCACAGGGAAACATTTTTGGTGCTGGGAGGGTGGGTATTTTGGAGCTGCCAACATTTTCCCATAGGGCAACACAAAACCTTATTTTCTTTTTTTACACTATTTTGTTTGTTTGCTACTTTGGTACCGTTTTTTAAAAAGAAGCAGGTTCTTCACGGTTGAATTATGTAGTCAATAATCATGCAGCCCCACACAATGTTCTTTCAGAATCATGTACTGAAGAAGTCTCAGCTTGTGCCACTCAGGTGGCTATCTCCTCTGCAGACCCCACCCCCAATTACTGCCATAGCTATTTCTGAAATTGACAAGAGTTTGAAAAACAGTCTGAGATACAGCAAGGGGTGGGGGGCAGGTCTGCAAAGCAAAGCTTTAAAAACAACTCAAATGCACTTCACTACAAGGTATGTCAAGCTATTTCCTCCCGACCTGTGCCTCCATAATTAAACCATCATACATACCCAAATTCTTAATTTTAAAAAAAGTTTGACTTCCTACTACCTGTCAAACTTAACCCTTTTGATTATGAAAACACAGTTCACTTACCAGCTGTATACAACAGTTTGGTTTTTTCAATTTCAAGCTCGGGACCCCATTTTTCATCCATCTGAATTGGCGCAGAGAGTTTTTTAAAGTGCTGAACTAAGTCTTGGGCTGTAGTGGTTTTCCCAAGCTGAACTTCACTGCACTGACCAAGTAACCGGGTTGCTAGTGCCACATTGCCGCGCTTTCGAGCAAATTTTGCAGCAGTCAAACCCAGCTCCATTAAATGGCTTCGCACTGGAACAGCTTGCTCTGAAAAATGCAGAAACCACAAGCATCTTTAAGGGCATACAGCGTACCTTCCTTGAAGAACAGCCAACCACATTATATATCAAAACAGCAGCAATACTAGTCTTGGATGGAGTCTACAATTCATATTTCTTTCACGCCCTTAAAAGTTATTACTGGGAACATTTTGGTGATTTACTGCAGGGGTGGCCAATGGTAGCTCTCCAGATGTTTTTTGCCTACAACTCCCACCAGCCCCAGCCATTGCCCATGCTGGCTGGAGCTGATGGGAGATGTAGGCAAAAAACATCTGGAGAGCTACCGTTGGCCACCCCTGATTTACTGGACAAAGTTCGCCAACACAAAGTTACTTTGAACATTCAGGGACCAACATACCTGCAGGGCCGCTTCTTCCTATATATATATGTACCCTGAAGAACCCTAAGATCAGTCAATCAAAGTCGACTGGCAATCCCTGGCCCAGAAGATGTCCATGTAGCCCAACTAAATCCAGGGCCTTTTCAGCCCTGGCCCCAACCTGGTGGAATGAGCTCTCTTTAGAGATCAGGGCCCTGTGGGATTTGTTACAATTCCACAGGGCCTGCAAGATGAAGCTCTTTGGCCAGGCCTTTAATTGAGGCAGTTTACATCCAACTGAACCAGCCCCTCCTGCCCAAACCTGCTTACACATGTTTATATTGCCTAAACTGTTGGGTTGAACTATCATTAAGCAGATCAGTTACTACCATCTAATCAGACTAAGCAACTAATGTCTGCTATCTAAATGTTATTTTAAATTGCTGTGATTTTGTCTATTTGCGGAGAAGGTGGAATATAAATCCAAAGTAAATAAATACATTTTAAATTTTTAGGTGATTTTTAAAAATGATGTACTATTGTTGAATTTGTTGTTGTAATCTGTCCTGAGCCTGCTTCGGCAGGAAGGGTGGAATAGAAATCACATTAATTTAATAAAAAGAAATAAATTTTCAAAGGTAAAAGTGCAAGCACCAGTCGTTTCTGACTCTGGGATGACATTTTCACGGCAGACTTTTTACAGGGTGGTTTGCCATTGCCTTCCCCAGTCATCTACACTTTCCCCCCAGCAAACTGGGTACTCATTTTACCAACCTCGGAAGGACGGAAGGCTGAGTCACCTGAGCCGGCTATCTGAACCCAGCTTCCGCCAGGATCGAACTCAGGTCATGAGCAGTGAGTTTGGACTGCAGTACTACCCTGTTAGGTGGTGAGCAAGTTCTAGCTTGCCCACAAAGGCAGATGGACCCTCTGCAGCTTCAGATGACTTTATGGGATCTCTGGCCCTCTGGTGACTCATTAGATGGGCTGGTAGAGATCTGGAATAGCCAGCTCTCAACAGCCATTGAGGAGACTGCTCCTCAATGTCCTCTTCATCCTCATTCACGATCTGCTCCGTGGTATACCCCAGAGCTGCGATCAATAAAACGGCGATTGAGACGACTAGAAAGACAATGGCGACACACTCGCGACAAAGCTACAAGAACATCTTATAGGTCATTTATGCGAGCCTATGAGATGGCAGTCTGGGCCACAAAGAAGGCTTACTTTGCATCCCAGATTGCATCTGCGACCTCACGCCCAGCACAATTATTTAGTATAATCCGGTCATTAACAACTTTACCGCAAGGTAAACCAAACGTTAGAGAATTGGAAATTGGCTGTGAGGCTTTTGCGAGTTTTTTCACAGTTAAGGTCTCGTCGTTCCAATGCGACCTTCTCACCATAATTGATACAGTGAAAGAACTTGAGGCACTGAGCGCGTTTTCTGGTCCAATTCTAGATTCCTTCAATCCACCCAGCCTGGAGGAAGTTGATAGGATCCTTTTGGCTGTTCGCTCTACGACCTGTGGGTTGGACCCGTGTCCATCTTGGCTTATAAAAGCTAGCCAAGCGTTGTTACGTGAGCCACTACAGGGCATTGTCAATAGATCCTTGGTAGAAGGGATCTTTCCCACACCTCTTAAAGAGGCTGTGGTCCGTCCCTTCTTGAAAAAACCATCTGCAGATCTGGCTGTATTGGCGAACTATCGGCCGGTATCAAACCTTCCCTTTTTGGGTAAGGTCATAGAGCAGGCGATGGCAACTCAGCTACAGGGATTCCTGGATAACACTTCTGCACTGGATCCATTCCAGTCCAGCTTTCGACCAGGTCACCGGACGGAGACGGTTCTGGTCGCCCTCATAGATGACCTCATGCGACATCTGGATCGGGGCGGCTCAGCAGTGCTGTTATTATTAGATCTGTCAGCCGCATTTGATACAGTTGACCATCAGCTACTGACTAGCCACCTTGCCGACGTGGGGATTCAGGGGTCTGCCTTACAGAGGTTGACCTCCTTTCTCCAAGATTGGGGACAAAGGGTGGTGATAGGGGAGGAATCATCCCGAAGGCACCCACTTATATGTGGTGTGACACAGGGTGCGGTTCTGTCCCCGATGTTATTTAACATCTATATGCGCCCCCTTGCCCAGATTGTCAGGAGGTATGGGCTGGGATGTCACCAATATGTAGACAACTCCAAGCTCTATCTATTGATGGGTGGTCAATCCGACTTTACCCCGGAAAATCTAGACCTGGCCCTTCAAGCCGTAGCATCTTGGCTCAGGCTGAGTCGATTGAAATTGAATCCAACGAAGATGGAGGTTCTCTACCTGAGCCGGGGTGGTCTGCGGGGGAGATCCCTCTGCCGGCTCTTGACAGGGTGTCATTCATACCGCCCCTAAGGTCAAAAGCTTGGGTGTGCTCCTTGAGTCCTCTCTTACAATAGAGGCCCAAGTAGCAGCCACTACTAGATCCGCCTTTCTTCATCTTCGGCGGGTGCGGCAGTTGGCCCCTTTCCTGGAGTGCAACGACTTAGCAATGGTGATCCATGCTATGGTCACCTCAAGAATAGATCACTGTAATGCTCACTACATGGGGCTACCCTTTGCACTGACTCGGAAACTACAGTTAGTGTAGAATGCTGCAGCGCAGCTGTTAATGGGGCTCCCCTGGTGGGATCGCATTCGGCCAGTGCTGAAAGAGCTGCACAGGCTACCTATTGTGTTCCGAGTCTGTTTCAAGGTGTTGGTACTGACCTTTAAAGCCCTCTACGGTCAGGGGCCTGTCTATCTGCGGGATCCCCTTTCCCCACATGTTCCCCGGAGAGCACTGCGTTCAGGGACAAAAAATCTATTGTCCATCCCTGGACCAAAGGAGGCTAGGTTGCAGCTGACGCGAGCTAGGGCTTTCTCACTGGCAGCACCAGAATTGTGGAATGCTCTCCTGGAGGCCATAAGGGCCCTGCGGAATCTCTCTACTTTCCGCAGGGCCTGTAAGACCGAACTGTTTTGACAGGCCTTTGATATCTAACCGGGAGAGAGCTGTCACCCTACATCATTATAGAGCACTATATGATCACCGCTTATATTATATTATATTGTAGAGATACAGCACCATGTAATGAAATGTTTCAAATAATTTTAAATTGTAATTTTTATTGGTTTTAATCTGTAAAAATGAATGTTGTTAGCCGCCCTGAGTCCACTTGCGGAGAGGGCGGAATAGAAATTTAAAGTAATAAATAAATACTGCAGCTTTACTGCTCTGTGCACAGGGCTGCAGAAATAAATAACTCTAGTCTAAACCCACTGAAAATCAATTGGCTTAGAATGGTGTGACTCCACACACATTTGTACTGTTGAATGAATACTAAAACGTATTTCATTCTGTGAAGCTGTGCCTAACTTCCGTCTTGAGGAGGAAAAACAGATGAAGAAGAGATGGTACCTGAATGGGTCTTTACTTTTCTTTGGGGGAAAAACAGATGCAATCCCAAGCACAACAGCTGTGAATTAACAGAGGGAAATTAAGGAGACAAGTACTTCTGGTTTTATGCATATACCTTTTAGTTTCACCAGCAACTGATTCTGGTACATTGTGTATCTAAGGGCGTGCATCCACGGTCTTACATCATGCTGCTTGCACGACCTCAACGCTTCACTGAAGAGAGGAATGAGACAATCCTATATAAAAAGGACAGAAGTTGAGTGCTTAACAGGCCTCTCCAAACTGTTTTAAGCACTCTTTGAGCTGTTTCAAAGCTTCAAGAACAAATACCCCTGAACAGATTTTCCAAACACTATGTCCATCACCATTTAGATTTACAGCTGCATAATCAGTTCACATTATATAAATTCAAGCATCTCAAAATTAATGCTTGAAACATACAGCGCGTCTTTGCTAAGGACGAAACAAGAATGGACTGCAAACTAAGAATAGTGTTATACGCCTATATTGAAACAACTGCTGAGACAGCTTGGGCTAGAAGGTTGGCCTTTTTTTGCTTTCTGGGTACCACAAACTGCTTCAGAGCGCCCACTGGATTTCAAAAAGGCTGAAAGGGGGCTACTGCCAGAGGAAAAAAAATTAACCCCTGCCTCCAGGCTCACAGAACTAGGGGCATGAGCTTTTGCATCAAAGCTGCAGTCAAGAAGCAAGAGATAAGCAGCAACAGTTAACTAACTTTGGCTGCTTTTATCTGCTTTGATTTACACTGGTATAATGTTTTGTTCTTGTCCTCCCCCCAATAGTCAATTACTCCCTAAGCCATTTTATTTGCAACTCATGCCACCACAACATTGTATGACAGTTATAATGGTTCATTCAAAGATCCTACAGCAACAAGAGCAGGTTTAAGTTCACTGGCAGAAGATACACTGGCATCTCTAGTCACAAGATCTCTAAAAGCAATTGTTGAGAAGAAATCCTGGGAGCTGCTGTCAGAGTAGGCTTCACAAAGCCAGGCAGACCAAAGTTCTGAGTTTGTATAAACCAGCTTTATAGGTTCATTTAGAAGAAGTTGGATTTATACCCCACCTAATATTCTGAATCTCAGAGTGACTTACAATCTCCTTTACACACACACACACACACCCCGCCAACAGACACCCTGTGAGGTAGGTGGGGCTGAGCTCTCCCAGAAACTGCCCTTTCAAGGACAGCTCTACAAGAACTTGTAACTTACTCAAGATCACACCAGCAGCTGCAAGTGGAGGAGTGGGGAATCAAACCCGGTTCTCCCAGATAAGAGTCCGCACACTTAACCACTACACCAAACTGGCTCTCAACAGACTGCCCAGGGCTTCCATGCTGCCAGTATCATCCCTCTCAATGTGGCACAATTGCAGGGCACTGCTGACCCTTGAAAGGTAGAAGCGTTATGCCGAAATTTACCCATACTCCTCCCTTCATGGCGGCATTTAAGTACGTTTCAGAAACGCTCTGCTGACAAAATTTGACAGTCTGCAAAACAACTCATATAATTCTGGGTCACAAGGGTACAGGTAAGTTAATGCATAAAGATACCTCTGATGAAAGCCGATTTGATACTGTATTTTCCAAAGCAGATGAACAGTACAGTTGCAAAGTACTCAGCACTGGCAAAGACTGAGACACTGTCAAGGTGGCAAGTTTTAACGGTCCAATGGCAATTCGCGATGTTTGTTTCAAGTACTTGACAAGATTTCTGAAAGAAAAGGGTTAAGCAAGACAAAAATTGTTCAAGGTATTGCGTTTTACCACAGATGCAAATCTACATGTTCCAACTGATTATGCTGCGAACTTTAACATGTTTTTTTAAAAAATGCACCATATCAACACAGATGGGTATGGGGGCTTGAAATACAGTGAAGGAAAAAGGGATACTGTGCAAGATTCCTTTAAGTTAATTGCATAGTTACAAATCTATGTCAAAGATTCAGAGAGCAGCTCTTGCACAGAAACAGAGTTCACATTCAATTTCCTCCACTGTGTGTGGCTAGTGGATTTGGGGGAGGAGGAGAATTTGCCTCAGTTCAGGGATTGGTGATGATGACGACGACGATATTGGATTTATATCCCACCCTCCACTCTGAATCTCAGAGCGGCTCACAATCTCCTTTATCTTCCTCCCCCACAGCAGACACCCTGTGAGGTAGGTGGGGCGGAGAGGGCTCTCGCAGCAGCTGCCCTTTCAAGGACAACCTCTGTGAGAGCTATGGCTGACCAAAGGCCATTATAGCAGCTGCAAGTGGAGGAGGGGGGGAATCAAACTCAGTTCTCCCAGATAAGAATCCGCACACTTAACCACTACACCAAACTGGTATATACAATGCGCTCCTGCAACTCTGAATGCACTAAATCACTAGGTTTCAAGGTGAAAGAATGGAAGACAAGAGTACTGCTCCACACATCCAAATCTGGAATCTCAAAACACACAATCTGTTTGGTAGGAGGGGGGACTCCATCCACCCATACACTCAACAGCTGGCCCACAGCTGTGACTGGATAGGGTAATGCTATGGACACAGCTGTATTCCAGACAGCAATATTAAACACTTACTCAGTAATTGGCTGCCACTTCTGTTCCTGTTCCAAGTGATTTACAGCTGTTGCGAGGCACACTGAGCTTCTCAAGAGCTGAACTTCAAGAGCTTTCTGGAGTTCTCTTGGATCAGGAGACAGCATATTAGGAAGGAGCTTCTTCATATCTAAAGAAATTAAGATGTGTAAAAATAGCAAAATTAAGATGTGTATAAATATGAATACATCAGTGGTTGCTAATATTCATTATCCTGATAGCTGCTCACCACCACCACACACAAGGTAATGCCAGTATATAAGGATAGTAAATCAAAAATTGCCAAAGACCACTGATCTTGGGAATCTCCAGACATCTAGCAGAATTTCAGGTAATACCTATTTTTTCCCTGGATCCTCCAATAAGCATATTGATGTCTTCCCCTGGAAGCAATTCCAGCTGTTCTGTACATTCTGTAAGTTCTCCAGCACCAAAACTGCTTAGAGATCTGAAATAAAGTTTCAATTCAGAAAGTTAGGTTTTTTTTATTATCCTAAAATTTTCAACTGAAAAAATCCAAAGAAATGTAGCAATTCATTTGCCAAGAAGTCTTTATGCAGAGCTGCAAAACACACATGTGCACTTGTAGACCACAGAATTTTCAGAATTCTTTAAACATCTCATAAATGTTCCATTTCAACTCAGTTTCAAGAGTTTTTGCAAACGGAGGCGCACCTCAAAATGCTTGCTTTTACTGGACTAAGTATGTTGATAGATGTCACTAAATTTTTATTTTAAAACATTCTAACAGATCAGGCAGGGCTAGGAAGTAAAACCTAGTGATTTCTGAAAGAAGCATCAACACAATCTAGAACTACAGTAATGGCAGAAACAGAAGGTAGTATCTAAAACACAAAAATAGTTTCCCAAAAGCTGATGTTTCCCCCATCTCCTATTAGGAAAAACAGAGGCTAAAATGTAAACCACAGGGGCAGTCAATGAGACAGTGCTATGAATCACAGAGAGTTGGAAGGGACCTCCAGGGTTATCTATTCCAACTCCCAATGTAGGAAATTCACAAATGCCTGCCCTTCACACACACACACAGAGTGACCCCTGCTCCATGCCCAGAAGATGGCAAAAAAACCTCCAGGATCCCTGGCCAAACTGGCCTGGAGAAAATCACTTCCTGACCCCAAAGTAGTGATCAGCATTTCCCTGAATGTGTAAGAAAGGGCCACGAGAACCAAGTACTGATGCAGCCCTTCCTGCTCTCCCTCTCATAATCTGCCTCATGACATTCTTTGCACAGACTTATCTGTTCTTGCTTTCTGTATGGGGAAAACTGAAGTTCAGAGATGAGCCCTAGGGCTAGCCACAGGAGAAACAAAAATCAAGCCAGTGAGAGAAAATCCAGGGAAAGCACAAAACCACTCTCATCCCTGAGTGGTCACTACAAGCCCCCTTCTGCTCTTGAACAAGACAGAAGTTAGGAAGGAGGCACAAAGCCTTTTCCATAAACCCACAGCAGAGTTTTACATGCAAGCAGGCCTTGAATTCAGCAGCAGCTCACAGCAGCAAAGCTCCTGAACCTTTCTGAGGGTTCCCCCTCTTCCTCCCCACCTACCTTGTCCATTGAATAGTAGGTGCAGATGCATAACAATCCCTGGATTAAGAGAGCAGGCAGGCAAAACAGCCAGCCACCAGGAGCTTTGCCACACCCCAGCAACCCTCATTAACCCCTGAAGCCCCCCCTCCTTTCTCCACTTCTTATGTGATTTCAGGCAGCAGGTGGCTTGCTGGCCTTTTGACTGTGGGGGGGGGGGGCAGCCAAGGAGAGCCCCAGGTGAGCAAGGCCTGCTTGGGCTCGCTGGATCTCTAGCCAGTCCAGGCAGGCCTCATTTGCCCGGGACTCTCCCTTTTTGCATTGGGTTGCTTTTGGCTGGTGGGGTGTGGCACATGCTAATGGCACCTATTTTTCTACAAAATGACCCCTGCATGCAAGTGAAGTATTTTTCTTTCAAATACATTTTATAGTAATTTTACATAATATACAGAATACAGATATGAGATGAAGAACTGATGCAGTATAATATCGCATTGTACTTATTGCAGATAACCCAAAAACATTTACAAATAATCAATAATATGAGACAACTGAACCATAAATACAATCAAATTTCAAAATAAGAAGTGAAAATAAAATAGTACTGAAAGTCCCTGTGTTTTTGACATCTTATCAGTTTGTTAGCCAAAATGTAAACCCTACCACAAAGAAAGGTCTAACTGATCTGGAATAACTTCTTGTGAAATGAGATATTCTAGAACAGGAAACCATATAGCATAGAAGTTGGAAGAATAGAGAGTACGTTCTAGTTGGTTAATATTGTCAGAGATTTTGGCCATTATATAAGTGCTCCAGAGTTTCTTGTGCCAGAGGTTTAGATCAGGAGATTTAGTTGATTTCCATCTGATGGCCACAGCAGAGCAAGCAGCTGATAAAAGGAAGGAGACTGTGTCTTTTTTATGCAATGGATGTGCAGAATCAAGCCCCCCCCCCCATTATCAGTAGTTGATCAGGAGTATAGGCAATAGTTACATTAGTAATTTCTTTCCAACATTTTTTCCCAAAAGCCACGTAATTTAGGGCAGAGAGCCCAACAATGAAGGTAGTCACTCTGAGATCCACAGTTTTTCCAACAAAGAGGTTTCACTGTGGGTAGCGTATGTGCCAACTTTGTTGGAGTTAAGTACCAAAAAGAAAGCAGCTTAAATGATTGTATTTCTATTTCCGCCACAGTAGATTTGAAAGGTGGTGAGGACCAAACTTCTTCCCATTGATCCTTTGTGATTTTGCACTCAGTATTTATCCCAAAAAGATTGATATGTAAGAATCTTAGACTCGTCCCAGGAGTTCATAGCTGAATATGAAAATGAGACCAGATGTTTTTTGGATGACTGAGCATGCTTAATAACTAGTTCAAGGTTTGTCATAGGCTGTTTAGCAATAGTGGTGAGTTTGAAATATTTTATGCCATTCTTGAAGGTGAATTTTGATGTCATTGATGATTTGGTCATGATTATGTTTTTTAATGTCCTCCCGATCTTTTGGTGTATTGATACCTAAATAAGGGATGTACTGTTGGACCCATTTATATGGAAAATTAGATTGAATAGTTCTTATTGTGGTTTGATCCAAATTAATTGGGAGCAAGTAAGATTTGGAGATGTTTATTTTTAATCCAGAAATCAGACCAAATTCTGTAAGAATTTTCTGTAACTTTTTAAGTGAAGACAGGGGTTCAGTTAGATTCAGTAGCATTTCTCGAGCAAGAGCACATATCTAAATTAGCAAATGACATCAGGCTTTCGGAGGAGGGGGGAGAGACCATCAAATTATATGAGGATCTCATTCGGCATTTTCAACCCCCATTAGAAGGGCAGATATCTAGTTCAGCAAGGAGAGGAGGGAAGAACAACGGTTGGTTTGATAACGAATGCTTGATGGCAAAGAAGGAGCTTAGTAAAATCAATTTGAAATATAGGGCAGATCCAGAGGCAGTCAATAGAGAACAATTAAAACAACAGAAATCTAGATATAAAAAGTTAATTGTCAGGAAGAAGAAAGAGGCAAAAGAACTAGCGTGGCTACAGTTGGGACACGCCGTTAAATTTAAAAACCCGTCACTATTCTGGAAGTTGGTAAACAGTGGTTCAGGTAGACTCTCCACACAGGTTACTAATACTATTCTTCCAGAAGTATGGGAGGACTACTATATGGCATTGTATGGGACATCAGACGAGGTGGTTTGCTCCCTGGAGGATTGTCAGGAATTGCCAGAGTGGCCTCCAGTTGAGCCTTCATAAATAAAATCTTTAATTGGAGCCCTGAAGCTTAATAAAGCACCAGGACTTGACTTAATCCCAGCTGAACTGATTAAAGAAAACGCTGACTGGTGGGCTCCAGTACTCGCCAAATTATTCTCCGAAATAGACAGGACAGCGAGGGTACCTGCGGGCTGGGATACTGGAATTATTGTACCTATTCATAAGAAAGGAGATCGAAATGATCCAAATAACTATAGACCTATTAGTCTTTTAAGTATCCTAAACAAATTATGTGCCAGCCATCTTAAAGAGAAACTGTGGGAGTGGATCGAGCATAATAACATCTTGAGAGAAGAACAGGCTGGGTTTAGACCGGGATGTTCCACTTTGGACCATTGTGTAGTATTGGACCATCTTATTACCAAATATTCCTCTAACAGCACTGCTGCCCTATACGCTGCCTTTATAGATTTCAAATCTGCCCTTGACATGGTACAGAGGGACATACTGTGGGAAAAACTGAGAGGGATGGGAATCGATCAGAGGCTACTGGCATTGATAAAGGCATTATATAGGAACACCAAGATCAGGATAAGGATAAACCCGAAGGGACATCTCACGAAAGCTATCAAAGTAGGGAAGGGAGTTAAGCAAGGCTGCATCTTGGCCCCACTCTTGTTCAACCTCTTTATAAACGATCTGGGGGAACATCTAAGTGGTCCAGAGGTGCATGCTCCAAAGATTGCAGATAGGCATATCCCGCTTCTGCTATATGCAGATGATGCAGTGCTGATCTCTAGGACCCCAATTGGGCTAAAGAGAGCAATGAAAATTCTAGCGCATTACTGTCAAGTTAACCAGGTTGAAATAAATTTCTCAAAATCAAAAATTTTAGCCTTTGCAAAAAGACCTAAGGTATATCATTGGAAGATAAACGACAGGGCTATTGAACAGACCCGCTGCTTTAAGTATTTAGGGGTAGTTTTCCAGGCCTCAGGGGCTAGGAAGGCACACGTGGACTACGTCACAACTAGTGCAGCAAAAAGCTCAGGAGCCATAGAGAAATTCTACTGGACCTCCGGGGGGCAGAACGTGGCGGCTGCAGTCAAGGTCTTTAAGGCCAAGTCCCTCGCCCAAATGTTATATGGGGCACCTTTGAGTATAATACCATATCAGCATCTCTGGCAGTTAGCGGAGAAAGTGCAATCTAAATTCCTTAGGCATATACTACAAGTCCCTCCATGTGCTCCCAACTCACTTATCAGAGTAGAAACGGGTATGGTTACAGTGAAAGCAAGATTGTGGATTGCTGCTATTCTCTACTGGTACAAACTAATGATTCAGCCCACCAGTTTAGCGGGGCTGATAGTAAGAGATTCGTTTGTTCCTCCGTGGATCAGAGAAATGAGTTCAAGTTGGGCTATTATGGACTATCTAAACAATTTTTGCTCAATATGGAGCATAATCTGGTTAAACCCTTTCTTAAACAGAGGATCTTGGATGTTGAAAGACAGCATGATCTGAATCAGCTTAAAGGTTATTTACCAGGAATAGAGGAGTTACATAAAATAACACTGATGCCATACTTGCAAAATCTAGACAAAGCAGAGTATAGGAGAGCATTTACTCTTCTCAGATTTGATATGTTACCGTCAGCTATTATTGAAGGCAGATACACAGGACAATTATACGAGGAGAGACTGTGTATTTGTGGGGACAATAAACCGGAAGATAGGGAGCATGTATTTTTCCAATGTAAATTATATCAGCATATTAGGGCCGATTATATACTCCCGACCTGTGCCAGTGTCCCTGGAAGATATATTAGATTTCAGCCAGACAAATTATTGGCTGATAGGAACAAAGGAACCACTTTATGTGTGGCAAAATTTGCTTCGCGAGCTATAAGTCTCCAGAAGCAATTCTTAAGGGGAATACCCAACTGAACGCCTTGGTTCTGGAACTTAATCAGTGTTTTTGGGGAGGAAATTATATTTTATACTGTCTATGTTTTATTCGCATTATAGTATTGCCTAATTATATTTTATACTGTGTATGTTTTATTCCCATTATACTATTGCCTGACTGTATCTTATTAAGTTATTTGTATTTAATTGATTGGTCTTTGACTGTATTAAACTTTCATTCAGTAGCATATCATCTGCAAAGAGTGAAATTTTATGTTTTTTTTCCTCCCATCTGGATCCCATGAATAGAACTGTCTTGTCGGATTAGGTTTGCTAGAGGCTCCAGGGCAATTGCGAACAACAGAGGGGACAGAGGGCACCCCTGCCTAGTTCCACGTTTTTTACAGATAGGTGTTGAGGTAATGTTATTGAGTTTAAGAGTAGCTGTTGGATTTTCGTATAGAGCCTTGATGGTTGTTAAAAACTTTTGTCCAAAACCCATAGTATGTAGCAGCTCCTTAAAATATTTCAATCAAGTCAAAGGCCTTTTCGACATCCTTTCAACATGACAACAAAGTTGCCTTCTGGTGATTTATAGAACAGTATTTTAAAATATTTATTATCTTGTAGGTGTTGTCCATTAGGTCTCTATTCGGCATGAAGCCTACCTGGTCAGGGGAGATGTACTGTGTGTTGATTGAGTTAATACATGATGCAAGAATAGATGTAAATATCTTAAAGTCTGTATGTAGCAGCGAAATTGGCCTATATGATGAAGCTAAGGATGTATAAGCTAAGCTAAGGATACCGACCTGGCTTCGGTATAATAATAATATAATAATAAATTTTATTTGTATCCCGCCCTCCCCACCTAGGCGGCTCAGGGCGGCTGACAACAGGTATCACGATCATTGAGGCTTGAGACCAGGAAGGTGGAATATGTCCTGTATTCATCACCCGATTACAGGCTGCCCACTAAAGAAATGAGAATTTTTTATACAATTCTGGAGTAAAACCATCTGGGCCAGGAGCATTATTGGTCTTTAGCTTCTTAATGGTCTCAATAATTTCTTTTGATGATATAGGAGCTTCAAGTAGGGATCTGTGGTCATCAGATAGTGGTTTTAATGGTGACTGTGTCCTGAAGAATGCTTCAATTTTATCTAAGGGTGGAGATGTAGATGAATACAAAGATTCATAAAATGCATGGAAAATGCTAACAATGTCTGCAGATTTAAAGTGTACTTTGCCCAGGGAATCTTTCAACGGGGCGACCAATTTAGAATCTCAATGCTGTTTAATTCTTCTGGCTAGAAATTTCAAAGCTTTGGGGGAGTTTGACCACATTTTTGTTTTAGAAACAGTAAATTTTTTTGAATCAAGTTCATATCAAGAAGCTCTAGCTTCTTTCTTTCAGCCAAAAGTTTGATATATGTTTTCTTATTTCCAGTCCTTTTGTGTTCCATCTCTAATGTGTGAATTGAGAGCAGCAGTTCGGTTCTGTTCTTTTGGTTCTGTTTTTTTCAGGAATGATGCCTTGAATATGAGGTATCCTCTGATGACCGGTTTAAATGCGTCCCACAGAAATTCCTCAAATGCTGTTCCATGAGAGTTGATGTCAAAGTAGATTTTGATATGTTGAGCAGTTTCTTCCATCACATTATTATTCAATAAAAAATTATTCAGAGTTCATTGACGTGTTGATTTTTGCTCAGGTCCTAGTTGTGCAATACATTCCACCCAATTATGATTACACCAGAGTTGAGGACCAATTTGTGAAGATTGTATATAGGGGAGAAGAGAAGGTGAAATTAGTACATAATCAATTCTTGTGTAGATAGAATGGCATGATGAGTAATAGGTAAAGTCTTTTTCAGAGGGAAGGGTATGTCTCCAGATGTCTATTAAATCATGTTTAGAGAATATTCCAGCTAATTTGGAAGTTGTTTTTTTTTCTGAGTTTTCTCCAGCCTGTTTGATGTTTTGTCTGCCTTATAATCCACAATTAGGTT
Organism: Heteronotia binoei; assembly: GCF_032191835.1. Taxonomy (NCBI): domain Eukaryota; kingdom Metazoa; phylum Chordata; class Lepidosauria; order Squamata; family Gekkonidae; genus Heteronotia; species Heteronotia binoei. Next base: position 19,788,146 of record NC_083242.1, on the reverse strand, counting down.
CAGGTCACTTCCCACTATTGTATCTCCAGTTCTGAAAGCTTCTAATTTATTTAATGTCTGTTCAATGAATTGCACTTGGTCTGAATTGGGAGCATACAAAGAAGCTAGTGTGACAGGACGATTATTGAAATGTCCTTTGACGAATATGAATCCACCTTGGGAGTCTGTTAGGACATCAGATTTCACAAATTTTAGTTTATGAGATAATAGGATGGACTTAGATGAACCTTTTGATTGAAATTGCATGGGAACTGGACAGGTTTTAAAAATTGGGAGCCTGGATGATTTCAAATGAGTTTCCTGCAGAAACAAGATGTCAGGATTAAGCTTACACACCTGGTTGTGGATTCTCCTGCGTATGACCATATTGTTCAAACCTCTGACGTTATACGAAATTATTTTTATATCAGGATGCATGTTGGTAGTTGTGTAGAGATGTTCACTAGATACGTCCAAAATGTATTAGTTAAAGAGAATAGTCTGGTTTGGGATTGTATAGATACTTAGAGGTAGAGTGCGAGTTTTGACAGCTGATTAAAATTAGAGATAAAGACAGTCAAAGGAGTTTTAGAATTTAGAAGGCTTTGAATGAGAGTAGATTAATGAATAAATGCAATTAAATTAATTAATAAAATATTTGCACAATTACAATCAATATCAGTTAAATAGTAATTAATTGTAAAAGGATAAGTAAGGCTCTCTATATTGAGTAAAATCAAGTTAATACTTTGCACACTGCACTTTACTATTTAATAAATTGTTATAAACTCTAATCAATTTTCAATGTTATCTATTTAATGCAATAAAATTTATTTAACAGTGAATTTCTGTCTTAAATGATAAACAACCAACCTTACAATAGAACAGTAAACTCTAAAAGACCTCGAAGGTAAAGTTATGCTATATAAACAGCAGGCTTTTATTAATTATTAATAGAGCACCAAAGGAATGCAGCCAATGCTCAATTTGCTAACACTAATATGGAAGCTTCAGTACAACAAATTAATAACGTAGAAAGGAAACTTAATCACACTATACCCCTGAAAACCCCCTCACCCCAGTAAAATTTCAGATTAAACATTTTATCATTCACTTTTATTAATCTTTAAGAACTATTCTATTAGTTTATGATCTGTACCTTATAGATTAGTATATGAATAGTAATATTAATAATAAAGAAACCCTAGTAAACAGAGCACTAGACCCAGTGGCTCTTGTTCTAAACAATAAGGGAACAAGAGAGCGGGGAAGTCAAAGTGTTAAAAAGCCCACGCTACCATAAATCAGGGTCTGTGACTGGAGGAAGGCAAACGTGAAACAGCAACTCTCACCCACACTCTAAAGTCTAGTAAATATGAGGAAGTATGCTATTAACTGATTTAAGCATATAGCTTTTTGAGGTTAAAATAGGAACACATTCTATTAACAAAACATTTTTGTTGTTACTGAGCAGTTTAAGTCAGGCGGTCTGAGGAAGGTGGAGTCACTACGTTGCTTTCTGGAGAAGGGGAGGCAACATGATCAAACTTCCTTTTATGTCCTTTCTTTTCGCGGTCTGGAGGAGGCGGCAGTCAGGGATTGTAGAAGCAGAAGCCCAGAGATGGGATCTGAAGCCCACAGTATAGAGCCATTCCTCCACACTTGAATCTTGGCTGGGGCTGCCCACTTGTATCTAACATTTGCTTCCTGAAGTCGTTTTGTTATCGGTTTCAGTTCCCTGTGTTTTGAAATAGCTTCTTGGGGGAGATCTGGGAAGATTTCAATCTCCAGATCTTGAAATGCAAAGAGACCACGAGAGCATGCCTCTGTCAATATTTTCCTCTTGGCATGTTGGTCTTGGAGAGTGATTACTATATCACGGGGATTTTTTCTTTTAGGGTTGTGCTTGGCTCCAAGTCTAAAAGCATTCAGAATTACAGGAGAGGCATTGTCTGTCAGATGCATTTCTTTGGAGAGCCATCGAGTAAGAAATACAATGAGATCTGAATTTTCTTCCATGCCATCCGAAAACCATGTAGTTTAAGGTTAAATTGTTTGGAATCAAATTCCATTCTTAAGAGCCTCTGCTTCATGTCAGTTTCCTCTGATCTTATTTGTTTAACAGCCTCTTTAAGCATCTGGCTCACTTCTAAGGCGTTTTCTGCTTTCAGATTAACATCTTGCAGGGATTGATTTATCGCGTCCATTTGAGTCCTTAGAGGCTGTTAGGGCTTTCATTGTGTTAAGTATTCTAGCCTCCATAGAGTTCATGGCAGCTAAGAGATCGGGTGCTGTCAGATCCTGTTCCATTTGGCGTGAGTCAGACTTTTCCGAAACCATTTTATGAGGTAAGTTTTTTTGTGAGGCCTGTCTAACCTGGGGATTTTCTGAATGAAAATAATCAGCCACTGACCTGTAAGATTTAACTTCTTTTGTCACTGATTTATCTTTGTTGTGTTCCATATATTTTTTCCAAAATTAATAGCGCTGAGAGCTTATAAGATGTAGATATAGGGGGAGAGGGAAGCAGAGCTCTGAATTATGCGTCCATCTTAGCTGGCGCCAAGCCACGCCCCCCAAGTGAAGAGTTTTTCCCCACCGGGTACGGTTGCAAGTTTCAATGTGGCAGGAAGAACTCTTCACAGCTGATCAGAAGTCTTGTTCTACTAACATGCCACTAGAGACCTACGAACTTTTCCAGAGCTTCAGAAGGACCACAGGGAAAACTCCCATAAATAAAGGACACCACTTTTCTGTTCTCTCATCCCAAGCAGAATGGACAAGCGAAACGATTCCTGTGCAGCAGCTGCTTAAGTGGACGATACTTACTTGATGTAGTTGAAATCTGCTTTTAAATTGACCGAGGCGCTGCTGGTGTTTTTCTTCAGGTCATGGACGGCATTCTGCCATTCTTGCACTGCGGACCAGTCAGCGATGGAAATGTAGCACTCGCAAGCTTTGTTGCCCAGGTAGTTGATCACTTCAGGGGAAGAGTCACTTGGCTTTGCCAGTACTGTTTTTCGCAAATCCCCTGTGAAATTAGACACATAAATATGAGTGTGTCCCCCCCACCCCAAAAAAGATTGTTGGGGACAGAAGCTCTGATATACACCCCTTTAGCTACAGACACAAGCTATGCATATAGCAGGGCTTTTGATTGGCTTTTCTGAACTGCCCCCCTGCACTATGAGAGCTTCTACTGAAAATCCAGGGAAGTTTTAAGTAGAAGCATCACACAAGCACCTAAATATACCCACCTAACTCCCCCAAATTGTTCCATTGTTTCAACACTGCACAGCCATATGCAGTCAGGGACAGCTGACTTCTTGAGCCTGGGGAGCTAATTCTCCTCGATCAAGTTGGCCAGGGACTAACTCACAGCCCTCTGCCATAGTGCCAATCGGCCCTCACCCAAGGTAAGCAAGGGCAAGCCCACCCGTCTCCCAGGGTAAACTAGGTGAAATGAAACAAAGGAGAGCTCCTGAAAGATGAGAAACTGGAGGAGAAAAGGACACCATTTCTTCCCTTGGGAGAGCTGCTCTCTCAGGGAATGAAAGGTACCTCCCTCTGCGTGGTGATGGTGCAGAGCCTTCGAGGGTGACCTCTACTCTCCCAAAAAGAAGGAGCAACGCCCGACTCCCCACATGCTGCTTTCAGCCAGTCAGCGCCAGTGGTCCCAAGCTTAGAACACAACTGACCTTCCAGTTCTCAAAAGGGACATGCACTTGCAAGGAAGCAGCATGTGATTCCCACCACTGTTCTTCAAATTGACTTGAAACATCCAAGGCATGGCACTGCTTCTTACTCTGCAAGTGCTTCTCATGGCAAGCAAAAGGGATACCTGCCTCAAGGAGAAGGGGTGCCACACGTCCTATGCTGCCACGCTGGCATGGGAAGTCTCTATTAGGGCCACTGACTAACGGAGCAGAGAGCTTTCCCGTATTTTGTTAATGCAAACCTACCCGTCGTAATCCTTACCGTTCAGAGAATGTTTGGGGCTGGCGTTATTACCGCTGTTTGAATTGGCCAACTTCAGAACAGATTTATCAAAACCTGTAACACAGCAGTCCACTCCAGTCATGGCACAGAGATGTTCCTGGTATTCGACAGCAGCTTTTTCAAATCTTAAAAAGAATTTAAGCACGACTAGTTAGCAATACTTCTGAAGGAGCTCTCTTGCTTATACCAACCTACCCCATCAAAAGTAAACATGATTCCCTAGCAAACTGATCATCATGCCATGGTCAACCAGAGGCTCACTGGCGCAGCCCTGTCTGATCCCACCGTCCTGCCCTCCTCTTTCCCAGGCTTCTCCCTCAGATACCAGGGGAAAGAGTTTCAAGAAACATGCAGTTCTCTTGGACACAGACTAACACCCCACCCTCATGACTCCTACATTTGTCTCTCCTCCCAACTGTGCAAAGCCACAGGATGGGAGAGATACAGTCAAGGAAGAAACCTCATCTTGGCCCTTCTGTTTCCTTTCCTCCCCTCTCCATTGGCCTTTTCATGATGGGAAAGGCAAAGAGGAAAGGGGGAAGGGTGGGGTTAAGGATACCAGGATGCTCTCTCATCTTTGCTTGCTTATGCCTTTTTGAACTTGTGTCCTGGTTTTGAAAACAGCAGAGCAGGGAAAGGCAGAGATCTTGTTCACCCCCCTCAGCTGTGACAAGCAGAGCTGAAGGCAGACTGCATGGGAAAGAAATCCGAACCTACCGCCCTTCTGCTTGCAGAGCTACGGAATTGATCCAGGCGAGGCTCCTGCCAACGATGGAAGACGACCACACAGCAATTCCTTGGATTGCTTCAGGGCAGTGGAGTTCACAGAGGGCTTCTACCACCATCATGATTGTCACTTCCAATTCGTTTCCCTAGAGGGTGCAAAAGCAAAACTGAGACATCAATTTAAAGTCAGGGAAGTACCAAAATGATCCTTAACTACCAAGATTTCTCTCTCTCACAAACACACTTTTTTTATTTTACTGACAATCTTGAACTGTCATACCAAAACAGCATTTAAGACCCGGGGGGGGGGGGGGGGAGAGAATAAGAGACAGAAGACAACATGGTAGTTCACAGTGGTGTACCTGTTCAGCTTTCACATATTTATACCCTGGTTTTCTTCTGAGTGGGAAACCACAACATTCTCCCCTCCTCCATTTTATACCAATAACCACCATGTAGGTAATTTAAACCAAGGAGAATGTGACTGGCTCAAGGTCACCCAGCAAGTCTCCTGGCCAGAGAGGAATTCCAATGTGGGTTTCCAGATCCCCATCCAACACTCTAACACCATGCTTAACGGGGATTAGCTTCAAATCAGGATGGAACCTCTTGTTTTTTGAAATCACTTGGCCATTACACTTTGAGTTATTCAGATGTGTGACATTAGTACAGTCGTTCATAATGGGGGACAGAAATGGCCAAGGCGTCTGCTATGAACACATTTCACTCCTAGTTCAACCAGTAATAAAATTCTGAAAGCACAATACCTGTGAAACATTATTGGTCTTCATTTCTGTCAGTAAATCAAAACCATGCCTGACAGTCACAGCTGGCTGCCCTGCCAACAATCCAACCCGCATGATGGAAAGTCGAATCCGTGTTAACCAATCCTGGCAAGTCTGACGGTTGGTGTAGAAAAATGTTCTGATAACCTTCATAATGGGAGAGAACAGGAAACATGTCTTTAGAGTTAAAAGTTCACTTCTCCTTGAGATAAGTCACTAAAACATAGCTATAATGCAGAACGATTTATATTACACATACAGAGTTCAAAATAATAATTCTGATATATCTTGTCTCATTTTACTTCCCCCCCCACAAGAGAAAACTCTCGAACACACCACAACATCCCAGCATGTCAACAACACAATGCAACAATGTCAATTAAACCTTTCAAAGGAATATAAAAATGAGCACCCTTAGAGAATGCAAAAACAAAGTATAAAATGGTATATAAGAACAGGGGAGCTACAAGTTGAAAACACCACATGAACCCACAATATGAGAAAAATTTAACAAATATACAAACAAAATATACCAATGACAATGTAATATACAAAGGAATAAAGTTAAAAATAATTGACAATATAAGATGCAAAAGGAATTAACCATGACAGACAGGTGGGCTGTCAGTCAAACTCCATTTAAAATGAATATCCAGATTATTTTCTTTGTTTCCCTGTTTATTCAGAACATTTGTCATTTTAATCTAAATTAAACCTTCTAACCTTGTAACTTATGCTTCAACAGGTCATATCTAGAGGTCGATTGGCGGTAGGGCAATAGCCAGTCTAAATATAATACCGAGTTTCCAACTAAGTAGAAAATGAACAATCAGCTGCTACTGGAGTTCAATTTAACTGCTAGAAGTCCAGGTTAGGTAAAACACCAACATCCCTTAATTGTATTCCAAGGACATCTTGGTAGGCTACCAAAGTGAAACAAAGGATGAGATTTTAAAAATAATTGAAAGCTACACCAATGTGACTCATACCACAGGGAAAACCATAACTACAATAGAACGAAGTGGGAGTCCAGTGGCACCTTTAAGAACAACCACCTTTTATTCAAAGTGTAAGCTTTCACGTGCATGCACTTTGTCTGAGGCTTAAGCTCACACTTCATATGAAAGTTTGTTGGTCTTAAAAGGTGCCACTGGACTCCCACTTTGTTCTGCTGCTTCAGACCAATATGGCTGCCCACCTGGACATAACTACAAGAGTTACAGCAGACACCTACCTTGGGTGGAGAGGTAAGTGCATTAGCGCATCCTTCATAAGCATTGTACATCAATTTCTCCAAGTTTTCCAAGTACTGTAGAAGCAAGACAAGCCTCAGCTGGTTGCTGCTGTGGCCTTCGTCATTGTCGGCTGTGGTCCACTGGCTGACGTCTTGGTCAGGGTTTAAAGTATGGGCCGCAAGACTTCTAATGATGCCTATCAACAAACATGGATGACATTTCAGAGAGAGAGTGGATCTGACCAACAGCTTCAGTCAAAATTCAACAACCCTCCGCAGTCTACACTATCGTGTTAAATGAAAATGAAACATTATATGAAAATGAAGCTCTGTACGGGGCTACCCTTGAGGCTGGCCCAAATGGTCCAGAATGCAGTGGGGTGGGTCCTTATGAGGACACCAACAAGAGCACATATTCAACCTGTGCTCTGCCAGCTGCACTGCCTCCCAGCTGAATACCATATCAAAGTTACGGTATTGATTTTCAAAGCTCTAAACCAGGGGTGGCCAAACTTGCTTAATGTAAGAGCCACATAAAATAAACATCAGATGTTTGAAAGCCGCAAGACATGAACATCAGATTTTTGAGAGCTGTAAGGAAGGCAAATAGATGGGGGAGGAGGGAGGTGGAAAGAAAGGAACTTTAAATGCATTCTCTGAGCTGCTGGCTGTCTTGGCTTGGGGAAGTGATTTAAAGAGAGAAATGCCTTCTTCAAACTGGCCAACGGGGCAGCAGGGGCTTCAAGAGCCAAACAATATGTGCGAAAAAGCCACATGTGGCTCCCAAGCTGCAGTTTGGCCACCCCTGCCCTAAACTGTTTGGGACCAACATATCTGAGAGACCACCTCTCCAGGTATGTCCCCCAAAGGGGGCTTGGCTCAGCTGATAACAACTTGCTGGTGATCCCTAGCCCAAAGGCCAATCCAGCTATCTGTGACCAGGGCCAGGGCCTTTTTAACCACAGCCCCAAACCGGTGGAACACTGTCCAATAAGACCCGGGCCCTTCAAGACCTGAAATAATTTCCCAGGGCCTGTAAGATGGAATTGTTCCACCAGGCACTTGGTCAACGATGAGTGACAACGTCCCACCTTGGGCCATCTCTTGAACTGTCCTTTACTGTGCCATCAGTGAGGAGTGAACACTGTGCCTGTTGTGACTGCTGATCTTCATCTGACTTATATATTAACTGTTACACTGATTTTAAATGTTGTGATCGACCCTGGGCCCAAGTGCGTAGGGAAGGGCAGGCTATAAATCTAATTTAAGAAATAAATAAATGCTTACGTCAACAATACTCAGTGGCTCTGCAGTCACATGTGACTTTTTGTCATGCCACTGGTGAGCCCCATTCCTGGATTTGGCACCTGCCCCATGCTTCAGTAAAAGCAGGCAAGGTGGTAGTCAGTTTGCAAGGGGCAAGAGGTTTCCACCTTGGAAACCTCCCTGAGGTGCAGGCCTCACACCAAGGATGCAAGTAAGTGTGTCTCTTCTGGCTGACAGTCATAGTGAATGTGGCTCACTGTGAGCCACGGAGTGACTACCACCAGCTTAAACCATTTCTATTCCCACCCCAAGATCCTCATAATGGATATACCTCAAACCACAGTGCAAACTCAAATTTACCACTCGCCCTAAAGAATTATAGTTAGAATTTCATTATGGCTCCTTATGATTAAGGATAATATAGCAGCCTATGAACAACTAAACGGGGGGTGGAAGGTGCACCTAGGTTGTTTTGATACGAAGATGCCGTCCAATTGTAAAGTACTGGAACAGAGTTAAATCATTAGAGGCAATTCAAACTGCAATTCTGAAATATGTTTAAAAACATAGATGGATGATATTGTTTTATCTTGGGAGTGTAATAAACTCAATGAGAGCCCCATGGCGCAGAGTTGTAAAGCTGCAGTACTGCAGTCTGAGCTCCCTGCTCACGACCCGAGTTCAATCCCGGCAGAAGCTGTGTTCAGGTAGCCAGCTCCAGGTTGACTCAGCCTTCCATCCTTGCTGGGGGGAAGTGTAGATGACTGGGGAAGGAAATGGCAAACCACCCCGTAAAAAGTCTGCCATGAAAACGCGAAAGCAACGTCACCCCAGAGTCGGAAACTACTGGTGCTTGCACAGGGGACTACCCTTACCTTTTTTTTAATAAACTCAATGGATACGATTCATCCACTGGTTTTTAGAAAGGTTTGGTTTATGTTTAAAGTAGCTGACTATCTGTGTTTCAATGATATGGGTTTGTAACCCTCATATCTGTAATATCAAGAATACTAACTAATTTAATTTTAAAGAAAAAAATATCAATAGATCCTTCAGTGTATTTTTGCCTTTTAACACTGTTTTCTGTAACATGACAGAAAACAGTATTACAGGTTCCATCCCCCACCCCCAGCCACGTATCTTTCTAAACACAGATAAACACACACACAAACAGATGCTTGCACACATAAACTTTGAAAAGGTTACCTTCAATTGTCTGGAATGTGTCCTGAGCCCTGCCAAGTGGGGTTCTCAGTTTTGAAAGAACAGTAAATTGCGCTGCTTCCCAGACAGCCCATTGCCAGAGAACAGCTTCTGTTTTCAATAAATTGCGCGGAATACTTGATTGTTCACGTTTATCCAGTCTTTGGCAACTGTAAAATAATCTTTCTAACCAGCTCTCTTTCCTGAAATGAAATTGGGTACCAAGACAAACAGTTAGTAATATCACTTATAGCTCAATAATATATTTCACTTGGGACCAAAGAAGAAAGTTTGCAGTATTTGGCACAAAGGGCAAATAAAGTGCTAAGTAATGGTAAGAAGACATTTATGGCCTTGCAAAGGCAATTACTACATTCTGTAACAGCGATGACTGGAGAAGTCAGGAAAACCAAATGGAAAGAAAACTTCAGCTCATAAGAATTACAAAGACTGTGTTAGCCAGAATCCATTGCATATCTGGGTATATCTGTATTTTTCTAAATACGTATATACATGTGCATATATGTGTTTAGAAAGATACAGATCTACTCAACTATTTCCATATTACAGATCTTGGTTTTCAAGAGGGATTTTCCATTAATCTCTTTTTTTATTTTTATTTATTTTTATTTCATTCGATTTATATCCCGCCGTACCCCACCGAAGTGGGCTCAGGGCGGCCCACAACATAAAAATTCTAACAATAAAATTAAGAATTAAAATACATTAATAATTTACACAATAAAATAAACGCAATTCATCAGTGTGCTATTCCACATTCTTCCTTTTGTACTGGAGACCCTTATGCTGCATAGAAACCCATTTTTTAAAACAAAGGGTGCCTTTTTGGCTGCAACCACAGGATAGATATTACCTAAACAATGACATGTAGAAACAATGTGCCACCAAAAAGCCACGGTCTCTCCTTTGACAATTTTGACACTGAAAATAGTTCCAGCAAATAGCCATGCTTGGTGTAGTGGGAGCCAGTTTGATGTAGTGGTTAAGTGCATGGGCTCTTATAATAATAATAATAATAATAATAATAATAATAATAATAATAATAATAATAATAATAATAATAATAATAATAATAATAATAATAATAATAATAATAATTATTTTATTCTTATATCCCGCCCTCCCCCGCCAAAGGCGGGCTCAGGGCGGCTCACAAGCATGGAAATCCATGGTTCAATAAAACAATATAATACAACAGCAATTTTAAATCAATAACATAATAAATAAGTTAGTTAAAATAGATAAAAGGTGCTACATTACTATGGGTCATAATATCCACAAGATGGCTGGATGGCTACACATCAATTTCATCAGTTTAGCCAGGTTCTGGGAGAACTTGGTTTGATTCCCCACTCCTCCACTTGCAGCTGCTGGAATGGCCTTGGGTCAGCCATAGCTCTCGTAGGAGTTGTCCTTGAAAGGACAGCTGCTGCAAGAGCTCTCTCAGTCTCACCCACCTCACAGGGTGTTTGTTGTGGGGGAAGAAGATAAAGGAGATTGTAAGCCAGTCTGAGGCTTTAATTCAGGAAGAAGGGCAAGGTATAAATCTGCAGTCGTTTTCTTCATGTTGCACTACAGTTGAAGAGCTAAATTAAGTTCCTTTGAGACAAAAGTTTATATCCCAAAAATCTTGTTGGACACAAGGGTGCTATCAGACTTAAATCATGACACTGACGTTTGTGACTACCACTCAGACTGGCAGAAAACTTCCTTTAAAAATCTGTCTATTTCTTGAAACCTTTGATATACAGTAATAGCCCCAAAATATTAAGTTTTCTTGTGGAGGAAGGATTACTGCAGTGACCCTTTGAAAGGTAAATTCATACAGAATTCACAACATTCAGGGAAATCTCCATCATTGGCAAGGCATTTAAGGGTCTTTGCAACAATTTAGCGTGGGAGAAAATTAAAACCTGCAGAGAACCATGCTGTCAGTGCAATAGCTCTTACCCAAAGCATCTGTTACATTTGCATCACAGATGACATATCATGTACTTCATCAATTTGTAAATTGCTTACTTACATTAAACTATTCGCAAGTCTCAGCAAGTCCATTTTTTCCATATGCCAGGGGTGGCCAACGGTAGCTCTCCAGATGTTTTTTGCCTACAACTCCCATCAGCCACAGTCAGCATGGCCAATGGCTGGGGCTGATGGGAGTTGTAGGCAAAAAACATCTGGAGAGCTACCATTGGCCACCCCTGCTATATGCTATTAGGGTTTTTTCCACAACTACGCCCCCTCCTTCCCCTGTTCATGAACAAAGCCCTTACCCTGTTCTGTGAGAGCTTCCATACAAGATGAAGCTAATGATATCAGAAAAGTCCTGCGGGTGGAACGTGTTGCTTGGAGCTTTGCTCATGTGACTCCGTATCGCCAAAGAGATTTCTTGTATTTCTGTGTGATGGTTGTTACTACAAAGCCAAAAATAACCACACAATTAGTTCCAGTCCTCAAATGACATTCTGAATGTAACCACTCCATGTATCTGTTTCAACATCCACCTGACCCTGCCTTGGTGTAGTGGTTAAGTGCATGGACTCTTATCTGGGAGAACCAGGCTTGATTTCCCACTCTTCCACATACATCTGCTGTGACCTTGAGTTAGCCACAAGTTCTCTCAAGGCTGTTCTGCTTAAAAGCAGTTCTAGGAGAGCTCTCTCAGCCTCACCTATCTCACAGGGTGTCTGTTGTGGGGAGGGAAAGGAGATTTGTAAGCTGCTCTGAGACTTCTTCGGCTAGTGAAGGGCGGGGTATAAATTCAATCTCTTCTTCTTCAACCCATCCTGTTCACACATTCTCCCTCTCTCCTACACATGCAGGGAATTATCTCTACTGCCTTCTCTTCCACTGGAAAACACCTGAAGACACCTCTACCTTGCCTATGGACAGCCAGTTTCACTGGCCTATTAATAGGAGCTCAATCACAAAATCTGATGTTATGTTTGAGTGATGTCTGAAAGTATTTTGCTACAGTATAGTAACAGAACCAGATACAACTCCCTGAAACCCCAAATCCCTACTTTCAAAATTTGTAAGGATAAAATGCTCAAACTACTTACCTTAATACCACGTCCAAAGGAATAGACTTTAACAGTTTTCCAAACGCTTGTCTTATACGAGCACTGCTGTGAAAAAGCTGGACGCGACACACGTCAACACATCTATGTGCCCCCAAAAAGTGGAAAAGGAAAAACAAAACACAAGTAAGAAACGTGCACAAACTTGAACATGATTTTTTGATGTGGAAACAGAAGGAATTACCAAAGTACCTCTGCAATAGGTCATCAGGCAGAGATGGTGACAAAACATGGAGGCTGCTACATGCCTGAAGACAAATATTTACATCTTCTAGAAGGGCTGTGCATTGGACAAAAGGAAAATCGCTGTTATTTCCCACTAGAACAGAACAGCCATTTAAAAAAAATCTTTCTAATTTCTAAAATTAAGAGACACTGAGGATCACAATCAAAGACTGCGCTCTGTTTCTTTAACTCCACCCTCTACCCATACATGCAAGCAGCACAATGTATAAACAGCATCGCCAGCTCAAGACCTCCTTACGACTGGTGCTTGAAGGGTAAGCCAACATTTAAAAGTTTATTTAGGGACGATTTATCAGTCACATTTTCACTCTGCTCTCCTCTCCAAGGAGCTCAGGCCACACAGGCATGCTTCTCCTCTTCTTCTTTTTATCACACAGGAGTGGCTGTAAGGAAAAGTCCAAGCAACAGCCCAGGATCATTTGAGTGGGAATTTGAACGCAGGTCTACCCAACCACTATTGAACACTGGCTCTCCTCTCCATTGCTAAAACCACCAAGACTATGCAAAGAACGGTTTGAAGACATGCAAGCAGCTCACACAGTGCAGCTGTAAGTTGAGCCTCCCCACCCCCCCACCCTGCCAAACAGGCACATCCTAAGCCATTTTCAAAATGCCCCTTGGTTCTCAGGGTAGTTTGCAATGGAACACAGGGGAAGGAGTGTTGGTTGAGACAAGAAGCCTGAAGCCCCTTTGGGCTCAGAGAACTCTTAATAACTCCTTTCGGTTTTGTATTCCATTTTCCTTCAGGTGAAACAGGCAGCACGGAAGCGCATAGCATTGCAGGATTACAATGGCTCTTACAGCAGCGCTAAGTTATCTCACTCTGCATCACAATTCTAATCAGGCAAAGGCATTTATTTGCCTTGAAGGATAACATTTCAAGTTCGGCCGAATGTGCAAACTAGGGACAAACTAAACCGGAAAGAATCTGGTTTACATGAAAGAAAAAGTCTCTTACTGTTTGCTAGAAGTCCTTTGCAGAACTTGTGAAAAGATGGGAGAGAGAACAATGGGGCATACGTCTCTGATTTTTTCATGAGGACGGCCACCTCCAAAGCCCACGTGATTAGCAGTTTCCTTGAAACATATTAACAGAACAGTTATTCTAAACCATAACCAAGTTACAGATTTATCCCCCTTCTATGAAGTTACTTTTAAGTTTACATATAAGGCATAAGATCTGACTGATAGGCAACCTTTTGGGGCCGAAGGGCCAAAAAAAGCCACATCCTCTCTTCATGAAGACGCTGGTGTGGCCAGCAAACAGAGGGAGTGGGGAGATTAGGGTTGCAGCTGCCCAGGCATGCCAGTGGCAAGCTAAGCCCTAGCAGCATCAATAGTGCAAAGGATAGGGTCCCCAGCTTTTTTTTGAGACTGCAGATTCATTTGGAATTCTGACACCGACAAAACAGATGACGTCAAATCGCTGCCATGAGAGGCAAAGCCGGCCACAATATGATTGCCTCCGCTTAACTTCAGTAACACAGTGTAGATTCTTGTGCTGTGGTGGCAGCTGCTGCCCAAGCAACATTTAGAAAAATCTGCACAGCCACTCAAATCGCTAACAGTTATTCAGAAGCCCCACCCACCTCCTAAAAAACACTCAGCAGGCACCAGAAAAGGTTTCAGAGAACCACAGAGTTGGAAGGGGAGATACAGGCCATCTAGTCCAACCCCCTGCTCAACGCAGGATCATTGTCGGCAGGCCCCATGGTGTCTACAGGCACCATGCTGGGGACCCCTGGCTTAGGGACGATACAGGCCATCTAGTCCAACCGCCTGCTCAACGCAGGATCAGTCGGCAGGCCCCATGGTGTCTACAGGCACCATACTGGGGACTCCTGGCAGGAACAATACAGGCCATCTAGTCCAACCCCCTGCTCAACGCAGGATCATTGTCAGCAGGCCCCATGGTGTCTACAGGCACCATGCTGGGGACCCCTAGCTTAGGGACTTGCTCCAGTCCTTTGGGTGAAGACCAGCCCCCCTCCCCCCGCCCATGCAAAGCAAAATGGCCTAAATCTGGCTTACGGCTTTACTGGGACTCATGAGTCAGTTCGCATAGTACAGTAAAGCAAACATCGCTAGATGAACCTAGCTATAATAATTTGCAAGCAACGCAGTTAAAGAGCACAACTCTATGGCCACTAACTGCGGAGTGGGTGTCAATGAACCCAACATGGCTTGCATCTGAGTATGTGCACTGAGAACCAATGTACAATTTCATTATGTTCTACATTCAACCATTGACTGTGAACAGCTCTGAAATGGTTACACATGGTTACGCCCAAAGGGTGATTAACACATGGAATTCAATGTCACAGGAGGCGGTGGCGGCTACAAGCATAGCCAGCTTCAAGAAGGGATTGGATAAGCATATGGAGCAGAGGTCCATCAGTGGCTATTAGCCACAGTGTATTGTTGGAACTCTCTGTCTGGGGCAGTGATGCTCTGTATTCTTGTTGCTTAGGGGGGCACAGTGGGGGGGCTTCTATCATCCTGGCCCCACTGGTGGACCTCCTGATGGCACCTGGTTTTTTTGGCCACTGTGTGAAACAGAGTGTTGGACTGGATGGGTCATTGGCCTGATCCAAGATGGCTTCTCTTATGTTCTTATGTTCACATACTCAAACCATTTCTTATAATAATAATGAACTATTTAGCAAAATTTATCCCATAAATCTGTCAAGTCCCCAGCTTTTCAGATCTATGCTGCTGGTTACACAGGTGCAAATCTTCATTTCAGAAGACACTACCACCACCACCACCACCCTTTGATAAGCAGAAAAGCATACATTTACCTGGTATCATGCATGAGGTTGTCCTTCTTAAGCAAAAGTCCCAGGAGGTTCAATACGATAGTAAAATGTTTCTTTGTCGCTGTAGTCACAGTGCTAATGACAGCCCCGTCAAACAAGGAAGGAGAAGAGGAGCTCAGGCTGCTAGATATGAAGTGTTCATGCCTGAAGAGCAACACAAAAATCAAATTTCAATCAATTTTATCTGGGGCATATATAAAACAGAAAAAACTTGAACTTCAGACACTTTGCAGGAAAAGCTATCATTGACAAATTGGTTTTGATTAATGCACAAGGGCTGTCACAGAGAGGATGGTGCCGAGTTGTTTTCTGTGGCCCCAGAAGGTCGGACCAGAACCAATGGGTTGAAATTAAAACAAAAGAGTTTCTGGCTAAACATTAGGAAGAATTTCCTGACAGATAGAGTGATTGCTCAGTGGAACAGGCTTCCTCGGGACTTTCCTTCCTTGGAGATGTTCAAACAGAGAACAGTTGGCCATCTGACAGCAATGCTGATTCTGTGAACTTACTGCTGCATCAGTGCTTAGTTCTCATGGCCCTTTCTTACATGTCCAGGGAAATGGTGACTGACACTATGGGATCGAGAAGCAATTTTTCTCCAGGCCAGTTTGGCCAGGGATCCTGGAGCGGGTTTTTTATTTTTGTCATCTTTTGGGCATGGAGCAGGGGTCACTGGGGGTATTAATTTTTTTGGGGGGGGGGGAAAGGGAGGGAGATATTTGTAAATTTCTTGTATTGTGCAGGGGTGTTGGACTAGATGACCCTGGAAGTCCCTTCCAACACTATTATTATAGTATGGGGGGGGGAAGGGAGAATAGGCATATTCTAGATGATGACGATGGTGTCTACATCCGCTATCGCACCGATGGCAGCCTGTTCAACCTGAGGCGACTAAAGGCCCACTCCAAGACAATGGAAAAACTCATCCGAGAGCTACTGTTTGCTGATGATGCTGCACTCGTCTCCCACTCGGTATCAGCTCTGCAGCATATGACGTCCTGCTTTGCAGAGGCTGCCAAGCTATTCGGCCTAGAAGTTAGTCTGAAGAAGACAGAAGTTCTCCACCAGCCTGCACCCCAGGAAGATTATCACCCTCCCTGCATCACTGTGGGTGAATCAATTCTGAAGACAATCCAGCAGTTCAGCTACCTGGGGTGCATCATCTCCTCAGATGCTAAGATCGACAAGGAGATTGACAACAGGCTGGCAAAGGCAAACCGTGCCTTTGGCCGACTGCACAAAAGAGTGTGGAGCAACAAGCATCTGAAAAAAGGCACAAAGATCAATGTTTACAAAGCGGTTGTGATGACAACCCTCATCTACGGCTCCGAATCGTGGGTTTTACTTGAGCGCTTTCATCAGCGCTGCCTTCGCATCATCCTCAACATCCACTGGAGTGACTTTGTGACCAACACTGAAGTTCTCAAGCGGGCGGAGGTTACCAGCATCGAGGCACTGCTGTTGAAGACGCAGCTGCGCTGGGCAGGGCATATTTCTAGGATGGAAAACCACCGCCTTCCCAAGATTGCCCTGTATGGCGAACTCTCCACCGGCCATCGAAATAGAGGGGCACCAAAGAAGAGGTACAAGGACTCCTTGAAGAAATCCCTTGGCACCTGTCGCATCAACCATCACCAGTGGTCTGACCTAGCCTCAGATCGCAAAGCATGGAGGCACACCATCCACCAGGCTGTTTCTTCTTTTGAGAACGCACGCATAGCTGGTCTTGAGGACAAAAGGAGATTGAGGAAGAATCGCACTGCTACAGCACCAACCCTAAATCAGACTTTTCCCTGCAGCCACTGTGGCCGGACCTGCCTGTCCCGCATTGGTCTCGTCGGCCACCAGCGAGCCTGCAGCAGACGTGGACTATTGCACCCTTCTTAAATCTTCGTTCGCGAAGCCAAGCCGAGAGAGAGCCCACCATGCACCTCTGCCTTCAGCTGAAGCTTGTAAGAAGTAAATCTCCCCTTTTTTCCTTGCACTCTCTTCTTTCCAACTCCACACCACCACCAGCCATCCTCTCCCCAAGTTCCCCAGTTTTTCTTCTTTATTCTGTATGTGATTCTGCTTCTTACGATTAGCCAACTTTGCTTCTAACAAGCATCCACAGCATCCTACCTGTTCAACGTCATCTCTTCTGGCTCCATACAACATCTAAGAGAGCTCCCCCCCACCGCAGCTCCCACACCCCTTCTCCTTTATTGGGCCCTCGTTCCTAGAAGGGGGAGCAGCTCAGCAGTGAAGTTTCTGCTTGGCATGCAGAAGATCTCCCGTTCAATTCCTGGCATCTCCAATTTAAAGGATTGGGTAGTAAGTGATGTTAAAAGACCTCTGCCTGAGACCCTGGAGAGCTGCAGCTAGTCAGAACAGACAGTACTGTCCTTGATAGACCAAGGGTCTGACTCAGTATAAGGCAGCTGCAAATGTCCACAGGTTTCTGTCTTATCTTCCTCCACTTTTCCCAGGTTTCAGAGTTTCAGTTTACTGCTCTCACTTTGGACAAACTACCTCTGGGTTCCATGCCCTTGAGCTTCATCTAGGCTCTCGTTCAGCCAGTCTCTCTTGCACAATGCAAAGGGTAGCAGTTGTCAATCTAGTGTTAGTTCCAGCCAACTTTCTCCCTTTCACCAAAAGGACTGCCTTGAACAGTCTGTACTTCCTAATTTATTCTACCCGTTCTTTGAATGTTTGAGAGCTTAACTGTTAGAGCTGACAGAAGCCGACACTTCCTCACAGCTCTTCCAAGGAAAACCAAGGGAGCATTAGGATATTAAAAATATCCTGCCATACAAGCTTTCATTCATCGAAAAGAGTTTTATTGGAAGAACTAATAAAAAGGGTAGTGGGTTGACAGCAGTGCCTATTGAGCGCAAAACACAAGCCCACTAAATTTTTACATGTCTGCCAACAGGGTCCCCCCCATGATAAGCACCAGTGGTTTAATCAAATAGTGATAAAATCATTCCTCAATGGATGTACATTAGCTTTGGATGAAGTACCAGTGGTTTAACCAAATGATGATAAAATCATCCCTCAGTGGAACGCATTCCTTCATACCTAGTGCAATGTGAATAAAGTGTGTAGAGCACAGCATACTGGACGGCAGGGAAGTGAACTGCAATGTCGCCATGCGCAATCATCAGGTTTTTGCTCAGTAATGCGAACACCGTTGGAGACAAAGCCCACATCTGCCAAGGCAATCACAAAGAACAAAACAGTCACAGCAATCAGGCTGCTATTGGCCCCAGTTGTCCCTTGGTTGCTAGGAAAACGGCAGATAGGGGGATAACAAACGCTGAGCCCAGAATTAACTGCCTAAGATTTTAGCAGCTACGAGAGGATTTCTTGTAAAGCATAATACCAGTGGCATACAATGGTTTTTATAATTTACAAACCCTGAAGGGAGCAACCTTCCCCTGTATGTGCTACTAGCTACAATAAAAATATCCACAAAAAAAGACATCACTTCCAATCACAAAAAAAACCCTTGTACACAGTAGGAAATGCCTATGCACACAGTGTTGCCATGAACAACAGACACACAGTGTTGCCATGTAAATTCCTCCCCACAAAAGCAGTCTGAAAGTGAAATCAGGGAACCTTCTCTTGCTCCCAGAATCAGAGAGTCTATTATTCAGTTCAGAATATAACAATAAAAGGCCTTCTCTTGTCAAGTAGAAATACAGTCACCCACCCTTGTTTATTGCTGCACAGTTGACCAATAGTAAACAAAACATTTCATTTTACAAATACAAGCCCATTGTACTTACGCCAATCAATGAATTTTTTGCATTTCCAATTGTGGTTAGGGCACTAAGGTCAAATATAACAACAAACTTTGCATTTGCCACATCAAATACATAGTTCTTGAAAGCATCGTGTTGAATTTCGGAACACGCTTCTGGAAGTTGTAAGCTGCAAAGGAGGCTGTTCAAGGCACACGCCATTTCTCCCAGGATCAGCTTGTAGGCTGTTTCCAGAACAGGAATGTTCTTTAGGCTCAATACTGCTTGATAGACAGCATGTGCTGCTGCAACAACCTGGGAAACAGAAACGTCCAACATGTCACTCAAGTACAGACTGCTTTGAAGTATCAGTGTCTGCAGGTAGTTTGGGGGGGGGGGCTACAACTGCATGCCACACATCTACTACAGTTAATATATCCCATATAAAATAAGCATTATTTAAACAAATGTCATCAGT
The DNA here is from genome assembly GCF_032191835.1 of Heteronotia binoei. Lineage (NCBI taxonomy): Eukaryota > Metazoa > Chordata > Lepidosauria > Squamata > Gekkonidae > Heteronotia > Heteronotia binoei. Next base: position 19,768,582 of record NC_083242.1, on the reverse strand, counting down.
ACTATCTTTTCAAAGAAAAGTTGTTCTGTCAATATAAAGGATAACCTTCAAAATCATGAATTACCATGGCGGTAATCTTAAAACCCTAGCAGGGCTGTCAAACTCATTTGTTATGAGGGTCAGATCTGACATTAACAAAACCTTGTTGGGCCAGGTCATGTTAAGCCGGGTCATATGTGTGCCTATATAAGATTAGGTAGCAGAGATATATACTTTATAAAGGACAGACATACACTATTAAAATGTGGTTTTTTAAAAAAAAACCTTAAAATAAAGCTGCGCAATTGAGAAAGTCTGGCAAAGCAAGCTCTGCCTCCCCCCTTCCTCCCCAAGGGAGGAGCCTCAGCCAATTGAGAAAATAGAGGCTTTGCTCTGTAGCTGCTGTGCTATTGAGCAAACCTGGCAAGGCAAGCTGTGATGGAGAAGGAAGCAGATGACAGTGAATTGTTCAGGGACATGATATGAGTCCTCCGGGGGCCTGATTGGGCCCCCAGGCTGCATGTTTGACACCCCTGCCCTACAGTATATGTAATTGTCACTGGCCAAAAAGTGTATTTCATTCTTTTAAACAATGTTCTGAAGTTCCCCTTCTCTCATACCTCTCTCTGAGCATTCCTCAGACTTCAAAATTCAGCACTATTACCCAAGGATTTAGTCAAGCCCCCTAAAGGAATACACCCACTGTATTTATCTGCCTCTGTAACTATTCATTTATGAAGTCAAGTTGCACCTTTAAGACCAACCAAGTTTTATTTAGACGTAAGCTTTCGTGTGCTAAGCACACTTCATCAGACGATACCTGATTCCCTCGTCTGATGAAGTGTGCTTAGAGAGCACACGAAAGCTTACGTTCGCAATAAAACTTGGTTGGTCTTAAAGGTGCAACTTGACTCCTGCTTTGTTCAACTGCTTCAGACCAACATGGCTGCCTGTCTGGATCTATTCACTTATGGAAAGACTTGTTAAGTACATGAAAGAATTCTGGCAAGGTGGTTAGTAGCAGCATCCATAGGATGACTGGCAACTCATGAGCATCCCACTAAAGCTTCAACTTGCATTGCTCAATGCAGAAAGGAAGAATTAACTCCTCTAAACCAGAATCGTAGAAGCATTCATAGCATATGACAGGAGACAAATGGGTTTATTTACGCCTCAACCGTACTGTGGAATTGTTCTCAACTTAGAGTGGTAAGTAGTAGAGTGTAAGTGCTAATAGGCTGTACTTCAGGGATTATATTTACAAGTGTGCAGATGACAACACCCTGCAGGACAAAGTTGTGGAACTGCTTGCCTGTGCACCCTGCCACAAAAAAGTGCAACTGCAGTGGTCAATTCTATTTCCAAAAGATGAACCCTACTACAAAGAATTCTTCTGGGTTACCCTCAGGGATACATATTTATGGGCACAGGAGTGTGTCTGTTTTAACATGCTGAAATTTCCATGTCAATGAAGTGTTTTAACGGTGCATACAGATAAAAGAATTACAGCTTTACCTCTTTTTCCTTATGGTAGCGAAGCATAAGCAGTTTAGACTCTGGTATAAACAGCTTCTCTATAAACGATGATGGGAGTTTTGTATTTATTTGTTCCACAATCTAGACAAAATAAGCACTAGTCATATCTACAGTCCCTTGCAAAATCTCGATTTTTAAAAAAAGAAACTTAGCTTTTAAGACATACTATCGGACAACTGCCAAAACTAGCAAACATAAAGCAGTGGCGATGCAGCATTCCTGCTAAGCTTGCTGACTATTCAGAAAAAAGTCAGCCTACTGTTCATCCCAGAGATCATGGCTACAGGACAGTATAATTTGTCAGGGAGATCAGCATTACAATAGTTCTTAGTTTTAGTAGGGGAATTTGGTACAAGCTTCACCTACATTTTAGCAGTAAAACAAGTTTATATACAGATATATATATATATATATAGAGAGAGAGAGAGAGAGAGAGAGAGAGAGAGAGAGAGAGAGCGCCAACCATCATTTATGAAGCTTTATTCCTTTTTCCCCTACAAAAACCCCTTAATTTCTCCACTCCCACTCCTTTTAAAACATCTAGCCTGACGAGTCCTCTAGAACTCAAAAGTTTGCATATGGTTTTGTGCTCTGTGGCCTTAAAACAGTATTACATAGATTTTGCTTCTCCCAATTGGAACACCACAGCTACTTTCAATTTCTACGAAAGAGTTAGCTCACCCCACCCCATCTTCTCCCACGTCATAGGGAAACCACCCCAATGAGTCTACAATCTAAAAACGAAACTAGGTTTTACCAAAGCCCTCTCTTATTAACTGGTTTAGATCCTGGGGGGGAAGGGGAATGCTATTCATTCAGTAAACCCAGATATTATGAGGGTGGTATGTACCAGCATCAATAAGTTCAACACCGAGATGATATAATCAGTACCACAAGCCTGACAATTCTCCAGCTGATCCAGTCCATAGGTAATGACCATGTCACAATGAATGTTCATGCTGGGATCCAGACTGCCAAGCAAGACACCAACACACTCATTGGCAGCCGTCAAGACAGCTTCCGAAAAGAACACTTGGTTGGTGGCCGTCACGCACCTCATGACTCTGTACAGAACCTTGGGGAAAAGGAGGGGAAAATAAGTTCACAGCACTGGTTAACCGCCATTTTCCTCTGAGTTAGCGCTAAAACTGTACTGCTATTTAGAGCCATTCCCATCATCTCTTTGCTATGAAGAACGTACTGTACTGCAATGTTCCCTCTAAGCTTACTGTGAGCTAAAAAAGGTAAAGGTCATCCCCTGTGCAAGCACCAGTCGTTTCCAACTCTGGGGTGATGTCACATCATGACGTTTCCATGGCAAACCTTTTTTAAGGGGTAGTTTACTATTGCCTTCCCCAGTCATCTACACTTTCCCCCCAGCAAGCTAGCTCAGTTTTTTAGCCTCCGGCTCACATGTTTTTTTTTCTCAGCTCAGGAAAAATGGTTCCAAAGCAAACTAATTTATGCAGTAGCTCACAACTTTAGTGCCAATAGCTCACAAAGTAGATGTTTTTGCTCACAATTCTCCACAGCTTAAAGGGAACATTGCTATACTGCATAAAAACATAGCCACTACTTAACCAAACAAGGAGAGAAAGAAAAACCAAAAGGAAAGCATGAAGAACACATGTGTTACATTCCACTGATTTAAAAAGTAAGAGATCTAAAGCACAGGCTGAATGGTTAGATTCTCCACCACTCGATGTTTATATTCAGTCCCTATAACTCATAAACCTAACTAGCAAGTGGCATAAAGTGTACCAAGAAGTCTTACATCAGTTACGTAAGCTTCAGTAATTGGTGGCCCTCTGATGGGACTAAACCGTTCCCCGATACTTCTCACCACTGTACTGAAAACCCGAAGCAGTGCCGCCAGTTTGGGCAGCGAAACAGAAGGAGGTGGTATATCTTCATCAACAGATTCTCCAGATGCCACATGGCTGAGGTCCTACATCAAAACAAAAGAGAGTGTGAAGATCGAAGCACCATTTTAACATGAGTCTTCTGCACCAACATCAGCATGACAAGATTAAGCCTTTTTTTTTTCTTTTCCCTCTTCTTGTTTCTTTTGTTTTATTGCTGAATCTGGTTGTTTGATGCTATGGCAATATGTGCTAATGCAATAAATTGAATTGAATTGAAATTGATTAAGCCTGGTTTTCTATCTGCTAATGGACGGTCGGCCTGACTGCGTCCCAGAGAACTTAGACCGGGCCCTGCAGGATTTGGCAACCTGGTTGAGAAGGAGCGGGCTGAAACTGAATCCAGCGAAGACAGAAGTCCTCTGTCTGGGTCGGGGCGCTCGGGGAGGGGAAATACCTCTCCCGATCTTCGACGGGGCGCCGCTGAAGGCGGCGCACCGGGTTAGGAGCCTGGGAGTTTTACTGGAGCCTGCATTATCAATGGAGGCCCAGATTGCAGCCACTGCCAAGTCAGCCTTTTTCCATCTAAGGCGGGCAAAGCAATTGGCTCCCTTCCTAGAGCGCCAAGATCTGGCAATGGTGCTTCATGCAACGGTCACCTCGAGACTGGATTACTGTAATGCCCTCTACATGGGGCTGCCTCTGTACCAAACCCGGAAGCTGCAGCTGGTGCAGAACGCAGCAGCTAGACTGTTGTTAGGGCTTCCTAAATGGGAGCACATACAGCCTGGGCTGCGCGAACTGCACTGGCTGCCAGTCATATACCGGGTTCGTTACAAAGTGCTGGTCATTACCTTTAAAGCCCTATATGGTCGAGGACCTGTCTACTTTAGGGACCGTCTCTCCCCACATGAACCCCAGAGAGCACTGAGGTCAGCCGGGAAAAACTTGCTGACTATCCCCGGACCGAGAGAGGTGAAGCTGCTAAGTACCCGTAACCGGGCCTTCTCCTCTATAGCCCCGAGCCTATGGAACCAACTTCCAGAGGAAATGCGGGCCCTGCGGGACCTTGAACAGTTCCGCAGGGCCTGCAAGACCTTCCTCTTCCGACTGGCTTTCGCTGATGAAAACGGAAATTGCGAAGGAAACCGCCATCATAAACATAAGCAGCAAACATAGCATTAGCACTTATTAATTTTAATTTAATCAACTTTTAAAGCCTACGTAGAATTTTAATTAAAATGTTTACAATGTTTAAATGTATTTTTTATCTATTTCTGTATAACTAAACCTAAATTGTGTTGTTAGCCGCCCTGAGCCTGCTTCGGCGGGGAGGGCGGGATACAAATAAAATTTTGTTGTTGTTGTTGTTGTTTCAGACCACTCAACTTGCACACACCCCTTTCATATACGCTAAAGCAGGAGTGTCAAACATGCAACATGTGAGTCGGAACCAGCCTGGGTTCTCTTCCAGCCTGCAAGTGACTGGTGCAAGGGAGAGAAGGGTAGAGGGTGCTCAGGGGAGGCGTGGGCACATGTGATGTGAGGTGTGTGGATGAAGCTCTCAAGAAACAGAAAGGAAATTTCTGGTGGCAGGGCTAAGAGGCTGAGGTCAAATAGTACGGAGGGAAATGGACAGTGAAAATGGAGAAAGAGGATGGAGAAAGAGTAGGTGCTTCCTCCAACTACAGCTCAGCGAGGACCGGAGAAGCCACTACATGAACCCTTGTTATCTGGGTCACCCAGGGCCAGTTGCTCAGTCTGGCCCACCTCACAGGTTGTTGGTGGTGGGGGGGATAAGGCGGTGGAGGGGAAGTCCAATGTGCATCCTTGAGATCCTCAGAGGTCAAACAGGGGAAGAGAAGAAATGATGGATGTAGGCAAAGAGGGGAAACAAGGATCATAGCCGTGTATGAGGTACTGGAAAGCTCCCTTATTTACTTGCAAGAAAGATGACTCGTCTCCCAAAAGCACTATATATATTTAAAAAGTAACTAATTTCTATGGAAATGTAAAATATTCCCCCTTTTACACTATTCCTTGGGGGAAAAAACCTAGTCTCTCATATAATTAAATGCATTTATTGTGGCTTTTGTGGGTTCCCCAGTAAATCAATAGCTTTCACTGCTAGAAATCAACTGCTTTTGTTTGTATTTTGAGAAAAAATAATATTGTTAATTGGGTTTGCCTTTGCCCTTTATAAAGTTTATATTTCAAGTCCCCGAGATATACAACCCAACCAGACAAAGTCACATTTATGTTAGATCTAGGGTGACCATAATGTCTGAAGGCCAGCCAGGGACACGGGGGGGGGGGGGGGGGGGGGGGGGGTGTGCCGCCGGAAACAGGAAGTGACGTCACTTCCGGTGACGTCACTTCCGGTGATGTCATGCCACCACCGGAAACAGGAAGTGGCATCACTTCCTGTGACATCATTTCCCCCGCGTCACCTGCCGGAAACAGGAAGTGACTTCACAGCACTTCCTGTGACGTCCCCAAAAATCCCCCAAATATCACCGCCGGAAACAATTTTGCTCTCAAATCCTGTATATACTTCATCAGTATATGGGATAAGGCACTTTCTCAACTGTGCTGCATAATGCAGCCTATTTATTTTGTCCTGTTGGCTCTGTTGGCTCTATCTGCGCCACCTTCATCACTTTCGGGGTGTGGATCCCCCAGTGGGGTGGTCTCCCGACTCCCTCCGCTGACTGTTTCTGATAGCCCTGCGCCCCCTCTTTCATTTGATATGTGTCCCGTGCGGGTGCCACCCTCCCGCCGGGAGATGCCGCAAAATGAGCCCCCTTGAGGCTTATGGCGGCAGGGCTCGGGGGAAGCGAGCTAGACTGCTGTTCTTTTGAGGGGTTATAGAGTGTTTCGAGCCCGTCCCTGTGGCATCGGTCCCATCGTTGTGGGGCCCAGGGGGCCGGCGCAGCGGCACGCCGAAGCAGCCTGTCACTAATAACACCGGTCAAGATGCAGGACAGGAACCTGGAAGTGACCGACAGGCTGCTTCAGCGTGCTGCTGCGCCGGCCCCCTGGGCCCCACAACGATGGGACCGATGCCACAGGGACGGGCTCGAAACACTCTATAACCCCTCAAAAGAACAGCAGTCTAGCTCGCTTCCCCCGAGCCCTGCCGCCATAAGCCTCAAGGGGGCTCATTTTGCGGCATCTCCCGGCGGGAGGGTGGCACCCGCACGGGACACATATCAAATGAGAGAGGGGGCGCAGGGCTCTCAGAAACAGCCGGCGGAGGGAGTCGGGAGACCACTCCACTGGGGGATCCACACCCCGAAAGTGATGAAGGTGGCGCAGATAGAGCCAACAGAGCCAACAGGACAAAATAAATAGGCTGCATTATGCAGCACAGTTGAGAAAGTGCCTTATCCCATATACTGATGAAGTAAATACAGGATCTGAGAACAAAATTGCACTAGAAGACACAAACACAAAGCTCCCTTACACTGAATCAGTGCTTGGGTCCACCAAAGTCAGTATTGTCACATAAGAGAAGCCCTGTTGGATCAGGCCAGTGGCCCCTCCAGTCCAACACTCTGCATCACATAACAACATAAGAGAAGCCCTGTTGGATCAGGCCAGTGGCCCATCCAGTCCAACACTCTGCGTCACATAACAACATAAGAGAAGCCCTGTTGGATCAGGCCAGTGGCCCATCCAGTCCAACACTCTGCATCACATAACAACATAAGAGAAGCCCTGTTGGATCAGGCCAGTGGCCCATCCAGTCCAACACTCTGCGTCACATAAGAACATAAGAGAAGCCCTGTTGGATCAGGCCAGTGGCCCATCCAGTCCAACACTCTGTGTCACATAAGAACATAAGAGAAGCCCTGTTGGATCAGGCCAGTGGCCCATCCAGTCCAACACTCTGCATCACATAACAACATAAGAGAAGCCCTGTTGGATCAGGCCAGTGGCCCATCCAGTCCAACACTCTGCATCACATAACAACATAAGGAGGGAGGGAGGGAAGGAAGGAAGGAAGGAAGGGAGAAAGGGAGGGAGGGAAGAAGGGAAGAAAGGAAGAAGGGAGGGAGGGAAGGGAGGGAGGAAGGAAGGAAGGGAGGGAGGGAGGGAGGGAGGGAGGGAAGGAAGGGAGGGAGGGAGGGAGGGAGGGAGGGAAGGAAGGAAGGAAGGAAGGAAGGAAGGAAGGAAGGAAGGAAGGAAGGAAGGAAGGAAGGAAGGAAGGAAGGAGGGAAGGAGGGAAGGAGGGAAGGAGGGAAGGAGGGAAGGAGGGAAGGAAGGAAGGAAGGAAGGAAGGAAGGAAGGAAGGAAGGAAGGAAGGAAGGAAGGAAGGGAGGGAGGGAAGGAAGGAAGGGGGGAGGGAAGGAAGGAAGGAAGGAAGGAAGGAAGGAAGGAAGGAAGGAAGGAAGGAAGGAAGGAAGGAAGGAAGGAAGGAAGGAAGGGGGAGGGAGGGAAGGAAGGAAGGAAGGCAAGGGAGGGAGGGAAGGAAGGAAGAAAGGAAGGGAGGGAGGAGGGAGGGAAGGAAGGAAGGCCGCCCCCCGCCCCCCCCCCCCCGCTTTCGGCCCCCTTACCTTATTCCAGGGCGGCGGAGTCCAGCGGCGGCGGCGGCGGGGAGTCCTCCGGCGGCGGCGTCGCGGCGAGGGAGGGAGGGAGCTGCCGGCGCTGGCCTCCAGGGACCAGCGCCGGCTGCTCCGCGGCTCCCCCGCGGCCTCCCTGCTCTCTGGAGGCCCTCCGCTGCTCCCTGGAGGGAGGGAGGGAGCTGCCGGCGCTGGCCTCCAGGGACCAGCGCCGGCTGCTCCGCGGCTTCCCCGCGGCCTCCGCTGGTCCCTGCAGGCCCTCCAGAGACTCTGGAGGGCCTGCAGGGACCAGCGGAGGCCGCGGGGAAGCCTTCGCTGGCCGGCGCTGGTCCCGGAAGGCCTTCCAGAGGCTCTGGAAGGCCTTCCGGGACCAGCGCCGGGTGCCCCGCGGCTTCCCCGCGGCCTCCGCTGGTCCCTGGAGGCCCTCCAGAGACTCTGGAGGGCCTACAGGGACCAGCGGAGGCCGCGGGGAAGCCTTCGCTGGCCGGCGCTGGTCCCCGAAGGCCTTCCAGAGGCTCTGGAAGGCCTTCCGGGACCAGCGCCGGGTGCCCCGCGGCTTCCCCGCGGCCTCCGCTGGTCCCTGCAGGCCCTCCAGAGACTCTGGAGGGCCTACAGGGACCAGCGGAGGCCGCGGGGAAGCCTTCGCTGGCCGGCGCTGGTCCCCGAAGGCCTTCCAGAGGCTCTGGAAGGCCTTCCGGGACCAGCGCCGGGTGCCCCGCGGCTTCCCCCGCGGCCTCCGCTGGTCCCTGCAGGCCCTCCAGAGACTCTGGAGGGCCTACAGGGACCAGCGGAGGCCGCGGGGAAGCCTTCGCTGGCCGGCGCTGGTCCCCGAAGGCCTTCCAGAGGCTCTGGAAGGCCTTCCGGGACCAGCGCCGGGTGCCCCGCGGCTTCCCCCGCGGCCTCCGCTGGTCCCTGCAGGCCCTCCAGAGACTCTGGAGGGCCTACAGGGACCAGCGGAGGCCGCGGGGAAGCCTTCGCTGGCCGGCGCTGGTCCCCGAAGGCCTTCCAGAGCCTCTGGAAGGCCTTCCGGGACCAGCGCCGGGTGCCCCGCGGCTTCCCCGCGGCCTCCGCTGGTCCCTGCAGGCCGTCCAGAGACTCTGGAGGGCCTACAGGGACCAGCGGAGGCCGCGGGGAAGCCTTCGCTGGCCGGCGCTGGTCCCGGAAGGCCTTCCAGAGGCTCTGGAAGGCCTTCCGGGACCAGCGCCGGGTGCCCCGCGGCTCCCCCGCGGCCTCCGCTGGTCCCTGCAGGCCCTCCAGAGACTCTGGAGGGCCTCCAGGGACCAGCGGAGGCCGCGGGGAAGCCTTCGCTGGCCGGCGCTGGTCCCCGAAGGCCTTCCAGAGGCTCTGGAAGGCCTTCCGGGACCAGCGCCGGGTGCCCCGCGGCTTCCCCGCGGCCTCCGCTGGTCCCTGCAGGCCCTCCAGAGACTCTGGAGGGCCTACAGGGACCAGCGGAGGCCGCGGGGAAGCCTTCGCTGGCCGGCGCTGGTCCCCGAAGGCCTTCCAGAGCCTCTGGAAGGCCTTCCGGGACCAGCGCCGGGTGCCCCGCGGCTTCCCCGCGGCCTCCGCTGGTCCCTGCAGGCCCTCCAGAGACTCTGGAGGGCCTGCAGGGACCAGCGGAGGCCGCGGGGAAGCCTTCGCTGGCCGGCGCTGGTCCCGGAAGGCCTTCCAGAGGCTCTGGAAGGCCTTCCGGGACCAGCGCCGGGTGCCCCGCGGCTCCCCCCGCGGCCTCCGCTGGTCCCTGCAGGCCCTCCAGAGACTCTGGAGGGCCTGCAGGGACCAGCGGAGGCCGCGGGGAAGCCTTCGCTGGCCGGCGCTGGTCCCCGAAGGCCTTCCAGAGGCTCTGGAAGGCCTTCCGGGACCAGCGCCGGGTGCCCCGCGGCTCCCCCGCGGCCTCCGCTGGTCCCTGCAGGCCCTCCAGAGACTCTGGAGGGCCTGCAGGGACCAGCGGAGGCCGCGGGGAAGCCTTCGCTGGCCGGCGCTGGTCCCCGAAGGCCTTCCAGAGGCTCTGGAAGGCCTTCGGGGACCAGCGCCGGGTGCCCCACGGCCTCTCCGCGGCCTCCGCTGGTCGCTGGAGGCCCTCCAGAGTCTCTGGAGGGCTTCCAGCGACCAGCGGAGGCCACGGAGAGGCCTCCACCACTGCCGCCGGGCCCCGCGCGCGGGCGGGGAAGGCGGGAAGTGAGGGAGGGAGCGTCCCTGCGCGTGCGCAGGGGCCCTGCGCAGGCGCAGGGACGCTCCCTCCCTCACTCCCCGCCTTCCCCGCCCGCGCCCGCGGCCCACCGGCTCCTGGGCTGCCTAAACCGGGACCTTTAATGGTCCCGGTATAGGCAGCCCGGGATCCGGGATTGGGTGGCCAGATCCGGGAATGTCCCGGGAGACCGGGACGGTCTGGCCACCCTAGTTAGATCTAGCCTTCATAACAAACGAGTCTGACATCTCTGCATTAAAGGGTCTGCGGGTGTAACCCTTTGAAAGGGCTAGGCTGTAAAGTTAATTTTGATTGACTATGATAATGCTTAGATAGAAACAGGCAATTGCAAACCACCTCTGAACATCTCTTGCCTTGAAAACCAGAAGGGGCCGCCATAAATTGACTGTCACTTGATGGCACTTTCTACCACCAAATGAAAGCTGAGCAAACAAAAGCAGTTAAAAGCAAGTCAGATTATCAAAGGGGTGGTCAAACTGTGGCTTGTTCACACATACTGTGTGGCTTTCTAGTCCAAAATGTTGCATATTTTTATCTCCGCTTGAAATGTTATTTTAACATGTTTTACATGAAGTACAACAGCTAAAGGAAGTCAACTCTTTCCCAAATCACAAGCAGTGTGTGCGAATTACACAAGAAGGGAGGTGCCATAGTAGAGTTGGCTCAATATCCTTCTCCTTTCCAGTCATCATCCATATTGTATTACCTCAGCATACGCCTCCATATCCTCTAGAAACTGACCCAAAAGCGTGGTAGAAAATGCGAGATCAGCTACCCAAAAAGGCTCCAGGCTCTGTAGCCATCCTGCCAAAAAAAGAAAATCAGGTTGAAAGTATATTTTGCTTTACTTATTAATAAAGCCAAAGGAACATAAACATAACCATAACAATGAGGTCCAGTTCCGCTGCATGCGGCTACAGATGTCTTCTGGACCAGTCAGCTCTAAAAGTTCTGTCTTAAATAGGGAAATAAAAATTGTGCAGAGTAGTCAACTCATCTAAAAGAAGGTATACAGCCAGACAGAGATAGAGCGTAGCTAATTTGGCACTCTGACCACTAAACCATACTGGCTTGTGGCAAAGCACATGTTTTGTATGTGGAGGTTCCAGGCCCACTCGACAAGGCACTGAAACTACAGGGCTAGCAAAAGCTATCTGCCCAAGAACCAAGGAATCAGACGATCCTGAGCACAGTGGACTAAAGTGACATTATACGGAGAATCCACATCTAGTGAAACTCATTTTGGGTCACGAACATAAGAGAAGCCATGTTGGATCAGACCAATGGCTCATCCAGTCCAACACTCTGTGTCTCACAGTGGCTAATATATGTGTGTGTATACACACACATATATATATATACTGTGGCTAATAGCCACTGATGGACCTCTGCTCCATATTTTTATCCAATCCCCTCTTAAAGCTGGCTATGCCTGTAGCCGCCACCACCAGGAAGAAGCATATGGCTGTCTTGTACAAACATTTCCATTTTTTCAAGACTTACCAGACACTTGCTGCGTCAGAGAAGGTTTCTGAGTGTGATCGATATGCCACCCAACCAGTATGTCAACTGTGTCCTTGGAAAAGCAACAAACAAACAAAAAGTTAACCCATCTGCAAAACATTACATGTCTACGCATTTTTTTTTTAAAAAAGGTGAATACGCTTACCCTAAAGTTTGTGCTGAAAATGTGAGGGTAACATCGAGAAACGAGAAGAATGCACTTGACACATTTACACAGCAGTTCTGGTGTATCCACATTCTCCAGAATAGATTGCAGGCTAGTCATTACAAGCTTTAAAAGGGGCAAAAAAAAAAAGACCCCCCAAAAAGAAATAGAAAGTCAGTTGATTCAAAACACTATTTGCAGACCTCAAGACCACTAATTAAATAAATCACAGAACCTGCTTTAAAATGGATCATTTAGAGAACGCTTGCTTTGAAACAGAAGGCAACTCCAGACTGAACTGTTTGCATTCTCCGCAAGATGTGCGTTCAGCACAGCAGTCATGTGAGTGGAAAGTCTCCTGAGGCCTGCCAAGAGCTGACAGCTCCAAAATAAGGCAGGGCTGTCCTATGGTCTACTGAAAAGGACACACCCTCTCTTATCACCTGCCTTTCCTTATATGTCTACTCACTAGGCTCCTCCCATTTTATCCCAACTTTCCACTCTTCTTTTGGAGTATTCCTGTCCTTCCCAGGCTCCACAGACTTCTAGCAGGTATACAGAAGGGTAGCAAAACACAAGTCTGATTAAGGAATACCTGTGCTCCCAAGTGAGAGCTTAACCTGCACACTTTTAATAACTTTTACTCACTTCATCTTTGAGTGTGTAGTCACATAAAAAAACAAACATTCTTCTAGCTTGTGAAAGGCTGGAAGATTTTTTATGTGTAGCTTTACAAAGAGTCTGATCAACAAGACTGCCAGTCTTGATTGTGGACGCTGCTCCTTTAAGACTGTTGCAGGTAACCATTTTTTCCTCTATTTACTTAGTTTCTTTCAAAGCAACCCTCAGTACAGAGATCTTTTGAAAAATAGCAGACTTTTAAACATTTCTCTCTCAACCCCTAAATATAATTTATCATTCTCATTCATTACTAAGACAACAAGAGGGTTTAATAACAGCTTCACAGAAAAATTCCTATCCACACTAGATGCACAAGTGTCAAAAGCTCAATACAATTAAACAGCTAAATACATTTTGACAAATCTCTCCATTTGGGATATTCTTCTATATAAAACATCCCTGCACGCATTCTGCATGCCCTTTTGGACGAAGAAAGACAGGTTGCTTACCTGTAACTGTAGATCTTCGAGTGGTCATCTGTGCATTCACACTCATGGGATATAGCACCTGCGCCGATCCCCCGAATCGGTACCTAAAAAGCCCAGGATTTTTTTGCGCTCGGCGCCAGTGGGCATGCACGGGCGTCCCAGCACGCATGCTCACCAGCGTGCGGATCCCACCAGTTCCTTCTTGACCGCTGGAAGCCCCCTAACATAAGGAGACCGTCAGCAGTGGGGAAGGAGGGCAGGTAGTGTGAATGCACAGATGACCACTCGAAAATCTACAGTTACAGGTAAGCAACCTGTCGTCTATCTTCTTCACGGTCTCTGTGCTTCCCACTCATGGGAGATTAGCAAGCAAGACATACCTGGAGGCGGGAAGACAGTCAACCAGAAGAGACAGCTTGCTGCACCGCAGCTCCCAGACGAGTCCTCTGCTGAGCATGCACATCCAGAGCGTAGTGCTTCATGAAAGCATGCGGAGAGGACCAGGTGGCAGCCTTGCACACATCCATCAGGGAAATCCTTTCAGGAACATCCTTTCAGGAATGCCATCGCCATCACTCTAGTAGAGTGTCCACGAATGGCCCCAGGCAACGGCTTCTTTGCCAGCAAGTAGCACAGTTTAATAGTCTCAGTGAGCCACTTGGAAAGCCACTGAGATGAGATTCTGGAGCCCAACTTAGGAGCAGCATAAGAAACAAAAAGATGCTGGTCCTGGCGAAAACTCTTAGAACGACTCAAATAAAACAATAAGGCACGCTTAACATCCAGAGCATGCCACCTACGTTCCTCATCCGAGGAAGGCGTAGGATAAAATGTGGGTAACCAAACTTCCAACTTAAGGTGAAACTGGGAAACCACCTTAGGAAGAAAAGCAATATCAAGAGCCAACAACACTCCAGACACCTGAAATACTAAGTATGGGTAGTCACAACGCATAGCTATGAGCTCCCCTGCACGGCGTGTCGATGTGCTTGCTACCAAAAAAGCAGTCTTCCATGACAGAAGCTGTAAAGAACATATGGCCATTGGCTCGAAGGGACACCGAGTCAACCTGTCCAAAACTAAAGTCAAGTCCCACAGCTGTGGGGGTGACCTCGATGGAGGATGCAATCTGAGCAGATCTTTTAGAAACCTCTTAGAATGAGGGTGTGCAAAAACTGAATGCCCCTCAACAGGCTCGTAGTATGCTGATATCGCTGCTAAATAAACTTTAACTGATGAAAAAGCAAGGCCAGCATCCACCAGAGATAATCAAAAATCACCGATAGCCCCACCCGTTGGGGTGAGACTGTAGGCTCAGTTAAGAACTGAAGAAACTTCTGCCATTTCCTATCATAGGAAGCAGGAGTAGACAACTTCCTACTATTTAAGAAGACGTGCTGGACTCTGCTGGAGAACCCACAGGGTCAATGAACCACGCTTTCAGCTTCAGGTGAGGGACATTGTGATGGAATACATGTCCGTCCTGGGCTGACAGAAGGCCCGGTTCCGCCAGAAACTGATAGAAAGCCCCCCTCGCTAGTTGAAGCAAGATCGGGGCCGAGGCCACCATGGTGTCACTAGGATGCAGCATGGCCTTTCTCTTACAATTTTGTTGACAACTCTTGTCAGCAATGGCAGAGGCGGAACCAATCGTTCCACGGGAACATCAGGCCGTCTCCCAATGACTCTGGATCCGTGCCCCCCTGGAACAAAACAGAGGGCACTTCCGGTTCCTGGCTGTGGCAAGCACATCCACCTGAGGATACCCCCAGGGCTGAAACACAGGTTGAAGGAAGTCCCACTGTATCTCCCACTCATGTGGAGATGCTGCTCCTCTGCTCAACGAGTCCGCCTGCAGATTGAGCACCCCTGGAAGGTGTGCAGCCCTTACAAAGATGTCATGCTCCAGGCACTCCATCCACAGCTCTAGTGCTAGCACACAGAATTGTCGGGAGACTGTCCCACCCTGCCTGTTGATACAACACAGGGCTGTAATATTGTCTGTCCACTGCAGCTGTTGTGCTGTGCCCCATTTCCGCCTCTGGAAAAGATTGACAAGATTGATGATGTCCATCGCTCTCTGCTGAGGCAGAAAGGTTTGTGTCCAGCAAAGTTCCTATGAACTGAACTGTCCGTGATGGAGTAAGATGAGACTTTTCCATGTTGAGCTGCAGACCGAAGGTGTGAAGAAGATGAAGAGTGGTGGTAATATGGCTGGAAAGACTTTCTTTCGACTCTGCCACAAGGAGCCAATCGTCGATGTATGGAAAGACGACGATACCTTGAAGCCGGAGATGTGCAGCCACAACACTCATCATCTTGGTGAACACCCGAGGTGCAGTGCACAGACCGAACGGAAAGGCTTTGTACTGGAAGTGGTTGGAACCTACTGCAAAACGAAGGAAATGCCTGAACGCAGGGTGGATGCTGATGTGGAAGTAGGCATCCTTGAGATCCAACGTTGCCATCCCCCTGGTTGATGAGGGGAAGGATCGTTTGCAGAGTGGACACTCTGAATTTCTGGTACACGATAAACTCATTCAGATTCCGAAGGTCCATAATTGCTCTCAATACCCCATCCCGTTTGGGAACCAGAAACTAATGGGAGTAGAACCGTTCTTGCCAGCAGAGGTGGGGAAGGGGGTGTGATGACAATCACTGATTGAGTCGGAACCTGAACAAAGTCTATCTTGTATCCTTCTGCAATGATGGAAAGAGCCCACCTGTCTGTGGAGGTGGACTCCCAAGCCGGAAGATATTGACGGAGACAGATGGTAGATGAAGTAGGAGCGGCGATGCATGCTACTGGAAAGTCAAAGGCCCTGCTTTTGTGGGCGAGCACCCTTAGATTTGCCGGTGGCTTGTGCTGAAGCAAACCTGTTTTGGTTGTTTCCCCTGTAAGGAGACCTATTTTCTGGTTGGGAAGATCGAGGTCTCCACTGCTGCTCAGGGGAGAATTATTGGTAGGGCCGCTTAGGCCAAGGTTTGTGCCACTGCTTAGGCTTGGCAGCAATGGATGGGGCCGGGACACCCAGGTTCCTCGAGGTCTTTATGCTCTTGTCCATCTCTTGGAGGACACTGTTGGTGGTTGAGCTGAAAAGACCTTCACCCTCAAAGGGTAAGTCCTCCACAAAGGCCCTGGTGTCAGGTTGAAGAGCCATAGACCTCAGCCAAGAGTGACGGCATAGGGAGACATGATGCTTTTGGCTGATACGTCAACCATGTGCTTTGCTGAAGTCAGTTGTTGCTTGGCTACAGCAAAGCCCTCCTTCTGTAACTTCCAGAACACAGATCTCTTTTCCTCGCTCAGGGAGGACAAAAGGGGGGTGAGCTGCTCCCAAACTGAGTATTGGTATCTAGCCATGCAAGCAGCATAATTAAGATACCTTTACTCCTAAAGCTCCAGCCGAATAAAACTTCCGACCAGCATTCTCCAATTTCTTGCCCTCCTTGTCAGGTGGAGAATAATGGGTCTCGCGGGCCTTGGATGACGAGGAGACTACCACCGAGTTGGGTTTGGGGTGCGCAAATAGAAACTCAGCACCAGCCTCCTGGACCCGATACATATGATCCAATCTCCTAGAAGAAATAGGAGTGGACGCTGGCTTCGCCCAAGGCTCCTTCACTGCCTGCAGGATGACTTTCGTTTCAGGCAATGCCACAGCTGTCGATGTGTCCCTCAGCATAATATAGAAGACTGTGACATCGACGACTGGCTGCGGTTGCATCACTGTGAGGGAGAGAGAGTGTGCCATCCGCTTCACCAGGTCCCCATACGACTTCAGATCTTCCGATGGTGAAATGGGAAGGTCCTCAGCGATATGCGACTCTGGCAAAGGTTCCACAGCTCTGTCCGGGTCATCGGTACCGACCTCGGAGTCCCTTCTTACTGAGTGCTTGGAGAGTATCGGGGTCGAAGCTCGCTCGGGTGACCACAGAGATACCGACGATCGAGCTTGGACATCTTCCACCCTCTCTCTACGTCTCTCAGGAGGGATTGACACTGATGCCAATGCTCGCTGCCTAGAGTGATGCGAAACTCTCAAGTGATGAGAGACCTCCGACTGCTGATCCCAGTCAGGAAAGTCACGTGGAGGATACCACTGGTATGGTGGATACAGGTAACCATAAGAAGGCCACTGACATTGATCCCATGGTGGAAGCAGCGGGAAGCATCAAACCATCGTCGTTGGCTCTAGCTCTCTCCGACCCATAGTCAATGCAGGTGCCAGGGGTTCGTTCGGTACCGAAGCCTCGATCTCTGAGATCGAACCACTGTCGCTCCGATAAGTGGGTGCACTGGGTCAGGTCTATCTCGTGCTCCGATCCCGACAGGCGGAGCTGCTGCGATTCTCTGCCTCTCAATGCTGAAGGACTTCTTGGACGTGGAGATGCCAGGATCTTTCAGGGTGGAGCAGCTTGCGTCGACACCGAAGCGTCCCGAGAAGGAGATGGAATGCGGGAGAGTCTGGTCTTTCTCTTCTCCTTCAACTTCGATGTCTTCGGGAGGGACGATTGGGTCCCCGAATCGTCCTTAAGCTTCTTGGCCGGAGTCACCATTGACCCTTCAGAGGATCATTTAGTGGGTCAGCCTCGCTTGGTTGGCATATCGGTCTGCACCAGCGATGGATCGACCAATGCAACCGTCGGGGCCGATGCAGCCTCTTCCATCGGTACCGACAGACCCTTAGCCATTTTCGGCGGATGAAGAGCCGATTCCACAAGTGCCACAGATAGCCTCGCAGCACGGTTTTTGCGGATTTGCTTAGAGAAGGCTAAGCAGTGCAGGCACGAATCAACTCTGTGTCCTTCGCCCAGACACAATAAGCAGAGGGAGTGACCATCAGGAGGTGCGATCTTACCACACGAGTGGCACCTCTTAAAAAAAACCCAATGCCTTTCCATAGGCGTCAAAGAAAAAACCACACAGAAAGATTTCTGAGGGAAAAAGGGGGGAAAAACAAAGCCCCGAGGGGCGAAGTCCAACAATTTTTTTTCCAACAACAATAACTATCTTAACAACTAACTAACTAACTACACTAAGAAAACAACAAACGGGCTATATACAATAAGAAGAAACAATCCAAAGGATTGCTGTACCGACCAGAGAAATGAAAGGAGATCCTCTCAGCGCAGCGGTCAAAAAGGAACTGGCGGGATCCGTGCGCTGGCACCTGTGAGCATGCGTGCTGGGATACCCGCGCATGCTCACCAGCGCCGAGTGCGAAAAAATCCCGGGCTTTTTAGGTACCAATTCGGGGGATCAGCACAAGCGCTATATCCCATGAGTGTGAAGATCTTACTATTGTTACCCAGCTTGGGTCCTGATGTGGTTAGGAGAAAGGCAGGCTTACAAATATTTTAAATTAAATTAAAATAAATATCCCCTGAAGAAGACATGTCAAAATGCATTAGATATATTCCTTTTTATATACATTTTTTTGGCACATGCTTTGGTTCATTTCCCCTTGACTTTTCCAACCATTTTCAGTGCTGCGCTCTCTTCCTTTTAGCTATTACTATTAGATGATCAGGTAGTGAAACAGAAGTTGTGGTAGGTGCCTTCGGGGTGAGAACACAGAACCCCCCCCAAAAAAACCATCCAAAACAGAATTTCTGGATTCCAGATATTTTCTAAAGAGTTTCACAAAGCACTATATAGTATGGCTTTAACACACTAATACACAAAGCTGCTTACAATTCAGTTTATTCATTTAAGAAAGTCATTCCACAAAAAGTCAAATGGATTCACTTTTACTTTTTCTCTTACTTGCATTACAGATGAAAAGGCTTTCTTTTCTCCCACAGTCTCCAATGCTTTGTACGTTGCACACAAATAAAGAAGTTTAACTTCGTCTTTAGTGGATGAGCTAAATTTGCTAAAAATCCATTTAAAGATCTTCTCAGCTTCGTAGCTCAGAGAAGCACAAAGCAGACCAAGACAGCAAGCGCCTTCCTGTCTCAGTTCTTGAAGCAATTTGCTACTGCATTGACACAGAAGACAAAAACACTTTTTACTTATGGAAACTGAACCTTTAACCAATCAGGATGAGAGATCTGTACGATCAGTTATCAATGAATACTACACTTCCTCTAGCAAAAATGTGAAGGCCCACAATCATTAATAGTGGGGTCTCTCTATTTGCCCACACTTACCCAATGTCCCAGAAGTACTTTTTAGGACTTTCCTCCCACGACCCCTCCCCTTGTGTGGAAGCTGCTCCCCCCCCCCCACAAACACGAATCCTCTCACCCACATACATCTAGGCAAACACTCTCTCACTGAGAAAAATGTTTGTCAGTTGAATTTTGTTTGCTGGGTGACCTTGTCATAAGCTTACAAGTTCTCCCTCAGAAAATTCAACTTGGAAAACGCCATAGAATCATCCAGCTTTTTGGAAAACAAAACTAAATTGATAGCACCTTCTGAAAACCTCTGGACTGCTTACATTGCTGCATTCCAACTTACCTTTCATTAAGCACATCATGTATGGCTGTCAAGATATTATCCAGTTGTTTAACTAGCACCTGAAACAGGAGACATAAACAACTTTTAGACATTGTGCTACTGTGATACAAGATCAGCTTGCTCTCTCTCTCTCTCGGCTTGGCTTCGCGAACGAAGATTTAAGAAGGGTGCAATAGTCCACGTTTGCTGCAGGCTCGCTGGTGGCTGACAAGACCAATGTGGGACAGGCAGGTCCGGCCACAGCGGCTGCAGGGAAAAGTCTGATTTAGGGTTGGTCCTGTAGCAGTGCGATTCTTCCTCAATCTCCTTTTGTCCTCAAGACCAGCTATGTGTGTGTTCTCAAAGGAAGAGACAGCCTGGTGGATGGTGTGCCTCCATGCTTTGCGATCTGAGGCTAGGTCAGACCACTGGTGATGGTTGATGTGACAGGTGCTAAGGGATTTCTTCAAGGAGTCCTTGTACCTCTTGCTATTATTGTTTAAAAAGACTAACAGTATTTGAAGCACCACAGGTGCCTCATACTTTCAGCCAACGGATTTCCCATTGAGCAGGATACTGTGCACAGAAGGCCTCTGCAACACTTGCTCAAAATTTTGAGATATCCTATCATTTACATTATTTAGTTTTGAGGGAGGAAATCAAGACCCCAATAAACGCCCCCATCCCATACACACCAGAAGAGGTTAGCCATCCCTTAAGCACTTAAATTGAATTCAAAAGGTCAGTTTATAGGCAAAGCTGAGAGTACTGAAGGGGAGAAAAATGAAAATTTTGCACCCCAGAAAATCCTGCCAGTTCTATAAATGATATAATCAAGGGAATATGAATATGTGAATAAGGAGATGTCAGAGGACTACAGCCTAGATCACATACACACACTTGCCCAATTTTATACCCAAAAGATGGCCACCTCTCAGTCTGAGGAATACCATATTAATATGTTAACTGAAGACAAATATTTGTGTTACTTAACCAGTTTGTTCTCTGGTTGCTGAATGAATTCTTTCAGTTGCTTTACAGTAGCCAGTCTTCGATCTCTGTCGTCTTCCCGAGTAATCCTCCGAAGAAGATTTGACAGTCGAGACTCATCAGAGTAAGACAATGATCGCTCTAGAAATAGAAGCACGACCATGTATTGTAAGCAGTCGGTACCATCCTGCAGTTGGCTTCCACAGGGAAGGAAGACCATACTCCCTCCAAATATAATATAATCACTCCCGATATCATGTTATAAGACATAGCTTGGCCTGAGGGTGACCCCTAAACGTCAAAAAGGAAAGACATTCCCCTCTCATCCAAAAGAGAATTAATAATGAGTTTCTTGGGAAATTCAGGACTTTGTTATTCTTAACTGCTTTCATCCCCAAACCTGCTTCCTCTCTTCCCACATTCACCCTGGTTAGTATACAATCCTAACACCTGATAGTATCTCCCCATCCTATAGTTGAGGGTCATTACAACCATAAGACATCTCTGGTGAAACAATCAAACTCTGCTCAGCGTTTGATTTCTCTCTTGGGAGACAGCCATTTAGTGTTGTACAAATCTTTGGGCACCTTCCTGTAAACATGTAAACAATATTGTCCTTTTGATGTAGGCACATCAACTTGCTCTAAGGTATCCTTTTTGGGTACAAATGTACCTACATTGTCCCACAGCAGTGTGAGTGCATGTTTCTGATGTCAACCACGCACCAAGCACTAGTAGTTTTGTTCTCTTCAGCAGATTTGAGTCTACAAGACTGGTAAATATGGTCCATCTTAAAATACTACTTCCTGCTACCATCTTTGTTTTCCTATTAGAGTGATTCTTAAGTGTACTCTGTGAGCTTGTATTCACTTTGTTAGTTCTCAATAAAATCTCTACTAGTGGAACATCAGCCTAGTCTATTTGAGAATTCTCTGAGGGAAGAAGTCTGATATACATTGCTGGAAGTTCTGTGTTACCCCTCTCACTAAGCTAAATTCCCCAATCAACTAATTATTAGACTATTCCATGTAACAGACTGATATTCAATCAAAATATCAAGATCAAATCCAAAGTGAGGTACAAGCAAACTGTCATAGTAACAGAGAAGGAAAAACACAAGTAGCTCTGTTATCAATTGAAATGTTAGGTTATTGACTCATACCATGCTTTATTTCTAGAAAGGGCCAACTCAGAGCAACTATTGCTAAACCTGTAGCTTTCATACAGCCCATTACTACTGTCTGCCCTCTACTATGGCTGCTTGGTCCAAGGGTTCCTCTGAGCCAGGAATTACTACTCACAGGCCCCATCTTGTCTCATACATAGAATCATAGAACTGGAAGGGACCACCAGGGTCATCTAGTCCAACCCCCTACACAGTGCAGGAAACTCACAAACAACTCCCCCTAAATTCACAGGATCTAAATTCACATATAAGGCAATGCCTCAGTTCCATCGCTTTATTACACTCCAGGGAGATGAAAAACAGCAACCAAGATTGGGCTGTGCAGAGGAACAAGCAGGGCTTCTCAAGGAAGCAAGCTTAATTCTCCATGGCTCCTAAACTGTATAAGCACAAAAATCAGCAGGCTAAAATGTGACACACTGATGGTGAAAAGACCAGCCCACTACCTCAAATCTTGGAGTTACCAGTATGGGGAGGGGGAAGGTACGTTTTACTCCCCAATCACAGTCTCCTTACGTTTCCTATGGAAGACCATACATATTTGTTGGGAGGGGGGGACAAAAAAAAACAAGCTTACTAAACCAATATAAATTACATAATATGTTGACACAGGGATAATAAAACCATACATTAGGTATATAATACACATGAATAGGCAGAGCAGTATGAACAGTATTATAAACAAACTATCAAAATTAGAGGAAGTTAAAAAAACAATAAATCCTGATAATATACATTGTTTGAAATAACACTTTGCTCCACCAGATACATAACTACTGGAAACCAAAACATTTGAAATTTTTGTTGGTATTTTGCTAGATCTGGAATCATAGCATTACAAGTAATTTTACCATACACAAAACTTTCCCAGGTTTTGTTCTGCCACTGACTAACTGTTGGACAAGATCTGTCTCTCCATTTAGTGGCAATGACTAATCTAGTCAGTGCCAACAGATAGGAAATTAAAGTAAATGTCAGTTTAGTACTTGGAAAAGAAGGCCACAATCCCAGTAGGACTGTTTCGGGAAATCCATAAATATCACTGAGAACTGACCCTATCCCTGCTTGCAACACTCTACCTGTTCTTCCATATAGTCCAGTCTGTTCCTGTCACATTGATCACGGCAAGGAAGATATTTCAATGGCTCCCCTCAACTTGTACATCACAAAATAAATTGGTCCAGCTAGAAAATCCTGTTCCAGACCCTGGGGCCACCAGGAGTAAATTCAGGGGTGGAATTCTAGCAGGAGCTCCTTTGCATACTAGGCCACACATCCCTGATGTAGCCAATCCTCCAAGAGCTTACAAGGCTCTTTTTTGTAAGCTCTTGGAGGATTGGCTACATCAGGGTGTGTGGCCTAATATGCAAAGAAGCTTCTGCTAGAATTCCACCCCTAAGTAAATTTAACACCCATGTTGTCAGAGTCCAAGATCACACCCCTTTATATTTCCCATAAGAGTGAGCAGATGTCATTCGCCTGCACCAAATGCTGCAAGGCCTGTTCTCCAAGACAGAAAGCATGCAATGAAGAAGTGTCCTCCCACACAGAAATATTATTCCTCTACCACCTCCTTCACAATACATCACTGTAAAAACATAAAGATTCAGCCACAAATGCTTTTCCAGGGGAAAGTTTGCACTTTTAATTCATGTTTTCCCCTCTCTTGCTCCATTTAGTCTTCTTACAAGAAAAAAAATCCTGGCCTATTTCACAGAGTCAGCTACTATGTTATACCAGGAAACACCTACGTAGGAATGGATCTGTGGCAAACTACGATATAAGTGTCACAGAGTGTTACATTTGCAGACACACACAAGGGGTTCCGAATCCATTTTCTGACTGTGACACATTCTCCAAAAGAAAGATTTTATGGTAACCGTTCATCTTGCCACCACACATTTTGAGATTCCTCAGTCCAATAGGACCGTAAATCTGCTTGAGGGCCTTTAGATACAGTTGTATTGGACATGTATACCTCAAACTAGGAGTAAATCTTACCTTGTGTTTTCCTCATGTCTTTTGCGACTAAAGCACGATTCCCATGCTGAACACTGGTAAAATCAGGATTGCTCACATTGTTAACTCTCAGCTCTTGCCCCAACGACTTCCGACCATAAGTATTTTCCCCAGATCCTCCATTGACACTGTAGCCACCTAGAGATGATGATATCTTAAGTCACACTTGTTGATTTTCCTTGGAGCCACATACTGCGTTACTATTTTTACTTTATACTACTAAAAAAAATTAGCTGGTCCTTGCCAAGGAATTTTATTCAGTAACACCTATTTTAAATGGCCTTCTCATACGGAATTAACTACAACAGCCAGCATTTCCTTTCATAGTAAGGTTAAGTACCCTTTTCTTCATTCTGTACATCAGTGGGGACTCTGATATCATCATGTCTATGTCGAGACACCACCACTGAATTTGAGGGTTGTAATCCATAGGAGGAAGAAGTACTCCGGTCTCTCGATGAAGAGTATTTTAAATTCTCTTGGTCAGCTGATACACTATCAGTTCTGCAAAAAAGAAATAAAGATCTTAAATTGGATTTAGCTCAATAAATAAATCTCTCTGGCACACCTGATTTCCAAACAGGAAACACTGAAAGGGCAGAGCAGTGGCTGATGTATATCATAATCGCTTCATAAATCCTGATAAACATTATATGTTCTTCCTAATAAAAGGACTACTATTAGCAAGAATTTAATACTGAACAACTGTAGCAGTCATACAGTTCAGTGTTGTTGTTTTTCTACAGCTATCAATGGCTCACAGGCTAGAAATACTCAATATACATTCCAATTCAAAAAGAGAGAGAGACGCTGCAGATTGCAGCATCTATTTGATCATCACTTTCATTCCCCACGCAAGCAAAGCAATATTCAAAATTTTACAAGAAATGCCAGATGTTCAAACTGGATTCAGGGAAGGAAGAGGCACTAGAGATCATATTGCAATTTACAATGGTTACTGGAGCATACGAGAGAATTTCAGAAGAAAATTCATCTTGTTTTATAGCTTACAGCAAAGCTTTTAACTCTGTGGATCACATAAAACTATGGACACTTTTAAAAGAAATGAGTGTGCCACAACATCTGACTGTTTTGATGTGCAACATATACTCTGGACAAGAGGCCACTGTTAGGACAGAATATGGGGAAACAGATTGGTTTCCATTTGGCAAAAATGTCGGAAGGATAAATATTCTCTATCTGATTCAACCTATACACAGAATATATCATAAGGAAAACTGGATTAGAGTTAGATGAAGCTAGAGTAAAAACTGGTGGAAAGAACATTACGAGTTTTAGATATGCAGATCACAACACATTACTGGAAGAAAATATTGAACACTTGAAACAACTACTGAAGGTTGAAGGATTACAGTTGAACATAAAGACACAAAAATAACTATTACAGAGAAATTACACAATTTTATGGGTGACAATGAAGAAGTTGAAACTGTTAAAGATTTTCTATTCCCTGACTCAACCATAAGCAGACTGCAAACCAAGAAATCAGAAGAATTATGCTTGAAAGAACAGCTATGAAAGACACTAGAAAAGATCCTTAAGTGTAAAAAAAGCACTCATGAAGACCAAGATTAGGGTATTCCCCATTACTATGTATGGATATAGAAGTTGGACAGTGAAGAAAGCCAACAGGAATAAATTGATTCATTTGAAACGTAGTGTTGGAAAAGCAGATTGGATTCATATCCCTTCACTACCCAGATGAGTCTCAGATCAGCTCACAACCTCCTTTCCCTTCCCCTCCCCACACAACAGACACCCTGTGAGGTAGGTGGGGCTGAGAGAGCTCTCCCAAGAACTGCTCTTGAGCAAAACAGCTCTGAGAAAGTTATGACTGATCCAAGGTCACTCTATCTGTTGCACATGGAAGAGTAAGGAATCAAACCTGGGTCTTCCCAGATAAGAGTCTGTGCACTTAACCACTACACCAAACATGCTCTCCTACACCAAACTGGAAGAGCATGTTACAGACACCATGGGCCGCCAGAAAGACAAATTAGTTGGTTCTAGATCAAATCAAGAGCCCTGTGGCGCAGAGTGTTAAAACTGCAGTACTGCAGTCCAAACTCTATGCTCATGACATGAGTTCAATCCTGGCAGAAGCTGGGTTCAGGTAGCTGGCTCAAGGTTGACTCAGCCTTCCAACCTTCTGAAGTCAGTAAAATGAGTACCCAGCTTGCTGGGGGTAAAATGTAGATGACTGGGCAAGGGAATGGCAAACCACCCCATAAAAAGTCTGCCGTGAAAAAGTCGCGATGTGACGTCATCCCAGAGTTGGAAACAGCTGATGCTTGCACAGGGGACTACCTTTACCTTTTTTTTTTTAGATAAAATCAAGCCTGAATTTTCCCTAGAAGATAAAACAACTAAATTGAGGCTATTGTACTTGGGTCACATCATGAGAAGACAAGGACTCATGGAAGAAGACAATACTGCTAGAAAACACTGAAAGCAGGAAAAGAGCAAGACTTAGAATCATAGAGTTGGAAGGGACCTCCAGGTCATCTAGTCCAACCACCTGCACAATGCAGGAAACTCACAAACACCTCCCCCTAAATTCACAGGATCTTCATCAACTGATTCCCAGTTGCCCAGACTGTAGGTCCCCAGTTGCCCAGGTTGTAGGATTGAAGTGATGCACAGTTGCCCAGGTTGCAGGTTCTCCCTCCTTGAAGGTGTTTAAGTAGAAATTGGATAATTATTTGTCAGGGATGGTTAAGTCATCCTGCACAGTAAAGTGGTAGGGAATGAATGGTCTTTACACTCCATCCAACTTTTAAAAATTCTATGACTTAAAGAAAGCTATGGTCTTCAGTTTTCAAGACCTGAGCAAGGCTGTTAATAATAGGACATTCTGGAGATAATGTATTCATAGAGTTGCTACAAATCAGAAGCGACTTTATAGTATATAACCTGACATGGACTAGAAACAGCCAACCCAGCCACAGTGGTGCCATGGCACTTCCTGGCCACCTGCCACCCACATCAGGTCTATAAAAGGAAAGAGGTCTTGTTAGCAGCTGCAAGTCCAGTGGAAAAGGCTGCTCTCTGAGGAGGAAGTTCCTCCCACCACCATCTTTGCATGTCAAAGAAGTGGTACTGACAGCAACATAAACTGGTATGTGGGTTAATATGGGGAAAGGTATGTTCTTAGATTTTAAATTCCTAAAAGCCAGATCATACCTGGACCTAAGTGTGCCAAGTCCAAAGAGCTGTGCTAAGAGTAGATAAGGCACATTTATGTTCTGCTTAGTCACATTCACTCTCATTCCAAATCCAAAACCAAGCAACTCAAAAAAAGAGAACCCAACCAAACTTTACAGGCTCCTGGAAAGCCACCTCAAGGGAATTAAGAAGCCTGTCAGGGAAGTAAAACATCAAACATTTGAACACCTAAACTACTCTAAATATTAACTCTAGCAAAGAGGGTTAAACAAATACAATTTTAATACCTTCAAAGGTTTTTATTAAACAAAAATCGCATATCTCAAGCCAAAAGCAAAGAGATGCAGCCCACACTATGGTTTACTGAAGTGGCCAATGGTAATTTTACAACAGAATAAAATTTTCTGCCAAAGGTTTAACTTCTAATTATTAAAAATCTTTTATAAATTAGTTTAAAACATCTTTTCATTTTTCAAATCCATGATGTACCTTTACTATTTTGCAGCACATGGAAGAAGTAGTTTGCTACCTTCGTACTATGCCGTTCAGCACCGGCTCACCCTACCACATATCCTGTTGGTTTAAAAGCTGTTGAATTAGTACCATAAACACAAACTCAGTGAAGTTTCATTTCAAAAAAAGATGAAAAGGTAGAAGTGTAACCAAACTGAATGCTGGGGAAATATCTAAATAGCTGCAAAAGGCAAAAGAGAGGTGCCACAACAAGTCTTGCAATTAACGGCCAACTCTCCTTACCCAACAAGAGTGAATAATTGCGGGGGGGGGGGGGGGGAGAGTGGAGAGAAGAGGTCAGATATTGGCGAGACATTTTCACTTAGAATACTTGTAACAATATATTTATAGTCATTAAAAGCATTGTAGAAAAAGTTGTTTCAGAAAAATAACAGAAACTAAGGTACAACAATATATTGACAACGTTGCGCAAACACATGTGAAACATGCACACAGGATTTTAACACCTTTGGATTTTTACCCTGAAGCTCAATTTTAAAAATTGTCATCTTCTCACTACTTGAAACATGCAAGACTGACTCAATAATCCATATAAATAAAAGACCAGTAAAATAAGGGGATCATTTACCACATTAACAAACATGCAGTAATATCACTCAGCTTGTCATAATAGTTGTTTTTTTGCTTTTCCAAAAGCTAATGTGCCTGTCCTTTTTTGAGTAGAAAGTGTCATGTCTTTTGGGACTTTCCATAATCCATATTCACTTCTCCAAGTTTTATAAATTCAATTGCTTCACAAGCTTTCGCTAATCAAGTCATGAATTATTGGGGAGTTCAAATCATACCATGATTTCCCTATCTCTGCCTTTAGTGGCCATCAACAAGGGGACTGCTAACTCCAGATTTGCCTGATTCAACTATCCCGGAAGGGTAAGAGGGTCTACTGAGAGCTGGTAACCAAAATTTCTCTCTTTTATCTATATACCCTGTTGCCAAATCCTTCTGCTAACTCCCTTCCCCATACTTTGAACATTATTGTGCAGCATTTATTTACTTCATTCTGAACCCCCTTCTTTTCTCCCAACAGGGATCTAAAGTAGCTTCCAACAATCTCCCCTTTTACATTTTACCTTCACAACAATCCTGTGAGGTAGGGTCAGTCTGAGAATATGTAATTGGCCCAATGTTACCCAAAAAGATTCCACGGCAGAGTGGGTGTCCCACATCTCAGGCTCACACTCTAATCACTGCACCATAATGGATCTCAAGAGGTTAAATATCATGTGATCAACTCTTTATAGTAGTCTTATAGATTAAAGGCTGCAGAGGACTTTAACCTGTTCTTACTATAGACTCATTCCTCAGGTTTGTTTGCCTAAACAGTATCCTGTGTTTACATGCTCTTTCAAACGTTTCCTGACCAGGAGCTTCAAATTCAAAACACAGTAAAAGATAGTCAATACATTAAACAAGCCCTTTCATATGGACGTTGGAGATAAAATAAACACAAATTTGGTTAACTACCCCCAAACATTTAGCCATTTATTCAGTATAGTGCAAGGGTGGCCAAATTGCAGCTCAGGAGCCACTTGTGGCTCTTTCACACATATTGTGTGGCTCTTGAAGCCCCCACTGCCTTATCAGCCAGCTTGGAGAAGAAATGTTGCTCTTTTAAATCACTTCTCCACGTCAAGTCAGTCGGCAGCTTGGAGAATGCACTAAAAGTTGTTTTCTTTCCATCTCTCCCTCCCCATTTGTCTTCCTTCCTTCCTTCCGGCCCTCAAACATCTGATGCTTATTCTATGTGGTTTTTACATTAAGCAAGTTTGGCTACCCGATATAGTGCCTTCCTCATAAAAGCTGATTAAAACAAGGAAGTGGGTTGTTTACACCCAATTCAATGATAAGACAGCAACTTTCACCAAACTGCACCCTCAAAATCCCCATGCCTCTCAAATTTATAAACTGCCTAAATTCCCATTCTGTTTGTGCATTTTATTATGAAGAGCTACACTTCAGGGGAAGGTTTTTCAGCATAGCCTAGCATCAGAATTCTGAAAAAGCAGGTTTTTGAAGCAGAAGACTAACAATTGTGTGTTGGGTGGGGGGGAGAGAATCCTGAAAATGACAAATAAGATAGAGTGGGAAAGTGTTCCTACATTAAGTGAAAAAAATTAGAATTTTAAGCTCGTCTTTGACACCACAATGATCCTGAAAAGACAGACCACGGCCACAGTACAAATATAAAGGATTTCTGAAATAGCAAGCTTATTTTACTCTTGTACTAAACAGTGCCCTGACCTGAATGGGCAGGCTAGCCTGATCTCATGAGATCTCAGAAGATAAGCGGGGTCAGCCCTGGTTAGTCCTTGGATGTGAAACCACAAAGGAAGTCCAGGATTGCTATGTGAAGGAAGGCAATAACAAACCACCTCTGAATGTCTCTGTCCTTGAAACTCTACGGGGTCACTGTAAGTAGAATGCAATTTGACACAGCACTTTCCACCATCATGTGTCAAGAAAATTATTAAGTACTGTACAGTTACAACTTTAAGTTTCTCCAGCAAAACTGCTGGTTCGAAGCATATCAAGAACGATGGGTTAACTAACAAATGCTACATTCAGTAAGCACACTTCTCAAAGACTGACTTATGAAATAAGTGGTTTTTTTTAAACTAAGAGAGGGAAAAGACGTTTGAAGAGTTAACAGGTGCAACTAATTTGACAGGTGGAAAGCACTTGCATGCAAAGAAGCAGGCACAGAGGACTCCAGAAGATATAGGGCTAGTTTTAAGGGTCTAAATGCACAAGTAGGAAGGAGTCATACTGGATTAGAATTAGGGGGAATACATGGTGTCAGAGAAGTAATGGGGTCTGTTTAACTCCCCAATGTGGCATGCTGTTGGCAATGTTTTTTTTCCTGCTGGCTCTGGTCCTGACCCTCTGACAGTATCCCAACACACAGTCAAAGTTAGCAAGTGACGCTTCCTTGCTGTACGTGCTGTAAAGCAAAGAAAATGAACAAAGAGATGATAATTCTAATTATTACCAAGAAAAAGTTGGGAATTACCTTAAACATCTTATCGCCTTAAACGGTAAAACATGGGTTGTTGAAGTTTTCAGAAATCACTACAAACTCCACATCTGATGTACACAGAGATAAGCTATTTCACATGAGTTGCACCTCTGTATATCCTGTTCTCATTTCACACATGCGCTTATTAGAACTCTGTACAGTATCACTGCAGGTTACAGTATTTACTTAAATGCAAGGGTGAGTTTTCCCCCAGGTATACTATCAAAAGGAGGAGGCCATCTTCTATTTGCATACAAATTACAGTTAAGCCCAATAACTTTTTTGTATATATTAACATTTTACGGAGGGAATATTTTTGAATAAATATGGTAAGTACAACACAAATTGCATCTGTAATGCCAAGATTTGTACACACACACACAGCTAATCTGAGAGTTGTACTGTTTATGTATTTGAAGGGACGATGTTAATTCTGAACCACCGAGCCACTCAAAACTGTTGACATGAACATTTGTGATTCTCACACATGGTTTCATGATGTCAATACCCCTTCACTGATACAACCCATGCCACTTGTAACTGATTTATAGAAACAAATGAGATAACATTTTCCAACCTCTCCATTGTTAAAAGAGAATGAAACCTAAACCTGCCTTTCTGTTGTGACTTAGCAATTAGCAAGCTGGCTCTAACAGCAGACCCCTCAGAGATCCTTGTACTACACACAGTAACAGGTTTCCACAATTTCACATTGCTTTCATGCTCAGAAATTTTACCCTATGGCTGGAGTCTCAGAGGAACTTGATTTGACTTGATTTGAGTATGCATAGAACTGTGCTGTAAATACTATATTCAAAGGATATGCTGTATTTTAGAGAGCTTGATGCTAGGTGTGCTGATCTGACTGACGGAACACATACTTAATGAACAAAAGACACTGTTTGCCTAAATGTATGTGCCTTCAGAGGACAAAATCTCTAAATGAGGGATGGCCAAACTGTAGCTTGGGAACCACACGTGGCTCTTTCATACATATTGTGTGGTTCTTGAAGCCCTCACTGCCCCATTAGCTGGCATGGAAAGGCATTTCTCTCTTTATATTACTTCTCCAAGCCAGCTGGTGGCTTGGAAAATGCATATAAAGTTAAAGTTGCTTTCTTTTTACCTCTCCCCCCATATATTTGTCTACCTGCCTTCCAGCTCTCAAACATCTGCTCTTTATTCTATGTGGCTCTTACCTTAAGCAACTTTGGCCAGACTTGCTCTAAATCTTAAATTACGTTAGACCTAAATGTACAATTTTGAGCTTTTTGTTATTGATTCCATTAATTTTTAAAAATATTTATTTATAATTATGATTCCATTAATTTTGAAGTCTTAACTGAATCTATAACAAAAAAACCCCTCAAAACTAAGTCTTGCATCCACAGCATTTTCACTTAGATTAATAGCATACCCCTTCCAAAAAAAAAACCTGCATTGTATCCCCATCCTAGAAAATCATTTAAAATGTTTACTGCTAAATAAGCATTAATGGCAAAACAGCAGAATGTAGGGAAACAGGGACCCAAACCAAAAGAAACATTTAACTACATTCCACCTAGTCACTGGTATTTCAGGCTTGAAATTCTGGGTCAGAAACACATACACACACCACTCCACACCACACAGCAAGCCATTTCCATAAGAGAGAAGGCATCTAAAACGGAAATGGTGGTGTAACATGGGAAGATTTGCTCTTCAAATAAAAAAATCACAACAGGGACATGCCAACCCCTAGATATGTTTAAAGATAATTATCTAGATCCCAACCACAAGCATTTTAAGTTATTTGCTATTTAAGAGAGATACTTGGCACTTCTCAATATAAATATTGATGAGCAACTGGGAGGCTTTATTTCATACACGAACATTAATTTAGTACAGGGAATCCAAGTAATCATCATTACGCACAAAGTTTAAGACATGAGGGTGTCAGTTTCCTTAACACTGATGCATACACAAAGAACTAATATACACTTCTATGCCACTTTAAGTGAGTTTTAGGGTTTTTTTTAAAGTCTGCATGGAATATTTAAGGATTCAAAACAGCTATCACAAGTTAAAACTTTTTTTAAAAAAAGCATGAGAAACAAAAAAAAATATCCAATAAAGCCAGTAAAGCTATATTTACATTTGCTTATAGACTTGAAACACAAATCATTCAGGGCAAAACACATCAACACCATAATTCCAAAAATAGGTTATACTTTGTTTCAAACTCTTCACTTTCATTTAACTGACAACGGAAAATGCCAAGACTACAAACCGCTTTACATGCTACAGGACTCTCCCCAGAGTTTTAATACCACCCTAGACTTCCTCTCTTATAGAAATGTTAACAAGTCACCAGTTAGGCAACAAAGTTGCTTTTCAAAGGCCCTGTGAGATTGTCCCAGCAGTTAATGACAGCTGGCAATGAAGTGAAATTAATTCAATATACTAAATACAAACCTATAATATTATAAGGAAACACTGCCAGGGAAGAGGCTGGAGCATGTGTGTATGCTGTAAGGTTCCTGGCTGCTCACATTATCTAGACAGAATTCACTCCAAAAGAACTTTAAAACCTTGACATTCTCCTCCATATCTTTTGCCCTATCAATCCCTTAGAAATGATGCCACAGACTTTTCTCTTTTAGCTCTCCATAACTCCAGAGGGGTTGCTACTAATACTCCCTCTAAACTGCGGAATCTTGTGAGCAAAAATTCTACTTTGTAAGCTTCTGGCATTAAAGTTGTCACACAAAAATGTGTAAGCCAGAGGCTAAAAAACTGTGTGCTAGCTCACACTAACTGCGCTTAAAGGGGACACTGGTTACAACAATTCATCTATTGCAGCAGAAACAAACAGCAATCTTGCGGCACCCTTCAAGAGTAAGAACCTTCTACCCAGCATAAAATTCCACAAACTAGGCAAAGTCCACTTCTTTAGATGCAAAGAAATTTCTTCACACAGATTCTACGGGAACCCTTAAAGGCGAACAAGCAGTCATGGACTAAAGACCCTTCATCAGATGCCTGAGTAAAATGAATACGTAAGAGAAAACAAAAAGTGCCAGAGAGTGAGGGTCCACTCAGAGCATCTGAAGAAGTAGCCTCTAGTTGGCAAAAGCTAATACAGACATAAAATTCTGTCTGTCTGCAGTGGCACAAGACTTCACTGCATCTGACAATATGAGTTATAGGCTACAAGTGCTGATGCTGCAGCAAAGTGTTGTCTGTATGAAGAAGCAGCTGAAAGCCTGTGTGCTGTACTGGACAGAGTGTCAAACCAGGATGTGCGAGACCTAAGTTCAAATGGCCACTCTATCACAGAAGCTCAGTGGGTGATCTTCAGCCAATTACTCTCCAGCAGCCTAACCTGTCTCATGTGGCTGCTGTGATAAGATGAAAGAAGGAAGAACTATGTGTTAATTTGCTTTGGTTCCCAACTGGGGGGAAAAGGCAAGTATAAACAATCTTTTAAAATACAGTGGGCTCTGCCCATAAGACCCAATACCAGAATAAAATCTTGTTCATCTTTAAGGCACAAGGTTCCTGTTTATTCATGCCCCCTCCAAATTTATTCTCAACCCCAGCCCAAGCCTCACTTCCCCAACCACCACTACCCAACAAGTAGCATAAATCCTACAAAATCTCCCCCTCCAAGTAAATATAATGGAAATTTTCTTGATCTATATACCCATATCCTGTGATAACTAAAGACAACTTGTGTGCACGCACACACACACACACACATATATATATATATATATATATATATATATATATATATATATATATATATATATCTATCTCTGGAACCACCATTTCAGCAAAGATCACCAGAATGAAAAGGCAGAGGGGGTTGGAGAGATCCACACTCATTTCCCACAAGCCTCCTCACAACCTCAGCTCTTGCTCTCCCCCCCCCCCCAATTTTCAAATTTTATTGATGTTAAACAGGATGTTTAACACAATGTTACTTGGGAGAAGGGAAGTGGAGCAGTAAGTTATCGGCTTTGCATAGACTGCGGTATGCACATATTACACTGAATATGATCAATTATTACAACTTAGGTTATGAAGTATTTCAATATTTCCAAAACACATATCAAGGCAAGTAAGCTTAGGAAAAATTGGAAAATAATTCCAGGAGATGCTGGGGTGATGCATTCTGTGATCTGATGTATTTCTGCGAGAATTTGGTTCCAAAAAAATCTTAACGACTGGACACAGCCACCAGTTAGGGAATAAAGTGCCTCTCTGTCCACAGTGTTTTCAGCAGTGTGGAGGAACAGAGGGCATTGAGTGGGGGAGCTGTACAGGAGTGATGTACCATCAAGACAGCTCTTGCTCTTTTTCAAAGAAACCAAGCCTCCAAATTCAGCCAAGAATCAGCTGAGGGAGAAAGGGGGGGGGGGGAGAGGATGGTTTTGACACCATTCCTTCCTTCCCTACTATTGGAAGGGCCTCCTCTACAAGAGTAAAAGTGAACAGAGAAAACAAGATAGATCCAAGTGGGCAGCTGTGTTGGTCTGAAGTAGTAAAACAAAACGGGAGTCAAGTTTGCACCTTTAAGACCAACTCAGTTTTATTCAGAATGTAAGCTTCCCTGTGCTCTAAGCACACTCCATCACATTCTCACATTTTGACATATTAATGTTTTATTGCTTTCGCACGCTCATGCTACCCAGATCAAAGGTTTGCTCGATTTGTGAATTTTACCATTCTGTCATGGGATCTTCAAATTTTGTACCATTTTGCATTCTAAACCACTGCCTACCAGATAATTTTACTCTTCTGTCACTGGATCTTCAATTTTGAACCATTTATTGCATTCTGAGTCACTGCCTACCAGCTATGTGTGGCTCTGCTCACTGTTCCAGATTCCTCGTCTGATGAAGTGTGCTTGGAACACACGAAAGCTTACATTCTGAATGAAACTAAGTCGAGGGGAAACCAGAGTGGACGTTTCCTCCTTGTTCTACCGCCCCCCTCCCCAAAAAACAACGCATCCTTCCCCATCCTCCAACAACACACGCCTCTTCCGCACTAGGCCCCAACGAGCAGACACCGAAACGGGGGCGAGCAGGACAGCTCTGCCCATCTTCCTTAGAGGGCGCGACCCATTTCTCTTCTCCCCCCGCCCCCCCAGCCTGGGCCCTCTCCCCGGGCCTGCCTCCCCCGCTTAGGCCGCGCCGCCCGGGCGACAGGGCAGAGCCACTCAGCCGCCGCCGCCCACCTGGGTTGCCAGTCATTCCAGCTCCGCGGGTGATAGTGCTGCCTGGCGCCGGACGACGAGGAGGAAGCCGAGGAGGTGGTGGTGGCGGTGCCGCTCAGCCGAGACCCCGGGGCTCTGCGGCTCATTACCTTGCCCGAGACG
Source organism: Heteronotia binoei (assembly GCF_032191835.1). NCBI lineage: Eukaryota > Metazoa > Chordata > Lepidosauria > Squamata > Gekkonidae > Heteronotia > Heteronotia binoei. The sequence continues at coordinate 19,732,909 of NC_083242.1, read as the reverse complement.
GCATGGCCGGCCGGGGACGCGGCGCGGGCTGGGGACAGGACGAGAAGGAAAGAGGCGGGAAAAGAATAACGAAGACGGGGGCGGCGGTGGCGACAGGGACAAGGAGGGAGGCGGGCGGTGACAGGCGGGCGGTCGTTTCCCCCTCAGCGTCTTCTCCGCCTCCTTCTTCTCCTCAGGCGCGGCGGCGGCTCTTGCTGTCTCACACGGGCAGGGCGGGGGGGGGGGCAGCCAGACGACGACAGCGCCTGCGCCTCCTCCTCCTTCTTCTCCTCCCGCTGGTTCAGGCTGAGGCGAGGCCGCGCGGCATGCCGGGAAAAGCAGGCCGCAGGGGCTGAGCTGGGGCCGCCCGCCCGCCGCGAGGCACCCTGGGAAGAATTCGAAGGGCGACTGGAAGGGCGGGGCTGGGGGGAGCCAGGCGACGACAGCGCCTGCGCCTCCTCCTCCTCCTGCTGGTCAGGCTGAGCCTAGGCCGCGCGGCATGCCGGGAAAGCGGGCTTCAGGGGCTGAGCCGGGGCCGCCCGCCCGCCGCGAGGCACCCTGGGAGGAATTCGAAAGGCGACTGGCGGGGTGGGGGGCGTTGCTCAGGAGAGGCAGGCGGGAGGGCGAAGGGGATGGAGGTGGGGTTCTGCTGTTTGTCTTTTTCCTCCAGTTTTTGGGGTTTGAGGCGCAGTTTTTGAGGTTTTTTTCTGGCTTCTCGTGGTTGGGGAGGACTGGAGAAATAAAGGAAAAGAGTGAAGAAATGGCCTTTATCAGGGCTTTTTGTGTTGCAGGAACTCCTTTGCATATTTGGCCCCACACCCTTCTGATGTAGCCAGTCCTTCTGGAGCTTACAATAGGCCCTGTACGGAGAGCCCTGTAAGCTCTTGGAGGATTGGCTACATCAGAGGGGTGTGTAGCCTAATATGCAAAGGAGTTCCTGCTACAAAAAAGCCCTGGTTTATTTAAGATGTTAGCCCTGACCTGAATAGCCATAAGAGCCCTGCGGGATCTCTCCCAGTTCCGCAGGGCTTGTAAAACTGAACTTTTTCGACAGACCTACAACAACTGAGTGGGAGTAGGTTGCGGCTTCTATGCTGCTGAGCAATACCATCAGAAGGACCACCAACAGATAAACAGAAGACCTATAATATAATCTGATCCGTCTATGTTTAAGATTTTGAATAGCACCAAGGGTTTTTTTTGAGCAGCAACACAGTTCCAGCTGGCTTGGTGGCGGGGGTGTGGCCTAATATGCAAATGAGGTCCTGTTGGGCATTTTCTACCAAAACTGAAATCATGGTGATGTGTGGCCTAATATGCAAATGAGTTCCTGCTGAGCTTTTTCTACAAAAAAAGCCCTGATAGCACCAAATATCTAGTGAAATTTTCCAACAAAACCAAATATCAAACCGCAAAAATCAAATAGAAAATATCAAATTGAACTTTTCCGACGGGCCCATGACAACTGAGTGGGAGAAGGCTGCTGCTTCTGTGCTGCTGAACAATACCATCAGAAGGACCACCAACAAATAAACAGAAGACCTATAATATAATCTGATTTGCCTATGTTTAAGATTTTGTATAGCACCAAAAAACAGGTTGCTTACCTGTAACTGATGATCTTCGAGTGGTCATCTGTGCAGTCCCACACAGTGGTTTTCCGTCAGGACAAACCCTACCTCGAAGATTTTAAAAGCTAGCCTAGGGATTATTTTTGGCGCGCGTTCCCTCCCGCTCTGGGGAGCAGGCATCCACTGCGCATGCCTGGAGCGGGGGGAAGGCGCTCCACCCACCCAGTTTCTTTCCCGCCGCTGATAGCAGGTAAGGAGATGTTATTTAAGAAAAGCAGCCAGCAGCGGGGACGGCTGGGCGGGCGTGTGTGACTGCACAGATGACCACTCGAAGATCATCAGTTACGGGTAAGCGACCTGTTTATCTTCTTCGTGGTCTCTGTGCAGTCCCACACATGGGTGACTGATAAGCTGGACTGCACGGTGGTGGGTGCTGGTGCTAAAAGGAAAATTGCATAGATTAATGCATATCAGTCAAGATCAGTATCAGACAACGTGGTAAGGTGGCACTTACCGGAGGTGAAGCTCAGCTTCAATCGAAGATTGAACGAAGTACAGCCTGGCCAAAGGATGCATCTCACCGTGCATGGACGTCCATAGCGTAGTGCGTGGCAAAGGTTGATGTGGAGGACCAAACTGTAGCAGCGCAGATGTCTTCCATTGGTACACCCCTGGCAAAGGCCGAAGATGTGGACAGAGCTCTTGTAGAGTGAGCTCGTAGATGCTCTGGGACCGGTTATTTTGCGAGCTTGTAGCACAACGCAATGGTAGCAACCAGTCACTTTGAGAGTCTTTGAGTACATATCTTTTGCCCTCTCTTGCGGAGTCTATAAGCAACAAAGAGTCTCGAGTCCTTGCGGAACACAGTGGTTCTGTCTATATAATATGCAAGAGCTCTTCTGACATCCAAGCAATGAAGGGCTTTTTGGCCTCTATCTGTAGGGTCCTGAAAAAAGGAAGGTAGTGTGGTCGTTCTCTGCAAGTGGAATGGAGATACCACCTTTGGAAGGAAAGTGGGGTCTGGGCGCAGGACCACTCTGTCGTGGTGGAAAACGGTGTAGGGAGCATCCGCTCTGAACGTGCAAATGTCACTGGCTCTCTTGCCAGACGTGAATGCTACTAACAGTGCCGTCTTCCACGATAGTAGATGCAACGGTGTTGATGCCATGGGCTCAAAAGGAGGTTGCATTAGTTGACAACACCAGGGACAAGCTCCAAGTGGGGTATAGTTGACGCAATGGTGGATGGAGATGCAGGATTCCTTTTAGAAAGGATTTTGCCGCAGGATGGGAGAACACAGTGCGGCCCTCTATGTGAGGGTGGAAGGCTGAGATAGCTGCTAAGTGTACCTTGAGGGACGAATAGGTCAGTCCATTCTCAGAGAACGATAGGGTGTAGGATAAGATCTGCGATATTGAAGCAAATAGAGGTTGAAAGTTGTGTTTGACTGCATACATGGTAAATCTTTTCCACTTCATGGTATAAGATTTCCTAGTTGATGGCTTTCTCACGTTTAGCAGGACATGTCTTACCCCCTCAGGGAATTCGGAGAATTGATCCTCCATGCTGTTAACCGGAGGCGGTCCAGGTCGTGATGTAGGACCTTGCCATTCTGCTGTGAGAGGATGTCCCACACTCGAGGGAATCGATGAAAAGTCAAGAGGGAGAGGAGAGTTGTGAATCACGGCTGGCGTGGCCACCATGGTGTAACTAGGATGCAATCTGTGTTGTCTAATTGGATTTTCTGGAGTGTCCTCGTTATCAATGGGAAAGGTGGAAAGTGGAAGTGCAGTGCACCTGCCCATTGTTGGATGAAGGCATCTCCCGCAGATTGGTTTGAGGGTGGACCTCTCATATAAAACAGAGCACACTGTGCATTGTCCGGTGAGGCGAAGACATCGATGAGAGGTGTCCCGAACTTCTGGAACACCGGTCAGAGGTATGGTTTGTGTAGGGACCACTCGTGGTTGTTGACCAAACATCTGCTCAGAGCATCTGCTCGGGTGTTTTGAATGCCCGGTAGGTGCACCGCAGTAAGGTGGATATGGTGCTCTATGCTCCAGTACCAGAGGTGCAGGGCTGTCTTGCAGAGGCAAGTGGATGCAGTCCCTCCTTGTCTGTTTATGTAAAACACGGTGGCCACATTGTCCGATGTTACCTGCACATGACGACCGTGGAGGGATGGTAAGAAGGACTTTAGGGCTCTGTGTACCGCCAAAAGTTCTAGGCAGCTGATGTGGAGAGACTTTTCGTATGTCGTCCACTGCCCTTGGACTGTCAGTGCATCGAAATGGGCTCCCCAGCCCCACCTCGAAGCATCTGTAGTGACAATTGCTGATGGATTTTGTTGCAGGAAAGGCATCCCTGTGAGCAAGTGGTCTTGTATCGTCCACCAGTCCAGTGGTGGCAGTATATGTTGCGGAACTGTGAGAAGGGTTTGTTGTGGCTGATGTTGGGGATGGAATGTTCGTACAAACCATAGTTGTAGAGGCCTCATGCGAAGTCTTGCATGCGGAAGAACCGATGTAGTGGCTGCCGTGAGCCCTAACATACGTTGAAATGTGAAGGCTGTTTGTGTTGGTTGTAGAATTATACTTGTAGCCAGTGTTCGAATATTGGCTATCCTGTCTGTGGGGAGGTAGGCCATGTGATCTATGGTACAGAGACGTGCTCCTATGAATTGTATATCTTGGGTAGGAGTCAGGTTGGATTTCTGCTCGTTCACTTGGAGGCCTAGATCGGACAGGAGTTCCAAAGTTGTCGAGATGTTCCCTTCCAATTGAGTTCTTGAAGTTCCCACAATCAACCAATCGTCTATGTATGGGTATATTGCGATTCCCTGCTGGCGGAGAGATGCAGCGACCACAGCCATGCATTTTGTGAAGGTCCTGGGTGCCGTAGACAGACCGAATGGAAGTGCACGGAATTGGTAGTGATTGTCCCCTACAGCAAACCTCAGGAATCTTCTGTGACAGTGGTGGATTGTAAGGTGGAAGTATGCATCTTGAAGGTCGATGAGGGCCATCCAAGCGTTCTTGAGGATTAGAGGCAGGATGGACTGCAGGGTAATCATGCGGAATTTTTTGTGTCGGATGAATTTGTTGAGCGCGCGTAGGTCTAATATCGGGCGCTGCCCTCCATCCCTTTTCGGAACCAGGAAGTATCGGGAATAGAACCCTGTGCGATGGTATTGAGCTGGGACTGGTTCTATAGCAGCTTTGGCCAGCAAAGCGGTAATTTCTTCTTGGAGAGGGAGGGGTGAAAATGAAGTGATGTTTGTTGGGTGGTGAAGCGAACTCTATTGAGTAACCTCTGAGGATGATGTTCAATACCCAATTGTCCGTTGTTATTACTTTCCATACGTCGTAGAATGGTAGAAGTCTGGGAGCAGTAGGGTGGTAATGGTGTGGTGATAGGTTTGGAAAGTCAAAGAGACTGTTTAGTTGCCGATGCAGCCTTCTTGGGCGGTTGAGACCGTTGCCGTTGATTGAATGGTTGTTTTGTTGGAGGAGCTTTGCGCCTCCAATAATCCATTTGCCTGGGAGAGCGAGGGCGTTTGTATGGCATTGGCTTCCAAGGTCTTGGTTTGTAACCCTGTTGTTGCTGTTGGGTGACACCAAGCCTTTTAGCTCTTTTGCGGCTGTCATCTACCGTGGTAAGTATGTCGTCGGTAGTAGTGTTAAACAGGCCCTGGCCGTCAAAGGGGAGATCTTCGATCTTATATTTTATGTCAGGCTGAAGCGAGGAGGAGCGTAGCCAAGCTTGCCTTCGCAAGGCTACTGATGCAGCCATAGCTTTGGATGTGCATCCTACAGAATGTCTGACTGTGTTTATTTGTTGTTTGCTAATCCTGTTCAATTCTTGTAACAGCTTCGAAGCCTGCTTTTGAGAAGTTTCTGGCAAAGCTGTTATTAATGAGCTTAGCTGGGAGGAAATATTGTAGGAGTAAGCAGCAAAGTACGCCAGATAGTTGTTGATCTTGGCTGTTGCTGTGGAGATAGAATACATTTTTCTTCCCAACGTGTCCAGTTTTCTCCCCTCTTTCTCAGGGGGTACAGGATGGCGCGTTTGCTTAGATTTCGACGAAGAGTGGACAGTCATTGAGTTCGGAGCTGGATGGTTGAATAAGAACTTGGACTCTGGTGCATGGATCTTATACAATGACTCAATGCATTTTGATGTCGGGGGGATGGAGGCTGGCTTGTCCCAAGCCTCTTTCAGGGCCTCAAGGTGGACTGGAAGCATTGGCAGGAAGGAACCAGCAGGTAAATCAGCATGGACAAGATCATGGACTACATCCGTTATCTTGGGCGCATCGGTGATGAGTTTAATGTTGAGGGTAGAGGTCATATTGGAGATCAAGTCCAAGTATGTCTTTGCTCCCTCGGAGGGAGACAGGTCCGCTGGTTTTGCGATGTCCGATGCAGGAGATGCTGGGGAGGACATGGAGTGCGTGGGCTCCGATGTTTCCGCCTCGGATTCTTCCTCAGTGAGGTCAGGAGCAGTCTGTTGAAGAGTGGGCATCGTCGGAGTCGACTTCTGTTGGGGCTTGGAAGTCGATGTTGACGGAGCTGGCGAGGCAGGTTTTGTAGGGCGTTGTGTTGTTTCAGCCCCTTGGTAAATGGAAGTATCCTGATGGTGTTCTTGATATCGTTCAGTACGGTACCGAGGAAGATAGTGGCTGTAATATTGATGACGACGGTAGTCTATTGATGGGGATCTCGAAGTCATGTAGTAGTGACCTCGTGGTGATCTGGACGGAGATCAGGATCGACTGTAATAGCGGTAGCGGTCCCTCCCTCGGCTTGGAGACCTTTCACGGTACCGAGCACATAGATATCTTTCTCTCTCTATGCTGGAGGACCTCTCATGGTACCGATGGGTGCATTGCTCTCTTTGGCGAGGGGCTAGGCGGTGTGGAGAAGAAGTAGTGCTCGGTAGTTTTTTGGGAGCCGACATGTTGCGGAAGGAACGTGGGTCGATCTGATGTTCTTGCATCTGAGTCGAGAGTTCCACGGGTTCATCAGCTAGGAAGTCTTCTGGCATGGTCTCATGAATGGAAGGCGAGCAAGAGTGGATCGGTATAACTTCCTCCATCCGCTCTGTCTGGAGTGGAGTGACAGTCGCAGTAGAGGTCCCCGATTCGTGCGCTCTTGGTTCTGAGTGGGTCAAATCCGAAGCCTTGTTCGGATCCTTCGGGTCCTTATGGGACTTTGAGGACGAGTCCGAATGTTTGCGCTTGGAATCATGAGACTTCTTGGTATGTTTCCTGGACTTAGGCTTACTGAGAACCAAGGCCACGGAAGCTGCCGGTTTCGCGCTGTCCCTTTGAGGAGTTAGGGAGGGTGGCGATTTTGGAAGGCTGGAGGAATGCGACATATCTGGGCGAAGCGCAGACTCTAATAGGTGGCTTTTAAGTCTTGCGGCCCTATTTTTTCTCGCCTGTTTTCCAAATTGAAGACAGTGGGTGCAGGCGTCGGTTTTATGGCCCTCGCCTAAACAGAAGAGGCAGAGCGAATGGCCGTCTGAGGTAGGGATTTTCGCTCTGCAGCACGAGCACCTTTTAAAGGTTATTTTCACGTCTCTTCCTTCCATACGCCCGGGAGGAGGGGGGGGGGTAAGAGAAGGAAGGGATTGAGCGATAGAAGCGGGGGAAAAAAAAATATATATATATATATATATATATATATATATATATATATATATATATATATATATATATATATATATATATATATATATATATATATATATATATATATATATATATATATTTTATACGATACCAGTAGAAGAATGAAGAGACGAAAAAGGAAATGGAGTTGAAGAAGTTGAAGAAAACGAAGGCTAGTATGCTGAGGGAAATGAAGGGACGCAGCGAGGTAGGACTATCCCGGGCGGCGGTCGGAAAGAAACTGGGTGGGTGGAGCGCCTTCCCCCCGTTCCAGGCATGCGCAGTGGATGCCTGCTCCCCAGAGCGGGAGGGAACGCGCGCCAAAAATAACACCTAGGCTAGCTTTTAAAATCTCCGAGGTAGGGTTCGTCCTGACGGAAAACCCATGTGTGGGACTGCACAGAGACCACGAAGAAGATTATCTAGTTTTTAAATTGTTAATTGTTCATGTTTTACCATTTAAATTTGTAACTGAAATTGTTGGGTTTACTATGACTGTTAGCTGCCTTGAGTCCATTTCTGGAGTGGGCGGGATAGAAATCTAAGGTTAATAAAAAGAAATAAATAAAATAACCCAGGCAAGCCAGATCCTGTCAGAATTCAGAAGCTTAAGCAGGGTTAACCCTGGAAGGACTTGGGCGGGTGACCTCCTTGGGATACTGGGAAGGCAGGGGCAGGCTTTATTAAGCCACCTTTCTAAATATCCTCCAGGCCCCCAGTAGGGGTCAGTCACCAGAGATCGCCATCTTCCAGGTTCTTCTCTGGCAAGTACCGTACTTGCATGGGAAACGTCTGTGGAATGCCAGCAGTCGGGAAGGCAGAGGCAGGCTTTATTCAGCCATCTCTCTGAATATCCTTAGGCCCCCAGTAAAGGTCAGTCACTAGAGGTTGCCATGACTTCCAAGTTCTTCTCTGGCAAGTGCTTGGATGGGAGACCTTCTTGGGGTACCAGCTGCAGGGAGGCAGGGGCAGGCTCTATTCATCCGCCTCTCTAAATATTGTCCAGGCCCCCAGTAGAAGTCAGTCACAAGAGGTTGCCAGGACTTCCAGCTTTGACCACCTTTCTACCTTGGGGAACTGGAGATGGCTTACAATGTAAATAAAACTACAATTGTTTAACCAAAAAAAACTCCAAAAGACCACAATTTAAAATCTCAATTCAGACTCTCAATAAATAAAAACTACGGTAAATATTTATTGTTATAAAATGAACAAGAAAGGTGTTTGCTTTTATTTATTGAGTTTCATTGCCTCCTTCCCCTCCCCCCCAAAAAAAGTTTTGACATCATTTTCACCCTGTCTTTTCTCTGCAATGGGACCCAAAACTCACTTCTTTTTGGTGAGGTGAGGCTTGGAGAGAGCAACTGGTCCAGGTCACTGAGCAAACTGACATGACAGAGGGGAAATTTGAACCCAGGCCTCCCAAGAGCCTAATCTGACACCACTCTTCACCACTGGGAAGTCCTTTTTATTTATTTTTCCAAGACCATGTTTTTTTTCTAAGCAGCTAAGCTGTGGGTATCAGACCGAGCGTGTCAAAAGGTTTTGTCTCCAGCAGCTGCTGCGGTTCTCAGCCAGGGGTGGCCAAACTTGCTTAATGTAGGAGCCATGTAGAATAAAGTCAGATGTTTGAAAGCCACAGGACATGAATAATCAGATGTTTTAATCCTGCAAGGAAGGCAAGAAGGAAGGAAGGCGAATAGATAGGGGAGGGAGAGATGGGAAGAAAGCAACTTTAAATTCATTTCCAAAGCTGCCAGCTGGCTTAGCAAAATGATTTAAAGAGAGAAATGCCTTCTCCAAGCTGACCAACGGGCTTTGAGAGCCACACAATATGGGTGAAAGAGCCACATGCGACTCCCAAGCTGCAGTTTGGCTACCCCTGTCCTCAGCCCTTCAAGTGACTTTTTCCTTAGAAATCAAGCCCAGGCAGCCCAGTTATACTGCAGGCCCATGCAGAAGTTCTCCAATGTAAATCAAAGCCCTTAGAGTTGGGTCGCTTTGATAGTCCTCTTTCTCCCAGAAGGCTGCTTGGCAACAAGTTACACATGAGGCCCCCAATTCCTCTTCCAGCCCTTTCTGCAGCTCCTTACTTTTCAACAGTTCTCTCTTCCCTCACTTGTGTGATGTATTTATTGCATATATTTATGTACGTAATGGAACAGTTTGCTCCTCCCCTGTGTGATTTAGTATGGTCCAATTGGGTGGCGCATATGTTTCAGTTTCCAGTTTTGTATGTTACCTGTTGGTGGTTGGAGTTGTCTCCTTGCAAGTAAATGGCTGATTTTTTTTGAGGCAGCTTGTTTCTGCTGAATGAACCTGAGAATGGGTGCCTGAGTGAGTAGTCTAACTTGGGAATCCACAGCCGAAGGGGGACATTACAAGTTGTTATCAGGAGCTGCAGAATCTGTGTTATTGTACATAGTTTGTGTATGTATACGCAGCCAGACATAACATGCATTGACTCTGCAAATATACACTGTAATTTTAAATTTTGTTTCATTGATTTTGAAATAAATTTGTTTAAATAGATATAGTTTTAAAGATAGTTTAAATACCATACATGGTATTGAAGGAGAAATTACACATTGAAATGCACATGCACATGAATGTATATCTGTACAAAGTCATACCTGTTGAATCATATGTATATGTATAAATAAGCATAAATAAGAGCCCCGTGGCGCAGAGTGGTAAAGTACTGCAGTTGGAGCCCTCTGTCAACGACCCGAGTTCTATCCCAGCAGAAGCTGGTTCAGGTAGCCGGCTCCAAGTTGACTCAGCCTTCCATCCTTCTGATGTTGGTAAAATGAGTACCCAGCTTGCTGGGGCGAAAGTGTAGATGACTGGGGAAGGCAATGGCAAATCACCCTGTAAAAAGTCTGCTGTGAAAACATGAAAGCAACGTCACCCCAGAGTCGAAAATGACTGGTGTTTGCACAGGTGACTACCTTTACCTTTATAAGTATAAATGCATTAAAAATATATTTAGAAAAAAACAAAAAACGGGGGGCTTAGAAGAGGTTGGATTTATACCCCACCCTTCACTACCTGAAGGAGGCTCAGAGTAGCTTACAGACTCCTTTCCCTTCCCTGTGAGGTAGGTGGGGCTGAGAGATCTTTGACAGAAACTGCTCTTGAGAAAACAGCTCTTTCAAGAACTGTGACTGACCCAAGGCCATTCCAGCAGCTGCATGTGGAGGAGTAGGAGTAGGGAATCAAACCCGGTTCTCCCAGATTAGAGTCCGTACTCTTAACCACTACACCAAACTGGCTTTCCGGGTGTCCTTTATGCTTTGCCATAACGTTTTAAAAAGTAAAATATATACATATAGTAGAGAGACAAATATAGTGGTAGCAGATCTACTCATAAATTTTAATAAATGGTTTGCAAATATCTAAAAGTAAGTTCATGTGCAATTGCTGCCTATATGCCATGCGTACAAATGTTATGGGAGTTTTAAGGTCCTTAAATCCATTGATTTACCAGTAGTGAGCTTTTATCATTCCGTTGTTGTAATGGGAGTCTGTTTTAGCTGTAGTGAGGGCATAAAGGGTTAGGGATCTCCAGACAGCCAAGATAAGTTCCCCTGGCAAAAGTGGATGGTTTAGAGCAGGGGTGGTCAACGGTAGCTCTCAGATGTTTTTTGCCTACAACTCCCATCAGCCCCAGCCAGCATGGCTTATATATATATATATAGTTCATAAAAACATCTTAAGGGTCAAGCGACAAGTTAAAGACAAGTTATAAGCCATGCTGGCTGGGGCTGATGTGAGTTGTAGGCAAAAAACATCTGGAGAGCTACCGTATATATATAGTCTTTAACTTGTCGCTTGACCCTTAAGATGTTTTTATGAACTTACAAGTTTGAGGGGATAAGTTGGGCTATAAATATACCCCTGACCTGGATAGCCCCAGCTAGCCTTATCTTGTCAGAGCTCAGAAACTAAGTAAGGCCAGCTCTGGTTAGTCCTTGGATGGGAGACCACCAAAGAAGTCTAGAGTTGCTACAAACCACTTCTGACTGGCTCTTGCCCTTGCCTGGATGGCCTGATCTCCTCCTATCTTAGAGCCAGGGCTTTTTTTTTAGCAGGAACTCCTTTGCATATTAGGCCACATCCCTCTCATGTAGCCAATCCTCCAAGAGCTTACAAGGCTCTTAGTACAGGGCCTATTATAAGCTCCAGGAGGATTAGCTACATCAGGGGTGTGTTGCTTAATATGCAAAGGAGTTCCTGCTACCAAAAAAGCCCTGCTTACAGCTTAGTCAGGTTTGGCCCCAGCCCCATAGCTAGAGGGCATGGGGGAGGAGGCCACTGGGGAGAGGCCCTTGGGAGTTGAGCAGAAAGCTGAAGAGGTTGGGGGGCTGCCCTGCTTCCTCCTGTGTGATTTAAAGAGCCTGCCAATCCACTGGCTGGGAGGGTTCCTTGAAATAGCGTGGGAGGGGCAGTGGCACAATTTAAATCACACAGGAGGGGGTGGCCCTGGGATGGGGGTGAGGGGGGGCAAGAACCTGTTGGCCCCTGGTTAGCTATGGGCCTGTCTGGAGACCACCAAGGAAGTCCAGAGTTGCTATGGAGAGTCAGGAAGTGGCAGACCACCGCTGTTGATCGCTTGCCTTGAAAACCCCATGAAGGGTCACACGTCAGCTGCAGCTTGGGGGCATTTTCCACTCCCATAAATAAGAAGTCTCCTATAGGAGGGACAGACCCTCTCTCATGATAGCATGTCTTCAAGCATTGATTTAAGGGGGAGTATGAAAGCCTGGGGTATTGCAAGTGTGTCTCCATGTGTATTGCTGTCATCCTCACAAGCAGTGTTTTAAAAATAAATAGCTAATCACTTGATTGGTCTCACATTTTATAACAGTAGAACAAAGCAGGAGTCAAGTATCACCTTTAAAACCAATAAAGTTTTATTCATAATGTATGCTTTCGTGTGCTCTAAGCATATTTCATCAGACAATAGTAAGGAATGCAAGCAGCCCTAAATATAGAGAAACTGAGCATTGAGTTAGTATGCAGAGTCATGGAAATGTTTTTTAGCAGATTAAAAGAATCATGAGTTGGGGTCTGGTGTTTGTTAGTCAGTGTTAACTGGGCTGAAACAACAACAAAAAATGATAAAAGATGTTGTTTCAGCCCAGTTAACACTAACTAACAAACGGCAGACCCCAACTCATGATTCTTTTAATCCGCTAAAAAAACATTTCCATGACTCTTTATACTAACTCATAGCCCACTTTCTCTATATTTAGGACTGCTTGCCATTCCTTACTATTGTCTGATGAAGTGTGTTTCTAGTACACTAAAGCTTACATTCTGAATAAAACTTTGTTGGCCTTAAAGGTACCACATGACTCCTACTTTGTTCTACTGTTTCAGACCAACACAGCTGCCTGCCTGGATCTAACATTTTATAACAGTGTGAGAAATGAGATACTTCTGGCTTTAAGTGCTATGAGCAACTTAAAAGGACAGTACAAAAAACCACAATGTCATCTAATATCTTGGAAACCAAATGAAAAAAGATTCCTCTTGGAAATTTCCAAACGCCATAAATTTTGGGACTGTTGCTACGGAGAACAACCTAACAGTGCATTTCTCATGTAATGCCTGTATTTACCAGCAGATGGCTTAATTTCCCAAGATATGTATGCGATGTACAGAACCCAGAAGAGAGAGCAAAAGGGCTTACTGAATAGAGATAATTTTTAAAAAATGTCTTCTGACATTAGGAAAAGGACAATGAGCAATAATTCATTTTGAATCCCATTGTAGCTATGCATACCCGTGTCCCACCCCAGAGGACTTCTTACAAACTCAGGGTTTTTTTCCCCTGATAACACTTGTAGCTTGAGGAAACCTTGGCAACAGCTCAGAGCGACTCGGTTTCCCAGTTGTGTCACATTCAAAAAGTGCATAAGCAATCTGCTATGGGGCCAAACCAGATGAGGCACATCAGCTCTTTAGGGTTTTTGTTTCAATATCTGTAGCAGAGTAGGGTAATTTAGATTAGGACGGCATCATAGAAGGAGGGATGATTTAGCTCTTTTCCAACCAGCAGGGATCCTGGAGGAGTTTTTTGTTTGTTTGTTTTGTTTTGCCATTCTAAGGGCACAGAGCAGGGGTAACTGGGGGAGTGGGGGAGGGCATTTGTTTCCTGCATAGAGTTGGACTAGATGACCCTGATTGGAGATCTCTTCCAACTCTTTGATTTTGTTGTTCTAACTTGTGGCATTATTCCAACCTCAAGTCCCCGGGGTAGTTTGCCCCAGTATCATAGGCTGGATGCATATCTGAATATTAACTAAAATCTATATCGAATTCATAAAGGCAATCTAGAGCAGTGTTTCCTCCAAGCTGCAGAGTCTTTTGAGCAAAAATTCGACTTGGTGAGCTATTGGCATTCAAGTTGTGGGCGACTGCATACATTAATTTGCACTGGGGCCATTTTTCCTGAGCAAACACACACATTCATGAGCTGGAGGCTAAAGCATCTGTTAGCTAACGTTAACTCAGCTTAGAGGGAACATTGATCTAGAGCAGGGGTAGGGAACGTTGGCTCTCCAGATGTTTTTTGTCTACAACTCCCATCTAGGGTTGCCAAGTCCAATTCAAGAAATATCTGGGGACTTTGGGGGTGGAGCCAGAAGACTTTGGGGGTGGAGCCAGGAAACATTAGGGGTGGAGCCAAGATCAAGGCTGTGACAAGCATCATTGAACTCCAAAGGGAGTTCTGGCCATCACATTTCAAGGGACGGCACACCTTTTCAATGCCTTCCTTCCATAGGAAATAATGAAGGATAGGGGCACCTTCTTTGGGGGCTCATAGAATTGGACCCCCTGGTCCAATCCTTTTGAAACTTGAGGGGTATCTTGGGGAGAGGCACTAGATACTATATTGAAAATTTGGTGCCTCTACCCCAAAAAACAGCCACCCCAGAGCCCCAGATACCGGCAGATCAATTCTTCATGATTTTCTATGGGAATAAATCTCCAAAGGAAATAATAGTTTCCAGCAGACATTTCCCTCCCCTCCCCCCGCTTTCTGACAACCCTGAAGTGGGGGGAGGGCCTCCAAACCGGGGGATCCCCTGCCCCCACCTAGGGATTGGCAACCCTACTCCCATCAGCCCCAGCCATTGGCCATGCTGGCTGGGGCTGATAGGAGCTGTAGGCAAAAAACATCTGGAGAGCCAACGTTCCCTACCCCTGATCTGGAAGCTTCGCCTAGCAAAGAAAATTTCACCAATGGATGGCATTTGAGATCAGGGAACTGAACACACCCACACCCGCTGTGGAAAGCTCCACTGCAACAGCTAAATGGACCTTCCATGTTCAGAGAAGAAGAAGAAGATATTGGATTTATATCCCGCCCTCCACTCTGAATCTCAGAGTGGCTCACAATCTCCTTTATCTCCCTCCCCCACAACAGATGCCCTGTGAGGTGGGTTGGGTTGAGAGGGCTTTCACAGCAGCTGCCCTTTCAAGAACAACCTCTGCCAGAGCCATGGCTGACCCAAGGCCATTCCAGAAGGTACAAGTGGAGGAGTAGGGAATCAAACTCAATCTCCCAGATAAGAGTCCACACACTAAACCACTACACCAAACTGGCTCTCACACATCACACTCACAACTTTAAACCGGCATCATGCCTTGAGCCGCTTGTGAGCGTGATGCCAGTTTGAAGTTTTTGGGAGAATTTATATTCCCATATTATATTCCCATATAGTCATTGCAAATATTAAGCAGTGGGGAATGCATTGGAAGTGTTGCTATAGGCCAGGCGTGGCCAACGTTAGCTCTCCAGATGATTTTTTGCCTATAACTCCCATCAGCCCCAGCCAGCATGGCCAATGCCTGGGGCTGATAGGAGTTGTAGGCAAAAAACATCTGGAGAGCTACTGTTGGCCACCCCTGCTGTAAGCGTATTTTGAACAGGGACATCTTCAAGAATTTATGGAGCATCCTATGCTGGAAGAATAATTTAAAGAGGACCCTTTAAGTCAACTGCCTGCACATCAGGGCTCCTTGTTTGGAAAATTATTTATGGATTTTGTAATTCCTGTTTGTTAATTTATATATATAGTAATTTGGTCACTATAACCTGTGGTTGTTTATATAATTGAAACCTGGAAAGGGCAGGGATTGAACCTGGGGCTTTCTGCATGCCAGGCAGATGCTCTACCACTGAGCCATGGTCTTTCCGCAGTGGGGTATCCCATGGGGGAGCATGGTTGTCTACATTCCCTGCTTATAGACTACCAAGAATCACCTGGCTGGTCGCTATCAGAATCAGGACACTGGGCTAAATGGATCCTGCATTTGATTCAGCAAGATTCTTGACCCTGTATGAGTGGAAATCTTAGCCCCAGCCTGGCTTTTTAAATTTGGTTAGGCATTGCTGGCATGTTTCCAAGCCTACCTTTGCTGGTAGCTTTTAATATGGAAGCCAAGGCGATTGGGCAGGAGAATCTCAAGCAGCATAAAAGACCACCTCTTCCCATATTGAGCTTGTAGGTTAAGATCCTTTTCTGAAGCTCTGTTCCCAGCAGAAGAGGTAAGGTGGTTGGCAACCAGACACAACTTTTTTGGTGGTGGCCCCACACGCTTTGAACACTTTGCCTCTTCAGGGTTGCCTGATGCCTACTTTCCTTTGCTTTAGGTGCCATGTGAGCACATTTTTCTTCACCCAGCCTTTTAGCTATAGGATTTCTCTCTCTTTAGCTGTTGTATGGTTTCCTCCTAGGCTTAGAAATGTTTTATCAACGTCATTTTAGATCAGGGGTGTCAAACATGCAGCCCAGGGGCCAAATCAGGCCCCCAAAGGGCTCCTATCAGGCCCCCAAGCAACTGGTTATCATCTGCTTTCTTCTCCCTCTCCCTTGCTTCCTTCTGCACCTCGGCTTTTTTCACCAGGCTTGTATTGCACAGGAACTACAGAGCAAAGCCTGTATTTTCTCCATTGTCTGAGGCTCCTCCCCTTGGAGAGGAAGGGAGGAGGAACAGATTGCTTTGCCAGGCTCTTTCAATCGCACAGCAGAGCTACTGAGCCAAACCTCTCTCCCTTCTATTGGCTGTGACTCCGACTCCTCCTCCTGGTTCCCTGGGGAAGGAAGGAAAGAGCCAGAGCTTCCTTTGCTCAGTCCCCTGAATTGCACAGGAGAGATACAAAGAAAGCTCTTTTAAGACTAATGAGTGCTAATGTTTTAAGCATGTTTTATTTTAAGCTTTTAAAAAATCTCTGTATTTGTCTGTGTCCCTTATAAAGTTTATCTCTCTTCTACCTAGTATTACATTTTATGACACACATGGCCCAGCCCAACAATGTCTCATTTTTGTCACATCCGGACCATATAACAAACGACACCCCTGTTTTAGACAGTTCTGTTTTATGTGCTTTTAGGCTGGCTAGCTTTTACTTTTTAAATTCATTTATCTGAATGCTTTTCTTGACTTGATCTTATTCATTTGGCTCATTTTATTGATTGGCATGATTTATTGACTGGCTGTATTGTTTTAATCATCAGCTGCCTTAAGGTGGTCTGCAGCAGTAGCATACATCTTTTCAAAATAAAGACATAGGTACCTATTTCTCCGTTTGTTGTTGTTTTTGTCCTGCCCTTCCTCTAATTTATGTATTTATTATTTATTCATTAAATTCAATGTTGAGACTTCCCTCCCCAGTGGAACAGGGTTCAAGGTGGTTCACACCCAAAAGCTTTACATAAGCATATTTTAGTATATGTGCTGTGCTGTCCCCCCTTGGAGGGGGCGTTAAGAAGCTGAGAGTGTGACTGGCCCAACCCAGTGGATTTCAGGGCAGATTAGCGAACCCTCTGAGACAGGGGCGTCGAACGCATTTGCTATGAGGGCTGGATCTGACATAAATGAGACCTTGTTGGGCTGGGCCATGTTGGGTTGGTTTGCACCGAGCCATGCCGGGCTGGGCCATGTGTGTACCTATTTAAAATAAGGTAGCAGAGATATAAATTTTAGAAAGAACAAAGACAAATCCAAATATATGTTTTTAAAAACTTAAAACGTTAGCACTTCCCGGTTTTAAAGATACTTTCTTTGTATTTCTCCCATGGGATCCATAGAACTGGGCAAAGGAAGCTCTGGCTCTTTCCTTCCTTCCCCAGGGGACAGGGTGGGGGAGGAACCTCAGCCAATAGAAGGAAGAGAGGCTTGGCTGAGTAGCTCTGCTGTGCAATTGAGAGAGTCTGGTAAAGCAAACTATTCCTCCCCCCCTTCCTCCCCAAGGGAGGAGCCTCAATCAATGGAGAAAATAGAGGTTTTGCTCTGTACCTCCTGTGCAATTGAGCAAGCCATGTAAAGCAAGCTGTGATGAAGATGGAAGCAAGATACAGAGAGAAGGAAGCAGATGACAGCCAATTGCTCGGGGGCCTGATAGGAGTCCTCCAGGAGCCTGATTCGGCCCCCAAACTGCATGTTCGTCACTCCTGCTCCGAGATGTCCAGGTGTGGCACTCTTAACCACTACGCCAGCTGTCCTGTGTTATGAAAGGCCTGCCCAGCACCACCTGCTCCACTGTGCAAAACCACAAATGGTAACCATCTGACTTTGCCCTTGGAAGCATCGAAGCGCCATCTGCAAGTACAATCGGCACTGACGCTGCTCACTTTGCATTTCCCCTACAACCCCTTCTCCCCAGGTAAGCAACCTCATTGGGACCCTGCCCCCTGCCAGCAGTCGCTCTCCCATCTGGCCTTGCAGGTAAGCTCAGGGTTAGAGGCTTGGCTTCCAAGCGAAACTCTGCTCCAAGAGGGACCTGCAAAACAACTGAACCCTGGAGCCAGAGTCAATTTGACGAGGATGCTAAAAATAGAATCAATGACAAGCCATCTGGGGAACTGAATCATCAGAAAGATGGGGAAGGGGAGAGGGGGGAAGGGGGGGTTTCAGGCTGCATTTGTCCTTCTAGGATCAAGCTGAATTTTGTTTTTTAATTATAACACAGGGTTTCCGTTGTTTAAAGCTGTTTTTATGGTCTGCTTTTAGCCTGTGAGAGAGATTGTTTTCAGCCACTGAGTGATGTTCTTTATGCCCTGTATCATTAGTGCTAAAGCTTAATTGAATGGTTTTTTACCTTGTGAGTTGCCTCAAGCAGGTGTCACAGAAACGTAGGAAGCTGCCTTTCTACAGAATCAGGCCAGTCGTCTGTCAAGGTCCATCTTGTCTCTCCATCTGGCAACTTGCTCTCCAACAAGGCCAAAGGTCTACCTGAGCCTAAGTGGGGCTGCCAAACTCCAGGTGGTGGCTGGAGATCTCCCGGTATTACAACTGATCCCCAGGTGACAGAGATCAGTTCACCTGGAGAAAAAAGTACCTTCCTTCCTGAAACTCTGCCCTTCTCAGGCTCCATTCCTAATATCTCCGGATCTGGCAACCGTACTCTTAAGTAGAGACACCATGAATTGATCCTTCTGTTTGCCAAGCAGTTGAGAGCCAGTTTGGTGTAGTGGTTAAGTGCACAGACTCTTATCTGGGTGAACCAGGTTTGATTTCCCACTCCTCTACTTGCAGTTGCTGGAATGGCCTTGGTCAGCCATAGCTCTCACAGAGGTTGTCCTTGAAAGGGAAGCTGCTGTAAGAGCACTCTCAGCCCCACCTACCTCACAGGGTGTCTGTTGTGGGGGAGGAAGATAAAGGAGATTGTGAGCCACTCTGAGATACGGATTGGAGGGCGGGATATAAATCCAGTACCTTCTTCATTTTCTTCTGATGTTCTAAGGACCCTCTGCAATAGTGTATGACTGAACACAAGATTGCCTTATATTGAGTGAAATCTCAGGGAATGGGTCCAATGGGTGGCGCCTGCAGCATTCTTACTTGGGAGGGGAGGGTTATTCTCTTGATTTTCTTTAAGCAGATATTGTCCCAATGGTTAAACAAACTTGAATTCTTTTCTTAATAGTCTCATAAAATCGGGGTGCTTTGGGTAGCATATATTTACTGAGTGACAACTCTGCCTTGAAACCGCACCCCCACCCCAATTATTATTAAGCTTTCCTGACTGTAAAAAAAAGGTAAAGGTAGTCCCCTGTGCAAGCACCAGTCAATTCCGACTCTGGGGTGACGTCGCATCATGACATTTTCACGGCAGACTTTTTATGGGGTGGTTTGCCATTGCCTTCCCCAGACATCTACACTTTCCCCCCAGCATTTCACCGACCTCAGAGGAATGGAAGGCTGAGTCAACCTTGAGCTGGCTACCTGAACCCAGCTTCCACCGGGGATCGAACTCAGGTTGTGAGCAGAGCTTAAGACTGCAGTACTCCAGCTTTACCACTCTGTGCCACGGGGCTCTCTTTCCTGAAAGTAGAACACAGTAGGAGTCGAGTGCACCTTTAAGACCAGCAAAGTTTTATTCAGAACATAAGCTTTCGTGTTCTGAATAAAACTTTGTTGGTGCACTCGACTCCTACTTTGTTCTACTGCTTCAGACCAACACGGCTGCCCACTTGGATCTTTCCTGAACGTAGTAAGTGATAAAATTGCTCAGGAGCATTCCTTATTTACATAGCCATTGGGTGGCAGCACCTCACCATTGAAATGTGCCATGCAAAGTACGAAGCATCTCATGTGCTAGCCATGTCCTTCTGCCAATTATATTAGCTAGGCTGGACAGTCTGTGTGCTAGAGAAGACTCCATGGCAGGTCCCACTGCCTGGGAGACACATATGGCTCTTGCACATATTGAAGAGTAATGGTGAGAGTGTCACAGGCAACAAATGCAGTCTGTTAATTGCACTATACCAGGGTGGCCAAACTTGCTTAATGTAAGAGCCACATAGAATAAATGTCAGATGCTTGAGCGCTGCAAGACATGATCATCAGATGTTTGTGAGCTGCAAGACAGAAAAAGAGGGAGGGAGGCAAACAGATGGAAGGAGAAGACTGCAGATTTATACCCCGCCCTTCTCTCTGAATCAGAGACTCAGAGCAGCTTACAATCTCCTAGATCTTCTCCCCCCACAACAGACACCCTGTGAGGATGGGCGGGGGAGTCGAGTGCACCCTTAAGACCAGCAAAGTTTTATTCAGAACAGACACCCTGTGAGGTGGGTGGGGTGCTGAGAGAGCTCTCACAGCAGCTGCCCTTTCAAGGACAACTGCAATAGATATGGTTGACCTAAGGCCATTCCAACAGGTGCAAGTGGAGGAGTGGGGGAATCAAACCCGGTTCTCCCAGATAAGAGTCTGTGCACTTCACCACGACACCAAACTGGGGGAGGGGGAGGGAAGGAGAGGTGGAAAGAAAGTAACTTTAAATGCATTCTCCTAGCCATTGGCTGGCTTGGCTTGGGGAAGTTATTTAAATAGATAGATGCCTTCTCCAAGCCGGCCAACAGGGCAGTAGGAGTTTCAAAAGCCACATGTGGCTCCCAAGCCGCAGTTTGGTCACCCCTGCTCTAAACAAGTGGTCCTGGAATATTCTAACTTCGTTTTCACCAGAGCTTCACCTAAGCTTTCATTCACGAGAAGGCACTTCAAATGACCCAATGTTTCAAACTCTTACTGCTCCCAAATGGTTCCAAGCTGAAGGCTGACAACCCTATGTTCTCAGCATGGTCCTCAGAGGGTCCCACTCTGATATTTTTGACTGTCTTCTGGCATGGAAGAATAGTGGCCTAGCCTCTTCATCCATACAAGTGCATTTAGCATAGGGTGGCCATAATGTCTGAAGGCCAGCCAGGGACACCTTTGGGGGGGAAGGTAGGGGTGCGCGCGCGCGCCGCCGGAAACAGGAAGTGATGTCACTTCCGGTGACTGCACGTCCGGTGATGGCATGCCACCGCTGGAAACAGGAAGTGACATCACTTCCTGTGACATCATTTCCCCCCGCGCCACCTGCCAGAAGCAGGAAGTGACGTCACTTCCTGTGACATCATTTCCCCCAAATGCCACTGTCGGAAACAGGAAGTGACTTCACAGCACTTCCTGTGACGTCCCCAAAAATCCCCCAAATATCACCGCCGGAAACACCAAGATTATTTATAGAGAGGGAAAGGGGGAAATAAAGTTAAATAAAACTCTTTTTTTACTTTTTTCAAAGTGAGAAGACTAGAGAGAACGGGTTCCACGCTGAGAAGCCAGTCAGATTCCAGTGAGACTGTGCTGCATAATGCAGCCTATTTATTTTGTCCTGTTTGCTCTGTTGGCTCTATCTGCGCCACCTTCATCACTTTCGGGGTGTGGATCCCCCAGTGGGGTGGTCTCCCGACTCCCTCCGCCGGCTGTTTCTGATAGCCCTGCGCCCCCTCTTTCATTTGATATGTGTCCCGTGCGGGTGCCACCCTCCCGCCGGGAGATGCCGCAAAATGAGCCCCCTTGAGGCTTATGGCGGCAGGGCTCGGGGGAAGCGAGCTAGACTGCTGTTCTTTTGAGGGGTTATAGAGTGTTTCGAGCCCGTCCCTGTGGCATCGGTCCCATCGTTGTGGGGCCCAGGGGGCCGGCGCAGCGGCACGCCGAAGCAGCCTGTCACTAATAACACAGGTCGAGATGCAGGACAGGAATCCGGAAGTGACAGAAAAGGTACCCATGGGACTATTTACAGTTAAACAGAATAAATTCAGAAGATGGGAAATGGAAATCTAGAAAGCTTAGAAGAAGAAGGGAGGAAGAGGTGAAATTTGGACTTTGTAAATTTAAAGGACAGTGCTAAAAAGTGGAAAGGAATTTATTGTTTGGTCTACTTGCGGTTTTGAAAAAAGAGCACTATTGTCACAGACCTGCAGCATATACAATCAACACAGGAAGTACGTCAAGTATCATGAGATCTCTTTACCAGTGAAAACGAGATTTGGTGGCAAGTAAAGCAGGAAGTAGTGGATGAAAAGCCTACTCTAGGACTATAATACCATTGAGAAACATCGGCGGCCATTGCTTGGAGGTCAAAATTAAAATAATGTTTTTAAAGTGTTCGGGACATTAAAAATTGTTAGAATTAATTGAGATGATGACAAGAAGATAAATACTATTGGACATATTGTTTGTAATGGACTTTAGAAGCCTTTAAAAGAAAAAGAGGAAAAAGTTGCAGAGAGAAGCAAAAAGTAGTGACCGCCATTTTGAAGGATTTAAAAATTTGAAAAATTAATATCTCGGCCTGGGAAGCTCTGAGGACGGTGAAATTAGGCTTGTTATAAAAAGCAAGCTCTAATCTTTTGAACCTGATAGTTAAATTTGAAATTGGTGGGATCAACATTTTCAGTGTTTTTAAATGTCAGAACACAAGCAAACTCGTACAAGGGCTACTTCACTGGAAAAAATGCAGGATCAATTAGAGGCAAAGGAGGCCAGAATGATGAAAGGCATGAGAGAGATGATAACTGCATCAAAAAAAGAAATTATAGAAGAGATTAAAAAAGATATGGAGGATCTCAGAAAGGAAACATCTAAGAAAGTGCAGGAAGTAGAAGGGAGAATGAAAGTCCACCTTGTTGAAAATGCAAGAAAAAGTGACAATCCATGACTGCAAATTGATGGAGACTCAGATACGTCTGAGAGGAGTACCTGAAAAGGAAGATGGTGACCTGAAAGAATATATAATAAAAATAATTGCAGAATTTTTAGAGGAAGATCCTGAAGAGACTAAAAATATGTATGACTATATGTATAGAGTAAACTCACTCTATGCCAAGAAAAATAATTTACCAAGAGATGTTGTCATAAGATACATGACAAAAGAAATGGTGGGAAAGATCATGAATAAAAATTTTGAAAAGACATTGATAGTGGGAGGCAACAGAGTAAGAATTATGAAGGAGTTGCCAAGGCAAGTGATAAATGATAGAAGAAACTGACAGAAAAATTACGGGACAATGAAATGAGGTTTAGATGGATAATACCTGAAGGTTTGAGCTTTGAACTTCAGGGGAAAAGAATCACAATTACAAATGCACCGGAACTGCGTAGATTTTATGAAGAACATAAAGAATTTGCACCATGATGGATTACAAATTATTGTCTTGGAATGTAAATGGACTAAATTCACCACAAAAAAGAAGGGCAACATTTCATTGGATTAAGAAGCAAAATTGTAATATAGTTTGTTTACAAGAAGTGCATATTAAACAAAAGGATTACAAATTTTAATGGAATAAACAATTGGGGTTAGAATTTTTTTCATTAGCTGAACAGAAGAAAAGGGGAGTGATTTTTTATATTAAACAAGAATTGGAGCCAGAATTAGTGTTTAAAGATAAAGATGGAAGATTTGTAGCAGTAGAAATAATATTAAATGCAAAAAACCCATTGTTATTGGGACTGTATGCACCTAATGGTGCAAAGGATGCTTTTTTAAAAGACATTATACAACAACTTGATGAACTGACTTATGACCAAGTTTTGATAATGGGAGATTTTAATGGAACAATTAAGAACTCATTGGATAGGTCGGGGGGGGGGGGAATAATAACAAAGAAGGAAAATTGCCAAAGTCTTTTTTTGAATTGGTCAAACAAGAAAATTTGGAAGATATATGGAAGAAATTTAACCCTGAAGTGCGGGACTATATTTTTTTTTCAGCAAGACAAAACTTTTTCCAGAACTGACATGTTGTGGGGCACTAAAGATTTAGATCTTATAACAAGGAAAATAGAGATTTTACCTAAAATTGGGGCTGACCATAACCCAATAATGTGGATTACAAAATTGTCTAAGAAGTTGAGAAGATGGAGATTGAATGAAGATTTGCTACAGAATAAAGAAATAGTGACATACCTAGAAAATAAACTAAAGCTTTCTTTCAAATGAATTACAAAGAGGGTATAGAATTTCAGACGGTCTGGGATGCCTATAAAGCAGTAATGAGAGGAATATTGATTATTCTGAATAATAAAGATAAGAGAGCAAAAGAAAAACAGTTGTTGGACATTCAAAATGAAATAAAGAAAAAAGAAGGGGAGTTGAGAAAAAGGCCAGGGAAAAAGAAAATTATAAGGGAAATTACAATATTACAAATGCAAATTAGACATTTGTTAAATAAAGAATTGGAATGGAATTTGAAAAGACTGCAGCAGAAATCTTTTGAGGGAGCAAATAAACCTGGAAATTATTTGGCTTGGCAACTGAAGAAAAAGAGAGAAAATGAAATTATTAATAAAATTGTGGTAGATGGAAGAGAGGTGGTTACCCAAGGGGGAATAAAAAGAATTTTTAAGTACTATGCCAAGTTGTTTAAAGGTGTTAAAATAAAAAAAGAAAAGATGGATGAGTATTTACAAAAGATAAAAATAGAACCCTTAACTGAAAATATGTGAAAAGTTTTGAATGATCCAATTGGAAAAATAGAAATTTAAGCAGCAATTAATGCAATGGAAAATGGAAAAGCACCTGGGCCAGATGGATATAGAAGCTAAATATTTTAAAACCTTTAAAGATGAGTTAATACCGAAATTGCAGAAGTTGATGAACATGATAAGAATAAAAGGGAAAATACCAAACACATGGAAGGAAGCTGTTATTTCGTTGATACCTAAGGAAGATAGAAATGTCACGAATGTAAAAAATTACAGACCAATTTCGCTATTAAATAATGACTATAAAATATATACAAGAATCTTGGCAGAATGGCTTAAACAACATTTGATAAATTTTATAAAGGAAGATCAAGCAGGGTTTCTTCCCAAAAGGCAAATAAGAGACAATATCAGAACTGTTGTAAATATTGTAGAATATTATGAAAGACATCCAGAAAAGGAAGTAGCATTATTCTTTGCGGATGCAGAGAAAGCATTTGATAATTTAAACTGGGACTTTATGTTTGTAGTAATGGAGAAAATGGAGCTGGGAGAAAGCTTTATAAGAATGATAAAAGCAATATACACTGAACAACGTGTAAGGCTATGTATAAATGCAGATCTTACAGAAGATATGATAATTAGCAAAGGTACAAGACAAGGTTGTCCGCTTTCCCCATTGTTGTTTATAATGACTCTTGAAATATTACTGATGCAGATCCAAGAAGAAAAAGAAATAGAAGGATTAAAAATAAAAAGATTTACTTACAAATATAGAGCATTTGCAGATGATATAATGTTTATAAATGAAAACCCCATACAAGTCACACCTTTGTTGTTAGCCAAAATACAAGAATATGAGGAGTTGGGGGACTTCACGAATGAAGATTTAAGAAGGGTGCAGTAGTCCAAGTCTGCTGCAGGCTAGCTGGTGGCTGACAAGACCAATGCGGGACAGGCAGATCCGGCCACAGTGGCTGCAGGGAAAAGTCTGATTTGGGGTTGGTGCTGTAGCAGTGCGATCCTTCCTCAATCTCCAGTGTTTTGCACTGAGTGTCACATGTATGACTATCTGCCCAAAGGACAGAAGTCTTGGGTGTGTGCTCGATGCAAGGAGCTCCTGGTCCTCAGGGAACGAGTTCGTACCCTTGAGGCCGAGGTGACTGCCCTGGAGAAGCAGAGACGGTCAGTTAGGCACTTGGGGAAGACTCTCGGGGGCGTATTAGAAGAGCCCCGCTCTGAACGTAGCAGCCCCGTTGCTGCCAGAGAGCGAGAGGGTCGAGAGGGAACAGGGCACCGTGCTGAGGACAAGGGGAATGCGCCCTCAGAAGGGACCTCTTCTTCGGTTGGTGAGCGGGAATCCTTTCGCGCCAAGGAACCATCCCTGAGCAGGGGGAGAGGGGGGGTTTTGGTAGTTGGTGATTCAATCCTTAGGCAAGTAGACAGCTGGGTGGCAAAACCGCGTACTGACCGTATGGTGACTTGCCTGCCTGGTGCGAAGGTAGCGGACATTACGCGTGTAGTAGATAGACTGATAGACAGTGCTGGGGAGGAGCCTGTGGTCGTGGTGCATGTTGGCACCAACGATGTGGGGAAATGCAGTCGTGAGGTCCTGGAGGAAAAATTTAGGCTGCTAGGCGGGAGACTTAAGGCCAGGACCTCCAAGGTAGCCTTCTCGGAAGTGTTACCTGTTCCACGTGCAGGGCAGGAGAGACAGGCACAAATTAGAAGTCTCAATGTGTGGATGAGACGATGGTGTAAGGAGGAAGGGTTTAAGTTTGTTAGGCACTGGGATGCTTTCTGGAACAAGCGGGAGCTGTACAAAAGAGACGGTCTCCACTTGTCCCCGGATGGAACCAGGCTGCTGGTGCTTAAAATCAAAAAGGTGGCAGAGCAGTTTTTAAACTAAATCTTGGGGGAAAGCCGACAGGAGATGAAATGTCTCTGGCTCGGGAGGACTCGTCTCAAAGAGATGAAGGGTTAGCTGCTATTTTTCTAACGGGTAACAGACCAGAGTTGTCCACTGTGAAGGCGACAAACAATATGGACTGTCTGCCAGAGTCTCGAGGTGGCAGGAGGAAGGTGGCGGGCCTAGCTCGCCTGGGAAATTATAGATGTTTGTATGCAAATGCTAGAAGTGTTCGAAGTAAAATTGGTGAATTGGGATGTTTAGTGTTGGGAGAAAACATAGACATTGTGGGAATTTCAGAAACTTGGTGGAATGAGGAGAATCAGTGGGACACGGTGATTCCTGGATATAAGCTATATCGGAAGGATAGGGAGGGAAGGGTTGGAGGTGGGGTGGCTCTGTATGTCAGAGAGGATATACGGTCCAGTAAGACTGAGGTCAGAGAATTAGATTCACTTTTAGAAATGTTTTGGGTTGAAATAGAGGGGCCAAAAGGAAATTTAACTATGGGAGTTTGTTATCGCCCACCAAATCAAAAGAGAGAGGACGATTATAATATGATGGAAGGCTTAAAGATAGCGGCTAAACGTAAAAACTGTGTCGTAATAAGTGATTTTAACTACCCGCAGATTGATTGGGTCAATATGTGTTCTGGTCGAGAGAAAGAGATTGAGTTTCTTGATGCTCTCAATGACTGTGCTATGGAGCAGATGGTCTCAGAACCTACCAGGGGTGGGGTGATCCTGGATTTGGTCCTAAGTAATGCCCAAGACTTGGTGAGAGATGTAAAAGTGATTGCGCCGCTTGGGAGCAGTGACCATAATGTTATTGATTTCACCGTTTGTATAAATAGGGAGTTGTCCAAAAAGACCGCCACAACCACGTTTAACTTTAAAAGGGGTAAATACACTGAGATGAGGAGGCATGTGAGGAGAAAACTGAAAGGAAAGGTACATACGGTCAAAACCCTTGGGGAAGCTTGGACGCTATTTAAAACTATAATCCTAGAAGCTCAGATAAAATACATACCACAAGTTAGGAAAGGCACAAACAGGCATAAGAAAAGGCCTGCGTGGTTAACAAACAAAGTAATGGAAGCTGTAAAAGGTAAGAAGGACTCCTTTAAGCGGTAAAAAACCAGTCCAAGTGAGATTAGTAAAAGGGAACACAGGCTGTGGCAAATCAAATGCAAGACTGTGATCAGGCAGGCAAAAAGGGACTATGAGGAGCATATTGCAAAAAACATAAAGACCAACAATAAAAATTTCTTCAAATATATTAGAAGTAGGAAACCAGCCAGGGAGGCAGTGGGGCCCTTGGATGACCATGGGGTAAAAGGATTATTGAAGGAGGATAGGGAAATGGCTGAGAAGCTAAATGAATTTTTTGCCTCCGTCTTCACTGTGGAAGATGAGAACTTTTTGCCCGCCCCAGAACCACTAATTTTGGAAGGGGTGTTGAAAGACCTGAGTCAGATTGAGGTGACAAAAGAGGAGGTCCTACAACTGATAGACAAATTAAAAACTAATAAGTCACCGGGTCCGGATGGCATACATCCGAGAGTTCTGAAAGAACTCAAAGTTGAACTTGTGGATCTTCTAACAAAAATCTGTAATCTTTCATTGAAATCTGCCTCCGTTCCTGAGGACTGGAAGGTAGCAAATGTCACCCCCATCTTTAAAAAGGGTTCCAGAGGAGATCCGGGAAATTACAGGCCAGTCAGTCTGACTTCAATACCGGGAAAGTTGGTAGAAACCATTATCAAGGACAGAATGAGTAGGCACATTGATGAACACGGGTTATTGAGGAAGACTCAGCATGGGTTCTGCAAGGGAAGATCTTGCCTCACTAACCTCTTACATTTCTTTGAGGGGGTGAACAAACATGTGGACAAAGGCGACCCGATAGATGTTGTTTACCTTGACTTCCAGAAAGCTTTTGATAAAGTTCCTCATCAAAGGCTCCTTAGAAAACTTGAGAGTCATGGAGTAAAAGGACAGGTCCTCTTGTGGATCAAAAACTGGCTTAGTAATAGGAAGCAGAGAGTCAGTATAAATGGGCAGTCTTCGCAGTGGAGGACGGTAAGCAGTGGGGTGCCGCAGGGCTCGGTACTGGGTCCCATGCTCTTTAACTTGTTCATAAATGATTTAGAATTGGGAGTGAGCAGTGAAGTGGCCAAGTTTGCGGATGACACTAAATTGTTCAGGGTGGTGAGAACCAGAGAGGATTGTGAGGAACTCCAAAGGGATCTGTTGAGGCTGGGTGAGTGGGCGTCAGCGTGGCAGATGCGGTTCAATGTGGCCAAGTGCAAAGTAATGCACATTGGGGCCAAGAATCCCAGCTACAAATACAAGTTGATGGGGTGTGAACTGGCAGAGACTGACCAAGAGAGAGATCTTGGGGCCGTGGTAGATAACTCACTGAAAATGTCAAGACAGTGTGCATCTGCAATAAAAAAGGCCAACGCCATGCTGGGAATTATTAGGAAGGGAATTGAAAACAAATCAGCCAGTATCATAATGCCCCTGTATAAATCGATGGTGCGGTCTCATTTGGAGTACTGTGTGCAGTTCTGGTCGCCGCACCTCAAAAAGGATATTATAGCATTGGAGAAAGTCCAGAGAAGGGCAACTAGAATGATTAAAGGGCTGGAGCACTTTCCCTATGAAGAAAGGTTGAAACGCTTGGAACTCTTTAGCTTGGAGAAACGTCGACTGCGGGGTGACATGATAGAGGTTTACAAGATAATGCATGGGATGGAGAAAGTAGAGAAAGAAGTACTTTTCTCCCTTTCTCATAATACAAGAACTCGTGGGCATTCGATGAAATTGCTGAGCAGCCAGGTTAAAACGGATAAAAGGAAGTACTTCTTCACCCAAAGGGTGATTAACATGTGGAATTCACTGCCACAGGATGTCAAGTCGGCTGAATTCAATAACGAGTCTCTTGGTGAAACAGAGTAACAAGTTTATTGTAAACAGAACTAGAGACCATGGCAGAGATTGAAGGACTGAAATACATAGGCACTAAACCAGCATTTAAGGTATGGATCAAAGGAATTCCTACGGTGGGGGTAATCTATGCAACACATTTTCGCACTAGGATGCTACTCCCTTCATTCCCAGGCCGAAGCCTTGACGCCCCATCCTCCCACAGAGAACAAGGCTGGGAAGGCGCCATTATCTTATTCACATGTTAGCATTTCAAAGCAGACTACACAACAAAGGCCTCTCTAGTGAGGGGGCAGGAAAGTGAGCTAGCAGCAATCGGTGTACACTGTAAAGTACCCAGACTCCTTCACTTCAGAACCAAACTTAATACAGGTATTGAGTAATTCATAGCAGACTTGAGATACTGCCCCCCCCTAGGCCCCCCCCCTGCCGGGCGGGCTTGCGAGGAGGGCGGTTCACATTTATGGCTCAGCAACTCGGGCCCCGAGAGGCTCCGGCACTCCCCCTTCGAGGGGAGGGTTGGTGAATCTTGTGAGTGCCACTTGGACGGCTCCGGAGATCGGCGCAGTAGGCTGCAATGAAAAACAGGGTGGACTTTACCAAGAGCAGGGGGGAGGTCTAGCTCTACTGTCACCGGGTTGATTACCCGCTTGATCTTAAATGGCCCTAGGAACTTAAAAGCCAACTTCCTAGACGGTTGTGCCAGAGGCAGGTTTTTTGTTGACAGAAATACAGAATCCCCCACCTTCAAGTCCCAGACTGGCACATGGCTTTTATCGTACTGTCTTTTATACGCCTCTTTGGCCAGCTTCAGGTTTTCTTGTATGGCTGGCCAACATTGGCTGGGACCTTGCCACCATTGCTCGAAACTTGAGCCCGTCAATCCCTCCCCCCCTGGCAACATGGGGATCGGCTTCCCCTCATACCCAAACACTGTTGCAAAGGGAGATGCTTTGGTGGAACTGTGAGCGCTGTTGTTGTAAGCGTATTCTGCGAAGGGGAGGAGGTCCACCCAGTCTGATTGGCGTAGGCTTACAAAGCACCGTAGGTACTGCTCTAGCACCCCGTTCACTCTCTCCGTCTGTCCGTCCGTCTGGGGGTGATAGGCAGAGCTTAGCCCCTGTTCCATCCCTAATAATTTACAAAACTCCCGCCAGAAGGTGGCAACGAACTGAGGCCCCCTGTCACTTATGACCTTGTCAGGGATGGAGTGATGTTTGGCCACGTGGTCGAAAAATAAAGCTGCTAGTTTCTTGGCTGTGGGTAACTGGCTGCAGGGGATGAAGTGGGCTTGTTTTGAAAACGTGTCCACTACCACCAGTATGACTGTTTTCCCCCGGGAGGATGGCAGCTCGACTATGAAGTCCATGGACACTACGGCCCATGGCCGTTTCGCTGTTTCTAACGGCTGTAGGAGCCCCGGGGTTCCCCCCCCCCTCTTTTTTGCCATCATACACACCGGGCAACCAGCCACAAAGTCTGACACATCCTTCTTTAGAGACGGCCACCAGAACTGCCGGTGCACTAAG
Organism: Heteronotia binoei; assembly: GCF_032191835.1. Classification (NCBI taxonomy): domain Eukaryota; kingdom Metazoa; phylum Chordata; class Lepidosauria; order Squamata; family Gekkonidae; genus Heteronotia; species Heteronotia binoei. Next base: position 19,702,023 of record NC_083242.1, on the reverse strand, counting down.
TGCAAGGTTTTGACATAGCCGAAGTGCCCAGCTAGCTTGGAGCAGTGACACAGTTGGAGAATTTCTTTCCTTAAGGTTTCCGGGATGTACAGTTTCTCTCCCTTGTACCAAAGACCGTCTTTTCTTTTCTGCAACCCCTCTGGCCGCCCACCTCCCTCCCGTTCGGCCTCTAGGGCGATTCGTTCTTTGCTTAGCCCACTCAATTCCTTTTTTCTCTGCGAGCGGGTAGTGACCATAGCCGCCACTTGCGTGGGGGGGATCAGGGAGTCTACCACCTCCTCCCTCTGGCTCTCATGCTGTGGGAGCCTGGACAGGGCGTCCGCTAGAAAATTGCGGGTCCCCGGGATGTGCTTCAGGGTGAAGTCGAATTTGGAGAAGAAGCCCGCCCACCTGATTTGTTTTTCACTCAATTTTCTTTTCCCTGTTAGGGCCTCTAAATTTTTGTGGTCCGTCCATATCTCAAAGGGCACCCTGGCTCCCTCCAACCAGGACCTCCAAGTTTTCAGTGCAAACATGACAGCGAAAGCCTCTTTGTCCCACACCGACCAGTTCCTCTGCTCCTCCGAGAACTTTCGCGAAATGTAAGCGCAGGGTCTCAGCTTCCCCTCCTCATCCCTCTGCATGAGAATGGCTCCTACGGCGACATCGGAGGCGTCGCATTGGACCACGAACCCCTTCCGCTCATCTGGGTGGCTTAAGACCGGCTCGCTTGTGAACAGTTGTTTAAGCCGGTCGAAAGCCGCCTGACAAGTCGGTGTCCAATTCAGCCTGGCCCCTGGTCGCTTTGCCTCTTCCCCCCCCGCTGCGTCTTCAGGAGGTCTGTTAGGGGCAGAGCGATTTGGGCGAACCCCTCAATGAATCCCCTATAGAAATTGGAGAATCCGAGGAAACTTTGGAGCCGTCTACGTGTCCTCGGGGGGGCCCACTCTAAAACTGCCTGAACTTTGGCTGGATCCATGGCCAGCCCGTCCCCAGAACCCGGAAGCCCAAATAGTCTAGTTCCGTGCGGTGGAACTCGCATTTGGACAACTTGGCGTAGAGCTGGTGCTTCAGCAGGGTGGCCAACACTTCCCTCACTAGTTTCACATGGGACTGTTCATCTTGAGAATAAATAATGATGTCATCAAGGTACACCACCACCCCCTTGTACAGAAATTTCCGCAATACATCATTTATGAAATTCATGAACACCCCAGGTGCCCCTTGCAATCCAAACGGCATGACCAAGTATTCAAATTGTCCCATCGGTGTGTTGAACGCCGTCTTCCACTCATCCCCCTCTTTGATGCGCACTCGGAAGTACGCGTCCCGCAGGTCAAGCTTTGTGAAAATTCCCCCCCCCCCCGCCACCGTGCTTAGCAAGTCTTTGATGAGGGGGATGGGGTAGGCGTTTGACATGGAAATCGCGTTAATCCCACGAAAGTCAGTGCAAAGCCTAAGACTGTTGTCCTTTTTCTTTCTAAACAACACGGGGGCCGCGTGGGGGGCCGTCGCGGGTCTGATGGACCCCCTTTTCAAGTTCAAGTCTAGAAATTTACGCAACTCCTTCTTCTCAGCCCACCCCATTTGGTAGAGTTTGGCCCTGGGAAGGCTTTCCCCGGGGATCAGTTCTATCGCACAGTCTGTGCTCCTGTGGGGGGGTAGCTGGTTGGCCTCCCGCTCACTAAACACTTCCATTAGGTCGCGGTAGGTGTCCGGGACATGGTGCACCTCTTCCACCAGGACGCACGCCCTCTCCCGAGCGGCTGGCGCTCATGGCCCCCATGCCGCTTGCCAAAGGTGCTGGCTGCAACTTGGGTTGGGAAATCTGATGGTCTGGGCTCTCCAGCGGATGAGGGGCTCGTGCTTCTCCAACCACCCCACTCCCAGGACCACGGGGTAGCCGCAGGCGGGCGCGATCACAAACGTCTCTGAGTCCCAGTGGTCCTCAATCCCCAGGGGGCACGGCTCAGTCTCTTGCGTGCAGGGTTCCCCCCCCCCCATTACTGACTCATCCATCTGTTCAAAGTGCATGGGGTGGGGCAGTTGAAAGCGTTCCAACCCCAGAAACTCCACCACCTTGGGGGAAATCAGCTCTCTATTACAGCCCGAGTCTATGAGGGCCCGGATCTGTAGGAACCTTTTTAGCTTTGGGTTCAACAATTTGACCACTATAAAGTACAACCTTCCCGTGGGTCTCACCGTTAGCGGTGCCTCCTCCCGGTCGACCTGCTGGTTGGCACCGTTCAAAGCAGGTCGGCGTCGTTTCCCGCCGGCTCCTCTTCCCACGCCAGCTCGGCCAGCTCCTCGGACAGACGCACCTCCTCCTCTTGCAGGTCCTCTTGCACCAGGAGCGCGCTGCCCTTCGCCGCATCCTTAGGGCGGCCGGTGGTCTTCTTGGGGCCGGGGGTGCCCGGGCGGGTGGCTCCCTGCGGTGGGGCAGCCCCGGTGGCTGGTTGGGGGCAGCCGGAGGCCAGATGGTTGGGGTCCCCACACCGGAAACAACGTCGCCCCCCCCCCCCCGGAGCAGCCGCCGCCGGCTTCTTGACTTTAGGTGGCTCAGCCTTCCCGGGGGCTGCTTTCGGCGTTCCCCTGCCGGCGGCTAGTGCTTGGCGCAGCATTGCCACTCGTTTCAGGTTGGTCTCCACCTCCCCCGCCAGCTGAATCCACCCCACCAGGGTATCGGGGCTGGCTTGCGTGAGCGCCCTATCCAGGATGCTCGGGTTCAGCCCATTGGTGAAGTGCTCGATCTTCATCACCTCGTTCCAATTCCGAGCCCGGGCGGCGTTGGCCTGGAAGTCGGCCGCGTACTCTTGGATGGATCGGGCCCCTTGCTTCATGTTCCGCAGCGCCGCCAGCGCTCGGGTTTCTTGCAGGGGGTCCTCGTACTGGGTCAGTAGAGCTTGCACGAAGGTGTTTACGAAGTGGAGGACCGGGCTGTTAGTTTCGCATAGGCTCACATACCACTTCTTTGCTGCGCCCCGCAGCTTCGACCCGAGGTAGTCCACGCGGCTCATCTCATCGGGGAATAGGTCCCCCCAGTAGTACATGTAGCTGTTCGCCTGGATCGCGAAGTAGTTCACTTCGTCCGGGTCTCCGTCAAACGTGGCGTCCAGCTCCCGGCCTCCCCCCAGGTCTCTTTGTCTGACCGGGGCAGGAGGGTGCGCCGCTGGGGCTTGCGGGGCCGCTCCGGGTGGAGGGGCGGCAGGGCCCGGTTGAACCGGGGGTCCCCGCAGACCCGCCGGGGCTGGCTGCTGCTGGCGAGCCCCGGTCACCCCCAGCGCTCTGCCCAGCTGCGCGGTCAGGGTCTGCATCTGGTCCTTGAGGTCTCTCACCGCCCCGTCGATCTCCCTGCGGACCATCGCCCGAAACGTTTCGTAATGCTCATCGGCCTGGTCCTTGGGTCTCGCCCCTCCGTCATCCGCTCCGCACTCGGCCCCTTCGCCTCCACTCCCGGGGTCTTGAGTCCCCGCAGCTCCGGCACCTTCGCTCGTCTCGCCCGGGTTGGCGGCGGCGGCCTCGGCCAGTTGGATCCGCTTGGTGTGGCGGGTCATGATCGCCTCCCGTCGGACCGGGGCTTGATCCATCAGCGTGGTGGAGGTCCTTGGCTGGTATTGCCGTGGGGTCACCACCAGCTGAAACTGGGGAGGGGAGGCCGCGGTCCTTCTGGCAGTATGGATGTGCCAGGGTGTCTCGGCCCCCTCCACTCTGGTTGGGAGTTCTCCGTTCTCCAGAGACTGTTCGGACATCGCCTTTTCAGTTGCCGGAAAGGTTGAACTCCAAGATAGGGGAGTCCTTCAAAATGTCAAGTCGGCTGAATTCAATAACGAGTCTCTTGGTGAAACAGAGTAACAAGTTTATTGTAAACAGAACTAGAGACCATGGCAGAGATTGAAGGACTGAAATACATAGGCACTAAACCAGCATTTAAGGTATGGATCAAAGGAATTCCTACGATGGGGGTAATCTATGCAACACATTTTCGCACTAGGATGCTACTCCCTTCATTCCCAGGCCGAAGCCTTGACGCCCCATCCTCCCACAGAGAACAAGGCTGGGAAGGCGCCATTATCTTATTCACATGTTAGCATTTCAAAGCAGACTACACAACAAAGGCCTCTCTAGTGAGGGGGCAGGAAAGTGAGCTAGCAGCAATCGGTGTACACTGTAAAGTACCCAGACTCCTTCACTTCAGAACCAAACTTAATACAGGTATTGAGTAATTCATAGCAGACTTGACACAGGAGGTGGTGGCGGCCACAAGTATAGCCACCTTCAAGAGGGGTTTAGATAAAAATATGGAGCACAGGTCCATCAGTGGCTATTAGCCACAGTGTATGTGTGTATATAAAATTTTTTGCCACTGTGTGACACAGAGTGTTGGACTTGATGGGCTGTTGGCCTGATCCAACATGGCTTCTCTTATGTTCTTTTTTTTTTTTTTTCCAAGTTGTTCGCTCTTTATTACATTATCTAAACCTAGTCAAATACAAAGCCATATGAAAAACCTGCAGCCAGCTTGCTGCTTCATTCAGATATCCACCTGTAAACAATTTGTTTTTTCAAGGACTTACATATAAATTTTCCCAATATTGGTGCAAAATGAATATTTCAGCTGAAACTCAGTGTTTATCATCTGAGAATTCCTGCTTGAAACACATACTTGATTTTGAAAGGAATGTTTTACAGCGGGAAGCAGACTGGTTTGCCCAGGAAAACACAATAAGTGGTCTCTGATAATTCTGAAAATATTTTTATCATCTAAAGGACTCACTTCCGCAGCCTACAGAGGGCTGAATGCAACTGGTAGGTTATGAAAGGAACAGGGACAAAAGTATCCCCTTGGTAGCTGACTTTTTTTTTTTCCTTATATATTCATCCTTTATTGAAATTAGTATATGTAACAGATCCATAGTAATAATAAATATTTAACAATTAAACAAACAAAAAATTACGTAGTTCACAATTATCCACTCATCCAGCACCCTGTGACCCGTCACCCTTGTTGCCCATACTTATCTATCTCTGCCTATTGTATGCCTAATACTTGATATAGCTCTCTGGACCACCTTGGCCCCCACAGCCTAGAGGGAACTATGTTCAAATTCACATCCCGGACCCTGTAAATTATTGACAGCCGCCAAAAACGGTGCCCAAATGTCCTCGAATTGTTGTTGTTGCATCATTCGTCGGTAGACCAGCCTTTCATCCACCGCCAATCGCAGCATGTCCTCCAGCCATTGCGCTACGGTTCCTGAAAATTCCGTTCTCCACATCTGCATGATTATCCTCTTTGCCGTCATCAGTGCCCGGAATCCCCAATATCGCTGTGGGCGAGACAACACCCATGCTGACGGGAAGTAGTTTAAAAGAACTTGCATGGCTGTGAATCTGTGCTGACCTCCCAATACGCGGTTTATCCACCTGAGTATATCGCCCCAGAAATCAAGCAGCACCGGGCATGACCAAATCATGTGGCTTAGCCCCGCTTCACCTCCCTGGCATCGCCAACATGCTGGTGAAGTCAAGAGGTTAAATTTGTGTAGTCGAACAGGTGTCCAGTAAATACGGAAATGAATTTTTTGCTGAATTAATATCAAGCGTTGATCTTTAGAAACTTTTCGGATCGCCCTGTTGATTGTGAACCATTGGAATGGTAGAATACTAAGGTTCAGTTCATCTGCCCATTTTACCCGTAATTCTTCAATTAACTGTTGTTGTTGCGTCCCATATCGAAAGTACGTGTACAGGGCTTGCACTGGATTATCTTGCTGCCATGTCCGCCTTAATACAGCTAAAAGGGATGGTGGATCAGGGGCAGCCAAGGCATCCGGACCCAGCAGCTGCGTCAGCGCCATCTTTATTTGGTAATAATGTAGCCATTGGTTAGATTCAAGATTATACTTGTCTTGAAGCTCCTTAAATGTCCAGAATTCTTCTCTGTTTGGGTCTCGTAGATGATCAAGAGTTGTTATCCCTTTTTCAATCCAACCCTTCCAAACCACTTGGCACCCTCCGATCCTCAATTCTGGGTTTCCCCAAAGAGTCATTGATCCATGTAAGAAGGCGTTAAAGCCTTGCTTGGACCCTATTAGCTGCCATAATCGCCTGGTGGCCTGAATTGCTGGAAGCAATACTTCCCCTTGGTAGTGCTTCGAACCCAAAACCTCTAGCGTAGAAAGAGGGGCCACTGTTGAAGCCTCGAGGGCCACCCAGTCTGGAGATTCCTTCCCTACATCTTGCCTCCACTTACTAACACTTGCCAACATATAGGCCCTATGGTATACACTTAAGTCTGGCATACCAAAGCCACCTTGATCAATTGGGAGCTGGAGCCTAGCCAAGGAAAGTCGTGGCCTTTTCCCTTCCCACAAGAAGTTTGTTATTAGAGTATTGACTCTTTTAAACCACTTCTGCGGAATATACTGATGGAGACCTCGGAGAACATAAAAGAAGCGGGGGAATGTAACCATCTTAAGGGCATTCACTTTACCCCACAATGACAATGGGATGGGTTTCCATCGGGTGAAGTCAGCTTGTGTTTTCTCCAGGAGCTTTCTAAAATTCATCCCCACTAAGTTTTGACTTCGATTGGGAATTTGTATTCCTAAGTATTGAATCGAGTCCTCCTGAAGTCTAAACCGCCTTCCAACTGCCTCAGGAATCTTCTTACCGCCCACTTGGAGTACCTCAGTTTTCCCCCAATTCACTTTGTAGCCTGCAAGTTGGCCGAATTCTTCAGTAAGCTTAATAATTGCTGGAAAAGAGGACTCTGGCTCAGTCACCATCAAAAGGGCATCGTCTGCATATAACAGAATTTTAAATTCGCTGAGACCGTGCTTCATACCATATATGTTCGTCCTTTGGCGCACCGCCTGGGCGAGAGGCTCAATGCAGATGTTGAACAGGAGTGGGGAAAGCGGACACCCCTGTCTTGTGCCGCATGCCAGATCGACTACTCCAGACTGCTCTCCATTGACTCTAATTCTCGAGGTCGCATTCTGATATATCAACTGGGTCCACCGAAGGAATTCTTCCGGAAAGCCCAGGTATGTCATCGTCTTCCTCAGGAACCCTCTGTCCACACGATCAAATGCCTTCTCAGCATCAATAGAGATTAGAAACGCAGATTCCGGCTTCTCATTATAAGTGGCTATTAAGTCAGTAATTAACCGAACATTATCAGCTCCCGAGCGACCTCTGATAAAGCCTGCTTGAGCTCTGTTCACCACCGAAGCTATTACTGATTGAAGGCGTTGTGCTAATATAGCCGTCAGTATCTTGTTGTCAACATTTAACAAGGATATTGGGCGATAGCTTGAACAGAGATATGCGGGCTTCCCCGGTTTAAGAATCAGTGTAATCCAAGCCGCATTAAATTCTTTTGAAGGCATACCTTTGTCAAAAATTGCTTGATATGTCTTCAGCAACTTAGGAGCTAAGATATCCCTGAATCGGAAATACCAGACCGGAGAGTACCCATCTGGCCCCGGGGCTGAACCATGTCGAAGTGATTCTAATGCAGCCGTTACCTCATCCAATCTTAGGGGAGCTGAGAGGATCCTTTGAGCCTCTTCCGACAGTTGTGGTAAGTCAAGTTGACGTATAAAGGCGTCCTGTTTGTCATCTACCTCTTTAACATGACCCTTGTACAGCTCTTGGTAAAAGAGGCGAAACTGGTCTGCTATTCCAGAAGGTGTAGCATGAACGCCTCCCCTGTCATCACTAATCTGAGTTACCCATCTCTCTTCCTGTTGGCCCTTTAACCTTGAGGCTAATATTTTCCCCTGCCTTTCGCCGAACTCCCAATACTGGTGTTTTATCTGGGCATATATAAGTTCAGACTTGTGCGACTTGAGCAAATTCAGCTGAAAAGTTAACTGTTGAATTTCCGTGTAGAGGGCTGGAGACGGATTCTGAAAGTGCTTTTCCCATAGGTCTTTAATTAACATCTCTAGCTCTTCCTCCCGTTGGGCTCGTTCTCGTTTCTTTGCTGTGGCATACGCAATTATACGACCTCTCATCACTGCTTTAAATGCTTCCCAAATGGTTAAGTAGTGGTCCACCGATCCTTCATTACTCTGGAAAAACTGTGGAATCTCCTTTTCCATCTGCGCACAAAAAACTGGATCATTAACTAGTGAGTTATTAAAGTACCATGTAGACTTCTTCTCAATCCGATTTCTCATATCCAGTTCCATGGTAACAGCATGGTGATCCGAGAAGGAAAATGGGCAGATTTGGGAATTCGTGACCAGGTGAAACCTTGACCTCGAAATCAGAAAGTAGTCAATCCTTGCCATACTCTGGTGGACGTGCGAGTAGTGAGTAAACCCTTTTTGGTCTTTATGCTGTTCTCTCCACACGTCTACCAAGCCTAACTCCTTCATTGCTGCTGTTAGCGCTGCCCAAGCCCTTGGGGACCTTAGATCTGACTTGGTGCTTCGATCTTTTTCATTATCTAGGACTAAGTTAAAATCTCCGCCCATAATTATCCATTCGAAATCCACTTTCATTAGAATAGAGACCACATCCTTAATAATGGCAGGATCATCCTTATTTGATCCATAAAAATTTACCAAGGCAACCTTTTGTCCATACATTAAGCCGCTTAGAACAATGTAGCGTCCCTGGGGATCAGAAATCTTCATTAAGTTACTCCAGCCCAAGCGTCCACGAATAATTATTGCGACACCGCGAGCATTCCTCTCATATCCTGAAGTGTAGACCTGGTCACCTTGGAATTTAGCCAGCAAGGAGCTTTCATTGTCCAAAATATGAGACTCTTGGATTAATACTATGTCCGCATTCCGAAGGACCTGAGTCCTTAAAACTATCGCTCTCTTCTTAGGGTCTCTGAGGCCGCGTGCATTAAGTGATGCTACTTTAACTGACATCTTAGTTCAACCTCTGGTCGTTCGGCCAGGGGCCAGAGAGCAATCCTCCTCCTCCCATACCATCTTGGCAATGCTACTGCACCCCGTGTATAAGTCCCCTCCATGGCGAACCTACGCCTTGGAGGGTAACTGCCCCCACCTATTCTTCCAACTTCCATGTTAGAATCCAGAACAAAGCAAAAAATTTTAAAAAAGGCAATCGCCCCGGGCTAAAAAAAAAAAAAAAAAAACCATTAATCTACTCAAATCATAGAGATCAGTAGTCTCTCTTTGGTCTGTACTGTAACAAATTCTAGGGTCCCTAATAGACCTCTATGGGCCCATCTCCATCCTACTTAATCACCTAATACACAGACAAATTGAATCTCCTCATTCCCTTCAACATCCAGCCATGCCAGTACAAAGTTTACCCTGAAATTAACATCCTGCAAATTCCCTTGTTTCACACATCTTGCCCTCAACCCCTCCTGGCTCTTGCATTAAGCTGATATAAGGTTTGTATTCCGTTTATATGAGCTAACCAACCCTAAATAGCCTGCTTTTCCCTTTACATTCTCTTCAAGACTTGCATAACCTTGTCTTATCATTAATTAATTATCATTAATTAACAAGTATTTCTAGAATAACCATTGGGCATATATCATTGAAGGTCTCTCCTGCCTAGCCTCCAGCACATGGTTGACAACCAAATCTACATAAGAAATTCAAAGAAATAATTCATCTATAGCACAGACCTAATAAACAATAATCACAAACTGAATTATTTCCCACTTGCCATCCATTAATTAATGAGTGTTGGTAAGTTACTGGGTTAAAGACTTTGCATCATTAACAACCCAGCTGGAGAGTGCATTCAGGATTACCTTCAAAAGCATAATTGCAAACAATTGCCATGGTGGGATTCATATAAACAGATCCTCTATAAGCCTTTAAAATTACGCAGCCACCCAATTCAGAGTTGAACCCTTCTTACGTTAATCAGGACTTCATAAACGGAGGGATAATCAGGTGCCCAGGAAACTATAAATTACATTCCTTTAACCAGACCAAGCAAATAGGGTTTTACGTCACCACGTCATTAGTTATTGTCCCCCTGATATTAATACAGATCCAACATGGAAACCCCAGGCGGAATATGTCCAGGGTCCTAGCAGGTCTTGTATATAGAAGAAGCCAGATCACCTAGTCAACTTAATACAAAGGGGAAAAAAAAGAAAAACTTTATTTTAGTGTCTTCCACCTTAGCACTTAGAAAGAACTTAGAAACAGCGTGGAGGAAAACCATTATAAGGACCCATGCGAGGGAGGTGAGGGGGGCTATTATCTGCATTCAGTATAGGGTATCCAACAGGAAAAAGGACATGGGGAAAGCTGAGAAAAGACCAAAGGGTTTTGAGTAGTGGGGATAGTAAGCAAGAAGGAAAGAAAGAAGGAAAAAGAAACAACCACCACCCGGCTTTAATTGCAAGAATCCAAAGACTGTCCATGCTTCACGGCGCAAGCCTCAAGTGTCCATTGTTCCTGGTACAGTCTCTCCTTCAATAGCACGTAGATAGTCTTCTGCACTTTGTGGGGTGTGAAATAGGACTCTTCTGCCATTGCGAATCAGCACCAGTGTAGACGGAAAAAGGATAAAGTTCTCCACCTTTAATTTCCGAGCTAATTCCTTGGCTGTCTTATATGCACGACGCTTTTGAATTATTGCAATTGGGAGATCTGGGTAAAGTGAAAAAGAGGCTGGTTGGCCCTGCCAGAAAATGCCCTCCCCCATGGATAATTCCCGGAACTTGCGTAGGACGAAATCACGCATAGACACACGTACAAAAGAGATCAGCAGCGTGGATCTTATTAACCCTTCTGGGCCTGGTCTGATAAGTCGCACCACGTCAGCAATTTCTAAAGGGAACTCCACTGGGAGCTTAAGGATATGGTGGAAGAAATTGTTTGCAAAATCAACCAGCTCTGCTGGGGCCCGAGCTGTCAAATCTTTAAGTCCTACTAAACGCAGGTTACGGCGTCGAGACTGCCCCTCTAGAACGTCTACCTTCTCACGCAGGGCAAAGACCTCCTTCCTTGTTTCACCCGCTGCTGTAGCTTGTTCGGCCACTGTATTTTCTATAGCCACTACTTTCCCCTCACACTGCTGCACTCTGTTTAAAGCCTCAGCAGTAATTTGCTGTATCTGCTGCAGCTGCTGAGTTATTTGAATCGGGAGAGACTCCATTCGTGCTGATAATGCATCTATTTTCTTCTCTAGCTTCTCCAATGAGGAGCCCTCTAATGCAGAAGCTACCTCAGCCATTAGAGTCTCCTCTTCACCCTCAGAGTCGTCTTCTGCCCCCCTTCTACCCCGTGTATCCTTCTTTCTTTTTTGCTGTAGTCTTGGAGGCATCAGCTGTAAAGGAGGGGGGAGGAGGGAGGGAACGTGCCGTGCAAGCGTGGGGAAATCTCCAGTCCTGGCAGCTTAGCCCAAACAAAGTTCAGAAGGAGACTTGACCCCACTGTTCACCAGGTCTTACGATGACAAACAGGAAAATTTAATTCACTTATCTGTCCAAAACCGCTCTAATTGCCAAAAACTTCCCGAGCTCTTTTACTGTAGTTTTGAAGGCTTCGGCTTCGGCTGTGAAGGAGGGGGGAGGGGGGAAACCTGCCGTATAAGCGTAGGAAATTCTTCGCTCCTGGCAGCTTAGCCCACACAAAGTTCAGAAGGAGACTTAACCCCACTGTTCACCAGGTCTTGCAATAACAAACAAGAAAATTTAGTTCACTTATCTGTCCATAAATCACTCTAATTGGCAAAAAAAACGCCCGGAGCTTCCACCAGCCGCGTCGTCTCACACCATTCCTCAAGACCAGCTATGCGTGCGTTCTCAAAGGAAGAGACAGCCTGGTGGATGGTGTGCCTCTATGCTTTGCAATCTGAGGCTAGGTCAGACCACTGGTGATGGTTGATGTGACAGGTGCCAAGGGATTTCTTCAAGGAGTCCTTGTACCTCTTCTTTGGTGCCCCTCTATTTCGATGGCTGGTGGAAAGTTCGCCATACAGAGCAATCTTGGGAAGGCGGTGGTTTTCCATCCTAGAAATATGCCCTGCCCAGCGCAGCTGCGTCTTCAACAGCAGTGCCTCGATGCTTGCAACCTCCGCCCTCTTGAGGACTTCAGTGTTGGTCACAAAGTCACTCCAGTGGATGTTGAGGATGGTGCGAAGGCAGCGCTGATGAAAGTGCTCAAGGAGTCGCAGGTGATGATGGTATAAAACCCACGATTCGGAGCCGTAGATGAGGGTTGTCATCACAACCGCTTTGTAAACATTGATCTTTGTGCCTTTTTTCAGATGCTTGTTGCTCCACACTCTTTTGTGCAGTCGGCCAAAGGCACGGTTTGCCTTTGCCAGCCTGTTGTCAATCTCCTTGTCAATCTTGGCATCTGAGGAGATGATGCACCCCAGGTAGCTGAACTGCTGGACTGTCTTCAGAACTGATTCACCCACAGTGATGCAGGGAGGGTGATAATCTTCCTGGGGTGCAGGCTGGTGGAAAACTTCTGTCTTCTTCAGATTAACTTCTAGGCTGAATAGCTTGGCAGCCTCTGCAAAGCAGGACGTCATATGCTGCAGAGCTGATACCGAGTGGGAGACGAGTGCAGCGTCATCAGCAAACAGTAGCTCGCGGATAAGTTTTTCCATTGTCTTGGATTGAGCCTTTAGTCGCCTCAGGTTGAACAGGCTGCCATCGGTGCGATAGCGGATGTAGACACCATCGTCATCATCTAGATCTACTACAGCTCTTTGAAGCATCATGCTAAAGAAGATCGTAAAGAGAGTTGGCGCGAGAACGCAGCCTTGCTTTACACCTGTGCCTATTGGGAAGGGCTCCAAGGGGTCGTTGCAGTGTCTGACTTGGCCTCGCTGATCTTCATGTAGCTGGATGATCATGCTGAGGAACCTTGGGGGACATCCTAAACGTTCCAAGATTTGCCACAGGCCTTTCCTGCTAACGGTATCGAAAGCTTTGGTAAGGTCAACAAAAGTCACATACAGAGCCTTGTTCTGTTCCCTGCATTTCTCTTGGAGCTGCTCTCTGGGGGGAGTTCTTCTGCAATGGTGGGCACCAGTCTGTTCAGGAGTATTCTAGCAAGGATTTTGCCTGCGATGGAGAGCAGGGTTATCCCCCGGTAGTTGGAGCAGTCTGACTTTTCCCCTTTGTTCTTATGTAGAGTAATGATGATTGCATTGCGAAAGTCCTGTGGTAGTTTGCCTTGTTCCCAGCAGGTGACAAGTACTTGGTGAAGTGTTCTATGTAGTACTATGCCCCCATGCTTCCAGATCTCTGGTGGGATTCCATCAACTCCCGCTGCCTTGCCACTTTTCAGTTGCTTGATGGCTTTAACAGTCTCTTCTAGGGTGGGGATCTCATCCAACTCTGTTTTCACTGGTTGAAGTGGGGTGAGGTGGATTGCTGAATCTTGAACTACGCGGTTGGCACTGAAGAGAACCTGAAAATACTCCAACCACTGGTTGAGTATGGATGCCTTGTCTGTGAGGAGCACTTGGCCGTCTGCACTACGCAAGGGATTCTGAGCCTGATATGATGGGCCATATACTGCCTTCAGGGCTTCGTAGAACCCTCTTAAATCACCAGTGTCTGCACACAGCTGGGTTCTCTCCACAAGCTTGGTTCACCACTCGTTCTGAATGTCTCGAAGCTTGCGCTGGAGGTTGCTACATGCAGCGCGAAAGATTGCTTTTTTCCCCGGGACAGGAGGGCTGAGCAAGATGTGCTTGGTAGGCAGATCTCTTTTTCGCTAGTAATTCTTGGATCTCTTGATTGTTCTCGTCAAACCAGTCCTTGTTTTTCCTTGTGGAGAACCCGAGGACTTCTTCAGACATCAACAGGATGGTAGTTTTTAGGTGTTCCCAAAGTGCTTCTGGAGAAGGGTCTGTGGGGCAACTGGGGTCTCAATTCTTGACTGGAGTTTTGCCTGGAAGGCAGCTTTAACTTCGGCTGACTGAAGGCTGCCAACCTGAAGCTTCCTCCAAGGAATACCTCCTCTCCTGGGTGTGGGTTTAAAGTGAAGACGGAGATTGCAGCATACAAGACAATGATCCATATGACATTCTGCACTGGGCATTACTCGGGTGTGTAAGACATCTCGAAGGTCTCTCTGGCGCACCAGAATGTAGTCGATAAGGTGCCAGTGTTTGGACCGTGGGTGCATCCAGGTTGTCTTCAGGCTGTTCTTCTGCTGAAAGATAGTGTTGGTGATGGTGAGCTGGTGCTCCGTGCAGAATTCTAGCAGGAGGCGCCCGTTATCATTGCAGTTGCCAATGCCGTGTTTGCCAAGTACTCCTTTCCAGGCTTCCGAGTCTTTACCTACTCTGGCATTGAAGTCGCCAAGGATGATCACCTTGTCCTCTGTAGGGGTCTTCCGTACGAGGTTGCGTAGATCAGCATAGAACTCGTTCTTTTCTGCAGGATCTGCTTGAAGGGTTGGGGCATATACACTGAAGAGTGTTGCATGCTGCTTGTTTTGAAGTGGGAGGTGCATAGACATGATGCGATCTGAGTGACCTGTTGGCAGGTTTTCGAGTTTGGAGGCAATGGAGTTCCTGACCATGAAGCCAACGCCAGAAAGGCGGCTCTCAGCCTTTGACTTACCTGACCAGTAGAGGGTATAGCCAGCACCGTGTTCTTGAAGACTACCTTCCTCAGGGAAACGGACCTCACTGAGAGCTGCTATGTCAATATTCAACCTGAGAAGTTCGTGGGCAACTAGAGCAGAGCGTCGTTCAGGGCGACCACTGTCTACTGTGTCAAGCATGGTTCTGATGTTCCAACATGCAAGCTTTAGTCTTTGCACACTTTGTGAGGCAGGTGCATGCCTTTTCTTTGTTGTTATTTTTTTGACCGCAAGTAAGGTTGCCCATTGACCGCGGCTAGCCAACTGGGGTGGGGGAGACGAGCTTTGTTTAGGCCACCTTTTCTAGGCCCCTCTCCATGTGGAGCAAGCAGTGCTGTCCCTAGATAAGGCTGCTTGGTCATTCAGGGTGCTGCCGAAAAATGCTTTCATCTCCGGGTCAGCATCAGGCGACCAATACCCTGAACCGCCTACATGCAGGATCGGGACTGCGGCTTCCAGTGGCATCTTCCACCTGCCGTTTCGCCCCTTGCCTTTCGCTGCAGGACTTGGTGTGTTGTGGGTTGTGGATGTGGATACGCCCTTCAGGCCTGCGCAGAGGAATTTTTAGGTGAAGCACAGTGTGCACGGTACTGGCTCCACCCTTTCACCTTGGGGTCATCTGCCATGGCCCAGTAAGCCGGGATGCCGGCAGCGAGTCCTCCAGGTGGTAGGTGTTACATTAACGAGCTCTATCTGCCCGGGTTTGATGTTAGAGTTTTCCTTCTCTTGGCTGGCGAGGTTGGTGAGCCCAGCCTGCCCATCCGGTTATACCGCCGGACATTCGGTCGCACCATGACGTGGCAAACTCTGTGAGAAACGGGGGGGGGGGACCAGCGGGAAGGTGTTGCCACGGATGAAGTAATGCAGAAGAGGCCATTGCAGTGACCATCTGCCAGGCATAGCCGGACAGTGACCACGCGGCGTTCACTACACCGGGAAAGGAGAGGCTATGTATTGCGCATACACTTTCCCTGGGGGGGCAGGATACCCAAGAGGGAGCCCCCCCTCCCCCCCTGCTCGCTGCACTGGGTAGAATAGCTGCAATTAAAATGAATATTCTACCAAGAATAATGTATTTGTTTCAAACTATTCCCATTGTGAAAGATAGTAAACAATTTGATAAATGGCGAAGAAAAATTTCAAAATTTGTGTGGGCTGGGAAGAAACCAAAGATCAAAATGAAAATTTTGACAGATGCAAAAGAGAGAGGTGGATTTCAACTACCGAATTTATAATTATATCAGGAAGCAGTTTGTTTAGTGTGGATAAAATAATGGATAACGCACTTTGCCAAGGCAATGATACTAGCGGGGAAGGCGGTCATCACTTTGGGGTGGAAAGATAAAAGTAAATGGTCAATAGAAATCTGGCACAGCTATTTGTTTGATTACATACAGTCTGACATCGTGGCAACAATCAACAAGGATTCCACGTGGGAAGATAAAGTCAAGGAAATCGAGACCAGATGGGACCCTTATTTAGAATGGATCTCAGGAGAAACAAGGAAGGACATTCAGTGGAAGATTAAGACTTTGTGCCCTTGGCTGAGGGGAAAAGACTAAGAGAAGATGGGGAGGGTTGGGGGGGGGAAGGGTTATTTGTAATTCCAACATTCATATGTTGTAATGGGCAATTGTACAAGAGTCAATAAAACATAAAAATATTTAAAAAAAATTAATGTAGGAATGGAAGATTGAGGTTATAAGATAAATAATAAAAGATA
Organism: Heteronotia binoei; assembly: GCF_032191835.1. Classification (NCBI taxonomy): domain Eukaryota; kingdom Metazoa; phylum Chordata; class Lepidosauria; order Squamata; family Gekkonidae; genus Heteronotia; species Heteronotia binoei. The sequence continues at coordinate 19,685,742 of NC_083242.1, read as the reverse complement.
TTCTGCATAAAGAATACTTTTAAATGAAAAAAAGAAAGAAAAAAAGAATGGATAACGCTGTTAAACAAAAAAACTCTTAGTGCTGGAAGGTCACGGAAATAAATTTGGCTGGCACACATATTTGTATTATGGAAAAAAGATGGACCTTTTTTTCTCTCTCACCATTACATAAGAAATAATTTGCTAAATATATGGATTATATACAAGAAATATGGAGATGAGAGAAGACTGTTATGGATAGTGCCAGCTGAAGTAATAAAAATAACGGCTGAGATAGGTGAAGAAAAGTGGTTGTCATATAATCAATTATTAAAAATACAAAGTGGCAAAATAGAATTGAAAACTGCTGAAGAATTGAATAGTAAATATGATTGGTTCCAAATGCAACAAATAAAGAGTTTGGTGGATAATGATATCAAAACTGAAGGAATAAGAAAAGAACAAACATAAATGGAAAAAGTTCTGCTTGGAGATAATGAAAAATTAATTTCAAAAATATATAAATTACTTTTAAAATGGTCTACGGAGGATGAAGTAGTGAAATCTCAAATGATTAAATGGGCAATTAATGTAAATAAAGAAATACAGATGGAAACTTGGGAATACTTGTGGAAGAATTCTATGAAGCTTTCGACGTGTCATAGTATTAAAGAGAACTGTTTTAAAATGATGTATAGATGGTATATGACTCCTAAAAAATTGGCAAAGATGAACAATAAGATGCCAGACAGATGTTGGAAATGTAAAAAACATGAAGGTTCTTTCTACCATATGTGGTGGACTTGTGAAAGAGCAAAAAAGTATTGACAGATGATTCAGCAAGAAATTTCTAAGATCTTGGGATATGAATTCAAGCAAGTTGCAGAGACTTTTCTGTTGGGATTACAAATGGAAAAATTTCCAAAAGAAGATAGAACTGGTACTTGCTTTCAGCTGCTAGGACATTATATGCGCAGTTGTGGAAGCAAGAAAAAATACCAGAGAAATGGGATTGGATTATAAAAGTTATGACATGAAGTGAAATGGACAAATTAACAAGAATATTAAGATACTATGATTTAGAAGTTTTTAAGACGGAGTGGAAAAAGTTTAGAAGATATGTAGAAAAAGAGTGGAAAATAAAAAGACATTGGACAATTTTTGATAATGATTAAGTTTTAAAAAGAATATAAATTTTTGTTTTTTTTTTAAACTTAAATTTTTTATTTTATAAAAACAGTAAACAGCAAATGTCAACAAATATATAACATTAGTCTAAACATCATTACTAGTGAATACAGCACAGGAAACAATACACTCACACATATTTAAGGGGAGAAAGAAAAAAAGGGGGGGAGAGAAAGAAGAAGAAAAAAAAACAAAAAACCGTAAGCGGTTGCACAATTTCTTATACAAAGAATTGTCTAAGTACATACAAATGTTATTCAATATATAATAAAATTTAGGTACTTCTTTGGCATCATACTTTTCTTTGATGAACTATTATTTACAAAGTCCAAAAAAGGAAGCCATTTCTCCACAAAACTTTCACCTATCCTGGGATTGTCCCTTAAAGTAAGTTGGGAGGCAATTTTGTCTTGGATTATGACTTCCCACACCTTTTGAAACCATAAAGTTAGTGATGGCAATTTAGTAGTTTTCCAATTTTTTGCAAGAAGCAGTTTACCTGCTAAGAGTAGTAACGAAATAAGTTCTGATTTTAATTTGGGAAAATCCCCCTTTGGCCAAAGATTTAGAAGGACAAATTCAGGGGTATGAGGAATGGTTTCCCCTACAATTGTTTTGATTTTTGTTATTAAAGTATTCCAAAATTTCTGTACTCTTTGGCACGACCACCAACAGTGGATAAAGGAGCCAGAGGCACCACAACCTTTCCAGCAAATAGGGCTAGTATTTTTGTGTGCGTGACTTACAATTTGTGGAGTTAAGTACCATCTTGATACTAATTTATATTGTTGCAGTTTAAAGTTAGTGCATTTGGATTTGCATACAGATGACGTCCAAATTGTGTGCCACTGTTCTTCTGACCATTGCGATTTACAATCTTTACTCCACGCATTTTGCTGAGATGTGGGCTGTATCCATTTTTTCTGATTTAATAAATAATACAACTTTGCAATTACACCTTTCATTCTCGTTTTTTCCTCATAGATTAATTTCTCAAAGGCATTTAACTGGCTAATAGGTTGCATCACAGGGATCACTTGTTTAAGAGCATCATGTAATTGATGTTACTCATACCAAGGAATTACAACATTAAACTTAGCTTCCAGTTGAGTGCGTGTAAATAGTTTTCCCTTTGAGCTAATGTCCGAAATTCTAATAATATTTGCCTTCCTCCAGCTCTTAAAATTTTCTTTAGGCAAGCCTGGAGGGAACCAGATCTGTCCCAAAAAGGACATAACTGGCGTCGATGGTTGGACCACTACGGATCTATACTTATCCCAAATTTTCAAAGTATATTTTAGATAAGGGTTGGCTAAAACAGTTTTTTTCCGGTCCGTCTCGCTGTTCCAAACAAACTCATTGAGGTTTACAGGAAAAATACTTGCAGCCTCTATCTGTAGCCATGGAAGATCACAGCTTTTCTTAGAATACAACAAAATATTTCTCAGCTGAGCTGCCAAATGGTATTTTTCCAAAATCGGTGCTCCTAACCCCCCCCTGTCAATTGGTTTAGCAAGTAGTTGATAAGCTATTCTTGGCTTTTTGGTTTGCCACAGAAAAAGGGATAGACTCTTTTGCCACATTTTCATTTCACTTCTCGGTATTTCTATAGGAATGTTCTGAAATAAAAAAAGAAACTTAGGCAAAACAAAGGTTTTTAACAGGTCAATTTTTTCTAATAAGTTAAGTTGGAGTTTGGACCAGGATGCTAGATTTGTCTTAGTTGTTTTATATAGTTGTTTATAATTTGCCTCAAACAGGTTAGATAAATCTGTAGGGATTTGTATTCCTAGATGTCGCCATGATTTATCAACCCATTTGAATGGGAAAGTAAATGTGATTGTTTGATGCACGTCAGGAGGTACATTAATTGGGAAAATTTCTGACTTAGATACGTTTATTGTAAAACCAGAATATTTCCCAAAAGTTGTTATTTCCTGCATCAATTTAGTCAGTGAGTTGAACGGATTACTTAGGTATATAACTGCGTCATCAGCAAAAAGACTAATCTTGTGGGCTTTCCCATCTATCTCTATTCCTTCGATTTCAGGATCTGTGCGCACCAGGTGGGCTAGGGGTTCAAGTGATAAAGCAAAAAGGATCGGGGATAAGGGACAACCCTGACGTGTGCCCCTAGATAAGGTGATTGTATTGGATCTGAAGCTATTAATAACTATTTGCGTTCTCGGGGAGTCATAAATGGCCGTTATTGATTTTAAAAAGTTTTGACCAAATCCCATTTGTTCTAAGACCGCTTTTAAATATGTAATTTCCAATTTATCGAACGCTTTCTCCGCGTCTAGCGAGAGAATAAGGGAAGTTGTATGAGTAGTTTTTCCGAAATGAATCAAGTTGAGTGTTCGCCTAATATTATCTGAAATGGACCGCCCAGGAATGAAGCCTGTCTGATCCGGATGGACATATAAACCAACAATTTTATTTACTCTGCGGGCTAAAACAGCTGAGAAGATTTTAAAATCATGATTAAGCAATGAGATGGGGCGAAAGGACTTAGGGTCCTGTTTGTCCTTCCCTTCTTTGTGGATTACTATCATTTTGGAGTCTTTCCAAGTCTCAGGGATTATACCTTCTTTCATTACTAAATTACAGGTTTTAGTTAGAGGAGACAACAAGCTGGAACTAAATTTTTTATAGAACTCTGTTGGAAAGCCATCATAACCTACAGCTTTGTTGCTTTTAATTGATGATAATGCTTCTTTAATTTCTAGTTCTGAAAATGGTCTGTCCACGAATTCAGCATCATTGCTAGATCATTTCTGGCCAAATTTCATGTCGCATAAGTATTTTTTAAAATCCCGATCAGTGTTAATAGATGTTTTATACAAAGAGGCATAATAATCCTGGAAGACCTTAATGATTTCTTGAGGAGTGACATGTACAGTGCCTTGAGGTGACCTAATAGAATGGATCAGTGAGTTGGCCTTATTTTGTTGGAGTCTAAATTTTAGTAGTCTTAAAGATTTTGTAGTTTTGGTGATATACTGCTGTTTCACATATAACAACCTTTTTTGAATATCTGAAGTTTCAATCAACTCCAATTTATTTCTTTCCAATGAGAGTTTTTTTAAAGTTTTTTTCCCTCCAAACTTTATATGCTTTTTTTCCAGCTCAGCTATTTTAGATTTAAGTTCTAGAATAGCTTTGTCCCTGTTTTTATGGCAAGCTGATGCTAACGAAATAAGGCTGCCTCTGAGTACTGCCTTAAAGGCATCCCAGACTACATGCTGTGAGACACCACAGTTCTCGTTATGCTGAAAGTATTCCTGTATCTGCTTGTTTATTTTATCACATATACTATCTTTAGACAGGAGGAGTTTATTCAGGGACCAGGTCTGGCCTTTGTTGTCTAATTCCTGCAAAGTGAATTCCGCTGATACCCATGAGTGGTCTGAGATAGTTCTAGACCCAATTTTAACATCGTGGGCACAGGCGAGGAGATTTGGAGAGGTTAAAACATAATCAATCCTGGAGTATGAGTTGTGTACATGCGAAAAGTAGGTATAATCATGCACCTTCTGATTCAGTGATCTCCAGATGTCTATTAAGTTAAGAGAACATAAGAGATTGCTTAAACCTGATTTTTTCGTGTGTCGGGGTTTATCACTCTTTCCACCTGACCTATCAAGGCTTGGATCCACAATGCAATTAAGGTCACCTCCAACGATGACATCACCGTGTTTGAAGTCCATCAGCTCAGAAAGGATCTCCTTCAGAAAAGATAATTGGCCATTGTTAGGTGTATATACAGAGGCAATCGTTATAGGTTAGCCGTTTAAAGAGCCTTTAATAAATATATATCTTCCTTTGGGGTCCATTTTAGAACTTTGCAAATTGAAGGCAGTAGTTTTAGATATTAAAATTGCCACCCCCCTCGCCTTTGATGATCCTGGCGCGTGAAAGATCTGATTGAACCATTTAGAGCGCAGGCCAAAAGGTGTTCCTTTTCTTACATGGGTTTCCTGCAGACAAACCACATTTGGGTGTTCCTTAGCTAAGAAATTAGAAATGCGTGTACGTTTTATTGGGTTTTTAAAACCCCTGCAGGTGGGGCGGAGCGTCGCCGGGTAATGGTGGACGCAAATTAGCACAGCTCCGTTCCTTCCCTCCGAAATCCTGGCCCTATTGCTAAATCGCAGACTTTAAAAACAGCCCCAAATGGGAAAACCTTTAAAGAACAAAGCCAAGGCTAAGGAAACTCCAAAACTGAGAGCGAAGAAGGCGACAGAGACGACCCAGTCGGTAAGGAAGTTTTTTCCCCTTAACTCTTCACCAGGGCGGGAAAACCAAGAGGCCCTAGCTATGGCAACAGGACAACTTTCCCCCGGGACTGAGCAGTTGCAGATGGACGAGGCTCCCTTAACAAAAAAAGACATTTTGCAGCTTAAAGAAGACATACATACCTTCTTTAAGGAATCTATGCAAAGCTGGCTAGCTCCAATAAACAAAAAACTTGAGGAGATGGAGAACGACATAGAAGTAACTGCCAAAATGGCCGAACACAATGCAGAAGCCTCACTTGCATTGCAAACAGAAATAAAGCAAATAAAAATTAAAGAAACGAGGCTGAATGCAAGAATTATAACGCTTGAAAACCGTTGGAGAGCCTATAATTTGAAGCTCAGAGGGATTAATGAGGGCGCGGAAGAAGAAATGGGTATTTTACCCTTTATTAATAAATGGCTGCTGAAGGTGCTGGGCCGAGAAAATAGCACAGCTCCTGAGATTGTAAAAGCCCTACGTCTGGGACCGCCTGCCTTAGCAAAGAAAGGAAGGCCAAGAGATATATTGGTCCAGTTCGCATTTCCCACAACGAGAGCTAGACTACTTCAGGAATCTAGGAAGAAAGATGCCTTGAGTCATGAGGGCCAAAGAGTACTAGTCTTATTAGACTTGCCACCAGAAGCCATAGAAAAAAGAAGGAACTTGAAATTCTTCGCAACAAAATTGTACACTGAGAACTTTCGATTCCGTTGGAGCCCTGTTTCTGACATTATAGTGTACAAAGGAGGTGCTCTACTAAAAGCATCAGATTTAAAAACGGGAAAACTGCTTTTAAAGAAACTGAACATTAAACTATCTCAAAGGGAAGAAGGAGAACTACAAGCCCTTTCTCCAGACTTAGAGGAAGAACAAGAACAAACCCCTACTGACACATGAACTACTAATAAACTGCCAACGCATATGAGAACAAGAAAAAAAGAAAAAAGAAGAAGATGCAAGAAGAAGTTATTATACTGTGTAATATTTAAACTTTAAGTATGATTACTAAGTTTTATAGTTAGAAACAGTAATTTCCAAAACCACTAGAGGGCAGTGTTAGTTAAGCAATTCAGATAGAACCTATGCAAGTATTTTAACTAGCATACTGTAGAGTGTAAGTCATGTTAAAGTGTAGTGTGCAGATATTAAGTATGTGTATTAGGTTCTATTGTTAGAAGAAGTAATGCAGTGCTAGTTAAGTAAATCAGATGGAACCTACGTATATTCTTTAACTAACATACTGTATAGTGAAAGTCAAGTTAAATGTTATTTTATATGAATTTTAATTGGTTTAAATAGTAAGGGAGGGGGGAAAAGTAAATTGAGTTAAAATTGAATGAGGGTACGATTATATGTAGATTAAATATGAAAAGGCATTTATGATATGTTTAAATTGAAATGTGGAATTTTACTCAGTCTGCTTATATCTTTACAGGAGGGAAGGGGGGAACATTTATTTTGTATTGTTGCCTATGGAGAAAAGTTGTGACGTCTGAACAACGCCCCCGGATGATGATAATAATAGTAGTAGTGGTAATAGGTTTACTTTTACTTTTCAGATAAGAAAGCACTGTAACAGCTTTCTTTGCTCTGTTAGGTATTTGTAGGGGAGGAGTTTCTGAAAAGTTTCCCCTAATTAGGGAAGTTGGTTTAAAAAGTTGTTTTTTAAGTTAAGTTTTGTTGTGTGAGGTGGTGGGTTGTTGTAACACTACTGAAAATTGTTGTCATTAACATTTTTTTTGTCACTCTTTTTTATTTTCTATTTTTATTTATCTTTGTTAGTTAGATTGGAAGATGACACGCCCATATAAGCTCCTCAGTTGGAACTGTAGAGGTCTCAATAATATTGTAAAACGTAAGAGACTACTTAACACCATGCAAAGAGATAGAGCAAATATAGTATGCCTACAGGAGACGCATTTAAAAAACACAAATGGAAAACTATTGTCCACAAACTGGTTTAATCAAAGTTATTTGGCAGCAGGAACATCAAAATCTAGAGGAGTAGCAATTTTAATATCGAAATCAGTACCTTTCCATTGCCAAAAGGTAAAAGAAGACCCTAGAGGCCACTATATTTTTATTAGTGGAGAATTGGACGGCCAGCCACTAACAATAGCATCTTTGTATGCCCCAAATGTAAACCAAAAAGAGTTTTTGAAAACTACTTTACAACTATTGTCTGAATTTCAGAAAGGAGAAACAATAATTGGCGCCGACCTAAATTACATATTGGACCCCAAATTAGACAGAACATACAAAACGGGGAAAAAAATACTGAAACCAACAGGTATACAGAATATATTAGATACATTTAATTTGGTGGACATATGGCGTGCATTAAACCCTGGAGTAAGGCAATATACTTATTACTCCACCGTTCACCAAATTCATACAAGAATTGATTATCTCCTAGTGAGCAAAAAGTTGGCTAACCAAATCCAAGAAGCAGATATAGGTCCCCGTACAATCTCAGATCACTCCTGGGTTACGGGATCATTTACCACTCGATCTGAAGACAAACAGGGATACCATTGGAAACTGAATAAATTATTGCTACAGGATGAACTGATTTGTAAAAAAAATTCAGCAGCGATAAAGGAATACTTTAAATTTAACACCACCAAGGATGTAACACAAAGCACATTGTGGGATGCTTTTAAAGCAGTTATTAGAGGGCAATTAATTGCAATAGCTTCCACTCATAAAAAGGAAAGACAATCACTAATACTAGAACTTACAAATAATATCAAACATATGGAACTGCAATATGCAAAAAAAGGAGGGAAAAAACTGTTAAGAACATTAGAACAGGAAAGAAAAAAATTGGAACTATTGGAAACATCTCAAATACAAAAGAATTTATTGATACTCAATCAAAAATATTTTACTAAAACACCTAAATCGATAAAACTACTTAAACAGAGGACCACACAAACGAGGGCCTCCCATCTTATCCATAATATGCGAAATCAACAGGGATCCCTAGTTACTAAGTCAAGTGATATAATTCAAGTCTTTCAGAAATTCTATCAAAAGTTATACGAATCAGAGAACCCAAAACCTGACAAAATTAAAGAATATCTTACTTCAATAAACTACAATGTTAAAATATCTTCGGAACATAAGGCATACTTAGAACAAGATATAACTCCCCTGGAAGTCTCTGAAACCTTAAAGCATATTAAAAACAATAAGGCTCCAGGCAGGGATGGTATCCCTATAGAATTCTATAAGGTTTTTGAGCAAGAGCTGCTAGACCCTTTGGTTCACACTTGCAACTCGGTCATGTACAGTGGAGAAATGCCTAACACGTGGTCCGAAGCAAGAATTACAGTAATTCCTAAACCTGGAAAAGACAAACAAAACCCAGCCTCTTTTAGACCTATCTCAGTTCTAAACAATGACTTTAAAATATTCTCTGCTTTGATGGCCAACAGATTGAATAATGTCATCACGGAATACATACATAACGACCAATCAGGTTTTATCCCCACAAGAACGTTAACGGATAATATCCGTAAAACAATGGACTTAATATTTTTGGGGAAACAAAGACAGGAAGAATCAGTTCTTTTGGCCATCGACGCAGAGAAGGCCTTCGATAGGGTGGAGGTCCCTTATTTAATTACTTTATTACAATATATGGGTTTTGGTCAGAAATTTTTAACTTCCATTAAAACTTTATATGCAAAACCTAAAGCACAAATCTATATTAATAATTATAGATCTGAGGACTTGGAGTTGCATAGGGGTACGAGACAGGGTTGTCCCCTGTCCCCTATACTATTCGCACTTTCTATAGAACCGCTGGCCTTTGCAGTACGTAAGGAGAAATCGATAACTGGCATATCAGTAGGAAACGAAGAGTATAAATTGAGTCTATTTGCCGATGACGCAGTTTTTTATGTTACAAATCCCCTCCAATCTATTTCATCACTATTAAATCATATCCAAATATTTAGTGGAATATCAGGTTTTAAGATAAATTATACAAAATCTGAATTATACCCTATCATATTGTCTCCAAATACTAAATCAAATCTACTAAACGCCTTTCCGTTCAAATGGGTTCAAAAATCGATTCGGCACCTGGGTATACAAATACCATTAAATTTACAGGACCTCTATGCGGTCAACTACAAAGTAATGGATAATACCATTAAACTACAATTGGAACAATGGAGTAAATTAAATCTGACGTTGTTAGAAAAAATTGATATGATTAAGACCTTTGTTCTTCCTAAATATTTATTTCTATTTTATAACCTACCCTGTTATATTTCAACTAAGGATTTTGGAGAAAGACAAAAGTTTATTTCTAAATTTTTATGGTCAAACAAAAAACCAAGATTTCAATTTAAATTAATGACAAGACCAATAAAACAGGGAGGGCTAGGTCTACCTAATTTAGAAGCTTATTATTTAGCTGCAAATTTAAAAAACATATTAATGTATGCAATAAAGTACTGCGGAAAACCCTGGGTAAAAATTGAGGCATCATATCTAACAGATGACCATTTATGGGAAGCCATTTGGAACAACCCTAATGACAGACACTTTGCCGCAAACAATAACCCATACTTAGCTCTGACTTTAAAACTTTGGGATAAACACAAAAAAACTCTAATACCATCCACTTCACCGATGGCAAGCTTTCTGGGCCAAGCATGGTTTAAACCAGGACGTGAACCAGGGGATTTTAAAATTTGGAGAGAGGCAGGAATATATCAGTTCCAAAATATTATTAAGAATGGACAAATGCTTACTAAAACACAATTGGAAACGCAATTTAAAATATCAATCCCATGGTTTCAGTACCAACAAATACATTTCATTTTACATAACCCCAGAATTGTAGAAGTGATAGACAGGCCGTTAACAACTTTTGAAGATCTGTTGAAAAAGAATACAGAACGAACTAAAACATTAACGTCGACTATATACAACTTAATTAATGCTAAGGACTGGTCTGATATTACAACCCAACAGAAAGCTTGGGAGAAAGACTGTGGTATATCCTTCTCCCTGGAACAATGGCAATCTATTTGGGAATCACCACTCTACACCACCTATTCATTAAATGTGAAACTCCAAAACTACAAGCTGTTTGCGAGATGGTACTTGACACCTAAAAAGCTTTTTTTGGCTCACATAAAACCAACTCCAGATTGTTGGAAGGGCTGTAAGCAGGAAGGGTCGTTTTTACATTGTTGGTGGCTGTGTCCAGAAATTAATAAATTTTGGAGAGAAATTAAACACGTAATTGATATTATTGCAGCAGAAGATATCCCCTTCACTCCAGAATCGTTCCTTTTGAATTTCTGGCCCAACTCAAAACTTTCTAACTTGAGAAAGGAATTAATAAGTCTTTTGATAATGGCGGCAAAGTTACTGATTGCTCAATTTTGGAAAAGAGATGCGTCCCCTACAACACAACAATGGATGACTAAAATATGGGAGGTAGCAGCTTTGGATAAACTGGCAATACAAATAAAAGCAATGGAGACACAAAGGAAGAATAATAATTTTATTAAAAAATGGTTTCCGTTTTTTACTTATATAAATTTAGAAGAGGATCCTCAAAAATATGTACCAAAAAAATATATTGATCTTTCATATTATTGAGTATTATATTTAAAAGAATGATAACTTATTGTTTGGATTTATGGACATTTACTGTTATAAAGAATAAGAGGAGACTTACAGTAATCTACGTATAACTGTTACATAGTTGTTCATCTTTCAAGAAATGTTGAAATGTTTAAATGTTAAAAGTGTATTCGAATTATTAAATGTTGTTAAAATTAATAAAAATTTAACGTTTAAAAAAAAAAAAAAACCCTGCAGTTCCACGTCAAGACATTAAAACTTTTAGACATTGCAAACACTAAATTTAATGTTTAGTCGAGTTTAGTCAGACTTTTGTACTTGAAAATTGGCCTAAACCAGATATTATATGTTGTACCTTGCTGCAACCCTTACCAACTAAAAAGAACCTAAATAAGGACAAAACGGGGACAAAGACTAAAACTTGGTACCACCACGTGTGCCAACAAAAGTAAATAGGTAGATTCTACTACCTAGTACCCAAACTCTGGGTAGAGTTTCACAGCCTCCTGATGCACAGGAAGCTAGGGAAAAATCCTTAGGTTTCCCTTATCAGAAACTTCTATGTCACTCCTAGGAGGGCTATAGCAGCGCCCGCCTCACGGCCTCACTGGACCTCTTTATTTCAGTCTCTTCGGGGTATTTTACTTGTTTATTTGATGGGACCACAGCAGCTTTGTTTGTTCTTCCCACAAAATATAGGCTCTTGAGAACTTTAACATAAACCATAGATTTATTGTAACACAAAGTTCTTAACTTGGGGATATGGGAGATATTTACACAGGCTAAAACGTTGTTCAGTTGTTTCAGGCTTTACATTCACTTTATCTTTCTTTTGAGTCTCTCACAGTTACACAGTTCACAGTTTCCCTTTAACTCACTCTCCACCTCTAGCCAAGGTCTGGCCTCTTGGGATTGATGTGTCTAGTCTCACCCCTCGACTGGAGTCTCTCTCTCAGCCCTTCTTGGTGTCTCAGACCCACATCCACTCCCTCAACCACCTCACTAGATCTTCAGAGTTGTCACTAGGTGTCTGTGACCGTTCAGGTCTTAACTGACTCACACACACACAGCCCTCTTGGCTGGTTTTGTCGAGCTTGCAGTGTCTGGAAGACTTCCCCGTCTCTGTCTCAAGCTCCTTCACAGGATCAGCTGTGCCCTCAGCCTCTGTCAGGCACGAATTGACCCTCTCAGTCTCTGTCAGGCCACCACACTGACAGACCCCTCTGACAGGCTACAACTCTGTCAAAGATCGACTGACTGAACCAAAGCCTCCTCAGCTTCCGTCTCTCACTCACTTTTCCCTCTCTGAGAGCTCTGAGCACTTTGCCCCCACCCTCAGGTCACCTGACGCAGGCCCTGTGCGTCTTCAGTTTATGGTTAACCCATTGCTTTCCGTCACAAGGGCAAAAGCTTCAATCAAAATGTATAAATTCTAATACCTCCCCCTTCCCCAAGTTCACTTTAACAATTACAAAACTCCAACAATTATTTGCTTATGAGTAACAAAATATAAGCTCTATAAGAAATAACTTTGAACTCGTCCTTGGTGCTTCACAGGCATCATTCCTGCAACAATTTTGAAAAATAGGCTGTTACTTATAGGAGGTAGAAGCAATGAATCAACTGTTTAAATTAACTCTCTTAGTAGCTCAGAAATTTTCCAAAATTAACAATTTACCTCAGGTAGACAAGTCAGGGTAACAAAATCAGCAATTTAAAATCACTCATACTGACCTTCCTCCTGAAGTTATTTGGCTGTTAGACTATACCCAATTCTGTAACACATACCCTATCATTTAGTCTTTTAGCATTAATCAATTGTACAAAGATATACATATTAATAAATTCATCAAGTCAATAATTAAGATCAATTAAAAAACTAGATTTTCACAGAATTAATTCATTAAGATTTTGCTAATAAGACGATTTTCCTAAATACAAGTTCATAAGAATAATTAATTATACTAATTTCATTGAACAGTTGGATTTATAATCAATGCCTATGAAATTAACAAGGTAAACTTATGAATGCTTTAAGACTCAAATTTCATCTAATTGGGTAAATTGGATAGTGCAGATATGCTTAACAAAAACATAAGTATATACATGCAATTATTTGCTTAACCAACAATCCTTCTATTGAAGGTAAAAAGGCAGGTGCATGGTAGTTAACAATTTTCCTGTCACCATTGTAATAAGTAGAGCCCAACGGGGCTTCTGCTATTGGATGAACTCCTAAGCAATGCTTGTGCACAGTAATAACTTGTTAAACCACTTCTTCAGGTACTGAGATGTCTTCAGTAGCCTTAAAGTTCTTTCGAAGTTCTTCTTCCTCTTCCTCCGTGTATTTTATAGAAAGGGCATTCATCAGTGCAATTCCAGATTGCGCATCATGAGCTTTGTAGAAGGCGCCATTTTTGAACAACAGGAGGTCTGAGGTCGGGCTCCATCTAAATCTTAGATTGGTGGCGTGGAGTTTATTTGAAATAATCTTTAGTTTCTTCCTCTTCTCAAGCGTTTCTGGTGAAAGGTCCAACAGGATCAGGATCTTTTTTCCATTGTGCGTAGCCCCATCTTTTTGTCTTGCTTTCTGCAATATGAGGTCTTTAATTCTAGTGTTTGAGAGTTGAACTAGTATATCTCTGGTGAAATTGCGTCGTTGTGTTGAAATGGCGCCTAGCCTCTGCACTTTGATTATGCTAGTCGCCATATTGTCAGGCAGCGAGAATGTTGTTTGCAGCCAGTCCGCAATAAAGAGCAACAAGTCTTTTTTCGCCTCAGCTCCCTCCTCAAAACCGCGAAGTTTAATATTTAAAGCCCGCCATTTATTTTCTAAGAGCGTTAGTCTACTCTGCAGCTTAGTTTCATTTTCTCTTAAAGCAGTCAGTTCCCCTTTAAGGGACAAGCTTAATTCCGCAGAGCGCTCAGCAATGCTCGTTGTAGTATTTAGATCTTCTGACAGTTCGTTGATTTTTTCTTTCAGGGGCTTAATGTGTTCTATGATAGCTTCGTTGAAATATTTATGGATATCTAATCGTAAGAGGTCTAAGTCTTTTTTATTAATCGGTCTCTCCTCCTCATGATCTGAGTGGGCCGTGTCGTTAGGCTGAGGAGAGGTTGGGCTGGGCGCCATTCTCGGCGTGCTTGGGGAGCGCGAATTCGGGCCACCCACCTTGACTGCAGTTTCTGGCGAGAAAAACGCTGTCACTGGCTTTTTGTTTCTTGGATCTTGCTTTTTTTTTGGTTCGCACTGCTTTTTCTTTAGTTTTAGATGGCATCGGAGTTTAAATCGTTGAGTTAAATATGATCTGGGGAAGGAGAAGGCTGGAGCTAGCCTAATTTGCGTCCGCCATTAAATCGCGACGCTCCGCCCCCCTAAATTTTTGTTTTAATAGTTAAGGGTACCTTTAAATATTTGCATTTTAAGTAAATAACACCAGTGGGGTCAAGTAACAGGGGGAGGGGTGGGTAGAAAGTAATATATGGGGTAGATAAAAGAAGTTATTAAAGATGTAAGAAATTTATTACCATATGTTACCAATAAAATTGTTTTAACCGAGATCCCCTGCCCCCACCTGGGGATTGGCAACCCTATATGCTGATCATCTCACACCCATCTCCTTCGCTAAGTGATCTTACTCCTCTCCCATGTTACACAGAAGCCGCAACAATGAAAACAAGGTTGCACTTACCTATAACTGTTGTTCATCTTCTATGCAGGCACAAACATTATAATACAGGGCTTTTTCTACCAAAAAAGCAGGGTCTCATTTGCATATTAGACCACACCCCCTAACACCAAGCCAACTGGAACTTCATTCCTGTTTTTTAAAAAACCACTCTGGAATTATAGAATCGTACAATTGCTAGAGACCTCCAGGGCCATCTATTCCAACCCCCACCCCGCACAATGTAGGAAATTCACCAATATCTCCCCCTAAGTTCACAGAATCAGCATTACTGTCAGATGTGGTTTTACGAGAGCCAGTTTGGTGTAGTGGTTAAGTGCATGGACTCTTATCTGGGAGAACTAGGTTTGATTCCCCACTCCTCCACTTGCACCTCCTGGAATGGCTTTGGGTTAGCCATAGCTCTGGCAGAGGTTGTCCTTGAAAGGGCAGCTACTGTGAGAGCCATCTCAGCCCCACCCACCTCACAGGGTGTCTGTTGTGGGGGAGGAAGATAAAGGAGATTGTGAGCCGCTCTGAGACGCTGAGATTCAGGGTGGAGGGCGGAATATAAATCCAATGTCGTTGTTTTCTTCTTTCTGTTTGTAATTTGCCTTGAGCCCACTTACAGGGGAGGGCGGGATAGAAATCATATCAAATAAATAAAAATGAACATCACATAGGCTATATATAAGCACATCTTTTGGCCAAACATACCATTTTAGCTATGCATTAGCATACCTTCAACATCATTGATCCCAGAATTTCTCTGGCTGTGTTGTGAACCAGTCTTCCTTCATTGCAGTTGAACTAAGAGAATCTCTCACATTAAACACCAAACTCAAGCATGCTTACTTTTTGCAGTTCTTTGGCATCTTTTTTTCACCTGCCTATTATTGTAGCTAATCTTTAATTTTACATTAGGAAACTATACCCTGCAGTGTTCCCTCCATTATTCAGAAATTAGAGTGATTTAAAGCATCAGATAAATACCAAAAAGAAAACCCAGATAATACTCCAAATGCATGCCTATGCCAGTGCAAAAGGTCTATAAAAGTTCATATTCATGCTCAAATGTGTATTTATAAATTTAATAAGAGGTTGCCATGGTACTTGGAACATCTCAATCCTCTTCCTTCGATCTTTCACGCATCCATACTCAAGTTAATTTAGCCATTTCAGCTTGGTTCCATATGTTAACTATCTAATTTTCAACCTCTTTCTTAAAAAAAACATTTGTACTCTGCCTATTTGCAAAGGACTCAAAGCCAAGAGAGGAGGAGGAGAAGGAGAAGGAGAAGGAGGAGGAGAAGAAGAAAAAGACTGCAGATTTATACCCCGCCCTTCTCTCTGAATCAGAGACTCAGAGCAGCTTACAATCTCCTATATCTTCTCCCCCCACAACAGACACCCTTTGAGGTGAGTGGGGCTGATAGGGCTCTCACAGGCAGCAGCTGTCCTTCCAAAGACAACTCTAGCCGGAGCTATGGCTAACCCAAGGCCATTCCAGCAGCTGCAAGTGGAGGAGTGAGGAATCAAACCTGGTTCTCCCAGATAAGAGTCTGCACACTTCTCTCCGCTGCTCGCCCAACAACATGCGATCTGGACCCTTGCCCCTCCTGGCTGATTAAATCTTGCCAGAGGGAGCTTAGATGTCCTTTACGGGACATCATAAATAGATCCCTCCTAGAGGGGCGTTTTCCAACACCTCTGAAAGAGGCCTTGGTCCGCCCCCTCTTGAAAAAATCAACAGCAGACCCGGCCGAATTGGCGAACTATCGACCGGTGTCTAATTTACCATTTTTAGGTAAAATCATCGAGAGGGCAGTGGCGTTGCAGCTACAGAGATTTCTAGATGACGCTTCTGTCCTAGACCCGTGCCAGTCTGGCTTCCGACCGGGCCACGGGACGGAGACGGTCTTGGTCGCCTTAGCAGATGACCTCCAACGGCAACTGGATCGAGGCGGTGTAGCAGTGCTGATGTTATTAGATCTGTCGGCTGCATTTGATACGGTCGACCATCGGCTACTGATCCACCGCCTCGCCGACATTGGGGTTAAGGGGTCTGCTTTACAATGGCTCTCCTCTTTCCTCACGGGTCGGGGACAAAGGGTGGCGATCGGGGGTGAACGATCCCAGAGGCGCACACTAGATTGTGGGGTGCCTCAGGGAGCAGTCCTCTCCCCGATGTTATTTAACATCTATATGCGCCCCCTTGCCCAGATTGCCAGGAGGTTTGGGCTGGGCTGCCACCAATATGCAGATGACACCCAGCTCTATCTGCTGATGGACGGCCGGCCCGCCTCCCCCCCGGAAGGCCTGGATCGGGCGTTACAGGCTATCGCAACGTGGCTTAGACTGAGTGGGCTGAAGCTGAATCCGGCAAAGACAGAGGTTCTCTGTGTGGGTCGCGGCGCTCCAGGGGGGGAAATATCCCTCCCGACCTTCGATGGTGTGCAGCTAAAGGCGGCGCAGCAGGTGAAGAGTCTGGGTGTTTTACTGGAGCCTTCATTATCAATGGAGGCCCAGATAACAGCCACTGCCAAGTCAGCATTTTTCCATCTGAGGCGGGCAAAGCAGTTGGCCCCTTTCCTGGAGCGTCGGGACCTAGCAACGGTGATCCATGCGACGGTCACCTCACGATTGGACTACTGTAACGCCCTCTACATGGGGCTGCCTCTGTGCCGGACCCGGAAGTTACAGCTAGTGCAGAACGCGGCGGCCAGGCTGTTGCTTGGTCTCCCAAGATGGGAACATGTACGGCCGGGGCTACGCGAACTGCACTGGTTACCGATTGTATACCGGGTCCAGTACAAAGTGCTGGTTATCACCTTTAAAGCCCTATATGGCCGAGGACCAGCCTACCTGAAGGACCGTCTCTCCCCGTATGAACCCCAGAGAGCACTGAGGTCAGTAGGAAAGAACAGACTGACTACCCCTGGGCCAAGACAAATCAAACTACAGAACACTCGCTCTCGGGCCTTTTCGGCTGCAGCCCCATATCTCTGGAACCAACTTCCAGAGGAGGTGCGGGCCCTGCGGAACCTTGATCAGTTCCGCAGGGCCTGCAAGACCACCCTTTTTAAATTAGCTTATGAATAACTGAATTATACTGATAACGAAGAAAATCCGCCATCAGCATCAATTAGAAGAGCGTCAAGGATAGCGTTATAATATGTTAGTTAATTGTTTTAATCAGGTTTTTAAGGTCAATTAATGTTTAATGTTTCTAATGTAACTGTTTTATTGTTGGTGCACCATTGGTCACCGTATTGTTAGCCGCCCTGAGCCTGCTTCGGCAGGGGAGGGCGGGGTACAAATAAATATTATTATTATTATTATTATTATTATTATTATTATTATTATTAACCACTACACCAAACTGGTTCTCAAGGAACTGTCACACTTTTCATTATTTTCAAGACGAGGAAGTGAGGATTTCTCATGGGTCTGTGTTTTATTATTCAGGGATGTGCATAATGTTACTATATGTTATAGCTTTAAAAGTGTGTAAAATGTTTATATAATATTTGGGGACTTATTGTGCTCCCAGTTGGGGATTGCCAACCCCACTGGCATGAGGCAATTGCAGATGCCTCTCCTGAGTTTGCCATTTTTGTAGCAATTGTTTTCTGCAGGGCTTTTTTTGTAGAAAAAGCCCAGCAGGGACTCATTTGCATCTTAAGCCATTCCCCCTGACACAAAGCCAGCTGAAGCTGTGTTCCTGTGCATTCCTGCTTAAAAAAACCCCTGGTTTTCTGTGTCTCGAAATGTACTTTGTGTACAGTTCCATGCAAGGACCCAAGCTATATGACTAATGACAGTATAACAAAATGTAACTGTCAACCAATTGCCAGTAAGATCTTTTCCCAGAATATTTGTGTCTTGGGGCAGTCCCACTAAATGCACAGGAAACAGGCTTTTTGGTAGTAAACACCCCCCAAATGCCTTGCCGTTACTCTGATCGTGCTTACCGGAAAAGGAGAATTTAAGTACCAAGAATATATTGATTTATAATAGCTTTCTCTTGTTTTGTGCACGGCGATGACACAGGGCCATAAAAGAAAAGCAGACTACCCGACAGAATCTGGGATCTGCGTCTGGAACTTCTTCTCCCATTCTAATGGCTAAAATATCTATGACATGTCATCTGACTTTTAAAAGCAAATGGGGGGGGTCAGTCTGGATAGGGGCTTCAGGAGAAGGCAGGGCTAATTCTTCCCTCTGGGCCATTCTCCCCACAATTGACAACAGACCCCCTTATCTGTCTTTCGGTCTGTCAGTTTCTATTGGGCAGAAAGCACTTGGGAAGGAGTATTTTTAATCAGGGAAACAGCACTGGAGGGGGGAGAGTTAACCTTTCCTCCTCTTCAGCTCTGTGGCTCTGACCCCACTTTTTAAAAAGATTCAAATAAGACACGAGCAGTTCCAGGCAGGTAATGTCATGTGTGCTCAGCCTCTAATTTGCTATTCAGGGCTGTCTTTAGGGAGCAGATTCAGAGAGTAAGAACTTGTGCACTTTGGCCTGGGGTGGCCAAACTTGCTTAACGTAAGAGCCACGTAGAATAAACGTCAGATGTTTGAGAGCTGCAAGACATGAATGTCAGATGTAAGGAAGGAAGGAAGGAAGGAGGGAGGGAGGGAGGGAGGGAGGGAGGGAACTTTAACTTTAAATGCATTCTCCAAGCTGCTGGCTGACTTGAAGGAATGAATTAACGCAGGGCGCTTTTTTTTAGCAGGAATGCACAGGAACGCAGTTCCAGCTGGCTCGTCATCAGGGGTGTGGCCTAATATGCAAATGAATTCCTGCTGGGCTTTTCCTACAAAAAAGCCCTTCACGGAACAATGGTGATGTCAGGGGGTGTGGCCTAATGTGCAAATGAATTCCTGCTGGGCTTTTCCTACAACGAAAGCCCTGGTTTAAAGAGAGAAACGCCTTCTTCGCACCAGCCAGCACGGCGGTGGGGGATTCGTGAGCCACACAATATGTGCGAAAGAGCCACGTGTGGCTCCCGAGCTTCAGTTTGGCCACTCCTGCTTTGCTCCTGCGGTCTCTCCCCTTCCTCCAGCCAACAAATTCAAACCATGCTGGAATGTTGCTGGTCTTCAGTCATACAAAGGGGGGAAAGTTCTACTTCCAGTGGAGAGATCAGTGAAAGCTATAACCCCAAATGTTTCCTGCCTCTGCCAGATGGGAATTCTGGCATGCCAGAACCTTGACTGTAGCCACTGGGCTGCAAGGGCTTCAAAGCAAACCAGTGGATTCCGTGGAGATTATGAGCTCAGCAGAATCCTGCGTGAACCACAGCTGCGCTCCTCCTTTGTGGAATAAAGGAATTCCCAGCCAGCTCCAGGCTTTTCTCCCACCCTTTGTTTACCACTGGGGGATTAGCCCAGTTTCTTTTTAGTAGCAGTTTATCCACTTAAAAAAAGATCCTCCAGCAAGAGAACAAGTAGGGTTGCCAGGTTCAATTCAAGAAATAGCTGGGGACTTTTGGGGTGGAGTCAGGAGACTTTGGGGGTGGAGCCAGGAGCAAGGTTGTGACAAGCATAATTGAACTCCAAAGGGAGTTCTGGCCATCACATCTAAAGGGACAGCACACCTTTTAAATGCCATCCCTCCATTGAAAATAATGGATAGGGGCACCTTGTTTTCGGGTTCATAGAATTGGACCCCCTGGTCCAATCTTTTTGCGACCTGGAAGGTATTTTGAGGAAAGGCACTGGTGCTATGCTGCAAATACAGTGCCTCTACCTCAAAAAACAGCACCCCTAGAACCCCAGATACCCACAGATCAATTATCCATTATATCCTATGGGAATCAGTCTCCCTAGGGAATAATGGAGTGCCCAGCAGACATTCCCCCCCCTCCCGCTTTCTGAAGACCCTGAAGAGGGGGGGGGGTCTCTAAACCGGGGCTCCCCTGCCCCCATCTGGGAATTGGCAACCTAAGAACAAGTAGTCAGCTGGAGAGGGGCAGGTGGAAGTCACAATAAGCTATTTCGTCCAAAGTCATGCTGCCATCCTTTGGTTATTGGCAGGGGTGGAATTCTAGCAAGAGCTCCTTTGCATATTAGGCCACACACCCTTGATGTGGCCAATCCTCCAAGAGCTTACAAAAAAGAGCCTTGTAAGCTCTTGGAGGATTGGCCACATTAGGGGTATGTGGCCTAATATGCAAAAGAGCTCCTGCTAGAATTCCACCCCCGCCAATAACCAAAGGATGGCAACCTTGTTGTGCCTCTGGTACAACGGAGCAGGAAACTACACCATGGACCAAGGAAGGAGTCAAATAAGTGGGGAAGGGGAAGAACTTCCACCAGCATTGCAAACATCTGAGTGTACATCGCTTAGTACTGGCTGCTGCAATCGGCTGCAGCTCTCCAGGGCCGCAAGCAGAGAAACACCTCAGATTCCCTGAACAGCATTACTCAGTGTTATGTATTGTTCATAAATGGCCAGGCCGCATGGCACTGGCCACCTAAGGGAGACCCTCGGGTTCCCGGATGTGGCTCGCCAGTGGCCCCGCCCCTCAACATCTGTGGCAGGAAGTTTAACCGACCAGGATTGGCCTGGTCGGACCAGGGGGGCCGTCCGGGAAAATGTATATATGCGGGACCCCGGCCGCGTGTACTCACTTTTGTAATGTGCTCGCAATAAAGAATGTTGCCTTCAAACCGTCTCGGTTTCCAGTACATTACAGTGGCGACGAAGGTGGGATGCTAGCCCGCCAAACTCAAACGGACCCAACGGAGATGACCAAGGCAACCCGTTGAGCGAACATGGCCGCCGCCACAGCCACCACGGCTACCCACAGCGGGACCACGGGCCGTCTTGAAGAATTCAACCCCGCTACTCCGGAGGGATGGGAGACCTACACAGAGCGGGTCGAGTGTTACCTGCGGGCAAACCGCATAACTGAAGACTGCATGAAGCGGGACGTCCTCCTGAGCGTCTGTGGAGCGGCCACGTTCGAGATCGCCAAGGGTCTCTCGGCCCCCGCGAGGATCACGGAGAAGTCCTACGAAGAGATTGTCCGGCTCCTTACCGGGCACTTCCTGCCACAGCCCTCACGCGTGGCCCGCCGGTTCCTCTTCCACAAGCGGGACCAAGAGGCAGGAGAGTCGGCCGCCGACTACCTGGCGGCCCTCCGCCAAATCGCGGGCAAATGCAGCTTCGCACAGCTGGAAGAGTCCCTGGCAGACCGTTTCATCTGGGGCTTGAGGGACGAGAGGCTGCAGCAGAAGCTGTTCGCGAGGGAAGAGCTCACCCTTCAGAGCGCTTTCAACGAGGCAGTGGCGTTCGAGCGGTCCACGAGGACCTTTCCCAAAACAAGAACCGACACCGTCCACCAGGGAGAGATGGACCCCTACGGACCGGAGGAGGAGGCACTCCAGCTGCGCTGCCAACCAGGGACGGGCCCACGAGCAACCCAGCGACCCCGAGCGGCGGAGAGGCCAGCCTCGACCAGGTGCGCCAGCTGCGGGGACCAACATGAGCGAAGGGACTGCCCCTACCGCCACGTGGTCTGCAGGAGCTGCGGCAAGATGGGCCACATAGCAAGGGCCTGCCGGTCCAAGGGCACCCGCCACCGCCAAGCGACCAACCAGGAATCGACAGGAGACTACGCGGCAGCATCGACCAGCGTATAGGTAATGAACTTGCTCGACGAGACCCCCCGCAAGGTCAAGGTCTCAGTCAGGATAGAGGGCAAGCCTTGCCTGATGGAACTGGACTCAGGTTCCTCCATCTCCATAAGATCGGAGGAATCCTTGAGGAGGCTGTGCTCGCGGGGCCAGCCCAGACTGCGTCCAGCCGATTTCGTGCTCCGGGGCTTCCAAAAGAACTCTGTACAAGTCCTGGGTTGGGCAACGGTGGGGGTGGAGTACAAGGGGTTCAGGGGCAACCTCAACATACTGGTGGTCAAACGGCAACTCACCACACTTTTGGGGCTAGCCTGGTTCCAGCCATTGGGAATAAAAATAGTGGGGGTGCAGCAGCTGGGGACGCGGGGATTCGACGACGTGTGTAAAGAGTTCCCGGAAGTGTTTGATGGGGCCCTGGGGTGTTATAAGGGGGCCCCCATATCCTTACCTCTCGACCCCCAAGTGCGGGTCCCGTTTGCACTAAAGCCTAAGATCAAGGCCGAGCTAGATCGCCTCACGGCTCAGGGGGTGCTGGAACCGGTTTCCCACGCTGAATGGGAAACTCCGATCGTGACCCCAGTGAAGCCTAACGGGGACGTGCGCATATGTGCAGACTATAAGTGCACTATTAACAAGGCACTTCAGGATAACCCCTACCTGGTCCCAGTCATCAGCCACGTTTTGGCTGCGCTGGCGGGGTCCAAGATTTTTGGGAAACTAGACCTGGCCCAGGAGTACCAGCAGCTACCCGTAGACACCGCCACAGCAGAGGCACAGACAATAGTCACCCACAGGGGGGCGTTTAAGGTGCGGAGGTTACAGTTTGGGGTGAGCGTGGCCCCAGGGGTTTTCCAGAGTCTGATGGATTCTCTCCTCAAAGGGATCCCCGGGGTACAGCCGTTTTTCGACAACGTTGTGATCGCTGCCCCAAGCCCGGAGGAATTCTGCAACCGGCTGCGTGAGGTGCTCCGCCGTTTCCAAGAGGCCGGCCTGAAAGTAAAGCGGGAAAAGTGCTCCCTGGGGGTGCCAAGGGTAGAGTTCTTGGGGTTTGTGGTGGACGCAGCAGGAATCCACCCAACGCCCAACAAAACCACAGCTATCGTGGAAGCCCCAACCCCAAAGAGCAAGGCGGACCTCCAGAGTTTCTTGGGGTTATTAAATTTTTACCATTCATTCTTGCCCCACAAGGCCGCCATTGCAGAACCCCTCCACAGACTCTTAGATAAGAATGCCCCCTGGGCTTGGGGACCGAAACAGGCAGCGGCATTCCAAGCAGTAAAGGACCTACTCACATCGAACGATGTGCTCCACCATTTTGATGAGGGCCTCCCGGTGATCCTTGCATGTGACACGTCGCCATACGGGGTGGGCGCCGTCCTGGGTCACCAACTCTCGGACGGGAGGGAGGTCCCAGTAGCTTATTACTCCAGGACCCTAACTACAGCGGAGCGGAACTACGCGCAAATAGACAAGGAGGCCCTAGCTATTGTCGCCGGGGTGCGCAAGTTCCACGACTATTTGTACGGGCGGCGGTTCACTATAGCCACGGACCACAAGTCACTCCTGGGGCTCCTGGCCCCAGATCGCCAAACGTCACAGATTCTATCGCAACGCGTTTTGCGACGGAATCAATTCCTTAATTCATACACCTATGCCCTGGTCCACCGGCCGGTCAAAGCCATGGGGCACGCAGACGCCCTCTGTCGCCTACCGCTCCCCTCCATAGACCCCAACCCTGCCCCAGCCAACCATGTGATGCTTATGGAAACATTGCCAGAGCGGCCCCTACACACGGCAGAGGTAGCAAAAGCCACGGGGCGGGACAAAACTCTCGCCCGGGTCCTCGACTGGCTGGTGAGGGGGTGGCCAGAGGGAAAACCGGGGGAGGAGTTCAAGGCATACTCCACGAGGAAGGAAGAACTAGCTGCCCACAAGGGGTGCCTGTTATGGGGAAGCAGGGTGATGCCCCCCCCCGCTGTGAAGACTAGTGCTGGAGGCCCTGCATGAAACGCATCCGGGGATCGTCCGGATGAAGGCCCTAGCCCGCAGCTACGTATGGTGGCCAGGGATGGACGAAGAAATCGAGGGATGGGTCCGGAGGTGCACCGCATGTCAGGAGTCCTGGCCTGAGCCGCCCAGCGCCCCCGCTCAGCGTTGGGAAGCACACAGAAAGCCGTGGGCCAGGCTACACATAGATTTCGCAGGACCCTTCCAGGGCCAGATCTTCTTTATAATAGTAGATGCCTACACTAAGTGGCTGGAAGTCATCCCGGTGGCTTCGACATCCACGGTGGCGGCAATTCGGGCATTACGCAGGGTCCTAAGCACACACGGGATCCCTGACACCATTGTCTCTGATAATGGAACCGCCTTCACCTGCCGAGAATTCCGGAAGTTTTTGCAAAGGTACCTGATCCATCACATACGGTCAGCCCCATTCCATCCAGCTACCAATGGCCAGGCAGAACGGATGGTCCGCACCACCAAAGAGGCCCTGGGCCGCATAGTACATGGGGACTGGGATCACCGCCTAGCCGCATTCCTATTTGACAATAGGTTAACTCCCAACCCCGTCACAGGGGTCAGCCCTGCCGAGCTGCTAATGGGACGGAAACTCATAACGAGGCTAGATAAGTTGCACCCCGACCGGGCCACCGACATCCGAAACTCCCCTGAGTGCAGAGAGGCGGCTAGGGGGTTTTTCCCGGGGGACCCTGTGTACGCTAGGAACTACGCGAGCGGCCCCGAGTGGGTGGCGGGACGGGTACTCCGAGTAACCGGGTCCTGTCACTACGATGTGTCCACGGAGGGTGGCCTCCTCTTGCGGAGGCATATCGACCAGATACGACGCCGCACTGTACAAAAAGAGCCAACAGAAGGGCAGAGCACAGTGGCGCCCGCTGCCGCGGGTCCGCCACAAGTCAACCCCGATCCTCCGTCCGCTCCGTCCGAGCCGAGAGCGGGGCCAACCCAGGGCGAGAGCAGCGCAGCGGCTGGAGCACCGGCGGAACAGCCAGTCAGAGACTCCCGCAGGACGGTGGCTCCTCCCAGCAGAGAGACCGCCACTCCACCCGGCTCGCCAGCAACAATCCCGACGGCGGGCTACTGAGGTCCAACCGGGAGCGCACGGCCCCCACATACTTAAGGGATTATGTGTCCTGAACTAAGGGGGGAGGAGTGTTATGTATTGTTCATAAATGGCCAGGCCGCATGGCACTGGCCACCTAAGGGAGACCCTCGGGTTCCCGGATGTGGCTCGCCAGTGGCCCCGCCCCTCAACATCTGTGGCGGGAAGTTTAACCGACCAGAATTGGCCTGGTTGGACCAGGGGGGCCATCCGGGAAAATGTATATATGCAGGACCCCGGCCGCGTGTACTCACTTTTGTAATGTGCTCGCAATAAAGAATGTTGCCTTCAAACCGTCTCGGTTTCCAGTACATTACACTCAGGATCGCACCCAAGACCTTTTGTACATAATCGTGTGCTCTGCAACCAAGAAATTTCCCCTCTATGGAGCCAGAACTTAAATGCCAGTCATCTCACATGTTTACATTTGTTCAAGCTTATTAAATACATTCTGTAAAACAAAATGTTGCATCTTGCCAGTTCTCTTATTGCATTTGTTCTCATTGGGCAGAACACTGGAAGAAAAGCACTCGATTAGTTTTCACTGAGCAACTGAGCAGAATCTGGTTTTCATACCACCCTGCCCCCCCTCCGATGCCTCTAGAACAGGGGAGTCAAACATGCGGCCCAAGCCAGATCAGGCCCCTGATGGGGTCCTATCAGGCCCACAAGCAAGTCTGCTTCCTTCTCCCTCTCTCTTGCTTCTTTCTTTATCACAGCTTGCTTTGCCAAGATTTCTCAATTGCACTGAAACTACAGAGCAAAGCCTCTATTTTCTCCATTGGTTGAGGCTCCTCTCTTGGAGACGAAGGTGGGGGGGAGGAGAGCTTCCTTTGATACTGACTTGACCACAGTGTTGCAAGAGTGCTAATACTTTAAGCATGTTTTATTTTGGTGGGTTTTTTTAGTCTTTAATTGTGTTTGTCTGCATCCTTTTTAACTTTATATCTCTACTACCTGGCATTACATTTTAGAACACACGTGACCCAGCCTGACAAGGTCTCATTTATGTCAGATCTGGCCCTCATGAGTTTGACACCCCTGCTCTAAAAGTAAAAGCGACCCACTCTTAATTTTGTTTTCTAAGAAATGTTGGATATGCAGAGAGGGGCCTGGAATATTCTTGAGGGGGCCAGGGCCCCCATGCCCCTTTTCCATGCTTAGAACCTTGTAGATAAACCTTCACTTCAGCCAATAGGGAAAGGAAAGAATTATTTAGGTTGAGCCCCTCAATGACTTTGGGGGTTCCTATTTAGTGGCTGGGAGATGCTGGGTCTTAGTGGTGCCTGCTTTGCATGCAGAAGTGATAATCCTTGGCACCTCTAGATCTTGGGAAGCACGTGGAGGAAAAGATCCTTCTTATGCCTGGACCAGCAGTCAGATTCAATATGAGGCAGCTTCACATGGTAGGGCTTGTGAAACACCTTCGCCGTTGAGGCTTACCTGGTGTCTACTTTACCTTTAAGCAGGGCGCTTTTTAAAAAAGAGAAAACCCAGCAGGAACTCATTTGCATATTAGGCCACACCTCCTGGTGTCACCATTGTTTCACGTTGGGCTTTTTTTGGAGGAAAAGCCCAGCATGAACTCATATGAGCTCATATGCATATGAGGCCACACCCCCTGATGCCAATCCAGCTAGAATTGTGCTTCTATACATTCCTGCTAAAAAAGCCCTACCTTTAGGCACCAAACCCAAACACTCCTTCTTACCCAGGCTTTTAACCAGTGGGTTTGAAAATATCTTGTAGCTGTTTAAGGAGCTGCTACTGGCCTCTGGACAGTGTTCCCTCTAAGCTGAGTTAGTGTGAGCTAGCTCACAAAATTTTAGCCTCCAGCTCCCACATTTTTTGTCTTAGCTCAGGGAGGGTCACCCCAGAGCACACTAATGTATGCAGTCGCTCACAACTTTAATACCTGTAGCCCACAAAGTAGAATTTTTGCTCACAAGACTCTGCAGTTTAGAGGGAACATGGCCTGTGGATTTCTTTTGTTGTTATCATTTGAGGCTGTCAGGACTGGATCGACAAGTTTTTTGAGGGGGAGCAAAATTAAAAAATGGCATCCCTTATGGGCCATTCTATCTTATGGCCCCATAGAATACAATGGACTCCTTACCCTATTTGGTGCCCCCCCTCTGTCAGCACCCGGGGCAAGCACCCCCCTCTGCCCCCCCCTAGATCCGGCCCTGGAGGCTGCGGAATATTCATTCTATGCTGCAGATCTCTGGAGAGGCATCCTATAAATGTCCCCAAAACATAAATAAAGTGGAATACTTGTCTCGTACGTCTGTTACCTGAGAACCTTTCTTTAGAGCAACTAAATTGAACTGGGGACCTTCTGCCTGAAGCCATGAGCCCTGGTCCTTCCACTCCACTGACAACCCTTCTTTGAGAGAACACAAACACAGACTCATGCTGTATTGAAGTTCAAATCACCCAAATGACCCTTGCTGCTAAAGCAGGGGTGGCCAAACTGTGATTCAGGAGCCACATGCAGCTCTTTTACAAATATTGAAGCCCCCACTGTCCCATTGGCCAGCTTGGAGAAGGCATTTGTCTCTTTAAATCACTTCTCCAAGCCAAACCACACAGTAACTTGGAGAACACATTCAAAGTTCAAGTTGCTTTCTTTCCACCTCTTTCTCCCCCGTCTATTTGTTTTCCTTCCTCCCTCCCTCCCTCTCTTGCAGCTCTCAAACATCTGACTTTATGTTCAGCAAGTTTGGCCTCGCCTATGCTAAAGCAAGCTCTAATTGCACCCTGCAGGAGGCTTAAACACACGGTGCTTCATTAGAAAATATTAGCTTGACTAGCCACTTGAGTGGAATTATATTTAGTGTCCTATTACAACAGGAACCTCATAATGATCTTTTCCATTATGTCTGGTATCCTTTATACTTTCCAGGGCCTGGTATTTGGCTACCATGCACACCTGCAAGATTTACAAAGGTCAACTCAAGGAGGAACCGCACAGTACAAAAGACACACAGAGCAGTTGTTGTTCTGACATCTCTTCCTTCATATTCCGAGCAATGTCATTCCTTATAATACATGGCCTGCCATCCTTGCAGCTTTCCTTTTCAACCTTTGGCCTCAGGTTATTGGGAGAGTGGGAAAGCAAAGAGTACCATAACATCAAGCCATGTTCTGCACATTTCTGTAGCACAGCCTTTGATCACTGGAAGGGTGAGCACTAGGGTTGTCAATCCCCAGGTGGGGGCAGGGGATCCCCAAGTTTGGATGCCCTCCCCCCGCTTCAGGGTCATCAGAAAGCAGGGGGAGGAGGGAAATAGAGTATACTGGAGAATTGTTCCGCAGATATCTGGAACTCTGGGGGAGCTGTTTTTGGAGCTAGAGACACCAAATTCACAGCATACTGTCCAGTCCCTCTCTCCAAAAGACCCTCCAAGTTTCAAAAGGATTGGACCAGGGGGTCCAATTCTATGAGTCCTCAAAGAAGGTGCCCCTATCCTTCATTAATATCAATGGAAGGAAGACATTTAAAGGGACCGTGCTCCTTTTAAATGTCTTCCTTCCATTGATATTAATGAAAGATATGGGCACCTTCTTTGGGGAGGACAGTCCCTTTAAAAGGAGCACGGTCCCTTTAAAAGGAGCATGGTCCCTTTAAATGTGATGCCCAGAACTCCCTTTGGCCTCCCTTTTTCCTTTTCAACCCTTGGCCTCGGGCTACTGGGAGAGTGGGGAAGCAAAGAGTACCATAACATCAAGCCATGTTCTGCACATTTCTGTAGCACAGCCTTTAATCATTGGAAAGGTGGCAAGCTTCGGGTTGCTGGAAGAGTGGGGAAGCAAAGAAGGCTTGCCACCCCCTGTGTTCCTGGCTCCACCTCCTAAAGTCCCCTGGCTCCACCGCAAAATCTCCTGGCTCCACCCCCAAAGTCTCCTGGCTCCACCCCCACATCCGCAGATATTTCTTGAATTGGACCTGGCAACCCTAGTGAGCACACATGCAAGATGATGAGCTCAAGTCATGCACTTGGGGTGGGAGGGGAAGTCACAGGACAGCAACCACTCAGTGTCTCCTATAAGCTATTCTTGTACAAAGACTCCATTGTGAAAATTATTCTAATCTGAAGGTTAGCTGTAGAAAAGCTGTACAGGGAAGGAGCAGGAACTCATTTGCATATTAGGCCACACACCCTGCCACCAATTCAATTAGAACTGCATTCCTGCTCAAAAAAAAAGCCCTGGGAAGGGCCAAATCTTCAGATGATTTTTTCCCCACACCAGAAAGTAATGTGTGACTCGTCCTTCAAATTAATAAATGTCTGTTGCAGCAAAACCAATGGAGTGCATATTATGCTAGTTTTGGGTCAGTTTACAGTAGGTCCGGTACTAACAGCCCTGTAAGCTCTTGGAGGACTGGCTACATCAGGGGTGGGTGGCCTAATATGCAAAGGAGCTCTTGCTCCAAAAAAAGCCCTGATCTGGGAACTTTGCTGGTGGAGCCAGAAGGTTTTGGGGATGGAGCCAGGAGCAAGGTTGCGACAAGCACGACTGAACTCCAAAGGGAGTTCTGGCTGTCGCATTTAAAGGGACTGCACTCTTTTAAACACCTTTCCTGCATTGGAAATAATGGAGGATGCGGGGGCACCTTCTTTTGGGGCTCATAGAATTTGACTCCCTGGTCCAATCTTTTTGAAACTTGGGGAGAGGTTGAGGAGAGGCACCAGATGCTATACTGAAAATTTAGTGCCTCTACCTCAAAGAACAGCCCCTCGCGAGCCCCAGATACCCACAGATTGATTCTCCATTATACCCTATGGAAACTGGTCTCCATAGGGAATAATGGAGTGCACAGGGGACATTTCCCTCCCCCAGGCTTTATGACAACCCTGAAGTGGGGGAGGGCCTCCAAACCAGAAGATCCCCTGCCACCAACTGGGGATTGGCAACCCTACCACTGCATCCCATTGGTTTTCTATATACCAACCCCCCCTTCCCTTTCCTGGAGACCTGGGAGATCCTGGTGGCAAGTGTTGTTTTCCTTTCTTTTATTATATCTTCACAACATCCCTAAGAGCAGGCCTTTTGTTTTTTTAGCAGGAACGCCTTTGTATATTAGGCCACACCCCCTGATGTAGCCAATCGTCCTAGAGTTTACAGTAGGCCCTGTACTAAGAGCCCTGTAAGCTCTACAGGGGTGTCAAACTCATTTGTTACGAGGGCCGGATCTGACATAAATGAGACCTTGTCAGGCCAGGCCATGTGTGTTCCTATTTAAGATCAGGTAGCAGAGATATAAACTTTATAAAGGACAAAAAAACCCCACAATTAAAGATTTCTTAAAAATAACATAAAACATGTTTAAAACATTAGCACTTGTTGGTCTTAAAGGTGCTTTTCTATGTATCTCTCCCATGGGATCCAAGGAACTTGGCAAAGGAAGCTCTGACTCTATCCTTCCTTTCCTAGGGGATTAGGAGGAGAGGGAGAAGGCTCAGCCAGTGGAGAAAATAGAGGTTTTGCTCCGTAGCTCCTGTGTGATTGATGCAAAGCAAGCGAAGTAATGTAGAAGGAAGCAAGAGAGAGAGAGAAAGAAGCAGATGACAGCCAGTAGCTCAGGGACCTGATAGGAGCCCTCCAGGGGCCTGATTCATCCCCTGGGCCACATGTTTGACACCCCTGCTCTAGGAGGATTGCCCACATCAGGGGTGTGTGACCAGATATGCAAAGGAGTTCCTACTACAAAAAAAGCCCTGCCTAAGAGGTAGGTTTCACTGGGTTGAGGTTACCCACCAAGTTTCATGGGCTGAGTGGGGATTCGAACCTGGGTATTCCTGGTTCTGATTCACCACTCACATCATTATATCAAAGTTCACATCTGGATACTTGAGGCTCCCTTCCCATCCTTCCCAGTTTCACATACCATGCTATGGAACAAAATGGAACAACATCCAATGTAAAAAAAATTAACAAGCAATTATCCAAGAAAAGCTCTTTAGCGTCTCTGTCTATTGTAGCAGAACAGGGAAAGGCTCTGTCTTCAGTTACCTTTTGTTCCTTTTCACTATTAAAATGTCAAGGTCGAAAAACAATCTGGTTAAGTTAACCTGACATGGTGGAGCCTGGCTTTAGAGACAGATTAGATATCATATTATTTTATTTTCTTCCCCCTCTTCTTGTTATAAGCACAAAGAGACTACAGGACCCCTGTACATCTTCTGTGTGGTTCCTCCATATTTCAGTCCATTTCGTCTCTGAAGGACGCATGGTTCCAGAGTCTAACTGGTGTCTTTGCTGTTTCAATCTTATTTGGAAATATAAGAAGCAGGAGCACTGCGTCAGGTTGCCAATCCAGGGGGCAGGAGATGCCCCAGTTTGGAAGCCTTCCCCCCGCTTCAGGGTCATCAGAAAGCGGGGGGGGGGGGGAGGAAATGTCTGCTGGGCACTCATTATTCCCTACGGAGACCAATTCCCATAGGGTATAATGGAGAATTGAGCCAAGGGGAATCTGGGGCTCTGGTGGGGCTGTTTTCTGTGGAAGAAGCACCAAATTTGCAGCATAGCATTCCGTGCTTCTGCTCAAAACACCCTCCAAATTTCAAAAAGATTGGACCAGGGGGTCCAATTCTATGAGCCCCTAAACAAGGAGCCCCTATCCTGCATTCATAAGGGAAAAGGAAAGGTCTCCTGTACAGGCACCAGTCGTTTCCGACTCTGGGGTGACGTTGCTTTCACAACATTTTCACGGCAGACTTTTTACGGGGTGGTTTGCCATTGCCTTCCCCAGTCGTCTATACTTTCCCCCCAGCAAGCTGGGGACTCATTTTACCGACCTTGGAAGGATGGAAGGCTGAGTCAACCTCCAGCCAGCTACCTGAAAACCCAGCTTCCACCAGGGATCCAACTCAGGTTGTGAGCAGAGCTTGGGCTGCAGTACTGCAGCTTTAACACTCTGCGCCATAGGGCTCATTCTTAGAGGGAAGGCATTTAAAAGGTGTGTGGTCCCTTTAAATATGATGGGCAGAACTTCCTTTGGAGTTCCATTATGCTTGTCCCACCCTTCCTGACTCCACCCCCAACGTCTCCCGACTCTACCCCCAAAGTCCCCAGATATTTCTTGAACTGGACCTGGCAACCCTAGCACTGTGGGAGCTACACCAGGCCACAACGCTATCTGTCCTGCACTTTGTCCCTCATTTGGGCCACTGGAACACACACCACACAAACACCTCAGTCCAGGGGCCAGGCTGCTTTCTGTCCAGCTGACTCCAGCCCCCGCTCGCTTTCTCAACTCATCTCTGAGCTGCAAATTACAAAATGCTGTTTTGTTGCCTCTCCCATGATCCTAAGATGGAGACGGAAATCAGAGAGACTAAAGCAGATAACGTTGTGATAATGGGCAACTTTAACTGCCCTCACAATGACAGGATAAAAAATGCACTCAAGTTATGCAATAAAAGTTAGATTCCTAGACATCATAAATGACCGGGCACCGGAGCAGTTGGTCATAGAGCCGACCCAGATAAAACACATTCTCTAGATTAGGAAAGGCACTGCCAAGTCTGCAAGGTTAACAGCCTGAGGCAAGGAAACCACAAAAGGCAAAAAGCTTCTTTTGAAAAGTGGGAGGTTTGTCCCAATGAATAGAACGAAAGGGAACACAGGGTCCGGCAAAAGAAGAGTAAGTTAATAATCAGGCATGCAAAAAGAGAAAACTGAGTTGTGGATAGGGCTGCCAAGCCCCCAGTCCGGGCGGGGATTCCCCCGCCCACGAGGTTCCCAACCTGCCGGCCCACATTGGGCCAGTGGGGGTAACTTCCCCCAACATCGCCGGCACAATGATCTCACCCGGAAGTGACATTGCACTGGTGACATCGTGCAGCAGCCACTCTAGGCGCTTCCAGGAAAATTCTATGGTGTTCCTGGACGCTCTAGCCATTTGGGAGGGAAAACTCTATGGTACAATAGGTATAGCCATATCACCAGCACGATGACATCACTCGCAGGTGACGTCATCACACCACGTGTGTGAAGAAAGTCCCCCACTGGAGGCTGCAAGGGACTTGGCAACCCTAGTTGTGGATTGCTAAAAGCATCAAGACAAACAATAACAATTTCTTTAATTACATCTAGATAGGGTTGCTGGCTTTGGGGGGGGGGGGGCTGGAGATATCCTGCTTTTACAGCTTATCTCTAGAGATCAATTCCCCTGGAGAAAATGGCTGCTTTGAAAGGTGGACTCTATGACATTGTACCATGCTGAGGCCCCTCCCTTCCCCAAAACTTGCCTTCTCCTGGCTCCACCCCCAAAGTTCCTAGGTATTTTCCAACACAGATCTGGCAACCCCAAATCCAGAGCAGGAAACCAGCCAGAGAAGTGAGTGGGGTGGAGGAGGAGGAGGAGAAGAAGGAAGAGGAGAACAACAAGGACTACAGCAGCAGCAACTACATCCCCTTCTGTGTTGCCATCCTCCAGGTGGGGCCTGGAGATCTCCCACTTTTACAGCTGATCTCCAGCTGGCAGAGATCAGCTCCCCTGAAGATAGGGTTGCCAAGTCCAATTAAAGAAAAATCTGGGGACTTTGGGGGTGGAGCCAGGAGACTTTGGGGGTGGAGCCAGGAGACGTTGGGGGTGGAGCCAAGAACAAGGATGTGACAAGCATAATTGAACTCCAAGGGAGTTCTGGCCATCACATTTAAAGGGACAGCACACCTTTTAAAATTCCTTTCTTCCATAGGAAATAATGAAGTATAGGGGCACCATCTTTTGGGGCTCATAGAATTGGACCCTCTGGTCCAATCGTTTTGAAACTTGGGGGGTATTTTGGGGAGAGGCACTAGATGTTATACTAAAAATTTGGTGCCTCTACCTCAAAAAATAGCCCCCCCAGAGCCCCCAATACCAACGGATGAATTCCCTATTATTCCCTATGGGAATCGTTCTCCATAGGGAATAATAGAATGCCCAGTAGACATTTCCCTCCCCCCCCACGCTTTCTAAAAGGGGGGAGGGCCTCCAAACCAGGGAATCCCCTGCCCCCTCCCTCACACACACACACACACACACACTTACCAGATCTTCTTCCGGAGAACTCTTGCTGTGAAAGTGAAAGCAAAAGAAAGGGCGGGGCTGTTCTCCCAAGCCCTTCCTGCTCCCTGCCAAGCCTTAAAGCGGCAGACATTTTACAAACGGCTCAGGAGCTCTATAATGAAGCCTACAGGTATGTTCTCCCCCCCCTCCACCCCCCACCCCCCGCTTCTCACTTCTTGAAGACCGGGAGATGAGGCTGCAAACCCAGGGGACTCCCGCCAGAGCGGGAGGGTTGGGAAGCCTACCTGAAGAAAATGGCTGCTTTGGAAGATGGACTTTATGGCACTGGATCCTCTGAGGCCCCTCCTCACCCCAAACCCCACCCACTCTCAGCTCTATCCCCAAAGTCTCCAGGTATTTTCCAACACAGGCTTGTGAACCCTCTAAGGTCTGCCCTCTGAAGTTGCCATTTCCTCCCAGGGAATTGATCTTGGTAGTCTAAAGATGAGTTGTAATTCTGGGAGAATTACACCTGGAGATTGGTATCCCTCCCTCCCCAGAACACATGATCTGCATAGCAAACGAGAAGCCGGCGTGGCCACGCCCCCTAGCGTCTCCTTGCTCCCACCCTCGAAGACTCGTATGCAAGATGGCGGCTCCAGGAAGCAACGCATGGCGCTTCGGAAGCTTTGCTATGAAGCCAGGGAGTCGGCTTTTTTCTCACAGCCAAAGCGCCGCTGCCCCTCTCACCGCGGAACAGCTGGCGGAGAAAATTCGTGCACAGAAGCGGGAGAAGGAAAAAACGCCGGAAGTTCCAAAAGATCCAGTACGGAAGCGTGTATACCAACTCATTCACATGATCTGCATGTGGAGGCCCTGCAGTGCCTCCTGGGCTCTCAGAAGCTGGTGGCAGAACTAACATTTGAACCTACAACCCCACAGATCAAATCCTCTTTGATGCTACATTAATCGTATACACCCCTCAAGTCTTAACCCAAACAATTAGAAGTTAATAAATGGAGGGTCTTTGTTTTTCTTTCTAGTGAAAAAAAATATATCACTGTTTTCCCACCTCCTTATTTATGGATGATTCATGCACACAGACACAGTTTGCAGGGTAATTGGCTCCAGCGTGCAATTACTGCGATTACTAGGCAATCACAGTTACACAGTCTGAAATGCTGGCAATTACCATCAGGCGCAGATTTCCATCAGGAAAAGGAAAAGGGCACAGAAATGCACCCCCCGAGTTGCTCCATCCACCCCATAGATCATGGGACCTCGAAGTAGGAAACTATCCCATCCCACCTGAGACCTTTAGCATAACAAGGGGCTCCTGAGAGCCCTGGAAGAATCGCAACTTGGCCCCGGCCTCATCTATGAAATTACAGAGAAACTCAGCAGCAAGTCATCTGGAAACACAGGCTCTGTCATTTTCTGCTGTGGGGCTGCCAGAGCTGTCATTTGTTGCCATGGCAGGGATAAAGAACAGGCCTTATCTGGCAGGGAGCAGTGATCCAGGGTAGGGGTGGGGAAAGCTGCTACCCTGCACGATCTTATTTTTTGCTAAACAGTGCTTGTAGTCTACCAAATGGAGCTGGACACAAAATGGTGGCTTGGGGAGGCGGAGCCAGTCACAAAATGGCGGCTCAGGGAGCAGAGCCAATGACAATTGATCAGCTCCTCTTGGTCTAGATGTTAGGGAAATTCTGTTTGAAATTCTATTTCTTTATCTCAAACAGTGCGATGGATCACTGGATCAAATAATCACTGAGAGGCATTTAACATGAAAAAGCAAAAACATTTATTTCTACAAGGAAAGGGTACTGGGAGGTGAAACAACAAATTCTATAGAACTACGTGCTTACACTAGAAGATCATGTGCTTAATGGAAGACCACTTCCTCCTTCTTCTTGACCTCTCTGCCTGAACAAAGGAAGTCACCTGACCAAACAGACAAATAGGTTTTCCTGCTTCTAGACCTTGATTGACAGCAGTCAGTATCTTCTTCCCAGGTTATGCAGACAATAGGGAATCAGGCACAGTGTTAACTCTGTAATGACTGGAACTTTAGAACATTGCAAAGGACATACAAAACAGACAGGGCTTTTTTTGAGCAGGAAAGCACAGGAACGCAGTTCCGGCTGGCTTGGCATCAAGCGGTGTGGCCTAGGGTTGCCAAGTCCAATTAAAGAAAAATCTGGGGACTTTGGGGGTGGAGCCAGGAAACTTTGGGGGTGGAGCCAGGAGACATTGGGGGTGGAGCCAGGAACAAGGATGTGGCAAGCATAATTGAACTCCAAGGGAGTTCTGGCCATCACATATAAAGGGACAGCACGCCTTTTAAAATGCCTTTTTTCCATAGGAAATAATTAAGGATAGGGGCACCATCTTTTGGGGCTCATAGAATTGGACCCTCTGGTCCAATCGTTTTGAAACTTGGGGGGTATTTTGGGGAGAGGCACTAGATGCTATACTAAAAATCTGGTGCCTCTACCTCAAAAAATAGCCCCCCCAGAGCCCCCAATACCCACGGATCAATTCCCTATTATTCCCTATGGGAATCGTTCTCCATAGGGAATAATAGAGTGCCTAGTAGACATTTCCCTCCCCCCCACACACTTTCTAAAGGGGGGGAGGGCCTCCATACCAGGGAATCCCCCCGCCCTCCCTCTCTCTCACACACACACAAACACTTACCGTACTTGGTCTTCTTCCAGCAGAATGTGCTTGCTGGGAAAACGAAAGCAAAGCTCCACAGGAAAAGAAAGGGAGGGGCCGTTCTCCATGGAAACTGTTACTTTCCCATGAAGCCCTTCCTGTTTCCTATTTCCTGTGCAGCCTTAAAGGGACACATTTTAAAACGGATCAGAAGCTCTATAGCATGATGCCTAAAGGTACGTTCTCTCCCCCCCCGCCCCCAGATTTTTTGACAGCGGGGGAGGAGGATGCAATTTCGGGGGTCCCCCACCAGGGCGGGGGGGTTGGGAAGCCTATTGTGGCCTAATATGCAAATAAATTCCTGCTGGGCCTTTTCTACAGAAAAGCCCTAAGTGAAACAACGGTGACATCAGGAGGTGTGGCCTAATATGCAAATGAGTTCCTGCTGGGCTTTTTCTACCAAAAAAGTCCTGAAAGCAGATACATATTTCCAACTAGATACCAAGACCTCACGCAATGAGTGCAGGGATTCCTACATGAAACCTAAACAAACACCAGAAGAGATGGACAAGGACTTGATCAAAGATCACTCAATTAAGACTCCTGTTTTACAGGTGAAAAAAAAAAAACAAGACCAGTAGGGTTGCCAGGTCTGCGTTGGAAAAATACCTGGAGTCTTTGGGGGTGGAGCTGGGAGAGGGCGGGGTTTGGGGAGGTGAGAGGCTTCAGCAGGGAACAATGCCACAAAGTCCACCCTTCAAAGCAGCCATTTTCTCCAGAGGAGGTGACCTCTGCCCGCCGTAGAACAGTTGGAAAAGTGGGAGATCTCCAGGCAGAGTTGGGTAGATGAGGCAGAGTTGGGTAGATGGCAGCTGAGAGAGAGACAGAGCAGGCCCCCTTTTTAGGGCAGAGGTGCAATAGGGAGCAATTTTTTAAGCCCCACAAGGCAGTCCTGACTTTTCTCCATGAAAAGTTGTGAAGGGGAGAGAAAATGCTTTTGAAAGTAACCTGACCGCAGTCTGTCATCATGCATAAATATGCGCTTTATAGCTTTGTACATAGTATTTATATCCCTTGTTGGAATTCGAAAAAAGGCTCCCCTAGTAAGCGGAGAGAGAGAGTACTAGAGCTTGCGAACTGGTCAAAGCATACGAAGGGGTGAACAATTAAAAGCTTTTTTCCCGTCCTGCAGTTTTCAGGACCTAAGAACTGAACATACTGTTACATTAAATTCTGGAGTCAAATACAGCAGATGGTTTTTGAAAAGATTAGATGCATATTTTTCTTCCAACTGAGGAAGAAATATTGCATATTTTTCTTACAACAATATAGCCCTGGGGTGCAGTGGTTAAATACTGGCATTTGGCTGGGAAGATCTGTGTTCAAATCCCTACTCAGCTGTGAAGTTCAGTTGGTAACCTTGGGCCGGTCACCTTGTCAGCCTAACCCACCTCCCAGGGTCATTGTGACTCTTCATGCATAGTGAGAAAAATGAGTTGGGATGACAGAAGCGGTAGGTGGGGGTTGTTATGTATCTGCTGTGTTATGTGTTTGCTGTGTTTATTATTAGTAGGCTTAGGGCTTTTTTTTTTTTTTAGCACAGGAGCACAGTTCTGGCTGGCTTGGTGTCAGGGGTGTGGCCTCATATGCAAATGAGTTCCTGCTGGGCTTTTCCTACAAAAAATCCCTGTGTGAAACAATGGTGATATCAGGGGGTGTGGCCTCATATACAAATGAGTTCCTGCTGGGCTTTTCCTACAAAAAAGCCTGGTGCAAAACAATGGTGCCATCAGGGGTGTGGCCTAATATACAAATGAGTTCCTGCTGGGGTTTTCCTACAAAAAAAGCCCTGGGCCTGTTAACTATTTGCTGTGTTAGTAGGCCTGAGCTTGAAGCCTGCTTCCATTACTCTTCAGGATCCTGGTGCCTGCATTCTGGTTGGCTGCGCTCTTAGAACCTGCCAATCAGGACATGAGGCCCTTCTTCCAGGAAATGCAAATGAAGGATCCTAGAGAGACCAATATAGGGTTGCCAAGTCCAATTCAAGAAATATCTGGGGACTTTGGGGGTGGAGCCAGGAGACATTAGGGGTGGAGCCAAGATCAAGGCTGTGACAAGCATAATTGAACTCCAAAGGGAGTTCTGGCCATCACATTTAAAGGGACAGCACACCTTTTCAATTCCTTCCTTCCATAGGAAATAATGAAGGATAGGGGCACCTTATTTTGCGGCTCATAGAATTGGACCCCCTGGTCCAATCCTTTTGAAACTTGGGGGATATTTTGGGAAGAAGCACTAGATGCTATACTGAAAATTTGGTGCCTCTACCCCCAAAAAAGCCCCCCCCCCAGATACCTGCGGATCAATTCTCCATGATTTTCTATGGGAATAAATCTCCATAGGGAATAACAGAGTTCCCAGCAGACATTTCCCTCCCCTCCCCCCACTTTCTGACGACCCTGAAGCGGGGGGAGGGCCCCCACCTGGGGATTGGCAACCCTACACCAATAGGAGGCACTGCTGCTGACTAAAGGGGGCGTGTTTAACTCAGCCACAGGGTATATATTTAGTGAAGTGCCTGTGATGTTTGTGTCTGTTTCTTCTTGCAATAAAGGGTTCTTGTGGTTGATTCAGAGCTGGCCAACTCAATTTTGCAGGAGACCTTTAATCCTAGAATCAGGGAAACCAACTCTATGATTTTAGCATAGAATGTCAGCTTGGGGACAGGGCTAAACCAGGATTAAAAGTTTAGTGCAAAATCAGATATAGTCTATTTCAGGGGTCTCCGATCCAAAGCATTTTCAATCCTAAACAGAGTTAAATGGATAGGATTGCCCGATTAGTGTCTTAAAAGGGACTGCAGAGAAACAGGTTTTCATAATATTACATTTAATTACATTTCTAAAAAACATAAAGGTAG
Organism: Heteronotia binoei; assembly: GCF_032191835.1. Classification (NCBI taxonomy): domain Eukaryota; kingdom Metazoa; phylum Chordata; class Lepidosauria; order Squamata; family Gekkonidae; genus Heteronotia; species Heteronotia binoei. The sequence continues at coordinate 19,645,657 of NC_083242.1, read as the reverse complement.
TCACCAGTCGTTTCCGACTCTGGGGTGACATCATATTTGTATATTTTCTTGGCAGACTTTTTACAGGGTGGTTTGCCATTGCCTTCCCCAGTCATCTACACTTTCCCCCCAGCAAGCTGGGTACTCGTTTTACCGACCTCGGAAGGATGGAAGGCTGAGTCAACCTGAGCCAGCTACCTAAAACCAGTTTCCGCCAGGATTGAACTTAGGTCGTGAGCAGAGAGTTCAGTCTGCAGTACTGCAGCTGTGCCACGGGGCTCTTCTAATTACATCTCTACCCATTATTAAAATGTTCATTCCGTAAGTAATCTTAAGGCTTGGGCTAGCTAAAGAAATACCTCCCAATCCTCCGAAAAAGAAAGTAAAAATATGGCTCCACTTCAGGCGGTGGCTGGTTTGTATCACTTACATGCCAAGAGATCACAGCACAGCCATTTCGGGTAGCTGTTTGTTTCCCAAAACAAAACCGCAGGTGTCTTGGCCGGATCTATTCCCTCATCCTTGTCCCGTTTTCAAAGTGACCTCAGCGTCTCCTGTCATGTCTTGGCCTGAGCTTTTTGGCTTTTGCAGCCTGGTGCTTTTCAGCAAACAACACAGAACTGAAGAAAGGAAGAAGATAATATCTCCTGGCTAGGCCGAATCCTCAGCAGCGTGGGTTGTTCTGCTGCAGATTGCGGTTCGTGTGACTAAATGGTTTTTTTTAAAAAAAAAATCCCTGCATGTAGAGAAATAGCACTTCAGGGAAAGACTAGGTTAGAACCAGGAGTCATTTTGTAGAGAAATAGGTGGTGGAGCTCATTAGCATAACTCATTAGCATATGCCCCTCCCAGTCCAAAGCAACCTGATGCAAGAAAGGAGACCCACAGATAACACCTTCTTATGCATGGATCAATGCAATCTCTTGAAAGTGCACCCAGAACTTTCAAGAGATTGCATTGATCCATGTATAAGAAGGTGTTATTTGTGGCTCCATGAGAAATTATTTGTATGAGAGATGGAGCAGAATAGCAGCACCGAAACCGCCTTAAATTCTAAGAGGCGAGTTCACTTTCTCTCTTCATGTGGACTTTTCTTGACATTCCTCAAGGTGCACGGCTCTGGATCTACTTTGAGCACTGTCATTGAAATTTACAAAGGAGTAGAGCGCAAGGTCTTAAATAGATGATGTCTGTATGAACCTTGGAATGTGGCTATTGTAATTGTTATACAGTCACATGTGTAATACATTTTAAAATGACTTGATAAATATATATTTTTAGTGCTTTAGGATAGAAAATTTGCATATTATTGTATTTTTTTGGTGCATAGTCTGTTTCTGTATTTTCTCCAGGGGAGCTGATCTCTGCCAGCTGGAGAGCATTTGTAAAAGCAGGAGATCTCCAGGCCCCACCTGGAGGCTGGCAACCTTAATATTCTGCCACATAGTCCAGGCTTAAACCTGTCCCAACTCACACTAGCAACTGAACTGCATGAAGGATTGTTGGAGGTTACATTGTGAGTTCCCAACAGGACAGTATAATATTCGACTCTGTCAGATTAAGTGGCGTGTAAGCCACTCCTTTACTGCTCCCTTCTAAGCACAGAAGTTATTATTTTAGGATTTCATTATCTCAACAGGCCTTCAAGATACCAGTGACTATTTTAGCTGCTTGGGAAGCTTTCGAGGCGTTATTGCAAAGCCATGACTGGTAAAACTGTATTTTGTTTTCCACAATTGACAGTAAATTGGAGAGGGATTAAGCATGCACTTAATAGATAAACAGGTCTCATGTCCTTAATTCTTTTTAGATACTGTTTCCAGTAAGAAAAAACACATACACTACAATCGCAATGCCTGATATGATTGAAATTTAATTATTTCCAAGTAAATGTGCATATGATCGGAACCAGGGAAGCACCCCTTCCTCCTTTGCCTTAAAGGGGACTAATCGTTTCATGTTGCATTCAGCCCATACAGCCAAAAGTTTCATAATGCTGTGGGGGTGAGGTGAAGAAGTTACGAACCAGGAGTGGCCAAACTGAAGTTCAGGAACTACATGTGGCTCTTTCACACATACTGTCTGGCTCTCAAAGCCCCCACTACCTCATTGGCTGGCTTAGAGAAGGCATATGTCTCTTTAAATCACTTTTCCAAGCCAAGCCAGCTGACAGCTTGAAGAATGCATTTAAAGTTAAAGTTGCTTTCTTTCCATCTCTACTTCCCTCCGCCCTCCCCATCTCCCTCCCTCCTTCCTTCCTTCCTTCCTTCCTTCCTTCCTTCCTTCCTTCCTTCCTTCCTTCCTTCCTTCCTTCCTTCCTTCCTTCCTTCCTTCCTGTTTTGTGGCTCAAACATCTGACGTTCATGTCTTTCAGCTCTCAAACATCTGTGTGGTTCTTAAGTCAAGCCAGTTTGGCCACCCCTGTTTGAGTCCAGTGGCACCTCTAAGACTAACAAGGTTTAATTCTGGGCATGAACTTTCATGTGCAATTTGTTCTGTTGCTTCAGACCAACCCAGCTACCTACCTGGGTCTAGCTGGAAATAGTGATAGCCTTTATTATTAATCATTAATCATCATAGTATTGCAAAAATTTTGGCTATGGGCTGAATGCAGCATTTTTGTTCTTGCCATTGTTGCATCTGACTTACGGAGACCCACCCCATAAGGTTTTCAAGGCAAGAGACATGCAGAGGTGGTTTGCCTTTGCTATTCTGATCGCTAAAAAACAAGATCAAGTTGACAGGAGGGAAACTGGAGGGAGCTTGGAGGGAGCCGTGGTCAAAATGCAGCTGCACAGCTATTGGTGGCAGAAGCCTGGGGGCAGAGCAACAGCAACTGTAGAATCAGTTCTTTGCAGGATTACTGCAGCCTAAAAACATGGGCTTCAATGGACTTAGACTGGAGTTAACGCAACGCAACAGTGCATGGCCTCGGTGCAATCCTAAACAGAGTTACTCCAAGTCTGTTGAAGTCAGTACGGGATCTACATGTTTTTTGAGGGGGGGCAAAATTAAAATATGGCACCCCCTTATGGGCCATTCTATCTTATGGTCCCATAGAATACAATGGACTCCATACCCAATTTGGCACTCCCCCTCCGTCAGCTCCCGGTGCAAGCACCCCCCTCTGCCCCCCCCCCCCCTTATATCCAGCCCTGGTTGACGTCAATGCATTTAAAAGGGTGCGATTCTGCTTAAGATCACACTAGTATAGAGCAGGGCTTTTTTTTTGTAGAAAACCCCCCACAGTTCATTTGCATATTAGGCCACACCCCCTGGTGTCACTATTGTTTCACACAGGGCTTCTAGGAAGAAAAGGCCCAGCATGAACTAATTTGCATATTAGGCCACACCCCCTGACACCAAGCTGGCTGGAACTGCGTTCCTGCTGGGAAAAAAAGCTCTGGGATAGAGGATTCCTTTTCAGAGTAAAGATGGATGGTCAGGGTAGGGTTGCCAATCTCCAGTTGGGGGGAGGGGATCTCCCGGTTTGGAGCTCCCCCGCCCCTACTTCTGGGGCATCAGAAAATGGGGGGGGGGGAGGAATGTCTGCTGGGCACTCCATTATTCCCTATGGAGACCAATTCCAAAAGGGTATAATGGATAATTGATCTGTGAGTATCTTGGACTTAGGGGGCTGTTTTTTCAGCTAGAGGCACCAGAATTTTTCAGTACAGCATTCTGTACCTCTCCTCAAAAGACCCTCCAAGGTTCAAAAGGAGTGAACCAAGGGGTCCAATTCTATGAGCCCCCAAAGAAGGTGCCCCTGTCCTTCATTATTTCCAGTGGAGAGAAGGCATTTAAAAGGTGTTAGGTCCCTTTAACTGTGATGACCAGAACTCCCTTCAGAGTTCAATGATGATTGTCACAACCTTTGCTCCTGGCCCCACCCCCAAAGTCTCCTGGCTCCACCCCCAAAGTCCCCAGGTATTTCTTGTATTGGACCTGGCAACCCTACTTCAGGGTGGGACCCCTGGAATCCCTGACCGGCCCCCTCTGGTGACCATGGCCCTAGTCACATTCAGAGCTAAAGAGAGCAGCACCTCACCTCCTCCTTTACTCCCAGCCTCTGGGCCAAAAGAAATTGAGACTCAGCTGTTTTCAAGTCTCCTTTGAGTTTCAGCCCCCCAAGGGCCATTTGTCATCTCTGCACTGAGCACCTGGTTATGAGTCAGCCCTGAAAACAGCAACAACCTCTTGGCTTCCGCACTGTGCCAAACTGGTATGAAATAACACAGCCCTTCTCTACACAGGGGAAGGCTCAGTGAACCACATGGAGGATGCTGTTTTCCACTCAGCCTATTGATTCACCTGAAAGTGATTAATTCAGCAGTAACAGCCAGGCCCTCCTTCCTCTACCTGTCTAAACGGTTTCCAGCTGGAGGAGGAGGAGGAGAAGGAGAAGAAGATATTGGCTTTATATCCTGCCCTCCACTCAGAATCTCAGAGTTTCAGAGCGGCTCACAATCTCCTTTCCCTTCCTTCCCCACAACAGACACCCTGTGAGGTGGGTGGGGCTGAGAGGGCTCTCACAGCAGCTGCCCTTTCAAGGACAGAATCTCAGAACGGCCTACAATCTCCTTTACCCTCCTCCCCCACAACAGACACCCTGTGAGGTGGGTGGGGCTGAGAGGGCTCTCACAGCAGCTGCCCTTTCAAGGACAGAATCTCAGAACGGCCTACAATCTCCTTTACCTTCCTCCCCCACAACAGACACCTTGTGAGGTGGGTGGGGCTGAGAGGGCTCTCACAGCAGCTGCCCTTTCAAGGACAGAGTCTCAGAGCAGCCTACAATCTCCTTTCCATTCCTCCCCCACAACAGACACCCTGTGAGGTGGGTGGGGCTGAGAGGGCTCTCACAGCAGCTGCCCTTTCAAGGACAGAGTCTCAGAGCGGCTTACAATCTCCTGTATCTTCTCCCCCCACAACAGACACCCTGTGAGGTGGGTGGGGCTGAGAGGGCTCTCACAGCAGCTGCCCTTTCAAGGACAGAGTCTCAGAGCGGCTTACAATCTCCTGTATCTTCTCCCCCCACAACAGACACCCTGTGAGGTGGGTGGGGCTGGAGAGGGCTCTTTCAAAGACAACCTCTGCCAGAGCTATGGCTGACCCAAGGCCATTGCAGCAGGTGCAGGTGAAGGAGTGGGGAATCAAACCCATTTCTCCCAGATAAGAATCTGCACACTTCACCGCTACACCAAACACCAAGGTGGGTTGACTGAATCAAAGAGCAACTTATTTGCTGTGGTTGGCGAATGGAATAATTGGCCTGATGTGCAAGGGACTGTAGCCCAAGTTGGCCTTGCAGAATCTCAGCTCAGAAGAGTCACCTGGTCAGTTCACTGGGGACATCTGTACCTTGATAGCCCTGGATACGGCAGACACTTCCCTGCTTGAGTCTTGAAGTCCAACTCAAGAAATATCTGGGCCTTTGGGGGTGGAGCCAGGAGCAAGGTTGTGATAAACATCACTGAACTCCAAAGGGAGTTCTAGCCATCACATTTAAAGGGACAGCACACCTTTTAAATGCCTTCCCTGTACTGGAAATAATGAAGGATAGAGGCACCTTCTTTTGGGGCTCATAGAATTGGACCCCCTGGTCCAGTCTTTTTGAAACATGGATGGTTTTGTGAGGAGAGGCACTGGATGCTAAGTTGCAAATTTGGTGCCTCTACCTCAAAAAACATCTCCCCCAGAGCCCCACATACTCATGGATCAATTCTCAATTATACCCTATGGGAATTGGTCTCCAAAGGGAATAATGGAGTGCCCAGCGGTCATTTCCCTCCCCCCCCCGCCACTTTCTGATGACCCTGAAGCAGGTGAGGGCCTCCAACCTGGGGATCCCCTGTCCCCACCTGGGGATTAGGAGAAAACCGTGTTGAAAGTGTTCAATCTGCCAACACAAATCTGTTACTCACAAGTAATACTAGTTTGCTATAATGCTTATTTTTGTTTACTCCTAAAAACGGATCACTTTGTACTTATATCACGAACATACATACCCAGAATTATACACTACATGTCTGGAGGCACATTCAAATTACAATAAATTCCATGTATTTATTGTACATGGAATACACTGGTACAAAAATAACAATTTATACATGAAAACGTATATAAAGGTGCCAGAGTTTCTCATCCAGAAACTGAATTGTTTGTGACACGTTTCCAGTAATATACATGTTTCAAATACAATTCTTCGTCCAACAAAAAGAGATTAATTTCGCTGGAACTAAATATGCAAATAAAGCAAAAATACAATTGATGTAATACACTCCAAAAAAAGTTTCCCTTGGAGAAAAATGGTTGCTTTGAAGGGTGGCCTCTAGAGCATTGTACCATGCTGAGCCCCACCCCCCACAAAACCCTGCCCTCTCCCAGACTCAAGGGTTGCCAATCTCCAGTTGGGAGCAGGGGGCCCCCTGGTTTGGAGGCCCTCCACCCACTTCAGGGTTATCAGAAAGCAGGGGGTGGGTGGGAAATGTCTGCTGAACTCTCCTTTATACCCTATGGAGACTGATCCCCATAGGGTATAATAATAATAATAATTTTTAATTTATATCCCACATTCCCCGCTGAAGCAGGCTCAGGGTGGCTTACATAGCATAAAATACAGACATTACAGCAATACAATAATAAAATACCCCAATTTCATGACAATATAGTGGAGAATTGATCTGTGGGTATCTGGGGCTTTGGGGGGGATGTTTGTTGAGGTAGAGGCACCAAACTTTTGGCACAGCATCTTGTGCCTCCTCAAAAAACCCTCCAAGTTTCAAAATGATTGGACCAGGGGGTCCAATTCTATGAGGCCCAAAAGAAGGTGCCCACATGCTCCAATATTTCCAATTGAAAGAAGGCATTTAAAAGGAAACCAGCCCCTTTAAATCATGGTTGTCACAGGCCAGATTTGCTCCTGGCTCCACCCCCAAAATCTCCAGGTATTTCCCAACCTCAACCTGGCAACCCTATGAGATATCACCACCCTCCTCATTGCATCCATGATACTTGGTTTGGGGATGGGGGGTTTGGCCAGGGGTCCTTTTGTAGAAAAATAGATGGTGGAGCTCATTAGCATAACTCATTTGCATATGTCCCCCCCAAGCCAAAAGAAACCTTATGCAAGAAAGGAGAGCACCAGGTGAGCAAGGCCTGATTGGGCTGGCTAGATATCCAACCAGCCCAAGCAGGCCTCGCTCACCTGGGGCTCTTCTGGGCCACCCCTCCAGTCAAAAGGCCAGCAAGCCACCCTCCACCCAAAATCACATAAGATGTGGAGAAAGAGCGGCGCACTTCTCCAGGGGTTAATGAGGGCTGCTGGGGGTGTGGCAAAGCCCCTGGTGGCTGGCTGGCTGCCCGCTCTCCTAATCCAGGGATTGTTATGCAGCTGTACCTACTATTCAATGAACCAGGCAGGTTGGGAGGAAGAGGGGAACCCTCAGAAAGGTTCAGGAGCTGTGCTCCTGTGAGCTCCTGCTGAACTTAACTTGTTCATAAATTATTTGGAGTTGGGAGTAAGCAGTGAAGTGGCCAAATTTGCAGATGGCACTAAATTGTTCGGGGTGGTGAGAACCAGAGAGGATTGTGAGGCACTCCAAAGGGATCTGTTGAGGCTGGGTGAGTGGGCGTCAACGTGGCAGATGAGGTTCAATGTGGCCAAGTGCAAAGTAATGCACATTGGGGCCAAGAATCCCTGCTACAAATACAAGTTGATGCGGTGTGAACTGGCAGAGACTGATCAAGAGAGAGATCTTGGGGTCGTGGTAGATAACTCACTGAAAATGTCAACACAGTGTGTGATTCCAATAAAAAAGGCCAACGCCATGCTGGGAATTATTAGGAAGGGAATTGAAAACAAATCGGCCAGTATCATAATGCCCCTGTATAAATCGATGGTGCAGTCTCATTTGGAATACTGTGTACAATTTTGGTCACCGCACCTCAAAAAGGATATTATAGCATTGGAAAAAGTGCAGAAAAGGGCAATTAGAATGATTAAAGGTTTGGAACACTTTCCCTATGAAGAAAGGTTAAAATGCTTGGGGCTCTTTAGCTTGGAGAAATGTCGACTGTGGGGTGACATGATAGAGATTACAAGATTATGCATGAGATGAAGAAGGTAGAGAAAGAAGTACTTTTCTCCCTTTTCACAATATAAGAACTCGTGGGCATTCAATGAAATTGCTGAGCAGTCAGGTTAAAATGGATAGAAGGAAGTACTTCTTCACCCAAAGGGTGATTAACATGTGGAATTCACTGCCACAAGAGGTGGTGGCGGCTACAAGCATAGCCAGCTTTAAGAGGGGATAGGATAAAAATATGGAGCAGAGGTCCATCAGTGGCTATTAGCCACAGTGTGTGTGTGTGTGCATATAAGCCTCCAGGTATTTTCCAACACAGACCTGGCAAGCTCTGACCCCTCTATAACATTGCCAGCAGTGTGTGTGTGTGTGTGTGTGTGTGTGTGTGTGTATATATATATATATATATATATATTGACCACTGTGTGACACAGAGTGTTGGACTGGATGGCCCATTGGCCTGATCCAACATGGCTCCTCTTATGTTCTTATGAATCTGAGACCTGGGCTTGACCCTGCACCAACCATATGTCTACCACGTGTGACACCTTTAACCTCAGTCTTTGAAAATCAAAGGGTAAAACTTCAGTAGCTGATACAGCCACGTTGCCAAATGATCTTCATCCAAAACAGAGAGTCTCTTATTTCTGCTTCTTTTTTTAATTAGAAGAGCATTTTTAAAAAGAGATGCCAGGTTATGTGACATTTTTCAAAACCTTTGAGGAAGCAATGGAATGGCACAGAGTACAACAAGCGCATGGCCCTGGAACGCATTTCCAGGAAAATCTAATTAGCTCAGCCGTTCTCAGAAGGAGCTGGTAGCCTTTTCTTATACACACACATGCTTGTGTGCGCACGCACACACACATACAAAAGCAGGAACTGTTGCATTGCCTTCCAGAATGGGACTTTGGAATCCCTCATGGGATGGGAACACTGTCTTGTTTCCATGGGTACAAATGCCCTTTGAATCAACAGATTTATCGATTGGATTTTTATCCCTGCCTTTCTCCAAGAAGCTCAGAAACACATACATGGTTTTCCCCTCCTCTGTTTTGCCCCCCCATAACAACCTTGCAAGGTAGGACCCAGCTCCCCAAAGACCACTGCATGGTTTGGCTCTGAGTCTCTCAACTCCCTAACTAGGGCTGCCACCTTCCAGGTGAGGCCTGGAGATCTCCTGCTTTTACAACTGATCTCCAGCTGGCAGAGATCTGCTCCCTTGGAGAAAATGGCTGCTTTGGAGGGTGGGCTCTATGGCACTGGACCATACTGAGGCTCCTCCCCAAATCCCACCCTCTCCTGGCTCCACCCCAAAAGCCTCCAGGTATTTTCCAACACAGACCTGGCAACCCTGCTCTGACCCCTCTATAACATTGCCAGCAGTCTGTCAAAAACTGGTTCGCATCGTTTGTAATAATTGGATCTAATGTTTCTGTGTAATCCTGCTCTTTGCTATTTGCATTATTATGTCTTTGGAACAATATCATAAGTCTTCTCTCTACCCTGGCTACAGAAGGGCCCCTCTGTGGGCTAAGACACATTCCTGAGCACAGCTGTGAAGGTCATCTGTTATCCGTCCAGCCAGGGACACTAACTTTCAATTCTTCACTAAGCAGGCTTGAATTGAGGGGGAGAGTACCTGTCTGGGAATACCTTTGAATTTTATTCCCACATTAGCTTCTCACTCATTTTGCTTATGTGGTAAATGGTCAGGGTAAGGTGTATGTATGGCTTGGCCCTGATGGGTCAGTTCCAATAAAGAACGTCTTGACTGTGAATATGATACTCATTCAATAAAGCCTTATTTGACTCCATGTAGAAAGCTGTGCCTGTTTGCTCCCTCCTCCCCGCAATCAGTAGATTGCACTTCTTTTTTTATCCCCTTCTTCCTCCAACAAACTCCAGGTGGCTTGCATATTTATCCTTTCCTGGTTACATCCGCACAATAGCCATGTGCAGCAGGCAAAGCAGGAGGTGTGAGCGGATGGCCCAAAGTCACCCACCAGATTTGGTTCTGGGCTCCTCCCCTCCACCCTATTTTGATACTTAACCACAAGGGTCCCCCCCCCTCACCTGGCAGCTCCTGTTGGGAGGCTCCTTGCATAATGGAAGGCATCGTGGAGAAGATCTTGTAGTGGCAGCAACACCGTCCAAAGGCTCAGCCCTTTCAGGAGAGGACTTGCAGGCCTTATAGGGCTGCCAATCCCCAGTTGAGGGCAGGGGATCCCCTGGTCTGGGAGCCCTCCCCTTGTTTCAGGGTTATCAGAAAGCGGGAGCATGCCATGTCTGCTGGGCACTCCATTATACCCTATGGAGATTGGTCCCCCTAGGGTATAATGCAGAATCAGTCTGTGGGTATCTAGTGCTCTGTGGGGGCTGTTTGTTGAGGTAGAGGCACCACATTTTCTGCAAAGCATCTAGTCCCCTTCCTCAAAAAACCTCTCAAGTTTCAAAAAGATTGGACCAGGGGGTTCGATTCTATGAGCCTAAAAGAAGGTACCCTTCTTTTTGTATCATAATGCCCCTGTATAAATCGATGGTGCAGTCTGATTTGGAATACTGTGTACAATTCTGGTCACCGCACCTCAAAAAGGGTATTATAGCATTGGAAAAAAGTGTAGAAAAGGGCAACTAGAATGATTAAAGGTTTGGAACACTTTCCCTATTAAGAAAAGTTAAAACGCTTGGGGCTCTTTAGCTTGAAGAAATGTCAACTGCGGGGTGACATGATAGAGGTTTACAAGATTATGCATGGGATGGAGAAAGTAGAGAAAGAAGTCCTTTTCTCTCTTTCTCACAATACAAGAACTTGTGGGCATTCGATGAAATTGCTGAGCAGTCGAGTTAAAACAGATAAAAGGAAGTACTTCTTCACCCAAAGGGTGATTAACATGTGGAATTCACTGCCACAGGAGGTGGTGCATAGCCAGCTTTAAGAGGGCATAGGATAAAAATATGGAGCAGAGGTCCATAAGTGGCTATTAGCCACAGTATGTATGTGTGTGTGTGTATATATATATATATGTATTTATGTGTGTGTGTGTGTAAACACACACACATATATTGGCCACTGTGTGACACAGAGTGTTGGACTGGATGGGCCATTGGCCTGATCCAACACGGCTTCTCTTATGTTCTTACCTCACCCTCCAGCATTTCCAAATTGAGGGAAGGCATTTAAATATGTGCTGTTCACTTAACTGTGATGGCCAGAACTCCCTTTGTTGTTCAATCATGCTTGCCACACCCTTGCTCCTGGCTCCACCCACAAAGTCTCCTAGCTCCACCCCCAAAGTCCCCGGATATTTCTTGAGTCAGACCTGGCAATCCTAAATGCAAACAATCTCTGGGTACAGCTAGGCAGAGAATTCAAGGAGTCAGATGCAGAGCAATGCTTTTTTTCCTTTTTTTTTAAATTTGGATCTGTTGAAGAAAGGTCTTTTACATCAGTTTCTCTCCATCTTTATAGTCCAGAGGTTGCTCTTCCAATAGAGGCCTAATCTGCAGCCAGGGAGGGAATCTTGCATACAAAGGGGAATTCTCGGAGGCAGCTGTTATCATTCCATGATCGCAGACCTAGAAAAGGCAAAGAAAACATTTAAAACATAAGAGTCAGAGTTTCAAATAACATTAACAGAGAGCTAGTATAAAATAATCAGGGGTCGTTTTGTAGAAAAATAGGTGGTGGAGCTCATTTGCATAACTCATTAGCATATGCTGTCCCCCCAGCAGCCAAAAGCAACCCAACACAAGAAAGGAGAGCCCCGGGTGAGAGAGGCCTGCTTGGGCTGGCTAGAGATCCAGCCAGCCCAAGCAGGCCTAGCTCACCTGGGGCTCTTCTTGGCTGCCTCCCCCCCCAGTCAAAAGGCCAGCAAGCCACCCGCCATTCAAAATCACATCAGAAGTGGAGAAAGGGTGGTGTGGGCTTCTCCAGGGGTTAATGAGGGCTGCTGGGAGTGTGGCAAAGCCCCTGGTGGTTGGCAGGCTGCCTGCTCTCCTAATCCAGGGATTGTTATGCAGCTGCACCTATTATTCAACGGACAAGGTAGGTGGGGAGGAAGAGGGTGTCAAGTCGACGGATTCAAGAATGAGTCCAAGTTGATACTAAGACTTCATTTATTGATAACTGGTACTCTGGCGCAAGCCTCTAGCTTGCTAAGAATGAAACCAATACATTGATACATGGGTTTTAAGATACACTTCAAAAACATTCCTATGGGGGGGGTTTACAGGAGGACACATTCACACACAACTACTAGATACTTTCTCAGGCGATATCTCACAAATGCCCTTGAATTGTTATGCAAGGCTTCCTCCCACCTCAGGCCCTGAGAAGGCGCCGACTAGTTCCTTCACACCGGTTGCAAATCAAAATAAGAAAAGGGGGGAAGGGAAGCAACTAAGGTAGAACATTAGCAGCAGTGGATCCATTATGATTTTAACAGGGCCTAATGCTTAGGCCATGATCCCCCAGTCTTAAGTCATTATTAGTCAATCTTGACATACTGCCCCCCTTAAGCTGACCCTCTTGGGAATCTGAGGGTGTTTAGATAGAAATTTCTTGATAAGGTCAGGGGCTGACACATCCTTTTCTGCTACCCACTCATTTTCACTAGGAGGGAAATGTTTCCATCTAATTAGATAATACAGCTTCCCATGTTTAAGCTTTGAGTCCAAGATTTCCTGGATCTCATGGTGACTCTGGCTCCCCATCTGGATAGGTTGAGGTGCTTCCGGCCGAGGATGCCAAGGGGAACAACCAGGGTCTTTCCGAAGAAGACTGCAATGAAAGATAGGGTGCACTTTACTGAACATCTTTGGCAACTCCAGCTCTACTGTAACTTTATTTATCACCCTTTTGATCTTAAAAGGACCCAGATATTTGTAAGCCAACTTTTTAGACGGCTGAGTGAGTGGAAGGTTCTTTGTGGACACAAATACCAAATCCCCTACTTTGAAATCCCAGGCAGGGACATGGCTTTTATCATATTGCTTTTTGTAAGTTTCCTTGGCTATTTCCAGGTTCTCCTGAATTTCCTTCCAACTCTTGGTCAGTGTGCCCCACCACTGATCAAAAGGGCTCACCTCTTTCTTTACATCCCCCCCCCCCCGGGTAGCAGAGGGAGGTCCTTTCCCTCATACCCACTCACTGTTTGAAATGATGAGGCTTTGGTGGAGCTGTGGACACTGTTATTATAGCAGTACTCTGCAAAGGGCAATAGGTCCACCCAATTGGATTTTTTATGGTTTATGTAGCACGTTAAATTTTGCTCTAAAAGCCCGTTCACACGTTCAGTCTGTCCGTCGGTCTGTGGGTGGTAGGCGGAACTTAACCCCTGCTCCATGCCCAGTTTACAGAACTCCCGCCAGAAGTTAGCAACGAATTGTGGGCCGCAGTGACTGATTACCTTGTTGGGGATTGAGTGTAGCTTGGCTACGTGGTTGAAGAATAAATAAGCCAGCTTCTTTGCGGTGGGGAGTTGGGCACAAGGAATAAAGTGGTCTTGTTTGGAAAAAGTATCTACTACCACCAATATTACTGTTTTGCCATGAGAGGGCGGTAGCTCTACAATAAAATCCATGGAGACTATCGACCAGGGTCTAGAGGCGGTCTCCAGAGGTTTGAGTAACCCAGGGGGTTTTCCTCCCCATCTTTTGGCCATTATGCAAATAGGGCACGTGGACACAAACTCAGATATATCCTTTTTCATTGAGGGCCACCAAAGCTGCCTGTTAACCAGATGCAACGTCTTGACATACCCAAAGTGCCCAGCCAGTTTGTTTGAGTGACAGAACTGTAACACTTCTGATCTCATGGTCGTATAATTTTTCTCCCTTGTACCAGAGCCCATCTTCTCATTTCTGGATTTCCCCTGGCCGTTGGTCCCCTCCTTCTCGACCTCCGCTGCCATTCTTTCTGACCCCCACCCCTGTAGCTGGCGTTTCTTTTGTGAATGTGTAGTTACAACTGTGGCCACTTGGGTGGGCGGAACTAAGGAGTCCACTACCTCTTCCCTTTTGCTGTTGTGCTGGGGCAGGCGGGACAAAGCATCTGCGAGAAAGTTCTTCGTGCCGGAGATGTGCTTTAGCACAAAATCAAATTTAGAAAAGAACCCAGCCCACCTCATTTGCTTTTCACTCAATTTCCTCTTCCCTGTGAGAGCTTCGAGGTTTTTATGGTCGGTCCATATCTCGAACAGCACTTTCGCCCCCTCTAACCTGGACCGCCAGGTTGCACCCCGAATCAATTAAAGCCCTCACTTGCATAAATCTCTTGCGTTTGGGGTTCAACAGTCCCACTGGTACAAAGTATAGTGATCCAGTCACTCTCACCCTCACTGGTGCCGGCTCCTCTGCGACCTGCTGGTGGGCACCCGTTCTCGTTTCCCGACGGCTCCTCCATGCAGGCCAGCTCACTCAGCTCATCGCTCAGGAACGGGTCCTCTTCCGCCTCCTCGATGGCTGCCACATTGCCTTTTGCCGCATCCTTAGGGCGGCTGGGGACCTTCTTCGGGACAGGGGTGCTCTGCTTCGGGGCACTTGGTGGTGCTCACGGCGGGTTCGGGTAGCTGCTTGCTAGGTGCCAGGGGTCTCCACACCAAAAGCACTTGCGGTGCCCGGTGGGCTTGTCCCCACTGGAACCCCCGGCCGGTTTCTTCGCCTCTGCTTTCGGGGTTGCTTCCGGGTCTCGTCCCCCTTTCCTGCTCTGTTGCTGGCATTACATGGTGATGCGCTTCATATTGGTCTCAACCTCACCTGCTAACTGGATCCAACCTACCAGCATGGTAGGTCGGGCTTGGGTGAGGGCCCTATCCAATATGCCCGCATTCAGCCCCCGGGTGAAGTGCTCGATCTTCATTAGCTCACTCCACCCTCGCACCTTCGCTGCGTTGGCTCGGAAGTCTGCAGCATACTCCCAGATTGATTTCTGCCCCTGTTGCATGTCGCGCAGGGCCGCCAAAGTCCGGGTTCCGACTAGTTCCTTCACACCAGTTGCAAATCAAAATAAGAAAAGGGGGGAAGGGAAGCAACTAAGGTAGAACCTTAGCAGCAGTGGATCCATTATGATTTTAACAGGGCCTAATGCTTAGGCCATGATCCACCAGTCTTAAGTCGTTATTAGTCGATCTTGACAGAGGGGGAACCCTCAGAAAGATTCAGGAGCTGCACTCCTGTGAGCTCCTACTGAATTCAAGGCCTGAAAATAACTAAAGCAATGCCACAGCATCTGACACACTGAATCTGGTTTTTCAACATGATCCTAAGAACGGATTGATGGCTTCGTAAGGTTGCCAAATTTGGGTCAGGAAATTCCTGGAGATTTGGGAGGTGGAGCCTGGGAAGGGTGGAATTTGGGGCAGGAGGTAGGGTTGCCAGATCCCCAGTCCGGCCAGGAGATCCCTCGGTCTTTGGGGCTGGAATTCCTGAAGAGGCCTGCCGGCCACACCAACATGATGATGTCACAAGAAGATGATGATGATGATATTGGATTTATATCCCGCCCTCCACTCCAAAGAGTCTCAGAGCAGCTCACAATCTCCTTTACCTTCCTCCCCCACAACAGGCACCCTGTGAGGTACCCTGTGAGGTGGGTGGGGCTGGAGAGGGCTCACACAGCACCTGCCCTTTCAAGGACAACTCCTACAAGAGCTATGGCTGACCCAAGGCCATGCTAGCAGGTGCAAGTGGAGGAGTGGGGAATCAAACCCAGTTCTCCCAGATAAGAGTCCACACACTTAACCACTACACCAAACTGGCTCTCAAACAAGGAAGTGACATCATTGCACCAGGGACATCATGCACCAACACTTGCTTCCATGTAACATCATTGCATTAATCACATTGCACACAGCGACGTTGCTCTACCTCCCACACTTCCAGATGGCTCCCTTTCACCTCCACCACCAGGACTATTGGACCTGGCAACCCTACTCAGCAGCAGGGCCGATTAACAATTAGGCCAAGTAAGTACTGGCCTATGGGCCCCCACACTTTTAGGGGCCCCGGGCTGGCTCCCCCACTGCTTGCAGCCCTCCCAGCTTGCACACATAGCCAGCAACAGAGCTGCTCTTTGCCTGACTTGCCTGATGTAGTGGCTGCTGGCATTGTCATCAAGTTTCCCTCTCTCGGTCTCTCCCTTGCAGCTTAGTAAAAGGGTCTTTTAAGAAGGTGCCTGATGGCTGCAGCGGGGGCTGTGGGTGGAGGCGCAGGTGCTCAAACTCTTGAGATAATTTGCTAGGGGGGCCCAAGATTTTGACTGCCTAGGGGCCTCCACAGGGTTTGATCCAGCACTGCTCAGCAGGGTATAATGCCATAGCGGTCACCCTCCAAAGCAGCCATTTTCTGTAGCCTGGAGATCGGCTGTAATTCTGGGAGACTTTCAGAATAGACTTGCAGACAGGCAACCCTTTTAGGCAAAGTTGGGCTGGTTCTCCCACTGGTAGAAGTTTGAGCCTATGGTTGCCAATCCCCAGGTGGGAGCAGGGGATCCCCTGATTTGGAGGCCCTCCCCCCGCTTCAGGGTCATCAGAAAGTGGTGGGAGGGGGAGGGAAATGTCTGCTGGGCACTCCATTATTCCCTATGGATACCGATTCATATAGGGTATAATGGAGAATTGATCCATGGGTATCTGGGGGTCTGGAGGGGTTGATTTTTGAGTTAGAGGCACCACATTTTCAGCATAGTATCTGGTGCCTCTCCCCAAAATACTCACCAAGTTTCAAAAAGATCAGACCAGGGGGTCCAATTCTATGAGCCCCCGAAGAAGGTGCCCCATTCTTCATTATTTCCAATGAAGGGATTTAAAAGGTGCGCAGCCCCTTTAAATGTGATGGCCAGAACTCCCTTTGGAGTTCAATTATGCTTGTCACAACCTTGCTCTTGGCTCCACCTCCAAAGTCTCCTGGCTCCACCCCCAAAGTCCCCAGTTCTTGAATTGGACTTGGCAACCCTATTTGAGTGCCTTGCTGGATTTTTATGTACAAATGCAGCCTGACTGTTTCAGGATCTGTTCCTGAAAATGTTGCCCTGTTCCTGCTGCCAGAAAGGACTGCAAGGCAGAATTTATGGGATCTGGTTCCCTGACAAAGTTTCTCTGCTGTGCGTTTATAGACACAGATTTAGCCGTGGAAATCTTTTATATCCAAAGAAGTAAGCCATTATAGTAGAATGCAGCAGCTCTCATTTTGCACCATGATTCATAAACATCACTTGCATAGGACCAGATAAAATTGCTGGATATTAGGAGACATTCAAACCGATTCCCCACTAGGCTTGTTCCAGAACGTAAGCTTTCGTATGCTCATAAGCAGACTTCATCAGACAAAATGGGAATGGCAAGCAGCAATTCTTAATATAAGAGGGCAGTGAGTTGGTACGTAGAATCATGGGAATGTTTTAGCAGATACAAAGAATCACAAATAGGGATCTGTGTTTGTTAGTGTTAGAACAAAGCAGGGCTGAAACAACACAGGAAGGTAATAAAAAGCAGACTGCTGTTGTAGGTGTGAAGTGCCATAAATCTAGGTAACATTCTGGCTTTGTTAGTTTAAATAGAGGGTATGGTTTCTCAAATACTCAAAAGCTCAAATATTTTGGCCATCAAATGAGAAGGGAGCAGTCACTGGAGAAGACCCTGATGCTGGGAAAGACAGAAGGCAAAAGAAGGGGACGGCAAAAGATGAGATGGTTGGACAGTGTTACTGATGTAATAATAATAATAATAATAATAATAATAATAATAATAATAATAATAATAATACTTTTTATTTATATCCCGCCCTCCCTGCTGAAGCAGGCTCAGAGCGGCTCACAACATATTAGTTCAATACAATACAATAAAATCATATAATTCAATAAATACTGCATTATAAAACCATCATTTAAATCGACATTCCAATTAAAATTAACAGTTATGATGCTAAATTACAGGATTTTAATAAACTGATGGTGGAATACAACAGCAGCGAATCTATTATTTGCTTAGCATTCAGCGAAGACCATCTTAAAAAGAGTAGTCTTGCAAAGGTGATTAACATGTGGAATTCACTGTCACAGGAGGTGGCGGCGGCTGCAAGCATAGCCAGCTTCAAGAGGGGATTGGATAAAAATATCAGTGGCTATTAGCCACAGTGTGTGTATGTATGTATATATGTATGTGTGTATATGTGTATATGTATATATATATATATTGGCCACTGTGTGACACAGAGTGTTGGACTGGACGGGCCATTGGCCTGATCCAACATGGCTTCTCTTATGTTCTTATGTTCATGACAATTCTAATTCAAGGCCCTGTGGAATTGGTCAAGACTCTGCAGGGCCCGCACTTCGTCTGGAAGTTGATTCCACAGGTGTGGAGCTGCGATAGAGAAGGCGCGTTCCCTTGTGTTTTTCAATTTGGCCTACCTTGGCCCAGGGATATTCAGCTGGTTCTTTCCCGCTGACCTCAGTG
This sequence comes from Heteronotia binoei, assembly GCF_032191835.1. Lineage (NCBI taxonomy): Eukaryota > Metazoa > Chordata > Lepidosauria > Squamata > Gekkonidae > Heteronotia > Heteronotia binoei. Next base: position 19,627,137 of record NC_083242.1, on the reverse strand, counting down.
CTCTCTGGGGTTCGTATGGGGAGAGACGGTCCCTCAGGTAGGCAGGCCCTCGACCACATACGGCTTTAAAGGTAATAACCAGCACTTTGTACCGAACCCGGTATGCAACCAGCAGCCAGTGCAGCCCACGCAGCCCCGGCCGTATGTGCTCCCACTTCGGGAGCCCTAACAATAGCCTAGCCGCTGCGTTCTGCACCAGCTGCAGCTTCTGGGTTCGGCACAAAGGCAGCCCCATGTAGAGGGCATTACAGTAATCCAGTTTTGAGGTGACTGTTGCATGGATCACTGTTGCTAGGTCCTGGCGCTTGAGGAAGGCGGCAAACTGCCTCATCCGTCTAAGATGAAAAAACGCGGACTTGGCAGTGGCCGCTATCTGGGCCTCCATTGACAATGAAGGCTCCAGTAGAACCCCCAAGCTCTTGACCCGGTGCGCCGCTTTCAGCGACACACCGTCAAAAACCTGGAGAGGAATTTCCCTTCCCAGAGCGCCACGACCCAAGCAAAGGACCTGTCTTCATTGGATTCAGCTTCAACCCACTCAGCCTGAGCCAACCTGCCATGGCTTGCAGCACCAGGTCCAGATTTTTTGGGACGCAGTCAGGCTGGCCATTCATTAGTAGATAGAGCTGGGTGTCATCCGCATATTGATGACAACCCAGCCCATACCTCCAGGCAATCTGGGCAAGGGGGCGCATGTATATGTTAAATAACATTGGAGAGAGAACTGCTCCTTGCGGCACCCCACAATCTAGTGAGTACCTCTGGGACAGCTCTCCCCCAATTGCCACGCTTTGTCCCCATCCATTAAGGAAGGAGGAAAGCCACTGTAAGGCCAACCCCCTAATCCCTGCGTCGGCGAGCCGACAGGTCAGTAACCGATGGTCGACCGTGTCGAACGCAGCCAACAGGTCTAATAACATCAGCACTGCCACGCCGCCTCGATCCAGATGCCGCTGGAGATCATCCACCAAGGCGACCAGCACTGTCTCTGTCGCATGGCCTGGGCGGAAGCTGGACTGGTAAGGATCTAAGATGGAAGCGTCATCTAGAAAACCCTGCAACTGTAGTGCTACTGCCCTCTCGATAATTTTTTCTAAAAATGTTAAACTTGAGACCGGCCGGTAGTTTGCCAATTCGGCCGGGTCTGCTGTACTCTTTTTCAAGAGAGGGTGGACCATAGCCTCTTTAAGAGGTGTTGGAAATCGCCCCTCTGAGAGGGATCTATTTACAATGTCCCATAAAGGACATGTAAGCTCCCTCTGGCAAGATTTAATCAGCCAAGAGGGGCATGGGTCCAGATCGCAAGTTGTTGGACGTACAGTAGAGAGAATTCCGTCAACTTCCCCCAGGCTAAGTGTGTCAAAGTGATCCAGAACTGAACCAGAAGACAGGCACGGAGCCTCAAGATCTTGTACTGTATCCAATGTGGTGGGAAAGTCCTGGCAGAGCGACATGATTTTATCTGCAAAATTTTTTGCAAAAGCCTCACAGCCTATTTCTAATTCTCTCACATTTGGTCTGCCTTGAGGCAGTGTTGTAAGGTTCCTAATTATACTAAATAATTGTGCCGGGCGCAAACTTGCAGACACAATCCTAGCCGCAAAGTAGTCCTTCTTTGCGGCTTTGACTGCCATCTCATAAGACCTCATAAACATTCTGTAACAAACACAAATATGAGCAGACTTTGGAGGATGGTGGAAGACAGGAGAGCCTGGCATGACTTGGTTCATGGGGTCGCAAAGGGTCGGACTCGACTGTGCGACTGAACAACAACAATGGTTTCTCAAGAGGTTCTAACATATATTATAGTTTTCCATTAGAAAAAAAAGGAAGACATTAGAATACAGTGGAGAATGGGTGCAATAAGATCTCGCTTCAGAGGATCTTGCTTGCCACGGGAAAGAGGCAGGCCATGTTGCTGCAGTGCGGCAGCTTGCGCGAAATCAGACAGAAGCGTTTTTCTACAAACCCCACCCCCCAGCAATACTTATAGTTATACTTATAGTTATATAGTTATACTTATAAGTTTTCTATAAGCAAAATTGCAAGTATTCCCAGTATTGTTGAGAAAACTTGCAAGCTGACATTCCCTGTGCTATCTTAGCACATGGACCTTCATATCAGAGAGAACTCAGTTCCTAATGAATAATAATAATAATAATAATAATAAATTTTATTTCTATCCCGCCCTCCCCACCTCAGCAGGCTCAGGGCGGCTAACAACATTTTATAAAAACATACAATAATAATAATAAAACCTTTAAGTTTAACAATATAAAACATCAACAATAAACTTAATAACATTAAAAACCAGTTCAATAAATACAGTTATTCTGCGGTATAGTTCTTCAACCGCGTTGGCGGCTCCTTAATTTCTGATCTTCCTAACAGTCCGGGTGTGCAAATTTGAAAAGGACGGTCTTGCAGGCCCTGCGGAACTGCTCAAGGTTCCGCAGGGCCCGCACCTCCTCGGGGAGTCGGTTCCACAGAGTAGGAGCCGCAATCGAGAATGCCCGTGCTCTGGTGCTCTGATATTTTATCTCCTTCGGCCCGGGGATGGTCATTAGATTTTTCCCAACTGACCTCAGTGCTCTCTGGGGTTCGTATGGGGAAAGACGGTCCCTCAGGTAGGCAGGTCCTCGGCCATATAAGGCTTTAAAGGTAACGACCAACACTTTGTACTGGACTCGGTATACAATCGGCAGCCAGTGCAGTTCACGCAGCCCCGGCTGTATATGCTCCCGTTTTGGGAGCCCCAGCAACAGCCTGGCTGCCGCGTTCTGCACTAGCTGCAGTCTCCGAGTCCGGCACAGAGGTAGCCCCAAGTAGAGGGCATTACAGTAGTCTAATCTTGAGGTGACCGTTGCGTGGATCACTGTTGCGAGGTCCCGGCGCTCGAGGAAAGGGGCCAACTGCCTTGCCCGCTTCAGATGGAAGAATGCTGACTTGGCAGTGGCTGCTATCTGGGCCTCCATTGATAGTGAAGGCTCCAGTAAAACACCCAGGCTCTTTACCTGGCGCGCTGCTTTCAATAGCGCACCATCGAAGGCCGGGAGAGCTATTTCCCTTCCCAGAGCGCCGCGACCCACGCAAAGGACCTCTGTCTTCGCTGGGTTCAGTTTCAGCCCACTCAGCCTGAGCCATGTCGCAACAGCCTGTAAAGCCCGGTCGAGATTCCCTGGTGCGGAGTCGGGCCAGCCGTCCATTAGTAGATAGAGCTGGGTGTCATCTGCATATTGATGGCAACCCAGCCCAAACCGCCGGGCAATCTGGGCGAGGGGGCGCATATAGATGTTGAACAACATCGGGGAGAGAACTGCTCCCTGAGGCACCCCGCAATCCAGTGTGCGCCTCCGGGACCGTTCCCCCCCAATAGCCACCCTCTGTCCCCGACCTAGGAGAAAGGAGGAAAGCCATTGCAAGGCCGACCCCTCAACCCCAATGTCGGCGAGGCGGCGCGTCAGTAGCCGATGGTCGACTGTATCGAATGCAGCCGACAGATCTAACAACATCAGCACCGCAACGCCGCCTCGGTCCAGTTGCCGTTGGAGGTCATCCACCAAGGCGACCAGCACCGTCTCCGTCCCATGGCCCGGCCGGAAGCCCGACTGACATGGGTCCAGGACAGAAGCGTCATCCAGAAACCTCTGAAGCTGCAACGCCACAGCCCTCTCAATAATTTTACCTAGAAACGGTAAATTAGACACCGGTCGATAGTTCGCCAATTCGGCCGGGTCTGCTGTAGCTTTTTTCAAGAGAGGGCGGACCAAGGCCTCTTTTAGGGGTGTTGGAAATTGCCCCTCTAAGAGGGACCTGTTTATGATGTCCCGTAAAGGACATCTAAGCTCCCCCTGGCAAGATTTAATCAGCCAGGAGGGGCAAGGGTCCAGATCACATGTTGTCGGGCGAGCAGCAGAGAGGATTCTGTCGACTTCCTCCAGGCTGAGCGGGTCGAAGTGGTCCAGCACTAAACCTGAAGACAGGCACGGAACCTCAATTTCACTCACTGTATCCAAGGTGGTAGGCAGGTCTTGGCGGAGCAACGAGATTTTATCTGCAAAATATCTCGCAAATGCCTCACAGCCTATTTCCAATTCTCTAACGTTTGGTTTGCCTTGAGGCAACGTTATAAGATCCCCGATTATTCTAAATAATTGTGCTGGGCGCGAGTTTGCAGATGCAATCCTGGTTGCAAAGTATTCTTTCTTTGCAGCCTTGACTGCCATCTCATAAGACTTCATAAACGTTCTATAGGATGTTCTCGTTGCTTCGTCCCGAGTATGCCTCCACTGCCTCTCTAGTCGTCTGAGCCCTTGCTTCAGCCGGCGCAACCCCAGGGTGTACCATGGGGCCAGCTTCGTACGAGGGCGTAGAGGACGCCGGGGTGCAATTTCGTCGATAGCCCTGGATAACTGGCCCTGCCAGATCTCCACCAGGTCATCGAGGGAATTGCCAGTGGGCCAAGGATCCCTCAGGACCGTTTGGAACCGTTCCGGGTCCATCAGGCCCCGAGGGCGAGCCAAAATAGGCTCTCCGCCCATACAGGGTTGGGGCAGCATCCCCATACGGGCCTTAAGGGCTAGGTGATCCGACCATGGTATCGCTTCTACGGCGATATCGTTCACCAAAATCCCGGACGCAAAGATCAGGTCTAATGTGTGCCCGGCCTGATGCGTGGGAGTCGTGACAAATTGAGAGAGTCCTAGTGTCGCCATGGACGACACCAGGTCCATCGCCTGAGTGGAGGCCGTGTCGTCGGCATGGACGTTGAAGTCACCCAGGACCATAAGCCTCGGGTACTCCAACGCCCAGCCCGCCACTGCCTCCAATAGTGATGGTAAGGCGTTGGCTGGTGCGTTAGGCGGACGGTACACCAGCCAAACTGCCAACCCCTCTCCAACATCCCACGCCAGACCGGCGCATTCAATCCCATCAATCTTTGGGCCCGGGAGAGCCCGAAAGGAGTAATCCTCCCGTATGAGTAGTGCTACGCCTCCCCCCCGCCCGCTACTCCGTGATTGGTGAAAGACCGAGTATCCCGGGGGGGACATCTGGGAGAGAGCTACTGTCTCCCCGTCCCTCACCCAGGTCTCGGTCACGCAAGCCAGGTCCACGTTCTGCTGTAGCAGAAACTCCCTAAGGGTTGCGGTCTTGTTATTTATGGACCTGGCGTTACATAACACCAATGACAGAGGCGAGCATTTCTTCTTAGACCCACTACCCGCCACCATTGGGATGGGAAGTAGACTGGAAGGTGGCCGAGCACCACTTTGTCTCTGTCTCCTTCCATTATATTTCTGTCTATTCCCACCGTCATATCTTCCCCTCCCCAGGAGCACTGGAATCCCCTGGCCGGACATCTGAATCAGCCCAAGATAAAGTCACCGGTATCACTCTCCACCTTGTCTCCACCTGCCACTTCTGTTTACCCTCCACACCAACCCCACCGATTCCTGATTGGTAACTCACTATTTATGTCTCAAGTTAATTTAGTAACCCTCCCAATCCACCTTACAATCAATTAGTTCGGATTCTACAATTTCATTGGTTCTTAAACTTATTAATAAATAATCCCTCCCCCCCATCCTAAATAATAAGTTAAGATTTTTTTTTTTTAAATCTGAATATTAATTTTATCGCTAATTGATTGATGAAATAATCTATAATTAAATTAACAATAATAATAATTAATACTACTAGCGAGTTAGCAGTCATTCATCCATGGGGTGTAAGTCCAGGCAGTCTATTGGGTCGTTATTGCACACTGCCCGTAGATGTTCTTCATTAGTAATGTTTACTAAGTTAGTCTCAATGATGATCTCGATGATGTTAAAATGCAGGTGCCGGTGGGATCAGGATGTTGGATCAGTTTCAGTGATGTTAAAGTGCGAGTGCAAATGGTGACCACTTCAGGCTTAATTCAGCCGCTCAGGCAGCTGTAGCCTGGCAGTCAGGGGAGGGGGGAGGCAAGTCCCCCTTGCGGTCTCTTGGCTGGTCCGGCGCTTCAGGTCTTCTCTGGCTCAGCGCTCAACCGGGGTTCCCCTGAGCCCCGTATAGGGCTTCTCTAACTGGGGATACCCGGCTGCTAAGTCAGTTGTGCCATTCAGCGCTTGCAGGCAGAGGGAGAGGGTGGGCGGGCCGGTGGGCGCGAGATGACAGGGGCGAAGGAGGAGGGGGGGGGAGCAGGGCGGGGGCAGAGGCATCCGCCAACGCCCTAGTCTTGGGGCTCACTAGCCTCTCCTCGGCTCCTCCACTCCCCGGGGCTCCGTTGATACTCCCCAGTCCTCCCAGCCGACGCCTGCGGTTCGTCTATGGCGCCCTCGGCCGGCCCCCACTCCGCGCCTCGACCGGCCCCTACTCCGCGCCGGTTCGTCTGCGGCGTCCTCGGTGGGTTCTTACTCCGCGCTCCCGGCCGTCCTCCCAGGCAGCGCCTCACGACGTTGTGTTTTCATCTGGGGTTTTGGTGCTTCCAGCTGACCTCCTTCTGATCCCCGCCCCGCGCCATACAAACAACAAGGTAGAGCAATACGCTATTTTTACCCAGTCTGTATATTTGTCACAGTGGCTTGACAGACAGGTCAGAAGGCCAACCACAAGTCAGATCAACAGGACCACAGAAGGTATGCAACAATTGAAAAGCAATGAAATGGAGAACATAAAAGAAGCCATGTTGGATCAGGCCAATGGCCCATCCAGTCCAACACTGTGTCACACAATGGTGAAAAAGAACCAGGTGCCATCAGAAGATCCATCAGTGGGGCCAGGACATTAGAAGCCCTCCCACTGTGCCCCCCCCACCCAAGCACCAAGAATACAGAGCATTACTGCCCCACACAGAGTTCCATCAATACACTGTAGCTATAGCCACTGATGGACCTCTGCTTCATATGTTTATCCAATCCCCTCTTGAAACTGTCTATGCTTGTAGCCACCATTAGAAAGACCACCAATCCTAGAAAGATTAGGTATCTTTCTAGGAGCTGAAATACATATTGGATTTCAGAGCAGTCTGTCTACAGCAGGGGTGGGGATAGGGTTGCCAAGTCCAATCCCAGAAATATCTGGGGACTTTGGGGGTGGAGCCAGGAGACTTTGGGGGTGGAGCCAGGAGACACTGGGGTGGAGCTAGGGGGGGGGAAACAGCGCCAGGGAGCGTGGCGAGCCGCCCCGTCTCGGAGCGGGCGACGCCGCTGCGCAGCTGCCCCCTCTTCTCCGCTCGCCATGGCTGCTCCTCCGAGATGGGCTCAGGCTGAGCCCATCTCGGAGGAGCAGCTGCGGTGGGGCGGGGGGGGGGGGGCGGCAGCGGCCTTGCCCGCTCCGCCTCTGGGGTGGAATCGGAGGGGGGGGTGGAGGCGGGCCGGGGGTGTGGCGAGCCGCGAGTCTGGGTCCTAGAAGGGCCCGGATTCGCGGCTCGCCATGCTCCTGGCCTGCCTCGCCCTCCCCTTCTCTGGTTTTGCCTGCGCTGCTGCCGCCGCTTGGCTGCTCCTCCGAGATGGGCTCAGCCTGGGCCCATCTCGGAGGAGCAGCTGCGGTGGGCGGGGAGGAGGCGGCAGCGGCGCGGCGGCCTCGCCCGCTCCAGGATCGGGTGGCTCGCCATGCTCCCTGGCGCCGTTTCCCCCCTCCCCCCACTTCCGTTTTTTTGGGGAGCGGGGGAAGAGGGTGGAAATCCTGGGGTCCCCCGCCAGGGCGGGAGGGTTGGGAAGCCTAGGTGGGGAACCTTTTTTTCTGCCAAGGGCCATATGGATATTTATAACATCATTTGCGGGCCATTAAAAACTATCAACTTAAAAAACAGTGTTCTGCTGAGGGAGAATAATTCAGAATTAATGCAAATAATTGTTTTCCTATTTGAAGTCATGTGGGGAGAGCCTAATCTCTCTCTCACACACACACACAAACCTGGCCTGCCACCCTGGGCAAATGCATAGGTCCAGGGCTTTTTTGCAGAAAAAGTCCAGCAGGACTCAGTAGTATATTAGACCACATCCCCTAATATTAGCATATTAGGTCACACTCATTAGCATATTAGGCCACACCATCTGGGATAATCAAGTGCAAACTGAACTGTGACAGTAACGTTTCCAGGCTCTGCAGCAAGTCTGGCTGGCCAGCCAGGCCCCAGGGAGGCTGCCGCACAGTACATCTGGGCCCTGTGATCCCTGCCAGGCCCTGGGGAGGCTGCTGCATGGCATGGCTGGGCCCCACAATCCTCACTGGCCAGCCAGGCCCCAGGGAGGCTGCCACATGGCAATCTATGCATCTGTCCAGCAATCCTTGAGGGCTACTCACGGTGACCTCGAGGGCTGTATATGGCCCTCGGGATGGAGATTCCCCACCCCTGGTCTGCAGCATGCCCACCTGGCCTTCTTGCTCATTCTAAAAGAGAAAACAGGAGGGTTTTTCCCCACTACTCCCCAAAATATCCATTTTTTCTGGGGTTTTTCCCATATTCCTCCAACATTCAAATTTAAAAAAAAAAAATTAAAAAAGGTCTTGGGAGAAAAGCCCACTACCCCACCACCAAATTTTTCCTTTTCTCTAGTACAATATGCACATACCACCTACCACTGCTGTATCTGTACCAGATCTGAACACAGTCTTCATCCTCCGGTTTAGAGAGGATCCCATCATCTGGCTGGCTGCCGTCCCAGTAGTTATAATCATACGATGAGCCGTCTGTCCATTCAAAATTGCTTTCCTGCCAAGGAGATCACCAGGGAGTTAGGAATGGAAAGGGCGCTGAAATTATGTCATCATGGCCTTCATCCAACAGAGGTGGGAAATCAAAGGATGAAGATATGGGGCTCATCCTGGGAACGCTGATATTCAGCCTTGTAACTGGAGCCAATGAGGAATTATACCTGGATAACACCCAAGGGGGAGTGGCCATTCAAATCAGGCTGTCCATCAGGAAGAGACAGCCCATCAAAGGAACTCTATTGCCTACCCAGATGGCCAATTTTCTCGTGGTGCATTCAGCTCCAATCAGCACCACTTAATCTAATTAAGCCGGCAACATACCTTACAAAAGGTAGACCATTGGACTTCCAGGGTTGAAAAATGCCGATCTGAACTGCTTCTCAGAAGGGGAGCAGGCTGAAACTTCTGTTCGGGGTAGTGAAAGGCAATTTAATGCCTACTGCCTACTTTTCTCAGTCAGAGATCAGTCCAAGATATGCACAGGAAACTTTGAGGAGATTTACCTTGGCTAAAAGGGGGTCCAGGGGGGGCTCCTTTGGGGGGTCTCTGGAGATAAGTTGCATTTTCATCATCTGCTAAAGTTTCCAGAGTCATTTATTTGACAAAAGCTCGACAGGATCCTAATCTTCTTTGATACTACTAAACATCTAAAGCTACACAAGACCAGTGTTGATCTGGATAACTACAGAAAAGGTACAGATCGCTATCTTTCATTCCGGGACTAATTAAAGTTAAACAAAATAAAATCAGAAGGTGGGAAATTAAAATCTAGAAAGCTTGGAAGAAGAAGGGGAGAAGGGGCAAAATGTGGACTTTGTAAATTTAAAGGACAGCACTAAAAAGTGGAAAGGAATTTGTTTGGTGGTCTACTTGCAGCTTTTGAGAAAAAGCCCCATCATCATAGAATTGCAGCTCTCACAGTCAACACAGGAAATACCGTATTTTTGCTCCATAAGACGCACTTCCCCCCCAAAAAAAGTGTGGGGGGGAAGTGTGTGCGTCTTAAGGAGCGAATAATGCAAAAAAGTCAGGCCCGCTGGTTGCCTCAAGCCGCCCCATCACCTGTCCGGCGAGCGGCAGCAGCAGCAGGAGGAAGGGGGCACCTTCGCTTTCCACGCCCTGAGGAAGGAGGCCGTGCGGAAGATGGCTGCAGCAGTCCCGCCGTGCGCAACAAGCCCCACTGGGTGCTGGAGCTGGCCCGGAAGCCACCGCTGCCTCCCCCCGCCGCCGCCCCACCCCAGAGGCCTAGGCCCAGCGACGAGGCCGGAGCAACTCACACGGCGCCAGCCAAAGAGGGCGGTAAAGGTCGAGGCGCAAACCCGGTGAAGAGAAGCCCGAAGAAGCAGTGCCTCCACTCCAACCGGCCTCAGCCGGAGGAAAGAGAGAGCCATCTTCCACACGGCCTCCTTCCTCGGGGGAGGGGGGCGATCTGCTGCCCATGCCTCCCAGCGCAAAGAAGCCCGGGCAGAGGCAGTGGATCGCCCCCCTCCCCCGAGGAAGAAGGCCGTGCAGAAGATGGCTGCAGCAGCAGCCACGACAGCAGCCGCTGCCAACGTCCCACCTCAGAGGCCTAGGCCCAGCAACGAGGCCGGGGCGACTCACACGGTGCTGGCCAAAGAGGGCGGTCAAGGTTGAGGTGGGACCCCGGTAAAGACAAGCCCGAAGAAGTGGCGCCTCCACTCCGACCAGCCTCAGCCTGAGGAAAGAGAGAGCCATCTTCCGCACGGCCTCCTTCCTCAGGGCGTAGAAAGCGAAGGCACCCCCCTTTCTCCTCCTCCTGCTGCTGTGACCGCGGGCGCAGCGCCTGGGATTCCGGTGGCCAACTTCATGCGCAGCAACGCACCTTTACACATGCAGAGTTGCGCGCGGCGGGGGATCCCGCAGGCGAGTGAGCGCAACCTCCAAATCTGCCTTCCCTCCCCCTCCGTGCCTTTGCACTCAGAGAAAGGGCGAACACTTCCCACCCCCCATCTCTTCCTGGATCATCCTCAACAGACCGTCATAATAGTCATGATTACTACTCTCCTGGTCACCGCGCCACCATCACCATTCCTTTCATGCTCCCTCACCCATTTCCCCCCGAAACGGCTCCTTTGCAAAGATGTACGACTGCATGGAGGCGTTCGCCGTCATGCCAAGGCAACTCTACGATGTTACCAACCGGAGCGCCTGCTTGCTGTGGAAGTCGAGCATCAGCCTGTGCTTCGTGGGCTTGGATCCCTTCGGGTGGCCCCAGCCTGCCAGCTTGCAATGTAGGTGACCCTCCCTCCCCGCCCCAGCGCGCAGATCCAAGCTTGGCTCGGGCTCTCTCTTTGGGGAGAGGCTGGTGGGAGGGATGGACTGGTTGGAGGGATTGTTGGCATCGAGTGCCCATGTGGGTGGGGTTGGGAATTCCCTCCTCCCCTCCCTATTGCAACCACGTGTGGGCGTGGAGCACGAGTGGATCGGCATGGGCATCCTCCTAGAGAGCACTGTTTTCTGTGCATGTGTGTGTGTGTGTGTACATTCTGTGTGTGTTGTATTGTGCAAAGCTGACTGGTGGTTCAGAGTTCCAATTTTTTTTTCCAACTTTCCCCCACTCCGACCGGCCTCAGCCTGAGGAAAGAGAGAGCCATCTTCCACACGGCCTCCTTCCTCGGGGGAGGAGGGCAATCCACTGCTCGCGCCTTCCAGCGCAAAGAACCCCGGGCCGGGGCAGGGGGGGAGGCGCTCCAGGTGGGCAGATGGCGGGCACCAGGGCTGAGCCCCCTGATGGCTGCTCCCGGCCCAAGCCCTTGGCCCTGGCGGCGGGGGCAGGGGGAGGCGGCGGTGGCTTCCGGGCCAGCTCCAGCACCCGGTGGGGCTTGTTGCGCGCAGCGGGGCTGCAGCGGATCGCCTCCCTCCCTCGAGGAAGGAGGCCGTGCGGAAGATGGCTCTCTCTTTCCTTAGGCTGAGGCCGGTCGGAGTGGAGGCGCCACTTCTTTGGGCTTGTCTTCGCCGGGTTCCCACCTCAACCTTGACCGCCCTCTTTTGCCAGCACCGTGTGAGTCGCCCCGGCCTAGTCGCTGGGCCTAGGCCTCTGGGGTGGGACGTTGGCAGCGGCTGCCACGGCTGCTGCTGCAGCCATCTTCTGCATGGCCTCCTTCCTCGGGGAAGGGGGGGTGATCCTCTGCCTCCGCCCGGGCTTCTTTGTGCTGGGAGGCGCGGGCAGATCGCCCCCCTCCCCCGAGGAAGGAGGCTGTGCGGAAGATGGCTCTCTCTTTCCTCAGGCTGAGGCCGGTCGGAGTGGAGGCGCCACTTCTTCGGGCTTGTCTTCGCCGGGTTCCCGCCTCGACAGCCCTCTTTGGTTGAAAGGTGGGGGAATGAGACGTGCAGGTTTGGAAGTGGGTTGGAGTGTGGCTCGGGTGTAAGGAGGCGATAAATGAGGATGGAGATTGCGGTGGAAAAGAGAAAGGAAAGAACAGAAGAGAAGTGAAGTGAAAAAGAAGCAAAGTGAAGGAGTAGAGGTTGGTGAAGAGGAGGTGGAAAGTAAGACGCTGAGGAGTAAAGGAATAAAGGAAGTAGATCCAGAATCATTTTGGAAAGACTAAAAAGATTGTAAAGGAGGAAGAGACGGTTCTGAGCTAGCACAGCTGTCTTTTCCTTGAAGAGGGGCGGATAAGGCGTGCATCGGAAGAACAGGAATAAAGGTGTATATTTATTTTAACTGCTGTAAAGTCTAGGTTAGTTAAAATGGCGCAGAGAGGTGAAATCTGAATTGCAAAGGATACCAGGAAGAAGACAGAAGGAGAAGGGCGGAGCAAGAGAGGAGGACTTGATTTTCTTGCGTCAATCATTGAAAGGCAGTTCTTAGCGTTGCGCGGCTGCCTCTCTCTTGAAGAACGGGCTAGCAAGCAGAAACGGCGTAGATGATCTCAACATGAGTAGTGCATATTATGACTGAATGGTTGTATTACGTGAAAGTGAATCTGAACTGAATTTATGTTAATCATGTTAATCATGTGAACTAGTTGAAATGCATTATGATAATGAAATGAAATATGAATTTAAGGCAGATGTTAATTAAGTGAACTGTATATTAATTGATAAATTGAAAAGAATGAAGGTATTATATTCAGATTTGCTAATAGTATATCTTTTAAAGATTAAAAAAAAGGGAGAGAGAGCGAGAGAGGCTAAGAAATATTGGTAATATTGGTAATAAGATAGTAGGAAATAGTAGTAGCTTCTTGACGCAATGGAGGCAAAGATAAAAACAGGTCAAGGGACCTCACCAGGAATGAGTAAATCGGTAGCCTCAGCATTAAACCAGGATGTATAGAAAAATTTCAAAGCATAATGATGGCCGGTTTTAAGCAAAATCAAGAGGCATTAGAGGAAATTAAAATAGAACTTAAGGAGGAAATTAGAAAGACAAACGATAAAGTGGAAGAATTCCAAAAACAGCTTCTAATTAACAATCAACAAATGCAAAAGTTATCAATCAAAGTGGATAAATTAGAGGATAAAGGAAACGTGCTATCTGGTACATTACAGGAATATAAATCTAAATGTTTGGACCTTGAGGACAGAATGGCTAGAATAGAAATGCGGCTTATATTTTAAGGCTTCAAAATATTCCTGAAGAGAGAGGGGAAGACTTTTACAAAAAAATCAATGATATTTTCATGTCAGAAGAAGAAGTAGAATTGATAAAAGGTCTAAGACAAGAAAATAGACTGGGCTAGAAGGGTCTCATCCATGTACACGAAAAAATTGAATCTCCCAAGAGAAGTACATGTTAAATTTATGAAGATATCTACTTGTGAAGAAATTCTGAAATTAGCTAAGGAAACAGAATTAAAATGGGAAAGTAATAAAATTAAAATATTGAAAGATGTACCCTGGATGGTAAGACAGAAAAGGAATGGATATAAGAAGTTGACTTCTTGGCTGATGGATCAAGAGATCCAATTTAGATGGCTGGTTCCAGAAGGCATCTTTTTTACATAACAAATAAAAGATTTAACGTAACATCGTCAACAAAGCTGCAAGACTTTTGGGCTAAATATGTTGAAGCAGATACTCGAGAATCTGAGATGGAAGAGGGGGAAGAAACTGAAGATGGACAAAAGATCACCAGAAAAAAGAAAACAAGAATGAAGACAAGATTACAAGCGCAGAAAGAACAAGTAAGGATAACAGATAGTAACATAGTGATGGAATAATGGGGAAAGCAGGGCTTCAAATCATCTCTATAAACGTTAATGGATTAAATCTGCCGCAAAAAAGAAGGAAGATTTTTCATTTACTTAAAAAACTTCAAGCTGACATAATATGTCTACAAGAGACTCCTGTGAACAAAAAAAATATTAATTTACTCCAAAATAAAAGATTGGATCAATTTTATGTCTCAGCGGTTCAGAAGAAGAAGAGAGATGTTGGAATATATGTTAAAAAACAGATTGAAACAAAGTGGCTGTACAACGATGACTCTGGCAGAATCCTCTTGATTGAAATAGGATATAATGGTGGGGAAATGCTGCTTGGGAACATATATGCACCAAATGACAATCAATAAAAATTTTACAAAAATTTGCATCAGAAAATTACTGAATTTGACTACCAAAATTATTGTATAGTAGGTGACTACAACGCTGTTTTTGATTTGGAAAAACAAATATTAAAAAATCACGTACTCAACTTCCTAAAGCTTTCTTCAGAATGGCAGATGAGTTAAACTTAATTGATGCATGGAGAACAAAAAAATCCCCTAACGAATGATTTTTCCTTTTATTCAGATAGGCATAAATCTTGGTCAAGGATTGACATGGCATGGATTTCAATATCTTTAGCACCATTGTTGGAAGAAGCCAGTATATTACCTAGAACGTTTGCTGACCACAGTCCAATTCAAATTGTATTTCAAAATAGGCTGATATACTATTTCAAAATACTATTTTGAAATAGTATTTCAAAATAATCCACAATGGTCGTTGAACTTACAGATCTTGAAAGATAAAGTGTTTATAGAAGAAGCCAGTGAAGAAATAAAAATGTTCTTTAACTATAATCGGGAAGAAGATACACCAATACAAACAATATGGGATGCGTTTAAAGCCTTTTTTAGAGGTATCGCGATAAGATACTCGTCAAGAAGGAAGAGAAAAAGAACAGAAACCTATAAACAATTGATAGGAACACTAGCTAAGCAGGAGAAAGCATTAAAAATGAAGGATACAAAGGAAGTTAGAATGAAAATCCAAAATACTCAACATCAGATAAACTTATTACTGAACGAAGAAATAGAAAAAAAATTGAAGTGGGCGAAACAGAATTTTTTTTGAAAATGCAAACAAAACTAGTAGATGGTTGGCATCCAAATTAAGAAAAGAAAGGGAAAGGAAAATAATATCATTAAAAAATGAAAATCAAGAAGAAGTCACCCAAAGAATACAAATTGAAGGGGTTATTAGACAGTATTACCAGAAATTATATAAAAAAGGGAAGGTCAGAAGCACAGCAAGACGAGTATATTAAACACGCTAATATAAAGGACATTTCAGAAGAATAGCAAAAAATTTTAGAAAAACCAATAACAATGCAAGAAATTGTTGACGGATAAGAATCCAGAAAACTGTGAAAACACCTGGTCCAGATGGCATTCCAGCTGAATTTTATAAATGCTTTGAAGATATATTATTGGACCCATACAAGAAAGTGATAGAAGCCATCAAGGAAACTTCTAAAGTCCCTGACTCATGGAATGATGCTTCGATTTCACTAATATATAAAGAAGGAACGGAACCGACAGAGATCAAAAATTACAGACCAATTTCACTCTTGAATTCAGATTATAAAATCTTTGCAACTATCCTGGCAAGCAGATTGAAGAGGATTATATCAGATGTTGTACACGAAGATCAAACTGGCTTCATCCCGAAACGACAAATGAATCAGAATATAAGATACATTTTGAACATACTGGAATACTATAGAGAACACCTGGAAAAACAAATGGCATGTATTATGCTAGATGCTGAGAAAGCCTTTGATAACGTGAGCTGGGAATTTATTTTAAACTCTTTAAATGCTATAAGATGTGGAGAAAATTTCAGCAAATTGGTTAAGGCTATTTATACTACGCAAAAGGCAAGAATAAAAGTTAATGGGAATCTTTCAGAATATATATCTATTGAGCAAGGTACTAGACAAGGCTGCCCACTTTCACCCTTACTTTTCGTGTTAGCACTGGAGTTCCTGATCTGAAAAGAATATATAATAAAAATAATTGCAGAATTTTTGGAGGAAGATCCTGAAGGGACTAGAAATATGTATGACTATATGTATAGAGTGAACTCACTTTATGCCAAAAAAAATAATCTACCAAGATATGTGGTTATAAGATATATGGCAAAAGAAATGGTGGGAAAGATCATGAATAAAAACTTTGAAAAGACATTGATAGTGGGAGGCAGCAGAGTAAGAATTATGAAGGAGTTGCCAAGACAAGTGATAAATGACAGAAGAGCATACAAGAAACTGGCAGAAAAATTACAGGACAATGAAATGAGGTATAGATGGATAATACCTGAAGGTCTGAGCTTTGAACTTCAAGGAAAAAGAATTACAATTACAAACACACAGGAACTGCGTAGATTATGTGAAGAACATAAAGAATTTGCACCATGATGGATTACAAATTATTATCTTGGAAAGTAAATGTGTCAAGCATGAGATTTCAAAATAACTAGTCCTTGGATATTGAAACAAAGTTAGGTTTATTGATAATCCATGTGGCTCATTCGAACTGAAGATTGGGACTGTTACTTTGTAACACTAGAATACAAGCTTTAAAATGGCACATCAAAGGTTCTATAAACAATCCTACATTTACATGTGAAATTCACACTATGGGTCCCTAACCCTAACTATATTGCGGCTAGCACATCCTGGGTTCAGGCCTTGCTAGGCCTGGGAACGGGTCCCAGGAGGTCTTATCTTCAAAGAGGACATTCCTGCATCTGTTAGTTAAAAGTGAAAGAAGAAAGGCGGGGGTTGCTACTTTGATGTGCTTTAGCTTTGGGGTTAGTAGCATTTCTACAATCTGAATTCTCTAACATAAAAATAACAATTCTAAGGTCTGAGTTCTGTAATATAGAAGGGGTATACAATGCTTGACAAAATGGACTAAATTCACCACAAAAAAGAAAGGCAACGTTTCATTGGATTAAAAAGCAAAATTGTAATATAATCTGTTTACAAGAAGTACATATCAAACAAAAGGATTATAAATTTTTATGGAATAAGCAATTGGGACTAGAATTTAATTCATTGGATGAACAGAAGAAAAGGGGAATGATGTTTTATATTAAACAAGAATTGGAGCCGAAATTAGTGTTTAAAGATAAAAATGGAAGATTTGTAGCAGTAGAAATAATATTAAATGCAAAAAAACCGTTGTTATTAGGACTGTATGTACCAAATGGAGCAAAGGATGTTTTTAAAAAAGACATTATACAACAATTTGATGAAGTGACATATGATCAAGTTTTGATAATGGGCCTTGTAAGCGCTTGGAGGATTGGCTACCTCAGGGGTATGTGGCCTAATGTGCAAAGGAGCTCCTGCTAGAATTCAACCCTGCCCATCTGAAATCTGCTTCCGTCACTGCGGACAGAGGGCATTGTTTGAAGACATGCCAAGTAGAGTCAATGATTAAAAACTGCAATTACAACTTAAATATTGTCAAAAATACATGTGTGAATCATCAACTAGTTAAAATCAATTATGGGCCTGATTGTAGCCTCATACAGAATAAAGGTGTACAATACAGACAAGTAAGACCGATTGCGACCAAAATACAGACGCGTTTCAGCCAAACCAGCCTTCTTTGGCAATATTTGAACATATAGGCTCAGGCAATTAGTTAATCAACATAGGACCAAAAATGGAGATTTATAATTACAATCGACACACAGTCTGATATTGGGAGGCCTCATGAAGTATCGCTTTGTGTGATATCTGTCCTGAATAATATTACTATTGGGAAGCCTTCCTATTTTGGTCCAGAAGATACAATCGAGTCAGTCAATGTACCATAATGTAGTGCGTGCCACTACACGTTTTTAACTAGTTGATAATAAATGCATGTGTTTTTCATACTGCTTAAGTTGTAATTACAGTTTTTTAATTACTGGCCCTCTACTTGGTATGTAAATGAACCTTTCAGGTACTTGATTCATTTGTTTGGGTGAAGTCCCCTGCTCCACTTTTTTCTCTTTTTTCAGGGCTCATTGTTTGGCCAAGGCAAGCAATGCTCTCCAGATAGCTGACTTCTCTGAATGCAGAAATACTCAGAAACCCCTGAAGAAGTCCAAAGACCAGGGCTTTTTTTTAAAAAAATTATTTATTTATTTAGAGTAGGAATGCATAGGAATGCAGTTCCAGCAGACTTGGCGCCAGGGGGTGTGGCCTAACGTGCAAATGAGTCTCTGCTGGTTTTTTCCTACCAAAAAAAGCCCTATGTGAAACAACGGTGATGTTGGGTGTGTGGCCTAATATGCAAATGAGTCCCTGCTGGGCTTTTCCTACCAAAAAAAGTCCCGTGTGAAACAACAATGATGTCAGGGGGTGGGGCCTAATATGCAAATGCATTCCTGCAGGGCTTTTTCTACAAAAAGAAAGCCCTACCAAGGACAACAGACTTTTCCTGGACCGTTTTGTTGGTCCTGCTTAAATCAGAAGGCCCCATGAGGATGTTGCTGGGAAACCAGGAAAGGAAAGGTCCCCTGTGCAAGCACCAGTCGTTTCTGACTCTGGGGTGACATTGCTTTCACGACGTTTTCACGGCAGACTTTTTATGGGGTGGTTTGCCATTGCCTTCCCCAGTCATCTATGCTGGGAAACCAGGAAGAGCCCCCTTATATCATTCACTGCCATATGGTGATGGCTGCTAGTTTAGAACCAAACCAGATGGGAGACTTGCAATTCTGTAAATGGAGCTCTCACTGTATTGCCCTGCACTCCTTCGCTTGACAAATATGAGGCAGGCCATGGCCCGGTTCTGACTGGAACCATAAGGAAAGCCTGGTCCCCCTCCAGTGTTATGTTTTCTTGATCTCAAGTGGCCCCATGGAACCACCATCAGCCTTGTTTAATGGCTATTTCAGGACAGGGAAATGGTGCCATCTCCCCTCAAAGTCCTGATCAGAACTAGTTCCCTAAGGCACCTAAAATCTGGAAGGAAAAAATAGCAAGAATACCAGTCAGAGAACATAAACACCTCATCTGGTTGGTTCTTAATGTTTTTTTCAAATGGTTGGGGCAACTTCCTAGGTCATGGGTCTATCAGTGACTGTTAGCCATGATAGATAAATGTTTTCAGGGAGAATAACTCTGAACACTTCTAAACTAGTGAGAGAGAGATAATACCAATGTGTTAATGTGAATGGAACAGCTGTCATGTGGAACTCAGTGAATACATGATTTGACCTTTTGGAATACAGTTGATGTTACCACATGAAATCCATCTGATAAAGATTATCAAAATGCTGGCTTCCGTCTGGGAGCTGCGACTGATCCTTCTTCATGAGTCTTCTTTAGATCTTTCGGATCTGTGAACTGTTATTTTCACCACTCTTTTTGGTGGGAGTCATTGAGTTGGAAGGAATATTGTACTTTTCAGCAGACTGAATTTTCTTCCTATATGAGAATTCAGCCAGATTAACTTCCTTACACTGGAGTGTGTTAAACTGTTGGAATGTATATGATGTAATTATAAGTTGTATCAGCAGTGATTCCTTCAGAGCTTTTTTTGTAGCAGGAACTCTTTTGCATATTAGGCCACACACCCCTGATGTAGCCAATCCTCCAAGAGCTTACAGAGCTCTTCTTACGGGGCCTACTGTAAGCTCTTGGAGGATTGGCTAGATCAGGGTGTGTGTGGCCTAATATGCAAAGGAGTTCCTGCTACAAAAAAAGCCTTGGATTTTTTGTAGCATCTTTACTGCAATGGTTTTATATTTGTTGGAGCTTAATTGCATTCCCTGTGGTACTCTTTTTGATATAATATCATTTTCTTACCTGTCTTAGGTCGTTCAGCCCCATCCAGATATCAGTGGGTATTCCAGGTACGCGGCTGTTTACCAAGTCATATACGAATACATTCTCTTCCCAGCTGCCAAACAAATAGGAACATGTAGGATGAAGAGGAAATCCACCAGAGGATTGGTGTAATGAGTAAACAATACTGCTTAGTACCAGGCAATGTGCCAGAAGAACAAATGATATAACACACTGCAGCACCTGGTGTCTACAAAACTTGAGTGGTTTGGAGAAAAGGAGGCAGTATTGTATAACGGTTGCATCCTCAGCCTGGGGCCAGGGAGATCCACCCACCCACCCCAGTTGAGATTTTCACTTGAATGTCCCAGCAGAAGCCGCCATCTTGAGTTCCAGAGGCTACTCTTGTATGGCAATCATGTCAACCCAACACTGTCTGGAAGAAGGCCTTACTCCCAGCCTATGCTGGAGGAAACTCCCTCGTTAGGTATTTCCCAAACTCTAGCTATGTGCAAGAAGGTTGCCAGGCTGGTCAAAATGGATTTGACACAAGGACTGTCGCTGTTCAATCCTTACCTGTGAATGGAAGCGAGCTTGGCTGATTTGAGACCAATGGAAAACTCTGCACAGTACAAATCTGCCTCAGCCCACGTTTTATTGATGGGGAAGTATCTGTAGCAGTATCCTTCAAATTCGGTCCAGAAGAGAGGACAAGAGTAAGACAAGATTGGCTCTGGCAAAGCTGGGGGAAACAAGGGGGGGAAAATCTGTTAGAGGTGGTGTACCCAGGACTGTTAGCTGATATCCATACTGTTAGAGGATGCCTACAGGGTTGTGGCTGATTTCTTATTCAACAGGCCCACTATAGTCCCAGCTGGGTTACCAAGAAACAAATGGAGCACCAATGTTGCTTCCTACCTCAACAAAAGCTTTCAGAACTCTGCTGTCAAGTTTAAATGGCTCTGTGTATTTTAAATGTGTATATCTTGTTATAATGGAAGCTGATAGAATCATAGAGTTGGAAGGGACCTCCAGGGTCATCTAGTCCAACCCCCTGCACAATGCAGGAAACTCACAAGTACCTTCGCCTAAATTCACAGGATCTTCATTGCTGTCAGATGGCCATCTAGCCTCTGTTTAAAAACCTCCAATGGGCTGGAATACATTTTGATGCTGGAATACATTTTGCTTGACTTTAAGACTGTACTGGACTCTTGTCAAATTCTGAATAGATATATAGTTATTTTTCAAGTCACCTTGGTTAAATAAATATTAATTTTGAAAACTTACTTCTGCCTTACCTTTTCCTATGCACTCTGACATGCTCAGAGTCCAGATACATAGGAGACTTGGCTTTAAGTTCATTTAAGCATAAAGACTATAGCTTAACTGAAGCTATAGGAAAATGAGGGTAAAAATATTGTCATAGATAACAACACTCTCTGACCCTGGAAGAGTAGAAGAAGATATTGGATTTATACCCCACCCTTCATTCTGAATCTCAGAGTGACTGCTTTATCTTTCTCCCCCACAACAGACACTCCGTGAGGTAGGTGGGGCTGAGAGAGCTCTCTCAGAAGCTGCCCTAACCCTCTAAGTTTCAAAAGGATTGGACAAGTAGGTCCAATTGTATGAGCCCCAAAAGAAGGTGCCCCTGTCCTTCATTATTTCCAATGGAGGGAAGGCAGTTAAAAGGTGTGCAGTCCCTTTAAATTTGATAGCCAAAATTCCCTTTGGAGTTCAGTCATGCTTGTCACAACCGGGCTCCACCCTCAAAGTCTTCTGGCTCCACCCCCAAAGTCCCCAGATATTTTTTGAATTGGACTTGGCAACCTTAAGCTCTGGTGGTATATCCTCAACACACTTCTTCTCGTAAAATATTTGTTGCAGGTAACACTTGTCACTTCCTATTCGTCTTGGGAAGTGCTTGAGTCAGCAGATTATGAGGGTCAGGAAACCGTGGCTATCTCAAGAACTGCCAGAATGAATTAGCAGCAGCTGTCATGTCTTTTGTGTCTCAACACTACAGGAAAGAAAGTCCAGCAGGAGCCAGTGGAAACAAAGATAAAGGATCCTCAGAAGCACAGATTAGATAAAACCGTAGTGCACAAAAACAAAACAAAACAGGTCTATGTCTTTTAAGCGCCATTCCCTCCTGTCAGTCTCACTCAAATCAGGGATTTGGATGTTTTCATGAGGTGACAGGCCTTGAGGAGAAGTTCAGTTTCCAAAGGGAGCCTGGTCAGGAATTCCCTCCTCCAAAAAATGAGGGCCTCTTCACACAGCCAACAACTAGAGTGATGTCTAGTAATGGCCATCACCTTTAAAATAAAACCAGACAAATCTGTAGTGTGTCACAGTTGCTAGAAGCCATGATAGCTAAATAGAACCTCTGTGATCAGAGAAAGCAAGATTCTGAGAACAACAGTTGCTGAGGGCAGTGGGGGAGATACAGGGCCGTAGCCAAGATTTCATGTTTGGTGGAAACCACAGCAGGATTTGTTGTTTGGGGGGCCGGAGACCACCCGGTTTGGGGCGGCCCAGGGCTCTCGGCACTGTAAGCTGCCTTGGGTCCCACAAGCTAACCCCCCTCCGCCTGGGCACCCACAGCAGCTCTGCCCCCCCTTCTTATGTGCCCCTCACTCAGAGAGACAGAGACTTCTTGACTCTTCCTCCCCCCCTTTGCTCTGTGTCATGAGCCCTGAGGAGGAGGAGCTGGAAAGGTTAACAGACCTGGAAGAGTTGCCAGCCAGTTCCTCAGCTAAACAAACAGCAGCTGGTCCATCAATCACTCTCCAGGCACCAGTGTCAGCTGTTGACGATCAATCTCCTCCAAGTTCTCCTCCTCCCACTTCAAGAGTTCAAAGCAGGCTCCAGAAAGAACTTTCAGAGCGAAGACATGAGGCATGGTGATGCTTCAGATCTCTCAGCTCTGAGTTCTAGCAGAGTCACTGCCACCCAGGGAGCAGGCTGACTGAGACTCCCCCATTGCTCCCACCCAGGACCTGGTAACCTTGTGGAAGCAACAAGTCTATTCTCTGGCTTGCATCCATGCTCCTTCCTGATCCTGACCTGCTTGATTTCCTTGGCACCCTGACTTTTTGGCTTTTGGACATTGACTTCTGATTCCAGTTTGTGATTCCTGATTGGTGACTTGGCTCCTGCATGATTTCTTGGACTTTGACCTTAGACTGGCTTTGGACTCCTGCCTGCCTGCACCCTGAGAACATGACACTCTGCAAGGTGTGTTAGGAAAGGGAAGAGAAAAAAGCGAGAAGACCAGCAGCAATGCTATTACTTGTTCAGAGTGGCGGTGAGCAAAGGGGGCCCTCCAATGGGGGGCCATATAGTTGGAAGGGGCGTTTGAAAGGATGGGCCTGGCCCCTCCCAGGGCCCACTGGAGCTACGGACCTGAGGGAGAAAAGGTCACAAGTTCTCACAGAGCTGTTCCTCTCAAGACCAGTTCTTGAAAGACCTCTCTCAACCCCACCTACCTCCCAGGATATCTGTTTTGGGGAGCGGGAGGGAAAAGAGATTGTAAACCGTTCTGAGACTCCGAGTGAAGGGTGGGGTATAAATAGACTTCCCAATCCCCAGGTCCCAGCGGGGGATCCCCTGGTTTTACAGGCTTCTCCCCGCCCACAGCCAGTGGCTGGTGAGGGGAAGCTCTGCCCCCACAGTCATCATGTACTTCTAGAGCTCCAGCAGGTTTAGAAACCTGCAAACAGGTCCGTTTTTAAAATGTGTGCCTTTAAAGTTGAGCAGGAAACAGGAAGCGCTTCACGGGGAAGGGTCAGCAGCAGTTTTGTCGGAGCACACACCCTCCATTTGTTTTGCTTTCATTTTCAGGCAAGTAAAGTTGTGGAGGAACCAGACCCAATAAGTGTGTGTGAGAGAGAGGGCGGGAGGGGGCAGGGGATTCCCCGGTTTAGAGGCCCTCCTCCTGCTTTAGAAAGCTGGGGGGGGGGGGGAGGAATGTCTACTGGGCACTCTATTATTCCCTATGGAGAACGATTCCCATAGGGAATAATGGGGAATTGATCTACGGGTATCTGGGGCTCAGGGTGGGCGATGTTCTTTGAGGTAGAGGCACCAATTTTGCAGCATAGCATCTGGCGCCCTTCCTCAAAACATCCTTGAAGTTTCAAAAGGATTGGACCAGGGGGGCCAATTCTATGAGCCCCCAAAGAAGGTGCCCCTATCCTTCATTATTTCTAATGGAGGGAAGGCATTGAAAAGGTGTGCAGTCCTTTTCAATGTGATGGCCAGAACTCCCTTTGAAGTTCAATTGTACATGTTCCAGCCTTGCTCGTGACTCCACCCCCAATGTCTCCTGGCTCCACCCCCAAAGTCCCCAGATATTTCTTGACTTGGACTTGGCAACCCTAGGTATAAATTCAATGTCTTCTCTTCTTCTTCTAGGCCCTTTCCTCCAAAAAAAATAAGTCTACCAGATATGGTTGCCAGGTCTGTGTTGGAAAATACCTGGAGGCTTTGGGGGTGGATCTGGGAGTGGGGAGGGGAGGGGCCTCAGCATGGGACAATGCCCTAGTGTCCACCCTTCAAAACAGCCATTTTCTCCAGGGGAGCTGATCTCTGCCAGCTGGAGATCGGTTGTAAAAGTGGGTGATCTCCAGGCCCCACCTGGAGGCTGGCAACCCTACTACCAGCAGCTTCTCTCTCCCCCCCCCTTCAGGGTCACCCTACTTCATTCAGCCTGTGAAGGCAAAGACATGCTGGGGAGGGCAATTTAACACATTTGGTCGAGTCACCTGTCTTGCAAAGTGCTTGAGTCAGCAGATTATGAGGGTCAGGAAACCGTGGCTATCTCAAGAACTGCCAGAATGAATTAGCAGCAGCTGTCATGTCTTTTGGGTCTCAACACTACAGATTACAGACAGTGCAGGAAAGAAAGTCTGGTAGGAGCCAGGTAGGTGCCACATTCCTGCTGTTTGTGTCCGGTATTGAGAGAACGAGTTTTAGGGACTGGTTTGAGGTGCTCTTGGGTTTTTGGCAACTTAACTTCCTGGAGTCATGAGTTAATTAATTGTCTGTTTATACATGCTGTTGCTTAGCTAGTTAGAGGTAGAGCCAGGGCTTTTTTTTTGTAACAGGAACTCCTTTACATATTAGGCCACACCCCCTGTTGCAGCCAATCCTCCTGGAGCTTACAGTAGGCCCTGTACTAAGAGCCTCATAAGCTCTTGAAGCATTGGCTACATCAGGGGTGTGTGGCCTAACATGCAAAGGAGTTCCTGCTACAAAAAAAGTCCTGGGTAGAGCCAAGGAGCTGCTCTGCACATATTTCCCGCCAGAGGCTAGGTGTCAATATGTATATTAACC
Source organism: Heteronotia binoei (assembly GCF_032191835.1). Classification (NCBI taxonomy): domain Eukaryota; kingdom Metazoa; phylum Chordata; class Lepidosauria; order Squamata; family Gekkonidae; genus Heteronotia; species Heteronotia binoei. The sequence continues at coordinate 19,602,072 of NC_083242.1, read as the reverse complement.
GGTATTGGTAATCAATACATTGGAGATGGACTAGAGAGAAAGCATTGACTGCGGGGTGACATGATAGAGGTTTACAAGATTATGCCTGGGATGGAGAAAGCAGAGAAAGAAGTACTTTTCTCCCTTTCTCACAATATAAGAACTCGTGGGCATTCAATGAAATTGCTGAGCAGTCAGGTTAAAATGGATAAAAGGAAGTACTTCTTCACCCAAAGGGTGATTAATGTGGAATTCCCTACCACAGGAGGTGGCGGCGGCTACAAGCATAGCCAGCTTCAAGAAGGGATTGGATAAAAATATGGAGCAGAGGTCCATCAGTGGTGATTAGCCACAGTATATATATATATGTGTGTGTGTGTATGTATGTATGTATATATGTGTGTGTGTGTATACACACACACACATATTGGTCACTGTGTGACACAGAGTGTTGGACTGGATGGGCCATTGGCCTGATCCAACATGTCTTCTCTTATGTTCTTAGTTTCAGTTTTACAATCCTTTGTATTCATCTCTAGTCCTCCACACCGGTTGCCGTTTAGATCTCAGAGAGTGAACATGTAGTTAGAAAAGACAGATAGGATGTTTTATTTTCTTGTTTTGTAGAATTCCAAGTTATCCTTTCCTCACTAGATCAGTAAAGATTGCTTTTAAAGCTAAATGCATGTGGCTGACTGCTTTGTGCTTTGTTTTGCATCACTCTGCTAAGAAATCCCTATGTATCTTTTTCGTATGATTAATGTTGATTGTATTTGTTCGTTCTCTATTCTTTCTTTTCTTTGTATGTCCATCTTTTCTTAATAAAAATTTCATATATTCAAAAAAAGAAAAAAAAAGAAATCCCTAACGGGTGAACCGTATGGTTCTTCTGGGGGAATTTGGACCATGCTCCCACCTTCCGGCAAAAGAGAGAACTAAGCCCATGAAAGCCCTTTAGTGCTTCTGATATTCTAAACCAGCTCCCCCAGTAGGTAACCCGGATTTGATTGGCTTCAGCGCACAGGAGAGGCCTACAGGAATGTGAAGGCTAAATGGGCCAGAGAAGACAGACAGAGTCAGGGTCAACCTCTAATTAACACTTGCTTTGTTAACTCTCCCCAGGTAGCTTCTGCTCACTCTCTGGAAGAATGGCCATTAAGAGTTTTAAACTCCCAAGATACAGTAATTGGAGGTGCTCCAGCAGGCCCAGACTTCATTTGCCGGTTGGATTTTTGGAAAAAGAAAAGGACTATAACAGAGTCAGTGCAAAAGTTCACGGAGCTGAGGCTCTGGGGTTCAGGTGGAGTCTCTCATTTATCCTCCTCTCCCACTCTACTTCAGCCCCCTTTCTAAGGTTGCCAATCCCCAGGTGGGGACAGGGCATCCCCCAGTTTGGAGGCCAGCCCCGCTTCAGGGTTATCAGAAAAAGGGGGGAGGGGAGGGAAATGTCTGCTGGGAACTCTATTATTTCCTATGGAGACTTGTGCGGTCTCTTTAAATGTGATGGTCAGAACTCCCTTGGAGTTCATTAAGCTTGTCACACCTTTGCTCCTGGCTCCACCTCCAAAGTCTCCTGGCTCCACCCCCAAAGTCCCCAGATATTTCTTGAATTGGACTTGGCAACCCTACCCCTTTCCCACTCTGCATCTCAGCTAGGGTTGCCAGGTCCAATTCAAGAAATATCTAGGAACTTTGGGGGTGGAGCCAGGAGACTTTGGGGGTGCAGTCAGGAGCAAGGTTGCGACAAGCATAACTGCCCATCACATTTAAAAGGACCATCTGTTCTTCTGGGCTGCAACTGAAGGGTCCATGTACAGCAGTTGATTGGGTGGCGGGTGTGTCAGTAAAAAGTCACATGATAGCAGTTCTGCAAACATAAGGGGATTACTTGACTTTCCAATAAATGCATTGCCAAACATCAGAGCAATGAAACAGAGAAAGGCACCTGAAAAAGACACTTGAGGCCAGGCAGCCTATTTGAAGCCTCAGGGGAGGGGCAAAAAGGATCTAGGAGTCCTGGGTTCAGATTCCTCAACCTCATGTCAATCACTCCCTCTCAGTGTAGCCTACCTCACAAGGATGTTGTAGGAATACAGTGGGGCAGCGAGAACTGGCTTAAAAGAAGGGAAGGTGACCATTTAGCTTTTGTTTCTCATAAGCCATAACCGTAAATTAAAACAGAACAAAACCCTACAACAAAGACCTCAAATACCCTGCTTTTAAGCTATTTATTCTTTCCTCTCTGTAAAATCAGGTGTTTAAACCACTCTGAGAATCTCATGGTGCAGTACTCTTACTCCAGTCAACATCCTTTGGTTTCAATGGGCATAGAATAGAGCAGGGGTGTCAAACATGTGGCCTGGGGGCCGAATCAGGCCCCTGGAAGGCTCCTATCAGGCCCCCGAGCAACTGGCTGTTGTCTGCTTCCTTCTGCATAGCAGCTTGCTTTGCAAGGCTTCCTCAATTGTACAAGAGCTACAGAGCCAAGCCTCTCTTCCTTCTATTGGCTAAGACTCCTCTCTCCACTGGTTCCCTGGGGAAAGAAGGAAAGAGCCAGAGCTTCCTTTGCCCAGTTCCCTGGATCCCATGGAAGCAATAGAAAGAAAGCACGTTTAAGACCAATGAATGCTAATGTTTTAAGGGTTTAAAAAAATCTTTAATTGTGTTTGTCTGTCTTCTTTATAAAGTTTATATTTTGCTACCTAATCTTATATAGGTACACACATGGCCCAGCCTGACATGACCCAGCCCAACAAGGTCTCATTTATGTCAGATTCGGCCCTCATAACAAATGAGTTCCACACCCCTGGAATAGAGTTACTCCACAGGGGGCTGTTTTGGCTGTCCTATTCTGATTGAAATTTGAAAATGTGCATCTGTTTGGAAACTGGGCATCCCAGATGCTGGTTGATAGCGCAATCCTAAACAAAGTTGCACAGCCCCATGGCGCAGAGTGGTAAAGCTGCAGTATTGCAGTCTGAACTCTGCTCACACCTGAGTTCAATTCCAGTGGAAGCTAGTTCAGGTAGCCGGCTCCTGGTTGACTCAGCCTTCCATCCTTCTGAGGTTGGTAAAATGAGTACCCAGCTTGCTGGGGGGAAAGTCTGCCGTGAAAACATTGTGAAAGCAACGTCACCCCAGAGTCGGAAATGACTGGTGCTTGCACCTTTACCTTTAAACAAAGTTGCATCCTTCTAAGCTCCATAACTTCAACGTTTAGAAGCCATAACTCTGTTTAGGATTCTCTTACAGTAGAGTCCTAAACAGAATCCAGCTACCCAAAGAAAATGCCCCAAACTTCATATTAGTTGTTTTTTTAAAAATTAAAAATGAGTTTCAATCCATCACTCAAAATGGGGGAGGGATCTTGGGTGTTTTAATTGTTGGCGAAAGGGTTGTCAGGAACATTTAGATAACACCCATTTTTATCCCTCCTCTCACCTTTCAAAATGAGTCACCTTGAAAGTGGGCAAAACAAAAGACCAATCCCTTCTCCTTAAATAAATAACAAGCAAACAAAAGAAACTCCATTTGCAGTTCATAGATTTTCTCTGGACTGCGCACAAAGAAAGGTTTGCCTTGCCTTCCACTTTGATAGGACTTGTTTCACTTTTCTCTGGCTTGCACCCACTGATGGTAGAAAGTTGAAAAGCATGCAAAATGGGTCCCCAGACCTCATTTGTCTGACATCTCAGCAATACAGAATTTCTCTGGCACTTGGTTACACAAATCGATCAGTGCATTTATGCCACTGTGCATTATCAGTACAAATGCCATCTGGAAATGAAATTGCTATAGCGTGGCAATTCATAAATGATCACCGTTTGTATCCTGGTGGCCTTTGTGGTTGTCTTTCCGTTCATTTTTTACAATGAAGTGATTAAGGCTGAGAATGATAAGCGAGACTCTTCGTGAGAAGCTGAGCTCAAGGTGTCAAATTATCAGGGCTTTTTTTGTAGCAGGAGCTCCTTTCCATATTAGGCCACACAGCCCTGATGTAGCCAATCCTCCAAGAGCTTACAGGGCTCGTAGTACAGGGCCTACTGTAAGTTCCAAGAGGATTAGCTGCATAAGGGGGTGTGGCCTAATATGCAAAGGAGTTCCTGCTACAAAAAAAGCCCTACAAATTATTATGGGAAAAGAGGCACCTCAGTCTCTGCTAAGCCTTGCTGTTCAAGTAACCGCTGGGCTGGGATAGATCCAAGTGTGCAGTATAGCTATACATCCACAGTATTCCAATGTATTTCTCTTTTAGAATAGTGTTATCAGAATAATTTTTTCTGCTGACATATTCAAGAAAGGAATATTGGCTGTTTACCTCATTACATATAATTTACCCATTTTCATTTTATGTATTCTTTTTTTCTAACTGGCAAACTAGAATGATGTTTATAATGTATAGAATAATGTTAAAGAGTAAATTAGGCAGACAAGAACATCCCTAGGAATTACATGTCCTTTTCTTTCACCTAGACTTGCAGCAACAGCAATTAACAGGCAACTTTTATTACCTTTTATTGCTATCCAGACCAAATGGTCTTCCAATTTATTACATTATTTCGCCATTTGATCCTAAGTTTGCATCAGTTTACACTCTTAACCCACCAACTACATGTATTTCAGCCCACTGTACCCTCTCCCCTTGTCTGAAGAAGGCTGCATACATTCTGAATAAAACTTTGTTGGTCTTAAAGGTGCCACTGGACTCCTACTTTGTTCTACTGGGCTGGGAGAAAGACTCAAGGATGGAGATTTCATGTTCCATCTGGCTCCCAACTACATGAAAATCCCAACCAGGCTGTACTGTTGTTGCTTTTTTAAAAATCAGAATTTGTTTTAAACAAAATTTCTACTCACCTTGACTGATTTTGATATTGGTGTGTGGGAAAGCGTGAATGAGGATGAAAGCCCCGGAGAGGGTTGTGTAGAAACTCCACCGCAGCATCCTTCCAGGCTGAGGTCTCCTGGCCAGGGCTGCAGAAAGCTGGCTGCTACCTGAAGCCTCCTCTCCGCTCTGCGTCCCCTCACAGTGCCACAGAGGAATCTGGAGCAGCTGCGGAGAGGCTCCACGGGCCACTCCCTCCCCACCCCCAAGCACAAACTTTTCAATGAGAACATGCACCAGAAAGCCAGCCAAGCTCCTGGCTGCACATGCCTTCTTCTCTCTTCTCTCTCACCCCCACCAAACACACATGCTCACATCAGCCCAGAGAATCCCAAACAGAACAAGGATGAAACAAGAGCTGGAAAATCTTGCCTAAGTAAGGTAAAGTTGGAGTCCAGTGCAGTGTTTGTTCCCTCTTAGCTGATTTTTAGCCTCTTGGCTCACAAAAATTGGCCCCAGAATCATAGAATCAAAGTTGAAAGGGATCTCTAGGGTCATCTAGTCCAACCTCCTGCACAATGCAGAGCAGACTAATTTTGCATTAGCTCACAACTTTAATACCAGTAGCTCATAGAGTAGACTTTTTGCTCACAAGACTCTGCAGTTTAGAGGGAACATCCAATGGCAAGAAGGAGGAGGAGAATAATAATAATAATAATAATAATAATAATAATAATAATAATAATAAAAAATTGGATTTATATCCCAGCCTATACTCTGAATCTCAAGAGTCTCAGAGTGGTGACAATCTCCTTACCTCCCCACACCACGACAGACACCCTTTGAGGTAGGTGGGGCTGAGAGAGCTCTTACAGCAGCTTCCCTTTCAAGGACAACCTCTGCGAGAGCTATGGCTGACCCAAGGCCATTCCAGCAGTTGCAAATGGAGGAGTGGGGAATGAAACCCGGTTTCCCCAGATAAGAGTCCGCACACTTAACCACTACATGAAACTGTCTCTCAAGTTCTATATATTTATGGATTTATATTGGAGATTTTGGGCAGGAAAACAGACAGTTAAAATTGGCAGTCAGTCAGTTAAGTCCAGTTTTGGAGACAGCTAAAGTGGGCAGTCAGTCTGTTAGTATGGAAACAGTCTGATGAGGGTCTGGTCAAGCTTGCAACAGTCCAAGTAAGGTTCCTGCCCTGCATGTCATCTAGTTAGGACAAGTATTATAACAGGGAGAGAAGGAGCGTTTTTTCCCTACTATGATTTGTTTCTTCTGTTCACTTTTTAAAAAATGTCTGTAAATAGTTAAATACTTTAAATAAATGCTGTTTGTTTAAAGTGGAATCCCTCTGTACCACATAGTTTCTCCCAACCGCTTAGAACGCTAGTAGTGGGTAGGGGAGCCCCAAAGATCCATGGGAAACCCCGAGGCAGGTGAGTCCAGAGGGAGGTTAGGAGCCTAACTAAGAGCCCCGGACAGGGACAATGGTGGCAGCGAATACCCTGAGGCAGCAAAGAGGAACAGCTCTTCCAGGTCAGCATATCAGGCAGGGCTGGGGCCAGCTAGCAGACGCAGAACCGGTCCACCACACCCACAGCAGTCCTGTGAGGTACGCTGGGCTGAAAGAGAGCAACAGGCCCCCAATCATCCCAGTAATTTCCATAGCAGAGTGGGGCCAGGACCTTGAGTCCCCACCCCCAAGTCCTAGTCCTGCTCCGCTATACCAGTCCGGCACCCTGAACAAAATCCTAAATCAAACATTCCTGCATGCAATCAATCCATTCATCCCCACGTATAGAAAAGCTAGCATGTCAGGACAAAGGTTAGGTCCAACCTTTTCCCTGACAAGCTTGTTTTCTAGGTCCCTGGAAGAACATATTTCAAACGGATGAGTCAGGCAACCGTCTTAAGGCCTCATCTGCCGTTGGAAGCAACCCAACCCAGACACAGGTTTTCCACCTCAGTGAGAACCAGCCACAGATGTGTGTTGGACAAAGGTCTGGGGATTAGATTGTTTTGGCTGGGAGGTGCTGTAGGTTTATCCATGGTTGACAGAGCCCAGCATGAGTTTAGGCCAAAGAAGAGAAAGAATTCACATCTTTCCCCAGTTAGTAATTCAGGCTTCCAGCTGGAATGGAGGAAGGAGAGCAGGCATGTGCCATCCAATGGGCCATTATGGCGGAGAAGTCCTTTTGCTGCATGTTTCCACAGATAGCTGAAGAACCACTTCTGAGCAATCCTAAACAAAGTTATGCCTTTATAAGTCCACTGAAGTCCCCTATGGGAGTTGTTACCTTTCCATAGGGTTTGCAATGCAGAGATGTTCCGCCAGGCAATTGGTTGAGGACAGTGACAGTTTGACAGTCTTGTATCCCCCACACAGGGCCGGTGCGTGGGAGTAGGCAAAGTAGGCAGTTGCCTAGGGTGCCACCTGGCCTCCCTGACGCATGACTCTGGCTCCTGACCACTGTCCCCTTGTCCTTTCCCATCACCAAGCTGCCCTCAACAAAGCCAAGCCACCTTCCTCTCCCTGATGTGTGATTTGGCCTCCCACCTCATCCTATCCTGCCACCCTCCTTCCTAACATGGCTGGCAAGCATTTATTTTCACAATTTTTTATAAAAAAAAAATTAAAAATCAGTAAATTAAAAATGTGAAAAGTTTCAAGTTTGGCGCTCTTCAATTTTCCTATATATTTTAATAATGGGTGCTAGACGGTGATTTGCCTAGGGCGCCAGAAAGCCTAGCACCGGCCCTGTCCCCACACCTCCCTTCTCCTCCTCTTATATCCCCAGGGGCTGGTGGGTTATACAAATTTTGTCCACCATCTGGATGTTATATTGATTTGCTGTTAATTGCTGAACTATTTTAATTTTGGTTTCTTATTTATTGTCTACACACGTTGTAAGCCGCCCTGAGACCTATTTTTAGGGAAGGACGGCCAATAAACTGAGCTTAATAAATAAATAACTGCAGGGCTTTTTTCTGCTGTTGCAGGAACTCCTTTGCATATTAGGCCACACACCCCTGATGTAGCCAGTCCTCCAAGCGCCTACAGGGCTCTTCGTACAGGGCCTACTGGAAGCTCCAGGAAGATTGGCTGCATCAGGGGGTGTGACCTAATATGCAAAGGAGTTCCTGCTACAAAAAAAAGCCCTGAATAACTGTGCTTAAGATTGTACAGCAAGGAGCATGTGAAACCATGCAATAGTACCATTCCTGCTGGGTCAATAACTGTTGTCACCTTCCAAGCCTTCTCCACTCCAGTTAGACTGGTTATAGGCAATGCAATATGGGATTCTCTGAAAGGCGTTTGTCTCCCAGCTTTCACCTTGTACATCTTTGGGGTTAAGAGGCTGGTGCCTGAACTGCAGAAGGTCACTGGCTGTTAGAAAGGGCTTACAGGGGTGACTGAGAATTACAGGTGGGGTCAAGACCCTTGTCAGCCGGCAGCAATCATAGGCGAGGAGTCATCTTCTCTCTCAGAGCCATCGGGCACCACGTGACCTGAAGAGCTTAAACATCTGGCCGAAGGAAAATTGTTTTGAGCAGGGAATGATAAACATCCAGCGGTGGAGAGAGCACTGCAGCATCCAACCGGCTGATCAGGGCCTGGATTTGGATGAGGTCATAGGCCAGGGATGCTGAACTCCTTTTGTTCTGAGGGCCGAATCTGACATGAATGAGACCTTGTTGGGCTGGACCATGTCAGGCTGGGTCAAGTGTGGACCTATTTAAGATTAGGTAGCAGGGATATAAACTTTATAAAGGACACGGACAAACACAATGAAATAAAGAACACCTTAAAACATGCTTAAAACATTAGCACCCATTGGTCTTAAAGGTGATTCTTTGTATCTCTCCCATGCAATCTAGGGCACTGGGCAAAGGAAGCTCTGGCTTTTTCCTTCCTTCCTCAGGGGACCAAGCGGGAGGAGTCTCAGCCAATAGAAGGAAGAGAGGCTTGGCTCTGTAGCTCTTGTGCAATTGAGCAAGCCTTGCAAAGCAAGCTGTGATGCAGAAGGAAGCAAGAGAGGGAGAAGGAAGCAGACGACAGCCAGTTGCTTGGGGGCCTGATAGGAGCCTTCCAGGGGCTTGATTCGACCCTGAGGTCGCATGTTTGACACCCCTGTCATAGGCTGTGTTTGGATCAGGCAGGGTTGGTTGGAAGTTACAGATAAGGCAGCGGCAGGCTAGGGGTCTCCAGTGTCATGTACTGGATGGATTCAGGGCCAGACCTGCCACTAAGCAAACTAGGTGATTGCCTAGGGTGCCAGCCTTCTGGGGGCACTGAATCGGGTGCCCCCCATGTGACTTGGTGATGTTATCACTGCAAGGTGGACCCCAGAAGTTAGCCTTGCTTCAGGTGCCAGACACTCTAGGGGTGCCCCTGGATGGATTTGTGGATACAAACCAGGCCAGGGGTGAGAGCTGGTACAAGAAAGAACTGAGTAGTGGTAAGGAAGTGGTCAAAATGGCACGTCCCATCTTCTGCTTTGAGCTCCCCCCCCAAAAAAGAGACAGATAGCATTACCCAACCATTACATAGCCTGAATAGCCCTGGTGGACCCAATCTCATCAGAGCTTGGAAAGCTGAGCAGAAGACCACCAAAGAGGACAGGGGATGTTAGGTGGAGAGAGAGGCAAATGGTGAGCCACCTCTGCTCATGAGTTGGTTGACAGCACTTTATTCATACGACTGCATACAATGTGGAGTCTTTGCATGTTCCTCTCTGTTCATGCAATCCCTTCAGACTCCTGGAAAGATCATTCCCAAGGCCTGTGAAGAGGAATAGCCATGTAGGGGAAAGGGGATGGAGTGAAGATGATGATGATTTTGGATTTATATCCCGCCCTATACTCTGAATCTCAGTCTCAGAGTGGTCACAATTTCCTCTACCTTCCCCTCCCACAACAAACACCCTGTGAGGAGGTGGGGCTGAGAGTGCAGCAGCTGCCCTTTCAAGGACAGCTTCCATGAAAGCTATGGCTGACCCAAGGCAATCTCAGCAGGTGCAAGTGGAGGAGTGGGGAATCAAACCCGGTTCTCCCAGATAAGAGTCTGCACACTTATTCACTACACCAAACTGGCTGTTATCCACTACACCAAATTGAAGGATGAGGGAGTGAAGCTATCCCTGCCACCTTTTTCTGCAAGCACAACCCCCACTGAGGAAAAAGCTCAATTCCATCACCTCCTCATTCCAGCCCACAACCTTCATGGTGATTTGTCTGCATGGATACCAAGAGTGTAGATATGTAATGAGACCTGTACCCCAAAAACCTGGGCAGATCAGGTCCTGACCTAATGGCCACCTATCAAGAGATTTGCCAAGCTTGCAAATCTCTGGGGAAAAACAACCTTTAACGTCTGTTTCCTCTTCCTCTGACAATGTTACTTTGGGAAACAACAGCCAAATTATTGTGAACTCTTGCTGACTAAAGCAAGATGTTATCTCCTACATCAAGATCTTCCTGTGATGCTATATGGCATGGTATTGTGAGATAAGAATGTTTTTGACTAACTGGTGAACATATATAAAATAAAGCCTGCTTGCCTGACAAGCAGAACGCATTCTCTCCTCAAGCACTCATGTCAGAGTTGTCATTGCAACAAACAGCCCATGGATTGTTTTTCTGGGGATTAAAAAGGGCTGCAGGAATGGAGATGGAAAACAGCAATGTACACTTGGATGGATACATGCAGGGATGGAATTCTAGCAGGAGCTCCTTTGGATATTAGGCCACACACCCGATGTAGCCAATCCTGCAAGAGCTTACAAGGCTCTTTTTTGTAAGCTCTTGGAGAATTGGCTACATCAGGGTGTGTGGCCTAATATGCAAAGGAGCTCCTGCTAGAGTTTCACCAGTACCAATACATGTCAGTACTGGTCAGAATTGCAAGTTATTTTCACTCCTGGACCAGGCAAACCTCAGTTCAGATCTTGATATGTCAACCCCCAGGCTGGCCCCTCCATCTAACTTACTTCAGGGGGCTGTTATGAGGCCACCAGGAAACAAAAGATAAATCATTCTTTACAAAAGCTCAAAGGGCTAAAGAAAAAAAAATCACCTTGACCTTATTTGACACAAATAAACAGATCTTTATTTTCCATAAATATACATTCTCAGACAATATTGTTGTGGGCAAAAATAAAAATGTACAGAAGCATTCAGCGGAACTGACAGGATTGGATGATTTTGCGAGGATCACTCACCGCTTTGGGAAACGGCTCTTGTTTCTTAAATACATCCAAGACACAAAAGGTCAGTCGCAAGGAGAACCAAAAATCTTTAACTTACATGAACCTTCCCTTCACACAAGGTGAAGTCAACACATTTTGGCTTTTAGAGAGGATTCGGTGCATGAAATTGGTACTGCCCATGCCTTAAGCAAAAGCTCTGATTACCTCACACCTCCTGTACACCTCAAATGAACTTGGGAGTTCAACTAGAGATGGGCATGAACGGGGAAAATTGTGGTTTGTTTGATTGCCTGGTTTGTGGTTTGTTTGGTTCAGTAGGTATAGAACAGTCCCCTTATGAGTTAGAGAGGCCAAACTCACCAGGAGTCTTCAGCAGGCTTTCCTCCACCCGCCCGCCAAATTTGGTGAAGACTGATTTTGGAATGTCCAAGCTGTAGCCCCCAAAACAGGTACCCCCAGGAAAGCTGTTTCAGCTCTCACAACTAACTCTTTTCATGCTGCAAAGTGAAAGCAGCTGAGTCAGGGTGTCTGCTCCCAAAGAGCAGAATGAGCTCCGTGATTAGCTCCCAGAGCTGCCAGAAAAGCTATGGACAACTACTGTGGGTGTTTAAGGGCTCCTGAAAGCCCACCCTCTATGTTGCCTAGGAATTGATTGAATCAGTCCCAAGCTGTCTGGAAAAACAACTGGCAAAAATGAACTAAATGAACAACTAAGGACCAAACCGGTTCAAAACCAACCACAAACCAGCTCCGTGCTCAAACTGTGGTTCCTTTGTCAGTTTGTGCCCATCCTTAGGTTCAACTGTTTCCCAGGATACAGCGAGCCAAAAGCCAATCCTTTGTGAAGTGTTCCTGAAGACAGCTCAAGATGTTAACATCAAAAGATAAAGTCAACTTGTGACCACTTTTCTGCTCCGGGATGCAATTCCCAACATCTCCCGTACAAAGGCCTCAAGAAATAAGTGATGGGAAAGGATTTTTTCTACTTGAGATGCTGAGGAGAATAAAAAGGCTCTAAAAACAGACTCTCCTTCACAATAGGGTTTTGAAAGCCTCATGCCCCACTCTTCTCCTGCTACCTGGCTGGCATTTAGAGGGCAGAGTAGAATAAGGAGGAAAACAGCAGGCTCACCTGCTCCCTTCACCTCCTCTCCTTTGTTCTCTCCTTGTGTGAGGACAGAAAACGGGAGACGTCTGGCCGCAGTTTGTTGTGGTTTCCCAATAAGATGAAATGAAAAAAATGCAGTTTGTTTGTTCTCTCTTAAAAACTAGGATTCTGAGCTAGGGAGCCTGGAATATTTTTAGTCCTGGACAAAGAGAGGAAGGAGGCAGGAGCATGCTAGCTGCTGGACTTCCTACCTTCAGAACTAAAGTGCTTTGCCTTCCCCCCCCCCCTTTTTTTTAAAGTTTCCACACAAAGCGGTGCTGTAACATCCCTCCGTCCAGGTTTTACCCATCATCACTATTCTCGTTCCCAAAGCCTTGCTTTACTCCGGTCTTTTGGGGAAGACTGCAGCCCAAGTACACCATCTGGAAGGAACGGTGCACATTTTCTTGTCCTGCCAGGGTCCTTCCAAATCAGCACCATTTCCTTGCCCTCATGGCTGTCAAGAACCCTTCATTTATTCTGGCCCCTTTCAGACAGCCTTTGTAATCCATTTTGGCAGCCGGTCGCTTATGGATTTCTTGGTGCTGTTTCATACACAAATGTTTTAGTAGCTGGATGCTAACGGATTTCACTTATCTTTTCATACAAAGCTGCTTGCGTCCGGTAAGCCAAACGTGTTTGAGCTGTTCTTGTTGTTCTGCTTTCTTCTGTTTTCACCTCTTCTTTGCACTCCTCAGTCCCTGCACTGTGTGGTTTAAAATGTCTGCAGCGCTTTCGATAGCGTTGTGCTTCCACCCTTGAACTTTCTGGGGGGGGGGGGGGAATGCTCTAAGTTGAGTGCTATAGAGATAGACCAATATAGCACTTCAGTGCTACAGCGGCACTACTGAGATATCATGGCACCACTGAGATACGTGGAGTTTGTAGCTGCTGTTACATGGATAGAGGAGGAGAGTAGTTCAATGGGCAGCGGGTGCACAGGGCATCAGGATTTAGTGTTACAGAAATTGCTAGCCAAAGATTAGTTCTGATAGTCACACATCCATGAATGCCCAGATGCAACTGGATAATTAAGTGCTAGTTAATTGGCTAGTTAACTTGCTATCAAAAGAAATGTATCTCAGGGAGACACATATCTCAGGGAGGCAAACTTCTTTTTGGGTTGAAGATTGGCGTGTGTTCCGTTTGGATATCTGTGAGGCTAGTCAGGACTTCTTTTGTAGCAAGGACTCCTTTGCATATTAGACCACACCTCCTAATGCAGCCAATCCTCCAACAGCTTATAGGGCTCATAGTACAAGGCCTTCTATAAGCTTCAGGAGGGTTGGCTACATCAGGGGTGGGTGGCCTAATATGCAAAGGGGTTCCTGCTACAAAACCCCCCTGAGGCTAGTGATCTTTTAGTCATGGTCAGTATCTCTGTTTGGTTTGACTTATCCTGGAGGTGCTTACGTTTTATCATGTGCTTCTGCAAATACTTCATTGGTCTATGCAGAGTTGCAGGGTGCATTTGGCAAGCAGTGTTTCCTTCAAGTATTGCAGGAGGGCATCTTTAAGGGTCCAAGCCAGTCTCTTATCTCTTATCTGGGAGATCTGGTTTGGATTCCCCACTCCTCCACTTGCAGCTGCTGGAATGGCCTTGGGTCAGCCATAGCTCTCGAAGAGGTTGTCCTTGAAAGGGCAGCTTCTGAGAGAGTTCTCTCAGCCCCACGTACCTCACAGGGTATCTGTTGTTGAGGAGGAAGGCAAAGGAAATTGTAAGCCGGTCTGAGACTCTGAAATTCAGAGAAAAGGGCAGGATATAAATCTAATATCATCATCTTCTCAGCACACATAGTCCATCAGCGCTAGCGGGTTGAACCTCACAATAAGGACATGTGGCACAACTCTATGATGGGCAGAAGGGGTGATGAACAGTGGCTCTGCAGCTTCTGTAACGCTAGTCACTGATGCCTTGAGCACCCACTGCCCAATGAGCTACTTCTCTCCTCCTGCATCCATGTAACAAAAGCCACTATCTCATTGCTGCTATCTCAATGGTGCTGCAGTAGCACTGACATGCCGTACTGTTCTAGCACTACAGTGCTCAACTTAGAACATTTTTTAAAAAGTTCAAGATTGTGTGGGGAATTCAGGCTGGCACAGTTTGAAATGGCCAGATCCCTTCAGAGACGACTCATTAGTCAAATGAAATTTGCTATGTGAAACCTCCATCCCTGTATCTCTCTACTCAGAACCGGGCCAACAAGGGATAACATCCCACTTAGAATGATAATGTGAAAGGGGCTTTTATCTATTTGTCACTAGAATGCTTTTTGAGAGCTTAAAAAAACCCTTCAGCCCTCTGGCAGCCCAGCAAGAAAAAAAATGAAGAGAAATCTTCATTGCCTGGTAGCAGGCAAGCTGAGGTTGCTGGTATCTGCTCACAGCCTGAAACTTTTAAAGGATAAATGTCCCTGGCAGTGGAGACAGGCATCCCAATGTATTGACTGATGTTGTTAGCTGCCCTGAGCCTGCCTCGGCGCGGAGGGCGGGATATAAATAAAATGATGATGATGATGATTACAGGGAGTTCCTTCACCTGCTAAGGCTGCTTTGCTCACTTCAGAGAGCCAGTTTGGTGTAGTGGCTAAGTGCGCAGACTCTTATCTGGGAGAACCGGGTTTGATTCCCCTCTCCTCCACATGCACCTGCTGATGTGACCCTGGGTTAGCCACAAGTTCTCTCGGAGCTGTTCTGCTCAAGAGCAGTTCTTGGGAGAGCTCTCTCAGCCCCACCTACCTCACAGGATGTCTGTTGTGGGGAGGGGATGGGAAAAGAGAGTAAGTCGCTCTGAGACTCCTTCAGGTAGTAAAGGGCGGGGCATAAATCCAATCTCCTCTTCTTCATCTTCCCCTTCAAGGGTAGGAGAAACTCTTCACAAGTTTCCCTTTGCACTGGCAGATCTGGTTCCTCCACTGAAATGAACATAGCAGTGTACTGGACCACTGGGCACTCTTACATTTGGCGCCCTGATACAGGTGCAACCCACCATCTCCTTCCATTGATTTTATTTGGTCAACTCTAGGATGTGATCTGTGGGCAGCAACTTTAATAGCAGGATACCAGAGGTCTTTCACTGAGGCAACACCCAGTCTCTTTTATAAAACATGAGACTTCACAGGAAAGAGACTATTGTCTCCGTTACATTCCTTCTGTATGTACTACTACTGACACAAGCGCACACACTACTGGATTTGGTTAAGCTACTACGAGGTCAGAAACTTGATTAAGACAGGATTTCACCAGACGTTCTACTGCTAAAATAACATCCTAAAGTTCTAGCCTAGTTACCACACATCCACCAAAGAACACACAAGAACTTACATCTCCCAATACAATGACTTCTGGACACGCACAGCAGGGGGCCGTAAAAGGACCCGAGAAGCTTGTATGGAGCTCAAAGTTGTGGCTGTGAACGAGTCCGTGATCTGCACTACACAACCACGTAGCAGGCGAAATAATCTCAAAAAAATCTATCGATGACAACAATTTCAAATTGTTTCCATTGCCCTACGTGGCAACGTTAAGAACTCTGACGTGGACGCAGCGACCGGTGCAAAGTGGCCCCTTACCCTGCGCGGCAACATCATGATCCTGAGAAAATAAATTAACAGAATGCATGATTTTGCATGAATGGAAAGTTCGGAGGCATGGACCCTTTTGGTGCGCTGTCCAGCTGGAATGGTTCTTTTTGATTCCATGGAGATTACGTGTACGTATGTGTGTGACCGTGCGTGCGTGGATGACTTCTGTTGTATACTGGCTTGCAGTTGCATTGCCGTCATCGGTCTCACGTCACTTCCAGAGATGCTGGCGAGACGCGATCGCACTCGGCTCTCGACCGGAGACTGTGCCACTGCTCCACGGCTGTCCGGTGAGAATTGAGCATTCGTCGCCAGTGTTTGGATTCTGGGGAGCCAGTTGAGTACTGACCAATCACGATTCTCCCAATAAAGTCATTGCTGCTTTTCACATTGTGCCCATAGACTGAAGAAATAAACAGACACAGGAGGGGGAGGGGGATTAACACAAAGGACAGCAGAAAGCAAAGTTGGATCAATTAGTTTGGGGGCGGGGGGGAGGAATTAGGAAGATACTTTTGACCTCAAAACATCACAGATCCATAAAAGTTGAACTCATCCAGAGAAAAATAAATTTTAATGGAGGTGAATCTAGAAAACACAACACAGCAATTTATCAGAACTATGAACAGTATAATTCACATGAACATATGAAGCTGCCTTCATATGTTCCTGTTTCTACCAAAAAACAACCTTGTAAACACTTATAAAGATAGTCCAGTGGCACCGTTAAGAACAATGGAGTTTAACTTCCATTTCTATGTGTCTGAGGAAGTGTGCAAGCACATGAAAGCTCATACCCTGAATAAACTGAATCAGACCCTCGGTCCATCAAAGTCAGTATTGTCTACTCAGACGGGCAGCGGCT
The DNA here is from genome assembly GCF_032191835.1 of Heteronotia binoei. Classification (NCBI taxonomy): domain Eukaryota; kingdom Metazoa; phylum Chordata; class Lepidosauria; order Squamata; family Gekkonidae; genus Heteronotia; species Heteronotia binoei. The sequence goes on along the minus strand of NC_083242.1, from coordinate 19,585,454 downwards.
CTCCAGGGTCTCAAGCTGAGGTTTCTCACGCCTACTCGTCTGGACCATTTTATAATTGGAGATGTCGGAGATTGAACCTGGGACCTTCTGCTTACCAAACAGATGCTCTACCGCTGAGCCACCATCCCTCCCCTTCCAAGAAAGAAAGGCTAAAACTGTTTTAAATTAATAAATAAAGTCAGGCACAGTATGTATCAGTTAGACATATCAGATATATACTAAACACTCAGGGCTCTTTTTTTTCAGCAGGAATTCACAGGAATGCAGTTCTGGCTAGCATGGAGCCAAGGGGTGTGTGTGGCCTAATATGCAAACTAATTCCTGCTGGATTTTTTCTACCAAAAAGCTCTGTGTGAAACAATGCTGATGTCAGGGAGTGTGGCCTAATAAGCAAATGAGTTCCTGTTTCTACCAAAAAACAACCTTGTAAACACTTATAAAGATAGTCCAGTGGCACCGTTAAGAACAATGGCGTTTAACTTCCATTTCTATGTGTCTGAGGAAGTGTGCAAGCACATGAAAGCTCATACCCTGAATAAACTTTTGTTGGTCTTAAATGTGCCACTGGACTCAAAATTTGTTCTGCGGCTTCAGACCAACACGGCTGCCCACCTGGATCTAAATCTGGATATGAGCTTTTGTGTTGCATAAAGAAGTGTGTGTGCACCTAGCCAGGAAAAACAGCCCCAGAGCAAACTAATTTATGCAGTAGCTCACAACTTTAATGCCCGTGGCTCACTTAGTAAAATTTTTGCTCACAAGACTCTATGGCTTAGAGAGAACACTGGCCCTAACCTATGCTATTGTGAGCTCCAAGGAGGGAAGGCAACATACTGAAACAAACAAACCACCTCCTCTTTCTCCTCTCCTGGATTACAGGGAGATGCGAGTGACTCATGGAGAGAAGACACAACATGGTGTTGTGGTTAGGATGCTGGATGAGAGAGACTTGGCTCATAACACCCACTGAAATATGAACCTTGCTGGGTGGTCTTGTGCCAGCTACTGACTCTCAGCCTAAAATGTAGGACTGTTGGGGTGGGAACCCCAGGTGCTCCTTCTGCCGTGGGCTGGCTAGGAGACCTCGGATCAGGCCCTCTCTTCCTCAGTCTAGTCTTCCTCAGACAGCTGTTTTTGCAGGAGTTAGACAAAAGAAGGGAGAACAAGAATGTGAGCTGCTTTGGGTGCCCACTGGTGAGCAAAGCAGAGTATAAATAGCTAAATAAAACTGGTGGGAGGATCTCTATGTAAGCCACCCTGAGCTCCTGGAAGGTATCGGACAGTTCAATATTGCTGTTCATTTCTCTGACACACCTTTTGAACCTCACTAGATGACTCTGGAGGTCCCTTCCAACTCTATGATTCACGGGGAAGCTCAGGGAAGGAGCATGCAAGCGGCAATTAAGGTTTAGACCAGGGGTGGCCAAACTTGCTTAATGTAAGAGCCACATAGAATAAATGTCAGATGTTTGAGAGCCACAAGATATGAACTTCAGATGTTTGAGAGCTGCAAGACAGGAAGGCAGGCAGGCGAATAAATGGGGAAGGGAGAGGTGGAAAGAAGGCAACTTTAACTTTAAATGCATTCTCCAAGCCACCAACTGGCTTGACTTGGAGAAGTGATTTAAAGAGAGAAATACCTTCTCCAAGCAGGCCAATAGGGCAGCGGGGGCTTCAAGAGCCACACAATATATGTCAAAGAGGTTATCCTTTTCTCTCTCTCATATAGCGTCTATGACAATGTGAAAGGGTGTGACCTGTCTACTTGCAATAGGCAAGCACAAAGAAAGAGATCTGGCACTGGGTAGATTAAAAACAGCAAAAGCAGTTTTCTTTAAGCCTTCGTTTTCCAATTGCTTGCTAGAAAATGAGTCATTCTAGTGATAATTATCATGGCTCTTAATCTACCCAAAAGCAAAAAAAGAAAACAAAACCTGAAACCGCATGGCAGGCATATACCAGGCTGAGCACAAAGTAATGATAATTTAAAAAAAACCAAAGCCCCAACTACAAAGCCCTTATTTGCAGTCATTATCACTGGATTGCACTTGTTAGAACCTCCTAAAAAATAACCACCCATTATCATTAACCCACCCCAGCCCCCACACAGCTGGAAACGCTAGTCCACTCTGCACTACAAGGACTCCCCAGGGAGCTAGAGGATGAGATCTGAAAGAGGAAAGCATTTGTGCAGGAGAGATCCCAAAGGAAGCTGGACACATTCCTTCAGCAAAGTCGGAAACAACAACCACCTAGTGATCAAAGACTGCTTCTTCATAAGCCTGGCACGTCTGCCATTTTAAAATCAGTTCTAAGCTGCAGGTTGCGTCTAAATTGCCTCGCGAAGCCTTGAGGACTGCTTTGAACTGGGCAGATTGTTCAAGTCCTCCCTCACAAGGGCTAATGCTCGGCTCACTAAGAGCTCACAACAGCTAATGTTTGGGTTGCAGCAGGGCTTCTTTTTGGTAGCAGGAACTCCTCTGCATATTAGGTCATGCCCTCTGACGTAGCCAATCCTCCAAAAGCTTCCAGAGCTCTTCTTGCAGGGCCTACTGTAAGCTCCAGGAGGATTGGCTACGTCAGGGGTGTGGGGCCTAATATGCAAAGCAAAGGAGTTCCTGCTACAAAAAAAGCCCTGCCCCCTAAGCTACGCTATTGTGAGCTCCAAGGAGGGAAGGCAATGGTGCTTTTATATCAGGGGTGGCAAAACTGTGGCTCAGGAACCACATGTGGCTCTTTCACACATACTGTGTGGCTTTCAAAGCTCACCTGCACTGTCAGCTAGCTTGGAGAAGGAATTTCTCTCTCTTTAAATCATTTCTCCATGCCAAGCCAGCCAGCGCTTTGGAGAATGTATTTAAAATTGCTTTCTTCCCACCTTTTCTCCCTTCTCCCTCTCCAACTATTTTCCTTCCTTTCTTCCTTCCTTCCTACCTACCTACATCTGATGTTTATGTCTTGTGGCTTTCAAGTATCTTATGTCTATTCTATGTGGATCTTATATTAAGTAAGTTTGGCCACCCCTGCTTTATACAGAGAGAAAGAGAGAGAGCCTCAGCATGAGCATGAGGAGACAGGGTCACTGAATTGGCAACCTCTTCTAACAGCCCCAAAAATTCAAAGGAAATGACATTCGTCCCTCCTTTTATAGTCACATGACATGAAACTTGCTGCGGAGCATCTGAAGACTACCAACACGGGAATGCTCTTGGTTTTTTGCATTCTGGGAACACATGCTTTTGTGCTGAAGTAGCCCAGAGGGTTTGTGTTGGAGGAGAATCTCAACCCAGGCCTCTAATTTATGGGCCTGAAAAGTTCCAGGACAACACTACAACAGTTTGAAGAATTACACTGAATTCAAACACGTACACTCATTGCCTAAGTTGGCAACGTCCAGCACTAACTGGACGTTGCAAAAAGAGCTTGGTAGGTCCTAACCTGGATGGGCCCAGGCTAGTCTGGTCTTCTCAAATTTCAGAAGCTAAGCAGGGTCAGCCTTAGTTAATTCTTGGATGGGAGACGGCCAAAGAAATTGAGAGTTGCTATGCTATGCAGAGGCAAGCAAGCAATGGGAAACCACCTAAGAGTCACTGAGCAATCAAGAGGCAGCAGCATGCACAAGTGAAAGAGCCCTTTGGTGTTCAAGAAAGAAAAGAGCAGAGATGAGGCTTCAGACTTACATGGAATCAAAAGCAAGGGTCATTTTGTCAAAAAAGAGGAGCCGGAGCTCATTAGCACAACTCACTTGCGTATGCCTCACACCCCTGAAATCTCTGGAAGGTTGAACAAAGCAGGAGTCAAGTTTCACCTTTAAGACCAACCAAGTTTTATTGAGAATGAAAGCTTATGTTCTCAATAAAACTTTGTTGGTCTTAAAAGGTGAAACTTGACTCCTGCTTTGTTCAACTGCTTCAGACCAACACAGTGTACTCAATAATATCTGCTCAGCATCTGCCTTAAAATGCTTCTTGAATTATAACTGTCATCATAAAACCTTCCTCCCATCATACTTTTAAAAATTACTTTCTCCTATGTGGCCATAGTGGCATGAGGAAGATTTCCATCCATCTGCTTTAGATGTTTTGGCTATTTTCCCTTGTGTGTGTGTGTGTGTGTGGGGAAAATCATTAGAAAGTTCAAATCTTAAAGTTCAGAATTCTCATGGGGGTTTTGAACAATGAAGCCCATAAGCAATTATTTGGGAGGGGAAGGAAGAAAGAAAGAGCACAATAAAATTTAGAGATTCTGGAGCTCCGCTTCTGCCCAAAACAAAGCCTGATTGAAAGGAAAATGGCATCCATCACAGAATCATTGGCCCAATTGTTGGGGAAGGCGTTTTAAATTTCAGAGGTGAGAAGGTTGCAATAAATGGAAACTTGAGACTTAAGCTTATCAAAACAAAAAAAGCTTACTATAAAACATCAGGAAAAGATACGGGATAAAAGAAATAAAACTTAGCTTTCTAGCATGGCTATCTACGTCTTATCTGCTGCATGCCTACTTTACAACCTTTGTTAGCTTGCTTCTTGTTCCCAAAGAACTTTGAGACAGGAAGACAGGCAATTCACTTTGCATATGAAATCAAAGAAGTTTCACACAAAGGTGCCAACTGACCAATACAGTATTTTACATTTTTCCTGGGCTTAGAACAGGGGTGTCGAACATGCAGCCTGGGGGGCGAATCAGGCCCCCAGAGGGCTCCTATCAGACCACCGAGAAACTGTCTGTCATCTGCTTCCTTCTCCCTCTCTCTTGCTTCCTTCATAACAGTTTGTTTTGCAAGGCTTGTTCAATCGCACAGGAGCTACAGAGCAAACCCTCTATTTTCTCCATTGGCTGAGGCTCCTCCCTTGGGGAGGAAGTGGGGAGAGAAGGAAGAGCCAGAGCTTCCTTTGCCCAGTTCCCTGGATTCCATGGGAGAAATACAAAGAAAGCACCTTTAAGACCAACAAGTGCTAATGTTTAAAACATGTTCTAAGGGTTTTTTTTAAAGTCCTACCTGGATGGAGGGTGCTGGAGGTTCTCACAAACAAACTGCCTCCAAGACTTCCCAGCTCATCAGAGCTCCTTGAGAGCAACGGACGTCTAGGGCGTAATGCTTCACGAATGTGTGCGACGTGGCCCAGGTGGCAGCTCTGCAGATGTCCACCAGTGGGACCCCCCTGAGAAACGCTGTGGATGCAGCCAGTGCCCTCGTGGAGTGCGCACGGACAAGATGTGGAAGAGGCTTCTTTGCTAGCAGGTAGCAGAGTTTGATAGTTTCCACAATCCATCTAGATAACTGCTGTGCGGATATGCGGCTTCCTTTGGTCCGGGTTGCATACAAGACAAAGAGGGAGGAAGAATGGCGAGATTCCCACATTCTGTGCAGGTATAACGACAAGGCCTGTTGGACATCCAAGGTATGTAGCCTTCTTTTCTCATCCGAGGAAGGGACAGGAGAAAAAGTGGGCAGAACTATGTCTGCTGACAAATGAAATTCTGAAGTGATTTTGGGTAAAAAGTTCAAATCAGGGGCTAGAGTCACCCCCTCCTGGGTGAAAGTGAGATAGGGGGAGTCACGACACAGCGCTCTGAGTTCCCCTACTCTGTGTGAAGTAATGGCTACCAGGAAAGCTGTCTTCCACGCTAGGAGCTGGTGTGAGCACGTAGCCATGGGTTCAAACGGCTTTGTTGTCAGCCTAGACAAGACAAGGGGTAGGTTCCACGCTGCCAATGGTCTGTGTGATGGTGGAAAAAGGCGAATAAGGCCTCTGAAGAAACGTTTAGTAGACGGATGTGATAAATACAGAGAAATAGTCCACTTCGTCATGCGCAGCTGAAACAGTGGCGAGGTACACCCTTAGGGAGGAGTGGCTCAGTCCTTTGTCCTTGAGGGAGAGCAAGAACCCAAAAATTAGGGTGAGGCCCGCTTGAGGTGTGTGGGCTCCCCAGCGCGCACAATAGCAGGTAAAGGCTGCCCACTTTGCTGCATAGGACTTCCTGGTGTATGGCCGGCGACTGTTGAGGAGAACCTGGTGTATCCTGTTGGACAGCAGAGTCAAGTCAGCTGCCATGCTGTTAGCTTCAGTTGAGGTATGTTGTGGTATCAAAGTATCGTGCCACCGTGTGCCAGTAGATGGTCTGGTACCAATGGGAATTGGTACCACAACTGGTTGGAGAGGTGGATCAGGGCTGGAAACTAGTGTTGCCGTGGCCACAACGGGGTGATCAGGATACCCACTGGTCGTTCCTCCATCACCTTGTGCAGGACTCTGGTCATGAGAGGCAGTGGGGGAAACATGTACAGATGTTCGTGGCGACAGGGATAACGGAAGATTGGAAGCTCTTACCGTGAAGCTTCCTTCTCGGTGGTCCTGGAGTGGGACGGTCCGAAACTGTTGGGGAGTAGGCTCCTCCTCCGGAAACAGGGTCGTTGATCGCTTGATCCGGCCTGGGGGAGGGGCCGCTCCGTTGGAAACTCTCCAGTCCATAGAAAAGCCATGCTCCCCCATCGGCATACATCTATAAAAGAAACTCTGCAGCATGGTAATAAACCACACAGAGACCATAATGATGCAACGCCATTTTAATAACTGCAAATGGCATAAGTAACCGTAACCAAACAGACACTTCCGCTACCAGTGCCCCAGTACTTTCCACAACCAGCTCCCACAGCTATTCGCCTAGAGCAAGGTACAACACCGGGTGGGATGGACCGTCCCACTCCAGGACCACCGAGAAGGAAGCTTCACGGTAAGAGCTTCCAATCTTCCATTCTCCGGTGGTCCCTGGTAGTGGGACAGTCCGAAACTGTTGGGACATACAAAAGCAATATGTATCCCGGGCGGGAACCACTACATTCAACGTATAACCTGTTGTAGCACCACTTCAGCAGAGGCCCACCTATCCACCTTATAATGCCTGGTGAAAGAATGAGGGGAACTCCAGGTGGCTGCCCTACAAATGCCTTCCAGGGACGAGAAGGACTTGTACACTGCAGATGTGGCCGTTCCTTGTAAAGAGTGAGCCATAATTCCTCCTGGGGGCTCCAACCCTGACGCTGTGTATGCTGCAGAAATACATTGCCCCAACCATCTGCTCAGGGTCGAAGAAGTAACTGATTTTCCCAATGAGGGAGAATTAAAGGAAACAAACAAGGACTCTGACCTTCTAAAGTCCTTGGTTCTATTTATATAAAAACTCAAGGCACGCTTAACATCTAACCGATGCCATTCTTTTTCTTTCTCATGCTTGGGATTAGGACAGAATGAGGGTAAAACCACGTCCTAAGACCGGTGAAAAACTTAATTCACTTTAGGGATAAAGGTCGGATCAGGTCTCAACACTATCCTGTCCTCATGAAAGATACAAAGGTCTTTATCCACGGACAGGGCCTGCAACTCGGATACCCTGCGGGCAGAGGTAATCCCAACCAAAAACACAGTCTTAAGGGTAAGATCCTTCAGGCTACAAGTAGCCATGGGTTCGAAAGGTGCATGACACAACGCCTTCAGCACCATGTTTAACTTCCAGGTAGGAAACCTATGTGCAGTAGGGGGATTCAACAGGGACACCCCCCTCAAAAAACGCTTAACATGCGGATGCAATGTCAAAGAGCCCCCTTTTTTAGCTCCCCGAACAGCAGAAATAGCTGCCACCTGCCTACGAAGGGTATTAGCAGCCAACCCCTTATTCAGGCCCTCTTGCAAGAACAGCAGCAGCTTCCGAACTGGTAACTTTAGGGGATCCCAATCCCTTTCTACGCACCACCTGGAAAAGACCTGCCAAGTGTTATTATACACCCGCGTGGTAGAACATTTCCTGGATCCCAACATGGTGTCAATCACAGAATTGTCAAAACCCAACTTAACTAACTGCGACCGCTCAACCTCCACGCAGTTAACTGCAACATGTCCGGCTGAGGATGGCAAACTGTCCCTTGTCTCAGCAATGCCTCGGATACTGGAAGACGCCAAGGCTTCTCTGTCGACAGCCGCATGAGGTCCTGAAACCACCCCCTTCTCGGCCAGAAGGGAGCAACCAGAATCAACTCCGCTGTCTGCTGTAGAATCTTGTGAACCAACCGGGGAATCAGTTGTAGTGGCGGGAAGGCGTACAGAAGACCGTCCGGCCAGTCGCAGTTGAGAGCGTCTACGCCCTCCGCCTGATCGTCTTTTTGTTTGGCAAAAAACCGCCGCACTTGACGATTGTCCGCGGTTGCAAACAAGTCCACAGCCACTCTGCCGTATCTGCGCTGAAGAGACTGGAACATTGCCTTGTCCAGTGACCATTCCGTCTGATCCAGCCGCTGTCTGCTGAGCCAGTCTGCCAGCCCGTTGTCCTTTCCGGCTACATGAACTGCCTTTATGGATAACAGATACTTCTCTGCCCACTCCAGTAAGCTGTTGGCCTCGCTGCACAGTTTCCTGATTCTGGTCCCGCCTTGACGGTTGACATAAGCTTTGGCCGTCACGTTGTCTGTTTTCACCAACACGTGACTCCCCTGCAACGCCGTCTGAAAACGTAACAACCCCAGATGAATCGCCCTCAGCTCCAGCAGGTTGATGCTCTGTTGGGACTCCATCTGGGACCACTGACCTTGAATCATCATCCCCTGAGAATGCGCCCCCCAGCCCGAGAGGCTGGAGTCTGTAGTTACCACTATCCTCTGTGGCTCCTTCATAGCCACTCCTTGCTGAAAACGGGATGGTACCAGCCACCACTGAAGTTGCATCCGCAGCTCCGGTGGAAGGAACACTAGCCTGTGCAGCTTGCGAGCTATCACATGCTGATAAGGGATCAGGAAGCATTGTAGGGGCCGTAGATGGAAACGCGCCCAAGACAGTACGTCCTGGCAAGACACCAGAACCCCCAAAAGCTTCGCTAGAGTCATCACAGGAACCCGATTCAGAGACAGAACCTCCTCCAACAAGGATCTGAGGTTCACCTGTCGTGCTTCTGACAAAAACACTCTGTGCCTCCGAGTATCGATCAGAACACCCAGATGCACTATCTCTTGTGTCGGAGTAAGGTTGCTCTTTGTCCTGTTGACCACGAAACCATGGTCCTGCAGTATTTGAATAGTCCGATTGGTGTCCTCCAAGCTCTGCTGGAAGGAAGGGGCCCTGAGCAAGAGGTCGTCCAGATACGGATGAAGAGCCACGCCCCCCCATCCGTAAATGAGCAACCAACGCCACCAGGATCTTCGTGAACACTCGTGGGGAAGACTTGAGCCCAAAGGCAAGGCCTGGTACTGGAAGTGCCTCCCGTCGTATGCGAACCTGAGGAACCGTCTGTGGTTTGGTCGAATGGGAATGTGCAAATACGCCTCGGACAGATCGATGGACGTCAGGTATTCTTGTTCCTGAACCGCCAATAGAATGGAACGCATAGCCCTTGGATACCGTGTTGATCACCCATTGGTCTGAAACCGTCACGCTCCATAGGTTTGCAAAAAACTGAAGGCACCCCCCGATAGGAAGTAGCTCCGGCCTTATGGCATAGTCATTGTGACCCTCCCTTTTTGGAGTCACTATTGCTTCCCTTGTCGCCTCGGTTAGAAAAGGGTTTAGCATCCCGACTGCGGGACTGCCACTTCCCTCGGAAAGGCTTAAAGGCTGAAGGCCGGGAGAATTTTTTGGAGTCCCGAAAGGGCTGGAAGGGCTTCTTAGACTTAAAATCCTTCCTCTTAGAAGGCAAGACTTTCTTCTTGTCCTTCCCCTCAATAAGGAAGCGTTCCAGTTCGTCTCCAAAGAGGCTAACGCCTTTGAATGGTACAGCTGCCAGCCTAGCCTGTGCAGCTGCATCTGCATCCCAAGTCCGCAGCCCAACGTTCCTGTGCGCTGCCACACTGCAAGCCACTGCCCTTGCGGACAACTGCATTGCGTCTAGGGTCGCATCTGCAATAAACGCTGTGCCCAAAGCTATTTTCTTGAGCTCATCCTTGAACTCCTTTGGCGCATCACTATCTGCTGAGGCCAAATTGGATGCCCAGGTATACACTGCGCGTGCAAACAGCGATCCCGCTGAAGACGCCTGAATGGACCAGGCCGAAGCCTCAAAGTTCTTTCGTAATGCCTGCTCTGTCCGTCTGTCGTAGGCATCCTTGGGTAGCCCATCCGCATCCATGGGGAGCACAGATGTGGATAATAAACTATTTACAGGATCGTCCACTACAGGCAATTTCAGCCGTTTAGTAGCCTCTGGACTCAACCCATACAGTTTGGAAAACAGATGTGGGTTAGATTTAGGCTTGGCCGGGTGTTCCCACTCCGCCTTAATAAGACTAAAACAGGGAGCAGGCAAGGGCACCCCGGTCTGAGAAACCCCCACTTTGGGCATCATCTTCCCTGAGCCTGCAGGCAGGTCAGGGTCCAATTCTGCCTTTTCTCTGGGTGTGGCAGCAAAGTCCAGTTCCCTAAGGACCTTAGAAAGGAGTTTAGAATAATATTCCACTGGAAAAACCCTTGACTGCACAGAAGGAGTAACATCCTCCTCATCAGAGAGTTCCCCTTCCTCCTTTGCAGAGGAGTCTACTGAAGAGTCAGCCTCCTCTTCCTCCTGAGAACTATCACAAGGAGAGTCCAGGCTCATGCTCAATTTTGCTTTCTTAGGGTCTGTAGGGGCAGTGGCAATGTCTAGAACTGCATGTCTCTTCCTTTTCTGGGAAGGGGCAGGCGCAGTAGAGCCTCGGGCAGGAGCAAACTCCTTGCTCAGTTCTCTTTTTAACCAAGCAAGCAAGTTAAACTTGGCATCCTCTCCAGATAAATCCAGTTCAGAATCCTCTCGATCTTTTTCAGAAGCGGATCCAGAGTACTTTGGGATGGAGAAATCACTGGGTGAGCCTGTCTCACTAGTCTGTCCCCGTCCATCAGCCATCTCAGCTACCACAGAAGGCTGAAACGAAAGTGAAAAGGGGAGAGGGAGAAGCCTCTGTTACCAGGCTAAATGCCTGAAATGGCGACCCCCCGCTGCGCGGTAAAAACCCCCGCCCCCCAGGCCACTAAAAAGCGCGCCTGAAATGGAGAGACCTGCTACGACATAAGCCTTCCCGCACCCCATTCAGGGGGGAGGGGGGGGATCGAGGAAACTGCTGTAAGCTACCGGGTGGGCTTCCCACATTCCATCGGAGCCCGTCCCAAGTAAAAAACAGTCCGCGCGTCACAAAGAGCTTCCCGCTCTCTTTCCGGCAGCTTACCACCTCCTCTTGAGTAGACACGTTGTCTGCTCTCAGCTGCGCTGGACCTCGGTTGTCTGCTCTACGCCTGACGGCGCTGCATGAGACCGCAAGCCTGGACTTGCCGCTCTCCCCCCCCCCCGCCTCAACAGGCTTCAGAAGGGGAGCCTCGCTCTCCGCGGCAGTCCCCGGCTGAACCGCCTTTGTTAGGTAAAAACCCAACGCTGGCGGTAAACAGCTCTGCCCGCCGCCGCTGCAGCTGAAGAACTGAATGGCAGAGACTTTCTCACAAGGAGACCTCGTCTACGGATCAATGTGCTCCGCGCACAGCGAACACGTCCTGTCTCATAACAGGGCCGTTTTGGACTGGAGAGTTTCCAACGGAGCGGCCTCTCCCCCAGGCCGGATCAAGCGATCAACGACCCTGTTTCCGGAGGAGGAGCCTACTCCCCAACAGTTTCGGACCGTCCCACTACCAGGGACCACCGGAGAAAGGAGCCCGTCCCCGAGCACCAGAGGGTCCACGCCCCCTCTGCAGCAAAAAGCCGGATACTTTCTGTTCTCTCTGGCAGCAAAAACATCTATGTCCAGGTACCCCCATTTTTGAAAAAGGGGTTTCAGGTGCAGCCAGTTCAACTCCCATTCATGGAAAGATGTACCCCCTCTGCTGAGGGAGTCCGCCATCACATTCTGTATGCCCAGGAGGTGAGAGGCAATCGGGTGAACTTGCCAGGACAGGCAGTCCTCCCATATATCCGTGGCCAGCTTTCATAGCCGAAGGGAGACTGTACCACCCTGTTTGTTGAAGTAGTAGAGGGCTGTAGTGTTGTCGGTCAGCACGGAAATTACCTGGCCTCGGATCAGGTGTTGGAAAGAGTGGAGTGCATATCGTATGGCTAAAAGTTCTAGAAAGTTGATATGATATTGCTGGAGGTGTGGCTCTCAAGGGTCCCCTATGCAGATCCCTGCCAGGTGGGCACCCCATCCCCAGAGGCAGGCATCTGTTGTGATGGTTTTGGACGAAGCCTGAAGTTTGAACGGGGCTCACTCCCCCAAATTGCAGTCTGACTCCTGCCATGTCACAGAGCATAGGACACATGGCGGTATGGCGAGTTCGTGAGACTGGGGATGTCTGGACGGATTGAATGTTCATATAAACCATACTTGGGGACGCATGGAGCAGGACCAATGTTGTGAAAGCCATGAACCCCAGCAGTCTTTGGATCTGGAGTGCTGTGGTTACGCTCTGCAGTTGGATGGTCCAAATGAGGGTCTGGATTGCCCGGATCCTGTCTGGTGGTAGGAATGCTCTGCAGTGCGATGAGTCCAGGAACACCCCTATGAACTGCACCCACGCGGATGGTGCAAGATGCGATTTCTTTAGGTTGACTTGGAGCCCCAAGTCCTGCAGGAGCGACATGGTGACCTGTAGATGTTACTGGAGTTGCTGAGGGGACTTTGCAACTGCTAGCCAGTCGTTGATGTACGGAAATATTAGTATGCCCCGTAGATGTAGATGTGCTGTGATGACCACCATGGTCTTCGTAAACACTCTGGGTGCCATGGAGATGCCAAAGGGGAGGGCAGTATATTGGAAATGCTGGTCCCCAATGGCAAACCGAAGGTAAGGACAGGATGAGGGTTGGATGGTTAGATGGAAGAACACGTCCTTGAGGTCTATGGTGGCCATCGATGCATTCTCACCGAGGAGAGGTAAGATGTTCTGCAGGGATACCATTCGAAATTTCTTGTAGACTATGTGAGTATTGAGAGCTCTGAAGTCCATGATGGGGCGAAGGCCCCAATCTTTCTTGGGAACAGTGAAATACCGGGAGTAAAAACCATGGTGATGAGAGGGTGCAGTGACAGCTTCAATTGCAGCTTTTGTAATGAAATTTTGTACTTCCTCCAACAGGACAGGTGTTGGAGGCGTGGTGTTGATGCCGGAGGGAGGAGGAATTTAAAGGAATTCTGTGTGGTATCCTTCCCAGATGAGTGCAAGGACCCACTTGTTGAATGTTATCCTCTGCCAGGCAGGTAAATATGGGTGAAGGTGGGTGGGTTGGGGTGTGGGCAGGGTCTGGAGGGTGAAGTCAAAGACTCTGATTGGCTTGTGTTTGGACTGTTGCTGGCTGGGGGTGAACTTCTGTTTAGCCCCATAGGTAGGTCTTGATTGGCTATGTTGTGATCGGGGAGACCATGGTCGCTCTGGGGATGGTTTGGAGTACGGCTTCTTGGACCATGATTTGGACCATGGTTTTTGTTTCTGGGTCCTGGAGGACGTGGAGACTCCTAAGTTTCTAGATGTTTTGATACTCTTATCCAATTCCTAGAGAGCCATGTTGATGGTTGAGCTAAAGAGGCCTTCTCCCTCAAAGGGTAGGTCCTTGACCCAAACCCTGGTGTTGGGCGAGAGTGCTGTCACTCTAAGCCAAGAGTGGCGCCTGAGGGTGACTGTGGATGTAAGTGTTTTGGCGGACATGTCTAGAGAGTGTTTGGCCATGTTGCCCTGATGTTTTGCGACCAACATCCCTTCCTTCAGCAGATGTTTGAAGTCCTGACGCTTGTCCTCTGGAAGCAGGGAAGAGAACAGTGTGGCCTTTTCCCATAGGGCGTATTGGTAGCAGCTCATACATGCTGTGTAGTTGGCAGTCTTTACGCCTAGCGCACCTGCTGCATAGAATTTCTGGCCCATCCCATCTAGCTTCTTCCCTTCCTTGTTGGGAGATGAGGAGTGCGTCTTTTTGCTTTTGGAGGAGGACGTCACCACCACTGAGTTTGGCTTAGGGTGGTTAAAGAGGAAGCTGGCCTCCGTTTCTTGGATTTTGTACATGTGATCAATCCTTCTGGAGGAGATTGGTGTGAATGCTGGCTTGTCCCAAGGAGTTTTAGCAGCCTGGAGCAGTACAGAGGTCATGGGAAGAGATATCGGTGTTGAGGTATCCTTTTGTACAATGTCGAAAACCATGTCTGTTATTGTAGGTTTTGGTTGCGATATTGATAGAGAAAGGGCCTGCGCCATCTGCTTGATAAAGTCACTGTAGGCGGTAAGATCTTCGGAGAGAGAGATGGAGCCTGCTTCCAAAGATTGTTGAGGTGAGAAAGTCTCCATGCTTGTTTCGGGGTAGTCAGAGTAGTTGGACTCACTGTCTGAGTGAGAGGACGCCACTTCGCCTTCTGAGAGCTCCGGAGATCGAGGTGGGGTGCTCGGTTTCGGAGTTGACTTCGGTGGGGTGCGTTCAAGTCTGGGCGTCTTCAATGCCGATGCCCCGGCATTGGGTGATCTTGGTCCCGATGTTTTGAGTGGTGCAACATCATGGAGTAGGCATCCCAGTCTGGGTAGGGCCGAGGCATCCATGGAAAGGGGGACATGGGACACGACCCATACATATATGGCCACTGTGGTGGATCCCAGCGTGGCGGTGGAAGGACAGGTTTCTTACCTGTAACTGATGATCTTCGAGTGGTCATCTGTGCAGTCACACATATAGGGAGTAATCCGCAGGATCTGCCCTGACCTCGGAGAATTTCAAAGCAATCTTTTAGCGTAGCTCTGGCACGCCTCCCTCTCATCCTGGGGAGGAGGCATCGTCTGCGCATGCCTGGACGAGGGGGAGGTGCTTAGCCACTCAGTTTCTTCCCGCCGCCGAACAGGTGGAGATGTCTACGATGAGTGTCCAGCAGTGGGGAAGGCTGGGTGGGTTTGTGTGACTGCACAGATGACCACTCGAAGATCATCAGTTACAGGTAAGAAACCTGTCCATCTTCTTCGTGGTCTCTGTGCAGTCACACATATGGGTGATTAGCAAGCTATTCCCTCGGGAGGAGGGTGCTGGAACTGTAAGAAGATGTGAGGTTAGGTGAGAAAGATTAACGAGAGTGGTACTCACGGCCAGTCAATCGAGGATGGAACGCAGTACTGCTTGTCCGAAGGACGAGTCGCGTCGAGCACGAACGTCAAGAGCGTAGTGCGAGGCGAAGGTGGACGGAGAGGACCAAACTGCAGCGGCACAGATGTCCTCTATTGGGATGCCCCTTAGGAATGCTGACGAGGTAGCGACAGCTCTGGTAGAGTGTGCTCGTATATGCTCCGGGAGTGGCTGTTTCGCCAGTTGGTAGCACAACTTAATGGCGGCCACGAGCCACTTGGAGAGTCTTTGGGCAGATATTCTGTTGCCCATGTTGTGAGTTGCGTATGTGACAAAAAGTCTCGAATCCTTTCGGAATTGTCGAGTTCTGTCTATGTAGAAAGCCAGAGCCCTCCGGGCATCTAGGTTGTGAAGGGCTCTCTGGCCTGTATCCGTAGGGTGCTGAAAGAAAGCTGGTAGAATTGAAGGCTTTCCTAGGTGGAAAGGTGAGATGACCTTAGGTAGAAAGGCAGGGTCGGGGCGGAGAACCACTCTGTCGTTATGGAAGATCGTGTACGGTGGGTCTGCTCTGAGAGCACAGATGTCGCTAGCTCTCTTGCCCGTGGTGAGTGCCGTGAGTAGTGCTGTCTTCCAGGATAGCAAGTGAAGCGGGATAGAGGCCATGGGCTCAAAGGGTGGCTTCATGAGTTGACTTAGCACGAGAGAGAGGCTCCAAGTCGGTAGAATTTGTCGGTTTGGGGGGTGTAGGCGAATGATGCCCTTGAGGAAGGCCTTGGTGGCATGGTGAGAGAAAACTGTCACACCCTCGATGCGAGGGTGGAAGGCAGAAATGGCTGCCAGGTAGACCTTCAGGGAGGAGTAGGAGAGTCCTGTCTCAGAGAGCGCTAGGGTGTAGGATAGGACCTGAGAGATGCTAGCGCGGTTGGGGTCAAAGTTATGTTGTAAGGCGTAGTGAGTGAAGCGTTTCCACTTGAGTGTATAGGACTTTCTGGTGGATGGCTTCCTGGAATTCACTAGGACGTGGCGGACTTCAGGGGGGAAGTCTAGAAACTGATTCTCCAGGCCGTCAGCTTGAGTGACGCTGGGTTGTGATGCAGGACTTTGCCGTGTTGTTGTGAGAGTAGGTCCTGTGCTTGTGGAAGTGGTAGGAACGTGTTGCTGGACAGGAGCAGCAGGGTGGCAAACCAGGGTTGACGTGGCCACCAGGGCGTTATCAGGATACAGTTGGTGCTATCCAGCTGTATCTTCTGTAGGACTCTGGTGATGAGTGGGATTGGAGGGAAGAGGTAGTGAAGAGTTCCCTTCCAAGAATGAAGGAATGCATCCCCTCGGGAGAGTTTGGATGGGGGCCCTCTCATGTAGAAATGGGTGCATTGGGCATTTGATGGGGATGCAAACACATCTATTTCCGGGGTACCGAAGATCTTGAAGATCCGACGAATGTACTTGGAGTTGACGGTCCACTCGTGGTTGTTGGTAGAGTGGCGGCTCAGGGCATCTGCCTGTACGTTCTCGATTCCTGGTAAATGGACGGCTGTGAGAAAAATGCCTTGGCTGATGCTCCAGTGCCATAGTGCTAGGGCTCTCTTGCAGAGTCTGGTGGAGGCTGTGCCGCCCTGTCTGTTGATATAGAAGACCGTGGCGATGTTGTCGGAGGTGACCTGCACATGGCTGTTTTGAAGTGACGGTAGGAAGGACTTCAGAGCTTTGTGGACTGCAAGTAGTTCTAGGCAGTTGATGTGGAGGGAGCTTTCGTAGTCCGTCCATTGGCCTTGAACTGTGAGGTGCCCCAAGTGGGCTCCCCATCCCCACTTGGAGGCATCTGTGGTGACGATGACGGAGGGGGGTGCCTGCTTGAATGGCATTCCCGTACGGAGGTGTCTTTCTATCGTCCACCACCATGCAAATGCTAGAAGTGTCCGAAGTAAAATTGGTGAATTGGAATGTTTAGTGTTGGGAGAAAACATAGACATTGTGGGAATTTCAGAAACTTGGTGGAATGAGGAGAATCAGTGGGATACGGTGATTCCTGGATATAAGTTATATCGGAAGGATAGGGAGGGAAGGGTTGGAGGTGGGGTGGCTCTGTATGTCAGAGAGGATATACGGTCCAGTAAGACTGAGGTCAGAGAATTAGATTCCCTTTTAGAAATGCTTTGGGTTGAAATAGAGGGCCCAAAAGGAAATTTAACTATGGGAGTTTGTTATCGCCCACCAAATCAAAAGAGAGAGGACGATTATAATATGATGGAGGGATTAAAGATAGCGGCTAAACGTAAAAACTGTGTCGTAATAGGTGATTTTAACTACCCGCAGATTGATTGGGTCAATATGTGTTCTGGTCGAGAGAAAGAGATTGAGTTTCTTGATGCTCTCAATGACTGTGCTATGGAGCAGATGGTCTCAGAACCTACCAGGGGTGGGGCGATCCTGGATCTGGTCCTAAGTAATGCCCAAGACTTGGTGAGAGACGTAAAAGTGATTGCGCCGCTTGGGAACAGTGACCATAATGTTATTGATTTCACCATTTGTATAAATAGGGAGTTGCCCAAAAAGACCGCCACAACCACATTTAACTTTAAAAGGGGTAAATTCTCTGAGATGAGGAGGCATGTGAGGAGGAAACTGAAAGGAAAGGTAAATACGGTCAAAACCCTTGGGGAAGCTTGGAGACTATTTAAAACTATAATCCTAGAAGCTCAGATAAAATACATACCACAAGTTAGGAAAGGCACAAACAGGTATAAGAAGAGGCCAGCATGGTTAACAAACAAAATAATGGAAGCTGTAAAAGGTAAGAAGGACTCCTTTAAGCGGTGGAAAACCAGTCCAAGTGAGATTAATAAAAGGGAACACAGGCAGTGGCAAATCAAATGCAAGACTGTGATCAGGCAGGCAAAAAGGGACTATGAGGAGCATATTGCAAAAAACATAAAGACCAACAATAAAAATTTCTTCAAATATATTAGAAGTAGGAAACCAGCCAGGGAAGCAGTGGGGCCCTTGGATGACCATGGGGTAAAAGGATTACTGAAGGAGGATGGGGAAATGGCTGAGAAGCTGAAGGCATTTTTTGCCTCTGTCTTCACCGTGGAAGATGAGAAGTGTTTGCCCGCCCCAGAACCACTAATATTGGAAGGGGTGTTGAAAGACCTGAGTCAGATTGAGGTGACAAAAGAGGAGGTCCTACAACTGATAGACAAATTAAAAACTAATAAGTCACCGGGTCCGGATGGCATACATCCGAGAGTTCTGAAAGAACTCAAAGTTGAACTTGTGGATCTTCTAACAAAAATCTGTAATCTTTCATTGAAATCTGCCTCCGTTCCTGAGGACTGGAAGGTAGCAAATGTCACCCCCATCTTTAAAAAGGGTTCCAGAGGAGATCCGGGAAATTACAGGCCAGTCAGTCTGACTTCAATACCGGGAAAGTTGGTAGAAACCATTATCAAGGACAGAATGAGTAGGCACATTGATGAACACGGGTTATTGAGGAAGACTCAGCATGGGTTCTGCAAGGGAAGATCTTGCCTCACTAACCTGTTACATTTCTTTGAGGGGGTGAACAAACATGTGGACAAAGGAGACCCAATAGATGTTGTTTACCTTGACTTCCAGAAAGCTTTTGATAAAGTTCCTCATCAAAGGCTCCTTAGAAAGCTTGAGAGTCATGGAGTAAAAGGACAGGTCCTCTTGTGGATCAAAAACTGGCTGAGTAATAGGAAGCAGAGAGTGAGTATAAATGGACAGTCTTCGCAGTGGAGGACGGTAAGCAGTGGGGTGCCGCAGGGCTCGGTACTGGGTCCCATTCTCTTTAACTTGTTCATAAATGATTTAGAGTTGGGAGTGAGCAGTGAAGTGGCCAAATTTGCGGATGACACTAAATTGTTCAGGGTGGTGAGAACCAGAGAGGATTGTGAGGAACTCCAAAGGGATCTGTTGAGGCTGGGTGAGTGGGCGTCAACGTGGCAGATGCGGTTCAATGTGGCCAAGTGCAAAGTAATGCACATTGGGGCCAAGAATCCCAGCTACAAATACAAGTTGATGGGGTGTGAACTGGCAGAGACAGACCAAGAGAGAGATCTTGGGGTCATGGTAGATAATTCACTGAAAATGTCAAGACAGTGTGCGTTTGCAATAAAAAAGGCCAACGCCATGCTGGGAATTATTAGGAAGGGAATTGAAAACAAATCAGCCAGTATCATAATGCCTCTGTATAAATCGATGGTGCGGTCTCATTTGGAGTACTGTGTGCAGTTCTGGTCACCGCACCTCAAAAAGGATATTATAGCATTGGAGAAAGTTCAGAAAAGGGCAACTAAAATGATTAAAGGGCCGGAACACCTTCCCTATGAAGAAAGGTTGAAACGCTTAGGGCTCTTTAGCTTGGAGAAACGTCGACTGAGGGGTGACATGATAGAAGTTTACAAGATAATGCATGGGATGGAGAAAGTAGAGAAAGAAGTACTTTTCTCCCTTTCTCACAATACAAGAACTCGTGGGCATTCGATGAAATTGCTGAGCAGACAGGTTAAAACGGATAAAAGGAAGTACTTCTTCACCCAAAGGGTGATTAACATATGGAATTCACTGCCACAGGAGGTGGTGGCGTCCACAAGCATAACCACCTTCAAGAAGGGGTTAGATAAAAATATGGAGCAGAGGTCCATCAGTGGCTATTAGCCACAGTGTGTGTGTGTGTGTGTGTGTATATGTATATATATATATATATATATATATATATATATATATATATATATATATATATATATATATATATATATATATTTGGCCGCTGTGTGACACAGAATGTTGGACTGGATGGGCCATT
Organism: Heteronotia binoei; assembly: GCF_032191835.1. NCBI lineage: Eukaryota > Metazoa > Chordata > Lepidosauria > Squamata > Gekkonidae > Heteronotia > Heteronotia binoei. The sequence continues at coordinate 19,565,596 of NC_083242.1, read as the reverse complement.
GGCCTGATCTAACATGGCTTCTCTTATGTTCTTATGTTCTTATCTTAAGGACGTTATGATGTGTGGTGGAAGGGTCAGCAGCGTGGACTGGTGCTGTCTGTGAGGGTGAAAGGTCCTGATGAACCATAGTTGTAGAGGTCGCATGTGAAGTTTTGCGAAGCATAGGACTGCCGTAGTGGCTGCCATTAGGCCCAGCATCCTCTGGTATGTGAGGGCTGGTTGAGAGCGGTGAGCAATAATTGCGCTGGCCAGCGACTGGATGCTGCGTACTCTGTCCTGTGGTAAGGAAGCTGTTTGAGAAACCGTAGAGATGTCTGCTCCTATGAATTGGATTGTCTGAGTAGGAGTTAGTTTGGACTTTGACAGGTTGACTTGAAGGCCGAGTGTGGCCAGGAGGGAGAGGGTAGTGGAGACGTCCAGTTGGAGCTGTTCTCTTGAGTGGGCGACGATCAGCCAGTCGTCTATGTAAGGATAGATTGATATGTTTTGCTGACGTAGTGCTGCTGCCACCACAGCCATGCATTTTGTGAAGACTCTTGGTGCTGTCGATAGGCCGAAGGGGAGGGAGCGGAATTGGAAGTGCTGTTCCCCGATGGCGAACCTGAGGAATCTTCTGTGATGGTGATTGATGGTAATGTGGAAATAGGCATCCTGTAGGTCTATGGATGCCATCCAGGATTGTTCCGGAATGAGTGGCAAGATTGACTGAAGGGTAACCATGCGGAATTTCTTGTAAGTGATATGGAGGTTGAGTTTGCGGAGGTCGAGGATGGGGCGGAGTCCCCCATCCTTTTTTGGTACCAGAAAGTAACGGGAGTAGAATCCGGTACGATGGTACTGCGGTGGCACCGGTTCTATCGCGCCCTTGTCCAGCAAGGATGTGATTTCTGTTTGTAAGGGCGCGGATGGTGGTGTGGTGAGAAATCTGTGATGTTTCGGGGTGGATGTGAATTCTATTATGTATCCCCTTTGTATGATGGCCAGGACCCATGAGTCCGATGTTATGGCCTCCCATGCGGGGAAGAATGGCTGTAGTCGTGTGTGTGGGTGGAGGTTTGGCTGGGGGGGGGGGGGTCTGGACGTCTTGAGGCAGGATGGTCAAAGAGAAGATTTGGAGGTAGCTGTGGTCTTTTTAGATGTTTGAGGTCGTGGCCTGTGCTGAAAGGGCTGTTTCGGTTGTGTAGGCTTGCGTCTCCATGTTTCCTGTTGTCTTGGGGACCTAGAAGTCTTGTAATAACTTGGTCTCCAGTTCCTCTGCCTGCCGAGGTGGGGTTGGTGTTGTGAGACCCCTAGTCTCTTGGCTCTTTTCCTGCTATCGTCTACGGACGTAAGAATGTCGTCCATAGTCGCGTTGAACAAGCCCAGGCCATCGAAAGGTAGGTCCTCAATTTTGTACTTAATGTCAGGTTGGAGGGATGAGGATCTGAGCCACGCATGTCTGCGTAGGGCTACGGCCGAAGCGAGGGTTCTGGAAGAGCACTGTGCAGCGTGGCGTGCTGTATTGATCTGCTGCTTACTCACTCCGGCTAGTTCTTGAAGAGCATTGGCGGCCGGTTTCTGGGATGCCTCAGGTAAGGAGGGAACCAAGGTATTGAGGTAGTTTGTTAGGTTGTATGCGTAGGCCGAGAAATATGCCATGTAATTATGTATTTTGGTTGTGGCTGTGGTTAGTGAATATATCTTCCTGCCAATAGTGTCGAGCTTCTTGCCTTCCCTCTCTGGGGGTACTGGATGTCTTGTTTGTTTCGACTTCGATGAAGAATGTACAATCATCGAGTTCGGGGGTGGGTGGCTGAATAGGAATTTCGATTCGGGTGCATGTACTTTGTATAGGGCTTCCATCCTTTTAGAAGTTGGAGGTACCGATGCCGGTTTATCCCATGCCTCCTTGAGGTGGACGGGGAGCATTGGGAAGGAAGAGCTTGAAGGGAGGTCCGCATGGACCAAGTCATACACGACATCCGAGACTCTGGGTGCGTCGGTGTTAAGTTTGATGTTCAGGGAATTTGCCATGTTTGATAGGAGGTCAAGGTACGACTTGGGGCCTTCTGATGGTGATAGGTCCGCTGGTTTGGCTATATCAGAGGCCGGGGAATGTAGATCTGAAGCAGAGGAGTGAGCAGAGTCCGAGAGTCCCGCATCGGAGTCGTCATCGGATTCGTGAGGCATTTCAGTCGGAGGTTCCATGGTCGGGGCTGTTTGGTGGAAGCGGCCGATGTTGACCTGGTCGGTGAGATCGGCTTCGGCTCGAAGTTAAATTGGGGCTGCTCTCGACGGTACCGAAGGAGTTCCTCATAGTGGGGGTAGTGCCTGCTCGGAGTCGGGTCTCGGTATCGTGTCCGATCAGCTGTGTCGACACGGTCCCGATAGCGAGGAGAGTCGTGATGGCTGCGGTAGGAGCGGGCTCTCGAGTCCGAGTGGTGGTAAGTGTCGAAGGAAGGGGATCTTCGGTGTCGTCTTCGGTCCCGAGGAGATGGCGATCTGGACCTCGAGGGAGAGTAGTACTGGTATCTCTCTCTCCGGCGGCTGCGAGATCGCTGGCGACTGTGAGATCGTGGTGTGCGAAGCCGAGGTGGTACATCTCTCGGGGTCGAAGGGTCTCTGGTCAGAGAGTGAGCTTCCAGTGGTTGGGTACGGACGTCTTGGAAGGCGTGTGGGTCGATCGTATCACGTCGTTGGCTTCTAGTGGAGGCGGGTGAGTCGACATTGAGTATCTGGTGTGGTGGAGAGTTGGTTATTGATGGGGATTTGGAGGAGATGCGGACGATCTCTATTGGCGTAATAGCTGGAGTCGATGTCGATTTCGAGGCCGGTGTTTTCGGGATCGAGGTGCTGGAACTCGTGATCGGGATCGACGGCGTTGGCTTTGTTGTGCTCGGGTTCGAACCCGGGTTCTTTGTAGGCGGGTCGGACGGCTTGTGCCCCGTTTTAGACTTCTTCGGGGTCTTGTCGTGAGCCGAGTCGGGGCGGCGGCGCTTTTTGGCGTCGTCGGACTTTTTGGTGTGCTTCCCGGACTTAAGCTTACAGGGACCTTGAGCCACGGAAGCTGCCGGCTGCGCCGTCCCCGAGGGAGGTGGGGAAGATGGCTGCTGTGCCACGTGGGGCATGGTTGGTCGTAGGGAGGATTCCATAAGATGGCTCCTGAGCCTCGCGGCGCGGTTTTTGCGAGCCTGGTTTCCAAACTGGCTGCAATGCACGCAGGTATCCGTGTGATGGGCCTCCCCAAGACAGAAAAGGCACAGGGAATGGCCGTCCGATGATGGGATCTTGGAAGCGCAGCGGATGCAGCGTTTGAAAGTTATTTTGTCTCTTCCTTCCATCCACCCGGGGGGGGGGGGGAGAGGGGGAAAAAGCCCGAAAAATAGTAAGAAAGTGCCTCTTTTTTTTACGATACCAGAAGGTGAAGGAGAAGGTGAAGATCGAAGAAAGGATGCGTTTGGAGGTAGATTGCAGTGAAGAATCGGGAGAATCAACGAAGTAGGTGTGATCCGGTCGGCGATAAAGAAGAAACTGAGTGGCTAAGCACCTCCCCCTCGTCCAGGCATGCGCAGACGATGCCTCCTCCCCAGGACGAGAGGGAGGCGCGCCAGAGCTACGCTAAAAGATTGCTTTGAAATTCTCCGAGGTCAGGGCAGATCCTGCGGATTACCCCCTATATGTGTGACTGCACAGAGACCACGAAGAAGATGTGGAAGTTTTGGAACTTCGGATTGCTTGGGGTTCACTTGTTCTGGAGCGGGTCGGTCTGATGGCTTCGGTGTCGAAGGAGTGTCTCTTGGTACAGGGTCAGATGGAGCTGGTTGTGTAGGCTGATCAGTGTTCGATCCCGAGGATGTCAATCGGGATGACTGTTGGGTGAGATCAATTTTGAAATCAGATAGACTAGTGTCCTGAGTATCTCCCTTCCATCCCACTAGCTGGTGTATCAGTGAATGCAAAAGTTGAAAGAGTGGTATCGTCTCCGGTGCCGGGATCGGTTCCAGAAGCGATGGAGACAGACGCGAGCTCCGAGCAGAGTCTTTCTTGTGTCATCTCTCCTCCTCCTCCTTTTGCTCTTTGTCCTCCTTGCATTTCTTAGCAGGAGTGGAGGATTACGATTCAGGTGCCGGGGTCGAGCGTTTCGGCACCAACTATTCGGCATCGGATCCAGCGGTCAATGTTGCAGTCGAGGTAGAGGCAAGCCCAGAATCGTGTTGCGATGGCGCTGCAGAATGTGCGGAAAGCGCAGATTCCATGAGGGCTGTTTTAAGTCTTACAGCACGATTTTTCCTGCTTAGAGAATTTTGCACAGTGAGTGCAGGAGTCCGGGCAATGGGCTTCCCCAAGGCACAACAAACAAAGTTCATGTCCATCTGGAGGGGGATTTTACTGCCACACCATTTGCACCTTTTGAAGAACCCCCAAGGTTTTTCCATGCAGTGGTGGAAATAGTCCCGCCGCCCCAAGGGATGGGTTGGGTGGGTCGTGTCTCTCGACCAGGGAGGGGTGCGCTCAGGTAAATAGGCCTTACCCTGTATCACCAATGTTTCTTCTGTGTTTTTAGGAAAAAAGGATCAACGAAGTTGGAGAAAAAAGGTGAGTACCGACGAGCAGATGGGAACCGATCTGCGCGGTGGGGCCTGCACGCATGACCATTGGGAAGGGCACAAAAATTCCATAATAGGCTCTGAAGTACCGATCGGAACCGGTGCAGGCGCATTATATCCCATCGGTATGAAGCACAGAGACCATGAAGAAGATCCTAATTGGGTTTAAGCTACAATACACCAGCCATGCTTAAAAACTAAGCAAACGTACTGTAATTTAAGAGACCTCCAGTTCAGTCCAGCCATTAACTGTGATTCAATGGTCTTCAAGAACCCAAGACTTTGAGACCACAGCACTGCTGATGGAGGTCTACATGACATCTTTATGATAACAATTAGAGTGCCGATGCAATAGTATAATAATAATAATAATAATACTTTTTATTTGTATCCCGTCCTCCCCGCCAGGGCAGCTCACAGCATACGAATATAAAATACAATAAAACCATACATAGTAATTACAGTTACAATTATAAAATCATCATTAAATCATTAACAACTTACATTAAAATTAACATTGTGGCGCTATAACTTAGGTGTTTAATAAAATTCAGTGGCTAAAACATGTCCAGCGAGACTTTCTTGATTTGGTATTAGGTGAAGGCTATTTTGAAGAGGTAGGTCTTACAGGCCCTGTGGAATTGGTCTAAACATCGCAGGGCCCATACCTCCTCCGGGAGTTGATTCCACAGCAGTGGGGCTGCAATGGAGAAGGCCCAATCCCGGGTGGTCTTCAATCTGGTCTCCCTTGGCCCAGGATATTCAGCTGGTTCTTTCCAGCTGACCTCAGCGCTCTCTGGGGTTCATATGGGGAGAGACGGTCCCTCAAGTAGGTAGGTCCTCGGCCATCTAGGGCTTTAAAGGTGATAACCAGCACTTTGTAACGGACTCGGTATACCACTGGCAGCCAGTGCAGTCCGCGTAGACCCGACTGTATGTGCTCCCATCTTAGGAGCCCCAACAGCAGCCTAGCCGCCGCGTTCTGCACCAGCTGCAGCCGCCGAGTTCGGCACAAGGGCAGCCCCATGTAGAGGGCGTTACAGTAGTCCAGTCTCGAGGTGACCGTAGCATGGATCACCGATGCTAGGTCCCGGCGCTCCAGGAAGGGGGCCAACTGCTTCGCCCGTCGAAGGTAAAAGAACGCGGACTTGGCAGTGGCCGCTATCTGTGCATTGATAATGAAAGCTCCAGAAGAACCCCCAAGCTCTTGACCCTGTGGGCCGCTTTCAGCAGCACACCGTCAAAAACCGGAAGGGGGATTTCCCTTCCCAGGGCACCGCAGCCCAAGCAAAGGACCTCTGTCTTCATTGGATTCAACTTCAGCCCACTCAGCCTGAGCCAACCTGCCACGGCCTGCAATGCTAGGTCCAGGTTTTCTGGGACGCAGTCAGGTCGACCATCAATTAGTAGATAGAGCTGGATGTCATCTGCATATTGGTGGCACCCAAGCCCAAACCTCCGAGCAATCTGGGCAAGGAGGCGCATGTAGATGTTAAATAACATCAGAGAGAGAACTGCACCTTGTGGCACCCCACACACTAGTGGGTGCCTCTGGGACAGCTCTCCCCCAATTGCCACCCTTTGTCCCCATCCATCAAGGAAGGAGGAAAGCCACTGTAAGGCCGACCTCCTAATCCCTGTGTCGGCGAGCCGGCAGGCCAGTAACCGATGGTCGACCGTGTCGAATGCAGCCGACAGCATCAGTACCGCCACGCCGCCTCGATCCAGATTAGGGTTGCCAAGTCCAATTCAAGAAATATCTGGGGACTTTGGGGGTGGAGCCAGGAGACTTTGGGGGTGGAGCCAAGATCAAGGCTGTGACAAGCATAATTGAACTCCAAAGGGAGTTCTGGCCATCACATTGAAAGGGACGGCACACCTTTTCAATTCCTTCCTTCCATAGGAAATCATGAAGGATAGGGGCACCTTCTTTTGGGGCTCACAGAATTGGACCCCCTGGTCCAATCTTTTTGAAACTTGGGGGGTATTTTGGGGAGAGGCACTAGATGCTATACTGAAAATTTGGTGCATCTACTCCAAAAAACAGCCCCCCCAGAGCCCCAGATACCCGCGGATCAATTCTCCATGATTTTCTATGGGAATAAATCTCCATAGGGAATAACAGAGTTCCCAGAAGACATTTCCCTCCCCTCCTCCCGCTTTCTGACGACCCTGAAGGGGGGGGGAGGGCCTCCAAACCGGGGAATCCCCTGCCACCACCTGGGGATTGGCAACCCTAGGGGTGGGGTGGGGGTAGTCTGCCCCCACTATTGCCAGTCCTTCTTTCTATCTTGTGGGGGAGGGAATTATGTGGTCCATTAAATCATGCAATTGGATTACCATGCAGAAACAGCTGCAATACAGAACAGCTTAAAAACCTTATAGGATTGTTTTGTCATTCAGAGGTATAATGTCTCTGAACATGGGGGTTCCCTTTAGTTACTATGTCTGACAGCTGCTCAAAGATCTCTCTCCCTGTCTATAAAAATCTTTGCTGCCTAGATGAAAGACTTTAACTTGAGCTCTTAAGAACAAGAAGATCATTAAATGGCGCCCAACAGCAATTATTGAAAGAATAAATTTCCCTTAAAACAATGTTGTGTTATGTTTTATTAGTTACACTCTCTTAGCTAGAAATTTAAACTTAAATTTAAACTACAGTTTCTATACCAACTTTGTCAGCCCAGTAACATGAAAGACTGTTACAGGAATTGTTATTACCCATTCCTAGGAGATCATCAGCTTGATGCAAACAGTAATTTAATGCCTAGCACTGCACCAGGAGGACAGTAAGAACCTGACACATACCACACCTTCTTGTTAGTGTATGTATTAAAAAGGCAGGGCCAATTAATCAGAAATAAAAGAAAGACTTTTCTGCGTGGGAGATGATTGTTTCATTGGAAGGTACGGAGAAGCACCTTTTCAGATAGTGAATAACTTTCTTGTGAACCTCACTGCCATTGGATATAGGGACAGTTATTAGCCTAGAAAGCATTAAAAGGACATTAGACAAATTCATGGGAAAAGAGTCAGTGGCTATCAGTTATGAAGACTGAAGTGGGCCTCCGTCTTCAGAGCATACCTCGGATGTCAGTTGCTGGTGGGCCATAGCAGCAGCGGAAGGAAGGCTTTTCTGGGCCATGCCATTAATCATTGTGCAGAATAGGATTATGGTCCGCAGCGCTGGTGTCGCTGCTGCTGCTGCTGCGGCGGGCGGGCGCGGGCGGCAGCTGCGCCTTGCCCTGGGCCGGAGGAGCTGTTGCTGCTGCGGCGGCGGCCGGCGGGCGGGCAGCGGCGGGCGGCGGCGGGCGGCAGCTGCGCCTTGCCCTGGGCCGGAGGAGCTGGTGTTGCTGCTGCGGCGGGCGGGCGCGGGCGGCAGCTGCGCCTTGCCCTGGGCCGGAGGAGCTGTTGCTGCTGCTGCGGCGGCAGGCGGCGGCTGCGCCTTGCCCTGGGCCGGAGGAGCTGGTGTTGCTGCTGCTGCAGCGGCGGCGGGCGGCAGCTGCGCCTTGCCCTGGGCCGGCAGCGCTGGTGCTGGTGTGACTGCTGCGGCGGGCGGCAGCTACGCCTGGGCCTGGGCGCCGTTTCCCCTCTCCCGCTATCGGATTTTTTGAGAGCGGGGGAGGAAGCGGCAAATCCGGGGGTCCCCCGCCAGGGCGGGGGAGTTGGGAAGCCTAATCAAGATGCCGCTGGAGGTCATCCACCAAGGCGACCAGCACTGTCTCCGTCCCATGGCCTGGACAAAAGCCGGACTGGTGGGAGTCTAAGGCGGAAGTGTCATCCCAAAAACTCTGTAACTGCAGCGCCACTGCCCTCTCAATAACTTCACCTAAGAATGGTAAGTTCGAGACTGGTCGGTAATTCGCCAATTCGGCCGGTTCTGATGTACCTTTTTTCAAGAGAGGGCGGACCATAGCCTCTTTCAAGGATGTTGGAAATTGCCCTTCCAAGAGGGATCTATTTATGATATCCCATACAGGATATCTAAGCTCCTTCTGGCAAGATTTAATTAGCCAGGAGGGGCATGGGTCAAGATCACAAGTTGTAGGGCGCACAGTAGAGAGAATTCCATCGACTTCCCCTAAGCTAAGTGCGTCAAAGTGGTCCAAGATAAAATTGGAAGACAGGCACGGAGCCCTGGGTTCTTGTACTGTATCCAATGTGGTGAGAAGGTCCTGGCGGAGCGACGAGATTTTATCTGCAAAAAATTTTGCAAAAGCCTCACAGCCTATTTCCAATTCTCTCATGTTTGGTCTGCCTTGAGGCAGGGTAGTCAAATTCTCAATAATCTTAAATAATTGTGCCGGGCGTGAATTTGCAGACGCAATCCTAGCCACAAAGTAATCTTTCTTTGCAGCTTTGACTGCCATCTCCTAAGACTTCATAAACTTTCTGTAGGATGTTCTCGTCACTTTGTCACGAGTATGCCGCCACCGCCTCTCTAGTCGTCTGAGTCCCTGTTTCAGCTGGCGTAGCTCTGAGGTGTACCATGGAACCAGCCTATTACGGGGATGCAGAGGACGCCGGGATGCAATCTCGTTGATGGCCCTGGATAGCCTGTCGTGCCAGGTCTCTACCAGGTCATCAAGGGAATCGCTAGGGGGCCAGGGGGCCTGCAGAGCCATTTGGAACCGCTCAGGGTCCATCAGACTCCGCGGCCGAGCCAAAATAGGCTCGCTGCCCATACAGGGTTGGGGCGGCGCACCCACACGAGCCTTGAGGACTAGGTGATCCGACCATGGCACTGCTTCTACAGCGATATCGTCCACTAGAATCCCGGACGCAAAGATCAAGTCTAACATGTGCCCGGCCTGATGCGTGGGAGTGGTAACAAATTGGGAGAGTCCCAGTGTCGCCATGGAAGACACTAGGTCCTGCGCCTGATTGGAGGCCATGTCATCCACATGGACATTGAAATCACCCAAGACCATAAGCCTTGGGAAATGCCCAGCTTGCCACGGCCTCCATCAGGGATGGTAAGGCACTGGCCGGTGCGTTAGGCGGACGGTGCACCAGCCAGATCGCCAACCCCTCCCCCACATCCCACGCCAAACCGGCACACTCCAGACGATCGTTGGGGCCAGGAGAGCCCTGAAAGAGTAATCCTCCCGTATGAGTAGCGTCACCCCTCCCTCCCGCCCGTTTGTCTGTGATTGGTGAAAGATCGAGTAACCTGGGGGCGCCATCTAGGAGAGAGCCACTGTCTCCCCGTCCCGCACCCAGGTCTCGGTCACGCAAGCCAGGTCCATATCCTGTTTAAGCAGGAATTCCCTAAGAATTGAGGTCTTATTGTTTATGGACCTGGTGTTACATAACACCAATGACGGAGACGGGTTCCTCTTAGCCCCACTACCTGTCAGTGTCGGGATGGGATGCAGGCTGGAAGAAGGCCGAGCACTGTTTTGTCTCCGCCTCCTTCCCTTGTCATTCCGTCTGCTCCCACCGTCATACCTTCCCCTCCCCATGAGCACTGGGATCCCCAGGTCAGACATCCCACCTGTGCCCGTATATTCTCCACCAATACTGAGTTGCCTTCTCTTCTCCCCCTACCTATTTTATCCTAATCTTAGCCTCCCTCCCCCCCTCCCCTTCTTCTACTTCCTCCCTAAATTGTCGGTCCACTATAAATTTAATCCATAGTTAATTAATTTAACCCCCCCCAACCCTTAATAGTGTAGAATTCACAAGCAGATCTGCCAGGGTTAGGTTTTAAGTCCATCAACAAAAGGAAGATTGAGAGGTTCTAGCCGGCGAATATATGTTCCCAAAGGCTTTTTGAAGTAGCTGGGTTTTTTGACAGACTGTTTCCCACCTATTACATATTTTAAAACCCTTTAAATAATTAACCATGTGGCTGGGTGAGTTGCAAGCACAAGCCTAGCAAATTGCAACCACTCAGCAACCTGGAAAAATCGATAACGGACCAATTTGACATCGTCCTGCGGTGTGAACAAAGTACGGTCAGTGTCTGTTGCACACACATTGGACCGAAGAAGAAGGAAAATGGAGAAGTATTTCTATCATCTACTTCTATCACCACAACATCCATTAGACATAAAGGATCAGACTTAATCTTTTCACCATTAGCAAAGAGAGAGAGAGAGAGAGAGAGAGAGAGAGAGGAGAGAGAAACAGGAGTAAACGTGGTCCTGTTTTGCATGCAGAAAGTCCCAGGTTTGATCCCTGGCATCTCTGCATTACAACCATTGGGAAAACACCTTTCTCCACAGTAAGATCTGGCACTGTTAATTTCAGATAATTTTCTATCATGAAAGAGTTCCAGACTTAGCAATAAGTCCTCTTCACTGGCAGACTCTCTGGTCTGGGTAGGGTTGCCAGGTCTGGGTTGGAAAATACCTGGAGACTTTGGGGTGGATCTAGGAGAAGGTGGGGTTTGGGGAGGCAAGGGGCTTTAGCATGGTGCAATGCCCTAGAGTCCATCCTTCAAAGCAGCCATTTTCTCCAGGGGAGCTGATCTCTGCCAGCTGGAGATCAGCTGTAAAAACAGGAGATCTCCAGGCCCCACCTGGAGGCTGGAAACCCTACACCCTAGTTTGGTGTAGTGGTTAAGTGTGTGGACTCTTATCTGGGAGAACCGGGTTTGATTCCCCACTCCTCCACTTGCGCCTGCTGGAATGGCCTTGGGTTAGCCATAGCTCTGGCAGAGGTTGTCCTTGAAAGGGCAGCTGCTGTGAGAGCCCTCTCAGCCCCACCCACCTCACAGGGTGTCTGTTGTGGGGGGAGAAGATAAAGGAGATTGTAAGCCGCTCTGAGTCTCTGATTCAGAGAGAAGGGCGGGGTATAAATCTACAATTCTTCTTCTTCTTCTTCTTCTAGGTTTGGGTCCACTTAAAAACAACAACAATCACCAACTTATAATGCTAGTTTCTAGCTTTATAACAGGTTCAGCCCTGTTCCTCCAGTCTTTACTCCCTGCGGTGCTTTTTATTTGCCCAAGCAAGGCATTCAACAGCAAACTCAAACAAAAAGGGGGAACCCTGACCGGTTCCTCTCCCAATTGCAAAGTGTGTTTTTGAGCAATCCCGTGAGTACCCTCTTGCACCCTGGGTTCTGTCCTGAGCGATCTGCCTTGTTCAGCAGGACAGACACATTTCTTTTAATACAGATGGCTAAAAATTCCAATTAATTCTATCTAAGTCAGGGGTGTTGAACTCATTTGTTATGAGGGCCGGATCTGATGTAAATGAGACCTTGTTGGGCCGGGCCAGATGTGTCATAAAACATGGGGAGGGACTGTGGCTCAGCTGTAGAGCATCTCCTTGGTAAGCAGAAGGTCCCACGTTCAATCCCCGGCATCTCCAACTAAAAAGGGTCCAGGCAAATAGGTGTGAAAAACCTCAGCTTGAGACCCTGGAAAGCCACTGCCAGTCTGAGAAGACAATACTGACTTTGATGGACCCAGGGTCTGATTCAGTATAAGGCAGCTTCATATGTTCATAAAATGTAATTCTATGTAGCAAACACAGGCAAACACAATTAAAGATTTTTTTAAACTTAAAATAAAACATGCTTAAAACATTAGCACTCTTGCAGTATTTTGTTTATTTAAACCTCTGATAACGGACACCTCTTGTTCTGAATTAACTGCATCAATATCTGTGCTGCAGCACTCTTGAGTATGCTATTCAGGTTTTGTTCAAATGTGCATCTGTTAAGCTGCAAACCTACTTTTGATTTGTTCGCAGGCCTGATAGGACCCCTCTGGGGGCCTGATCTGGCCCCAGGCCATATGTTGACACCCCTGACCTAAGGCCTCATTTGGTGATAGAACCTGATGCAGAAATGGCTTTATATTGACCAGTAGGCAAAAGTGCTCATTGCTCCAAAGTTCCAAAGTGTGAGTTTCTTAATCTAGTGTGTGTGCTGAGGCCAGAGCAAGAAACTCACGCTTTGGAACTTATGTGTGGGTTTTCAGTGGCTTTCCCTAAGCTTATGAGAGGTTTCTTTATAGCCTGAAGAAGCCCAGTAAGCTTGAAAACATGCAATTCTTGCAGGCCCGGAGGGAAATAAAAAGATTTATTAAGTTTTCAGATATCCTTATTTTTAAGTCCAAAGATGAGATTTTTGAAAAAGTATTTGCAGCTGGTTTTTAGATTTGAATGATGCACTTGGTAGTTCAGAAATGTCCTCCAATACCCACAATTCATGCTCCCCCAAATGGCGATGTCAGGACCTGCCCTGACCCAGCTCTGACTTGGGGGGAAGAGTCCTCAGAAGAACAGGAAGATCCCTCAAGGCAAGGGTGTCAAACATGTGGGCCAGAACCGGCCTATCCAGGGCTCTTATCTAGCCTGCAACAACTGGTGCAAGAGAGGAAAGTCATAGAGTTGCCAATCTCCAGGTGCGGGCAGGGAATCCCCCGTTTAGAGGCCCTTCCCCTGCTTCAGCAGCATCAGAAAGTTGGGGGGGGAGGGAAATGTCTTTTCGGCACTCCATCATTCCCTATGGAGACCAATTCCCATAGGGAATAATGGAGAATTGATCCGTGGGTATCTGGGGCTCTAGGGGGGCTGTTCTTTGAGGCAGAGGCACCAAATCTGCAGCACAGCATCCGGTGCCTCTCCTCAAAACACCCCCCAAGTTTCAAAAAGATTGGACCAGGGGGAGTAATTCTATGAGCCCGAAAAAAACAGGTTGCTTACCTGTAACTGATGATCTTCGAGTGGTCATCTGTGCAGTCACACACATGGGTTTTCCACCTGGAAACAAACCAGACCTCGGAGAATTCAAAGCTAGCCTCAGGCGTTTTATTTTGGCGCGCATTCCCTCTCAATCTGGGGAGCAGGCATCTACTGTGCATGCCTGGAACTAGGGGAAGGTGCTCCACCCACCCAGTTTCTTCTAGCCACTGTATAGAGAAAATTTTATTTAGAACCGAACATAAACCAGCAGGGGGGAAGGCTGGGCGGGCATGTGTGACTGCACAGATGACCACTCGAAGATCATCAGTTACAGGTAAGCACCCTGTTTATCTTCATCGTGGTCTCTGTGTAGTCCCACACATGGATGGCTGGTAAGCTAAAGTGCATGGTTGGTGGGTGCTGGTTCAAGGGAGGAAAAAACATGTATTAAACGTGCATATAAAATGACATGAAATATTGTACTTACAGGGCATCGATCTGAAGGCATCAGTCAAAAATGGAACGAAGTACAGCCTGCCCGAAGAAAACATCACGCTGTGCACGAAGTCTAGAGCATAGTGCGTGGCAAATGTGGATGGAGAGGACCAAACTACAGCAGCACAGATGTCCATTGGTACGCCTCTGCAGAAGGCTAAAGATGTGGAAACGGCTCGAGTAGAATGAGCTCGCAAGTTTTCAGGTAAGGGTTGTTTAGCCAGCTGGTAACATAAGACAATTGCAGAAACAACCCATTTTGAAAATCTCTGAGTTGAGATTTTGTACCTTTGTTTATGTGTCCCGCAGGCTACAAAATGTCTAGAATCCTTACAGAAAGAGCATGTCCTATTGAAATAGAATGCGAGGGCTCTACGTACATCAAGATTATGTAGAGTCTTTTGTTCGGCATCACTAGGGTTCTGAAAGAAGGAAGGAAGTGTAGTGGACTTCCCTAGATGGAAAAAGGAAACCACCTTTGGCAGGAAAGCAGGATCCGGACATAGCACTACTCTGTCATGGTGAAAAAAGTGTATGGGTGGTCTGTCCTGAAGGCACAAATGTCACTGGCTTTCCTGCCAGATGCAAGGGCCACCAGTAACGCCATCTTCCATGACAAGCGATGCAGTGGAATGGATGCCATTGGTTCAAAAGGAGGTTGCATCAGATGGCTCAGGACAAGAGACAGGTTCCATATTGGTTATAGTTGATGAATTGGAGAGCGAAGATGTAAAATGCCCTTTAGGAAGGCTTTTGTTGCGGAATGAGAGAAGACAGTGCATCTGTCAATGTGTGGGTTAAGAGCTGAAATAGCAGTCAAGTGAACTTTTAAGGAGGAGTAGCCCAGACCAGAGTCCCACAGAGACAGAGTGTATGACAGGATTTGGGCTATAGAAGATAATTCAGGAAGGAAGTTGTGCTGAGCAGCGTACACTGAAAAACGCTTCCACTTTTGGGAATAGGATTTCCTAGTGGACTGTTTTCTGGATTAGGACCCGTCGGACTTCAGGGGAAAATTCTAGGAATTGATTTTCCAGGCAGTCAGTCGCAGAAGAGCTGGATCGTGGTGCAGGACTTTCCCTTCTTGTTGGGAGAGTAAGTCTCAAACTGGAGGGAAACGATGGAACACGTTGTGTGACAGACGTAGGAGGGTGGTGAACCATGGCTGATGAGGCCACCAGAGAGTGCTGAGGATACAATTGGTCCGATCCAGCTCGATTTTCTGTAGAGATCTGATTATTAATGGAATCGGAGGAAATAAGTAATGGAGTGGTCCTGACCACGAGTGGAGAAAAACATGTGGAGATTGCGGGGACGGAGGGTCCTGAGTGTAAAAGCGTGGACATTGTGCGTTGGTCGGAGAGGCAAAGACGTCTATGGCCAGAACCCTGAAGGTCCTGAAGACTACTTGAAGGTAGGTGTGGTTGAGGGCCCATTCGTGATCATTCACAAGATGTTGGCTTAGTGTGCCTGCTTGAACATTTTGTATTCCCGGCAGGTGTAGAGCTGTCAGAAATATGCAGAGCAATGCTCCAATGCCAGAGGGATAAGGCCCATTTGTAGAGGCAGATGGATGCAGTGCCACCCTTTCGGTTGACATAAAATACAGTGGCCAGACGGTAGGAAAGACTTGAGTGCTCGGTGGACCGCCAAGAGTTCTAGGCAGTTGATGTGTAGACTTCTCGCAGTCTGTCCACTGCCCCTGGACCGTCAAAGATCTGAAGTTGGCTCCCCAACCCCACTTCAAAGCATCGGTCGTGACAATGGCCCACGGAGGTGTCCGTATGAAAAGCGTTCCCGTCAGAAGATGATGTTCTATTCTCCACCACTCAAGGGATATGAGAATGTTGTGTGGAACAGTGAGCAAAGTCATTTGGTGTTGTCGATGCGGGTGGAAAGTCCGCACAAACCATAGTTTCAGGGGTCTCATGCGGAGTCTCGCAAAACACAGGATAGAGGTCATAGCAGCCATGAGTTCCAGCATGCACTGAAAGGTGAACGCTGTCTAGGTAGGGTGCAATATGATCGTAGAGGCCAGAGATTGGATGCAGCGGACTCTATGGGAAGGTAGGCCTTGTGGGATATCGTGGACAGACGTGCACCTATGAATTGAATGTCCTGCACTGGTGTCAGATTGGACTTTGTCAAGTTGACTTGAAGGCCCAATGAAGCAGAGTGGTAGAGATGTCTTTTAAGAGCTGCTCTCTGGATTGGGCCACAATGAAATGAGCTAGTCGTCTATGCACAGATATATGGAGATTTTTTGCTGGTGAAGCGCTGCCCCCACCACCGCCATGCACTTTGTGAAAACTCTTGGTGCAGTGGAGAGACCGAAGGGAAGGAAGCGAAACTGGTAGTGTTGATCCCCGGATGGCAAATCTCAGGAATTTTCTGTGATGATGGTTGATGGTGAGGTGGAAGTAGGAGTCTTGAAGGTCTATCAACACCATCCAAGATTTTTTTGGGATCAATGGAAGGACAGACTGCAGGGTAATCATGCAGAATTTTTGTACTGTACATGATGATTGAGTTTGCGGAGGTCCAGGATTGGACGTTGCCCCCCATCTCTCTTTGGTACCAGGAAGTATCGGGAATAGAATCCAGTTCGATGGAACTGAGGTGGAACTGGTTCTATGGCTGCCTTGTCAAGCAGGGCGCAGATCTCCGATTGAAGTGGGAGAGATGGAGGGGTACAGACGAAGCGATGGAGCTTCGATGGAGAATTGAATTCTATGGTGTAACCCCTGCGGATTATCGCTAGGACCCATGAGTCTGATGTGATGGATTCCCATATGGGGTAGAATGGGAGCAGTCTTGTGAAATTGGTTGTGTCTTGTGGTGGAGGTAGGTGAGGAGAAACTATAAGGGCGTCAAAGAGATTGCTTGGAAACGGGGGTCATATTTTTCGTGGGCTGTGAATGAGGACGCTGATGGAAAAGTTGCTTAGCTGGCAGAGCTTTGTGTTTCCAGTAATCGGTCTGTTTTTGTAGTAGGACAATTTCCAAAATCTTTGTCGTTTAGGCTGATGAGTCTGCTGTTGATTGATTCCAAATCTCCTAGCCCTTTTTCTGCTGTCATCCACAGTAGTCAGTATGTCATCAGTAGTGGCATTGAAGAGGCCCTGACCGTCAAACAGCAGGTCTTCGATCTTGTATTTGATGTCTGGTTGCAGTGAAGCCAAGCATGGTGGCGTAGGGCTATGGACGTGGCCAGGGTCCTGGAAGAACAAGCAACAGTATGATGAACCGTGTTAATCTGTTGTTTGCTAGCATGGGAGATTTCCTTCAATAGCTGATTGGCCTGCTTCTGCACAGCATCGGGTAGCGAAGGTACTAGCATGGTCAGTTGTGAGATTAAATTATAAGTATAAACTGAAAAATATGCTAAATAATTGCGGATTTTGGCGGTAGCTGTAGTGAGGGAGTAAATTTTTCTTCCCAATGTGTCAAGCTTTTTTCCTTCCTTCTCAGGTGGAACCAGGTGCCTGGTCTGTTTAGACATTGACGAGGAGTGCACAATCATGGAGTTGGGTGAAGGATGATTGAATAGGAACTTAGAATCCGGAGCATGAATCTTGTACAAGGATTCGACTCATTTAGATGTTGGAGGAACCGAGGCAGGTTTATCCCAAGCCTCTCTGAGACCTTCCATATGGACAGGGAGAATCAGGAGAAAGGAACCAGCAGGTAAGTCCGTGTGGACTAAGTCATGGACCACCTCCGATACTCTAGGGAGGTCAGTAGTGAGTTTGATGTTTAGGGTATTAGCCATGTTGGTTATGAGGTCTAAGTAGTCCTTGGAGCCCTCAGAAGCAAGAGATCAGCTGGTCTGTTAATATCAGAAATTGGAGAGGCGAGGCAGACACTGTGAAGTGAAAGGAGTCGGAGCGTTCGGAGTCAGAGTCCTCCGGGGCGTCCATAGGTGTGGTTGGATGGTCGTCTAAAGGCTGGGGTACATCCTTATCTGGTAGGATAGGTTGGTTCCAGCTGTTCCAGCTGTTGTTGCTTAGATGAGGCTATTCGGGCCGCTGAAGTCGAGGTCGTCGGCAGCAGCCACCTCGAATCCTGAGTGTAGTGCCGGCGTCTACACAGGAATAAGTCCACATGGTACCAAGAGTGGTATATTTCCTCACGGTACCAAGGATGGTACATTTCTTCACGGTACCGATGCTGATGGAACTTGTAGGAAGGCAATCGGGAGAGCCTATAATGTCAGTACCAACATGGAGGTGAGGGTGATCTGGACCTCAATGGGCTGTAATAGTAGCGATCTGTATATCGGCTTGGAGATTGCGGATAGGTATGGACTTGAGTGGAAAAATCTCTCTGCATTGGGAACTGGTGCAATGCGGATCGAGAACGATGTCGATCATAAGCCTGGGTTGATGATTCTTGGTAAAGTGGAGACACGGCCAAAACCTTAAAGGTATGTGGCGCAGACACCTCACAAAAGGAATGAAATCCAAGGAAGTTAGTCCACTGTGTTCGAGGTCGAAAGGGTGGCGGATCCATCGACTCAGCGGCAAGGATTTCGTCAGGCAGGGATCCGTGGATAGAGGGCGATTGTGATGGGATGCAAATGATGTCTGATTGCAGAGGCGTGTCGGTAATGACATCAGCTCCGCTGGAAGGATTGGCACAATCGATGCAGAAGATATTACAGCTGAGACTGTTGCCATTGACGTCAAAGTCGAGTGCGAAGTCAGGACTGAAGCAGAGTGCGAGGTCATGGTCAGTTCGGAAGCCTTTGAATCCAAAGATCTCGTCAGCCTTTGCTTTGGATTTTGATGCAGACGAATCCGAGCGGTGTTTAGAAGACGACTCTGATTGGTGTTTTTTCTTGGAGTCGGTAGATTTCTTGGCATGTTTTTCGGACTTATGCTTGCTGGGAGGCGATGCCACAGAAGCTGCCCATCGAACCACGTCCCTTTCAGCAGTTAAGGAAGGTGGTGAAGGATGAGACCCAGAGTTGTGGGGGATTATAGGGCGCAGAGAGGACTCTAAAAGGTGGTTTTTGAGTAGAGCAGCCCGATTCTTTTTGGCTTACTGTCCAAACTGGCTGCAGTGGACGCAAGTGTCGGCTCTGTGGGCTTCCCCCAAACAAAATAAGCAAGGAGAGTGTCCACTGGTAGAGGGGATTTTGGCCCCACACCGAATGCACTTTTTGAATTTTGTTTTGCTGTCTTTCCCTTCCATATGCCGGGGGGGGGGGGGTTGGGAGAGAGAAGGGGGGGGAAGCGGTAAAGCGGAAAATAAAGTTGTTGTTTTTTTTTGAGAGAAGGTGAAGACAGAAAATCGGTAACGATGCCAGTTGAAGAAACAAGGAAAAAGAGCCTGAAGAAGAATCAAGGAGACGCAGTGAGGTAGGTGTATTCCGGTTGGTGGTTAAGAAGAAACTGGGTGGGTGGAGCGCCTTCCCCTTGTTCCAGGCATGCGCAGTAGATGCCTGCTCCCCAGATCGAGAGGGAATGCACACCAAAATAAACACCTGAGGCTAGCTTTGAATTCTCCAAGGTCAGGTTTGTTTCCAGGTGGAAAACCCATGAGTGGGACTGCACAGAGACCACGATGAAGATCAAAGTGCCCCTATCTTTCATTATTTCCAATGGAGGGAAGGCATTTAAAAGGTGTGGGGTCCCTTTCAATGTGATGGCCAGAACTCCCTTTGGAGTTCAGTTATGCTTGTCACAACCTTGCTCCTGCCTCCACCCCCAAAATCCCCAAATATTTCTTGAATTCGTCTTCGAAACCCTAGGAAGGCAAGAAGCTGCTCAGGGTGGGGGGAGGATGGGCGCATGGATGCACACAGGGAGCTGTGCATGGTCAAAGCTGTCAAGAATGGAAAGGTGCTGGCTAGGGGGCACGTATGGTTTCCCTTGGGAAGAACACAGTCTTGCATATGATTAAATACATTTACTGGGGCTTTTGTGTATTCCTTACTAAATCGGTTGCTTTTACTCCTAGGAAACAATTGCTTTTGTTTATATTTTGATAAGAATAAAATAATATCATTAATTGGGTTTGCCTGTGTACTTTATAAAAGTTCATATCTCTGGTACCTGGCATTTAAGGGCAGGGGATCCCTCGGTTTGGAGGCCCTCCCCCCCGCTTCAGGGTCATCAGAAAGGGAGGGAAACGCCTACTGGGCACTCCATTATTCCCTACGGAAACCGATTCCCATAGGGCAGTGGTGGCCAATGGTAGCTCTCCAGATATTTTTTGCCTACAACTCCCATCAGCCCCAGCCGGCATGGGGAGCTAATGTTGGCCATCTGGAGAGCTACTGTTGGCCACCCCTGCCATAGGGTATAATGGAGAATTGATCTGTGGGTATCTGGAACTCTGAGGGGGGCTGTTTTTTGAGGTAGAGGCACCAAATTTGCAGCATAGCATCCCGTGCCTCTCTCGAAAATACCATCCATGTTTCAAAAAGACTGGACCAGCGGTTCCAATTCTATGAGACCCAAAAGAAGGCGCCCCTATCCTTCATTATTTCCAGTGGAAGGAAGGCATTTCAAAGGTATTTCTTGAATTGGGAGTTCGCAACCCTACTGGCATTTCATTTTATGGCAAACATGGCCCAGCCCGACAAAGTAACTTTTGTGCCAGATCCAGCCCTTGTAACAAAAAAAGTTTAACACCTCTGCCGCAATGGCTGAGCACTGTCCACCCATGGCCCCCATTGTGCATGAGGCTCCCTGAACCCCAGAGTCTCCAGGCAAAGACTCCCTTCTTTCTCTACCACAGCAGGCCTTCACCTGATCATCAACTTAACAAGTAGACCTGGTGGGGCTCACAGAAGAAGGCGCTTCTCTTAAAGCACAGCACCCTCGTATCTCAGAGGTTCCAAATCACACTGTTCTTCCCCAGCGATCTCCAACATTTCAGAAACTGACCTTTGCAGCTCTCCTGTCCAACTGCTTTAATTCCTCGCTGAGGCAAGTGCGATGTGTTCCAGAAGCCTGGAACAGCTAATTATCAGCTTAGTGAATCACCCTGCCCCTCGCTAGTCAGCCAGCCATGGTCGTCTGGCAACATCTGGGGCAGCACTTATACTCTCTCCGTTCATCGCAGTCTGCACCCCACAGGGGAACTGGCCATGTGTCTGTGTGGTCTCTGTGACTTGCATTCCAAAGCGGGGGGTGAAGGGGGAGGATACTCCCTCTTCTACCAAGGGATTCATTCTGTGTACTTCCCAGTTTCCAATTCTGTCCCCTATTTTCATTCATGTAACAATCTGGCCTATCAAATGGAGAGGGTGGATTCACATTCCAGCTCAGCCAAGAAGTGTTGTGGTGGTCTCTGGGCCCTAGGATCAGGGTCACAGAGTTGGAAGGGACCTCCAGGGTCATCTAGTCCAACCCCCAGCACAATGAAGGAGATTTACAAAACCATCTCCCTCCCACACATCTCTAGTGACTCCTGTTCCATGCCCAGAAGATGGCAAGGATTTTTGGACTGGATTTTTAGGGTTGGACTGGATGGCCCTGGAGGTCCCTATGAAGACCTATGAAGAAAGATTGAAGGGGCTGGGCATGTTTAGCCTGGAGAGGAGGCGGCTGAGAGGTGACAGGATCACCATCTTCAAGTACTTGAAGGGCTATCATCTAGAGGATGGTGTGGAATTGTTTTCTGTTGCCCCAGAAGGTAGGACCAGAACCAATGGGTTGAAATCAAATCAGAAGAGTTTCCAGCTCAACATTAGGAAGAACTTCCTGACCGTTAGAGCGGTTCCTCAGTGGAACAGGCTTCCTCAGGAGGTGGTGGGCTCTCCTTCCTTGGAGGTTTTTAAACAGAGGTTAGATGGCCATCTGACAGCAATGAAGATCCTGGAGGTCCCTTCCAACTCTATGATCCCTGACCAAAAGAGGCCTGGGGAAAAATTGCTTCCTGACCCTAAAGTGGCGATCAACATTTTGCTGGGCGTGTAAGAAAGGGCCACAAGAACTAAGCACTGATGCAGTGCTTCCTGCCCTCCTTCTCGTGATCTGCCTAATTCATGGAATCACCATTCCTGTCAGATGACCCTCTAGCCTCTGTTTAAAAACCTCCAAGGAAGGAGAGCCCACCACCTCCTGAGGAAGCCTGTTCCACGGAGGAACCACTGTCAGGAAGTTCTTCCTGATATTTAGTCAGGAAGTCTTCTGATTGAATTTCAACCCACTGGTTCTGATCTAACCTTCTGGGGCCACAGAAAACAATCCTGCACTATCTTTATGGGACAGCCCTTCAAGTACTTCAAGATGGTGATCATATCACCTCGCAGTCACCTCCTCTCCAGGCTAGACATACACATACACAAGATCTCCTTGGCGCATTCTGTTTGTAGGCATGTGGAAAGGGGAAGCCATTTGATTATTCAACGTTTTCTCAAAAAGGGAACATTTGGGGCAGAAATCAACATTTCATTGCATATCAGCCAGCCAAACAATGCATCCTAGAAACATGTTCAAAATCTCTCCCAAGTATCCAGAGCGCATGCTTATAACTCCCTGTGCTATAATTTTTGAGATGTCTGGGAAATG
This sequence comes from Heteronotia binoei, assembly GCF_032191835.1. Taxonomy (NCBI): domain Eukaryota; kingdom Metazoa; phylum Chordata; class Lepidosauria; order Squamata; family Gekkonidae; genus Heteronotia; species Heteronotia binoei. Next base: position 19,543,349 of record NC_083242.1, on the reverse strand, counting down.
ACGTATGTTATATTCTGTTCCTCCATAGGCTTTTTCCAAGAAGTGAAGGAACAGCAGCTGTGCCATAAAATGATGCTGAACTTCTTGGAAGACCTAGAACTTCCTCTTGAGAGAACAGGGGAGCAACACTCAAATGCCAATTTGCTCATACAGAAACAAGAGGGTGACAAAAAATTGGAAACACCAGTACTGTCCTGTGTGTGTGGGTGGGTGGGGGGAATAAGCATGCTCTGTCTGGACTACACCCAAAGCGAAATATTTAATTGTGAAGCTGGTGACTCAAAATCACAGAAGCAGCAAAAATCTCCCCCTTGAGTTCACTGATGATTACAGTCAGACAAATGTCGACTGCGGGTGTCAGACATTGGAGAACATTACTGTGTCATTATGCTGAATGTATTCTGTAACTTGTTCCTTGACATGACTAACTCCATTTTGAACTCCTATTACTAACTATGAAGCAGAAGACCTTGCATATCAAACCGTCTTAGAAATGTTACTAACCCATGCTGTGAATTCCTCTGCATAACACTAACAAAGCAATAGCTCTTTGAAGATAGCAAGCCTCAAGGAGAGCCAGCAGGGCTCCTCCGTGAGAAAGGGAGCCGCAAGCGATAAGAAGTGGGGAGAGTGTTACTTGTAACATTAGATTGTGAGAATGTAGGATTGTTTATGAATGAATGCTTTGATGAAAGGCCTTAAAACCCATGTATGTTTCAATGCTTGCTATCAGTTCCAATACCTGCCTATTCAGAACTTTGAGATATCAAATAAACGCTACTACTTTTGCAACAAATGATGGTCCGTTTACTTTGAGCTCCAACGTCTGACAGCGGGGTGACATGATAGAGGTTTACAAGATTATGCATGGGATGGAGAGAGCAGAGAGAGAAGTACTTTTCTCCCTTTCTCACAATACAAGAACTCGTGGGCATTCAATGAAACTGCTGAACAGTCAGGTTAAAACGGCTAAAAGGAAGTCCTTCACCCAAAGGGTGATTAACATGTGGAATTCACTGCCACAGGAGGCAGTGGTGACTACAAGCATAACCAGCTTCAAGAGGGGACTGGATAAAAATATGGAGCAAAGGTCCATCAGTGGCTATTAGCCACAGAGTGTGTGTGTGTGTGTCACAGAGTGTTGGACTGGATGGGCCATTGGCCTGATCCAACATGGCTTCTCTTATGTTCTTAAATGGCTGTCTGACAGAGAGTATACAAAACCTGAAGTTCTTTGTTGGGATTTTGCCAATGCATGAAAACAGTCAGAGTGTGTGCAATGTCACCCCCAAAGTTCAGAGAGTCTGGTAACTCACAGGTCACTGGATATGCTGGATTAGATAGGCCTCTAGTTATATTCAGGGCTTTTTTTTTTTTTAAGCAGGAACTCCTTTGCATATTAGGCCACACAACCCTGATGTAGCCAATCCTCCAAGAGCTTATAGGGCTCTTCATACAGGGCCTACCGTAAGCTCCAGGATTGGTTACATCAGGAGTGTGTGGCCTAATATGCAAAGGAGTTCCTGCTACAACAAAAAGCCCTGGTTTTATTGAAACAAAATCCTCCCTGCTGGTGGGAAGTGGTGTACCATTGCAGCCGAATTATGGCGGCCCCGTTGGGTTTCCAAGGCAAGAGAGGAACAGAGGTGGTTTTGCCATTGCCTGACTCTGCTTAGCAATCTTGGACTTCCTTGGCGGTCTCCCATCAAGGACTAACCAGGGCCAACCCTGCTGAGTTTCCAAGATACGACAAAATCCAGCAAACTTCGGCCCATCCAGGTCAAAGCTAAGGACACACCAAGATCAGCAACCACCCACTGAGGAATTTACTACCAGCAGTAACTTTTACTCTCAATAGTAAAGGTAGGTGAACGTAAAGGTAGTCCCCTGTGCAAGCACAGAGCCGTTACCAACCCATGGGGTGACATCACATCATGACATTTTCTTGGCAAACTTTTTATGGGGTGGTTTGCCATTGTCTTCCCCAGTCATCTACCCTTTAACCCCCAGCAAGCTGGGTCCTCATTTTACCAACCATAAAAGAATGGAAGGCTGAGTCAATCTTGAGCTGGCTACCTGAACCCAGCTTCTGCTGGGATTGAACACAAGTCGTGAGCAGAGCTTGGACTGCAATACTGCAGCTTACCACTCTGAGACACAGGGCTCCAGCCAGAGTTCCCTCTAAGCGTGAGCTAGCTCACAGATTTTTAGCCTCCAGCTCATACATTTTTGTCTACGCTCAGGAAGGATGACCCCAGAGCACACTAATTTATGCAGTAGCTCACCACTTTCGGTTTAAAACAATTTATTAATAACATATGGTAACAATGTCAAATTATATCGTTACAATCCCTAACCCATATGATATTTTTCTAATTCCCCCTCCCTCCTTTATTAGACTTCCGCCGATGTTATATACTTAAGTTCACTTATAAAGGTACCCTTAACCCATCAAAGTTCAATTTTCCCTTTTTCTTAAATTCATTGTTAAAAAATTGCCTAATGTCCTTTCAAATTCCACTCTTTTTCTATATATCCTCTAAATTTCTTCCATTCCCTCTTAAACACTTCCAAATCATAGTCTTAAAATTCTTGTTAGTTTATCCATCTCACTCCATGATAAAACTTTCACAATCCAGTCCCATTTCTCTGGTATTTTTTCTTGTTTCCATAACTGCGCATATAATGTCCTAGCAGCTGAGAGCAAGTACCAAATTAAAGTTCTATCTTCTTTTGAAATTTTTTCCATTTGTAGTCCCAATAAAAAAGTCTCTGCTACTTTCTTAAAATCATATCCCAAAATTTGCGATATTTCTTGTTGTATCATCTGCCAAAACTTTTTTGCTTTTCCACAAGTCCACCACATATGGTAAAAAGAACCTTCATGTTTCTTACATTTCCAACATCTATCCGACATATTTTTACTCATCTTTGTCAGTTTTTTCGGAGTCATATACCACCTATACATCATCTTGAAACAGTTCTCTTTAATACTCTGACATGTTGATATTTTCATTGAGTTCTTCCAAAGATATTCCCATGTATCCATTTGTATTTCCTTGTTTACATTAATTGCCCATTTAATCATTTGAGATTTTACTACTTCTTCTTCTGTAGACCATTTCAACAATAATTTATATATTTTCGATATTAATTTTGCATTATCTCCAAGCAGAACCCTTTCCAATTCCGTTTGCTCACGTCTAATTCCAACAGATTTAATATCATTTTCCATCAAGCTTTTTATTTGTTGCATTTGAAACCAGTCATACTTGTTGTTTAACTCTTCTGCAGATTTTAATTCACCTTTATCACCTTGAATCTTTAGCAGTTGGTTATATGACATCCCTCTCTCTTCATCAGATTCAACTGTTATTTGTATTACTTCTGCTGGCATTATCCAAAGCGGCTTTCTTTCATCACCATATTTCTTATATTTTATCCATGTATTTAGTAAATTATTTCTAATATAATGGTGAGAAAAAAGACTGTCCATCTTATTTTTCCCATAGTACATATAAGCATGCCAGCCGAATTTGTTTCCATGAGCTTCTAACAATAAAAGTTTTTTATTTAACAGCATTATCCAATCCTTTATCCATGTCAAACCAACTGCATCATGGTACAGTCTTAAATCTGGAAGTTGAAAACCTCCCCTCTCCTTAGAATTTTCATCTTAATCCTTGGTTTCTTCCCAGCCCATACTGTCAAGTCTGCTATGATGTATAAGTAGTATAGTGCAAACTCTGGTTCAGGAAAGGGATCATGGGTAAAACCACACTGTATTCAGATGCTGCTAGCTCAAGCTCTCCTTCCCCCATCCCTCTCCTTTGTTATGTAGCATGCTTGGAAATGGGAATATGGGAACAAGATTGTGGTGCCTTCTCACTGATAGCCGGTGCTAAGGAAGTGCCCAAGGCCAGCCGGTGCTTGAGAACGATAAAACAACAACAATGTGTTAATGTGCCCTGCATAGAGTGCCCCCTCCCTCAGGAATCCTTTTGATGTATACCTTAAATGTTTGCTCTTTGTGCATGCTCGCCAGTCTCTCAATCTGCTTCTACAGTCTTGCAACATGTTACAATAAACTAGAAACTTTTTTTATCAAGAAGGTCTCGTTATTGAAACATCAGACTTGACATTTTGAGAGACTCCCTTTTTGGAGTTCAACCTTTCCGGCAACTTGAAAAGCCAGATGGCCGACCAGATTCCGGACAACGGAGAACTCCCACCCGACACTGGTTTGGAGGGAGCAACCCCGTGGCACGTCCTAGACCCAAGGAGAGCCGCGGAATCTCCTCCAGAGTTCCAGCTGGTGTTGTCCCCCCGGCAGTATCAACCGAGGACCTCGACCACCATCATGGATCAGGCCCCTCTACGCCGGGAAGCCATCCTGAACCGCCACAACAGGCCGATCCAGGGGGCAGGGACGGAGACCGCAAGCCCGGGCACAGGAGAGTCGGGCGAGGCGGACAGCATCCTCGTTGTGCGAGTTGGAGAAGACGAGGATGGGAGAGCAGGACCTCGGGGGGCGGACAGCGGCGAGCCGAAAACCAAGGACTCGGACGAGGAAGACTACCAGCTGTTCCGTTCGATGGTACGCAAAGAAATCGACGGGGCCCTGGGGAGCCTGAAGGAAGAGGTCCGCGACCTGACGGTCCAGCTGGGGAGAGCCCTGCGAGTGGGCGTCTCCCGGAGACCCACGGTGGGCCCAACGGGGGCTAAGAGCCAGCCAAGCCAACCGGTGGCGGCGCCCGCCCCTGTCACGGCGGCCGCCCCGATCAGGGCTGGAGCCACGCCGGCACCAGTCCCCCAACAACCGGCCCCAGGTGGGGCCGTGCCACGTGGGACGGGAGTTGGATGCCACCTTTGATGGGGACCCGGAGGAAGTGAACTACTTCGGGATCCAGGCGAACAGCTACATGCACTACTGGGGCCACGCGTTCCCTGACGAGTTCAGCAGGGTCAACTACTTGGGGTCGAAGCTACGAGGGGCCGCGAAGAGGTGGTACGTGAGCCTGTGTGAGACCAGGAGCCCGATCCTGGATGACGTGCACACCTTCCTACAAGCCCTGCTGACCCAGTATGAAGACCCGCTACAGGAGTCGCGAGCACTGGCGGCCCTGCGCGACATGCAGCAAGGGGCCAGATCCATCCGCGAGTATGCCACAGACTTCCAAGCCAACATAGCCCGGGTGAGAGGGTGGAACGAGGTGATGAAGATAGACAAGTTCACGAATGGGCTGAACGCGAGCATCCTAGATCGGGCCCTCACCCAAGCCCGACCAGCCACCCTGGTAGGCTGGATCCAATTGGCTGGGGAAATAGAAAACAACCTCAGACGGGTGGCCATGCTGCGCCAGCTTCAGTCCGGGAAGTCCCAGGTGAGAGGGAGCCCCGCCAGGGCCGAGCCCCCCAAAGGGAAGAAACCAGCTACTGCAGTGCCAATGGGGCCCTGCCGGTGCTTCAGATGCGGGGACCCGAAGCACCTGGCCTCCAACTGCCCGCAGCCCCTGCCGGCGAAAGCACCTACCGGGCCTCCCAAGCCCGCTACCCGGCCCCGAAGAAAGCCCCCAGCCGCCCTAAGGATGCAGCGAAAAGCAGCGCGGCGGCGGTGCAAGAGGAGCTACAAGAGGAGGAAGTGCTCCTGTCCGCGGAGCTGGCCGACCTCGCATGGCTGGAAGAGCCAGCGGGAAACGAACCCGACCTGCTGCTCTGAAGGGTGCCCACCAGCAGGTCGATCAAGACGAGGCGCCGCTGACGGTGAGAGTGACGGGGAGATTGTATTTTGTGACTGTGAAACTGTTGAACCCCAAGTTGCGAAGGTTCCTACAGATAAGGGCCCTCATAGACTCGGGGTGCAACCGGGAACTGATTTCCCCCTAAGTAGTAGAAGCACTGGGACTAGAAAGCTCTCAGTTACCCCACCCAATGCTGTTTGAGCAAATGGATGGGTCCGTGATGTGCGGGGAGCCCTGCACACGGGAGACGGAGCCTTGCCCCATGGGGATCGAGGAACACTGGGATCAAGAATTCTTTGTGATAGGCCCCTCGTGCTTGTACCCGGTGGTGTTGGGGGTGGGGTGGCTAGAAAAGCACGAGCCCTTAATCCGGTGGAGGGCCCAGACCATCAGGTTCTTGGATCCAGGCTGCAAAACCCATCTCTGGAACACGGCGTGGGGGCCAAAAGCGCCCGCCACGAAGGAGAGGGCGTGCGTGACGGTGGAGGAGGTACACCCGATCCCGGAAGCCTACAGAGACTTGATGGAGGTGTTTAGTGAGAAGGAAGCCGACCAGCTGCCCCCCCATCGCAGCACGGACTGCGCCATAGAACTGATCCCGGGGGAATCCCTACCCCGCGCAAAACTATATCAGATTGGGTGGGCAGAAAAGAAGGAGCTCCGTAAATTCCTAGACAAGAACCTGGCCAGGGGGTTTATCCGGCCAGCCACGGCCCCCCACGCTGCCCCCGTTTTGTTTAGGAAGAAAAAGGACAATTCCCGTAGACTTTGTACAGATTTTCGCGGGATTAACGCGATCTCGATGTCAAATGCCTACCCCATCCCCCTCATTCGAGACTTGCTAAGCACGGTGGCGAGGGGGGGGAATTTTCACCAAGCTGGACTTGCGGGACGCATACTTCCGCGTGCGCATCAAGGAGGGGGGTGAGTGGAAAACGGCTTTCAACACACCAATGGGACAGTTTGAGTACTTGGTGATGCCGTTTGGGCTACAAGGGGCCCCGGGGGTGTTCATGAACTTTATCAATGATGTGTTGCGGAAATACTTGTACAAGGGGGTGGTGGTTTACCTGGATGAAATCATTATTTATTCACAAGAGCAATCGCATGTGAAATTGGTGCGGGAGGTGCTCAGCACCCTGCTGGAGCACCAGCTCTATGCCAAACTGTCAAAATGCGAGTTCCACCGCACGGAACTAGACTACTTGGGGTTCCAGGTGTCCGAACGCGGCCTGGCCATGGACCCAGCCAAGGTCCAAGCAGTACTGGACTGGGTTCCCCGAGGACACGTAGACAGCTACAATCTTTCCTCGGGTTCGCAAATTTCTACAGGCAATTCATAGAGGGGTTCGCCCAGATCACCCTGCCCTTGACCGACCTCTTAAAGACCAAAGGCAAGGGCCCGGAGGCCAAACGGCCCGGAGCCGGGCTAAAATGGACGCCCGAGTGTCAGAATGCATTCGACCACCTGAAACGCTTGTTCATGAGCGAGCCGGTCCTGAGTCACCTGGATGAGCAAAGGGCCTTCGTGGTCCAGTGCGACGCTTCCGACGTGGCCGTAGGAGCAATACTCATGCAGAGGGATGGGGAGGGTAAATTGAGACCCTGCGCCTTCATCTCCCGAAAGTTTTCAGACGAACAGCACAATTGGTCGGTGTGGGACAAAGAGGCATTTGCCGTCATGTTCGCGCTGAAAACTTGGAGATCGTGGCTGGAGGGGGTGAAGCTCCCCTTTGAGGTGTGGACCGATCATAAAAATTTGGAAGCTCTAACGGGAAAGCGCAAACTGAGCGAAAAGCAAATCAGGTGGGCCGGGTTCTTCTCAAAGTTTGATTTCACCCTAAAACACATCCCCGGAACGAGGAATTTCTTAGCGGATGCGCTCTCGAGGCTCCCGCAGCACGAGAGCCAAAGAGAGGAGGTGGTGGACTCGCTAATTCCCCCGTCACAAGTGGCAGCCATGGTCACCACCCGCTCTCAAAAGAAACGAGAGCTAGATGGGATCAGCCAAGAGCGTATTCGCCTAGAAACCGAAAGGGAAGGGGAGAAACGGCCCGAGGGGGTGCAGAAGGGGAAAGACGGGCTGTGGTGGGGGCTTAGGGGGGGCACTATGTCAAGTCTGCTATGATGTATAAGTAGTATAGTGCAAACTCTGGTTCAGGAAAGGGATCATGGGTAAAACCACACTGTATTCAGATGCTGCTAGCTCAAGCTCTCCTTCGTTATGTAGCAATGCTTGGAAATGGGAATATGGGAACAAGATTGTGGTGCCTTCTCACTGATAGCCGGTGCTAAGGAAGTGCCCAAGGCCAGCCGGTGCTTGAGAACGATAAAACAACAACAATGTGTGAATGTGCCCTGCATAGAGTGCCCCCTCCCTCAGGAATCCTTTTGATGTATACCTTAAATGTTTGCTCTTTGTGCATGCTCGCCAGTCTCTCAATCTGCTTCTACAGTCTTGCAACATGTTACAATAAACTAGAAACTTTTTTTATCAAGAAGGTCTCGTTATTGAAACATCAGACTTGACACATACAAATTCAGAAATCTTCCTTTGCCATTTGTTAAATTGTTTGCTATCTTTCACAATCGGAATAGTTTGGAACAAATACATTATTCTTGGCAAAATATTCATCTTAATTGCAGCAATCCTACCCAACAAAGACAAATTAAGCCTATTCCATTTCATCATATCTTTGTCCATCTTGCACCATAACTTTTCATAATTGTTTTTATACAAATTGATATTCTTCATAGTTATTTCTAGACCAAAATATTTAACTTTAGGAGTAACTTCACATCCCGTCAAAATCTGCAATTCTTTCTGCATATTTTTGCATAAAAATTTCGACTTCTCTTTATTTATATATAGTCCTGCCATTTCTCCGTATTCTTTTATCTTAGCTATCAACAAAGGTATCACTTGGATCGGATTCTCAGTTATGAACACAATGTCATCTGCAAATGCTTTATATTAATAAGAAAATCCTCTAATTTTCAGTCCTTCTATCTCTTTGTCATCTTGTATTTGCCTTAACAAAATTTCAAGAGTCATTATAAACAACAATGGTGAAGGCGGACATCCTTGTCTTGTACCTTTGCTCACCTTCATTTCTTTTGTAAGGTCTGCATTTATACACAATTTTGCATATTGATCCGTGTATATTGCTTTCGTCATTCTTATAAAATATTCTCCCAGATTTATTTTTTCCATTACTGCAAACATAAAGTCCCAGTTCAAATTATCAAAGCCTTTTTCTGCATCCACAAAAAAAAATGCCGCCATTTTTCTGGGTGTTTCTCATAATATTCTACAATATTTACAACAGTTCTTACCATTGTCTCTTATTTGCCTTTTAGGGAGAAATCCCACTTGATCTTCCTTTATAAAGTTAATCAAATATTGCTTAAGTCGTTCTGCCAAGATTCTTGTGTAAATCTTATAATCATTATTTAGTAATGAAATTGGTTCTTTACATTTGTGACATCTCTATCTTCCTTGGGGATCAACGAAATTACAGCTTCTTTCCAAGTATTTGGAATTTCCCCTTTTATTCTTATCGTATTCAACAATTTTTGCAATTCTGGTACTATCTCATTAAGAATTTTATAAAATTTAGTTGTATATCCATCCGGCCCAGGAGCCTTGCCTATTTTCATTACATTTATTACTGCTTCAATTTCAATTTTTTCTATTGGGTCATTCAAAATCTTTTTCATATACTCAGTCAGGGTTGCTATCTTAATATTTCGTAGATACTCTTCCTTTTTTTTATTTTCACACCTTTAAATAAATTTGCATAATATTTAAAAAATTCTCTTTTAATTTCTTCTTGATCCACTATCTCTTTTCCATTTGCCACAATTTTGTTAATGATTTTATTTTCTTTCTTTTTCTTCAGTTGCCAGGCTAAATACTTCCCGGGTTTGTTCGCACCTTCAAACGATTTCTGTTGCAAACTTTTTAAGCTCCATTCTAGTTCTTTATTCAACAAATGTCTTACTTGGGATTGTAGTATCGTAATTTCCCTTATTAGTTTCTTTTTCCCTGGTCTTTTTCTTAATTACTCTTCTTTTTTCTTTATTTCATTTTGTATATCTAACATCTGCTTTTCTTTGGCCCTCTTATCTTTATTATTCAATGTGATTAATAGTCCTCTCATTACTGCTTTATAAGTATCCCAAACCGTCTGGAATTCTATATCATCGGTGTCATTTATTTGAAAGAACGCTGTAGTTTCCTTTTCTAGAAAGGTCACAATATCTTTATCTTGTAGCAAGTCCTCATTTATTCTCCATCTTCTTGTTTTCTTTTGCAATTTTGTAATCCAACATATTGGGTTATGATCTGCACAAACCTTTTGTAGAATCTCCACTTTTCTAGTTATGAGGCCCAAGCTTTTAGAGACCCATAACATATCTATTCTGGAAAAAGAATTATGTCTTGCTGAAAAGAAGGTGTAGTCTCTTACTTCAGGATTAAATTTTCTCCAAATATCTTCCAAGCTTTCTTGTTTAACCAACTCAAAAAATGATTTTGGCAGTCTTCCTTCTTTATCATTCCTTTTGGCCCTATCTATCTATATTATTTTGTATTGTTCCATTAAAATCACCCGTCATCAGAATCTGATCATATGACATTTCATCCAACTGTCGATTAATGTCTTTAAAGAAAGTATCTTTCGCTCCATTGGGTGCATATAATCCTAATAACAATGTATTCTTTGCATTCATCATCACTTCCACTGCTATATATCTTCCATCTTTATCTTTAAATATCAATTTTGGTTCTAATTGTTCTTTAATATGAAAGACCACACCCCTTTTCTTTTGATCCGCCAATGAAAAATATTCCAATCCCAATTGTTTATTCCACAAAAATGTATAATCCTTTTGTTGTACATGAACTTCCTGTAAACAAATTACATTTTTGTTTTTTAATCCAATCTAATGTTGCTTTTCGTTTTTGTGGTGAATTTAGTCCATTTATATTCCAAGATAATAACTTGTACTCCATTATGATGCAGAGTGTCTTTATTCTCTTCAAAAAAAACTGTACATTTCTTGCTCATTCCTTATTGTAACCCTTCTTCCACGTTGTTCAAAGCCCAAACCCTCGGGTAGTATCCATCTGTATCTCGTGCCCTCTGCATGCAGCTTCTCTGTTAGTCTCTTGTATTTCTTCCTGTCGTTTATCACTTGTTTTGGCAGCTTTTTCATTATTTTGACTCTACTCCCTTCTATTGTCAGGGCTTTTTGAAAACTTTTATTTAGAATTTTCCCTGCCATATCCTTGGACCTTAGTCTTATAACTATATCTCTTGGTAGACCTTTATCTTTTGCATATGATGAATTAACTCTATAGACACTGTCCAGCATGTTTCTAAATTTTTCAGGATCTTCCTCTACATAGTCAACAATTATTTTCACCATATAATCCATTAAATCAATTCCCTCTCCTTCAGGTATTCCTCTCAGATGCACTTGAGTTTCCATTAATCTGCAGTCATGAATTGTTACCTTCTCTTGAAGTTTTAATAAGGTGGAAGCATGTATATCAACTTTCTCTTCAACCTCCTTGACCCTGTTTTTAACCATACCCAATTCATCTTTAAAATCTTCAACTTCTTTTTTAAGATCTCCAATATCCTTCTTAAGCTCGTTTTTGCTAGCTGTTATCATCTTCTCCACGCCCTTCATAATCCTGGCATCCATGGTATCAAACTGGCTTTGCATTTTGTCCAAAGAATGAGATCTTGCACGAGTTAATCTTCCTTCTGACATTAAAAAAAACCCCAAAAACTCAGAGGGCTCCAATTCTAAATTCAGCACCAAGTTCAGTAGCTTAGAACTTGCTGTTTAAAATAAGACAAATTTTGTCTTTCTCCTACCTTCCTGGGCTGAGATATTGATTTTTAACAGTTTTTGGCAATTTTCCCTCTTTCAAAATGGCGATCGTACTTTCTCGATGGTTAAAAATCCCTAGCAAAGACCTTCTTCTTGCTCTTCTCTGCTTCAACTTTTACTTCCTGGTTCACATTCTCCAACTATCGCGGTCTTTGGAATCCTTGTTATATTGACTGCCAGTACACCTTCAGCTTTTACTTCCTGGATCACTGAGCTCAGCTCTCGTTCTCCAAATATCGCAGTCTTTGAATACTTGTTATGTTGATTGCAAGTACAGAGCCATAACACAGAAGCCTTTGTCACTGACCACAGGTATTCAAAACAATTTTCTTATTTCCCAAATTCTAGCAATGCCTTTAGTTTAACAAGTCCAAATTTCAAAGTTTCTCCTCCTCCCCTCACTTTCGTTCTTGCTCAAGTTTTCCCACCTTCTACAGTTATTTAGATTAGCTTAGAAATGTCCTGGAGTGAGAGATAATGATCGAAGAACCTTAGCGGCTATGTTTTTTAAACTTCGGTCTTCCTGGTCTTTCAGATGCTTATCAGTCCCAAAAGAGAGTGAGATCCAAACATGCTTAAGCCAATTGAATGGCTCTTAATCCTTTGTAGATGCTGGATGAAGCTCCTTTTCCTTGCCGGATCATCAAAGCCTCAGAAAAATCCCCTCCGGAATCAATCATTACCTGATGTCAACGGCTCAAAGTATTTTTGACGTCATCCTGGGCCATTCTCTAACTGAGAAATGCAGGCAGAGAACCCGATAAGGCTCTTTACTACCCTGAACAAAGGATTAAGTTTTCCCCTTATTCAGGAGACGACAGTTCTGTTGGAAACCCACGCCGGAAGCCCGTAGCTCACCACTTTCATGCCAGTAGCTCACTACTTTAATACCAGTAGCTCACAAAGTAGAGTTTTTGCTCACAACACTCTGCAGCTTAGAAGGAATACTGGCTCCAGCAGTAACTTTTACTCTCAATAGTAGGTGCCTTCAATCAAGAGACCCAATCAGAGGACAAAATTATAGTTTTGCCAGCTTCCAATCTCAAACTACTCCACTCCCCCCCCCTTGAGCCTTGTGGCTCTGAACACTAAAAAGTTACAACGCAGACACTGTCACATCACAATGTTCATTAGCAAAAAACTCCAACAGATAGTGCTGACCTTCAGAGGCAGATAGTGTTAGGGGGTCTAAGTACTTTCATTTTCCCAGCAACACAGCAGGTGTTTCAGCACAGCACATAATATCAAGAAAACAAAATACTGAAATGGCAAGGGATCCTGACAACTGGTTTTAGTCTACTTTCACTGAGTCTTGTGTTGGCTTTGATTTCAATTAGGGTTTGCTTTATTCATAGATAAATTAGGATGTATTCTGGCACGACGGTGAGAATTATTTCCTCCTGCTAATGTCACTGCCATATTTTTTGGCTCTGATTTTTAACTGCTGCTCTTCAGATTTTAATTGCTGTTTATTTGAGTGCAATTAGTTTTGATTTATTCTACACTTTAATTGTGAATGGCTTTGGACCCATTGTATAATTGAAAAAAGCAGGAAACAAAAACTTCCAATAAATGATAAAGGAGGGACTGTTCTCCGCTCGTAACTTGGACAATGGGTTGAGATAAGCCTAGCAGAATCTTCTTCCCCGCATGCCAAAAAGTCAGAACGCGCCAACAAGTCAATAAACCTGACATACACAAAGAACACCAACCTGCAGTCAGAAAAATAAAGCGATGGCTGTTTCCAGCTTATGAAATGGGCCCCTTCACTGATGCACAAGGAAGGCATTTATATCTAACTTGGTGACCAAAGAAGTTCATAACAAAAAGGTAGGAGAACTCCCCTGCTCCTTCTTTGGTGCTCTTTCCAACTCCATGACTGAAAACAAACCCCCCAGCTTCTAAGCCCCTAACAATATAAAAGCACAGGGATAGCATTCTAGCAGGGCTCTTAGTACAGAGTCTACTGTAAGCTCTTGGAAGATTGGCTACATCAGGGGTGTGTGGCCTAATATGCAAAAGAGCTCCTGCTACATAAAAAGCCCTGAACTATATAGTACATGAGCTAAATCCTCCCCCACTGGATGGCTTGCTGTACTGAAATAGCCCCACTTGGAGAGAATTTATTTGTAAAAGTTTCCCTAATGGGGGAATCAACAGTTCCCCAGGGTCATTTTAGGTTAGAAAAAACATTGCTGTGTGTGTGTGTGTGTGTGTGTGTGTGTGTGTGTGTATGCGAGAGTCTTCTCTACCTGCACTGTGATCCCAATCTGAAACTAGCCCCCATGCACTTATGAATTCCCAGTGGAATTCCTTGAAAACCACAGTCCCTGTTGTAGCTAAGTAGACTTTGTAACATACGGGTCAGCCCTTTTAACTTCAAGGTGCCACAAAACTCATTTATTTAATTCTAGTATGAGCTTTCATGGACTTGAACCCACTTCATCAAATGCATGTAGAGGGTCTTCACCATACAGACAAGGTTACAAAGGGGAAAACAACACTGGAAACAAGCCATGAAATGCAGATAGTGCACAGTGTAAGGCACAATTAGGTAACATTTTACTAGAATGGAGCAAAGAACAGAGAATCTTCACGACAGAGGTACCGGTTAATTGGCTTGAGCAAAACCAGGGAAATTGCATTATCACCCATTATGGCAATGTATATGGTCTCTGTGCTTGTCTCCCTTGCATCTAAATTTTACTTCATTATGACTCATCCTAGAGATAAATGCCCTCCACTTTGGACTACATCACACTATTGGGAGTTCTGTGGCTAGAAAACCCTCCCATTCATTTCAAGGAGTTTCTCTCTTGATAAAAGGACAGGAGAGAGGCTAACTGATCCATCCTGTGTATCCTGCTGGTTCTACGGCTCTATCAAGCACCTGGTATTTAAGGTCTGGTTATTCTTTACCTTTATTTGTTAACTGTCCTATATCACCCAAGCCTGACGCGCTGAAAGAATCACAAGCATATCTCATGCAATAACATTTCAAGTCACATAATGACTGATTTCAATACTGTAAACATAATGAATTTTTTAAAAAATAACCAGCTGCTTTCTTATTCAACGTGCCAAGATGCACAATTTGGCCAGCTTAAAGGCAGTGTTTGTTAGAACAATCTAAAGGGAGGAGGGAAATATAAAGTTCATTGGGTCTGCCTGGAAAATTCAGCCATGCTGGAGTCGTATATAGAGACCAAATGTCTCTATACAAAGGACAATACAATAACATATGGTTGGCTATTGCAACCATATCTAACCCTCTGCAAAATACAGGAAATTCACAAATACCTCCCCTCCCACACCCCCAGTGACCCCTGCTCCATGCCTGGAAGATGGCAAAAATCCTCCAGGATCCCTGGCCAAAGTGGCCTGGATCATAATTGCTGCCAGACCCCAAAGTGGCAAACAGCATTTCCCTGGGCATGTAAGAAAGGGCCACGAGAACTAAGCACTGATGCAACCCTTCCTGCCTTCCCTTTGAAGGGCTATCTCTCAGATAAGCCGTTTAAGGAAATCTTTGGCTCCCATAAATCCCAGAAGGCATACGGCTGGAGGCGTTAACCCATAGAAATGCATTTTCTTCTCAACAGCCCTCACCTAGTGTGAGCAGAAATTATCTGACAATTTAATTCGAGTCAAAAGCCTACCACTTGACACTGACCTTGTGCTTCAAGCGATACCATCCCTGAGTCTTATCTAAGAAGAGCATTAAGGGCACACAGCGCAGACCCCCAAATACGGATGTGAGAAATTTAGAAAGTGTTGCCTCCAAGGAACAGAAATCTGTACATAAGCAAAGCTGTGACTCCAAACATGAATTATCGATTCACCTTGCCCAGGAAGATTTTTTTGATCACAAAAGGAATATGAAAGCCTTCTTTCATTTAAAAAAAAAAAGAATCTCAGGGTAGCTGATATGACCTTTGAGCAGTCTCAATAGTGTGGCCCTTCTGACCGTCTCATGAATCAGACAACCAAAAAACTGTGCCAAGCTATTTGAGAAACTTCACCTGCTCAAATGTCACAGCTGTCAATCGTTCATCTATGTTTTGACAACGTTTTTTGTTAAAGACGGTGATTTTGGTCTTTTGAAAAATTATCTGTTTTTCTTGCAGTAGACTCCAAGAGCTCAAAGGGCTGTTCTAAACCCTACTTCAGAGTGAGATAACATAACCATAGATTTAGGTGGGAAGCTGGGTTAAAGCCAGAGAACAAAGTTTGAGAGTGGCCCTTTTAAGAAGATGATGATATTGGATTTGTATCCCGCCATATACTCTGAATCTCAGAGTCTCGGAATGGTGACAGTGTTCCTTCTAAGCTGAGTTAGTGTGAGCTAGCTCACAGATTTTCAGCCTCCAGCTCACATGTTTTTGTCTTAGCTCAAGAAGGATGAGCCCAGAGCAAAACAGGTTTCTTACCTGTAACTGATGATCTTCGAGTGGTCATCTGTGCAGTCACACTGATGGGAGAAGGCGCCTATGCCGATCACGATTGGTAAACTTCAAAGCTGCAGATTTCCGCGCCCATGTCACAGTGACCCCTGCTCCATGCTGGGGGGAGGGCTGTGGAGAGGCCGAACAGTAAGGCCCGATACTGATAATGCGCAGTCCCGATGGCAAATCTGAGAAATTTCCTGTGGGATGGGTGAATACTTATATGAAAATAAGTGTCCTGTAAATCCAGCGTGGCCATCCAATCTCCTTGGTTTAGCAGAGGGAGTATGTTTGGCAAGGAGGTCATCCTGAATTTGTGGTGTGGGATGAATAGATTTAGACCTCGGAGGTCCATGACTGAACGCAGGCCTCCGTCCTGTTTCAAGATTGCAAAATAACGGGAATAAAAACCTAGTCCCTCTTGGTTTGTTGGGACAGGTTCTATGGCATTTTTGCAAAGGAGCGAGTGTACCTCTTCTCGAAGAGTGGGAGAAGGGCTGGTGTAGACGAATGTTGGACGAATGTTGGAACTGTTGGCTCCTGGTGGAATTCTATCATATAACCCCGCCGGATTACCGATAGGACCCACTGGTCTGTAGTTATTCTCGACCATGCCTGGAAGAAGGGGAAAAGGTGGGTATGGTCCGAAGCCGGAGGGGGGGATGGGGAACAGGGGAAAGGACAGTCAGAGTCCCTGCTTGGGTTGTCTGTTCCCTTTTTGGTGAGACAATTGTGTTGAGGTCAGGGAGTATTTGGATTTTGAGTTGTAAGGAGGCTTAGAGAAGGGTGTAGTGCTCGTAGGCCTCCACTGTTGCTCCCCTGTTGGTTTAGGGAACGACTTCTTGTTCCACGGTTTAGGCCAAGGGCGTTTGTTTTGTGATCGGGATGAGATGGGAACTCCCAGATTTCTGGAGGTCCTGATGCTTTTGTCCATCTCTTGCAACACAGAGTCCGTGTTGGCACTAAATAAGCCGTTCTTGTCAAAGGGCAAATCCTCAATGTAGGCTTGAGTATCTGGTTGCAGTGCAATGGACCTTAGCCATGAATGTCTTCTCAAGGTGATAGCTATTGTAAGAGTTTTTGCTCCTATGTCGCCCGAGTGCTTGGCTGAATTTAATTGCTGTTTGGCCAATAACATGCCTTCTTTTTGGATCTTCTTGATCGCATTCCTACTCTGCTCTGGGAGACCTGGTAGTATAGTTGACAGTTGGTCCCATAAAGCGTATTGCTATCGCCCCATGCAGGCTGAATAGTTTGCCATCTTCAGTCCCAGCGAGCCCGCCGAGTAGATACGTCTTCCCAAGTTGTCCAGTTTCTTGCCTTCCTTATCTGGGGGGGCAGCATGCATTTTCCTACCTTTCGATGAAGATGCTACCACTACCGAGTTCGGTTTTGGGTGATTAAAGAGGAAGTCCGCTGTGGATTCTTGTATCCTATACATGTGATCAAGTCTGCGTGACGAAATAGGCGTGGACGCAGGCTTGTCCCATGACGCTTTTGCTTTGTGCAACATCACTGTGGTTAGTGGAAGAGCTATAGCTGTGGATGTGTCCATTTGAACGATGTCTGTGACATCGGGTTGAGGCTGGACTGTGGGAAGGGATAGGGACTGAGCCATTTTTTTTATAAGGTCCCATAAGACTTTAGGTCCTCCGAAGGATAGGTTGCTCCTCGGTGACTTTGTACGAAGGTGATGGCTCCTCTGGAGATGATAACGCTCCTTGCTCCTCCGGTATCGAACCTTCAACCGACCTCGGGGAACCCGCAGGCGATTCTGAATGTTCAGAGGGTAGTAATGGTCGGTCTGAAACTGATTCCAATAGTGTAACCTGTTCCGGAGCCGGAGGGTGCGGAGAACCTTTCCTCTTCTTGGAGGGTTCTTCCTCCGGAGTTTGGATACCGACGCGGATGGGGCTCGCTTCGGAGGTCTGTAGGACGTCCTAGATCTGCAGGATGCTTCTGAGTATTGGTCCCACTCAGCCTGACGCGGGGGAAACCATGGAAAGACCAACGGCATCAGGCAGGATCCATACAAATATTGCCATTGGCGTTGATCCCATGGCAATGGAGGTGGTACCCGTCGAGGTGGAGAGCCTTCGCTCGGTCTTGCTCTAGGCGAGCGGCTGTACGGGGATCTTTATCTGGTTCCTGAGAGCGACGTCGACGCCGAGGGCTTCGAGATCAGTCTCGTTGAGAGCTCCTGGAGTGATCTCGTCTAGGGCTCCTGGATCTACCTCTTGGACTCTGGGAGCGACCCCGACGAGAACTTCGGGATCGACCTCAATGAGGGCTTCCCAATCGATCTCGAGGGCTTCAGGACCCAGGGGTTTCCACTCTGATGTGAATGAGCTCAGGGGGACTGTCTTCTGCACCGGAGCGCTGTGCGAGGTCCAGGTCGGAGTCGGACGAGATGGCAATCTGTGTCGACATGGAAGCGAGCATCGGTGGGCTTAACCGACGGCCCTGGTGAGGCGAAAAGCTTCAGCGGTGGGACAATCCGAGCCGTCGGGTCCGATGGTGACTTCGGTGAGGAGAGAGGAGCGGTCTTGCTGTGTTTCAGCTTATCTGCCTTCTTTCTCTTTTTCACTTCCGAAGGAGCCCCTTTATCCTCCCTAGACCTCTTTGCAGGTGTGGAGGAGTCCGACGTAGAAGCCGAGCCCGCTCTCTTAGTGGGGCGATCGGTGTCAGAGGGGGGTCTGTCGGTATCGACGGACTCCGATGTCGACTGTTTGTGGGCTCGCTCCGCTAGAGCCGCCATCTTCCTAGGGGACAAAGCCTGTTCCATCAGAGCAGCTGCAAGACGGGCCGCCAGATTTTTCTTAGTTTGCTTCGAAAATCTGGCACGATGGGTACACGAGTCCGGTCTGTGAGCCTCCCCGAGGCAGAGTAAACAGAGAGTGTGGCCGTCTGGTGGGGCAATTTTGCTGCCGCACTTAGCACACCTCTTAAAAAATCCCCAACGCTTTTCCATGCGAGGAAAAGGGGGGGGAGGAAAGCAGGAAAAACAGGGAAAAAATGCCTCTTTCCTCCCCACTTCCACAGACGATAGGAACAAAACAACAATGATGAAAAAAGGTTTTAAGCAGTCTCTGGAAATCCGAAGAAGTTCTAACAATAGAGAAAGTTCACCGACCGTAGCGATGATCAACTGATCCAAGCGGCAGTCAGAAGAGAACTGGCGGGATCCCGCTCCCGTCTCAGTGAGTCCACTCCCGTCTCAGTGAGCATGCGCAGTGGGGCTTCTGGGCATGCGCACTGGGACGTGGGCGCGGAAATCCGCAGCTTTGAAGTTTACCGATCATGATCAGCATTGGCGCCTTCTCCTATCAGTGTGATGCACAGAGACCACGAAGAAGATCAATAATTTATGCAGTAGCTCATAACTTTAATGCCAGTAACTCACAACTTTAATGCCAGTAACATACAAAGTAGAATTTTTGCTCACAAGACGCTGCAGCTTAGAGGGAACATTGGTCACAATCTCCTTTACCTTCCCCTTCCCCCCACAACAGACCCCCTGTGAGGTAGATGGGGCTGACAGAGCTCTGCCAGCAGCTGCACTTTCAAGGACAACTCCTATGAGAGTTGTGGCTGACCCAAGGCCATTCCAGTAGCTGCAAGTGGAGAAGTGGGGAATCAAGCCCAGTTCTCCCAGATAAGAGTCGGGACACTTAACCACTACACCAAATTGGTTCTCAACAACGACCAACAAAGTTTAATTCTGGGTATACACTTTTGTGTGAAAGACAGATGGACCAAAAGTGAGATGGACAAACATAGGAGGTACATCCCTTTGACACAAGGGGAGTAAGGACCATTTTTGGCCGATTCCATCGGGGGATAAGTTGAAGGAAGATGCTTAAACACCTGGGCTTCATTTTGATGACCTGACACCATTACCTTGTGGCTAACAAAGAGTGGGCAACCTGAACAAAGACCCAAGGGAGGAGAAAGAGATTAGATTTATACCCTGCTCTTCATTCAGATTCTCAGAGGGGCTTACCCTTCCCCTCTCAACAACACTCTGTGAAGTAGGTGGGGCTGAGAGAGCTCTTTCAAGAACTGCTCTTGAGTGAACAGCTCTGAGAGAACTGTGACTGGCCCAAGGTCATCCAGGAGCTTGCATGTGGAAGAGTGGGGGAATCAAACTCGGTTCTCCAGATTAGAGTCCACTGCTCTTAACCACCACCTCAAACAGACTGACTGTGAGAACATTGTGATTTTAAGCCCTTTTCAGATGTTATGTTCTTTTGCACTGTAATTTTAAGAGTAAATGGCCTACCCAAAGCTAACAACAATATCTAGAGGAGGGACTGCATATAAGTACCTTTACTCTGTATGCCTGCTGGATCTGTTGCTGTGAAAAGTAAGCATTTTCCTTGCAATCAACTGTCAAGCATTGTTTAATCTCTCTTCTATTGTATGAATAAAGCCAATATATTATAGAGATGTTACTAACTCTAAATTAAACCTGGGCACATCAAAGTAGAAATGTAGAGACAGATCTTTCGCGCCTCTTTCACTTTCACTAACAAATGCAGGAATTTGCTCTTTGAAGATAAGGCCTCCAGGGACAGTTTCCCAGGCTAGTTCTGGACCCGGGAAGAATAACCACAGGGAAGATAAGGAAGTTACTGTGTGAACTTTCACATGTGAATGCAGGCCTGTTTAGAATGTGTAACAATGTTTAGAGAACCTTTGATGTGCCATCTTTAAGTATGCATTCCACTGTTACTTTGTATCAGTTCCAATACCTAGCTCAATAGAGCCACATGGATTATCAATAAACCATACCTTGTTTCAACTCAAGGACTGGTTCTGTTGAAATTTGCATGCTTGACATCAGCTTCCTACTGCGAATGGTCAGAAGTTTGCCCTCCATAGCTATGTGATGCCCCACTTAAACACATTTGTAAAAAGATACCAAAGGTAGTTTGCCAACTAGGGCTGTCACGGATTTGGGAGGCATTCCAGGGATTGGAGGGGATGTCATGCAACATGCTGATGTCACCTGGAAGTGACATCGTCATGCCAGTGATACCAAGGACGATCCTCTGGTTTAAGAATGAGAAGCCATTTTGGATCAGGCCAATGGCCCATCCAGTCCAACACTCTGTATCACACAGTGGCCAAAAAACCCAAGTGTCATCAAGAGGTCCACCAGTAGGCCAGGACACTATAAGCCCTCTCACTGTTGCCCCTCTCAAGTACCAAGAATACAGAGCATCACTTGCCCCAGACAGAGTTCCAACAATATGCTGTGGCTAATAGCCACTGATGGACCTCTGTTCCATATGTTGATGTAATCCCCTGTTGACACCATTTATGCTTGTAGCTGCCACCACCTCCTGTGGCAGTGAATTCCATGTGTTAATCACCCTTTGGGTGAAGAAGTACTTCCTTTTATCTGTTCTAACCCGAAACTCAAAGCTAACACTAGAACTAAGCTCTTGCTACAACAGACTAAGATGACTTCTCTTCTGGAGCGGCTTTGGATGTAGTTTCATTGTCAAAATAAGTTGTGCAATCAGCTGCGCAGCACAATATGCTTCAAGAAAGAGACGAGAGGGACCTGAGATGGTTCCTCTGTAGAGGGCAGAAGGCAAGGCAGGCTTAGGCTTGCCCTGAATAATACACATTGGGGTTGTTTTGATAGTTGGCTGGGGTTATCAGAAGTCAGGAGGCCAGGGAAATGAACACATGGTGTTTACAGCTACTCTGTCCCTTCAAAACGGAGGCAGGCAGATTCAGGCAGATACAAACTCTCAGGGCTTTTTTTGGAGCACGAACTCCTTTGCACATAAGGCCACATACCCCTGATTCAGCCAATAATCCAAGAGTTTACAGTATGCCCTGTAAGCTCTTGGAGGATTGGCTACATCTGGAGAGTGTGGCCTAATATGCAAAGGAGTTCGTGCTCCAAAAAAAGCCCTGTAAACTTTTCAGGCGTAAAACCAGCTTGCCCAATATCAGTAGGCCATATTCTGAACTCGAAGGGAGAGGGAGACAGCTCAGAACTTCTAGTACAGGAAATGGTTTTTGTGCCTCCTTCCTCCTCACACAAGCCTTATATACATTTCTGTGAATGCCTGTAAAACCCATGTATAGCACACACAAGAATTCCCTTTGTGCATGCACTGATGTGACATTAATTTGTACTGGGAACCCAGCAACACCATGCATTGAGATTTTATGCTACCCATGATGCTCCTAATATGCACAGTTGCCATGTTGTTTGGACAGGGGCAATGCACATATGTCCGGTACAGGTCCTGGACAAGGATCCGTTTCAAATTCTTACTCTGAATACACTTTGCTGATTTTCCTAATAGTATTATTGTTGCTGATGAAGAGCCAGTCATCCAGATAGTCATATTTACCCTCATATATTCATACCTGCATTGTAATATGCAGGGATGGAATTCTAGCAGGAGCTCCTTTGCATATTAGGTCACACGCCCCTGTTGCAGCCAATCCTCCAAGAGCTTACAAGATTCTTTTTTGTAAGCCTTTAGAGCATTGGCTGCAACAGGGATGTGTGGCATAATATGCAAAGCAGCTGATACGTATCTATACCTAGAACTATGCTAACACTTGTATCTATAATGTTATTAATTACCAACCCATATATGTATCCTATGTAAGTTTGTTGTCTATTTATGTACGAGAACACTGGTGAGAAGGAAGGCCACTGTGGAGGGGAAATCATGGTGGGAAGCTCAGGCCTAATCTCGTCTCTCTAGTAACAGAAGATAGGTAGATATACCAACTGAAGATGTCTGTGAATTGGAATGCAACCTTGATGGAGAGTAACACTACAGCCTGAGAAAATAATTCAAAGACTTTTGAGCAGGAGGTTTTAGGCGAGAGGAATGATGAGCCATTAATCTGTAACCTATATTTAGCTTTAAGTTTTCAGTCTGGCAAAGCAGTAGCCTATACATGCTACAAGTGATTGCTATGTGTTTCTTCATTAAGGCTTCTTCCGCAATTACTCAAGAAGTCTCATGACAGATTCTGGGCAAAACCTTACAACATATTTTATATGCATGTAGAGTTTCAATACATGCAAACCTGGCAAACCCAGCAGTTGGTTCACTTGCATGCAAAATATATGCTTTGCCTCTATTCAAGTAATACGGAAACTGTGTGTATTGAGAGCATTGTGGGAAGCACGTGTCACCAATACATGCAGCCATGATGTTCCTGGCACACATTAGCCCTGAAAACATGTACAGCTGAACACACAATGTTGACCCTCCCGTTATGTAGACACTGGTCCCAAGTTTCATTTTGGGGTGAAAGTGTGTTGGCTATTCCTTATGGAACAGAACAAATTTTATGGAACAGTATTGGTCTTAAAGGTGCCACTGGACTCAACATTTGTTCTACTGCTTAGACCAACATGCTGCCACCTGGCTCTATCTTTATGGAACAGATGTATGGGTTCTTTTCCTAGCAGGAGCTCCTCTGCTTTTTAGGCCATGCCCCCTTGAGGTAGCCAATCCTCCTGGAGCTTACAGTAAGCCCTGTACAAAGAGCCCTCTAAGCTCTTGGAGGATTGGCTACATCAGGGGGGCATGGCCTAATATGCAGAGGAGCTCCTGCTAGAAAAAGAGCCTTAATTTCACTGCATAATGCATACAGCGCTAGAGAGCCAGCATTTTGTATGTCAAGGGTGAAATGTCTTTAGCTGGTGGTTTGGTTTACTTCTGTTGTGCTAAAGAGGCTAACTCACAGGAATAATTTCTTCTTTCCGCATGAGAGGGTGAATTCAAGATGGTTCCTGCAGTGTTCTTATTAATCACAGCCTTTTCTGCAGAGGACAAAAATCCTGCACATGCTGGGCGAGATTTAAATTGCTGATGAGCATCAGTCGGGTTATGAAATGTTTGGAAACAAGCTAATGGATTCAATTTTAGGTTCTCATCTCTATCAGAACATCTGTTTTTACCATGGGAGCAGCAATAACAACAACGAAAGGAGTTACGGTGTCTATTTTGTTCCCTTGAGATTGCTTTCAAACTGAAATGCTGAAATGTTACGAGGATGAAATGCAAGACAGAAGATCTTTTCAGACATTACAATTACGTGTGATGGAAGCCTACCAGCTGGGCGTAAGATCCTCTGGATAGGCAGGGTAGCTATGTTGTATGAATGGGTCAGTGTGAACATATGAACATATATGAACATATGAAGCTGCCTTATACTGAATCAGACCCTCCATCCATCAAAGTCAGTATTGTCTTCTTAGACTGGCAGCGGCTCTCCAGGGTCTCAAGCTGAGGTTTTTCACACCTATTTGCCTGGACCCTTTTTTGGAGATGCCGGGGATTGAACCTGGGACCTTCTGCTTCCCAAGCAGACGCTCTACCACTGAGCCACCGTCCCTCCCCTAGTGTATTTACCCCTTCTTTCTTTCTCCAATGTTTTCCTAAGACTCTAGAACAGGGGTCCCCAACCCCCAGGCCACAGACCAGTAGCGGTCTGTGGCCTCTTAACAACTGGGTCATGGAGCAAGGCAGAGCAGCCCCGCCACCCCTTCCGCCCAGACCAGGTGGGCGAAAGAGGCAGCACGGCCTCACTGAAGCACCACCTCTTTCATCCGCCTGGGTCCCAGGAGGGCTGAAGGGGCAGCACGGCAGTGACCTTCACCCACCACTCATTTTCAGACCCCCAAAGAGGGGCAGGGAGGGGTCTGAGGGCAGCCTGGGGCGGCAAAAACCCCAGCACCCCCCTCCCCCAAGTCTGTGGAAAAATTGTCTTCCACAAGACCTGTCCCTGGAGTGAAAAAGGTTGGGAGCCACTGCTCTAGAATACAAGAACATAAGAAAAGCCATGCTGGATCAGGCTAATGGCCTATCCGGTCCATTGCTCTACCTCACAGTGGCCAAAAAACAAGGTGCCATCAGGAGGTCCACTAGTGCGGCCAGTACACTAGAAGGCCTCCCACTGTGCCCCCCCCCAAAGCACCAAAAATACATCACTGCCCCAGACAGAGAGCTCCACCTATACCCTGTGGCTAATAGCCAATGATGGATCTCTGCTCTATATGCTTATCCAATACCCTGTTGACGCCATCTATGCTTGTAGCTCCCATCACCTCCTGTTGCAGTGAATTCCACGTGTTAATCACCCTTTGGGTGAAGTACTTCCTTCTATCCATTTTAACCTGACTGCTCAGCATTTCACCCTTGACTCTGAGACCTGCTGCCTGTCCCTCGTCTTGTTACAGCCATTTCTGCCACTCACACCACAACACTGTTTTTGAAACGAGGTACTTACCTAACTACTCCTAACTATTCCTTCACAGAAAGGCAAAAGATGTAGCCGGAACTCCTTTGCTTACTAGGCCATACACCCCTGATGTAGCCAATGCTCCAGGAGCTTACAGTAGGCCCTGTACGAAGAGCCTTGTAAGCTCTTGGAGGACTGGCTACATCAGGGAGGTGTGGCCTAATATGCAAAGGAGTTCCTGCTACAAAAAAAATCTAATGAAATAAATAAAAAAAAAAGTCTATTGTTCATGCAAACTCTTCTCAATCCAGCTACAATTCTAAGGGCTATTATTCATACAAAAAACACACCCACATCCCACAACATCCCTGACCTTTCTACCCTTCCTTGAGGGAAGTCAGGGCTGTGTACAGGGCCTCCCCTCTTCTGCTTTATCTGCTCATCAACCCCCTGAGGTAAATTAGGCTGAGCAAGACTGGTCCAGGAAACTTCACAGCTGAGCGGGGATTTGGACCACAATCTCCCCAGACCCAATCACATACTACACCATACTGGCTTTCTGTATATACAGGGTTTTTGATAGCAAGAACTCCTTTGCATATTAGGCCATGCCCCCTGATGTAGCCAATCCCCCAAGAATGTATAGAGCTCTTAGTACAGGGCCTCCTGTAAGCTCCAGGAAGATTGGCTACATCAGGGGGTGCAGCTTAATATACAAAGGAGTTCATGCTACCAAAAAACCCTGGTTATGTTCTAGAAGATTAAAGTTTTGCTTACACTTTTAAACAGGAACTGCCTTTTCAGCTCTATGGGTCCAGCACAACCCATGCCCCCCCCTTTGGGAATCAGGCAAGGGGAGGGGGCATACCTCAGGGGAGATTCCTGAATCCCTGATAACCTGGTGGCAGCAACAAGGACCCCTTCTTTGTGGCAGCTGAGGCGCCCTCCCTCCCCTTGCCTGGCGGCCTGAGGGGAAGTGGTGCCGCTCAGGCTCCCCCCACTACCTCTTTCCCTGCTGCCGGCAAAGATGGCCCTCACTGCTGTAGGGCATTCAGCAATTCAGGAAGCCCACCCCACCCCAGTGGTGGTGAGGGCCCCATCTTTGCCGGGGGTGGGGAAGGAGCCGGCAGGGAGAGCCAAAGCAGTCCCACTTTCCCTCAGGCTGCTGGGTGAGGACAGGGGGGCAGTGCCACTGCTGTAGCTTTCAGGGACCACCCAGCTCAACTGATGTGCCTCGTTCCCTTGCTAGCTGGTCACGTAAGCTATGCTGTCTGCGCATGTGCAGGTTGGACTTTTTAGTTGGGGGGGGTATTTTTAAAAACCCAATGTTGTTTCTGTTTTTTGATTTTTCTGCACACCTGGGGAGTGTCAAGTGCCCTGCCAATATGGGGTTAAAACTGAAGGTTGTACTACTAGCCAAAACGTTTCTTTTCTGGAATGCCTTTTCCCACTCTCTTATCTGCCTTTCGTTTTCTCAGTATTGTGCAGCCTTTTGCCCCTGTTGTTTAGACGTAGCAGGAACTGCCTTAACCGCGACAATGCTTTGGGATCGCAGCTTTGGGAATGAGTGTTGAATACCAATATTGTTCTCAAAGTAAAGTTACCATGGGAAGTATGGGAGGGAGCTTACAAGCATCTTTTACTGATTGTTGTAATCGTTTAAGATTGCTTCTATGCCAATTCATGCCAGTTCTAACTCGGACCTAGTCCGGGCTGGTTACCTACCTGAAGCCTTGCGTCACGTATAGGCTTCTGAAATCCCCCGCCTGGGTGGGGGCCCCCTGATTTGGAGCCCCCTCCCCCTGCTCGCCAAAAATCCAGAAAGCGAGGGGGGGGAATGGCGGCCCTTCCCACGCAGTCTAGTTCCCAGCAGCTTCTCCTCTCCCCTTCCCACTGATCCCCGATGCTTCTCCTCCTCCCTTCCTTTCCCTTCTCACCTCAGATCTCAGCAGCTTCTCCTTGCCCCTCCCCTTCCCACCCAGCTCCATCACAGCAGCCAGAGCTTTCCCAGGCTGCTTCCTGCCCCATCCCAAAGGACCATGTGCCTTTGCACCTCCGGAGGTGGTGAAAGGCTTCAACTTTCTGTGTCTGTGTCTTTGTTGCTGTGAAGAAGCTGGCTGGTGAGTAGAGAGGCCAATCCCCTACATCAGATTTGCAAGAAGGGGGGTGGGGTGGAGGAGAGGGAAACGTCTTCATTATTCCCTATGTGGAGATCGTTTCTCATAGGGTATAATGGGGAATTGATCTGGAGGCTTCGGGGGCTCTGGGGGAGCTATTTTTTGAGGTAGAGGCACCAAATTTTCAGTATAGTATCTAGTGCCTCTCCCCAAAATACCTTCCAAGTTTCAAAACGATTGGACCAGGGGGTCCAGTTCTATGAGCCCCAAAAGAAGGTGCCCCTATCCTTCATTATTTCCTATGGAAGAAAGACATTTAAAAAGGTGTGCTGTCCCTTTAAATGTGATGACTAGAACTCCCTTGGAGTTCAATTATGCTTGTCACACCCTTATTCCTGGCTCCACCCCCAATGTCTCCTGGCTCCACCCCCAAAGTCTCCTTGCTCCACCCCCAAAGTCCCCAGATATTTCTTGAATTGGACTTGGCAATCCTAGTCACATAGCCGGGCCTAACAGGGCCTTCTACTGGCTACCACCACTCTGGTAAGGGGGAGGAC
This sequence comes from Heteronotia binoei, assembly GCF_032191835.1. Lineage (NCBI taxonomy): Eukaryota > Metazoa > Chordata > Lepidosauria > Squamata > Gekkonidae > Heteronotia > Heteronotia binoei. The sequence goes on along the minus strand of NC_083242.1, from coordinate 19,515,345 downwards.
CCAGAGTACCCAACCACCCCTGTATCTTCCTCATTAATAGATACTTCCAAACTGTGACCAAGGAGACGTGAGGACCCAAGGAGTATAACAACAACAGTTTATTTACAGCGCTCAAATAATAAGTGGGTGACAAAGATTTAGTGCAAAAGGGAATATGAGAACAGTAAAGATTGGTGCAAAGAAACAAAAGCCCTGACACATTTAACTATACAGTCCCTACTTTACTAACAAATACTTATCCCTTGCCTTGGATGAGGGATCTTTCCCCTGCTACAAGCTCTCTAGGCACAGCCTGCCTCCAGCTCAGCCTTCCAGGAAAAGAACACACCCTGCCTGGGCTTGGCCCTTTTATGTTCTCTTCCCAGGCCCCACCCTCTCTAGGCCAGGTTCCCTCCAAAAACCTTGCCACCCAATCAGAGGGAGAGAAGGGATCCTGGGAAATGTAGGCTTTTTGGTATAACTCCGAGGCAAGCTTCTCTGGGGGCTGCAGGCCTCACTAGGCCCAGGATCATGACACCTTGAATAATGGAATCCTTCTGAAACAAATGGACTGTTTATTGAGTGAACAGGAGGGACGCCTGACAGGAAGTATTCCAGGTGTGCAGAGAAATCTGTTTAGCCACTGTATGGTCCCAATATGAGGGAATAAGTATCTGCACAGAGGGGCCATTTGGCTATTAGTTATACAGATATATGATTAAAGCAGTCTCGGGAACATACCTGTGAAAACCAAGCTGGCATTTTCAAGTTCTTCTTGTGGAACCTTGAAGCTGAAAGACTCGTTGTAGAAGGGGTCGATGGTCCCTTTGATGAAAGAGGTCTTTTTTGTTTTGGCCAGCTTCAACCCATGGACAAGCTGGATTTTCACAAAGGGATCTGGATGGAAAAGATGCACAATTCCAAATTTACTACTGTGATTTGAACAGTCAGTTATGTAGCAGAGGAGGAGAGTCCGGGAGAAATTTCTGGCAACTGAGTAAGATCTGAGCTGAGCTTCTGTTTCCTTTCCTGCATTTGATGAGGCCAGAGGCATGAGGCTTTTGTAAGAGCCGAAGGGCACAAGTCAAAGGACCCCTGGCTCTTGGCGTATTGTCACAGCCTAAGCAAGCTTAGCAACTAGTACTGATTCCTCACTTGCAGTTGCTCTGTCTCTCAGCTTCTGCTTTCCACGGTTCATGCAAAAGACTCCCCACCAGCTGCTGTACAGGTGCATTTTGATCCATGGCTCCCTCCAATTTCTCCTGAGGCTTCCTGATCTCCAGAAAACAAGATCATGAAGCCTGGGGGGGAAACTGGAAGGAGCCACGGGTCAAAATACACCTGCTCAGCAACTGGTGGGGAATCGATGGCTTGAGCCACAGAAAGCGGAAGCCTGGGGGTGAGGCAACTGTTAGTGAGGAATCAGTCTTGATTCAGTACTAACCCAGAAGGGAATATTTTTGTCTTTGTGGATCTTTTTTTTTTTTGTAAGCTGCTTTTAGTCCCTGACAGAAAGGAAAGTCGGATAGAAATACTTTAAAAAAAGACTTCCCTATTGCAAATAAAGGAGAATGTGATCTTCAGTGATGCACACTGTCCAAATAGTATAAAGGTGGCCAAACTGTGGCTCAGAAGCCACATGTGGCTCTTTCATACATATTGTGTGGCTCTCAAAAACCCCACCATCCCACTGGTTGGCTTGAAGAAAGCATGTGTCTTTTTAAATCACTTCTCCAAATTAAGCCACCTGGTGGCTTGGAGAATCTATTTAAAGTTTAAGTTGCTTTATTTCCACCTCTCCCTCCCTACCTATTTCCTTCCTTCCTTCCTTCCTTCCTTCCTTCCTTCCTTCCTTCCTTCCTTCCTTCCTTCCAGTCAGCAGCATGAAGAATGCGTTTAAAGTTGCTTTCTTTTCACCTCTACTTCCCCCCATCTATTTGCTTTTTTTTCACCTTTCCTTCCTGTATCGTGGCTCTCAACCATCTGATGTTCATGTCTTGCGGCTCTCAAACATCTGACATTTATTCTATGTGGCTCTTAAGTTAAGCAAGTTTGGCCACCCATTATATACTATGGGCAGGTACAATCTGATCCAAACTAAAAAAACAAAAAACCTCCCATTTGAGCTTCAATTTCAATGAGGAGGGATTTTCACTGAGGTGAAGGTGGAAGAAGAGGAGGAGAAGAATTGGCTTTATACTCTGCCCTTCACTACCTGAAGGAATCTTGGGAGTGGCTTACAATCTCCTTCCCTTCCTCTCCCCACAACAGACACGCTGTGAGGTAGGTGGGTCTGAGAGAGCTCTTTCAAGAACTGCTCCTGAGAGAACAGCTTTTTCAAGAACTGTGACTGACCCAAGATCACTAAACAGTCACATCGGCTCCAATAATAATATGAAGAGTTTGGATTTATACCCCGCCCTTTCCTTGGGAGTCTCAGAGCGGCTTATAATCTCCTTTTCCTCCTCTTCAATAGATACCCTGTGAGACAGGTGAGGCTGAGAGAGCTCTTCAAGAACTGCTTTTGAAAGGATCAGCTCTGAGAGAACTGCGACTGACCCAAGCTCACTCAGCTGGCTGCATGTGGAGGAGAAATGGGGGAATCAAACCCGGTTCTCCAGATGAGAGCCTGCTACTCGTAACTACTACACTAAACTGGCATAACTCTGGCGGGATTGTTTCCAAAGGTGTGTTTCCATTGCATCAGTTTCTTTTAAAATGTAAAAAGATTTTTGCAATAACAGTCCCAGAATGTAGCCATGTTGGTCTGCAATAGAGGAGCTAGTCAGAGTCCAGTTAGCACCTCAGAAATCAACAAGATTTTTTTGGGGGGTGGGGAGGTGGTATGAGCTTCTGAGAGCCTTAACTCCTGATAACTCATACTCCAAATATCTTACTGGTATCTCAGACGATACTGGACTCGAATCTAGCTGGAATAATTGTGAAATCACACCAAACAAAACCATTTTCTTCTGCCATCCGTCTCACCCAACTTCATTTGGCTGTTTTTTACCTCACGAAACCTTTGTCAGTTTGGGGTGTGTGTGTGTGTGTGTGGAAATTGAATATTGGAATCCTCTGTACGCAAGAGAGGCTTATCTGTCAATCCTTGCCTAGCCTGCTGGGCACATAGATGGAAAATCCAAGATACCTTAAGGCCTCATACTTCAGCAAGGCAGGCGGATGTCGAGAACAGCCTGCTTCCAAGCATTCTTAGAATCCCTGCATGAGTCATTTCGGCTTCTCAGCAGCAGAGGTCAAAATGTACCCTGTTTTGCTTTCAGCCAAGAAGAATTCAATGCTGGCCTTATAAAGAGGGGCCTCGTCGAGACAGCAAATATTCGTCAATAGGAACAGCAAGTGACAGGAACAACAACAAAATAATGCCCTGGCGGAAGGAGAAAGACGGAGGGCCCGTTCACACAACCCCTCTCTTCTGAACAGCCCCCCATTCTTCCAGAGTCATCATCATAGACCTTTATTGGCATTAATATAAGGATACAGTATACTTTAAAACCAGCAGTGACACTATAGAATATAATAAAAATTATATAATATAAAACCAGCAAAAGTTAAATGACATAAAATATAATAAAAATATAATATAATAAAAAACCAGCAAAAGTTAAATGGCATAAAATAGCTGTGGGCTATGCATGAGTAAAAGCCTCTCTGATTTGGATCGCAACCTGTAAAAAACAAGCAACGTGAGTAGTGACAAAGTTGTGTTTCCCGTGGAGTAAAAAGCGGACCTTGGCATTATCAGAAAGGCCTTGATGGTCAGAGAGCAGAGCATCTAGGTATTTTGCTCGTGGGCTGCTATAGAAAGGGCAGTCCAGAAGAACATGAGGGACCGTTTCGATGACTCCTTGGCTACAAGGGCATCGTCTAAGATTGCAGGGGATTCTGTGGTATCTTCCGGAGAGGATGGCCGATGGTAGTGCATTAAATCTAGCCAGCATGAGTGCTCTTCTTTGGTGAGGATCAGTTAAAAAGAGGAAATAGGGAGCTAAAAGCCCAGGAGTCTGGGATAGACCCAGATAGCCCGGGGAGCAAGTTTTCCGAGCTGCCTCAGTTAGACGTTGCAACTGGATGTCTAGTAATCTGCGTTTGATGGATTGAAATACCGCAGGAGCAGAGGATAGGTAAAATGCATCCAAGGAAATTCCTATGGATGTGATTTTCTTTTGGATCAGGGTCAACCATTTGGATGCACGATGGTCCATCAGCATCAAAAAGGTGAAAGAGTTCTGATAAGAGTTAAATAAAAGACGCAGCCAAAACTTAAAGGTCAAAAGCCAGGCGCGAGTTTCCAGCAGCAACAGTCCAATTTCCATGCAAATTGCAGCATAAGGAACACAATTGGGTAATCCCAGTATTTTCCTCAAAAAGAAGGATTGCAGGCCTTCAGTGGTGCAATCGAAGGCACTGATCCATATGGGAGCAGCATATAAGAGTTGGGGGCTAGATTTCGCACTGAAAGCTCTTAGGGCGATGGGGACATATTGGTTCCCTTTGAGATAGAAAAAACAGGCAATAGCCAAGGCACTAGTTCTTGCCACTGTTAGAGCATACTTACGATGGGCTGCCCAGCTCCCATTGTAGGAAAAATTAATCCCCAGATATTTGGTAGTTTTGACCTGTTCAATAGGGTTACCCTGGACTGACCATAGTTGTTGCTTCCAGGATTTAGAGAAAACTAAAATCTTTGTTTTCCCATAATTCAGGGTTAACTCGTTATTATTGAGATAGGTCATAACTTGGTATAATAGATGCCTCAATCCAATTTGGGAACATGACAGTAAAATGGCATCATCCGCATATAAAAGGATGGGAATGTGACGGTGAGCAATTTTAGGGGCATGCCCATCGATTGCATATAAAACAGGGGCTAGATCGTTTAAAAAAAGATTAAAAAGTGCTGGGGCAAGGATACAGCCCTGTTTCACACCCTTACAAATTGGAATTTCTGAAGTTAGATTTCCCTGAAGATTGTACTTAACTTGACAGCTGGTACGTGTATACAGTTTTTTAATCAAGGTAAGCAATCCAGAGTCAACAGCCAGCCCTCCAGCTTAGACATGGAAGAGGAAGAAATGAGAGATACCATTTCAGAGATACCAAAGCCCAGCAGGAATTTATTTGCACATTAGGCCACACCCCCTGATGTCACCATTACTTCACCCCTGATGCCACACAGGGGGGGGGGTTGTAGATAAAGCCCAGCAGGAACTCATTTGCGCATCAGGCCACACCTCCTGACGCCAAGCCAGCCGGAACTGCGTTCCTGCTCAAAAAAAGCCCTGCCATTTCAGACTTTAGATGGTAAGAGTCACATTTTTATTTCTCCCCTCAAGTGAAAAAAGGAAAAGGGGGGAAAAAGCAACTCTGTGAGAAAGGTGTGATGCATTTCCCACTTAGAAGGAATGATTACTATAGGGGAGCACTGAAAAGTGTAATTACCTCCCTTCCAGCTTGACGTAGCACAGTCTGTTTGCAGCCATTTCAGCAGAGTGAAAGGCCGGAGGTTCACAGATTCACACTTACAGAAGAATAATACAGTAAAATGAGCAGTACCCCTTCCAGCTTGGTCCTTCACGTAAATTTTTTTTAAAAAAAACTTCATGCAAACAGAGACCGACCACAGCAGGCAGAAACTCAGGAACTTGCTTGCAATGGAGGGAGAAAAAACTGGGTCAGGTACGATCCCCCAAAATGTTTTGTGGAACCGAAGAGGCATGAAGGCACCCAGTACAAGTTTGCATTTCCAACTTTCTGTCTTAGAACTACCACACTCCAAATTCTAATTTTAAACAATTACAGGTCTATAGAAAAAGACTCCCATCTTCGAGGGTCAGTTGGCTTCCAGCTGTGACCTGAACCTCCCCAAGGGTGTTGTCTACCTTTTGGGGTGGAGGACAGAAGTTGCCACACCACACAAACAGCCCAGCGTGATGGCATTTGTCAGAGTGTGCTTTACGTTGCCTATCCAAAGCGACTTCGTGATTTGAACATCTGCCTGTCAGTCCTTTCGGAAAGCATCCAAACCTTTCAAGTGTCTGACGCTTCCCATGCGATCAAGCACATCGACAACTTGGCATGCTAATCGCTGCGAAAAAGTGTGAAGCATTACCTGAGCCTTGGCTCATGTCCGTCTGAAGCAGCTGCTTGGCCCTAATAATATCTACGTTTAGTCTTCCTGCGCTGGGAAGGTAGTTCAAGGACAGCAGGAGTTCTCCCAACTCAACTTCGTTCTGCAAGGGAATTAAACACGATGACAAAAAGGACATTTTGAACAAAGGGGAAGCATTGTAAACAATGATCAAGAACCTCCCTCTCTCTTTTTTTTTTAAAATGTGTTTTGTTGTAGTGTGTAAATTAAAAATATTGCCAGATGGAGTTGTACCAGCATCAGGGTACCTAGACTGTCTGGCACCCTAGCCAAGGCTAATTTCTGGCACTGATAATGCCACTGAGTCACATGGAGGCCCCACCCAACTCAGAGACCCCAGAAAGCCAGCGCCCTGGGCAATCACCTAGTTTGCCTTCCCCACCGCACCTCAAAATGGATATTATAGCATTGGAAAAAGTGCAGAAAAGGGCAACTAGAATGATTAAAGGTTTGAAACACTTTCCCTATGAAGAAAGGTTAAAACATTTGTGGCTCTTTAGCTTGGAGAAACGTCCACTGCAGGGTGACATGATAGAGGTTTACAAGATTATGCATGGGATGGAGAAAGTAGAGGAAGAAGTACTTTTTTTCCTCTTTTCATAATACAAGAACTTGTGGGAATTCAATGAAATTGCTGAGCAGTCAGGTTAAAACGGATAAAAGGAAGTACTTCTTCACCCAAAGGGTGATTAACATGTGGAATACACTGCCACAGGAGGTGGTGGTGGCTACAAGCATAGCCAGCTTTAAGAGGGGATTGGATAAAAATATGGAGCAGAGGTCCATCATTGGCTATTAGCCACAGTATATATATATATATGTGTGTGTGTGTGTGTGTGTGTGTGTGTGTGTGTGCGTATATGTATGTATACGTGTGTGTGTATATATATATATATATATATATATATATATATATATATATATATATATATATATATATACACACACATATACATACACACACACACACACACACTGGCCACTGTGTGACACAGAGTGTTGGACTGGATGGGCCATTGGCCTGATCCAACATAGTTTCTCTTATGTTCTTATGTTCACCCCATCTTTGGCTCCAGGCTGCAGAAAAAGTCCAATGTCTGGTCTACACGTGCAGTAGAACAAGGTGGTAAGATGGTAGAATGGACTTCAGAATTCAGATGTAGGGAATCGTTTCCAAATGCAAAAATTCCCTGCAATTTTTTTTAAATTAGCACACCAAGGGGAAAGGCTTTAGCCTTGCTCTACATACACTGTGTTAGATTAATACTTTGTAGGGGAATTATTAACATAAAAGCGTCATCTTCCAATGCCAGCCTATCGCTTCAAAGTTTTGCCAACACATACCTCACAGGGAGCTGGCCATGGTCCTGATCACTGTCTCCACATTTCCACTGCAAACTCAAACCTTGCCTTATCGATAGGGAGTTACTGATATATGCTTTTCCATTTTGATAAGTTTGCCATTATCTACATAATGCGCCTTTGGTTGAGGCAGCGGGCGTCCTTTTTCCAGGAACTATTCCATCAGTTGGCCTCCCTTGTTGGGACATCATGCTTTACAGACTATGGTGCTATCCTATTTATTATCACCATCATTTTGTCTCGGGCCAAAAACTCCTGTATCCTGTGAAATGTGTCCTTCCCACCTGACGATGCACCTTACTTGTTTTATTGTTCTACTGTTTTGATTTGCTAATTTTATTGTATTGCTTTTAAATTTAAATGGTAGGTTTTTTTATTGTTGTTCCGTTCATAGTGCGATCTACCCTGAGCCCGTTATGGGAAAGGGCAGAATATAAGCCAAATAAATAAATAAATATCAGCTCACTGGTGGTAGAAAGTACCATGACATCACAGTCCACTTATGGTGACCCCGTATGGCTTTTAAGGCAAGAAGTGTTCAGAGGTCCTTCGCTGTTGTCTGCCTAGGTGTCCCCACCCTGGTATTCCTTGCAAGTCTCTCATCCAAATGCTAGCCAGGTCCGACAACGCTTAGCTTCCAAGATCTGATGAGACTGGGTTAGCCTGGGCTATCCGGGTCAGGGCCCTTTGCTTCATTGCTGGCTCCCAATGGGTTAGTTTCTTTCACACCTTTGGCATGCAAAACATAAGCCCATTTTAATGGAAGTGAATTTTGTTACTATGCTCAGGGCAGGGTGGCAGTGCAGGGGAATAAAAAAAGACAACTGCAGTTCTGTTCCAAGTAGACAGAAGGCTACAGGCCTGTTGGGGACAGTCTCTCACTTCACCACCAAGAAACAATCCAGGAGCCATGTCCTGCCTCCAGGGTGCTTTTTTTTTGTAGCAGCAACTTCTTTGCATGGCCTTGGGTCATCCGTAGCTCTGGCAGAGGTTGTCATTAAAATGGCAGCTGCTGTGAGAGCCCTCTCCAGCCCCACCCACCTCACAGGGTGTCTGTTTTGGGGGAGGAAGGGAAAGGAGACTCTTCGGAGTGGAGGGCGGGATATAAATCCAATATCATCATCATCTTCTTCTGCATATTAGGCCACACACCCCGATTGTAATTGGTTTTATTACGATTTTATTGTGATTTTATTTCTATTTGCTGTACTCCGCTGTGAGCCCCCAATGGGGGAATGGGTGCAATATAAATAAACAAATAATAAAAAATAATAATAATGATAATGTAGCCAATCCTCCTGGAGCTTACAGGGCTTTTAATACAGGGTCTACCGTAAGCTCCAGGAGGATCGGCTCCATCAGGGGTGTGTGGCCTAATATGCAAAGGAGTTCCTGCTACAAAAAAAAGCCCTGCCCACCTCAGTGAGAGCTCCTGCTAACTGGAGGCAATAGGTACTAACAATGCTTGGTAGCCTGCCTCCTAGAGGCTCTTCCCCACCTCCACTCCCGGAATTCACTGTGCCCTATAAAGATGCCTTAACCAGCTGCTCCTCTCCCTCAGCAACTTCTATCATTACTCAGCCCACCAAAAAAAAAAAACCAAGCCAAGAGCCACACTCTGTCCAAAGGTGCCTTTCTTCATATGGTTCTAATGCCTACAAGCATTCTGGATTCTTTTATCGCAAATTGGCTTTGAAGACTAATTACTCAGAAACAGGATATACCTCTTCTACATAACTAAACTATCTATCAGTACTCTGCCCATGGATAGAAACAGAAGGAGAATTATTTATTTATTGGTTTAGATGGGGGCAGCCAAACTTATTTAACGTAAGAGTAGATGTTTGAGAGCCACAAGACATGAAAGTCAGATGATAGATGGATGGAAGGAACGAAGGTGATGGGGAGGGAGAGGTGGAAAGAAAGCAAGTTTAATTTTGAACACATTCTCCAAGCCGCAGGACTTTGAAAGCCACAGAAGATGTGCGAAAGAGCCACCCCTGCAGTTTGGCCTCCCCTGGTTTAGATCAAGGGTGTCAAACATAGAGCCTACAGGCCAGAATGGCCCATCCAGGGCTCTTATCTGGCCCACAAGCAACTGGTGGAGGGGAAGAAAGACAGGAGGCTGCTTAGGAAGGGGCGAGGGGCATGGGGGCGCATGCAGTGAGGTGTGCCTGGTCAAAGCTGCCAAGAAATGAAAAGGAAATAGCTAAAGGGTGGGGCTAAGAGGCTGAGGTAAAAGAGTGTGGGTAAAATGGCAATGAAGGCCGAGAAAGAAGACCACAGCTCACCAAAGACTGGTGAAGCCACTTCGTGGGAGGGCCGAGTCTACCAGCCAGCACTGCTACCCACCAACCAACTTCATATTTTTTTCAAATGGTGACTATGAGTGGGGTTGGTGAGAGCAGGTGTGCAAGGTGGAAGTTCTCTGACAAAGGGCCAGTGGGAAGAGAGAGAGGAGAAGGGACGGCACACAGACTGGGAACCAACTGGGCTGTTTAGGGCGTGCCGCTGTGAGGGGAAAGACACCCTGGCCTCAGAAACAAGTGGAGGAATGAAGGGGAAAAGGGGCACCTCTGACAGAACTGCACGTCCAAACAGCCATGGAGCGGGGAGCCGGTGTGAGTGTCAGGGCAGGTGGGAGACAATGACCTCCCTTCTCTTCCCCCCCCCCCATATCTTCTCAAGCCTGTGAAGGAAAAGGGATCACAGGAGGATAAAAAGCGCCCCCTGGCAGTTTCTGAAATGGCCTCTCCATCAGGCCTTCCTCTCTGCCCTGCCGCTTCTGCAGGAGGGATGAAAACTTGGGGCGGGGGGACCTGGGAGAGCTAGGTTCTGACCCTCCGTTGTCCTGACCCTGCTGAGTCGGCTGGGGCTGGTATTCAGTCTGGCCCACCTCACAGGGTTGGTGGGGGAGATGGGGCAGTGGAGGGGTGAGTCTGATAAGCCTCTTCAAAATGCTCAGAGGTAGGATAGGAAAAGAGAGGAAACAAAGAGTGAGGGACGTATAGTAGCTGTACTCAACTGCTGAGGCTGGGCATGGGTGTATGTGTGTTAAAATACTACCTTATGAATTTGCAAGGAAGATGACTTATCTCCTAAAAGTGCTATATAAACAAAAAGTAACTAATTTGTATGGAAATTAAGATACCTTCCCCCTTTTATGGTATCCCTTGGGGGGAAACCTAGTCTCGCATATGATTAAATCAATTTTTTGGGGCTGTTGTGCATTCCCTGGTAAATCAACCGCTTTCATTGCTAGGAATCAATTGCTTTTGTTTGTATTTTGAGTAAAAAATAATATTGTTAATTGGTTTGCCCTTTATAAAGTTTATATCTCAGGTGACACGACAAAGTGACCTTTACATGGGCCTGACAAAGTGACATTTATGTCACATCTGGCCCTCGTAAATAAATGAGTTTGGCACTTCAGTTTTAGATATTTATATCTACCTTTTCTCCTCAGCAGGAATCCAAAACAGCTTACAACATTGTTCTTCCTGCCTCAGTTTTGTCCTATTTATTTACTTATTTATTTATTGGATTTATATCCCACCCTCCCCACCGAAGCAGGCTCAGGGCGGCTCACAACAGTCAAGACTAAAACAATCAATAAACACTGGAGTTTTGGCAATTAAACTGATAATAGCAATTAAATAGTTTAAAACAATTTAAAACAGTTTTGGTGCTAGTATTAATTTCAATTTCAATATGTTCAGCAATGTTGGGCGATGTTGGGTGTCCTAACAACCAGGCGGAGGGGTAGTGCGACCTGAGATGACACGGTGATGACACGGTGAATTCCCATAGCAAAGTGGGGATTCAGACCCTGTTCTCCTAGATCTTAGTCCCATAATCTAGCCACTATACCACATTGCCATCACAACAGAGACCGTCCTATTACTGTCTTACACAAACACATACCACCTTCCGACCACCATTAATTACCTTCTCAGGCTATTCACAGGGTGGTGGGGGATGTTAAAGGTCTCATTAATGCTCAAGCAGGGACAACACCCTATTTCATCTGTGCTTTTAGCTTTGAATTGATATGTATTAACCTTAACACTTCATTCTCAGAAGAAGGTAAATCTGATGTCTCAAATGTGGAATTTAAATATGTCTTAATCATGTAATTTAAATACGTTAATTTTCCATTCTTTATTGTGCTTGGGTTAGCTTGTTTTCATAAGATTTTTTTAAGATGTATATTCATATTTATTTGTTTAGTTCAAAATTAATAAAAATATTAAATGCTTCATGAATGACTGCTTGCTTTATCTTTGTGTATTTTAGTATATGTTGGAGCTGTACAATGAAGTTGGATCTACAATAAAGTTTGTAAAAAAATAAAATTAAAAAACATGACAATATACATGTTTTGAGGGCAGCCAAGCTGAAGAAAAGTTAACCAGGGATGGGACATGAAAAGACAGAAGTCTGGAGATGCCCTTTCTGCATCTGTCTTCACCGTTTCTCATCACAGCTGCAAAATCATCCAGGATCACTCTCCCCCTTGTTTTTGGCACCACTTAATTTTGGAGGAGAGGTCATGGGTCAGGTCATGCCTTCTGTCAATCCCTGCCATAACCTGTCCAGCTACAGAACTCCTGTTTCTCTTCCTGCACGGCATCACCGGAGAAAGGTATGAAGTGCTCAGTCAGTTCTATGAAATCGGTTATGTCAGTCTAACATAAGCCAGAATGCCATTGGCTTAGTTGCTCTGATGTCATGGAGAGGTTTTGCAAGACAAGGCCAAGGCAACCAAGCACAAAGGACATCTTGGAGGAACCGGGAATCCAAAGCCACAGTACACAGGCTTAAACCATAAAATCATTGTCTCCAGACTATGAATGTTTTAAATTACACATTGCTGATGTGGACTGGTGAATTAACTACCACTAAAGCCAACATGGAGAACCAAGACCGAAAAGTATGGCCAACAAATAGAAGATGATATTGTGTTTATAACCCACCCTTCACTCTGAATCTCAGAGTCTCGGGGTGGCCTATAATCTCCTTTACCTTTCTCCCCCACAACAGACACCCTGTGAGGTAGGTGGGGCTGAGAGAGCTCTGACGGAAGCTGCCCTTTTAAGGACAGCTCTGTGAGAGTGAGGGCTGACCCAAGGCCATTCCAGCAGCTGCAAGTGGAGGAGTGGGGAATCAAACCCGGTTTGCCCAGGAGTCCACACACTTAACCACTACACCAAACTGGAGGCATTTAAATTAATCTCACAGGATTAACAAGAGTACAAACTAAGCATTTACTTAGAAAAACTGGAATTTCTTTTCACAGATAACTGCGGATAAAATTTCATTTCTCCAGTTTGATGGTTCATTGCCAGCCAGGTAACGGCCCATCCAGGGAGCAGGAGAGCACAAGAACTTCCAAAATGGTCTGTCACAACTACATTTCATGGTTTGCAGTAATATCTGAATGCAATCATAGTTTCTCTGTACAAAGTGTACCAAAGAAAGTCTAGTCCTTCAAAGAGCTTGGGACAAATCCAGACATTCTGAGCTAGCAGAACAGCTGCTCCTGTGGCCAAGAATCTTCTGAACATGACCTGTTTTGTCAAAGAACCTACAAGGGCCAGGTGCAAGAGGCCAAAAACAAGCTAGGAAAATACAGCAGCGCAACTCTCCTTTGCCTTCGCAACATTGCCTTCCCCAGTCATCTACACTTTCCCGCCAGCAAGCTGGGGACTCATTTTACCGACCTCAAAAGGATGGAAGGCTGAGTCAACCTGGAGCTGGCTACCTGAAGTCAGCTTCAGGTTGTGAGCAGAGCTTGGCCTGCAATACTGCAGCTTTATCACTCTGCGCCACTGGGCTCCTTCAGACATAACCTATGTCCTGGTAATTTAAACTCGAGATACTGGAGACTGAACCTGGGCCTTCACCATGCCAAGCAGATGCTCTGCTTCTCTCGGCCTCCCTCCTTCCTGCCCTAGCCCAAAATGCCACTCCTGGGGAAAAGGCCCACAGAAATCAGCACCTGGTCTCAAACCTGGACCTGCCTTTCACGTGCACTAGCAGCAGATACAACACTGCGCAACTCCTTAACACCCTGGAAGAGACACGCCAGCAGTGGGGAGAGACATTTACATTAATCACCGTTAGGAAGAGAACATCAGAGCAACCAAGGCCAGCAAGGGCTTATTAACGGGTTGGGAGCACATTCCCTTGGCTCCTGAAGCCCTCAAAAGACAGCTGACAGTGACTCTGGAGATGAGGGGCAGATTTTTTTGTAGAAAAAGCCCAGCAGGGACTCATTTACATATTAGGCCACACCCCCTGAAACCAACATTGTTTCATGCAGGGCTTTTTGTAAAAAAAGTCCAGCAGGAACTCATTTGCATATTAGGCCACACACCCCCAACACCACTATTGTTCCACACAGGGCGTTTTGTAGAAAAAGTCCAGCAGGCACTCATTTGCACATTAGGTCATACCCTGTGATGCCAAGCCAGCCGGAATGGTGATTCTGTGTGTTCCTGCTCAAAAAAAGCCCTGGGGAGACTTATGTCAGCTTCAAAATCCACCCCCCACAAAAAAAAGTAAATCTACTCCTTTTGGGAAAGGATGAGGAATGGTTTGGGGCTCACTGCAACACCAATATTCTCATCCATTTTAATTTTTTCCTTTCCTCTTTCATAAAGCTTTGTAGATTGCCACAGATGTTGATGCTGGTCGGAAAGTGGAGCGCCTGTGATTTAAAGAAAGTCCCCCTTTTACCTGAGAACTGGGAACCAGCGCCTTCCACCAGTGGCCGCCCTTAACAAGGTCCACGTCGCTCAAGGGCATTGAGACTTTCCCAATGACACAGTGGCGTGAAAATTTGTCAAAATCCACTATGGTCAAGAGTAGAGTCCTCCTCTGGGCTTCCAAAAAGGGGATTTCGAAGGTATACCTCTCCTCAAACACGGGATTTTGGGTTTTGCGTTTAACTCCCGTCTGCTTGGAGTTTTTCTGGTCCGGGAGGAGGCAGATCTTCACATAAGGATTCGAATGAGCCAAGTCCTGCCTGGAGCCATCGTAGGAGATCGGAGGGGGCAGATCCTTCCCCTCAATGACCCTGACAATTAGGTAATTGTGCAAGAGGTCATACTGGGTACTAAAATGCAGCATGCCCAGCTGGTACTTGGCTAAGATCTCTTCATCCGTCAGACAATCCACATCATCGCTGTTGGAGTCAAGGGAATAGAGTCTGGGCTCAAACTTCCTAAAATAATCATCTGAAGTGTAGGGTTTCCTCAAGATGGAAGGTTGAACAATCTCCTTTTTGGCTCCTAAAATCCCAAACTCAATCGGTTTAATGTCGATTAATGGGGAACTCGGCCGCCTCAGCTCCAGATCTGTGCAAGAGGACCAAACAACAAATATCAGGACAGTTGTAGACACCAGAACAACTCACGGTGTGCTCCTATAGCGTTTTATAAGTGCTCTCATCCTATATTAACATTTTATACAGCAACTCTCAAAGGGAGATTGTATTATTACAATTGAGGAGGGCAATGACAGAGACTTACACAACTGGACAGAGCGGAAGGACAGCAGATTCCCCACCCACCCCATCTCTTGTAGGACTAGGAATCACCCAACAAAGTTAATGGGTAGTAAGATTGGACTTCTCTTGTGAAGACCCAGATTAGAATCTCCACTGTGCTGTAGAAGCTGGCTGTGTGACCAGGCTAGCCTGTGGCTCAGGGCTGCTGTTGCATAAATAAAATGAAAACTTGGGAGGATGACATTGTGAGCTGCTTTAATTCCCCAGCGGAGAGAAAAGCAGGGCATAAACTTATTTATAAAATTATAGCTGAGATTCCTTGCCCCCTTGAGAAGGGAGCAGCAGAAGAAAAATAGGATGATAATATCGCAGTTCTTTGGTTATAATCAGGGCCTTTTTTTGTAGCAGGAGCTCCTTTGCATATAAGGCCACACACCCCTGATGTAGCCAATCTTCCAAGAGCTTTCAGGGCTCTTCGTACAGGGCCTACTGTAAGCTCCAGGAGGACTGGCTACATCGGGGGTGTGGCCTAATATGCAAAGGAGTTCCTGCTACAAAAAACCCTGGTTATGTTCTAGAAGATTAAAGTTTTGCTTACACTTTTAAACAGGAACTGCCTTTTCAGCTCTATGGGTCCAGCACAACCCATGCCCCCCCCCTTTGGGAATCAGGTTTTAAAACAGGATTGAGAGGCTTCTGAGTTAGACAGGTGTGTTATTCATTGGAGGAATTCTAGCAGGAGCTCCTTTGCATATTAGGCTGCACGTCTGTGATGTAGGCAATCCTCCGAGAGCTTACAAAAAAGAGCCTTATAAGCTCTTGGGAGGACTGGCTAATTCAGGGTTGGGTGGCCTAATATGCAAAGGAGCTCCTGCTAGAATTCCACCCCTGATTTTATTTATTTTATTTGAAGTATTACACCTGTCTGTCAGGGTTGTCTTAACGGGTCTGATGGGCACTTGCCTGAGGGCCCCACAAGCACAGGGGCCCCATACTAATCTGAAGACCACTGACTTCAAGCCAATAATAAAGCAATTCTCTGCTAAGAAATGCCGCAAATGCTTGTTATAATACTAATTTCATTCTGTGACATCTAACCCATATGGCTTACTGAGCATTATGATGTTTTTCAAGCCTCGTGCATTGTTCAAACGTTTATCATGTTGATTAGCTGCTGCTGCACAGCACGTTTTTAATGTTTCAACACCAATTTTGGTGGAAGTGCCAATAAAATAAATATATATTTAATTTTATCAACCATTTACATTTTTATTCCTGTGCATAGTAGGGTTGCCAATCCCCAGGTGGGAGCAGGGGATCCCCCAGTTTGGAGGCCCTCCCTCCGCTTCAGGGTCGTCAGAAAGCGGGGGGAGGGGAGGGAAATGTCTGCTGGGAACTCTATTATTCCCTGTGGAGATTTATTCCCATAGAAAATCATGGAGAATTGATCCGCGGGTATCTGGGGCTCTGGGGGGGCTGTCTTTTGGGGTAGAGGCACCAAATTTTCAGTATAGCATCTAGTGCCTCTCCCCAAAATACCCCCCAAGTTTCAAAAAGATTGGACCAGGGGGTACAATTCTGTGAGCCCCAAAAGAAGGTGCCCCTATCCATTATTTCCTATGGAAGGAAGGAATTGAAAAGGTGTGCCATCCCTTTAAATGTGATGGCCAGAACTCCCTTTGGAGTTCAATTATGCTTGTCACAGCCTTGATCTTGGCCCCACCCCTAACGTCTCCTGGCCCCACCCCCAAAGTCTCCTGGCTTTACCCCCAAAGTCCCCAGATATTTCTTGAATTGGACTTGGCAACCCTGGTGCGTAGTCATCGGGGCACAGTACGCTGCTTTGCCCAGGGCCCATAACGCTGTTAAGACGACCCTGGACTCTGTTTCACTCCCAGGGCTGAAAGGGGGCAGTGGTGTTTTGTAGCAGGGAAAAGGTGTGGGGGTGGGGGAAGGATAAATAATTTCTAAAACCTAATACTCCAGCCCCATATAAGTGCTCTGCCACCCCTCTGTCTTCTTTCTGCAACTAAACTACATATCTGGGGATCTGAACTTGTATCTTCCACGGAACACAAAGCCTGGCTCTGGAGAATATTGCTTTGAGAACTAGGGTTGCAAAACAGGGTTTGTTTCATGGCACCAACTTTCTCCAGCCTGGGGGTGGGTGGGGGAGTAAAAAATTACTTTGTTTATGAAACCTATATCCTGCCTTCTGCCCATACAAGGGCCACCAAGGCACCTAACAATTCAACAAAAGTACATTTAAAAAACCCATTAAAATAACCAAACATACCTCATTAAAACAACTGTAAAAAGAGCTAAAAACAAAGTTAAAAGTACATACAAGACATAAACATATTTGTTAGATAGCAGGCAGTCAATACTGGAATGCCAAACAAAACAAAAGTCTTCACCCCCTGGCAGAAGACAGCAACAAAAGGGGGCAGATGAATATCCCTGGGGAGAGAGTTCCAGAGCTTTGGTGCCACGACCAAGAAGGCACTGTCCTAGGTTGCCACCCTCCTAATCTCAGAAGGCAGAGGCACTTGAAACAGGGCCTCAGAGGGTGACAGGAATGGTTGGGCAGATTCATAAAGTCCTTCAGGTATGCTGGTCCCAAACCATATGGCACTTTAAAACAAAGCTGGAGTCCAGTGGCACCTCGAAGATCAGCAAAGTTTTATTCAAGGTATGAGCTTTCATGTGCAGGCACACTTCTTCAGATACATGGAAATGGAAGTTACCAGTCCATACATATAGGCAGAGGGTGAGCAGCAAATTAGCATACAGCAGATTGAAGATGTTGAATAGATTCAAGGGCCAAACAAGAATGACAAGTTCAGTTTTATATGGTTACCATTTCTTCAGGTTTGATTCCAAGGGGAAACATTGTGAAGGAAATAAATATGTCAAAATTGGGAGACTGATGAGCAGGTATAGCCTTCTTAATTGTGGGATGCTGAGCGTAATCAATTAGCATTTTGAAGGTCAAGACCAGAACCTTGAGTCGTGCCCAAAAACAAACTGGGAGCCAGCGTAGTGGGCCAAGACTGAAGTGATATAATCAGGGGTCGTTTTGTAGAAAAATAGGTGGTGGGACTCACTAACATAACTCATTAGCATATCCCCCCCAGCCAAAAGCAACCTGATGCAAGAAAGGAGAGCCCCGAGTGAGTGCGACCTATTTGGCCTGGCTAGAGATCCAGCCAGCCCAAGCAGACCTCACTCACCTGGGGCTCTCTTTGACTGTCCCCCACTACAGTCAAGAGACCAGCAAGCGACTTAAATTCAGGATGGAAGGCCCTAGAAGATACCTATCTAAATAACAAATCGTTTCACTCTATATTATGGGAATTTCCGAAGAATAGACCTCCTATTATCTCCTCCAACCTTTTTCTTAAAGCTATTTTTCAGATTTGGGACAAACGTCGCCTCTCTTTAGCCCCTCCAATATCTCCACTATCTCATTTTGTGGATGTTTCTTGGTTTCAACCGGGGTTTTTTTACAAGTCTTTTCCAATTTGGAAAAAATATAACCTTTATAGGTTTGTGGATATTTTGTCCAATGGAAAAATGCTCGACAAAAAATCTTTGGAAGAGAAAACTGGTGGGACAAAAATCCCATGGTTTGAATACTTGCAAACTAACAACTTGGTGACATCACTCTTAAAGAAATACAATTTCAATCGACCTCTTACTTTCTTTGAACACTTGCTATATTCTCCTTTTTTAAAGCGGAAGGGACTGATTTCATTTATTTATAAGGGTTTGCTAGACATTGATGCTGTTGATTTGTTATCCTATCAAGAAATTTGGCAAAGGAACAGTTCAATTAATTTTCAGGAGGATGTTTGTCAACAAATCTGGTCATCTCCTTCGTTTGTTTCAAAATCATTGAATATACAATTACAAACTCAAAAAATTTTGTTTCGGTGGTATTTAACACCTCAGAGATTAAGCCATATGGCGATAAATCAATCCTCCAAATGTTGGAAAAATTGTGGAGAGGTGGGCACATTTATACACTGCTGGTGGTCTTGCCCGAGGGTGCAGTCGTTTTGGGCAGTAATTGTGGCGAAAATCAAGGATATCACGGGCTATAGTTTACCCTTAAGATTGGAACTCATTTTGCTTGACTGTTGGAAAGATTTTTCTATTACTTCTCTCAATAAATCCCTGATATCCCTTTTACTAGCTGCTGCTAAAATGGTGTTAGCCCAATTTTGGAAATCTCCCAATATTCCTCCAGTTAAAACCTGGTATGCTAAAATCTGGGAGGTCTATGCTATGGACAAGATAGCAGATAGTTTATGCAATATAAACAATTCAGAAAGTAACAAATCTCTAATGTACAAGTGGCTTCCATTTCTTAAATTTTCTTTTGGTCCTGGCTTCCATTTCTTAAGTTTTCTTTTGGTCCTGTAGATCAGATGCGTACATGTATACCTGGTAGATATTATGACATTATTAATTTGATGTAATTAATATATGGACAGAGTACTTATTTTTTAATTCAGCTGCCAATTATGTATGTGTGTGTGAATGTATGTATGTTTTGTTTTGTTTGTATTTTGTATATATATTTATATTTTGTTTTCTGTTGGTATGCTATACTTATACACAAAGAATGATTGCAGATACAGTCATTGATTGCTTTATTTGTATGTTTATTAAATTCAATTAAAAAAGTTTTTGGACCAAAAAAAAAAAAAAAGAGACCAGCAAGCCACCCGCCACCCAAAATCACATAAGAAGTGGAGAAAGGGTGCTGCGGGCTTCTCCAGGGGTTAATGAGGGCTGCTGGAAGTGTGGCAAAGCCCCTGGTGGCTGGCTGCCCGCTCTCCTAATCCAGGGATTGTTACGCAGCTTCACTTACTATTCAATGGACAAGGTAGGCAGGTGGGGAGGCGGAGAGGGGGCCTGTCAGAGAGGTTCAGAAGTTGCACTCCTGTGAGCTCCTGCTGAATTTAAGGCCTGGATATAATCCTACGACCCACTCCAGTCTCAACATCCTGGCTGTAGCGTTCTGCACCAGCTGGAGTTTCTGAATGCTTTTCGAGGGCAGCCCCACGCAGAGCATATAGCAGTATTTTAATCTGGATGTAACTAGGGCATGCACCACAAGGGCCATATCTTTTCTGTCTAGAAAAGGCCACAGCTAGCTAAGCATTCCAAGCTGGTAAAGCCATTCAGGGCAAGGAACCAGGCTGTCCTCTGTCTGCTTTCAAAATGGCTACCATTGCCCTCCCTTGACCAACCAGGGGCCCCACCAGGCTATGCCTCATCCCACCAGGTCTGCCCCTTCTGCCTCAGATTCAGGAACCTGGGCTGCTCTGTCCCACAACCACACCAAACGGGTGCCAGTCTTACTTGAAATCCGCCTCGCGAGACTGTAAGTGGACTTGGACGTATCTGAAGAGGACCTCCTTCTTTCCTGCGGCGTTGGGAAAGGTTCGCTTGTTGTGTTGTCTGAATCTCCATCTTTCTCTTCACTTCGGCTGCTTACCCTGTTGACAAGAAAACGCCTTGGAACCTCTGAACCACAGGAAAGCGTGACTGGACACTTCAGTAAGGCTGTCAGCAGGTCATGGGTTTTCCACATCAACTAACTACCCTACAAACATGTGATATCTTGGGATTCCCCATTTCTCATTATTTAGATTGTAGTAAAAGTAAAAGTAGTTTACCCCTGTGCAAGCACCAGTCGTTTCCAACTCTGGGGTGACGTCACATCACGACGTTTTCATGGCAGGATTTTTACGGGATGGTTTGCCATTGCCTTCCCCATTTAGATTGTAAGACAGCATTAATATTATTACTAATAACGGCAGCAAACATACACCTTTGGGAATACCCCACTGAAAGCTGAGAAAAAGCAATGACTCTTCGCCATCAAGTTTAAAGAGGAAAAATCTGCCTTAATGCCAAGTCCAGTATCTTCTGTTCTGACTGCTAGAATTCCACCCCTGGGTGAACCACTATTTTATTCTAATCCAGGGGTGGCCAAACTGTGGCTCGGGAGCCACATGTGGCTCTTTCACACATATTGTGTGGCTCTTGAAGCGCCCCCCACAAGCAAGCATTTGTCTCTTTAAATCATATTGCCAAGCCAGCTGGCAGCTTGGAGAATGCATTTAAAGTTGCTTTCTTTTCTCCTCTCCCTCCCCATCTATTTGTTTTCCTTCCTTCCCTCCAACATCTGACGTTCATGCCTTGTGGCTCTCAAACATCTGATGTTTATTCTATGTGGCTCTTATGTTAAGCAAGTTTGGCCACCCCTGTTCTAACCTATAAATCTTAGCTATACTTAGAACAGACCCCCCACCCTTTATGGTCAATTAATTAGGAACACCATGAAGAAGAAGGTGAACTCAGATATCCGTGTAATCTTTCAGAGCATGAAACATTTTTGACTCTGTGTCAGAGATAATATGCAAAGCCGATAAATCCCTGTTGCTAGATTTTTTTTCCTCCCTCCAATAAGGCCGAAAAGTAAATATTAGAGAGGAAATGACAGGAAGGTGGTGTTGCCGTGTGCACTAAGTCAACATAATTAGATTTGCCAGAGCAAGACAGACATGTCCTTAGCTTTGCACGGCATTTAAAAAAACAGGAAGGGAGAAATATCAATGTACTGACATCAGATGCTGTTGATGAAATTCAGAACATTTAAGTCCAGCTACAGGCTGAAACCACACTTGCAGTTTCATGATTGTTTACCTATATCAGTCTCAGGGGTGGCCAAACTGTGGCTCTGGAGCCACATGTAGCTTTTTCACACACATTGGGAGTGAGCAGTGAAGTGGCCAAATTTGCGGATGACACTAAATTGTTCAGGGTGGTGAGAACCAGAGAGGATTGTGAGGAACTCCAAAGGGATCTGTTGAGGCTGGGTGAGTGGGCGTCAACGTGGCAGATGCGGTTCAATGTGGCCAAGTGCAAAGTAATGCACATTGGGGCCAAGAATCCCAGCTACAAATACAAGTTGATGGGGTGTGAACTGGCAGAGACTGACCAAGAGAGAGATCTTGGGGTCGTGGTAGATAATTCACTGAAAATGTCAAGGCAGTGTGCGTTTGCAATAAAAAAGGCCAACGCCATGCTGGGAATTATTAGGAAGGGAATTGAAAACAAATCAGCCAGTATCATAATGCCCCTGTATAAATCGATGGTGCGGTCTCATTTGGAGTACTGTGTGCAGTTCTGGTCACCGCACCTCAAAAAAGATATTATAGCATTGGAGAAAGTTGAGAAAAGGGCAACTAGAATGATTAAAGGGCTGGAACACCTTCCCTATGAAGAAAGGTTGAAACGCTTAGGGCTCTTTAGCTTGGAGAAACGTCGACTGAGGGGTGACATGATAGAGGTTTACAAGATAATGCATGGGATGGAGAAAGTAGAGAAAGAAGTACTTTTCTCCCTTTCTCACAATACGAGAACTCGTGGGCATTCGATGAAATTGCTGAGCAGACAGGTTAAAACGGATAAAAGGAACTTCTTCACCCAAAGGGTGATTAACATGTGGAATTCACTGCCACAGGAGGTGGTGGCGGCCACAAGCATGGCCACCTTCAAGAGGGGGTTAGATAAAAATATGGAGCAGAGGTCCATCAGTGGCTATTAGCCACAGTGTGTATGTGTGTGTATATATATATATATGTGTGTGTGTATATATATATATATATATATATATATATATATATATATATATATATATATATATATATATATATATATATATTTGGCCGCTGTGTGACACAGAATGTTGGACTGGATGGGCCATTGGCCTGATCTAACATGGCTTCTCTTATGTTCTTATTGTGTGGCTCTCAAAGCCCTCAACACCCCAGCAGCTGGCTTGGAGAAGGCATTTAAAGTTGCTGTCTTTCTACTTCTCCTTCCCCCATCTATTTTCCTTCCGTTTTGTGGCTCTCAAATGTGACATTTATGCTATGTGGCTCTGACGTTAAGTAATTTTGGCCACCCCGATCTATCTATTCTAGGTGGCCACCCAGCTTCTGAGAAAGAGGGGCATGCCACTGCATAGCAGGCCTTGTTACTGACTGTCCGCATTTAAAAGGAAGGGCTTTCTGCAACCCCTGTAGCCACAAGAGGACCAGGAGGAACTGTCAACAGCCAGTGTGTGGTTTTGCTTTTCTTTCAGGACTCTCTAGGGCTATTAGAATCATAGGGTTGGAAGGGACCTCCAGGGCCATCTAGTCCAATGCAGGAAACTCACAAATGCCTCACAAATATTGCCATTAGTTTCTTTGCCCAAGCAGAAAGGGAATACTGATTTAGAATCCAGAGAGCTGAGGTGTTGCATCGGGGGTGGGGGGGTGGGGTGGAGAGAGTATTCAGGGGTAGAACCCCACCCCTTTCCTTCTTCACACTTGCTGTTCTCTCTTTGGCCAGGCCATGCTGCCAACCAAAGCGCAGGTCACTAACCTCAACAGACTAATGGACAGTCTAAATAAGACAGCTTAATGTGATTGTCATGTGATTCTTTTGCAAAGTGAGGAGGGAGGGATTGTGCTTGGTTCCACCTCTCAAAAAATTTCCCTCAAAATTTCCAAGGTGCCCACAGGCTCAAAATCAGGGGTGTCAAACTCATTTGTTATGAGGGCCGGATCTGACTGAAATGAGACCTTGTCATGTGTGTCATAAAATGTAATGCCAGGTAGCAGAGATACAAACTTTATAAAGGACACAGACAAACACAAAGATTTTTTTAAAGCTTAAAATAAAACACGATTAAAACATTGTTGATCTTGAAGGTGCTTTCTTTGTCTCTCTCCTGTGCAATCCAGGGAACTGGGCAAAGAAAGCTCTGTCTCTTTCCTTCCTTCCCTAGGGAACCAGGAGGGGGAGGAGCCTCAGCCAATAGAAGGAAGAGAGGCTTGGCTCAGTAGCTCTGCTGTGCGATTGAGAGCGCCTGGCAAAGCAAGCTATTTCTCCCCCTTTCCTCCCCAAGGAAGGAGCCTCAGTCATTTGAGAAAATAGAGGCTTTGCTCCGTAGCTCCTGTGCAACTGAGCAAGCCTGGCAAAGCAAGCTGTAATGCAGAAGGAAGCAAAATAGAAGGAGAATGAAGCAGATGACAGCCAGTTGCTTGGGGGCCTGACAGGAGCCCTTCGGGAACCTGATCTGGCCTCTGGGCTGCATGTTTGACACCCCTGCTCACTGGATATCCCAAGTCTATTGCAACCAAAGTTTATGCAATTGCTGTTCCCAGTTCTCTAGTTCACAGGACATTTTTCTCCCCTCCTTCCCACTTCTGGTTTGCAGAAACCTATGCCTCAGGTGGCCCTGGGGGTTCAGAGGATGCTAGACCATTGATTTAATGGCTCTTAGATGCATAGACAGTTGGTGATGTTGCTGGCTGAGGAAGTGACTCTATCATACCATCCTTCAGACAGCTTACCAGCTCTGCTTTTGGTCTTCCTGGGGTGCTGGGGGAGAGGAGGAAAGGTAGCAATGGGCAGCTGATCAAAAGAGCAGACCTGTTGACCTAAGTGAATGGCCCAATAAACACTTGAAGCTTCCCTATAAAGAATCACACTCTTCGACTATCAAGTATTGCCTACTCTGTGCTATCCAGGCCAGCTGTCAGCCGATGTAATTTTCCTGAAATAAAAGGCTTAGCTGAACTACCGCCATCTTGAAATGCTGTTACTAACCATGAGAAAGACCTTTTATATCAAAGTGGAAAGTTGTAGATTGTTGCTAATGTTTGGTGCGAACATTTCTTCCCCTTGATACTAACAAAGGCAGAAATTCCCCTTTGAAGATAAAGCGCCTCCAGGGACAGCCACTTGGCCATCCCCAGAAGACTAACAGTAACAATAAGATAAGAGAAGGAGGCCATGTGAATCTTTGCACCTCAACTCAGCAATGTTTAGAATTGTGGCTTTGTATAGTTCCCTTTGATGAACCCCCTTATAGCATGCTTTCTACTGCTACAATGTATCAGTCTCAATTTTCCTTCATTCTGATGCTTATGGATTATCAAATAAAGCTTAACTTTGCAACAATTCAAGGTCTGGTTAATTTGAGATCCCATCGTCTGACATTTTGAGACTGATCCTTTTGAAGGCTTATCTGAACCGGCCACTTTTAAGTCGGATGGCTGAAAAAGTTCCGGATAACAGAGAACCTGCTGAACCTTTAGGGAAAATAAAGACTCCCCCCTGGCACATCACCGGGGTTCGGAGAACCAGGGGATCCCCACTACACATCCAGATGCTGTTCATCACCCCGCAGAAGTGGCAACCGAGAGCCTCAACCACCCTGATGGATGAGGGTGGCGCCACAAGAACCTACTGACAAGGCCCAGTCAAGGTGGGAACCCGGGGAGTGAGGGCAACCCGGACCGAGACAGCGGGGAGAGAGACCGAGTTGGATGAGGAGCACGGTCAGGGTACCGATTCGGAGGGGGAGAATGGAAGCCCTCCAAAAGGCAAAGACATCATGGAAAAGATGAGGAAGGAGATGAGAGTTATGGCCAAGGACCTCAGGGACGAGATCCACTCCAACACTGCTCTCGTGGCTCGAGAGGTGCAGAGGCAGATCGACCGATTACTGCTCCGCGATTTCGGGCAAGGCCCGCCAGCCGAGCCAGCGCCGGCAGGCCCACCTCCAACGGGATCAGCCGGTCCAGACGTCCCAGCAGCGTCTCAGGACCCGGCGGCGCCCGCTCCACCGGCAGGCCCTGCAGTCCTGAGGCCACCAGGACTGCCGGGCCCTGGGACCTCAGACGGGGCTGGGGACTAGACATCACATTCGATGGCGATCCCGAAGAGGTGGAATATTTCACCATACAAGCCAACAGCTACATGCATTATTGGGGGAACACCTTCCCTGACGAACCTAGCCAGGTGGACTATCTGGGTTCGAAGCTGAAGGGGGCGGCTAGGAGACAGTACGAGAGCCTGTACGAGAGTCGAAGCCCAGAGCTGAACAGTGTCGAGGGTTTCCTGCAAGCTATGCTGCTCCAGTACGAAGACCCCCTCCAGGAGACTCGGGCCCTTACTGCCCTACGCGACATGCAGCAGGGGTCGAAATCGATGAGGGAACACACGGCAGACTTCAGGGCTCACTGCGCGAAAGTCAGGGGTTGGAGCGGGATGATGAAGATCGAGGCTTATCAACGGGGCCTCAATGCCAGCCTCCAGGACAGGGTTTTTCACCAAGCTCGTCCCACCACACTGTTGGGGTGGATGCAGCTGGCAGGGGAAGTCGAAACCAACATGAAGCGCATAGTCCTGCAACGGCAACACTAGCAAGGGGGGGGGGGGGCGTGAGGCTCGGTCGGGCTCAAAGACCGAAGCAAAAAAGGTGCCAGCCCAGAGCGGGACCCCTAAAGTCACCACGAGTCGAAAGTGCTTCTGATGCGGCGACCCTGGGCACTTAGTGGCTAACTGCCCAGAGAAACCTCGAGCCCCCCCCCCGAACCTGAAGCCGACGGCAGTGGGACCGAAGAAGATACCAGCAAAGTCCAAAGAGCCCAGTCGGGGCAGCACCGCCACCTCGATGGTGCTTGATGAGCATACTATAATTGTTGACGACTTGAGCGAAGAGTCGTGGGAGCCTGAGCCGGCGGGAAACGAGAGCGACTTGCACTGATGGGTGCTGGGAGGCAGGTCATGGATTTAACGGCACCATTACGGGTGAGAATAACTGGGGCCCTTTCTTTGTCCCCTTGACTTTATTGAACCCAAAACTCAAACAATTCATGCACGCCTGAGCCCTAATCAACTCTGGGTGCACCTGAGAGATCATAATTGGTGGATGCCCTTGGACTGTCTCGGACCCGGCCAAAATACAGGCGGTGCTAGATTGGGAACCCTCGAGGACACATAGACAGCTCCAATCGTTCCTGGGGTTCGCAAATTTTTATAGGGGGTTCATTCAAGGGTTTGCCCAGGTGATGTTACCCCTGACGGACTTGCTTAAGACTAAGGGGAAGGGACCGGAGGCCAAGAAGCCCGGAGCTCAATTAAGCTGGTCGCCGGAGTGCCAAAGGGCTTTCGATAAACTTAAGCGCTTGTTCACAAGTGAGCCATTCCTCACCCACCCGAACAAGCTAAGACCCTTAGTGGTCCAGTGCAATGCCTCTGACGTGGCCGTAGGAGCAATATTAATGTAGAGGGATGCAGAAGGAAGGCTGAGACCCTGTGCCTACATTTCTAGAAAGTTTTCACAGGAGCAGCGAAAAAACGGGTTGCTTACCTGTTACTGATGATCTTCGAGTGGTCATCTGTGCAGTCACACACATGGGTTTTCCGTCAGGACGACCCCTACCTCGGAGATTTTAAAAGCTAGCCTAGGCGTTATTTTTGGCGCGCGTTTCCTCCTGCTCTGGGGAGCAGGCATCCACTGCGCATGCCTGGAGCGGGGGGAAGGCGCTCCACCCACCCACTTTCTTTCCCGCCGCTGATAGCAGGTAAGGAGACGTTGTTTAAGAAGAGCAACCAGCAGCGGGGACGGCTGGGCGGGCGTGTGTGACTGCACAGATGACCACTCGAAGATCATCAGTTACAGGTAAGCAACCTGTTTATCTTCTTCGTGGTCTCTGTGCAGTCCCACACATGGGTGACTGATAAGCTGAACTGCACGGTGGTGGGTGCTGGTGCTAAAAAGAAATTGCATAGATTAATACATATCAGTCAAGATGAGTATCAGATAACATGGTAAGGTGGCACTTACCAGAAATGAGGTTCAGCTTCAATCGAAGATTGAACGAAGCACAGCCTGGCCAAAGGATGCGTCTCGCCGTGCACGAACGTCCATAGCGTAATGCGTGGCGAAGGTTGATGTGGAGGACCAAACTGCGGCAGCGCAGACGTCTTCCATTGGTACACCCCTGGCAAAGGCCGAAGATGTGGACAGAGCTCTCGTAGAGTGAGCTCGCAGATGCTCTGGGACCGGTTGTTTTGCGAGCTTGTAGCACAACGCAATAGTAGCAACCAGCCACTTTGAGAGTCTTTGAGTAGATATCTTTTGCCCTCTCTTGCGGAGTCCATAAGCAACAAAGAGTCTCGAGTCCTTGCGTAACGCAGCGGTTCTGTCTATATAATATGCAAGAGCTCTTCTGACGTCCAAGCAATGGAGGGCTTCTTGGCCTCTATCTGAAGGGTCCTGAAAAAAGGAAGGTAGTGTGGTCGTTCTCTGCAAGTGGAATGGGGATACCACCTTTGGAAAGAAAGTGGGGTCTGGGCGCAGGACCACTCTGTTGTGGTGGAAAACGGTGTAGGGAGCATCCGCTCTGAACGCGCAAATGTCACTGCCTCTTTTGCCAGACTGAGTGCTACTAACAGTGCCGTCTTCCACGATAGTAGATGCAACGGTATCAATGCCATGGGCTAGAAGGGAGGTCGCATTAGTTGACTTAACACCAGGAACAAGCTCCAAGTGGGGTATAGTTGACCCAAAGGTGGATGGAGGTGCAGGATTCCTTTTAGAAAGGATTTTGCTGCCGGATGGGAGAAAACAGTGCGGCCCTCTATGTGAGGGTTGAAGGCTGAGATAGCTGCTAGGTGTACCTTGAGGGACGAATAGGTCAACCCATTCTCAGAGAGTGATAGAGTGTTAGATAAGATTTGCGATATTGAAGCAGATAGGGGTTGAAAGTTGTGTTTGACTGCATACGTGGTAAATCGTTTCCATTTCAAGGTATAAGATTTTCTAGTTGATGGCTTTCTCGCGTTTAGCAGGACATGTCTTACTCCCTCAGGGAATTCGGAGAATTGATCCTCCATGCTGTTAACCGGAGGCGGTCCGGGTCGTGATGTAGGACCTTGCCATTCTGCTGTGAGAGGATGTCCCGCACTCGAGGGAATCAATGAAAGGTGCTGTTCGAGAGGGAGAGAAGAGTTGTGAACCACGGCTGGCGTGGCCACCATGGTGTAACTAGAATGCAATCCGTATTGTCTAATTGAATTTTCTGGAGTGCCCTCGTTATCAATGGGAACGGTGGAAAGAGGAAGTGCAGTGCGCTTGCCCATTGTTGAATGAAGGCATCTCCCACAATTGGTTTGATGGTGGGCCCCTCATATAAAACAGAGCACACTGTGCATTGTCTGGTGAGGCGAATACATCGATGAGAGGTGTCCCGAACTTCTGAAACACAGGTCGGAGGTATGGTTTGTGCAGGGACCATTCGTAGTCGTTGACCAAACATCTGCTCAGAGCATCTGCTCGAGTGTTGTGAATGCCCGGTAGGTGCACCGCAGTAAGGTGGATATGGTGCTCTATGCTCCAGTACCAGAGGTGCAGGGCTCTCCTGCAGAGGCAAGTGGATGCAGTCCCTCCTTGTCTGTTTATGTAAAACACAGTGGCCACGTTGTCCGATGTTACCTGAACATGACGGCCGTGGAGGGACGGTAAGAAGGACTTTAGGGCTCTGTGCACCGCCAAAAGTTCTAGGCAGTTGATGTGGAGAGACTTTTCGTGTGTCGTCCACTGCCCTTGGACTGTCAGTGCATCGAAATGGGCTCCCCAGCCCCACCTCGAAGCATCTGTAGTGATGATTGCTGACGGATTTTGCCGCAGGAATGGCATCCCTGCGAGTAACTGGTCTTGTACCGTCCACCAGGCCAGTGGTGGCAGTATATGTTGTGGAACTGTGAGAAGGGTTTGTTGTGACTGATGTTGGGGATGGAATGTTCGTACAAACCATAGTTGCAGAGGCCTCATGCAAAGTCTTGCATGCGGAAGAACCAATGTAGTGGCTGCCATGAGCCCTAACATACGTTGAAACGTGAAAGCTGTTTGTGTTGGTTGTAGAATTATACTTGTAGCCAGTGTTCGAATATTGGCTATCCTGTCTGAGGGGAGGTAGGCCTTGTGATCCATGGTGCAGAGACGTGCTCCTATGAATTGTATATCTTGGGTAGGATTCAGATTGGATTTCTGCTCGTTCACTTGGAGGCCTAGATCGGACAGGAGTTTCAGAGTTGTCGAGATGTTTTCTTGCAATTGAGTTCTTGAAGTTCCCACAATCAACCAATCGTCTATGTATGGGTATATTGCGATTCCCTGCTGGCGGAGAGATGCAGCGACCACAGCCATGCATTTTGTGAAAGTCCTGGGTGCCGTAGACAGACCGAATGGAAGTGCACGGAACTGGTAGTGATTGTCTCCTACAGCAAACCTCAGGAATCTTCTGTGACAGTGGTGGATTGTAAGGTGGAAATATGCATCTTGAAGGTTGATGAGGGCCATCCAAGCGTTCTTGGGGATTAGAGGCAGGATGGACTGCAGGGTAATCATGCGGAATTTTTTGTGTCGGATGAATTTGTTGAGTGCGCGTAGGTCTAATATCGGCCGCTGCCCTTCATCCCTTTTTGGAACCAGGAAGTATCGGGAGTAGAACCCCGTGCGATGGTATTGAGCTGGGACTGGTTCTATAGCAGCTTTGGCCAGCAAAGCGGTAATTCCTTCTTGGAGAGGAAGGGAGGGAGGGGTGGAAATGAAGTGATGTTTGTTGGGTGGTGAAGCGAACTCTATTGAGTAACCTCTGAGGATGATGTTCAGTACCCAATTGTCCGTTGTTATTACTTTCCATGCTTCGTAGAATGGTAGGAGTCTGGGAGCAGTGGGGTGGTAATGGTGTGGTGATAGGTTTGGAAAGTCAAAGAGACTGTTTAGTTGCCGATGCAGCCTTCTTGGGAGGTTGGGAGCGTTGTCGTTGATTGAATGGTTGTTTTGTTGGAGGAGCTTTGCGCTTCCAATAATCCATTTGCCTGGGAGAGCGAGGGCGTTTGTGTCAGAACTTGTAACTTTCCTGTATGCTGAACCTAGTACTGTTACCCTGACCGACTCCATATTGAAAATGTTTACTAACCAAATGCCTTTGCCTTTAGGCCTACTAACCAAATGCCTTTGCATTTCAAACAAACCCAGATCACTGAAGGGTGACTGTTAGGCTCTGGGAAGCATCTGCAGGTGTCCTTTGAAGCCGGCTTGCCAGAGCAAAGCAGCAGGGTTCCTTCCTCCGCATTGGAGATAAGGGGCCTGGGAACAGACAACTGTCTCCCCGAGTGTGAGAAATGGTTTTATTGTTTCTGTTACCCTTGTATAAAGAATGCTCTGATAGCCGACCCGGTTATCAGAGTCAACTTGCTTCATTGCTGAATGTAGTTCTCAATAAACGCCTTAACTTTTGAAACAAAGTAACGCGTCTCATTTGAAGTTCCCCAGTTCTGACAGTTTGTATGGCATTGGCTTCCAAGGTCTTGGTTTGTAATCCTGTTGTTGCTGTTGGGTGACACCAAGCCTCTTTGCTCTCTTGCGACTGTCATCTACCGTGGTAAGTATGTCGTCGGTAGTGGCGTTGAACAGGCCCTGGCCATCAAAGGGGAGATCTTCGATCTTATATTTTATGTCAGGCTGGAGTGAGGAGGAGCGTAGCCAGGCGTGCCTTCGCAAGGCTACTGAGGCAGCCATAGCTTTGGATGTGCACCCCACAGAATGTCTGACTGTGTTGATTTGTTGTTTACTAATCCTATTCAATTCTTGTAACAGCTTCGAAGTCTGTTTTTGAGAGGTTTCTGGCAGAGCTGTTATTAATGAGCTTAACTGGGAGGAAATATTATAAGAGTACGCAGCAAAATACGCCAGATAGTTGTTGATCTTGGCTGTTGCTGTGGAGATGGAGTACATTTTTCTTCCCAAAGTGTCCAGTTTTCTCCCTTCTTTTTTAGGGGGTACAGGGTGGCGCGTTTGCTTTGATTTTGATGAAGAGTGGACAATCATTGAGTTCGGAGCTGGATGGTTAAATAAGAACTTGGACTCCGGTGCATGGATCTTATACAATGACTCAATACGTTTCGATGTTGGAGGGATGGAGGCTGGCTTGTCCCAAGCCTCTTTCAGGGCCTCAAGGTGGACTGGAAGCATTGGCAGAAAGGCACCAGCAGGTAAATCAGCGTGGACAAGATCGTGGACTATGTCCGTTATCTTGGGCGCATCAGTGGTGAGTTTAATGTTGAGAGTGGAGGCCATGTTGGAGATCAAGTCTAAGTATGTCTTCACCCCCTCCAAAGGAGACAGGTCCGTCGGTTTCACAATGTCCGATGCAGGCGATGCTGGGGAGGATATGGAGTGCGTGGACTCCGACGTTTCCGCCTCGGATTCTTCCTCAGTGAGGTCAGGAGCAGTTTGTTGAAGAGTAGGCATTGTGGGAGTCAACTTCTGTTGGGGCTTGGAAGTCGATGTTGACAGAGCCGGCGAGGCAGGTTTTGTAGGGCGTTGTTGTCTCAGCCCCCTGGTAGGTGGAAGCATCCTCACGGTGTTCTTGGTATTGTTCGGTACGGTACCGAGGAAGATGGTGGCTGTAGTACTGATGACGACGATAGTCTATTGATGGGGATCTCGAAGTCATGTAGTAGCGACCTCGTGGTGACCTGGACGGAGATCGGGATCGACTATAATAGCGGTAACGGTCCCTTCCTCGGCTTGGAGAGCCAGTTTGGTGTAGTAGTTAAGTGTGCGGACTCTTATCTGGGAGAACCGGGTTTGATTCCCCACTCCTCCACTTGCACCTGCTAGCATGGTCTTGGGTCAGCCATAGCTCTGGCAGAGCTTGTCCTTGAAAGGGCAGCTGCTGTGAGAGCCCTCTCCAGCCCCACCCACCTCACAGGGTGTCTGTTGTGGGGAGGGAGATAAAGAAGATTGTGAGCCGCTCTGAGACTCTTTGGAGTGGAGGGCGGGATATAAATCCAATTTCTTCTTCTTCTTGGAGACCTTTCACGGTACCGAGTGCATAGATGTCTTTCTCTCTCTATGCTGGAGGACGTCTCACGGTACCGATGAGTGCATTGCTCTCTTTGGCGAGGGGCTAGACGGCGTGGAGAAGAAGTAATGTTCGGTAGTTTTTTAGGAGCCGACATGTTGCGGAAGGAGCGTGGGTCGCTCTGATGTTCTTGCATCTGAGTCGAGAGTTCCATGGGTTCGTCAGTTAGGAAGTCTTCCGGCATGGTCTCATGAATGGAAGGCGAGCGAGAGTGGATTGGTATAACTTCCTCCATCCGCTCTGGTTGGAGTGGAGTGGCAGTCGCAGTAGGGATCTCCGATTCATGCGCTCTTGGCTCCGAGTGGGTCGAGTCCAAAGCCTTTTTTGGGTCCTTCGGGCCCTTGTGGGACTTAGATGAAGACGAGTCCGAATGTTTGCGCTTGGAATCATGAGACTTCTTGGTATGTTTCCCGGACTTAGGCTTGCTGGGAACCAAAGCCACGGAAGCTGCCGGTTTCGCGCCGTCCCTTTGAGGAGTTAGGGAGGGTGGCGATTTTTGAAGACTGGATGACTACGACATATCTGGGCGAAGTGCAGACTCTAATAGGTGACTTTTAAGTCTTGCGGCCCTATTTTTTCTCGCCTGTTTTCCAAATTGAAGACAGTGGGTGCAGGCGTCGGTTCTATGGCCTTCGCCTAAACAGAAAAGGCAGAGCGAATGGCCGTCTGAGGTAGGGATTTTCACTCTGCAATGCGAGCACCTTTTAAAGGTTATTTTCGCGTCTCTTCCTTCCATACGCCCGGGGGGAAGGGGGGGAGGGTAAGAGAAGGAAGGAAGTGAGCGATAGAAGCAGGGAAAAAAATATATATATATATATATTTTATACGATACCAGTAGAAGAATGAAGAGACGAGGACGGAAAGGAAACGGAGTTGAAGAATTTGAGGAAAACAAAGAAGGCTAGTATGCTGGGAGAATGAAGGAACACAGCGAGGTAGGACTATCCCGGGCGGCGGTCGGAAAGAAACTGGGTGGGTGGAGCGCCTTCCCCCCGCTCCAGGCATGCGCAGTGGATGCCTGCTCCCCAGAGCGGGAGGAAACGCGCGCCAAAAATAACGCCTAGGCTAGCTTTTAAAATCTCCGAGGTAGGGGTCGTCCTGACGGAAAACCCATGTGTGGGACTGCACAGAGATCACGAAGAAGATTTGGTCGATCTGGGATAAAGAGGTATTCGCAGTGACTTTTGCTTTGAAAAATTGGCGGTCCTGGCTAGAGGGGGCAAGGGTTCCGTTTGAGATCTGGACAGACCATAAAAACCTAGAGGCTCTCACAAGGCGCCGGAAACTAACTGCAAAACAGATTCGGTGGGCCGGATTCTTTGCCAAATTTGACTTCACCCTCAAACACATCCCAGGGTCAAAAAACTTTTTAGCCAACGCCTTGTCCAGGCTGCCTCAATACGAGAGCCAGAGGGAGGAAGTAACAGACTCTATCATTCCCCCCTCCGCATGGTGGGAGTGGTGACCACTCGATCGGGAAAAGGGACGAAACCTCCCGAGCCGTGGGGGGGCAGCAAACTGATTGAGGAGACAGAGGGGGAAGGAACGAGCAGACCGGATGGGATTGTGAAAGGAGAAGGGGGGGGTTGGCACTATGAGGGGAAGCTGTACGTTCCTAAAACCCTCCGGCAGGAAGTCTTACAGCACTGTCACTGCAGCAAGCTGGCTGGTCGCTTTGGCTATGTAAAAACACTGCACCTGGTCAATAGACAGTTTTGGTGGCCACACATGAAGAAAGACATCTCAGAGTTTGTGGCCTCCTGCCCCATTTGCGTCATGGCAAAAAAACAAGGGGGTGGGGGGTAAGATACCAGGCTTCCTTCAGCCCACCCCCATGGCCAATCGACCATGGTCAGTAGTGTCAATGGACTTTATAGTAGAGCTGCCAGCATCTCAGGGCATTACCATCTTGGTAATGGTAGACACTTTCTCAAAACAAGCCCACTTTATTCCATGCAAGCAACTCCCCACAGCAAAGAAGCTAGCGTATTTATTTTTCCAGCACGTTGTTAAATTACACTCATTCCCCGACAAGGTCATTAGCAACCGCGGGCCACAGTTCGCTGCCAACTTCTGGTGGGAGTTTTGCAAATTAATAGGCATGGAGCAGGGGCTGAGTTCTGCCTACCACCCACAGATGGACGGACAGACAGAACGCGTGAACGCTCTTTTAGTGCAGTACCTGAGATGTTATGTAAATTACCAACAAACAAACTGGGTTGAGCTGCTTCCCTTTGCTGAATACGGGTACAATAACAGCTTGCACAGCTCTACTAAAGCCTCCCCATTCCAGATTGTGAACGGTTATGAAGGAAAGCCTTTTCCCTTGCTGCCCAGAAGCCAAGAAACCTCATCTCCCACCTCTTTTCAACAATGGTGGGGGGAAATCAAAAAAGGCTGGGCCGTTATACAGGAGAACTTGGAAACAGCTAAAAGAGACTATAAGACCCTCTTCGACAAAAAACATTCACCCGAGTGGGAGTTTAAAGTGGGGGAGACAGTTTTCCTATCTACTAAGAACTTGCCTTTGCCACAGACTTGCAGGAAACTGGCATACAAATACCTGGGTCCGTTCAAAATAAAACGAGTAATAAACAAGGTGACAGTAGAACTGGAATTACCTAAGTTGTTTAGTAAAATTCACCCTGTTTTCCATTGCAGTCTTCTTCGGAAAGATTCTGGAGTTACGTCTTGGCACCCCCATCCTCCAGAGCCCCAACCTATTCAAGTGAGGGGTCAAAGTCATCCTGAGGTGCGGGAGGTGCTAGACGCCAAAATGAAGAGGGGGATTTTGTACTTCTTAGTATGCTGGAAATACTTCCCTCCTAGCTGTGATGAATGGGTCCCCCTCCTTCTAAAAAGATTTTACCTGCTGCACCCAGACAAACCCCGAGCAAGAGCTTAGAGATGGCAGTATGTCAGCCGATGTAAATTTTCTGAAATAAAAGGCTTAGCTGAACTGTCGCCATCTTGAAACGCTGTTACTAACCATGAGAAAGACCCTGCATATCAAAGTGGAAAGTTGTAGATTGTTGCTAATGTTTGGTGTGAACATTTCTTCCCTTTGATACTAACAAAGGCAGAAATTCCCCTTTGAAGATAAAGCGCCCCCAGGGACAATCGCTGGGCCATCCCCGGAAGACTAACAGTAACAATAAGAGAAGAGAAGGAGACAGTGTGAATCTTTGCACCTCAACTCAGCAATGTTTAGAATTGTGGCTTTGTATAGTTCCCTTTGATGTACCCCCTTATAGCATGCTTTCTACTGCTACAATGCATCAGTCTCAATTTTCCTTCGTTCTGATGCTTATGGATTATCAAATAAAGCCTAACTTTGCAACAATTCAAGGTCTGGTTAATTTGAGATCCCATCGTCTGACACAAGCCTGATCTCGTCAGATTTCGGAAGCTAAGCGGAGTTGACTCTGGTAAGTGCTTGGATGGGAGACCTCCTTGAAATACCAAGTCGAGGGCAGGGGCAGGTTCTATTCCGCCACCTCTATGAATATCCTCCAGGCCCCCAGTAGGGGTCAGTCACCAGAGGACACCGTGAGCAAGTCAGCTTCCTTCTCCTTCTCTCTTGCTTCCTTCTCCATCACAGCTTGCTTTGCCAGGCTTGCTCAACAGTACAGCAGCTACAGAGCAGTCTCTATTTTCTTCATTGGCTGAGGCTCCTCCTTTGGAGAGGAAGAGGGGTCAAGGAGTGCTTACTTTGCCTGGCTCTCTCAATCACGCAGCAGAGCTACTGAGCCAAGCCTCTCTTCCTTCTATTGGCTGAGGCTCCTCCTCCTCCTCTGGGAAGGGAGGGAAAGAGTCAGCACTTCCTTTGCCCAGTTCCCTTGATCCCACAGGAGAGATACAAAGAAGGCACTTTAAAAAAAAAAATGCTTGTCATTACATTTTATGACACACATGGCCTGGCCAGACAAGGTCTCATTTATGACAGATACGGCCCTCATTCCAACCTATAAACTGGCTGGCCACTGTGTGAACTGGAATGCTGGACTACATGGACTCCTGGTAGGATGATGATGATGATGATATTGGATTTATATCCTGCCCTCCACTCCCAATTTCAGAGTCTCAGAGCAACTGACAATCTCCTTTATCTTCCTCCCCCACAACAGACACCCTGTGAGGTGGGTGGGGCTCAGAGGGCTCTCCCAGAAGCTGCCCTTTCAAGGACAACTCCTGCGAGAACCGTGGCTGACCCAAGGCCATTCCAGCAGCTGCAAGTGGAGGAGTGGGGAATCAAACCAGGTCCGTGCACTTAACTGCTACACCAAATTGGATCCAGCTAGGGTTTTCTGAGGTTCACACCTGAAGGCAGAAAAGCCAACACGAACAGCTGGGAGTAACGTGGGGGGAGGATGGGGCAACATCCATAACTTACAGCCAAGGAGGTGTCTGCGCTGGAAAAGGCCCCAGGATTTCCACTTCATCTTCGCTCGACTGGCAACAGCTACAGTCATAACACTTCTGACAACAATTCCTGCAAGTCCATCTGCACAGCAAGAGATCCGAAATTCTAGACAACAGGCCCTGAAGCCATTGGAAACCAGAAAAAGGACAATTATAACCCATCCATAGCTGGCAATCACTCAGTGTCTTAAGCTGCAGACTGGTAGACTGATTTATTTATTTTGGCTTTCAGTGGGTTGGGTTCACTCATTCCTGTTGTAGAAGCAAGTCTAGTACTAAGTTCATTCCACCGATATGAGATAAGGAAATTTAAGGTACCTACTGGCGCATCTCAGCTACAGAGCTGCCAAGAGAGGTGAGCTAGAAAGATGTATTCCCAGGCCCCTGGGAGCTGAGTGTGGGGTACAACAGAGGCACACTTGTTTTAAACAAGGATATGGCACTGGTGTGTTTTGACCATCAAAAAACACTGCTGGAAACGGTGGATAAAATGCAGACCACAGTGAGCAGGTACATATGGTCAGGGCTTTTTTTTAATAGCAGGAGCTCCTTTGCATATTAGGCCACACCTCCCTGATGCAGCCAATCCTCCAAGAGCTTACAGGGCTCTTAGTACAGGGCCCACAGTAAGCTCTAGGATTGGCTACATCAGGGCTGTGTGGCTTAATATGCAAACAAGTTCCTGCTACAAAAAAGCCCTGCACATGGTAAGATCAAGCAGAAAAGCTGGTAGAATTTAACCCAGTGCATGGCAACCATCTCCAAGTGTGCAAGACAACTTTTGAAATACCAGAACTAGTAACTTTGTTTTAAATAGAAGCAACATTCTCAGGGAATTCAGGTGCAGAATACCAGATATTGCAGGGAATTATGTACACCCATGCAGAGTCAGCAATATATTTTAAGTGAACAGAATATATGTTTTTATATTTCAATACATATTTAAGCATTTGCATTATATTTTAAGCAATCTTGTCTTTAATAAGTCAAAATGCTCACAGTCTACAAAGAAATGGTACGTGCGGAAAAATGCAGAAACTGAAAAGAAAAAAAAACCCCAGCACATAATACAAAAAAAATATATCCAAATGTACCATAGAAAGAGAAGCAGTCGAAAATGCACGACCATCCCCCTGTGCAAAGGGAGAGGCGAGAGCCCGAGGAATGAATCATCAGATTAACTCACCTCATTTATTGGTTCCAACTGTCCTTTTAGATATCCACGCCGAAGCAGAGGGGAAGAAAACGAAAGAGACAAGACCACTTTAGCAAAGCTCTCCTGAACCTTGAACACCTGCCTTTCAAGCACTCAGCAAGGGCTTTGATTCCTAGCAAGACTCTCCGGCTGGGCCCTGCTCTGATTGTCCTACATCTTTGAAGAGAAAAGATAAAGGATTGGAGAGGGAGGGAGGAAGGAAGGGGTTGCGGGTTTCATTTGTTCATTTGCTTCGACCGGCTGCGATTTCATATCCTCGCCCCACACAGACACAAAGAGAGAGACAGAGACACATACACACACACGCACACACAGAGAGACATCTTCCCTCTTTTTAGTTCCCTACTCTCCATCTTCAGAAGAGAGACACAGAAAGAGACAGAGACATCTTCCTTCTTTTTAGTTCCCTACTCTCCATCTTCAAAAGAGAGAGACAGAGACATCTTCCCTCTTTTTAGTTCCCTACTCTCCATCTTCAAAACTGAAATGGGACTGAGTGGCTTTGAGGCTTCACCTGGCAGCAGTTTCCACTGAAACAAGTAGGCCCTCTCCCTAAAAGCACAGTTCAGCTGTGAGTGCCAGTTTGGGGCTGAGGAAGGCGTGCCCTCATCCCAGTTCCACACACAGACAGACACACACACACGCTTCCCTTGCCCAAGTTTCAGAGTTTTGGGGCTGCCTTGCAATAAATCAACTGCCATGAAGCCTGCGCTGCCCCCTATGTTAGCAGCAGCTCCCCACAGGGTTTGGGGTAGCACTTGCTGGAGAGTCCAGGGATTAAGCCTGGCGTCTTCTGCTTTGTTGTGCTCTTCCGCTGAGCTGAGAGCATCCCCCCTCCCATGTTGGAAAGGGAGCTAGAACTGCCATCCAATCACTTCAACATCAGAGTTTTTCATGTACCTGTTTGGTAATGCGGCCGGCTTGAGATTTTCAATGCTTTCGCTTCAAATCAAGTTTCTAGCTCTCATGACTTGACAAAAGCACAACCCATGAAAGTCCAGGGTCCTCTCCAAGCAAAGCACATGCTCCATCAATAGAACAGACGGTATAGACAGGAGTGATTTTTCCACCCTGTTGCTTTTTGTGTGAGCCTTTCATTCCATTCATTTGCCTTGAATGCAGTTCCTGATTTGTTTGTTTTAAGACATTTTTATGGCATGATACAAACACAACATTAACAATTGTGAAGCAATAATGGGGAAACCTCAGCACATGAAAACGAAGGGCACAAAAATAAACACTTAGAGAAAGCCTGATTTGCCCAAAGGAAAACAAAATCCAGATTTATTGGCTCAGTTCAAACAGCGCATGGCTTTATTAAACTCAGACCTCAGATTCAGCAGGAGCTCACAGGAGCACAGCTCCTGAACCTTTTGAGGGTTTCCCCTCTTCCTCCCCACCTACCTTGTCCATTGAATAGTAGGTGCAGCTGCATAACAATCCCTGAATTAGGAGAGTGGGCAGCCAGCCAGCCACCAGGGGCTTTGCCACACCCCCAGCAGCCCTCATTAACCCTTGAAGAAGCCCACACAACCCTTTCTCCACTTCTTATGTGATTTTGGGCGGCGGATGACTTGCAGGCCTTTTGACTGGGAAGGGTGCTGCTCAGGAGAGCCCCAGGCAAGCGAGGCCTGCTTGGGCTGGCTCTAGCTAGCCAAACAGGCCTCAGTCATCCTGGGCTCTCCTTTCTTGTATCAGGTTGCTTTTGGCTGGGGGGGGGTGGCATATACTAATGAGTTATGCAAATGACCATCACCATCTATTTTTCTACAAAACAACCCCTGATTAAACTGCAGTTAGCATGATTGTCTGCATGCGTCCATTCCACCACCTTTGGTTCATTAGGGTCTATTGGACACATAACTCATACCTTGGTCTGAAACCGGTTTATTAAACACACTTAGTCTTAACGAGGGCTCTTTTTGAGCAGGAACTCAGCTCTGGCTGGCTTGGCATCTGGGGGTGTGGCCTAATATGCAAATGAATTCCTGTGTGAAACAATCGTGACCAGGGGATGTGGCCTAACATACAGATAAGTTCGTGCTGGGCTTTTTCTACCAAAAAAAGCCCTGGTCCTAACAGAGGTTTCATGTGATGTCTGAAAGAAGAATGCTGGCTTAATTCTGTTTTCATCCTGCCTTGCTTCTGGGCAACACTTTCCTGGGTCACAGAGTGATGAAAATGGTACTAGTATTTCTCAAGGCAAACTAGGATATGAGTAACTGACTGTGACCCAAACCCTGGTTTCATAAATTAACTAGTTAATCTAAACCAGGGTGTCGAATTCATTTATTATGAGGGCTAGATCTGACATAAATGAGACCTTGTCAGGACGGGCCATGTGTGTCATAAAATGTAATGCCAGGTAGTGGAGATATATACTTTATAAGGAAACGAAAGGTCCCCAGTGCAAGCACCAGTCATTTCCAACTCTGGGGAGACGTTGCTTTCACGTTTTCATGGCAGACTTTTTATGGGGTGGTTTGCCATTGCCTTCCCCAGTCATCTACACTTTCTCTCCAGCAAGCTGGGTACTCATTTTACCAACCTCAGAAGGATGGAAGGCTGAGTCAGCTTCCAGCCGGCTACCTGAAAACCCAGCTTCCACCGGAGATCGAACTCAGGTCGTGAGCAGAGCTTTGGGACTGCAGTACTGCAGCTTTAACACTATGCGCCACGGGGCTCTTCAAACTTTATAAAGGGCACCAAAAACCGCAAAAAAAATTTTTTTAAAACTTAAAATAAAACATGCTTAAAAGATTAGCACTCTTGCAATTTTTGTTAAATTTAACAGTCTCTGATAATTGACGCCTCTTGCTCTGAATTGCTGCATCAAAATCTGGAGACAACGCTTGTGTTGTAGCAATCTCGAATATGCTGTTCAGGTCTTGTTCAGGTGCGAATCTGTAAGTTGCAAACCTACTTCTGATTTATTGCCATTCATTACAGAAATCTCATGGTCAATGCTTTGAACCTAAGACCCAGAGGGAAACATGAAACGGCTGGGCATTGTGAGCTTTTGTATCCAAGTTGCTTCATGTACTGGTCAGCCAATGAAGAAAATAGAGGCTTTGCTCTGTAGCTTGGTTAAGCAAGTCTGGCAAAGCAAGCTGTGATGCTGTAGGACGGAAGAGAGTGAGAAGGAAGCAGATGACAGTGAATTGCTCGCAGGCCTTATAGGGGCCTGATCCGGCCCACTGGCCACATGCTTGACACCCCTGATCCAAATCATGTG
The DNA here is from genome assembly GCF_032191835.1 of Heteronotia binoei. NCBI lineage: Eukaryota > Metazoa > Chordata > Lepidosauria > Squamata > Gekkonidae > Heteronotia > Heteronotia binoei. Next base: position 19,473,648 of record NC_083242.1, on the reverse strand, counting down.
CTGCCTGAACCAAACCTCTGAGCCAAAACGGTGGGGTTGCAACACTTGGTGGGATCCCAAGACTTTAGTGATACACATGCGCAATAAGGCTGCTCCATTGGTTTCCACTCCCACCCCTGGTGTGAGCAAGGATGCTGCCAGAAGCCAAAATGAGGCAGCATCTGCTGCTAAATTAGCCGATCCAATCCCTGCATCACGCAAAACAAAGGCTGACTTGCACAACTGTTTTCCAGGTTTAGACACGCATGTGCTCAATGCATCATCGGTCCCCATGAGCGCAAGGATAGCAACACGGCAAGCGAGCCAGGTTAATATATTCCTGGAGTCCTAGCGTCGTGAAAGAATATACTGGAAAGTAATTCAAAGGATGACTCATCCCACAACCGAGAACACTGATTTCTCCCCCAAACAAGCCCAGAGACCACCAGGCAGACAAACAGTTTCCTTGATTAAGGAAAGGTCTTTTTTCCCAAGGAGCCTCTGCCAGGCCCCAAAAGCCTCTTTTCGATCTCTGGATGGCTACAGATGGTCCTCGATTTGGCCGCGAGAGAAACAAGCACACTGTAATTATACGGCAGGAGGAGGGCATGAAAAGAGAAGATGGCCGTGAATTGCTCAGTGGTGTGGAGGCAGAGGGTTTTCTTGACTGAAGGGCAAACCCTTCTCATCTCGAACGGAACGGGCTGGCCGGTCACAAGGGACTGTCGCAAATGCCGGCAGGTGGGAGAGCTTGCTTTTTATCAAGGATACTAAACTGATTCCCCAGTTCATTACTGCAACAAATTTAAGAGCACATGCCCCCCAACACTTACCTCTCCACTTATCTGTAGTCTTAAAAAGAAAAAATATATATATTTCAAAGGAATATGCCAGAGCTAAAAAGGTAAAGGTGCAAGCACCAGTCGTTTTCAACTCTGGGGTGACGTCGCTTTCACAATGTTTTCACGGCAGACTTTTTACATGATGGTTTGCCATTGCCTTCCCCAGTCTTTTACACTTTCCCCCCAGCAAGCTGGGGACTCATTTTACCGACCTCGGAAGGATGGAAGGCTGAGTCAACCTGGAGCCGGCTACCTGAACCAGCTTCCACCGGGATCGAACTCAGGTCGTGAGCAGAGCTCGGACTGCAGTACTGCAGCTTTACCACTCTGCTACTATGTGGTAATAATAATAGTAATAATAATAATAATCTCTGCTTTGGCCTCTCTGTCTTGCAGGCCCGTAGCTACAGGGGGGCCCGGGGGGACAGGCCCATAATTTCAACCCCCCCTTCCAACTGTATGGCCCCCAATCTGTCCCCTTTGTTCACCGCCACTCTGAACAAGCAGTAGCCTTGCTGCAGGCCCTTTCGCTTTTTCTCTTCCCTTCGCTGACACAGCGGGGGAGGGAGCCAAGAGGGGGCTATAGCTGGTGGAAGCCAAGGCAGCTTATAAACTGGGTGGCCCCCTGGCCCCTCCCCAAACAATAAATCCTGCTGTCGGCCCCGCCAAACAAGAAATCCCGGCTACAGCCCTGCTGCCTTGCCTTCCTGCTTATTCTTTTAAAAAGGTAAAAATAAAAACCTGGGCAAAAAGAAACGTTCCAGTTTAGTGCCTCAAGAAAAGTACCAAAGAGCCTCACGTGGGATGGCATTCCAAAGGCAGGGGGACAGCACTAAAAAGGCCCCTGTCTGGTCAACACCTTCCTCCGCTCTGCAGGAAGGGGCCCAGGGAGGAAGAAGAAGATATTGGATTTATATTCCGCCCTCCACCCTGAATCTCAGAGCGGCTCACAATCTCCTTTACCTCCCTTCCCCACAAGAGACACCCTGTGAGGTAGGTGGGGCTGAGAGAACTCTTACAGCAGCTGCCCTTTCAAGGACAACTCCTACAAGAGCTATGGCTGACCCAAGCCCATTCCAGCAGGTGCAAGGGGAGGAGTGGGGAATCAAACCCGGTTCTCCCAGATAAGAGTCTGTGCACTTCACCACTACACCAAACTGGGTGGGCTGACAGTATAGGAAGTGGTAGTCCTTCAAGGACCCTTTTCCATGCTTCTCAGAGGAGGTCGAAGCAATAATGATATCTGACATGCAAGAAAAGAGATCCCTGGACTGAGCCCTCAAAATGTCTATGCAGCCCCTAGCACCACCAGGAACTGGCAACCACAGCAGATTCCAAGCACAAGGGAGGAAAGCAAATGCAGTCAATTGACAATTCCTCAGAATCTGTCAAGCCGAGAGAAAAGCAAAGACAAGCAGCTGTTTGGGACCCACAAAGCATGGGGCATGAGGAAAGACAGAACAAGAAGGAAGCTTTCACAGGGGCTGGCCAATGGCTACTGGCCGTGGTGACCAAGGGGAACCTCTGACCCCCAGGGCTAAGAGGCGACAGCAGGAGAAAACCTCTTTGTCCTACTTGTGGGTCCTCTACAGCAGGGGTGTCAAAAAAACAATTCGGGGGCCAAATCAGGCCCTCGGAGGACTCCTATCAGGCCCCCAAGCAACTGGCTGTCATCTGCTTCCTTCTCCCTCTCTCTTCCTTCCTTCTGCATAACAGCTTGCTTTACAAGGCTTGCTCAATTGCACAGGTGCTACAGAGCAAAACCTCTATTTTCTCCATTGGCTGAGGCTCCTCCCTTGGGGAGGAATAGCTTGCTTTGCCGGGCTCTCTCAACTGCACAGTGGAGCTACTGAGCCAAGCCTCTTTTCCTTCTATTGGCTGAGGCTCCCCCCAGTCCCCTGGGAAGGAAGGAAAGAGCCAGAGCTTCCTTTGCCCAGTTCCCTGGATCCCATGAGAGAAATACAAAGAAAGCATCTTTAAGACCAATGAGTGCTAACGTTTCAAGCAAGTTTTAAGTTTTTAAAATACATGTGTGTGTGTTTTTCTGTATTCTTTATAAAATTTGTATCTCTGCTACCTAATCTGAAATAGGTACACACATGGCCCAGCCCAACAAGGTTTCATTTATGTCAGTTCCGGCCCTCATAACAAACGAGTTCAACACCCCTGCTCTAGAGCAACTGGGGAGCCACTCTGGGAAACAAGGCACTGGACTGGATGGGCCACCAGTCTGATCCAGCAAGGTTCTTCTTACATTCTTAAGAAAGAACGACCCCTGTGGTTTGCAAAAGGCAGCTTTCTGAGAGACAGCTGCTATTTCTACGCAGCTCAGTTTGTCGAACGTTCTTCTCTCTTTCCCCGTTACGAACTTAGACAGGGCTGTTTCCTATAGCAGCTGGAGCAATAAAAGGAAGCAGGATAAATGTTTTATTCTGCTCGGTGAGAGACAAAGGCACAGGAATGACCCGTGGCTTTTGAGGCTCTTGCAGCTGTATTTTAAGAAAATGTATTTCGGCGCAGAGCAGTCCTGGAGAAACTTTGAGGGCTGACGGACTTTTACCGTGCTGATTCAATGTGATGCTCAGAACACTTCCCCAGTCTTCCCTACAAGCTCACAATCCGGGGGCCTAGGAAATGGGTAGCGGTACCTCCCCCCCTCCCCCGCACACATTGAGCACCAGTAGCCTGGTCAGAGTTTGCAAACCAAAGCCTGGCTGTGACTGTTGGTGGCAGCAATCCGAAAAGGGGAGCCCTGCAAGAACTGGGATTTGGTTGTCAGTCAAGGGCAGGGGTGGCCAAACTTGCTTAACATAAGAGAGTGTCATGAGCCCTGACGAGGGGGAGCTGGAAGAGTTAACAGACCTGGAGGAGTTGCCAGCTAGTTCCTCAGCTGAACAACCAGCAGCTGACCCATCAATCATTCTCCCCACATTCCAGGCACCAGTGTCCACTGCTGGCAGTCAATCTCCTACAAGCTCTCCTCATCCCATCTCAAGAGTTCGAAGCAGGCTCCAGAAAGAACTTTCAGAAAGAAGACATGAGGCACGCCGATGCTGCAGATCTCTCAGCCCTGAGTTCTAGCAGAGTCGCTGCCACTCAGGGAGTAGGCTGATTGAGGCTCCCATATAACTCCCACCCAGAACCTGGTAACCTTGTGGAAGCAAGAAGTCAATTCCCTGGCTTGCATCCACACTCCTTCCTGATTCCAGATCCTGACCTGCTCGAATTCCTTGGCACCCTGACGCTTTGGCTTTTGGACACAGACTTCTGATTCCGGTTTGCGATTTTGCTTTGGTGACTTGGCCCCTGTTTAACTTCCTGGACTTTGACCTTGGACTGACTTTGGACTCCTGCCTGCCTGCGCCTTGAGAATGTGAGAGTCACACAGAATGACTATCAGATGTTTGAGAGCTGAAAGACATGACCATCAGAGAGAGAGAGGAAGGAAGGAAGAAAGGGAAGGAAGACAACTAACTTTAAATGCATTGCCCAAGCAGCTGGCTGGCTTGGCTTGGAGAAGTGACTTAAAGAGACAAATGCCTTCTCCAAGCTGGCCAACAGGGCAGTGGAAGCTTTGAGAGCCACACAATATGTGTGAAAGAGCCACATGTGTCTCCCGAGCTGCAGTTTGGCCACCTGTGGCTTAGGCTTTGGGGAACCCAGCTTCAAATCCTCTCCTCTGCTTGCAGGGTGACCTTTGGCAAATCACTCTCTCTTTGCCTAACCTACCTCACAGGGTTGTTGTCGTGAGGCCTTTCCCCTCAGTCCTGTTTACAAGGCACCAAACACAACCAGGTCTGGACTACTGTTCAGTCTGGACAGGAGCTCTCCAGGTTTGTGGACAGAGAAAGGTCTTCTCCTGCAGTTGGCGCCTGAGATTCTTCAATGACAGGATCCAAGTTAGGACCTTCCTCTCACAAAACATATCAGCTGCTACTGAGCCACAGCTCATCCCCACATACATGAGGGGGAGAGAAGGAGGCAGAAGAAGAGGAGGAGGAGGAAGATGATGATATTGGATTTATATCCTGCCCTATACTCTAAATCTCGGAGCGGCTTACAATCTCCTTTATCTTCCTCCCCCACAACAGAAACCCTGTGAGGTGGGTGGTGCTGAGAAAGCTCTGACAGAAGCTGCCTATTCAAGGACAACTTCTGTGAGAGCTACGTCTGACCCAAGGTCATTGCAGCAGCTGCAGCAAGTGGAGGAATGGGAAATCAAACCCAGTTCTCCCAGATAAGAGTCCGCACACTTAACCACGACACCAAACTGGCTCTCCAAAAGGTGGAAGGGAGAAACTTGCTGGTTGGCTTTAGGCCTGTTATCTCTTCTCTCTCAGCCTGAGCTACCTCATAGGGTTGTCATGAAGGCAAAATGGAGAAGGTGAGATTCGTGTATGTCTAAGATCCTTGGAGGACTGGACGTGCAATCAGAAGACGGGGCAGACAAATTTTGAACAGGAGTCTAAGGCAGCGCACATGTGTGTGATGCATCTGTTTAAGCTACCCTGAGTTCCAAGCAGAGCCTGGGTTATAACATCTGTCGAATCTGAAATTTGGTTCTAGCAATCTTTAAATGTGCGTGAGTCATGGCTGCTTGAAGGTCAACTCCTGGCTGGAGTTTTCAGAGGCCAGCGGGCCACAGTCCATCTCGGTTCGGCGTCAAGCCACTGCAACAGGGTTCTGAAGGGCTCAGCGTGGAACCAGATACAGCTGTTTTTAAAAAGAAAGCTTTACATCAAGGTATATCGGAGGAGTAGCTGGGATGCCAGAATCACCGGTGTGCCAAGGGAACGGCAGGCCAAGATTGCTAAAGGACTAAAGGGCCTCTTTGAGATGCTGTGCAGAAAGGAAAATAATAGAGGGGCGCAGTTGCCCCGAATCCAGGTGCCAGCCACCCACAGGTTTATGCTGCAGGCTATTATTGTGAACCCTCACGTGGGCTGCATCCTAGTGAAAGACTTATGTTGGGGCTGCAAAAGACCATTAATCAGCATGCCAGCTCTCAGTAACGTTAAGCCATCCATTTTCACTTACGCAGATGCCTTTCTGATACTGACCCTCCGTTGCTCTCTTGCTCTGAATCGAGATGTCATTCGGCTTTTGAATTATAAAAGGCAGCTGCTTTTATCATTAAAGCCGTCAGAAGAACAGGGCTGGCAGTGGGGCTGTAAAGAAGTTGCGGGGTGAAGACTCCGAGGGAACCCAAGCCCATACCCGGGATTTTAGAGGACGAAGAACTGCAGATTTATACCCCGCCCTTCTCTCCGAAACAGAGTCTCAGAGCGGCTTACAATCTCCTTTATCCTTTACAATCTCCTTTATCTCCTTCCCCTTTCAGGGACAACTCCTATGAGAGCTACAGCTGACCCAAGGCCATTCCAGCAGCTGCAAGTGGAGGAGTGGGGAATCAAACCCGGCTCCTCCCAGATAAGAGTCCACACACTTAACCTCTACACTAAGCTGGCTCTCTTTTAAAATTTGGGGGGGGCTGTAAAAAAGTTAGTGCCTCCCCTCCCCTCCCCTGGCCACTGCCACCGTGACTCAGGGCATCCGACAGGGTGCCTGACCTTCCCACCTGCCCCCTCCCCAGTGCTTGAGGGGTCACATGGGTGAAAGCTGAGAGGCCGGGGGGCAACCCCAGCCTTTCAGCCTTCACCCCCATTGCGAGGGAAGGGGGAGGAAGGCAAGGTCAGGGTCTCCTGAGATGGGGTACCTGACAGGAAATCAGGGGCATGGCCTCCACAGTTCCCCCCTATAGCTACAGGCCTGGGGGAACCAAAGCTCAGAGAGGGAACTATAAATTCACCAGCTCCCAGTTGGAATCATTCCTCCACTATGAACTTTGCTAACTTTCTCACTCTGCTTCCATTCTGCAATAGGGTAGTAATAGCAACCTAACCCAGAAGGCTGCTTTAGAACCAAACCATGTGTACCAGGTGCTACGAAAATATTACTACCAGGGCTTTCATTGCAGCAGGAACTCCTTTGCATATTAGGCCACACACACCCTGATGTAGCCACTCCTCCTGCAGCCTGCAATAGACCCTGTACGAAGAGCCCTGTAAGCTCCTGGAGGATTGGCTACATCAGGAGGGTGCGGCCTAATATGCAAAGGAGTTCCGGCTACAAAAAAAGCCCTGATTCCTCCAATTTGTTCTGTACATAATTAACTTATGGAACTCACTGCCACAGGACTAAGCTGAGCACTGGCCAAAGAAGGGGATTCCACTGAGTCACAGAAGAGGTCTATGGACAGCTGTGGGCCATGATGACTCAACAACACCTCCATGGTGAGAGGCAGGGCATCCTGAACTCACAGTTACTGATATCTCCCTGGAAAAAAGCTTTTGGGCTTCTCAGCAGCATTCTGACCAGCCAATGTGAGACTCAGAGAGAAGAAGAAGAAGAGATTGGATTTATAGCCTGTCCTTCCCTACCCGAAGGAGTCTCAGAGTGGCTGACAGATCTCCTTTCCCTTCCCCTCCCAACAACAGACACCCTGTGAGGTAGAGCCAGTTTGGTGTAGTGGTCAAGTGTGCAGACTCTTATCTGAGAGAACAGGGTTTGATTCCCCCCTCCTCCACATACACCTGCTGATGTGGTCTTGGGTCAGCCACAAGTTCTCTCAAGACTGTTCTACTCAAGAGCAATTCTCAGAGAGCTCTCTCAGCCCCATCTACCTCACAGGGTGTCTGCTGTGGGGAAGGGAGATTGTAAGCACTCTGAGACTCCTTTGGGTAGTGAAGGGCGAGGTATAAATCCAATCTCTTTTTCTACGTGGGGTTGAGAGAGCTCTGACAGAAATAGGTCTAGAGAGGAACAGCTCTGTGAGAACTTGTGACTGACTCAAGGTCACATCAGCAGGTGCATGTGAAGGAGTGGGGAATCAAACCTGGTTCTCCCAGATAAGAGTCCAATCAAATCTAAATACCTTTATTGGCATAGAAGTAAATTTACACACAGTTTCAGTTACAAAAAACTAGTCAGCATCAAGAAGAGGAGCTAGTCTTTTGCTCCCTGATTGTTATGGCAGCCAAAAGGTACTTTGCAACTAGGCTAAAGGTATGGGAACATCGGTCAGATAGCAGAAAGAAAACCAACTTTGCCACAGGTAGTCCATAAAGGTTAGACAGGATAGGTTTGATTATACAGTCCCGCACTTCCCCACAGAAATCACAGTGAAGTAAGACATGGGTGATTGTTTTGAGGTGCCTTCCATTACATGGGCAGAATCTTTCCTGACAAGGGATGCTGGCAAACCTCCCAGATAAGAGTCCGCACACTTCACCATGATACCAAACTGGCTCTCACCAAACAGGATGCTGGACTCAATGGGCCCGGCTCCCCTCTGTTCCATGAGAAGCCCTGCATGTGCTGGATCTCTGCTACATCCCCTGAAGCCAGGCTTATCAGTCCCACCCACAGGAGATCACCATCATGCCTTGCCACATGACAGGGCCAAAAAGATATACGGTATATATACAGGGTTTTGTTTTGTTTGTTTGTTTTTTGCAGGAACGCAGTTCTGGCTGGCTTGGTATCACGGGGTGTGGCCTAATATGCAAATTAGTTTCTGCTGGGCGTTTCCTTCAAAAAGCCTTGTGACGCAATGGTGACATCAGGGGGTGTGGCCTAATATGCAAATTAGTTCCTGCCGGGTCTTTTCTGCCAAAAAAGGCCCTGTATATATCAAGGTTATAAGACAACAACTTGCCAAAGCGACTTCTGCAAAACTGTCAATCCTCCCCCCCCCGAGCAGGGGTGTCAAACTCATTTGTTATGAGGGCCGGAGCTGACATAAATGAGACCTTGTTGGGCCAGGCCATGTCAGGTCGGGTCTTGCCATGAGTGTACCTATTTAAGATTAGGAAAGAGATATACATTTTCTAAAGAACACAAAAACAAATATATATATTATATATTAAAAACTTAAAACATGCTTAAAACTGGGCAAAGAAAGTTCTGGCTCTTTCCTTCCTTCCCGAGGGGATGGAGGGGAGCCTCAGCCAATAGAAGGAAGAGAGGCTTGGCTCAGTAGCTCTGCTGTGTGATTGAGATAGCCTGGCAAAGCAAGCTATTCCTCCCCAAGGGAGGAGCCTCAGCCAATGGAGAAAATAGAGATTTTGCTCTGTAGCTCCTCTGTAATTGAGCAAGCCTTGCAAACCAAGCTGTGATGCAGAAGGAAGCAAGAGAGAAGGAAGCAGATGACAGCCAGTTGCTCGGAGGCCTCATGAGCCCTCTGGAAGCCTGATTTGGCCCCCAAACTGCATGTTTGACACTCCTGTCCTAGAGCACCCAGTGCAAATCCTGCGCTCTTTCACGTTCCTCACTTCCCTTTCATGGAGGCTTCCACAACCGTGCAGGCTTGGACATGTTGACAGTCACATCCTGGGTTGGGGGGCAACACCCAACCCAGAGAACCACCATCGCCTTCTGGAAAAGGCCAGTGAACAAAGCAAACCCTTCCCCGGGCGCTCCTCGTGCATGCCAAAGAGTTGTTTATACCTCGCTTTGCAACCAGCAAACCTCTCCCGTTCGCCCTGGGCGCGCACCGCACTTTACCTTCAGCCACAATCACTACACGGAGAACCACAGCTTGCACCCAGCCCAATTTTTTTTGCAGCGAATCCAATTTTTTGCAGCGATTCCGTCAACTCACCGCCAAAAAACCCCCAAAACACAATACCGATCTACGGGTTAAGTAAAGCATTCGATCATTTAAGCGAAAAACAGAATAATCATTAAAGCAAAAACAAAAAATTAGCCCTGCCTCCTGCAAATAAGGAACGATGCTCTACAGGTTGGATTTTGCACCGGGGAGTAAAGTCAGCCGCTCAACTCTCTTCTGGCACCGAAGTTTCTTGCTGTTTGCGGAAGAAGGAAGGCAAATAAATGGGTAGAGGGAAGGAGGGGTGGAAGGGAAGCAACTTTAACAGCATTTTTCCCCAACCTCCCAAGCCGGGGCCGCCCAGCGCGCCTGCCTTCTCCTCTCCCCGTCCCTCTGCCCTGGGGGCTGCCTTTTCCTCCATACCCCGGCGCCGTTCAGCCCTACCTGGATATACGCCATCTTTCCCCGGGCTCACATCAGTCTCGGCTGCTGCTCCGCCTGCTCGGGAATGGCGTCTGCTGCTACCGCCTGCCTCCCTTCGGCAGCTCCGACGTGCACGGTTTGCTCAATGAGGCCGTGCCTTCCTTTCCCCCTTGGCGGCGACGGGAAACCGGGGACTGCTGTAAACCGCCTCTCCGGCTCGGCAGGGCAGGGCGGCTTGCATCCCTCCGGGGCGCTTCAGGGGGTTTGCCGGTCACGCTATGCAGCCCCCTCGCGACGTCCCGCTCGCCTCCAGCCCAATTCGCCGCTCCCTGGAATTGCACCGGGAAGGGAAAGAGGAGCGACGACCTTCGCCCGCCGGCAGCCCGCTTAATGCGGGGAAACTGCAGCCGGCGCTGACGGAGGGAGCTGGTTTGTCCAGCCGGCACAACACGTGTCCCCGCGGAGAGGCGCGCCAATCCTCAGCCAAGCAGGGCTTTTCCCGGGAGGGTTTGGGTTCGCCCGGGCCACGAGGGGGCGGTAGTCGCCAGGACCTTGGCTCAGCCTGGGAACTGGGGAGGGAAACTCCCGGGAACCACCGCTAAGGGGCGTTAACGAGGCGGGGGGGTCTTCAGAACCTTTGGGTATGACTTTAAAATATATATATATACACACACATGCACACACTTGTATGTATATATATATATTAAAGTCATACCCAAAGGCTCTGAAGACATTTGGAGAGCCCCCTGGCGCAGAGTGGTAAAGCTGCAGTACTGCAGTCTGAACTCTCTGCTCACAACCTGAGTGCGATCCCAGTGGAAGCTGGTTTCAGGTAGCCGGCTCCAGGTTGACTCAGCCGTCCATCCTTCCGAGGTCAGTAAAATTAGTACCCAGCTTGCTGGGGCGAAAGTGTAGATGACTGGGAAAGGCAATGGCAAACCACCCTGTAAAAAGGTCTGCCATGAAAACATTGTGAAAGCAACATCACCCCAGAGTTGGAAACGACTGGTGCCTGTACAGGGGACTACCTTTTTAATATACATTTGACAAGGCATTTCAGAAAGATCTGGGTCAGATTTCAATCCCACACCTATCTTTGTAGCACAGAACTCCTTTGCATCTTAGACCACACACCCCTGATGCAGCCAATCCTCCTGGAGCTTACAGGGCTCTTCTTACAGGGCCTACTGTAAGCTCCTGGAGGATTGGCTACATCAGGGGTGTGTGGCCTAATATGCAAAGGAGTTCCTGCTACAAAAAAACCTTTTGATATAATTTTCTCTGAAGTGGCCAATCTGTACAGGCTGTGCCTCTTTCAACTGGGGATTTGAAGGATGGAATATTCTTCACCCTATTCATTGTGGAAGGTGAGAAGTGTTTGCCTGCTCCAGAACCACTTATATTGGAAGGGGTGTTGAAAGACCTGAGTCAGATTGAGGTGACAAGGGAGGAGGTCCTACAACTGACAGACGAATTAAAAACTAATAAGTCACTAGGTCCGGATGGCATACATCCAAGAGTTCTGAAAGAACTCAAAGTTGAACTTGTGGATCTTCTGACAAAAATATGTAATCGTTTATTGAAATCTGCCTCTGTTCCTGAGGACTGGAAGGTAGCAAATGTCACCCCCATCTTTAAAAAGGGTTCCAGAGGAGATCCGGGAAACTACAGGCCAGTCAGTCTGACTTCACTGCTGGGAAAGTTGGTAGAAACTATTATCAAGGACAGAATGAGTAGGCACATTGATGAACACGAGTTATTGAGGAAGACTCAGCATGGGTTCTGTAAGGGAAGATCTTGCCTCACTAGCCTGTTACATTTCTTTGAGGGGGTGAACAAACATGTGGACAAAGGAGACCCGATAGATATTGCTTACCTTGACTTCCAGAAAGCTTTTGATAAAGTTCCTCATCAAAGACTCCTTAGTAAGCTCGAGAGTCATGGAGTAAAAGGACAGGTCCTCTTGTGGATCAAAAACTGGCTAATTAATAGGAAGCAGAGAGTGAGTATAAATGGGCAGTCTTCGCAGTGGAGGACGGTAAGCAGTGGAGTGCAGCAGGGCTCAGTACTGGGTCCCATGCTCTTTAACTTGTTCATAAATGATTTGGAGTTGAGAGTAGGCAGTGAAGTGGCCAAGTTTGCAGATGACACTAAATTGTTCAGGGTGGTGAGAACCAGAGAAGATTGTGAGGAACTCCAAAGGGATCTGTTGTGGCTGGGTGAGTGGGCGTCAGCGTGGCAGATGAGGTTCAGTGTGGCCAAGTGCAAAGTAATGCACATTGGGGCCAAGAATCCCAGCTACAAATACAAGTTGATGGGGTGTGAACTGGCAGAGACTGACCAAGAGAGAGATCTTGGGGTCGTGGTAGATAACTCACTGAAAATGTCAAGACAGTGTGCGATTGCAATAAAAAAGGCTACTGCCATGCTGGGAATTATTAGGAAGGGAATTGAAAACAAATCAGCCAGTATCATAATGCCCCTGTATAAATCAATGGTGCGGTCTCATTTGGAATACTGTGTGCAATTCTAGTCACCGCACCTCAAAAAGGATATAGCGGAAAAAGTGCAGAAAAGTGCAACTAGAATGATTAAAAGTTTGGAACACTTTCCCTATGAAGAAAGGTTAAAACGCTTGGGGCTCTTTAGCTTGGAGAAATGTCGACTGTGGGGTGACATGATAGAGGTTTACAAGATTATGCATGGGATGGAGAAGGTAGAGAAGTCCTTTTCTCCCTTTCTCACAATACAAGAACTCGTGGGCATTCAATGAAATTGCTGAGCAGTCGGGTTAGAACAGATAAAAGGAGGTACTTCTTCACCCAAAGGGTGATTAACATATGGAATTCACTGCCACTGGAGGTGGTGGCAGCCACAAGCATAGCCAGCTTCAATAGGGGGTTAGATAAAAATATGGAGCAGAGGTCCATCAGTGGCTATTAGCCACAGTGTGTGTGTGTGTGTGTGTGCTAAAAAAAAAACCTGTAGAAAATGAATATGCCAGGGAGAAATCTCTTCTAGAACTACACTCCCAGAAATGCTAGTTTTCTCTGTGGAGGAAATGTTCAGATTGCAGTTCAGGACTCACCTGTCTTGAACATTCATTTACATCAAGGAGCTGCATGTGGCTCTTTAACACATATTGTGTGGCTCTTGAAGGCCCCACTGCCCCATTGGCCAGCTTGGAGAAGGAATTTGTCTCTATAAATCACTTCCGCAAGCCAAACCAGCTGGCAGCTTGGAGAACATATTTAAAGTTAAAGTTGCTTCCTTTCCCCCTTTCTCCCTCTCCCCATCTATTTGCCTGCCTGCCTTGTGGCTCTCAAACAGCTGACATTAATGTCTTGTGGCTCTCAAACATCTGACGTTTATTCTATGTGGCTAAGGAAGTTTGGCCACCCCTGATCTACACAATGACATTCCCTGTTCCTAGAAAGCTAGCATGTCAAGAAAAAAAAGCTAAGGCTTGCATCCCAACATCTCTCGATCTGAGAGTGACTAGTCTTTTTTTTTTGCCAACCTCTGGGCGTGGAGCAGGTGTCATTGGGGGTATGTAGGGGGGAGGCATTTGTGAGTTTCCTGTATTGTGCAGGGGGCTGGACTAGATGTCCCCAGAGGTCCCTTCCGACTTTATGTTTCTATGAAGCTCCCTTATAGCAAACTGGACCCTTGTTCCATCAAGGTCAGTGTTGTCCACTCGGATTGGCAGCACCTCTCCTCTCTCACAGAGGTCTTTCACATTTGGGGAGGGATGGTGGCTCAGTGGTAGAGCATCTGCTTGGTAAGCAGAAGGTCCCAGGTTCAGTCCTCGGCATCTCCAACTAAAAAGGGTCCAGGCAAGTAGGTGTGGAAAAAACTCAGCTTGAGACCCTGGAGAGCTGCCGCCAGTCTGAGTTAGACTTTGATGGACTGAGGGTCTGATTCAGTAGAAGGCAGCTTCATATGTTCATATGACTTTGATGGACCGAGGGTCTGATTCAGTAGAAGGCAGCTTCATATGCCATATATCACCTGATCCTCCTAACTGAAGATGCCAAGGATTCAATTTAGGACTTTCTGCATGCAAAGCAGAACAGCATGATAAACACAGGACCAGTTTTTAAAAAGGTTCGTCAACATATTCTTTAAAAGTCCAAATCTGTGCCTTTTGCCTTGACTTTGCACCTTATCAAGCAAGCATCAGACAAGCCTCCTTCTTCTGTGTTACTCCAGAGGGGACACACCAACTGGTCCTCTCTTTAGGAAGTGAAGGGCCTTTTTTTTAAAGCAGGAACGCAGCTCCGGCTGTCTTGGTGGCAGGGGGTGTGGCCTAATATGCAAATGAGTTCCTGCAGGGCTTTTTCTACCCCCAAACACCTGTGCAAAACAATGGCAACATCAGGGGGTGTGGGGCCTAATATGCAAATGAGTCCCTGCAGGACTTTTCCTACCAAAAAACCCTGCACAAAACAATGGTGACATCAGGGGGTGTGGCCTAATATGAAAATGAGTCCCTGCTGGCTTTTTCTGTGAAGTGGATGATCCCAGAACCGGTGACCAGAGAGCCTCTGCTTTGGGTACAGGAGGAAACTCCTCTCCTGACATCACTGGCTCCAGGGAAGCCTTTTTCTCTGGGGGAGAGCCCGGAGTGTTGCCATCAGCCTAGGGTGACCATAATGTCTGAAGGCCAGCCAGGGACACTGTGGGGTGGGTGGGTGGGTAGGGGTGACGTCATGCCACCACCGGAAACAGGAAGTGGCATCACTTCCTGTGACATCATTTCCCCCGCGTCACCTGCCGGAAACGGGAAGTGACATCACTTCCTGTGACATCATTTCCCCCAAATGACATCATTTCCCCCAAATGCCACTGCCGGAAACAGGAAGTGACTTCACAGCACTTCCTGTGACGTCCCCAAAAATCCCCCAAATATCACCGCCGGAAACAATTTTGTTCTCAAATCCTGTATATACTTCATCAGTATATGGGATAAGGCACTTTCTCAACTGTGCTGCATAATGCAGCCTATTTATTTTGTCCTGTTGGCTCTGTTGGCTCTATCTGCGCCACCATCATCACTTTCGGGGTGTGGATCCCCCAGTGGGGTGGTCTCCCGACTCCCTCCGCCGACTGTTTCTGATAGCCCTGCGCCCCCTCTTTCATTTGATATGTGTCCCGTGCGGGTGCCACCCTCCCGCCGGGAGATGCCACAAAATGAGCCCCCTTGAGGCTTATGGCGGCAGGGCTCGGGGGAAGCGAGCTAGACTGCTGTTCTTTTGAGGGGTTATAGAGTGTTTCGAGCCCGTCCCTGTGGCATCGGTCCCATCGTTGAGGGACCCAGGGGGCCGGCGCAGCGGCACGCCGAAGCAGCCTGTCACTAATAACACCGGTCGAGATGCAGGACAGGAACCTGGAAGTGACCGACAGGCTGCTTCAGCGTGCCGCTGCGCCGGCCCCCTGGGCCCCACAATGATGGGACCGATGCCACAGGGACGGGCTCGAAACACTCTATAACCCCTCAAAAGAACAGCAGTCTAGCTCGCTTCCCCCGAGCCCTGCCGCCATAAGCCTCAAGGGGGCTCATTTTGCGGCATCTCCCGGCGGGAGGGTGGCACCCGCACGGGACACATATCAAATGAAAGAGGGGGCGCAGGGCTATCAGAAACAGCTGGCGGAGGGAGTCGGGAGACCACTCCACTGGGGGATCCACACCCCGAAAGTGATGAAGGTGGCGCAGATAGAGCCAACAGGACAAAATAAATAGGCTGCATTATGCAGCACAGTTGAGAAAGTGCCTTATCCCATATACTGATGAAGTAAATACAGGATCTGAGAACAAAATTGCACTAGAAGACACAAACACAAAGCTCCCTTACACTGAATCAGTGCTTGGGTCCACCAAAGTCAGTATTGTCTACTCCAGTCACAAACACAAAGCTCCCTTACACTGAATCAGTGCTTGGGTCCACCAAAGTCAGTATTGTCACATAAGAGAAGCCCTGTTGGATCAGGCCAGTGGCCCATCCAGTCCAACACTCTGCGTCACATAAGAACATAAGAGAAGCCCTGTTGGATCAGGCCAGTGGCCCATCCAGTCCAACACTCTGCGTCACATAAGAACATAAGAGAAGCCCTGTTGGATCAGGCCAGTGGCCCATCCAGTCCAACACTCTGCGTCACATAAGAACATAAGAGAAGCCCTGTTGGATCAGGCCAGTGGCCCATCCAGTCCAACACTCTGCGTCACATAAGAACATAAGAGAAGCCCTGTTGGATCAGGCCAGTGGCCCATCCAGTCCAACACTCTGCGTCACATAAGAACATAAGAGAAGCCCTGTTGGATCAGGCCAGTGGCCCATCCAGTCCAACACTCTGCGTCACATAAGAACATAAGAGAAGCCCTGTTGGATCAGGCCAGTGGCCCATCCAGTCCAACACTCTGCGTCACATAAGAACATAACAGAAGCCCTGTTGGATCAGGCCAGTGGCCCATCCAGTCCAACACTCTGCGTCACATAAGAACATAAGAGAAGCCATGTTGGATCAGGCCAGTGGCCCATCCAGTCCAACACTCTGGGTCACATAAGAACATAAGGAGGGAGGGAGGGAAGGAAGGAAGGGAGAAAGGAAGGAAGGAAGGAAGGGAGGAAGGAAGGAAGGAAGGAAGGAAGGAAGGAAGGAAGGAAGGAAGGAAGGAAGGAAGGAAGGAAGGAAGGAAGGAAGGAAGGAAGGAAGGAAGGAAGGGAGGGAGGGAGGGAGGGAGGGAGGGAGGAAGGAAGGAGGGAAGGAAGGAAGAAAGGAAGGAGGGAAGGAAGGAAGGCCACCCCCTCCCGCCAGCCCCCCCCCCCCCGGCCCCCTTACCTGCGGCTAGTCCGGCGGCGGCGGCGAGTCCGGCAGCGGCGGCGGCGGCGGAGAGGGCTTTCCGACGCCCCCCCCCCCGGCGGAGGAGAACGGGGGGGAATGCTAGAGGCCCCGGCCTCCAGCGACCCCCGCGGGCCTTTCCGACGCCCTCCCGGGCAGGTAAGGACGGGGGGTGGGGGTTGCGAGGCCGGGGAAGCCTCGGGAAGGCCCGCGGGGGTCGCTGGAGGGCCTCCAGCGACCCCCGCGGGCCTTTCCGACGCCTTCCCGGGCAGGTAAGGACGGGGGGTGGGGGTTGCGAGGCCCGGGAAGCCTCGGGAAGGCCCGCGGGGGTCGCTGGAGGGCCTCCAGCGACCCCCGCGGGCCTTTCCGACGCCTTCCCGGGCAGGTAAGGACGGGGGGTGGGGGTTGCGAGGCCGGGGAAGCCTCGGGAAGGCCCGCGGGGGTCGCTGGAGGGCCTCCAGCGACCCCCGCGGGCCTTTCCGACGCCTTCCCGGGCAGGTAAGGACGGGGGGTGGGGGTTGCGAGGCCGGGGAAGCCTCGGGAAGGCCCGCGGGGGTCGCTGGAGGGCCTCCAGCGACCCCCGCGGGCCTTTCCGACGCCTTCCCGGGCAGGTAAGGACGGGGGGTGGGGGTTGCGAGGCCGGGGAAGCCTCGGGAAGGCCCGCGGGGGTCGCTGGAGGGCCTCCAGCGACCCCCGCGGGCCTTTCCGACGCCCTCCCGGGCCTCCGCCACCACCGCCGGGCCCCGTGGGCGGGCGGGGAAAGCGGCGAGGGAGGGAGGGAGCGTCCCTGCGCGTGCGCAGAGCGATCTGCGCACGCGCAGGGTCGCTCCCTCCCTCCCTCGCCGCCTTCCCCGCCCGGGCGCGCGGCCCCCGGCTCTCTGGCTGGCTAAACCGGGACCTCTTAATGGTCCCGGTATACCCAGGCCGGGAGCCGGGAATTGGGGGCCAGAACCGGGAAAGTCCCGGGAGACCGGGACGGTCTGGCCACCCTACATCAGCCAGAGCACAGTAACCACCGCTCTGACTCAGCGTGGAGCTGCTTTGTAATTCCGTCACAGTAATTTTACCTCATGCACCAGTAGGGTTGCCAAGTTGGGGACAGGTGACCCCCCGGTTGGGAGATCCTCCCCCAGCTTCAGGGTCATCAGAAAGTGGGGAGGAGGGAAATATTTGCTGGGCACTCCATTATTCCCTATGGAGACCGATTCATATAGGGTATAATGGAGAATTGATCCGCAGGTATCTGGGGCTCTGGGTTTATTTTTAGGTAGAGGCACCAAATTTGCAGCATAGGATCCAGCGCCTCTCTCCAAAACACCCTCCAAGTTTCAAAAAGATTGGACCTGGGGGTCCAATTCTATGGGCCCCAAAAGAAGGTGCCCCTATCCTTCATTATTTCCAATGGACGAAAGGCATTTAAAAGGTGTGCAGTCCCTTTAAATGTGATGGCCAGAACTCCCTTTGGAGTTCAATCATGCTTGCCACACCCTTGCTCCTGGCTCCACCCCCAATGTCTCATGGCTCCTGGTTCCACCTCCAAAGTCTCCAGATATTTCTTGAATTGGACTTTGCAGGGAAGAAGCTGGCTTTTCTAGAAGAGCCAGCATCTGCCAAAAAAAGCAAAACATGTACTTGTTTGGGAGAAAACAAAACTACCCAGAATGTGGATGGGGGTTCTGGTCCCAGGATCTCTTCTCTTTACAGGGATCAGTCAGTACAGAGGACAGAGATCAGTTTCCCAGGAGGAAATTACTCCTTTGCAAGGTGGACTCTATGGTATTATACCAGCTGCATTCCCTCCCCACCCATGCTCTGCCCCCAAATCTCCAGGAATTTCTCAAGGCAAAGTTGGTAACCTTAGCCAATCCCTAATTCCCCCCCCCCTTTCTCTGCTTTGGTCTCCAATGGGATCTAGTTTCAGTCCTTCAAAAGGTAGGTGAGGGTGGACTCAAAAATCTTCCTGCTGTGTTTTTACCCCCACCTTACCTTGGGATACAAGAGCCCCGTGGCAAAGAGTGTTATAGCTGCAGTACTGCAGTCCTAAGCTCTGCTCACGACCTGAGTTCGATCCCCAGCAGAAGCTGGGTTTTCAGGTAGCCGGCTCGAGGTTGACTCAGCCTTTCATCCTTCTGAGGTCGGTAAAATGAGTCCCCAGTTTGCTGGGAGGAAAGCGTAGATGACTGGGGAAGGCAATGGCAAACCACCCCGTAAAAAGTCTGCTGTGGAAACGTTGTGAAAGCAAAGTCACCCCAGAGTCGGAAACGACTGGTGCTTGCACACATGTTTGTTCACTTCTCCGTAATATCTTCACAACAGCCCTCTTGGGTAGATTTAAGATGGCCAAGCGCCAGGTCGGGCCTGGAATTCTCCTGGAGATCAAGCAGGTCTCCAGACTGTTTGGTGTAGTGGTTAAGTGCGCCGACTTTTATCTGGAAGAACCGGGTTTGATTCCCCACTCCTCCACTTGCACCTGCTGGAATGGCCTTGGGTCAGTCATAGCTCTCGTAGGAATTGTCCTTGAAAGAGCAGCTGCTGTGAGAGCCCTCTCAGCCCCACCCATCTCACAGGGTGTCTGTTGTGGGGGAGGAAGGTAAAGGAGATTGTGACTGCTCTGAGACTCTGTCCTTGAAAGGGCAGCTGCTGTGAGAGCCCTCTCCAGCCCCACCCACCTCACAGGGTGTCTGTTGTGGGGGAGGAAGGTAAAAGAGATTGTGACTGCTCTGAGACTCTGATTCAGAGAGAAGGGCGGGGTATAAATCCAATATCTTCTTCTACTACTACTGCAGAGATCAGTTCCCCTGGAAGAACTTTGAAGGGCAGGCTCTCTGGTTTCACTTCTCTGATGGGCTCCCTCCCTTCCCCAGATGCCACCCCCAAATCTCCAGAAATTTCCTACACTGGTGTTGGCAACGTTAAGTAGGCTAGGCTAGGCTGATAGTGAGTGGGTGTGTGAGATGACTGAGGATCTTGCCAGTCCTGCTCCCAACACCAACAGCAAAGTAAGCCATAATTATGGCCCATAGGATAGCAGCTGCTTTTTTTAAAACCAGGGGTGTCAAACATGCAGCCCAGGGGCCAAACCAGGCCCCCGGAGGGCTCCTATCAGACCCCTGAGCAACTGGCTGTCATCTGCTTCCTTCCCCCTCTCTCTTGCTCCCTTCTGCATCACAGCTTGCTTTGCCAGGCTTGCTCAATTGCACAGGAGCTACAGGGCAAAACCTCCATTTTCTCCATCGGCTGAGGCTCCTCCCTTGGGGAGGAAGGAGACGGAGGCAGAGCTTGCTTTGTCAGGCTCTCTCCATTGCACAGCAGAGCTACTAAGCCAAGCCTCTCCTCCTTCTATTGGCTGAGGCTCCTCCCCCTCCTGGTCGCCTGAGGAAGGAAGGAAAGAGCCAGAGCTTCCTTTGCCCAGTTCCCTGGATCCCATGGGAGAAATACAAAGATAACACCTTTAAGAGCAACGTGCTAATGTTTTAAGCATGTTTTAAGGGTTTTTTAAAAAGATCTTAATTGTGTTTGTGTCTTTTACAAATTTTATATCTTTGCTACCTGGCATTACATTTTATGAAGCAAGAACACTAAAAGGTTAATATGCAATTAAAGGACCAAACATTAAAAGCAAACTGTATAATCAATCATAAGCAAACATTTATGTATTTATTATAGAAAGCTAAAACCATGTAGCCTCTATCCTTTGTACGATCGTAAAACCACAATGGGAACCCACTTAAACTGAACTTGATCTGACGTGTTTCAACCTAGACTGGTCTTCAGAGGTCGGAAAAGTTAAGTACACATATTGGCTCATACAATAATACAGAATACAATAAAGCCATAGAACCACGCTGGACCTCTTATTCTGCAGCCTTATGTCCTAATCAAGGGCGTACATATTGCATCCAGTGTCTTATTGTATGCCTCACCACATGGTCCAGAATTGATCAAGGTAGGTCTAAGGACAGAGCCAATGTGCCAAGAGTTATGTGCACATAACTCTTCTATTACATTTGATGACACACATGGCCTGGCCCGACAAGGTCTCATTTGTGTCAAATCTGATCCTCATAACAAAGGAGTTTGACACCCTGTTTAAACAAACAACAACAACCAAACCCAGCTTTCTGGCTGCTCTCCTAGTGGCAATCTTTCCCAGTCCTGCTGTTCGAGATCCATTTAAGTGGAAATGCCTGGACTTGAACCTGGGACCTTAGAGATGCCAGCCCTACACAGAAATGTGCACAGCTCCCTTCTACCCAAAGAGGTCCCGGTGCATCTAGCGAAGGGGTGCCTACTGCACATGGCCAGAGGAACTCTCCAGGGTCTCAGACACAGAATGGTCCTTCCCAGTGCACAAGATACCCCCATGGAAAAGGCCAAGGACTAACCTGGGAACTTCTATGCCCTGAGCTAGAAACTGATTGGAAAAACATCTCTCTCTTTTGTGCATACCCAACCACACAGAGCTTCAGCCACAGAGACGGACCTGCTCACACTCTGTGCATAAAAACATCACCCATTCCCCAGTTTGCAGCTTCACACATAGTCTTCCCCACCCAGGACAAGTGCTCCCCCCTCCATCCTAACATGGGGCAGGCAGAGCTTCTATCTCCAGCCCCATCACTGTTCTTACAAAGTTGGCAGCCGCCAGGAAGCAACCCTAAAAACACCGGATGCACCTGTGCTTGTCAAACAGGTGGGTATCATTTGGAACCTGGAGGAAGCTAGATGGTGTTACGTTTTTCGCTAGCCAACAGTGCTGCGCCTCTCATATGCAAGCTCATGTTATTCTACCGCCACCACCAGCATGCACCCCACGTCTGAATCAACAGCTTCCCCCACCCAAGGAACACACAAACTTGCCATCGTCTTCTGTTCCCCTGCCCAGAATAGCTCTTTCCGGACCCACCTGAGCACACGCCTGCTCCATTAGGATTCACAGAAACTGGTGTAGCTCGCGAACCCAGTCTCTCTTCATTTTGCCTGCAGCCATCCAAACCCAACAACACGATTGGTTTGCCCGGTGGAAAAAAAACCCCTTGCTTTCCCCCCCCACACACCCTGCAGAGTTTCCTCACCAGACTTTTCTTCCTGGTGCTCGGGTTTCGCTTCTGGGTCTGCTCCTGGGATATTCCTTGCATGCCACCCTGGCTTGCTGTGATATCTCCACTGGGAAGGATGGGGTCTTCAAGCCTGTCAGTCAACTGCACAGTTTATTTTCTTATTTCTTCTTTTGCTCTTGGCATGTGGGTGCATTCCCCCCCCCCACCAGCTCAGTTGCGCAGGAAACTGCTACATTTTTAGCAATTTGGATTCCTTTCTCTCAGCTCCGCTTTCCTTCAAATATTATCCCCCCCCTCCACCTTGAAAACCCTCAGGGTGTATCTGGAGGAAGCATCTCTTGGAAGCAAGAGGCATCCATCTGTCTGTCACCAGATGGAGAGGCTGCCAAACAGCAACATGTAGGAGGGTCAATGCAAAAAAACGAGTGGAATTTGGAGGGTTCTCCCCCCCCATTCCAGCAGCAGCCTTACAAGAAAATGTGCTGTTGCAGCAAACTGTTCTGATACACACACAATGCCCCCCCCCCCAAAAAAATCCATGTAACACCTTTTTGTCAAGACCAACCAAACTTGACACAAAGCTGTGCAAGCTTTTGAGTTCACCAGAGCACTTCAGCACGCTGAATGTTATGGAATTTAAAAAGATAGAGTGGGGCAGGCAGAATTCTCAGGTCATGAAGATTAGGTCATAAGAATTCTGTCTTCTACTCTTCTACCTTTAAAAAAAACCTTGTTACATCGTACCTGATGAAGAGCTCAGTTGAGCTCAAAAACTTGCAGTTTTGTGTTGATTTTGGTTGGTCCTAAAAAAAAAAGTATCCCACGGGTCTCTTGTTTTTGAATTTTGTGTGGACCAATAAGGCTGTACAACTTTTTCAAGATACTCCAAGCCCAAGCACACACCAGAAACGCCTGGGACAAAGTTGTCAGAGGCAACTGACATCTGAGTCCCTCTACCTGGAACAGGCACAAGCAACAAAGCCCTGTTCAGAATTCTTGTTCTATAGTTTATGTGACTCTCTTTCATACATGTGTGACTACCAAAGGAAAGAAAACACTTCTTCAGTTGATGAGAACACTCTGCCATTGGAGTTAGTGATGGTCAAGAGCATTAATAGTTTTAAAAATGGATTAAGCAGATTCACGGAAGAGAGATCTATCAGAGGCCCCTAGTCATGGTGAGTAAAGGGACCCTACACATCCACAGGTGGTAAACCTCTGGATAGCAAAGGTATCTTTGGATAGCACCATCTCTGGATAGCACCATCTAGAGAAGGCCTTGGCCTCTGTGCCCCATTGCTGGCTTTCCAGGGCTAGGGGTTGGCCGCTGTTTGAAGCAGGAAGCCAGACTAGATGGACCACTGGTCTGATCAGCAGGTCTGATCATCATATGTTCATCAAAAGAGCTCACCTTCTCAAAATGCCTCCTCCTTGGCCACTGCCTGCCAGGCACTTAGACTCATAGAGTTGGAAGGGGCCCTACAGACCATCCAGTCCAACCCCCTGCTCCACGCAGGATCAGCCTAAAGCATCTCCGACAAATAACCATCCAGCCCCGTTTTGAAGACTGTCAATGAAGGGGAGCTCACCACTTTCCTAGGCAGCTGGTTATATAAAGGACCTCATAAGATCATAAGAGAAGCCATGCTGGATCAGGCCAATGGCCCATCCAACACTCTGTGTCACACAGTGGCCAAAAAAACCAAGTGCCATCAGGAGATCCACCAGTGGGGCCAGAACACTAGAAGCCCTCCCACTGTGCCCCCCCAAGCACCAAGAATACAGAGCATCACTGCCCCACACAGAGTCCCAACAATACCCTGTTGCTAGTAGCCACTGATGGACCTCTGCTCCATATACTTATCCAATCCCGCCTTGAAGCTGTCTATGCTTGTAGGCGCCGCCACCTCCAGTGGCAGTGAATTCCATGTGTTAATCACCACCCTTTTTTGCTACATACATACCTTTATTGGCATAGAACCACAAAAGTGTATTGTTACTGTCAAGAGTGCCCTTTAGATCCAAGTGGGCAGCTATGTTGGTCTGAAGAAGTATCTGTCTATAATCATGAAATAAAATTACTCTGTTCACACATGGAGGAGGGATAATTGATGGGGACTGTGCAGAACTTGACTTTACTCTAAAAATGTTTCAGGAATATCAAAATTGTAAAGAGATACAAACAACAGGTCATAAAACTGATTGAGACTATTTTTAATGTAAGGAAAGGGAGTGATTTTTCAGTTTGTTTCAGCCTGGAACTGTTGCTTTTGCTATCGGTAAGAGAACAATTAGCACCCAACGAAGGCTAATCTGTGTTTGTACTCTCTATGAAAGCATAGGATATCCTTGTGGACTAGAAGGGGGTAATGGCCTAAGAAGCAGGTGCAATGGGGAAGAGCTGCAGTAGACTGACATCTAGAGGAGAAGATGTGGAACGTTTCAGAAACCAGAATAAAAATAACAACCCTCATCCGCCACCTCCGCTTTCAGTCCAAAATGCAGAGAGCTGGTCAGAACCGGAATCCCTGCAAGATGGCTTGCCACACCGAAAAGGAAGAAGAATGATGATGATGATGATGATGATGATGATGATGATGATGATGATGATGATGATGATGATGATGATGATGATGATGATGATTTTGGATTTATACCCCGCCCTCCACTCCGAATCCCAGAGTCTCAGAACGGCCTACAATCTCCTTTACCTTCCTCCACCACAACAGACACCCTGTGAGGTGGGTGGGGCAGAGAGGGCTCTCACAGCAGCTGCCCTTTCAAGGACAGAGTCTCAGAGCGGCTCACAATCTCCTTTACCTTCCTCCACCACAACAGACACCCTGTGAGGTGGGTGGGGCAGAGAGGGCTCTCACAGCAGCTGCCCTTTCAAGGACAGAGTCTCAGAGCGGCTCACAATCTCCTTTACCTTCCTCCACCACAACAGACACCCTGTGAGGTGGGTGGGGCAGAGAGGGCTCTCACAGCAGCTGCCCTTTCAAGGACAGAGTCTCAGAGCGGCCTACAATCTCCTTTACCTTCCTCCACCACAACAGACACCCTGTGAGGTGGGTGGGGCTGGAGAGAGCTCTCACAGCAGCTGCCCTTTCAAGGACAGAGTCTCAGAGCGGCTCACAATCTCCTTTACTTTCCTCCACCACAACAGACACCCTGTGAGGTGGGTGGGGCAGAGAGGGCTCTCACAGCAGCTGCCCTTTCAAGGACAGAGTCTCAGAGCGGCCTACAATCTCCTTTACCTTCCTCCACCACAACAGACACCCTGTGAGGTGGGTGGGGCTGGAGAGAGCTCTCACAGCAGCTGCCCTTTCAAGGACAGAGTCTCAGAGCGGCTCACAATCTCCTTTACCTTCCTCCCCCACAACAGACACCCTGTGAGGTGGGTGGGGCTGAGAGGACTCTCACAGCAGCTGCCCTTCCAAGGACAAAGTCTCAGAGCGGCCTACAATCTCCTTTACCTTCCTCCCCCACAACAGACACCCTGTGAGGTGGGTGGGGCTGAGAAGACTCTCACAGCAGCTGCCCTTCCAAGGACAAAGTCTCAGAGCGGCCTACAATCTCCTTTACCTTCCTCCCCCACAACAGACACCCTGTGAGGTGGGTGGGGCTGAGAGGACTCTCACAGCAGCTGCCCTTTCAAGGACAACCTCTGCCAGAGCTATGGCTGACCCAAGGCCATTCCGGCAGGTGCAAGCGGAGGAGTGGGGAATCAAACCTGGTTCTCCCAGATAAGAGTCCGCATTACACCAAACTGGCTCTCTGAGCGACTTGCCAGGTCAAGTGGGACGTACTCTACACAAAAAGAAACAGGCTACTCACACCTTATAGACCAGAGGTGTCAAACTCCATTTGTTACAAGCAGGGCTTTCTTTGTAGAAAAAAGCCCAGCAGGAACTCATTTGCATATCAGGCCACACCCCCTGACATCACCATTGTTTCATAAAGGGTTTTTGTAGAAAAAGCTCAGTAGGACTTCACTTGCATATTAGACCACACGGCACCAAGCCAGGCGGAACTGCGTTCCTGCTCAGAAAAAGCCCTGGTTACAAGGGCTGGATCTGACATCAACGTTGCTTTGTTGGGCCAGGCCATGTGTGCCATAAAATGTAATGCCAGGTACCAGGGATAGAAACTTTATAAAGGACACAGGCAAACCCAATTAATATTTTTTTACCCAAAATACAAACAAAAGCAATTGATTCCTAAGAATGCAAGCAACTGATTTCCTGGGGACCCCACAAAAAAAAGAAGACTGCGGATTTATACCCCGCCCTTCCGTCTTAATCAGAGTCCCAGAGCGGCTTACAATCTCCATTATCTTCCTCCCCCACAACAGACACCCTGTGAGGTGGGTGGGGCTGAGAGGGCTCTAACAGCAGCTGCCCTTTCAAGGACCACCTCTGTGAGAGCCATGGCTGACCCAAGGTCATTCCAGCAGCTGCAAGTGGAGAAGTGGGGAATCAAACCCGGTTCTCCCAGATAAAGAGTTTGCACACTTAACCAGCTCCAATAAATGTATTTAATCATATGCAAGACTGCATTTTTTTTCAAAGGAATAACATAAAAAGGGGAGTACCTTACATTTCCATATATGTCAGTTGCTTGTGGGCTGGGTAAGAGCCCTGGATGGTCTAGTTCCATCCCCTGAGCCTTATGTTTAACACCCCTGCTGGGTCTCAGGTACAGCTGTGTCCTACCAGGGCATGCCCTCCGCTGGGTTCTGTGGCCACTGGGCCTCGGCTGTTCCCGAAGGTGCTCCTGGAACGTCTGGTCTGAGGAGAAACACATAAAACCTTTTGCATTCTGTATTTGAAGTTGGTGGGGAAGAAACATCTGTATCCAAAATATACACTAACGACACTTTATCACATCACCAGCTTTCACGGAGCAGAGCCCACTTCAACAGATGTTATGAGTGGACATTCATTATGCAGACATTTTATGTAGGTGTTTAAAAAAAAATCAGACAGACAGCAGGGTCATGGTCCTTTGGAATTCATGAAGCACAGGCTAAATTTGTGATCATGTCAAATTCAGATCTAATCAGGAAAAATACAGATATAGTTCATTAGTTTTGCCAAATCGTTTACTTATTTACTTCCTTTATACTCTGTCTTTCTCCCAAGTTGGAAATCCAATGTTCCCTCTAAGTTGCAGTCTTGTGAGCAAAAATTCTACTTTGTGAGCGACTGGCATTAAAGTTGTGAGCTACTGCATAAATTAGTGTGCTCTGGGACCATCCTTCCTGAGCTAAGACAAAAGTGTGCGAGCCGGAGGCTAAAAACAGCTCTGAGCTGACTCATACTAACTCCGCTTAGAAGGGACACTTGTTGGGACCAAAGCAGTTTCATCATTCATTGTGCAGCAGGTTGAACTAGATGACCCTGGAGGTTCCTTCCATGGTTCTCCTCTTCACCAGTTTATCCTCACCGGCTAAGAGCAAGCTTCCATGGCAGAGTAGAGACTCGAACCTGGATCTCTCAGATCTGTCTGACACTCTGACCTCTACACCACATCAGCTGTAGACCTGCAATGGACATTACCTGGGTTTTGCACACAGATTCATCCCTAAGTGACATGGCTGTTTAGTTATATTTTCTAAGAGCAGGGGTTGGTTTGTAGAAAAATAAGTGGTGGAGGTTATTAACATAACTCATTAGCATATGCCCCTCCTAGCCAAAAGCAACCTGATGCAAGAAAAGAAACCCCGGGTGAGCAAGGCCTGCTGGGCTGGCTACAGGTCCAGCCAGCCCAAGCAGGTCTCCCTTGCCTGGGGCTCTCCTTGGCTGCCCCCTCCCCCAGTCAAAAGGCCAGCAAGCCACCCGCTGTCCAAAATCACATAAGTGGAGAAAGGGGGGGGGGGCTTCTGCAGGGGTTAATGAGGGCTGCTGGGGCTGTGGCAAAGCTCCTGGTGGCTGGCTGCTCTCTTAATCCAGGGATTATTGTAATGCACCTACTATTCAGTAGATGAGGTAGGTGGGGGAGGAGGGGGGGCATAAGAAAGGTTTAGAAGCTGAGCTTCTGTGAGCTCCTGCTGAATCTGAGGCCTGGCTAAGAGGAACAATAACTGTTAATTACAGATGTAGTTATGGCCATGAGCACAGATGGCATTAAAAGAGGATTAGATCCAGGCCTTTTTTTCTAGGAGGAACTCCTTTGCATATTAGGCTACACCCTCCTGATGCAGCCAATCCTCCAGAAGCTTGTAATAGGTCCTGTAAGAAGAGCCCTGTAAGCTCCTGGAGGATTAGCTACATCAGGAGGGTGTAGCCTAATATGCAAAGGAGTTCCTGCTAGAAAAAAAGGCCTGATATTCGATTAATGGAGGGGAGATCTATCAATGGCTAGTAGCCATGGTGACTGAGGGGAGGCTTTGCGCTCAAAGGAGGTCAGGCTCCAAAAACCAGCACCAAGAGCAATGTTCCTTTCTAAGCTGAGTCAGTGTGAGCTAGCTCACAGTTTTTTAGCCTCTGGCTCACACATTTTTGCTTTAGCTCAGAAGGGATGGCCCCAGAGCAAGCTAATGTATGCAGTAGCCAAATTGCTTGCTCACTACTTTAATGCCAGTAGCTCGCAAAGTAGAATTCTTGCTCACAAGACTCCACAGCTTAGAGGGAGCTGGTTGGCCACTTTGAGAGACAGAATGCTAGACTTGATGGACCCTTGGTGTCAGACATTGGAGAGCATTACTGTGTTATTATGCTGAACGTATTCTGTAACTTGTTCCTTGATATGACTAACTCCATTTTGAACTCCTATTACTAGCTATGAAGCAGAAGACCTTGCATATCAAACAATCTTAGAAATGTTACTAACCCATGCTGTGAACTCCTCTGCATAACACTAACAAAGAAATAGATCTTTGAAGATAGCAAGTCTCAAGGAGAGCCAGCAGGGCTCCTCCGTGAGAAAGGGAGCCACAAGCGATAGGAAGTAGGGAGAGTGTTACTTGTAACATTAGAGTGTGAGAATGTAGGATTGTTTGGAAATGCTTTGATGTAAGGTCTTAAAACCCATGTATGTTTCAATACTTGCTCTTGCCAACAATGGTGGGAAAAAGTAAAGAAGGGCTGCGCGATCATCCAGGAAAATTTGGAAATGGCAAAAAGGGACTATAAAGCCTATTTTGACAAGAAGCGCTCCCCCGAATGGGACTTCAAGGAAGGGGAGAGTGTGTTCTTGTCCACTAAAAACCTTCCTTTACCACAGACTTGCAAGAAACTAGCATATAAATTCCTAGGTCCATTTAAAATCAAAAGGGTGATAAACAGAGTGACAGTAGAATTGGGCCTTCCTAAGATGTTTAGTAAGATTCACCCTGTTTTTCATTGCAGTCTTCTTCGCAAGGATCCTGGAATTACATCTTGGCACCCCCGCCCTCCAGAGCCCCCACCTATTCGAGTGAAGGGTCAGAGTCATCATGAGGTGTAGGAGGTGCTGGACTCTAGGGTCCAAAGGGGGGTGTTATACTATCTGGTTCGTTGGAAGTACTTCCCCACCAGTTGTGATAAATGGGTTAAATCAACTGATCTGAGAGCTCCCTCTCTGTTGAAGAAATTTTACCTACTGCACCCAGACAAACCCCGAGCAAGAGCTTAGGGGGGCAGTATGTCAGACACTGGAGAGAATTACTGTGTTATTATGCTGAATGTATTCTGTAACTTGTTCCTTGACATGACTAACTCCATTTTGAACTCCTATTACTAGGTATGAAGCAGAAGACCTTGCATATCAAACGGTCTTAGAAATGTTACTAACCCATGCTGTGAATTCCTCTGCATAACACTAACAAAGCAATAGCTCTTTGAAGATAGCAAGCCTCAAGGAGAGCCAGCAGGGCTCCTCCGTGAGAAAGGGAGCCGCAAGCGATAAGAAGTAGGAAGAGTGTTACTTGTAACATTAGAGTGTGAGAATGTAGGATTGTTTGGAAATGCTTTGATGTAAGGTCTTAAAACCCATGTATGTTTCAATACTTGCTATCAGTTCCAATAACTGCCTATTCAGAACTTTAAGATATCAAATAAACACTACTACTTTTGCAACAAATGATGGTCCGTTTACTTTGAGCTCCAACGTCTGACACTTGGTCTGATCCAGCAAGCTACACTTCTGGCCTCTTAATTATAGCAGACACTCTATGCCCTCCCTGGTGATCAGCTGAATGGGCTAGTTTTCAAACCATGTCATGATTTGCTGTTGTCTTTCTGCCACCTTTCTTGTGTATTGGGCCACTGATCTTAAGTATTGCTCTTCCTGAGTGCAACCTCCATGGGATCGTAATCACCGTGGACCAGTTCAGGAGTCAATCTGGGATGGGAGGGCATTGAATCACTGAGTTTCATCTCAAAATAATCATCTCCAGCTCTTGGCTGTGTGAACAAATCTGGGTTCACCTCAGCCCAGGGGTGGAATTCTAGCAGGAGCTCCTTTGCATATTAGGCCACAACCCCTGATGTAGCCAATCCTCCAAGACCTTACAAGGCTCTTTTTTGTAAGCTGTTGGAGGATTGGCTACATGAAGGGTGTGTGGCCTAATATGCAAAGGAGCTCCTGCTAGAATTCCACCCCTGCCTCAGCCAGCCTTCCTGCATCTTGGAGCAGGGGCCCCAGCGAATGGGCCAGAGGGACAGAGAGGTTTCCAGAGAAGCCTCAGCCCTGGAATCCTTATGCCTATGGGAAGTGCCTGGAATAATCTGCACAGTGACCTTATATTAATCCCACTAACTAATTAGGACTTTGTGGACATTTGACCATTGTCTACCTTCACAAACTTCCACAGGAACAAGAGCAGCCAGTGCGCTTAGTCCCACAAAGTGACAAGGCTTAAAAAAGGAGGAGGCTGGAGAGAACAAGCAGCGAAAAGAGAAGCCCTGGGAAAGTATCAGCGCATGACCTGAAGCTATCTTTTAATGAGAACAAAATCCACAGCTCATGAGGCAAAAATGGATAAGAGGAGGAGACTGGATTTATAGCCCGCCCTTCGCTAGTCAAAGTAGAGCGGCTTATAAATCTCCTTTCCTTTCCCCTCCCCACAACAGACACCCTGTGAGGTACGTGGGGCTGACAGAGCTCTGACAGAAACTGCTCTTGAGCAGAACAGCCTTGAGAGAACTTGTGGCTGACCCAAGTCACATCAGCAGGTGCATATGGAGGAGTGGAGAATCAAAAACCCAGTTCTCCCAGATAAGATTCTGCTCATTTAACCACTACACCAAACTGGCTGGATAAGGCTGTTTCCACACAATGATAATTATCCACCTTCCACGGCAGTTTCCCCGGTTCTTTCCTTACCTCAGGTTTCTTCCCTATGTAATTTCCCACCCCACTGCTGGTTATATGTTTGTGGGGCTTTTTCAGGAGAGAGCACTATAGCATCATGACATTATAAGCATTGATTGCTGCTATCTACGATCTCCACTGAATTCTCCAAAACGTTTAAGTTTCCTTCTCAACCCCAATAGGACACCCTGGTAGTCCAGGATTTAAAAGAAAACCTATAGAGTGACATATGAGTTTTTAAAATTTTCGCTAACTTGTGTGTTATTAATTTTATGTATTTTAATTGTATTGTAAATTGCCCAGAGCTGGGATGGAGTGATTAATTAAGTGTAAATAATAATGGTAATGATAATAATTCTCAGATTTCTTTAAAAGTAAGTATCCAGCCCTTTTCATTGTGAAAGTCTAAGGGATGCACCTTTTCTAGGGTTGCTAAGTCCAGTTCAAGAAATATCTGGGAACTTTGGGGGTGGAGCCAGGAGCAAGGTTGTGACAAGTGCAACTGAATTCTGAAGGAGGTTCTAGCCATCGCATATAAAGGGACTGCATACCTTTAAAATGCCTTCCCTCCATTGGAAATAATAAAGGATAGGGGCACCTTCTTTTGGGGCTCATAGAATTGAGCCCCCTGGTCCAATCCTTTTGAAACATGGAGGGTATTTTGGGGAGAGGAACTGGATGCTATGCTGCAAATTTGGTGCCTCTATCTCAAAAAGCAGTCCCCTCAGAGCCCCAGATACCCACAGATCAATTCTCCATTATACTCTATGGGAATCGGTCTCCATAAGGAATAATGGTCATCAGCGAGGGCCTTCAAACCGGGGAATCCCCTGCCCCCACCTAGGGATTGGCAACCCTAACCTTTTCACATTTCACCTCAGTGCCTTGATTCATCTCAGGCTGAGATGCAGAGGGGCTGCTTCTGCTCTACAAAGCAAATTGGAAGTAAACCGCCTGCAGCATTCCTGTATGATGTTTAGGGCATGGATCAAATTGAAGAACTGGGTTTGAATCAGAAGCAGAATGGGAGCAGCCGGCAACCTTTTAACCCCTGTGGCAGGACCTCCCTCCAGCTACCCCCTGGGAAGTGCAGCAGAGAACCAGCAAATAGTTCTGTCTCTTCAGTTAAAACTACCAAAGAGGTGCGGCATGTCAGAGTTCCTATGCTTTACAGTGACTTCACTTAACAAGACCCTCCTTGGGATATAGGCAGTTTGTACTCTGGTGCTTAAAAGGTGTGCAGACAGCAGCACACAAAGAATCCAGAATGTAGAATTCAAGTCAGCCTAAGAAACAAAAGGCACATTTCCACCCCACAGGTGAAACAGCAAAATCAACTTCCCGGCTCAAGTGACTCACAAGAGCCTGACACAAAACAGATGACACACCTGTCTGTATACAGGGAGAAGACTCACGCTTCATATTGTGCCTCTTTCAGCTTCCATCACATCTTTACCTGAGCCAGTGGGTCACTTCAGATGTGAAAGAGGTTTCACGTTCTCCATTCCCTTTGTGTTCTTGCCTGTATTTTTCTCCTTAGCATTATCCAATTTCTTTCTCTGCGCTGGAACACTCATGCAGCCCAATTCCTTTGCTGAAATGTTTTTTAAAAAGCCAAGAATTGCCTGGCTTGCGTTCTGTCCCCCTCCTGTTTTTTTATCTGGCCTTCTAAACCATTGCTTGGATTTACCTCAGAAGCTGCCCTGGCCTACTTAGTCCCCATTTTCCAGGATAAATCCAGCTTGTTATCAGACAAAACCTTAATTGGCAATATCAGTACAAGCATATTTTCTTCTTATTTCAGGACTGTGGTTAAGAAAAGCCTCAGGTCCCCGTCGCTTTGTATTGTCTGCCTTTCCTTTAGTAATCGCAGTGACTCTTCTCTTTCAATGGAGGCTCCTTGCTGGGCCTGTAAGAAGGGGGACCACAATGCCCAATCCATTAATCACAAAGAAACTTCAGCAGACGCTGCAACTGTTAATGGCAGCTCCCAGGGCTTCCCAGTGCCTCAGACCAACATTACAAAATGGAAGCCATGTTGGGAGGTGATTAAAAGGTAATGATCTGCCTTAATTTGGCAGGCCCCAAATGCAAGTGGTTGGTGCAAGGTCATTCTTTAGACCTGGGATGTCAAACATGCGACCTGAGGGCCAGATCAGGCCCCCAGAGGGCTCTTATTAGGCCCCTGAGCACCTCACTGTCATCTGCTTTCTTCTCTCTCTTGCTTCCTTCTGCATCACAGCTTGCTTCGCCAGGCTTGCTCAATTGCACAGGAGCTACAGAGCAGCATAGGGTAGCCAAGTCCAATTCAAGAAATATCTGGGGACTTTGGGGTGGAGCCAGGAAATATCTGGGGACTTTGGGGTGCAGCCAGGAGACTTTGGGGGTGGAGCCGGGAGACATTGAGGGTGGAGCCAGGAGCAAGGTTTTGACAAGCATAATTGAACTCCAAAGGGAGTTCTGGCCATCACATTTAAAAGGACCACACACCTTTTTAATACCTTTCCTCCTTTGAAAATAATGAAGAATAGGGGTATCTTCTTTTGGGGCTCATAGAATTGGACCCTGCAATCCAATCTTTTTGAAACTTGGGTCTTTTGAGGAGAGGTACCAGATGCTATGCTGAAAATTTGGTGCCTCTAACTAAAAAAACAGCCCTCCCAGAGCCCCGGATACTCGCAGATCAATTCTCCATTATTCCGTATCAGGACCGGTCTCCATAGAGAGTTCTGAGTGCCCAGCAGACATTTCCGTCCCCCACAGCTTTCTGATGACCCTAAAGCGGAGGGAGGGCCTCCAAACTGGGGGATCCCTTGCCCCCACCTAGGGATTGGCAACGCTACCAGCACATGAAACAAGTTGTGTACAAAAGCTCACAATGCCCAGCCATTTCATATTTTCTCCTGGGTCTTAGGCTCAAAGCATTGACCATGAGATTTCTGCAATGCCAATAAATCAAAAGTAGGTTTGCAACTTGCACAAACATACTTGAACAACACCTGAACATTGCCTCCAGATTTTGATGCAATAATTCAGAGCAAGAGGCAGTTATCAGAGACTGTTAAATAAACAAAATATTGCAAGAGTGCTAATCTTTTAAGCATATTTTAAGTTTTAAAAAAATCTTAATGTTTGTCTATGTCCTTTATAAAGGTTATATCTCCTCGAACTCACATTACATTTTATGACACCCATGGCCAGGCCCTGGTCTCATTTATGTCATATCTGGCCCTCATAACAAATGAATTCAACACCCCTCCTTCAGATATAGATGTTGCTTCCCCACCAACTTCATATACAGAATGCAAAAGGCTTTATGTGTTTCTCCTCAGTCTAAATGTTCCAAGAGTGCCTTTCGGAACAGCTGAGGCCCAGTGGCCACAGAACCCAGCGGAGGGCATGCCCTGGTAGGACACAGTTGTACTTGAGACCCAACAGGGGTGTCAAACATAAGGCTCAGGGGATGGGACTGGACCATCCAGGGCTCTTACCCAGCCCACAAGCAACCGGCATATATGGAAATGTCAGGTACTCCCTCTCTTATGGCATCCCTTGGGAAAAAAACATAGTCTTGCATATGATTAAAGACGCTTATTGGAGCTTTTGTGAGTTCCCCAGTAAATCAATTGCTTTCACTCTTAGGAATCAATCGCTTTGGAGTTAAAAAATATTAATTGGGTTTGCCTGTGTCCTTTATAAAGTTTGTATCTCAGGCACCTGGCGTTCATTTTATGGCACACATAGACTGGTCCAACAAAGCAACATTTATGTCAGATCCAGCCCTTGTAACAAATGAGTTTGACACCCCTGTCCTAGGGGGCCTCTGCCAGCCACACAAGACTGACCTGGATAGAGCAGGGGCTTGACTCCGTTTCAGGCAGTTCCATGTCTAGAGCAGTTTACAGGGGGTCACCAGGGAAAAGGCCTTGGGAAATCCATTCAGAAGAAGCAGACGAGCTATTACCAGGATATCCTAATTATACACACTGGCTTGGCTTCCTGTTCCATTTTTCTGAACACAATTCAAAGTTTTGGTTTGATATTTTAAAGCCTTGAATGATTTGTGGCCAGGCTTTCTCATAGGCCAGGGGTGGCCAAACTTGCTTAACATAAGAACCACTTGGAATAAATGTCAGATGTTTGAAAGCTGCAAGACACAAACATCAAATGTTTGAGAGCTGGAAGGAAAGATGGGGAGGGACAGGTGGAAAGAAAGCAACTTTAAATGCATTCTCCAAGCCAGCCAACGGGGCAGTGGGGGCTTTGAGAGCCACACAATGTCTGAAAAAGCCACATGTGGCTCCCAAGCTGCATTTTGGCCACTCCTGTCATAGGCTGACCCACAGCTTGATTCTGGCCCTGTTGGACAAGGGGGGATGATCTACTGAGGTCTGCTTTGTTCTCCACCATTGTAAAGGGTGGTTCTGCATGACAGGGCCTTTTCATTGGTGGCACCAAGACCGTGGAATGCCTGCCTGTGTGAAGCCATTGTAGCCCTTCTTCAGTGGCTTTCTGGAAAGCAGCTGAGATTGTTCTAAGCTTGGCCAGCTGGTTCTTTTGAGTTCTAATTTATTATAAATGAAATAAATAATAAAATGATTACCATTCTGTCTCCCCTCCATTCCAGCGAGGTGTTAACAGTTGGGTTCTGGGAGGCCTGGGTTTGAAACCCCACTCGGCCATGGAAGCTTGCTGGGTGACCTTGGGTCAGTCACACTCAGCCTATCATACCTCACAGGCAATGATCCCTCTAAGCTGCAGAGTCTTGTGAGCAAAAATTCTACTTTGTGAGCTACTGGCATGAAAGTTGTGAGCTGCTGCATAAATTAGTGTGCTCTGGGGTCCTCCTTCCTGAGCTAAGACAAAAATGTATGAGCTGGAAGCTAAAAATCTGTGAGCTAGCTCACGCTAACTCAGCTTAGAGGGCACACTGCTCACAGGGCTGTTGTGGGTATAAATAGAGAATACAAGCTGCTTTGGATCCCTAATAGGGAGACAGGTAGGATATAACTGGTTTCTCCCCCCACCCCTTTAATTGTATTTTGTATTCATGTTTTACATATATTTAAGTTGCCTTGGGGAACGTTTATGCCAAGAAGTAGGGGTGACAGTAGTGAAGGGGGCACTTTTAAAGCCACCCACTGGCAAGCGGCTTGCTACGCTGCTCTTTGCAAATGAAGGAATGACACCCACATGTCCCTCTATATGAGAATGTCTGAGTGATTAATATGTAAGGCTGGCTTCCTGATAAGCCCCACGGATCGCAAGACCATCTGCCAGGCAGCAAAACGGCACCTCCAAGGAATGCCCTGGGAAGCACAACGTTTAAGCACTGAGCCTTCTGCCTTCACCCCAGCAATGGCCTCACCAGCACCAGCTTTCTGCAGATCTTAATACCAATAATTGATTTCCAGAACTGCAAAGATGTCTTTTTTTCATATAACGCCTTAGGCAGTGGCTAGACAGCTGTCTCAAAGAGGGTGGGGGGAGAGCATGATTCATTTCCTCTGTAACCGTTGATCTAATGCTTAGTTCATTCAGGAAGTGGAATTTCTCAGTCCCGTGTCAAGAACAAGCCAACTGAACATAAAGAAGGCTTCAAAAAGCATAAACGCTGCATGTAAAGTGCATTGCATTCAAAACATGGAGGGAAGAAGGGCTGGGGGGGGGGGTTGGTATGTGTGTGTTTTCCTCTGACAGTTTTAATGTACTGTTTCATTTCAATGTGGTTGAAATTTATTTTGAGTACTTGTTTGAAGATTAGGTAAAAAATGCATTACCTAAAATACACTGACATAAGAACAAAAGAGAAGCCATGTTGGATCAGATCAATGGCCCATCCAGTCCAACAGTGGCCATCAGGAGTTCAACCAGTGGGACAAGAACTCTAGAAACCCTCCCACTGTTGTCCCCCCAAGCACCAAGAATACACTGCCCCAGATAGTAGTATTCCACCTATACCAGGATGTCAAACATTTGACCCAGGGGCCAAATCAGGCCCCCAAGTGACTGTCATCTGCTTCCTCCTGCATAACAGCTTGCTTTGCCAGGTTTGCTCATCAGCACAGGAACTACAGAGCAAAACCTCTATTTTCTCTATTGGCGGAGTCTCCTTCCTTGGGGAAGAGGGAGAGCTTGCTTTGCCAGGCTCTCTCAATTGCACAGCAGAGCTGAGTCAAGCCTCTCTCCCTTCTATTGGCTGAGGCTCCTCCTCCTCCTGGTCCCCTGGGGAAGGAAAGAGCCAGAACTTCCTTTGCCCAGTTCCCTGGATCCCACAGGAGAAATACCAAGAAGGTATCCTATCTCTGCTACAAAATCTCAAATAGATACACACATGGCCTAGCCCGACAAGGTCTCATTTATATCAGATCCGGCCCTCAGAACAAATGAGTTCAACACCCCTGCTTTAGAGATGTCAGCTCAAAGAAAAAAACTGCAGGGAAAGCCTAGGCTCTTGCCGAATGTGTCAGTCAGTCACAGTCACATTTTATTTGTATCCCGACCAAGCGGCTCAGGGCGGCTAACAGCAAAAAACTCAATATACATTATACAATAGATAGCATTTAAATACAGTTAATTAAAATCCATAAAATTCTAAAAACATTAGTACATTTAGTGCTATTCCGCTGGCAAGTTTACTTGGCAGTTTAGTAGTTTCAGCTGGTGAAGGCCGTTCGGAACAAGATGGTTTTGCAGGCCCTGCGGAACTGTTCAAAGTCCCGCAGGGCCCACATTTCCTCTGGGAGCTGATTCCACAGCTGTGGGGCCATAACTGAGAAAGCCCGAGTACGGGTACTCTGGAGTCTTACCTCCTTTGGCCCAGGGATAGTCAGCAGGTTCTTCCCTGCTGACCTCAGTGCTCTCTGGGGTTCATACGGGGAGAGGCGGTCCCTAAGGTAAGCAGGTCCTCGGCCATATAGGGCTTTAAAGGTAATAACCAGCACTTTGTAGTGAATCCGGTATACAACTGGCAGCCAGTGCAGTTCACACAGCCCCGGCTGTATGTGCTCCCGCTTTGGGAGCCCCAGCAACAGTCTGGCAGCCGCGTTCTGCACTAGCTGCAGCTTCCGGGTTCGGCACAAAGGCAGCCCCATGTAGAGGGCATTACAGTAATCCAGTCTCAAGGTGACCGTTGCGTGAATCACTGTTGCCAGGTCCTGGCGCTCCAGGAAGGGGGCCAGCTGCCTTGCCCGCCTCAGATGAAAAAAGGCTGACTTGGCAGCGGCTGCTATCTGGGCCTCCATTGATAATGAAGGTTCCAGTAGAACTCCCAGGCTTCTGACCCAGTGCGCCGCTTTCAGCAGCGCCCCGTCAAAGACCGGGAGAGGTATTTCCCCTCCTAGAGCTCCCCGACCTAAGCAAAAGACCTATGTCTTCGCCGGATTCAGTTTCAGCCCGCTCAGCCTTAACCAAGTTGCCACGGCCTGCAGTGCCAGGTCCAAGTTCTCTGGGGCGTAGCCAGGCCGGCCATCCATTAGCAGATAGAGCTGGGTGTCATCTGCATACTGGTGACACCCAAGCCCGCACCTCCTGGCAATCTGGACAAGGGGGCGCATATAGATATTAAATAGCATCGGCGAGAGAACTGCCCACAATGTAGTGTGCGCCTCTGGGAGAGCTCACCCCCGAATGCCACCCTTTGTCCCCGATCCTCAAGGAAGGAGGAAAGCCATTGTTAGGCCAACCCCCTAACCCCAACATCGGTGAGGTGGCGGGTCAGTAGCCGATGGTCGACCGTGTCAAACGTGGCCGACAGGTCTAACAACATCAGCACCACCACACCACCTCAATCCAGATGTGCAGAAACATTAATACAACAAGCCTTGGTGTCTGCTGTCTTCACAGCGGAGACTATCCAATTTTGTACAACACCCCAAAACACTGTGAAATGCATGTCCACAGCAGGGTCCCCCTACTTCAGCGAAAGAGACATCTGAGACGACGCGTAAGTTCCAGAGGCTCCAAGTCAAAAGAAGTACTCTGAGAAAAATGCATTACTGAGACCACAAGAATGGTGCATGTTAAGTCCGTAAGAAAGAAGAAACAAATCTGGGGTAAAAATATACAGCAAAAATACAAATTGTTGTGGTGTCACATTCTAATAAGTAAAAAAATGCCAGAAATTACAGCAGTGAAAGCCTACGAAGCGCTGGCAAGTAAAAGGAAAGACTAACAGCTTAGAAAGATAAAACGAAAGTCAGTCAAGTTCCCTTGGAAGGGATCAGTAAATACCCATCAAAAGAGCAGGGAAAACCAATATTCTAGCTTAACATGAGCTACTCAAATTGCTGTGCACTTTATAAACTCAGCTAAGGATGATCCCAAACGATGGGGACGCTGGAATTCTACCACTGAGAGCTTCCATGCACAATGGCAGATGGAGTGTCCACAGGAATGGAAGAAAGGTTAATGAAAAAGACAGCCCCCCCCAAAAAAAGGTTAGACTATTTGCCACTTGATCTGGGGGTAGCACCGACCTGCCTAATCTCAGTAATGGGTGACATGCAGCCTCCCTCAGAGAGGTCAAAGATCTTGTGCTTGAGCCCACCAAGTGACATCGGTGCAAAAAAACTTGCTGAATTTGGTGGACAAGGCAGCATACCAGAGAATGAATACACACACAATGAAATCCCTGGCATGGACTTGTTCAGTCACACAGTCGAGTCCGACTCTTTGCAACCCCATGGACCAAGTCACACCAGGCACTCCTGTCTTCCACCATCCACCAAAGTCTGCTCAAATTCATGTTAGTTACATCAGTAATGCTGTCCAGCCATCTCCTCTTTTGGCATCCTCTTCTTTTTTGCCTTCTGTCCTTCCCGGCATCAGGGTCTTCTCCAGTGAGTGATTCCTTCCCATTTGGTGGCGAAAGGATTTGAGCTTCAGCATCTGACCTTCCAGAGAACAGACAGGGCTGATTTCCCTTAGGACTGACTGATTTGATCTTCTTGCAGTTCAAGGGACTCTCAAGTCTTCTCCAGCACCACGGCACAAAAGCATCTATTCTTCTGCGCTCGGCCTTCCTTATGGTCCAACTAGGGCCATGTGAAAGACTGATCCATGTGAAAGGAATACAGTTGTCATGTACTTCACTAACACAGGTTGTGAGACACAGTGCATCATCCTCTTTTTAAAGGGGTACAGTATGAAAGTCATATTGACTTGATGTGCAGAAACATTAATAGGACAATAGGGTTGCCCACATGTGGCTTCTGAGCTACAGTTTGGCCACTCCTGCTCTGCAGCACCATACATCAAGGTGGACTGTACCATCATTCAAGTGGGCCAAAGCCTTAGAAAAGAGCCTTTGAGTTGGAGACTCTGTAGCATCATAAGTCACCACACCACAGAGAGAACGTGCCTTTTAAAAAGAGTCCTTCTGAGTCCAGCTCTATTCGATCAGGGAACTGGTGACAGCAGGAGCAGACAGCTCTGTTGTGTGAACGCCTAGGCCAGGGGTGGCCAAACTTGCTTAATGAAAGAGCCACATAGAACAAATGTCAGATGTTTGAGAGCCACAAGACGGAAGGAAGGAAGGAAGGAAGGAAGGAAGGAAGGAAGGAAGGAAGGAAGGAAGGAAGGAAGGAAGGAAGGAAGGAAGGAAGGAAGGAAGGAAGGAAGGAAGGAAGGAAGACAGACAAATGGGTGGGGGAGGGAGGGAGAGGTGAAAAGAAAGGAACTTTAAATGCGTTTTCCAAGCCGCCAGCAGGCTTGGATTGAAGAAGTGATTTAAAGAGACCAATGCCTTCTCCAAACCAGCTGGTGGGGGCTTTGAGAGCCACACAATATGTGTGAGAGAGCAACATGTGGCTCCCGAGCCAGTTTGGCCATCCCTGGCCTAGGCCGTTAAGGCACAAAGAATGGCTGTTTAATAGCACTATGTTAAAGCAACACTTGGTCCAAGCCATGTCGGTTTTGAGCCTTCATGACAGAGTAAATCCAAAAACATTTCTTCTTTAAATACAATTTATTTAGGAGAAATAAGTCTCCTCAGCCTCAAAACTTAAGTGAGGAAAAACAGAATAGGCAGAGTGATCATCCGTTTTCATCATCTTTGTGCCAAAATTAGCACACTTGATTTTTTAATTTTGACTCTGAGGTAAACTGTCTCACATGGAGCAAGCTGAAGCCTGTTCTTCCCAAGCAGCAGTCAAAAGAGAATCGAGGGAGTGTGGAGTCCTTCCCCCAGATCACATGACTATTTAGGCGGGAAATGGCTCGCTGGTGTCTGGTTGGGACGGGCTCCTCCCCGGTGGCTGGCCAACGGCTGCGCAGATCCCATGTGTGCCTGCACAAGGACGACGACAACGACAAATGGTGGTCCTGTATGATGCCAGACTAGGCTCTTTGGCTATGCTGTGTAGAAGATGGGAGGAAGAATCACACTCCACTATTTCACCTTTGTCAAGGACTATGACTCTAAAAGTTAAAAAAAATAAAGGAAGAGCAAAGATCAGGAAACACATTATTCTCCAATTGTGTCCTGCAGCATTTGGGAGCCAGTTTGGTGTAGTGGTTAAGTGTGGGGACTCTCATCTGGGAGAACCAGGTTTGATTCCCCACTCCTCCACTTGCAGCTGCTGGAATGGCCTTGGGTCAGCCATAGTTCTTGTAGGAGTTGTCCTTGAAAGGGCAGCTGCTGAAGAGCCTTCTCAGCCCCACTCAACTCACAGGGCGTCTGTTGGGAGGGGGAGGGGGAGGTGAAGGAGATTGTGACCACTCCAAGACTCTGAGATTCAGAGTATAGGGAGGGATATAAATCCAATATCAACTTCTTAAGTGTGCTGTGAGAAATAAGCAAAGGCTCCCTCTGGCAGAATGCACTCACCCACAGGGGAGCCTGTCCTTCACTGCATTGATTTTGTCTCCTCCCCACCAGCCTCTGCTCTGTATCTGCAGAGTCTGGATCAGTCAAGGATGACCCACCTGCAGAATATGAGCACAAGTCTTCACGAAAGCCACCTGCCTCCTTGACCCGCGCCCTTCGTAGCTGCTGAAGGCCAGCAGTGATGGAATACAGGTTCCCCTGGGAAATATTATCAGCCTGTCCCTGAGTTAAGGCAGCTTCCCTGGGGGCTTTGAAGAAAGCAGTGGGGCAAGATCACTCTGTAAAGAGCCATCTTTCGATCATTGGATTTGGCCAACTACCACCCAGTGTCAAACCTCCCATTCCTGGGTAAGGTGATAGAGAGATTGGTAGCAGAACAGCTCCAGGCTTTCCTGAATAATTCCTCAGTCCTGGACCCATTCCAGCCCAGCTTCTGCCCTGCCTATGGGACAGGGACAGCACTGGTTGCTGTCACAGATGACTTCTAGAGACACGTACCAAAGCAATGTCCATAGCCAAGTCAGTCTATTTGCACTTCCAGGATAAGGAAACTGGCCTACATTACAAGGATGTTGTATGACTTACTTGCAAAGCACTCTCTGGGAAAAGCTGGAAGCAACTTATATGTATCAACTATTCCTCTCCCTGTTTCCTACCTGAAGTTGCAGAACCCGAACATCCAGGTTTGCGCTTACTTGGTTGGATGGATCCTTTTCGCTCGGCGCCTCGGTCATTTTGTATCGAGTCTCCAGAGTCTGAAACTAAGACATCGATAAACAGAGTCTAGCACTTTCCTGTCCTGATCATAAACCAAAGAGAAAGCATGCAAGATTTGGGGTCACCCTCCATAGACACCCTCTGGGGGAGGGACGGTGGCTCAGTGGTAGAGCATCTGCTTGGTAAGCAGAAGGCCCCAGGTTCAATCCCCGGCATCTCCAACTAAAAAGGGTCCAGGCAAATAGGCGTGAAAAACCTCAGCTTGAGACCCTGGAGAGCCTCTGCCAGTCTGAATAGACAATACTGACTTTGATGGGCCGAGGGTCTGATTCAGTAGAAGGCAGCTTCATATGACATCTGGACCGAGGCAGTGTGTGGTGTCCCCCGAAGGGCGATCCTCTCCCCAATGCTATTTAACATCTCTATGTGCCCCCCTCACGCAGTCGGTATGGAGATTCAGGCTGGGTTGTCACCAGTATGCAGATGACAGCCCCTGTATCTGTTGATGGGTGGCCAGCTGAACATCACAGAGCCATGGCTGAAATTAAATCTAAGATGAATGTCCTGCGGCTAAGCCCACCACACCATGTCAGGATTCGAAATGTGCCCACAGGTTCCAAAAACGTTGGGGACCCCTGTGTTAGAGCAAGAGGCCATTCTATGCTGGAACAAGAGCCAAACTTCCAAGGGTACCCAGGGCTTAGGTCACAAAGAACATACAACACCCGCACACACGGAATTCCATCTTGGGATGTTCTCACTGGCTTTTGGGGTTTTTTGCACTCTCCTCATCCTCGAATGTTCTCGTTTCTTCAGCTCTGACTGCAGCTAAGCAATAAGGTCTTCCAGCTGATTGATCCACTCAGCGTACAGAAGATGCT
The DNA here is from genome assembly GCF_032191835.1 of Heteronotia binoei. Lineage (NCBI taxonomy): Eukaryota > Metazoa > Chordata > Lepidosauria > Squamata > Gekkonidae > Heteronotia > Heteronotia binoei. The sequence continues at coordinate 19,430,170 of NC_083242.1, read as the reverse complement.
GTTCATCTGCTGGTTTTGCAAGGGGGAAGAGAATGGAAGTAAAAGACAATCAACACACAGTAAGAAAAATGGAAGGGTAATACACATAAGAGACGACATGTTGGATCAGCCAATGGCCCATTCAGTCCAACACTCTGTGTCACACAGTGGCCAATATATGTGTGTGTGTGTGTATATATAGCTTGGTTACAGGTAGGGGTGCTAGCTCTGGATTGGGAAATACCTGGAGATTTTGAGGGTGGAGCCTGAGGAGGGCAAGGGTTTGGGGAGGGGAAGAACTGCAGCAGGGTAGAAAATCATGGAGCTCACCCTTCCAAGCAGCGGAGGGTGGGAAACTGATCTTAGTTGGATGTAATAGTTGAGATCTTTCCTGGAAGCTGGCAGCCCTCACTAGAAAACAGTGATCTTGCTGGATAACTCATCCAGACAACTTTCAAGGCGGAGCCGTGATCTGAACCTTAGAAATGTCTGTGTTTGAACCTGGAAGCTTATACTCTGCCATGGAGGCATGGCCCCTCCCACAGGTTATTTCTCATTCCAAAATTTATTTATTTAAAAAAAAGTTAATACTGAGCCTCGCATAAAGGAGAAAGCAATGGCCTATAATACTTTATTTGACTTATAGTTCGCCCTTCCTATAAAACAGGCTTAGGGCGGGGGCTACATCGTGAGATCTGAAGAGAGCTGCTGAGTTGTTCCATCATGGCTTCATGTCAGAAGTGTTGGGAAGTTTGCTCAGCTCCTTCAATTCTGTTTTGTGATTCTTTATATTCCTCCTTATTTTTTTCACTCGCCAATCTATACTGACAGAGTAGACAGGAAGAGCAGTTTGCATGAGACTTCTAGCACTGCTTCACAGACTTACTAAGTGATCTTCAGGTGGCTTCTTCTGTCATCCTTCCAGTTGCGGGAAGTATTAGGCACACGGCTCAGCATTTGGTCCTACCTCATCTGTTGGTTTCTTCTCTGTTCCTTCATCAATCTTTCCTGGCTTGGAGAACATCAACCATCAGTTTAACTAGAATTCAGGACCCAAAGTTTTAGTCACATGATATATACTTGGATTTCAGTTTTTCCCAGTTTTTTAACTGGATTTCAGTAGTTTTTGAGAGTTCCGATGATGATCTGATGGCTAAACTAGAGGCCTGTGTACTGGACTCTAGGATAGTTAGGTGGATAGGGAACTGGCTGGAGAACGGCGCTCAGAGAGTAGTTGTCAATGGCATTTCATCTGAATGGAGGGAGGTGTCCAGTGAAGTGTCACAGGGCTGTTCTGAGCCCAGTAGTTTTCAATATTTTTATATTCAATCTGAATGAGGGTGTTGGGGGGGGGGAACTACTCATTAAATTTGCAAATAACACTAAACTGGGAGGAGCAGCAACAAACACACCAGAAGATAGATACAATTCAATGAGATCTGAACACACTGGAAAAGAGGGTGGGTGTGAAAAAGATGCAATTTAAGAAGGGTAAGTGCCCTAATAAGGCATTTTTAATAAAGCAGCTTTCAAATATTATTTGTGCCACTTGGAAAACAGAATGCAAGTATTTGTTTTGAATTCCACTATCGTTTCAGAACAGTCCATGTAAATAGATCCAGACAGGCAGCTGTGTTGGTCTGAAGTAGCAGAACGAAGTAGGAGCCCACTAGCACCTTTAAGACCAACAAAGCTTTTATTCAGAATGTCAGCTTTCGTACGCATATCTGATGAAGTCTGCATGCACACAAAAGTTTACATTCTGAATAAAAGTTTGTTGGTCTTTAAAGGTGCTATTGGACTCCTACTTCATTTCAGAACAGTATTCACAATTGCAGAGCCAGGAGAGAAAAAAGCAAAAGACAGATTATGAGTCCAATATGGCGCAGCGGGGGGGGGGGGGGGCGTGTTACTGGATTTGAAATGTATCTGAAAGTCAGCCAGCAGCATCTTTTCCTCCTGCCTGTTCCAGGCACCAACATTCCCTCTAAGCTGAAGTCTTCTGAGCAAAAATTCTACTTTGTGAATTACTGGCCTTAAAAGTTGTGAGCTACTGCATAAATTAGTGTGCTCTGGGGTCATCTTTCCTGGGCTAAGACAAAAATGTGTGAACTGGAGGCTAAAAAACTGTGAGCTAGCTCACACTAACTCAGCTTAGAGGAAACACTGCTGGGCACCTGCAGGTCGCTGCTAGCCAGAACTCAGCTCCAGGGAGTTGGGGGGTGGGGTGGGGAGAAGAGAAGAGACAAAGGTCAAAAGAGGTCTGGATCTCTTCTAAAGGTCCGATCTCGGCTGACCGGCCACCGCATCCCTACTCGCAGCCAGAAAAGCGGAGTCCCCAAATCCCCACCCCAGGTTGCTTGGTGGGTGCGAAGCCAGCTCCAGGAGTTCTCCAACGGCCAGCTGGGCGGCCTCGCCTGCCCAAATCCCCGGAGCCACTTCCCAAAGATTCCCCTCCCCCTTCCTTTCCAGAGCCAGTTTAGTGCGTGGACTCTTATCTGGGAGAACTGGGTTTGATTCCCCACTCCTCCACTTGCACCTGCTGGAATGGCCCTGGGTCAGCCGTTGCTCTCGCAGGAGTTGTCCTTGAAAGGGCAGCTGCTGTGAGAGCCCTCTCAGCCCCACCCACCTCACAGAGTGTCTATTGTGAGGGAAGAAAGGTAAAGGAGATTGTAGGCTGCTCTGAGACTGTCCTTGAAAGGGCAGCTGCTGTGAGAGCCCTCTCGGCCCCACCCACCTCACAGAGTGTCTTGTGGAGGGAGAAGATATAGATTGTGAGCCGCTCTGATCCAGAGAGAAGGGCGGGATATAAATCTGCAATTCTTCTTCTTCTTCCTTCTCCCAGAATCTGCTGCCGCCCCACCCAGCGGGCTAGGAAAAGCCAAACAGCAGCCTGGCCAAGGCGGGCGGCTTGCTCCCGAAACCCAGGCTTTGCAATCTGCCTCATCCTTAAGGCCTCCAAGCGCCACCTTCCGGTCGCCCCCTGGGGAAGCGGGCCAGAGCCTTCACTTGCCAACCGCTCGGGGGAGGCGGGGAAAGCACACGCCAGCGCCCCCTGGCGCAACCTAGAGGGAATACGAGGGCCTCCGTCGACTATCAGAGCCACTTTTTCGGGCAAGCATCCCAGGCCAAACCCAGCCTGTGGGGAGCAAAAGACCAGGCTTTCAAATGAGGGAAGCGGTCGCTTGACTACTAGGCAGGCCTGCCCCGAAAATAAAATAAAACAAGGTGCCTCAGCTGAGAGGATATGGTGGCACAAGGAGAACGTTAGAGGCGGGCCAAGCAAAAATATATATAAGCCGTGACTGGGCTGGCCTTCAAAGGGACTCACTTTTTTCCGTGAGGACTCATTCCACCATTTTACTGAGGCATCTAAAGAGATCCCCAACTGCCTGGGAGCAAATGGCCGCCACCTTTGGCAAAGGCCTTTTATGCTTTCTTCCCAGGCCACACCACTTCCACCCCTATTGGCGTGTGTTTTCCCTCCAAATCACATTAACCAATCACAAGGCCCAAAGGGGACCTGGGAAATGTAGGCTCCGTCCGCACTCTAATGCAAGCTTTCCCAGAACCACTAGGCCTCAAGAACATCAAATGGATTCAGCCTCAAATGGAAAAACCAATTTCAATGTTTTGGTTTTTTTTCCTGGGCACAGTTCAAAGCTTTGGTTTCGACATTTTAAAGCATTAAAAGATATGGGATCAGGTTTTCTCATAGGCTGATCCCACAGCTTGATTCTGGCCCTGTTGGACAACTTAGGGGGATGATCTACTGCTTTGTAATCCACCGTTGTAAAGGGTGATTCTGCATGACAGGGGCTTTTCATTGGTGGCATCAAGACTGTGGAATGCCTGCCTGCGTGAAGCCCCAGTAGCCCTTCTTCAGTGGCTTCTTGGAAGGCAGCCAAGATTGCTCTAAGCTTGGCCAGCTGGTTCTTTGGGGTTGTAATTTACTGTAAATGAAGTAAATAATTAAACAATAAAATAAGATTACCATTCTGTCTCCCCCTCCATTCCAGTGATGACGTTTTAACAGTTGGGTTCTGGCCCTGGGAGACCTGGATTTGAATCCCCATTCTGCCATGAAAGCTTGCTGGGTGACCTTGTGCCAGTCACACACTCTCAGCCTAACTACCTCACAGGGCCACTGTGAGTATAAAATGGAGAATAGAAGCTGCTTGGGTTTCCTATTAGGGAAACAGGCAGGATATGACAGGTTTTTTTCAATTGTATTTTTGTATTGATGTTTTACATATATTTAAGTTGCCTTGGGGAATGTTTGTGCCAAGAAATAGGGGTTAAAGTAGTGAGGGGGGCTCTTTTAAAGCCACCCACTGGCAAGCGGCTTGCCACGCTGCTCTTTGCAGATGAAGGAATGACACCCACATTTCCCTCTATATGAGAATGTCTGAGTGATTAATATGTAAGGCTGGCTTCCTGGCAAGCCCCACGAATCGCAAGACCATCTGCCAGGCAGCAAAACGGCACCTCCAAGGAATGCCCTGGGAAGCACAACGTTTAAGCACTGAGCCTTCTGCCTCCACCCCAGCAATGGCCTCACCAGCACCAGCTTTCTACAGATCTTAATACCAATAATCGATTTCCAGAACTGCAAAGACGTATTTTTTCATAATGTCTTAGGCAGTGGCTAGACAGCTGTCTCTAAAAGGAGGGGAGGGGGAAGGTTGATTCACTTCCTCTGTAACTGTTGATCTAATGCTTAGTTCATTCTCAGTCCCATGCCAAGAATAAACCGACTGAATGTAAAGAAAGCTTCAAAAAGCATGAACATCACAATTAAAGTGCATTGAATTCAAAACATGAGGGAGGAAGGGCTGGTGTTATTCTCTGCCAGGTGCATTTTTTTCCCTCTGAATTTTTTAATGCACAGTTTTTTTTCAGTGTGGTTGAGTTCTACTTTTAAGTACTTGCTTGAAGATTGGATAAATAAATATATCTACCTAAAAGGCATTAATGTCTAAGGACATTCATGTTGGATCAGGTCTATAGTTCATCCAGTCCAACGGTGGCTAAAACCCAGGTGCCATCAGGAGGTCCACCAGGGCGGCCAGAACTCTATAAACCCTCCCACTGTTGCCCTCCAAGCACCAAGAATATACTGCCCCAGAAACAGTGTTCCATTTATACCTTGTAGCCAGTAGCCACTGGTGGCTCTCTTCTCCGTTATGTTTATCCAGTCCCCTCTTTAAGCTGCCTACATTTGCAGCTGCCAGCACTTCCTGTGGAAGTGACTTCCTAAATGTCTGAAATGTCTAAAATACCAGCTCCCCAATGGAGTTCTTGCCCTGACTAGAATGTAACTACTGTTTCCTTTCCACTGCCCTTTTGCAGAGCAATCCCAGGCCTGGATAGGCCAGGCAAGTCCAATCTCATCCCATCTTGGAAGCTAAGCATGGTCGGTGCTGGTTAGTTCTTAGACAGGAGACCACCAAGGGTGGCAACGCAGAGGCAGGCAATGGGAAACCATTCCTGAATGTCTCTTGCCTTGAAAACTCTATGGGAGTCACCGTACATATGAACATATGAAGCTGCCTTCTACTGAATCAGACCCTTGGTCTATCAAAGTCAGTATTGTCTTCTCAGACTGGCAGCGGCTCTCCAGGGTCTCAAGCTGAGGTTTTTCACACCTATTTGCCTGGACCCTTTTTTGGAGATGCCAAGGATTGAACCTGGGACCTTCTGCTTCCCAAGCAGATGCTCTACCACTGAGCCACCATCTCTCCTCCGACCGTAAGTTAGCTGAGACTTGATGACCAAAAAAAAAAATGCCCATTAATTTCAGTGGGTGTCGTGTACTGAATTTAATGTTTTGCAGGAAGCTTCATGCGCACCCGGGTATTTCTCTACCTTTAAAATTTGGCCCTGTTCACAGTCAGAATAATGCTGATGATTTTTAGCTATAACTGATAATGATTTGGAACCAAGTAGGAGTCAAGTTGCACCTTTAAGACCAAACGAAGTTTTATTCAGAATGTAAGCTTTCATATGAATGCATACTTCTTCAAAAAAGATCAATAAAGGAACAAAGAAGAAACATGCAGATGAGGAACGACTATAATGCTGAGCAGTAAGCGCAACGCTTCCCGCAACTGGGAGGCCAACATAACAAGCCATCTGAAGATCATTCAAGTAAGTCTCTTCAGAACAAGAACATAAATTGTAAGAAGAACATAAATCAGAACACCTGCAAATCGCAGCTCAAGAGAGATCAGAAATCCTTAAGGAACTCCTGGATAAATGTGAAAATTACAAGAAGTCTATTAGAAAGGTAAGCAGACATAGAGCATCTGTATTAGGTGCTTTCTTTCCTAATAAACAGACCAGAAGAACTCCAGGTCACTGGCTATTGTCCCTATGCTCATTTGTGCACTATGATCAAACACCTGCAAAGTATCAGTTATGAACAGACTGAGGCGCTAAAAGACAAAAAATTCAAAATCTGATCATCAAGTCTCAGGAGAAACCAGAAACACTAAAGGGACTCCGGGAGAAACTGCAATATTGTGAAGAGTCCATCAGAAAGATAAGTACGCACCAGAGCATCTCCACGGACTTCCCAATTTCCTGAGGGGGGGAAGAGAGGTTGCTATGCTAGATCCTCAAAAGAATGGGGGTCCAGTGACATCATAGGAAAGAACCAAATAACTTCCAATGAGAGGAAAATGCTGCTCCTTTGGACCTTCAAATAAGAAACTCAAATGACCCAATGTCGGACAAGGTAACTTGAGAAAACAAAACACAGGCAGAGGCTAAGCTATCAATAAAAGTCACTTGGGGTCAATTCAATTGCATTTGGGAACAAGTCATTGCAAGCATCAATCATGGTCCTTCTTTCTATCAGCAACACAACCCATGAAAACAGGTGGGAGGAAAGGGTTAAGACAGGTCTCATTTTCTCCTGTCAGATGTGCTGTTTTGAATCACCTCCTGACCCCCATCTTCCCTCTTTCCACATAAGAAAGACCAGACAACCTCGCTCAATAAAATTAGCATGGGAAAAAATACTAAAGCAAAGCTGAAGCTAGAAACCTCATATCCGAACTCAGTGAAGGCTTCTTTTGCCCCTGGTGAAGCACCCAAATTGCAGGGCCTACAACCCACTATAGCCTAAGAAGGCGTCGGACTTGACCTCTTCAAATACTGTCCTAACTGCAGACAGTGCACCGCTCTACAAGAGGGACCTAATAAATCTAAGAGATGACCTTCACCACTATTTTAAGGCTTCAATGGCTGAGCTACTTCAACCTGTACACGCTAAGCTCAATGAGATGGCCAAAGAACTCAAGGAAACCTCGAAATTGGCTAAAAACGCCAGTTAACTGGGCATTACTCTTCAGGACCAAGTTAAAACACTACAAGCTGCTAACAAGATATTGGGCCCTGCCTGATTTCAGACCACACCGGGGTGACCCATGACTTAACCCAAGCAAAATATGGATGGTAGTGGCCCTCTTTGGACTCTTAATAAATCACTGCTTCAGAAAGACAACATCACAGGACAAATCATTAAAAATATTGAAGAATATTTTCATTTTAATGCTGATTGTAGTGTCTCTAAGGATAATGTTGGGAACACCTTCAGGGGTCAGCTTATAGATATAGCAGCCTCCTACAAAAAAGAAAGGCAGCAAATTATTGAAGAACTGCAAACTAATATCAACCTTTTAGAAAGCCGTCATCTGAAATATAGAGGGGAAAATACTCTTTAAAAACTTGACAGGAATGTAAAAAATTAGAACTTCTAGAAATATCAACAGTACAGAAAAACGTATTATATTTAAAGCAGAAATATATTGCCAACCCCCCTAAACCAATAAAACTTTTAAAAGATAGAGTAGCTCAGAAAACAACATCAAATTGAATTCATGTAATTCGATTCCCCCAGAACAGACTCCAAACCATAACTAGAGATATATCTCTGCTACCCGTTTATAATTATGATCAGACCCTTTATACCTCAGATAAATCTTCACAAGAATCCGTTGCACAATATTTGAACTCTATTAATTATAATGTAAAGTTCTCAGAAGAGCACATAAAATGGCTAGAACAACCCTGCATTGTGCAGGGGGTTGGACTAGATGACCCTGGAGGTCCCTTCCTACTCTATGATTCTAACCCATCACTGCTTTAGAATTGAATCAGGTAATGATGAAAGTTAAAAACAAAAGAGCCCCAGGGAAGGGATGGCATACTTATTGAGTTTTACAAAAAAATTCAGAGCATCTTTAATTACTCACTTGCTTAGAACATGCAATTATGTAATGACCATATTATAGAAGTTACATTTATTTGCTGATGACCTGGTTTTTTACCTATCAGACCAATATAATTCACTACATCATCTCTCTCTCTTGGCTTGGCTTCGCGAACGAAGATTTAAGAAGGGTGCAATAGTCCACGTCTGCTGCAGGCTCGCTGGTGGCTGACAAGACCAATGCGGGACAGGCAGGTCCGGCCACAGTGGCTGCAGGGAAAAGTCTGATTTAGGGTTGGTGCTGTAGCAGTGCGATTCTTCCTCAATCTCCTTTTGTCCTCAAGACCAGCTATGCGTGCGTTCTCAAAGGAAGAGACAGCCTGGTGGATGGTGTGCCTCCATGCTTTGCGATCTGAGGCTAGGTCAGACCACTGGTGATGGTTGATGCGACAGGTGCCAAGGGATTTCTTCAAGGAGTCCTTGTACCTCTTCTTTGGTGCCCCTCTATTTCGATGGCCGGTGGAGAGTTTGCCATACAGGGCAATCTTGGGAAGGCGGTGGTTTTCCATCCTAGAAATATGCCCTGCCCAGCGCAGCTGTGTCTTCAGCAGCAGTGCCTCGATGCTGGTAACCTCCGCCCGCTTGAGGACTTCAGTGTTGGTCACAAAGTCACTCCAGTGGATGTTGAGGATGGTGCGAAGGCAGCGCTGATGAAAGCGCTCAAGGAGTCGCAGGTGATGACCGTATAAAACCCACGATTCGGAGCCGTAGATGAGGGTTGTCATCACAACCGCTTTGTAAACATTGATCTTTGTGCCTTTTTTCAGATGCTTGTTGCTCCACACTCTTTTGTGCAGTCGGCCAAATGCACGGTTTGCCTTTGCCAGCCTGTTGTCAATCTCCTTGTCGATCTTGGCATCTGAGGAGATGATGCACCCCAGGTAGCTGAACTGCTGGACTGTCTTCAGAACTGATTCACCCACAATGATGCAGGGAGGGTGATAATCTTCCTGGGGTGCAGGCTGGTGGAAAACTTCTATCTTCTTCAGACTAACTTCTAGGCCGAATAGCTTGGCAGCCTCTGCAAAGCAGGACGTCATATGCTGCAGAGCTGATACCGAGTGGGAGATGAGTGCAGCATCATCAGCAAACAGTAGCTCTCGGATGAGTTTTTCCATTGTCTTGGAGTGGGCCTTTAGTCGCCTCAGGTTGAACAGGCTGCCATCGGTGCGGTAGCGGATGTAGACACCATCATCATCATCTAGATCTACTGCGGCTCTTTGAAGCATCATGCTAAAGAAGACCGTAAAGAGAGTTGGCGCGAGAACGCAGCCTTGCTTTACACCTGTGCCTATTGGGAAGGGCTCCGAGAGGTCGTTGCAGTGTCTGACTTGGCCTCGCTGGTCTTCATGTAGCTGGATGATCATGCTGAGGAACCTTGGGGGACATCCTAAACGTTCCAAGATTTGCCATAGGCCTTTCCTGCTAACGGTATCGAAAGCTTTGGTAAGGTCGACAAAAGTCACATACAGAGCCTTGTTCTGTTCCCTGCATTTCTCTTGGAGCTGCCTGAGAACAAATACCATGTCGGTGGTGCTCCTGTTAGCTCTGAAGCCGCACTGGCTCTCTGGGAGGAGTTCTTCTGCAACGGTGGGCACCAGTCTGTTCAGGAGTATTCTGGCAAGGATTTTGCCTGCGATGGAGAGCAGGGTTATCCCCCGGTAGTTGGAGCAGTCTGACTTTTCCCCTTTGTTCTTGTATAGGGTGATGATGATTGCATCGCGAAAGTCCTGTGGTAATTTGCCTTGTTCCCAGCAGGTGACAAGTACTTTGTGAAGTGAGCTATGTAGTACTGTGCCCCCATGCTTCCAGATCTCTGGTGGAATTCCATCAACTCCTGCTGCCTTGCCACTTTTCAGTTGCTTGATGGCTTTAACAGTCTCCTCTAGGGTGGGGATCTCATCCAACTCTGTTTTCACTGGTTGACGTGGGGTGAGGTGGATTGCTGAATCTTGAACTACGCGGTTGGCACTGAAGAGAACCTGAAAATACTCCGACCACCGGTTCAGTATGGATGCCTTGTCTGTGAGGAGCACTTGGCCGTCTGCACTTCGCAAGGGACTCTGAGCCTGATATGATGGACCATATACTGCCTTCAGGGCTTCGTAGAACCCTCTTAAATCACCAGTGTCTGCACACAGCTGGGTTCTCTCTGCAAGCTTGGTCCACCACTCGTTCTGAATGTCTCGAAGCTTGCGCTGGAGGTTGCTACATGCAGCGCGAAAGGTTGCTTTTTTTCCAGGACAGGAGGGCTGAGCAAGATGTGCTTGGTAGGCAGATCTCTTTTTCGCCAGTAAATCTTGGATCTCTTGATTGTTCTCATCAAACCAGTCCTTGTTCTTCCTTGTGGAGAACCCGAGGACTTCTTCAGAGATCTGCAGGACGGTAGTTTTTAGGTGTTCCCAGAGTGCTTCTGGAGAAGGGTCTGTGGGGCAACTGGGGTCCTCAATTCTTGACTGGAGCTTTGCCTGGAAGGCAGCTTTAACATCGGCTGACTGGAGACTGCCAACCTGAAACTTCCTCCGAGGGATACCTCCTCTTCTGGGTGTGGGTTTAAAGTGAAGACGGAGATTACAGCGTACAAGACGATGATCCGTATGACATTCTGCACTGGGCATTACTTGGGTGTGTAAGACATCTCGAAGGTCTCTCTGGCGCACCAGAATGTAGTCGATAAGGTGCCAGTGCTTGGACCGTGGGTGCATCCAGGTTGTCTTCAGACTGTTCTTCTGCTGGAAGATAGTGTTGGTGATGGTGAGCTGGTGCTCCATGCAGAATTCTAGCAGGAGGCGCCCGTTGTCATTGCAGTTGCCAATGCCGTGTTTGCCAAGTACTCCTTTCCAGGCTTCCGAGTCTTTACCTACTCTGGCATTGAAGTCGCCAAGGACAATCACCTTGTCCTCTGTAGGGGTCTTCCGTACGAGGTACATCATCTGATCGCTCAAATAAAACAATTTAGCTTGATTTCAGGTTTCACCATAAATTATACTAAATGGCAAACATACCCCCATTTCATTTTCATCATCAGACAAAGATACAATTTCCAGGGCCACTCCTTTTAAATGGATAACAATGACCTGGATTTCTCTTTAAAACTATCAGATCTCTATATAAGCAAATTTCAGTCCTCTTTCTCAAAAGTACATTAACCAAGTTTCAAAAAGAATGGAACAGGGGGTCCAATTCTATGAAACTCAAAAGAAGGTGCCCCCATCCTCCATGATTTTCAATGCTGGGAAGGCATTTAAAAGGATCATAGAATCACAGAATCATAGAGTTGGAAGGGACCTCCAGGGTCATCTAGTCCAACCCCCTGCAAAATGCAGGAAACTCACAAACACCTCCCCCTAAATTCACAAGATTTTCATTGCTGTCAGGTGGCCATCTAGCCTCTGTTTAAAAACCTCCAAGGAAGGAGAGCCCACCACCTCCTGAGGAAGCCTGTTCCACTGAGGAACTGCTCTAACGGTCAGGAAGTTCTTCCTAATGTTGAGCCGGAAACTCTCTTGATTTAATTTCAACCCATTGGTTCTGGTCCTACTTTCTGGGGCCACAGAAAACAATTCCAGCCACCTCCTCTCCAGGCTCCCCAGCTCCTTCAACCTTTCCTCACAGGACTCAGTCTCCAGACCCCTCGCCATCTTCGTCGCCCTCCTCTGGACCCGTTCCAGCTTGTCTATGGTGCCTTTAAATGGGATGGCCAGAACTCCCTTTGGAATTCAATTGTTCTTGTCACAGCCTTGCTCCTGGTTAGGGCTGCCGGGTCTGACTCTGGAAATATCTGGGGACTTTGGGGGTGGAGCCAAAAGACTTTGGGGTTGGAGCCAGGAGCAAGGATATCCCATCCTGTGATGACAATTCCAAGTCCAAAGGTCTAGTGACATCACTTCCCAAACTCCCTTCCAATCATGCCACTACCAGCATTTATCTTTAAACTTAAAATTGGAAATTAATAGCTTTCAAAATAAAGGGAGAAACACTAGAATACTGCAATCTCAGAGAAAGAATGAGGCTGGAAAAAAATCATTACTGGATCTCATCTGCACACCATCAATGCTAGCGGCAGCACAAAATCCAGTATAAGCAAGACAGTCACCTGTTTCATTGGTCCATGCCACAGGGCAGCTAACGTGGCAAAAACTGGTGCACTGTAATGAAATCCCAGCACCTACATATCCCAGAGTGTTGAACTGCAATCAGACATCTACACAGAATTCACAGCAAAAGAGACAAAGGCTTTTTTGGGGAGGGGGGGAGGAAGTTTTTTAAATGAACCAGATGTAAGTCTGTGATTGTGGGCGGGGGAGTTATGCATGAAAGGTAAAGCAAGAGGGCCCTGCTGGTATTCTACTGGCTGTTTGCACTTATGGGAACTTGTCCTAACAAGCCCAAGCACCGGTGGGCCTGCTGGGAGGCTGTCGCAAGAGTCAGGTATTTGGATTAGTGCTGGAGATATCTGACTAAATGAAGGGACCAACCACAGTCGCAGGGCTCTTTTTGTAGGAGCTCCTTTGCATATTAAGCCACACACCCCTGATATAGGCAATCCTCCATGAGCTTACAGTAGGCCCTGTACTAACAGCCCTGTAAGCTCTTGGAGGATTGGCTACATCAGGGAGGTGTGGCCTAATATGCAAAGGAGCTCCTGCTACAAAAAAAGCCTTGGACTGTGAAGAATGCCCTGGGCTGTTGTAAGCGGCAAGCAAGCATTCCAGTTTCAGAGGCTTTAATCTATTATTAGAGTGAATCGCTAGAGTTCACAATGGGACTCTTCTTGTAATAATAGAGAAGCAATTCACCAGTTTTTTTATTCTTTATTCATCTGTATTCCAAACAAGATGAATACCAGATTCCTCTAATGTCTTCGAGTGTATATCTCTAAATACATGTCTATGTAGTTTCTGTTACAGCATGCACTCCATCTCTCTATTCTCTGTCTTTGATAAAGGTAAAGGTAGTCCCTGTGCAAGCACCAGTCGTTTTCAACTCTGAGGTGACATTGCTTCCACAACATTTTCATGGCATACTTTTTACGAGGTGCTTTGCCATTGCCTTCCCCAGTCATCTACATTTTCCCCCCAGCAAGCTGGGTACTCATTTTACCGACCTCAGAAGGATGGAAGGCTGAGTCAACCTGGAGCTGGCTACCTGAACCAGCTTCCACTGGGATTGAACTCAAGTCGTAAGCAGAGGGCTCCGACTGCTGTACTGCAGCTTTGCGCCATGGGGCCCTGGCTACACACCCTAAATAATGGTTTGGATTCCCCCCCACCCCTGGCAGCATTTCAGAAGGCATCTTAGGCTACTGAAGTGTAGAGAGCATGTAAAAGTCATGCTTCTCAGGGAAGTTCTTCTGCTCGTGAAAACAACACTTGGGATCCAAACAGGGCTGTACGTGTCTAGGCAAGGGCACACGTACAGCTGGGCAAAAATGCAAATTTCCAGTGCCCCAAATCCGCCATGCCTCCTTTGCTTGCTTCCTTACACCTCGCTCTCCCAGCCTTTCTGCACCAACTCTGCCCTCCTCCTCGCAAGGAGAAGGTTGCAAAGAGAAGTCTGTTCAGCTAACTCGGCACTCTTCCATGCAGAGAGGGTAGGCTGGATCTACATATTTTTTGAGCGGGGCTAAAAGTAAAAATTGGCACCCCCTTTTTTTTTCTTTATATATACGGTAAGTCAAAACCACATTCTCAAAAAGTGACATACCTCCATAAACTGAAAACAAATAATTCATTTACTCTGAAGAGGACAGCTTCTTTATCCTGTTATAGATGGAACTCCCTTAACTTGAGCAGAACAGAAAAGCAGTTAGCTGAGAGGAGATGCTTTCCCAAGCATGACTCTCTCACATGTCATATTCACTGCCACAGGAGGTGGCGGCGCTGCAAGCATAGACAGCTTCAAGAGAGGATTGGATAAACTTTTGGAGCAGAGGTCCATCAGTGGCTATTAGTCACAGAATATTGTTGGAACTCTGTCTGGGGCAGTGATGCTCTGTATTCTTGGTGCTTGGGAGGGCACAGTGTCCTGGCCCCACTGATGGACCTCCTGATGGCACCTGGTTTCTTTGGCCACTGAGTGACACAGAGTGTTGGACTGGATGGGCCATTGGTCTGATCCAGCATGGCTTCTCTTATGTTTTTACTATTCTAGCTGCTTTTACTATTCAACTTTTACTATTCAACTGCTGCTTTTACAGTCCTGATTTTTTATGCATCCCCAGGGCCTGTCCCAAAAAGTGCCCGGTACTCTATACTTAAATGTTGCTTGAGTGAAACCTGCTGTATCTTTTCACACTTTTAAATGCATCTTCTCTAATAAATTGAGGTCACTGTTGGTTTTATCGCGATAAACACTAGTACCGAGTGTATCATGCTGTTCGGGGGCGGGGGAATCTCACTGGGGGCACATTTTAGACTGCAAGTGTCTGCGGAGGCAAATAAATCTGTGCCACTGCCAAAAATCCTGTTAACAAGAAATTCTGCATGGGGGCCCTCTTTACTATTTAGTTAAACCCTGGGCCAGGGGTGACCAAACCATGGCTCTTTCACACATACTGTGTGGCTCCCAGAGGTCGAGGCAGAACTTAATGCAGGCTTACTCTCAAGTAAGCAAGTGTAGCTTTGGGACATCAGTAAAAATATCTAACAATTTTTTTAAAAACAGATTTAATTGGCTATGGAAGAGCCAGTTTGGTGTAGTGGATAAGTGTGTGGACTCTTATCTGGGAGAACTGGGTTTGATTCCCCACTCCTCTACATGCAGCTGCTGGAATGGCCTTGGGTTAGCCATAGCTTTCATAGAAGCTCTCCTTGAAAGGGCAGCTGCTATAAAAAGCACTCCCACCTACCTCACAGGGTGTTTGTTGTGGGGGGGGGGGGGAAGGTAGAGGAGATTGTGACCGCTCTGAGATTCAGAGTATAGGGCGAGATAGAAATCCAAAATCTTCTTCTTCTTACCCCCTTGCCCCCTCCCACAAGGCGGTGGCACAACTAGAAGTTCTGACCACTATCTAATTAAGTTGATTACTGGAATTTTATTGTAATTTCAATGTTTTAACCTTAAATTAGCATACCAGCTATCATAACCAAACCTTCCCAACAATACCTTATCGATAGCTGCTCCCCCCACTGTCAACCAAAAAAGCTCTCTGAAATAAAACATGTTTGTGTTTTTTGAAAAAGAAAAAATCCAAGGAACTCACCTCATCCATTCCAGCTATTGCTGGCACTATCAGATTTCCAACTGGGAACTTGGTAGCAAACTCCTGTCTTAAAGAATTCTCAAAGCCTATGGAAGTGTTTGGAATGGACTTTATGGACCTTCTTGAAACTCCACACTTGTACAGTGAGGTCTGCATCTGAGTCAACAAACTGGCAAAGCCACCATAACACAAGTTGGCCTCTTATCTCCATATACCAGGGGTGGCCAACGGTAGTTCACCAGATGTTTTTTGCTTACAACTCCCATCAGCCCCAGCCAGCATGGCCAATGGCTGCGGCTGATGGGAGTTGTAGGCAAAAAACATCTGGAGAGCTATCGCTGGCGACCCTTGCCATATACCATTTAACATTATTGATATAGATGCTTAGTCTTCTAGTTCTTAAACTGAGAATGGTTAATCTTTGAGTAATCTGTAGAGGAGCCTCCAAGAATTGTATAAGAATGAACCCCTAAAATACCTCCTAGACAGCTGTGTAGTTCTTGGTACCTCTTTTCAGTCACTGCACTGAGACTTTGGAACTCCCTCCACAGACAGGTTCTCTGTCTTCTTCTATTGGTATCTTTCACTTTTTTGCTTTGTCTGGCATACCTCAACTAACAGCCCTCCTTCTATCATCATTTGAGAAGAGCCCTGTGGTGCAGAGTGGTAAAGCTGCAGTACGAACTCTCTGCTGAGTTCGATCCCAGTGGAAGCTGGGTTCAGGTAGCCGGCTTGAGGTTGACTCAGCCTTCCATTCTTCCGAGGTCGGTAAAATGAGTACCCAGCTTGCTGGGGGGAAAGCGTAAAAAGACTGGGGAAGGCAATGGCAAACCACCTAGTAAAAAGTCTGCCAAGAAAACGTTGTGAAAGCAACGTCACCCCAGAGTTGGAAATGACTGGTGCTTGCACAGGGACCTACCTACCTTTAACAGAATTATTTCTTAATTGTAGAAGAAGAAGATGAAGAAGATATTGGATTTATATCCCGCCCTCCACTCCGAAGAGTCTCAGAGCGGCTCACAATCTCCTTTACCTTCCTCCCCCACAACAGACACCCTGTGAGGTGGGTGGGGCTGGAGAGGGCTCTCACAGCAGCTGCCCTTTCAAGGACAACCTCTGCCAGAGCTATGGCAGACCTAAGGCCATTCCAGCAGGTGCAAGTGGAGGAGTGGGGAATCAAACCCGGTTCTCCCAGATAAGAGTCCGCACACTTAACCACTACCCCAAACTGGCTAAAATTGTATTTTAATTGATCAAATTTTAATGGTTTTTATGTTCACCATCTTGCAAAATCTGACTAAGTTGAAAGGCGGCATAAAAACACTGTAAATAAATAAAAAAAATAAAACTATTCTTAAACAGCTACATTAATAAATTGACTCACAGTATAAAATTAGAAACTACAGTCCTCATTCCATAATGGCATCTTAACCTAAGACGTGCCAAAGCACAAATATCTCAAAGGAATACTTTATAGAGTACTTCCCCTTACAACAATATTAAAAATATATAACAATTTTTTAAAAAACAGATTTAATCAGCTATGGAATAGCAGTTAAGTAAAGAAGTTTGCAACCAACATTATCGTTCTCAGGATAATAAAAACACCAGAAGGGTATTTTCAAACTGGATGAGAGGAATTAAAAACCAGCTATCCACAACAGGAATTGAGAAGTAAATTGAGGAATAAATTGTTAAAAATTGTCTGAAATTGCTGGTGATTTTATTATATTATTACTTTGCAGCTTGTAAAAGCCTTCACTGAAACAGGGCAATACATGCTTCCCTGTTGCGTTCTTGTGCTGGGCTGCCAATTGTCCCTACACCAGCATATATTGAAAGAAACCTCTGGAGTATCGGACTCTCCATTCACAGCTTTGCCAACTTCTTGCCCGGATCTCCACCACAAAGATGATGAACTTGCATTATGAATTGAAAGGACATTGGGTTTCCAGGTGATTTTTTGCACTTTTGCTTAAATTGTTTGATAAACTTTATATTTTCATAATTGAGGCTGGTTTTTCGTGGATGCCTTAGGGCTTGTTTTCTCTTTTCCTTTCCATGTTACTCTTGGTATTGCTAAAATCCCCAAGTGGGGGCAGGGGAACCTCTGGTTTGGAGGCCTCCTCCCCCTCCACTTCAGGATCATCAGAAAACGGGGGGGGGGGGGGGAATGTCTGCTGGGCACTCCATTATTCCCTATGGAGACTGATTCCCATAGGATATAACAGATAATTGATCTGCAAGTATCTAGGGCTCTGGGGGTGGCTGTGTTTTGAGGTAGAGGCACCAAATTTGCAGCATAGCATCCACTGCCTCTCCCCAAAATACCCTCCATGTTTCAAAAAGATTGGACTGGGGGGTCCAGTTCTAGGAGCCCCAAAAGAAAGTGCCCCTATCCTTCATTATTTCCAATGGAGAGAAGGCATTTAAAAGGTCTGTGGCCCCTTTAAATATGATGGCCAGAATTCCCTTTGGAGCTCAATTATACTTGTCATCTCAACCTTGCTTCTGGCTCCACCCCCAAAGTCCCCAGCTCGTTCTGGTGAATTGGACTTGGCAACCCTAAAGCAGACCCAGTTTTTATGAGGGGGGGGGGGACGGGACTTGGGTTTTAAGATGCAAGCAACTGGACTCAAACCTGGCTTTGCACACACAGAAATGGGGAGGGAAAGAGAAAGCAGGCCCAGCCCCTTTCTTTTTTAAAAAAAAAAACCCTCAGTTTTAAGGTGCAACTGGACTAAAACTTGACTTTGCACACACGGGAGGGGGGGGCAGGGAAAGAGAAAGCAGACCTAGCTCTTATCTTCAAGAAAACTCCGCTCTCCTAGTGCCCCAGAGCAAGCAAACTGCCGCGCCCCCCCGCCCCCGCCATAGCGTGCTTACCAAGCGGTCCCCATCCGGCGGTCTCGTTACCCCAGCAGGCTGCAGGAGCCACGTGCTCTCTCTACTCTGCGCGGCTTTTGCCCGCGCATGCGCGCACAGCCAGCCACCTCCCTTTCACCTGCCTTCAACGCAGTGCGGCTTAGAGGGAACGCTGCCCGACTCCCACCCGGGCCCATCCTCCTCCCCAACCTACCCCCACAACTTTGCTTTCTGGCTCACGGGGGGTTGGTAAGAGGCAGTACTTGCTGCAGCCCCCAGCAGAGGGTTGCAGAGATAAGTTTGCTCGACAGATTCATAGGGTTGCCAAGTCCAGTTCAAGAACTATCTGGGGATTTGGGGGGTGGAGCCAGGAGCAAGGGTGTGACAAGCATAACTGAACTCTGAAGGGGGTTCTGGCCGTCGCACTTAAAGGAACTGCACACCTTTTAAATGCCTTCCGTTCATTGGAAATAATGAATAGGGGCACCTTCTTTGGGGGCTCACAGAATTGAACCCTCTGGTCCGATCTTTTTGAAACTTGGAGGGTATTTTGGAGAGAGGCACCAGATGCTATGCCGAAAATTTGGTGCCTCTAACTCAAAAATCAACCCCTCCAGAGCCCCAGATACCCGCGGAGCAATTCTCCATTATACCCTATATGAATCGGTCTGCATAGAGAATAATGGACTGCCCCGCAGACATCTCCCTCCCCCTCCGCTTTCTGATACCCCTGAAGCGGTGGGAGGAACTCCAAACCGGAGGATCCCCTGCCCCCACCTGGGAATTGGCAACCCTAGGATTCAGCACTCCTCTCACAAAGAGATGGGTTGCAAAGAGGTTTATTCAGCTAACTCTGCAGTCCTCGCAAGGAGAGGGTTGCAAAGAGAAGTTCCCCTGGGGAAGCAAAAGAGGTGAGCTGGGACTATTCCTTTCCCCGCCCACTCTAGAAAACCAGATCTCAACATATTTAAATCTTTCCAAAGTCTGCTAGGAAAAGCAGCAGAGAAAAGACCCCCCCCCCCCCCAAAAAAAACAGCGTGAGGAATAGAGCGCACAGCTTTCCTTCCTTTTGCTGCCTCCCTAGGGGGCCCTAGCTGCACCAGTTGAATTGCTGCTTGCCCCAATACGTGTGAGTAGGCAGGCACACACAAAAGAGAAGGACTGGCAGCATTCTTGAAGGAGCAGTGGCGCCGATGCATGCCACCCCAGGGCTCCAAGCCCACCAAGAGGTCAAACCTCTCGCTCTACCGACCTAACCCTAACGCGAGGAGCGTGCGGGCAGCAGCAACAACACGGCTGTTCTCCTCCTACTGGAGTGGTGCAGGGGTGGGCCTGTTTGAGAGCCTCAAGATATGAGCATCAGATGTTTGAGAGTAGGAAGGCAGGCAAATAGATGGGAGAGAGGTGGAAAGAAAGCAACTTTAACTTTAAATGTATTATCCAAGCTGCCAGCTGGCTTGGCTTGCAGAAGTGATTTAAAGAGAAAAATCCCTTATCTGAATTGGCCGATGGGGTGGTGGGGCTTAGAGAGCCAAACAATATGTGTGAAAGAGTCACATGAGGCTTCCGGAGTCACAGTTGGCACCCATGGGCTAGAGTGTCACATGGTGCCGCTATTCCCCACCCCGCCATGGAATTCTTCCAAATGGGGGGGCCCCTTCTAAAATCAGTAGAACCCTTGTGCTCTCCCCACCCCCCAAGGAAATGGCGAGCCTACTCCTGGCTCCATCCCAGATATTTCCTGAGTTGGACCTGGCAACCTTATAATACGGGAAGCATAATCGAACTTCAGAACAGCATTTCTCCCCTGAAAGTTTTATAATTTTTTTTAAAAAATCTTATCAGGATGATTATTTATCAGTGTTAAGAATTTATCTGATTTTTGAAGATACCTTCCAAGAACTTTGCTGCATGATGTGTTGAAAATCTGTGTCAAAGCACTGTGGTCCATGAAAGGAGCACAGGAAAGATGGGCAAACCATGTTCATGAAGGCATTAGGGTTACCAGCCTCCAGGTGAGGCCTGGAGATCTCCTGCTTTTACAACTGATCTCCAGCTGGCAGAAATCAGCTCCCCTGGAGAAAATGGCTGCTTGGAAGGGTGGACTCTGTGGCATTGGCCCCTGCTGAGGCCCCTCCCCTCTGCAAACCCCGCCCTCCCAGATCCACCCCCAAAGCCTCCAGGTATTTTCCAGCAGACCTGGCAACCAATGTTCCCTCTAAACTGAGTTAGTGTGAGCTAGCTCACAGTTTTTTAGCCTTCAGCTCACACGTTTTTGTCTTAGCTCAGGAAAAATGGCCCCAAAGCAAACCAATTTATGCAGTAGCTCACAACTTTAATGTCAGTAGCTCACAAAGTTGAATTTTTGCTCACAAGACTCCATGGCTTAGAGCAGGGGTGGCCAATGGTAGCTCTCCAGATGTTTTTTGCCTACAACTCCCATCAGCCCCAGCCATCAGCCATGCTGGCTGGGGCTGATGGGAGTTGTAGGCAGAAAACATCTGGAGAGCTACCATTGGCCACCCCTGGCTTAGAGGGAGTGGCAACCCTAAAGGAAACTTTAGAAGAATCTGGTTTGGTTGAGATGGCAGAAAACAGCAGCAAAGACACATTCAATATGCCTTTTATGAACAAGTTGTGAATCTTGTTCATTTCGACGGGATTTGCTGCTGGAGTAATCTCTTAGCACCAGGGCTTTTTTGGTAGAAAAAGCCCAGCAGGAAATCATTTGCATATTAGCCCACACCCCCTGATACCAAGCCAGCCGGAACTGCGTACCTGTGTTTTCCTGCTCAACCCCCCCCCTGCTTAGCACACAAACACACAGACTCTGGAGTCTCAAAACAGCTATTTATTATTAGTGGCATGTTTCAGATCAGAGCAGCTTTACAATGGAAGTGCACATTTTTGAAATAAAACTTTAAAGCCAGAAAAGTCGCAACGTCCAAAACTTAATTAACATCTTAAGCACAACTTTCTCTGGGGCTGGTACCTAAATAGCTCTTGGGATGCTTTTGCATCCTCCAACAGGCCCTAAAAAAGGAAACACAGGTGAGTCATCCTGCTTGTTTCCACCTGCGCACAACATTTGAAAGGCAGGGCCCTTTTTTCCGTGAGCATGGTAGAAGTCACAGGCATAGGGAATGTAACTGACTTGTGCTCCTCCTTTTGGCGCTTGCTAGGATGCGTGGAAGGGCTTAGGGCGGGGCCTAAACAATAACCAATAATGGCAGTCGTACCACAACTTGTCCATTGGAAGTTCAGGACTCGATTTGTGTCATTTTGTAGAAAGACTGAACATTCAAAACAGAAATATTTTAACACACAAGTTGATAAATAATGTCGGAAGCAGATACAGCACTTGAAATGGCTCCTTTAAGAGGTGTCTGGTAAGGATTGCAAGGTATACACTCATGATACATCAGCCCTTCATAATACAGCGGCTACACTGTGCACAATCCTCTCTTCTGTGCAGCTCTTAAAGATATTAGGAACATTTTCAGGGTCTGGTGAACAAGCAATTCTACAAAAAAAGAAAACACTGTCTTAGAGAGAGCCGCATCTGTGGCTGTGCTTTTGGCGTTGCAAATCTTCAACCAACACTACAAATAAATTAAAAGTGCTTATACAAATCATTTGTGACATTAGAACTGTTTATAAAGCTTTTCTATCTGGTCACCCGGCAGCCACTACAGCTCACTGTGCAGTCCAGGAGGTGGCTACGCTAATAGCGTTTTTGCCTCTCAGCTGCTCAGTTTAGATTTTAGTGCCTTCTGATTATGGCAGGTGGGGAGACGAAGCTACACAGCGGTGTCCAAAGTGACGTGCTTCGCAGTATAGGTCTTCAATTTAAATAGAGATTGTCTCATTAGGCTACAATACTGTTTTATAAACAAGCCCTCGGCCCTGCCGCTTTCAAAATCTGCTCACAGCTCCTAACGATTAATTCTGCAGAGACAGATGTGGATGACTCATACCGGCCAAGTCAACTCTGAATGGCCACAGACAAAGCACTTAAAAAAAACACACACACGCCAACAGGAGAACCCTGGGCTTGCCAAAATGTTTTGATTGGTGACCAAGTACATCTGAAAGTGTGGCTTTTCAACAATCACTTAAGGCAGATCCCTCTTTCGCTTTGCAATGCAATCTGGGAGCTGTCCCCCAAAAATCATCCTGGAGAGAAGTTCGTTCTTTAGATCCTTAAATCCAGGGCTTTTATTGTAGCAGGAACTCCTTTGCATATTAGGCCACACACCCATGATGTAGCCAATCTTCCAAGAGCTTACAGGGTTCTTAGTACAGGGCCTGCTGAAAGCTCCAGGGGATTGGCTACATCAAGGATGTGTGGCCTAATAAACAAAGGAGTGCCTGCTACAAAAAAAGCCCTGCTTTAAACCTGGTTACACAACACTTCAGGTACAGTGCATCCTCCTATCCGCTAGAGGGAAACATACCTACTACCACCTTCTCCCAGCGCAATTAATGGGGACTCTTTGGGAAGGCGATTAAGCTGTATTCAGCTCCTCTCCCCTGTGCATCCTGTTTGCTATAAACACTGGACCTCCACCTCATCCACTGCATTGTGTGACTGCAGCAGTCTTCACCTGAGCTAGCTGCCCCCATTTCTAGCTTCTCTTGCTCAACTCCCAAATGTGTTCTTTTTATCACGATGCCGACTTATGTGACCAACTGGATAGCCTTTACTGTTCATTCTTCCATTATTAATAACCAGGGCTGGAATTCTAGCAGGAGCTCCTTTGCATATTAGGCCACAAACTCCCGATGTAGCCAATTCTCCAAGAGCCTACAAACAAGAGCCTTGCAAATTCTTGGAGGATTGGCTACATTCAGGGGTGTGTGGCCTAATATGCAAAGGAGCTCCTGCTTAGAATTTCACCTGTTACTAACTCATCTTCCATCTTTGTCATCAATCTCAATGGAAACACTTCTACCCTGAAGATAGTCATCCCTTTCTTAACCTCCCTATGGTTGTGTGTGTGTGTGTTTGAATTTATAATTTAGTGGTCTTGTCCAACCACTGCAGTAAATATAACAGTAATACGACAATACACAGTACCAAATACATCATCTGCAATGGTTCTGAAGCATCAGAGTTCCAAAAGTTTGAAAACACAGCGATCGCCTCAGATTTACAGAGGCAATCTGGCACAACATTCAGCATGGTCAGGTCTTACCACTATCTATTAAGTGTTAATCAACCGACGATGCAGGAGAAACCAAAGAGAGGGGCACAAACTAATTCAGGCTGCTATACAGAAATGACTCTGTGTTGCTGATATTTTTGCCACATCTGGGTTTTACAAATGTCATATTCATTTTTCAGCAACAGGTACATTTTGTGGCGTTTTCAAGTAAACCAGGGCTTTTTATGAGCCGTAATGCAGTTCCACTTGGTTTGGTGTCAGGGGGTGTGGCCTAATATGCAAATGATTCCCATTGGGCCTTTTCTATTAAAAAAGCCCTGATGCAAACCATATTGCTCTAGACTGTAAATTGTAATGATGTATTAACCACAGGAGAAAGTATAGCTGGAAAAGTTGGTGAAAGAGGCAGAGTGCTATAATTGAACAGCATTGTGAGGGGTACGTTGTTTTGTTTTCTCACTAAAGAGAATTGGGTGTGTTGTTTAAATAATTTTTCTACTCGTTTGCCAGAAATAGTCTATACTAGTCCAACTGATTTTAACTGATTAGTTTAACTAATTTTAAAATTTATTTACTGTGTTGTCTTAACTCAATTGTATGTCACATATGATGCACACTGCCCTGAGCCCTCCAGGGGAGGGCGGTTTAGAAATTCAATAAATGATAATTTTAAAAACACAAAAGAATGTGGAAATCTTTAGAAGGAGGGGGTTATATCTCAGTTGCCATGACATTTGGAAACGTAATGCCTCTCTACAATTATTCAAAAGGAGCTGCTGGATTTTTAATGCTATTTTGATGCTTCATTGGCTGGGCTTTTGATTATTTTTTTACGTTTTCAATTTTTACTTCTTTTATTTTCTGAGGCGTCTCATGCGGGCCTCTGAAGAGGTTGACATATGTTTTAAATAAATAAATAATAAATATATATACAGTGGGCATTTTGGTGAGTCCCAGCACAATTAAACCATGCATATACCAAAAGCAAGCTTTTTAAGAAAAATCCCCAAGCATCTACTGGGAAACTTGATTTTCAAAACCACACGCTACACACTTTCCTCCCGGTTTTATGGCTTGCAGCCTAGCTACCCCAATTCTTCTTCTGCGCCATAAGCTTGTATCAGTCCTCTGAAATGTCAACAGACTCTGAAAACATTGCCCTTTCTAAAACTCCGACTTCAGAACAATGTTACCTTTCTGATCCTTTACTTGGGAGTAAAGCCACTTGGGCTCACAACCAAGACACATATACACAAGGGATCCAGAGACCCTTGCATTCCATCTTTTGCAGCATGAAGGACAAATTAAACTCCTGTTGACTTTAAAAAAGCCAAGGTCTGGTGAAGTTTGACTGAGGTTTGGGAAACACACAGGGTGAGCAACACAAGTTTATTACTAGCTACACAAAACACTATGGAAGTCTTCTTGCTGAACTGGATTCTTCCTTAGAATTATGAATTGGAAAGTTAGCTTTTATCAAGGCAGCTGTTTAAAGCAAAATACTGTTTTAGCCTTGACTGAACCCTTTTCAAGGGGAAGCTACAACATGACCCTGAGAGAGCCATGAAAAGATCTCTCCAGTTCTCTGTTTTTCAACAGAGAAATAGCACCCACCTAAATCAGATCTGAGTTGTGGATTTAAAACTTTCAAATAAAACAACAGGAGAGGGCAGTCCCAGTCTCTGAACACATCTGACCCTTTATAACATCTTGTTTTGAAGGCTTGTCTTTTTTGTTTTCCCTTTGTGGTTTTAACCTTTTCCTTCCCTTGAAACATCCAGTTTTGCAAATCGAAACCAACCCCTCAACATACGTACCTATATTATAAGCTGCGGAAAGGAACAAACACAGGCAAAGGAACTTGCTTGTCTTTTTGTGCAAGTAGATTCAGGTGGTCTGAAGCAAGAAAACAAAGTTTGAGTCCAGTGGCACCTGTAAGGCCAGCATGCTCAAAAAAGCTTCTACCCAGAATTAAATTTTGTTGGTCTTAAATGGGGCGCTGAACTCAAACTTTGGTTTGTATGCGTGCACGTGCTTCTCTTTCCAAAGTTAATAATACTTGGGGTGGGGAGAGTTGCTTTCAACTGGCAAATTCACTCGCTTAATTCTCCCCCCCCCCCACACACACATTGTGATTATGATTTGAACTGGTAATTCCAAATTGGCAGCAGCAAAATAAAACAAGAGCCTATTTTAAATTTTAAATCTTGAAGATGCTGCCATACTCCTGTTTTTATTTTGATCTGAACTGGGGGCTCCCAGGCTGCGATCACACACACTAAATAATGCACTTTCAATGCACTTTCCAACTGGATTTTACTGTGTGAACTGGCAAAATCCAGTTGGAAAGTGCATTTAAAGTGGATTGAAAATGCATTATTTAATGTGTGTGATCGCAGTCTCAAATGCTGGGAAGGTTCACCTGCCAATAATCCAGCATCACTTGTGGCTTGGTTCTTTGTAAGAGTTTTCAGGATCAAAACAAACTCTCTCCATTAAAAAAACCCTCACTTATATATAGAACCCTTATCCTCCATACTTCAAAGAAAGACATTTAGGCACAAAACAAACAAGAAAAGTCCTTACAAAAATAAAGTGCTTCTTTTTTTGGTCTCTGAACGCATCCTTGCCCTTAAATCCCCAAGGTAACCTTCCCTCTGAATATAATCTGCTCCTCTGTACCACTTCGGGGAGGGGGAAAACCCTCCTTTCATTTCCTGTCCCGACACATAACTAAAACCACATTGCTTCTTGACTCTGGTATTCCATTTTGCATCGGAACAACACTTGACTCAAAGCCCAACCACATAATGGACACCCTTCCCTCTATTTCCGACTTAGCTGAGAGTATGCTCACAGTCACATGCCACAAACACATACATAGGAGGGTTCTGTGCACCGCCTAACTCCCACTTCAAACATCTGGAGTAGGGAAAGACAAAACCCTTGTGTGTGCTTATGATGAAGCGCCCTTTTGCTCTTCTGAAACCATACTCAAAGCAGCTCTTTATGCCCACTCTCCTGGTGAAGACACAAAGGGCAGTTGTCTTGAGAAGATGCACCAAGGAGAAGGGACATGAATTCCATATTTCCCCTGCAGGGTTGACCCTGCTTGCCCTTTCCTCTAAACGCCCAAAGGCATATTTTCACATCCTAAGGACACAGGTGGGAACTCCTCCTTTGGTCCATACCTAATCCCACTTATAAGCAGTAAATAATGCAGCCATTTCCACCTTGATTCTTAACAGTTGGTCAAACAAACCTAAGAATTTATTAGAATCAAGATGCAGGGCTAAATATCCCCCCCTTCAGGGGTGGACTTCTAGCAGGAGCTCCTTTGCATATTAGGCCACACACCCCGATGTAGCCAATCCTCCAAGAGCTTACAAAAAAAGAGCCTTGAATTGGCTACATCAGGGGTGTGTGGCCTAATATGCAAAGGAGCTTCTGCTAGAATTCCACCCCTGCTCCCCTCCCTTATGGGTACTGCTCCAGTGAGGAATTCAGATTAGCTCTGCATAGACTGGATGCGACAACACTCACCATCGCCACATTCCAAAGCAAGTTTGAATGATAAGAAGGGCTCAAGACCTTCTAAGTTTCTTCTGAGATTTATTTTAATATGCAACCTCTGGATAGCTTGATCAAGGAGACTAGACTGGTGGGGGAAGAGAGGGAAGGCCTCCCTGCAGTTTTCTTACTGGACAAGCCTCCCCTGAGCTGGTTTTACCCCACTGAGGGGGGGATATAAAAAAGAACTGGTTTTTCAAGCAAGAAAAGAGCAGGGGAAGATAGGGTTAAACTTCTTCCTCCCTCATTGTTCTATTCCTTAAAGCAGAAGTTGCAAGCTGTAAGGAGGGGACACATGGAAGGAATTATAATGTGCTAAAGCCACACGCAACAGCTGTACCACAACTGGCAGGCTACGTCACCTGCTCTTTCCTCCATAATACCTTCATGAGACCACTTATCAGACAAGAAATATCCAAGCAGAAAGCACATATGAAGGTACAAACTTATGATGGTTAAGGCCACAGCTTCCCACAGGTTAATCAACTGGATGAAATAAATTGACAAAAACCATTCTGATCAACGAGGAAGATGCCCTGAGACTGGATTCCCACAAAAATCCATTTTTAACTTATAAAAATATGGCGGACTGCTGCTGAAAAGAGGCATTCTCTGAGAGAGAGAGAGAGAGAGAGAGAGAGAGAACAAGGCGTGCCTCTTGCGCTTACTGCAGTTGCAAAACAAATGTCTCTTTCTTCCTTTGGAACTATTCTTGACTTTTACACAAATGGATGGAAACAGTGCAAAAGCAACACATGACAAATCACACCTGGGAAGAAGCATTTCCTCCTGGGTGGGAGAACAAAGATTGCCTCTTCCCATGTAATCCTTGCTCCAAAGAAGTGCATTCATCTTCTAAAGAGTATATTTTTGAAACTACTCTTCTGATATGTAAACTATGTAGGATTAAGAACAGATTAGAACAGGTACAACAAACCCACAGAAGGTCAACTATGTGAATGTGAGAGCTCTTCTATATATGAACATTATTCTTTCAAATAAAGCTACGGGCTTCTATTCAGTTGTACCCAAGAGTCCAGGCCACGGTTTCAGACCGGATGAGTCCTCCTGTACCTGTGGCCGCTGTACATGCTGATGATTTGAGGCGCATGTTGCCAGGTATTCAGGAGATGGGCGGCCACCTTGTCTAAGGTGGGCCCCTCAAAGTCAGCCAGCAGATTGACTGGAGCCGCTTCCTTGACAAACTTGGGGAGGCTGACAGCTTCGGGGAGGGCCGGGTTGCCCAGGAAGACGTGCCGCAAGAGGCGCCTCCGCAGGCTCTGGGCCAGGAAGAGGATCAAGTCCTCCAGCCTCTCCACCAAGAACTGGTCGGCCCAGGCCTCCAAGGGTCCCCGCAGGAGGAGGACAAAGATGGCCGTCTTGAGGACATAGGAGGAGAGGACGCGGCCCCACTGGGAAGCCAGGGGTTGTTCCAGATCCCGGCCCCCCAGGTCGCGTAGGCCCTTGAGGATCTGCAGGCCCCGAAGATGGCAGGAGTCGGCGGGGCTCTGCTCCTTGAGCCAGGCGAGCAGGCGCTGCTCCAGCTTGGACACGTCGAGGGTCCAGAAGGCAGGCAGCTTGCCCGGGGAAGTAGGCCGGGCGGTGAGGAAGAGGGTCTCTCCAAAGGGGACAGCCGGGACGAGGCGGACGGTCAGCGAGAGGTGGCAGCAGACGTAGTCGGAGCGCGGCACGACGTGCAGAGCCAGGGGGCGCCCGGGCCCGACGGCCAGGGTGACCCGGACGCGCTCTTGCAGGCGGGAGCGCACGGGGCCCAGGCAGCGCTGCACGTGGCCTTGGAACCAGCGCAGCAGCAGGGCGGCAGACAGGTGGCGCCCGCCCCCCTCTTCCTCGACGCACAGCGCCTCGCTCAGCCCGCCAGGCGCCGCCACCTGCAGGGCGCACACGAAGGCCCCCCGCCTGCCAGCCGAGCGCGGCTCCACCCGCACAGCCAGGCCGGGCGGCAGGCGCAGGGGCACCAGCACGTCGAAGGCGTCGGGGCTGCGCACCTTGTGTTGCTCGTAGGCGCTGCCCACTTGCACGAAGTCCCCGCGCAGGGCCAGCCGGCCGGCCGCCTTGCCGGCGCGCACCAGCTCTCCAACCACCAGGCTGACGTGCGCTTTGCTGTGGCCCAGCACGTGGGGCGAGAGGCGCAGTTGGCGCTCGTAGAAGTCCTCCAGCAGGGCCCGGCGGCGGCGGCGAGGCTCCTGCCCGGCCCGGGGCTCCCCCACGGGGCTCTCCTGTTGCGGGCTCGGCGGGCTGCGGCGACGGGGAGGGCGGCAGCGCAGCGCCAAGCAGGCCAGCAGCACCAGCGCCAGCAGTGCGCCACGCAGCAGCGCCGCGGGGGCGCCATCCCAGGCCGCGCCAGCCTTAATCCTCAGCGCCGGCCAGAGGCCCAGCAGCGCCGTGCAGCCGCAGGTCACCAGCGGCCAGAAGACGCGCAGGTTGAGGCGGTAGGCGGTCATGGAGCGCGTTCACACACACATTCACGATATAATCCGGTTTTCATGCAGTTTTTCTATTAGATTTTACTAAGTTAAATGGAAAAATCCACCGACAAGCAGTCTTAGTGTCAACGCGCCTATGGAATGCGCTCATGCACACTCAACAATCCTTTTCAATGCCATTCGCGATTAGATTTTACTATGGAAAAAATTGGAAAATTTTACTATGGAAAAAAATCCACGTACAAACTGTCTTAGTGCGAGCGCGCCTATGGCCCCGCGGGGGGGCCAGCGGGTCTCTGAGCGTGCCGAGAGCGCATCGGAGGAAGCAGCCCGGCACCAAGTTTTCGCGCTCCGTCCCGTCGCCAAAAAACGGCTGGAGGGAAATCTCTGTTCAGCCCATTCTCTGCCAAAGCGAGGGAGGCCGGGGGAAGACCGGGCCCTACTTTCCAGCCTCCCGCCGCCGGCCGGGATCTCTTCGCCTCCTTCTGGAGCCGCTCCTGGTTGTCCCGCTGTCCCTCCTCGGGCCTCTCCCCAAAGCCGGTGCGATTTCCCCGCCTTGCTTGGGATTCTTCTGCTGGACGGAGGGCGGCACCTTCCTGCCCGCTTCTCCTCCCACCCCGGCCCGGGACAGGCTAGCGCGCCGCCCCCCTCGCCGCGCTCCTCCAGCTGCGCCCCCAAGGCGGGCTCGCCCGGCCCCCCTCGGAGGCGCCTTCCTACCCCCGGCAGTTACTTCGAAGTTCAAGCCCAGCTTCTTCCTTCCCCTTCCGAGCAGGGCGGGGGGAGGAAGGCAGGAGCCCGCCCCACTCCCTCGCTCTGTGAGCTCAGAGGAAATGCCAGAGCCCGGCATGGGAGAAGGAGGGGAGGAACGTTTGGGGAACTGGCTCAGAGGCCTTTCCATACTGGGTGGGAGGGAAAGGGGGGAGAGCAACGTGGGAAAGGAAGTCAGTCAATCAGGGGTAAAATTGCACTTGATTTTAGCTCTTTCCCCTCCCCCCATAGGAAGCAAGCCCCTGCATTTAAATTAAAAAGTTGCAATGGGTTTTAGTTAATTTGCCTGTTTGTTCTTTTCCACCAAGAACCAACATCTTCCTGTTTAAAACACTTCTATCGAAAGACGTTTGCTTGCACACGAAAGCTGTCCCCATAATTTAACTTTGTTGGTCTTAAAGGTGCTGCTGGAGTCTAACTTGCTTCAAGCCAGGGTGGCCAAACTGTGGCTCAGGAGCGGCATGTGGTTCTTTCACACATATTGTGTGGCTCTTGAGACCTCCGCCAACCCATTGGCTGGCTTGGAGAACTCATTTGTCTCTTTAAATCGCTTCTCCAACGGCTTGGAGAATGCATTTAAAGTTGTTTTCTTTCTACCTCCTCCCTCCCCTATCTTCCATCCTTCCTTCCTTGCGACTTTCAAACATCTGACATCTGGTCTATGTTGCTCTTATGTTAAGCAAGTGTGGCCACTCCTGCTTCAGACCAACACAGCTGCCCGCCTGGGTCTACTTAACTGCTGATTCAGGCTTTGGGTGACCTGGGTTTCACGTCACAAACAAGGGGGGTGGCATTGGGCATTTGACACCCAGGGAAATTTATTGGTGGGCCAGTGCCTGAGTAGCAACTTAGCCAGAGGCTACTGGGTGCCAGATATATCAATTGTCCTGTTTGGCCACCCCTGCCCTGAAGCATCCCTTCAGGATTTCTCAAATATGTAGTTGGCTGGCTTGGAGAAGGCATTTCTCTCTTTAAATCACTTCTCCAAGTCAAATCACCTGAGGACTTGAAGAATGCATTTAAAGTTAAAGTTGCTTTCTTTCTGCCTTTCTCTTCTCTCCCTCTCCATCTATTTGTCCTTCCTTCCTTCCTTCCTTCCTTCCTTCCTTCCTTCCTTCCTTCCTTCCTTCCTTCCTTCCTTCCTTCCTTCCTTCCTTCCTTCCTGTTCTTAAACATCTGACATTCATGTCTTGCAGTTCTCAAACATCTGGCTTCTATTTTGTGTGCCTTTTATGTTAAGCAAGTTTGGCCCCACAGCCTCTCAGCTTGGCATAGCCCCACTTTCATTTCCAGTCTGCTTCTGTCTGACACTCAAATTCTGTGGGGAGCGGGGAATCAGAGCACCTTTAAGTACGTGCAAATTTCTTATCCTGGACGTCTGGGTTAACTAGTCCCTCATAATATGCAGTTAACAAATGCAACCATAGCCTAGGCGCCACAGCAGTGTGACACTTTTTATTATTAGGATAGGCCAACATGTCACAAAGCACTGAACATGTTCTCAGATTCCCCAAAAACCTGAAGAGGAATGGATCAAATGATTCAGAGGAAAGCCTGAAGCCTGCAGATGAAGACTGTGCAGGTATAATTAGATTGCGTCAGGCACAAAACAGATTTCAAAGACACAAGAAAACTGGTCTGGGAAAAGGAGCAAAAAAAGACAACTGTCTTGATGAGAATATAAAAGCCGGCAGTGAATCAGGTTCCTCACCAATGCCCTCACCAAATATGTAGTAGGGCTTGGGGAAAAAAGCAGCGGCCTTGCAATTAATGGATTGAACAGTCAATAGAAGCCCCCTCCCAAGAATAGGGTTACAACATGCCAGAACAATAGGGTGGGACCTGGAGATATCCTATAATTATAGCTGATTTCCAGACTACAGAAATCAAGTCCCCTGGAGAAAATGGATGCTTTGGAGGGTGGACTCTATGGCTGAGACCCCTCTTCTCCCTCAAACCCCACCATTCCCAGGCGCCACCCCCAAAATCTCCAGGAATTCCCCACCAGAGCTGGCAACCCTAGTATGCAACATCTCATTGTTGGTACCACCCAAGGACCAACAATGGAGAATGCAGCAGAATGCGGTTCTGGAACCTCCTTGTAGAAACAAAATTCACTAAAAATGTTTATTAAAGGTTCATGAGGGGCACCCATGTGTTTCTCCTTCAATTCCTGTTTTGAGAGTTCCAGAAGGGGGAGGAGCCTTAGCCGATAGAAGGAAGAG
Source organism: Heteronotia binoei (assembly GCF_032191835.1). Lineage (NCBI taxonomy): Eukaryota > Metazoa > Chordata > Lepidosauria > Squamata > Gekkonidae > Heteronotia > Heteronotia binoei. The sequence continues at coordinate 19,397,669 of NC_083242.1, read as the reverse complement.
AGGCTTGACTCAGCATCTCTGCTGTGTGTTGAGAGAGCCTGGGAAAGCAAACTACACTTGATCTTAGCCAAAAGGCTGAGAAGTGAAACTATTCCTCCCCCCTTCCTTCCCAAGGGAGGAGCCTCAGCCAATGGAGAAAATAGTTGGCAAAGCAAACTATTCCTCCCCCGCTTGACTTCCTTCTTCCTCTCTTGCTTCCTTCTGCATCAGAACTTGCTTTGACAGGCTTGCTCAATTGCACAGGAGCTACAGAGCAAAGTTCCTCCCTTGAGGAGAAAGTGTGGGAAGGAGAGCTACCTTTGCCAGGCTCTCTCAATCGCAGAGCTACTAAGCTAAGCTTCTCTTTCTTTTGTTGAGGCTCAACAAACCAGTGAGGTAGATTAGGCTGAGTGTGTATGTCTGTATTCTTTATAACGTTTATATCTCCCTTGCCTGGCATTACATTTTATGACACACATGGCCCATCCCAACAAGATGAAGATCCGGCCCTCATAACAAATGAATTCGACAACCCTGATTAAGTATTTTAGGCCCTGGCCTGGACAGCCCACGCTAGCCTGATCTTGTCAGATCTCAGAAGCTAAGCAGGGTCGGTCCTGGCTAGTATTTGGATGGGAGACCACCAAGAAAGACCAGGATTGCTGGGCAGATACAGGCAAATGGCAAACCACCTCCATAGTCTCTTGCCTTGAAAACTCTGTCAGGGTACCTCGTCAGCTGGGGCTTGACAGTGCTTTACATACATACAGAAGTTCTGTCAGGTTACGGATCGCAAACACCTTTTGAGAAGCTTTCTCCTGCCCCTCACGGGAGGAAGTCTCTTCTACAGTGATGCCTCTTCTGTTGTGATGGGGTAGGACTAGATGGCCCTGGAGGTCCCTTCCAACTCTGTGATTCTGTGCGTGGGACCTGGCAACAGAAAGTGTTCCTCTTCAGAGCAAGTGTGTATTCATGTGCAGTTTTACTCAGGGCTTTTTTTGAGGAGGAACCCACAGGAACGCAGTTCCGGCTGGCTTGGTGTCAGGGGTGTGGCCCGAAATGCAAATGAGTTCCTGCTGTGTTTCTACAAAACACAACGGTGATGTCAAGGATGTGGCCTAATATGCAAATGAATTCCTGCTGGCCTTTTTCTACAAAAAAAGCACTGTGGAACAATGGTGATGTCAGGAGGTGTGGCCTAATAGGCAAATGAGTCTCTGCTGGGCTTTTTCTACCCAAAAAGCCTTGGTTTTACTGAATTGATTAATAATTTAACTCATCAGGTAATCAACTAAAATTTCATCAGCTGGACAGCAGTTTAAGCTTTGGTTCCGTTCTTCACAGGCTAACAGTTTTCCAAACGGTGTGTTTCTGTCTTTGGACAGAGGTCTGTTACCTGCCTGAGAACTCCCCGGGCTTTGCGCACACTCAACATCTCTTGAGGCTGCCCCTCTAGTCACCACGACCCTTGCAACGAGTGGACCAGCAGAGTACCTTTGTGGGATACCAGGGCTTTTTTTTTTGTCTCAGGAACTCCTTTGCATATTAGGCCACACACCCCGATGCAGCCAATATTCCAAGGGCTTACAGTAGGCCCTGCAATAAAAGCCCTGTAAGCTCTTGGAGGACTGGCCACATTGGGGTGTGTGGCCTAATATGTAAAGGAGTTCCTGCAACACATAAAAGAAAAAAAGCCCTGTAGATCTTGACATCAGAGTATCTCAGTTGGCAAGTGCTGAGAAAAAAATCCTCCTCTGTCTAAACCCCTGGGCAGCCACTGAGAGTCAGAGCAGATAATACTAATTTCAGGAGAGATCCAACGGTCTGCCTTGCTGTACGGCAGCTTTATGTCTTCAGGTTCCGCATGGACGTATCTTGTGCCTTCCAGCCAGGGCTGCACGTCATAAATAATGACAATGTTATCCTGTAGACTCTTCCCCCCCCCTCCAGTATGTCCATATAAAGCTCTAAAACTATCCGTCTCATCCCTCACAACAGACAGACATTTTCACACATGCTTTGGAAATCGCTTTAATTATCACCTTGGGCCCCGCTGCTATTTGCGTTGCCTCAGTTGACAAGTAAAAACTTCTTGTCTACAGAAGATGAAGTAGTGAAATATCAAATAATTAAAAGGGCAATAAATATAAATAAAGAAATACAGATGGATACATGGGAATATTTATGGAAGAACTCTATGAAACTTTCAACATGTCAGAGTATTAAAGAGAACTGTTTTAAAATGATGTATAGATGGTATATGACTCCTAAAAATTGGCAAAGAAGAATAACAAGATGCCAGACAGATGTTGGAAATGTAAAAAACATGAAGCTTCTTTCTACCATATGTGGTGGACTTGTGAAAGAGCAAAAAAGTATTGGCAGATGATCCAACAAGAAATTTCTAGGATCTTGGGATATGAATTCAAGAAAGCTGCAGAGACTTTTCTGTTGGGATTACAAATGGAAAAATTTCCAAAAGAAGATAGAACTATAATTTGGTACTTGCTTTCAGCTGCTAGGACACTATATGCACAGTTATGGAAGCAAGAAAAAATACCAGAAAAATGGGATTGGATTGTAAAAGTTATTACATGGAGTGAGATGGACAAATTAACAAGAACTTTAAGAGATTATGATTTAGAAGATTTTAAAAGGGAATGGAAAAAATTTAGAAGTTATGTAGAAGACGAGTGGAAAATAAAAGGACATTGAACAATTTTTGATAATGATTAAACTTTAGAAGAAAGAAGAATATTAATTTTAGTTCTTAGGAATTAAGGGTACCTTTTAATGTTAGTATTTTGAGTAAATAACACTGGCGGGGGTCAAGTAACGGGGGAAAAGGTGATTAGAAAGAAGCATATGGGATAGATGAAAAGAAGTTATTAATGGAAATTATTACCTTATGTTATCAATAAAATTGTTTAAAAACTAAAACAAGTGAAAACTTCTCCCGCTTTGAAGTTCCTGCTGCCTCTTCCTCTGGCTGCTGTGGGAAAGGATGTACACACTTCTTGCCCCTCACACGCCTTCGCCTAGACCTAAATGTCTACAGTTTTGTGCCAAGAACATTAGATGGAAAACCGGTAATCCAGGTAGAGCACACCTGCTCTCAGGTGACATGATAAATGCATGATTGTTGAAATGGGATAGAAGACATGGTGGTGCTAAGCCATTGAGGATTTTATTGTGCTTAGCCAGAAACAGGAAACTAGTGATCCTTTCACTGTGGGTTGCTGTTTCTGAACCGTCTTTCAAGGACACCCCCACCTCATAACTCAACACACAAAAGTAACCTATGTCAGGGGTGTCAGATGTGTGGCCCAAGGCCTGAATCAGGCCCCTGGATGGCTTCTATCAGGCCCCTGAGCAACTGGCTGCCTCCTGCTTCCTTCTCTCTTGCTTGCTTGTGCATCACAGCTTGCTTTCCCAGGCTTGCTCAACCACAAAGGAGCTACAGAGCAAAGCTTCTATGTTTTCCATTGGCTGACCAGCACGTGAAGGAACTTATGTACAAAAGCTCGCAATGCCCAGCCATTTCATGTTTTCCTCTGGGTCTTAGGCTCAAAGCACTGGCCATGAGATTTCTGCAATGAATGTCAGTAAATCAAAAGTAGGCTTGCAACTTGCAGATACATACCTGAACACAGGGCTATTTCTGTAGGAAAAGCCCAGAAGAAACTCATTTGCATATTAGGCTACACCCCCTGATGTCACCATTGTTCTGCATAGGGCTTTTTTGTAGAGAAGGCCCAGTAGCTCATTTGCCTATCAGGCCACGCCCCCTGCCACCAAGCCAGCCAGAACTTTGTTCCTGTACGTTCCTGTTCAAAAAAAGCCCTGCCTGAACAGCATATTCAAGATTGCTATAGCACATACATTGTCACCAGATTTTGATGCAATAATTCATAGCAAGAGGTGTCAGTTATCAGAAACTGTTAAATAAACAAAATATTGCAAGAGTGCTAATGTTTTAAGCATGTTTTATTTTAAGGTTTTTGTCTGTATCCTTTACAAAGTTTATATCTCTGCTACCTGGCATTATATTTTATGACACACATGGCCCGGCCCAACAAGGTCTCATTTATGTGAGATCCAGCCCTCATAGCAAACGAGTTCGACACCCGTGGCCTAAGCTATCTCGTTAACAAGATGACCCATAGAATAGAAGAGGGGAGTTAACAAATAGCATCCAACTACATGCTGGTTTCCCTCTTCATTCAAGGCAGCCAGTAATTATCCTCCATGCATAAATACTGATTAAGCAGTGGCACGCCTTAACATCGTTCCATAAGATCGCCTTAAGTCTGCTGGCTAGCAATTATGCTTTTTTTGGTGCAAGATGTTAACTGTTTGCCCTGGACAAATAGCACTGTGCAGGCTAATCCCTTAGCCAAGGAAAAAAAAAGATACCCCCCTGCTTTGCTTATTATCTTTGCCACTCCCCTTCCTCCAAGAATGTTTGCAATTATGCGCCAATACCCTGACTTGATTACCCCAAAGATGACAAAATCTGGAAGGCCTTGGAAGCAGCTGATACAGCACATACCCTTAGGGTTGCCAATCCCCAGGTGGGGGCAGGGGATTTCCCGGTTTGGAGGCCCTCCCCCTACTTCAGGGTCATCTGAAAGTGGGGGGAGGAGAGGGGAATGTATGATGGGCACTCCATTATTCCCTATGGAGACTGATTCCCATAGGGCATGATGGAGAATTGATCCGTGGGCTGGGGGAGGGGGCTATTTTTTGAGATTAGAGGCACCAAATTTTCAGCATAGCATCCAGTGCCTCTCCTCAAAACCGCCCCCAGATTTCAAAAAGATTGGACGAGAGGGTCCATACACACACACACACAGCTTGAAGACCAAGGACATACGTTAGAGACCTTCAAGGACCTGATGGGAAAATGGGGATTGCTCCAAGAGCAGTTTTGACAGAAGATGTGCATGAAAGATTGACTTTCAAACAGGTCCCTTCCAGTGTTTCCTCTAAGCTGAATTAGTGCGAGCTAGCTCACAGTTTTTTAGCCTCTGGCTCACACGTTTTTTGTCTTAGCTCAGGAAAAATGGTCCCAGTGCAAACTAATTTATGCAGTAGTTCACAGCTTGAATGCCAGTCACTCACAAAGCAGAATTTTTGCTCACAAGACTCCACAGCTTAGAGGGAGTATTGTCCCACGTTGTTTTTCAGATTTCCATCTGCTTAATTCCAGGGCTGGTGGTGACAGAAGCAGCCTGGATTGAGTGTTACAAAAACCATTGACTTTCAAGTGAGCCACTTCAAGTTAACTTGCCACTGTCCGGTGTATACACAACACATTCCTGGTGCTCATTCCTTTTCAAGTACATCAATAGGGCAATCCTAGGCAGAGTTACTGCAGTCCAAACCCGTGAGTTTGCCCTGACATAAATGGCCTAGGCTAGCCTGATCTCATCAGATCTCAGAAACTCAGCAGGGTCAGCCCTGGTTAGTCTTTGGATGGGAGACCTCCAAGGAAGTCCAGGGTTGCTCTGCAGAGTCAGCCAATGGCAAACCTCCTCTGAACGTCTCTGGCCCTGAAAACCCTACACTGGTGGTGTCAAACATGCGGCCCGAGGGCCAGATCAGGCCCTCAAGGGCTCCTACTAGGCAGTGCCGGATTAAACCCTGTGGAGGCCTCTAGGCAGTTGAAATCTTGGGGGCCCTCTCCCAAATTATTTCAGAGTCTGAGCACCCACCCCACTGCCCATGGCCCCCGCTGCAGCCTGCAGGCACCTTCTCAAAAGTCCCTTTTACTAAGATGTAGAGGAGAGGCAGAGAGAGGCAAACTTGGCAATAGTGCCAGCAGCAGCTGCACCAGACAAGTTGGGAAAACAACAGCTCAGTTGCTGGCTGCATGTGTAGGCTGGGAGAGCTGCAAGCAGGGGGGAAACTGGGGAGTGGGAAGCTGGTCTGGGGCCCTTAAGGCATGGAGGCCCATAGGCCAGTGCCTACTTGGCCTAATTGTTAATCCGGCTGTGCTACCAGGCCCACAAGCAACTTACTGCCATCTGCTTCCTTCTCTCTCTCTTTTGTTTCCTTCTGCATCCCAGCTTGCTTTCCCAGGTTTGCTCAATCACACAGCAGAGCTACAGAACAGAGCCTCTATTTTCTCCATTGGCTGACCAACAAATAAAGCAACAAGTACAAAAGCTCACAATGCCCAGCCTTTTCATGTTTTCCCCGGAGTCTTAGGCTCAAAGCATTGACCATGAGATTTCTGTAATGAATGCCAATAAATCAAAAGTACGTTTGCAACTTGCAGACAAACACCTGAACAATACCTGAACAGCATACTCAAGATTGCAACAGCACAAACATCATCTCCAGAGTTGGATGCAATGATTCAGAGCAAGAGGTGTCAGTTATCAGAAACTATTAAACAAAATATTGCAAGAGTGCTAATATTTTAAGCACCTCTTTTTAAAAAAAAAATATTTAAATCTTTGTGTTTGTGTTTTTTATAACGGGTGGCCAACGGTAGCTCTCCCGATGTTTTTGCCTACAACTCCCATCAGCCCCAGCCATTGGCCATGCTGGCTGGGGCTGATGGGAGTTGTAGGCAAAAAACATCTGGAGAGCTACCGTTGGCCACCCCTGCTTTATAAAGTTTATATCTCCATTACCTGGCATTACATTTTATAACACTCATGTCAGATGCAGCCTTCATAACAAATGGAGTACGACACCCCTGCCCTGCAGTCTACTGCAACTTGTCAGCACTCACCACCACCACCACCAACCCACATGTTCAGCAGCAGCGTGTGAAGTTGTTGTACGAGCTGAGCTCAAAGTCTGGGATAGCAATAGAGGAGACCCAACCTAACAGTCAATTGGCTGCCTTCCCCCGCCATGTCCATCACAAATGAAGACCACCTGTACGTGAGGGGGAAGAAAAGAGTATCTAGTTGGGAGACTTCCCAGGGCTCTGGGAAACCACCATTTTGTAAAATAACCAAAACTAAAACTAAAATAACCAAAATGTTGTTTCACCTGCAGCTACCAGAAGACAGACGCATCATCTGCACATTGTTAAGGGGAGAGATAACGGTGCATAATTTGTGTAAAATACGCTGTCTTGCTGGGTTTGCAAAGCCACAACAGCTTTCCACATGCCCAGCCACATACAGTAGCCTGAGAGCCAAGTCAGGAAAGCACCTGGGAAAGGCTGTGCAGCTGTCCTGGCAGAAAGTCAAAATTCCTGATTCCGGGGACAAAATTTCCTGGCTGATATTTCCCTATGTTCTGGCTAAAAGGCACGCCTTCATCTGTAATGACAATACTTTACATTTATAGAGTGCTTGAGAGAGTTCGGTGCATTTTGCAAGCATTATTCTGGCCATCTTTACAACAACCTAGCAAGGTAGGCCAGTAACAATTTCCATATCGCAGTCAGGAGTGAGCTGAGGCTGGGGAAAAGTTGATTTGCTAATGGCCACCAAGTGGCTGCTGTTAGATTTTAACCATCATCTTTGCAGATCCCACATTTTATGACCATATCACATATGATATAAAACAGAGGTGTCAAACATGGTCCGGGGGCCAAATCAGGCCCCTGGAGGGCTCCTATCAGGCCTGAGAGCAACCCAGTGTTGTCTGCTTTCTTCTCCCTCTCTCTTGCTTCCTTCTGCATCACAGCTTGCTTTGTCAGGCTTGCTCAATCACACAGGAGCAACAGAGCAAAGCTCCTCCCTTGGGGAGGAAGTGGGGGAAGGAGAGCCAGCTTTGCCAGGCTCTCTCAATTGCACAGCAGAACTACTGAGCCAAGCCTCTCTTCCTTCCGTTGGCTGAGGCTCAGCAAGCCAGTGAGGTGGATTAGGCTGACTGTGTGTATTTGTTGGCTCAGTGGCAGAGCATCTGCTTGGGAAGCAGGAGGTCCCAGGTTCAATCCCCGGCATCTCCAAAAAAGGGTCCAGGCAAATAGGCATGAAAAGCCTCAGCTTGAGACCCTGGAGAGCTGCTGCCAGTCTGAGTAGACAATACTGACTTTGATGGACCGAGGGTCTGATTCAGTTTAAGGCAGCTTCATATGTTCATATTTGTCTGTGTCCTTTATAAAGTTTATATCTCCCTGACCTGGCATTACATTTTATGACACACATGGCCCAGCCCGACAAGGTCGAGATCCGCACTCACAGCAAATGAGTTCGCCACCTCTGAGAAGAGTTCCATATTTGGAACCCCAAATGCAGGGCTTTTTTTGTAGCAGGAACTCCTTTGCATATTAGGCCACACCTTCCTGATGTAGCCAATCCTCCTGGAGCTTACACCAGGCCCTGTAAGAAGAACCTTGTAAGCTCTTGGAGCATTGGCTACATCAGGGGGTGTGGTCTAATATGCAAAGGAGTTTCTGCTACAAAAAAAGCCCTGCCCAAATGTATTCTTTGACCTTACAGAAATAGCTGGGGGGAAGGGAATAGTAAGGATTGGAGATGCAGTGCTGGGAAAGAGAGTTGGAACTCCTCCTCAGATGCTGCCCTCCTCCCCCAAATTGCAAACAACAGTTTTAAGCTTCTTGGTCTCCAGCAGGGTCCTGCAGGGCCGGGCAGGTAGGATTGCAGTGTGGCCACAAGCAGCTGTCAATCAAGCGAAAGGGGCAGCTGCTGCTGCTGCGAAGAGGTGCTTTGGGAGGCTGGGCTGCTTTCTGGAGGCTCTTCACCCAGCACTGCAAGGCGCGCGGCAGAGGGACTCCTTTCACTTGGATTTCTGTCCAGTAGCTGAGAGGGTGGGGAAAGAAGACAAGACAGGAGAGGATTGACTGGCAGGTATGAGGACCAATCATGTTGAATTCCCATGGCATTGACCTTCTTCCTCCCCTCACGGCCAGGCCTGCAGGCCCTTCTGGACTAGGGTTGCCAGCCTCCAGGTGGGACCTGGAGATCTCCCGCTTTTACAACTGAGATCAGCTCCCCTGGAGAAAAAGGGCTGCTTTGGAGGGTGGTAAGGTTGCCAATCCCCAGGTGGGGGCAGGGGATCCCCCAGTTTGGATGCCCTCCCCTAGCTTCAGGGTTATCAGAAAGCGGGGGGTGGGGGAAATGTCTGCTGGGTACTCCATTAGTCCCTATAGAGACCAATTCCCATAGGGTATAATGGAGAATTGATCTTCAGGTAACTGGGGCTCGGGAGGGGGCTGTTTATTGCAGCCTAGCATGCAGTGCCTCTTCTCAAAATACCCTCCAAGTTTCAAAAATATTGGACCAGGGGGTCCAATTCTACGAGCCCCCAAAGAAGGTGACCCTCTCCTTCATTATATCCCATGAAGGAAGGCTTTTAAAAGGTGTGCGGTCCCTTTAAATGTGATGGCTAGGACTCCCTTGCCACTACCTTGCTCCTGGCCCCATCCCCAATGTCTCCTGGCTCCACCCCCAAAGTCCCCAGATATTTATTGAATTGGTCTTGGCAACCCTAGCGGGTGGATTCTAGGGCATTGTACCATGCCGAGGCCCCTCCCCTCCTCAAACCCCGCCTTCTCCCAGTTCAGAAGCCCTGCTGGGCAAAAAGCCCCACCCTCTTTCTACTCACAGCCTGAGCCAAGAACGGTGCTGACAGGACCCACGTCTGGGTGGGACCCCTGGATTCTACCCACAGTTAACTAAAATGTTCAGTTTTGCCCTGTTTGCAAGGGGGAAAGAGGCAACGGCTGAATACATATTAAGCAGGGTGGGAACAAAAGCAGTCACACCGCCAGGTTGTGGGAATGGACCTGGAAGTGCCTCTTCTGATGCAAAACATTTCCCACTGTCCAAAAGACCATTTTACACCTTGTGCCAGAAAACTGTGTGATAGGAGTGAAGCCATAACACAGTCTTCCCACCTTGGCCATTAAGAAGAAAAAAAATGGCAGTTATCTTGTCAGGTCTTGTGTAAACCCCGTCCACAGTCATCTGAACTACTATATCTGGACCACTGATTATACTCCAACCACACTATGAGCCCGCCCGCCTTTGTTATACAGTACTGTGTCGTGTTGCTGTTTTAATTGTATTTTATTGGTTTTATTGTATTTGACTGGTTCTATCTGGATGTAACCCGCCCTGAGCCCGTCTGGGAAAGGGCGGAATATAAATTTACTAAAATAAATAAAGCAACATCCCATGAAGAAATCCCAAGGAAAGAACATTTAGTTAAAAGATTAAAAGAGCCCCGTGGCACAGAGGGGTAAGCTGCAGTACTGCAGTCCAAGCTCTGCTCACGACCTGAGTTCGATCCCGGTGGAAGCTGGGTTCAGGTAGCTGTGCATGTTGCGTTTTGCAAAAAACAAGGTTGGATCGAACCAGCTTTTTTTGCTCAGTGTCACTGAATTCTTTTCTTTACTACAGCCCCTGTCCATGTGACTTTTGTAAATTCAAGTCCCGTGATCTTCAGCATAGCCTTTTTTGATGATAAGATTGGGTGAAGAGCCCTGTGGCGCAGAGTGGTAAGCTGCAATATTGCAGTCCAAGCTCTGCTCACGGCCTGAGTTCAATCCCAGCAGAAGCTGGGTTCAGGTTGCTGACTCAAGGTTGACTCAGCCTTCCATCCTTCCGAGTTTGGTAACATGAGTACCCAGCTTGCTGGGGGGTAAGTGTAGATGATTGGGGAAGGCAATGGCCACCCTGTAACAAAAAATCTGCCAACAAAATGTCATGATGTGACGTTACCCTATGGCTCAGTAACAACTTGGTGCTTGCACAGGGGACTAACTTTACCTTTAACAGATGCATGGGTATCTAACCTTCTAGGAACTGACACCCGGCAGCAGAATGTTGGCTGATAAATGAGGGGGTTGGCTGTGCCTTGTGCCCAGAAGGTCCCAGGTTCGATCCCTGACATCTGTTGATCAGAGGATCCAGGGGCATGTGAAAGAAAGACCCTTAAAAGCCTTTGCCAGTTAGAGCAGACAACACCAAATGAAGGTCTGACCGGTAAAAGGCAGCTTGGCGTATGCATTTATACTTACCTTTTAATTACCAGCGTATGAGCCAGACAAGAAGGCGCAAACACAGCACTACAGGAAAGAGAAAAGCACAACATTGCTGCTGTCTGATTTTCCCCACCCTATGTGTTCTCTGATGCAGCGATTTTGAACAGATTTTAAATGAATCAGCTGTGGATTTGATGAGTAAAGAGAACTTTAAATTTTAGAAAATAAGAATGATTGGTAGATTAGTTATGAGTAAGTGATCATGCGTTCACTGTAATTGTAACAATAAGCAAATATGTTTGATTTTGTCACTGAGAAAATTTTTGAAATGTTTAAACATATGTTTTTCAGATTTTCTATTATTGACTGTCTCCTCTTGTCTTATCCAGCAGGGCTACTCTGATGTCCTTGGAAGTTTTTTCTAATCCTCATTCTTCAACAGCCAATGCTGGAAGCTTCTCTCTGCAAACATGATTGCCTACTCAAATGTTTAACTTCAGCATCTGTACTACTTACGGCAGGGGTGGGGAACCTCCATCCCGAGGGCTGTATGCGGCCCTCTAGGTCACTTGGTGTGGACCTCAGGGATTGCTGGGCTGAACCGAGCCTTGTGGCAGCCTCTCTGGGGCCTGGCTGACCAGCGAGGATCGTGGGGCCCAGCCGCGCTGTGCAGCAGCCTCCCCAGGGCCATGCAGAGATCACAGGGCCCAGATGTACTGTGCAGCAGCCTCCCTGGGGCCTGGCTGGCCAGAATTGCTGCAGGGCCTGGAAAAGTTACTGTCACAGTTCAGTTTGCACTTGATTATCCCAGATGGTGTGGCCTACTATGCTAATATTAGGGGATGTGGTCTAATATGCTATTGCATTCCTGCTGGGCTTTTTCTACAAAAAAGCCCTGGACCTATGCATTTTCCTATGGCGGCAGGCCGTGTGTGTGCGTGCCAGATTAGGCTCTCCCCATATGACTTCAAATAGAAAAACAATTATTTGCATTAATTTTGCTGGCCTGAATCATTCTCCCTCAGCGGAGCACTGTTTTTTAAGCTGATAATTTTTTATGGCTCGCAAATGATGTTATAAATATCCATATGGCCCTTGGCAGAAAAAAGGTTCCCCACCCCTGACTTACGGGATGTCACGCAAAGAGCTCTTCAGCTCCCTCCCAAGGTTCTGGATGTCACCGCGTTGGTTTTCCAAAATGCTTGTGCTCCCGAGGCGGACATTTTCTAATTTCAGTTGTTCCTCATCAAACAGCCACTGAACGACAAACACCGGAGCTGCAAAGAGAAGGAAGAAGGCCTCAGCTTAAAGGAAAAAAAAGAATGATTATACATCAGAGGCTGAGAACAGAAGAACAAGGTTGCCAGACTGTGGCCCAGAGATTTCGTTGGACCTTTAATTCCCCTACCGCAGTACAAGCTGCCCCCTGGTAGGGTTGCCAAGTCCAATTCAAGAAATATCTGGGGACTTTGGGGGTGGAGCCAGGAGACACTGGGAGTGGAGTCAAAAGCAAGACTCTGACAAGCATCATTGAACTCCAAAGGGAGTTCTGGCCATCACATTTAAAGGGACTACACACCTTTTAAATGCCTTCCCTCCATTGGAAATAATGAAGGATAGCGGCACCTTCTTTTGGGGTTCATAGAGTTGGATCCCCTGGTCCAATCTTTTTGAAACTTGGAGGATGTTTTGAGGAGAGGTACCAGATCCTATGCTGAAAATGTGGTGCCTCTACCTCAAAAAACAGCCCCACCCCTAGCCCCAGATACTATGGATCAATTCTCCATTATACCCTATGGAAATCGGTCTTCATAGGGCATAATGGAGTGCCCACCAGATGTCTCTGTCCCCCCTCCCCTGTTTTATGATGACCCTGAAGTGGGGGGAGGGCCTCCAAACCAGGGGATTCCCTGCCCCCACCTGGGGATTGGTGACCCTAGTAGCAGAAACCAGGTGGGAGGGGTACAAGCTGCAACTTCTCCCACTCAGTGAAGATTTCTGTGGGTTGCAAACTGTTTTGGAGCCAGCAAACCTTTCTGGAACTTTAAGAAAGTGGAGTGGGTACCACAACAAAATGGTTGCCATGACACACTGCATTTACTTCAAGAAAGAGGTGGAGCCAAACACAAAATGGCTGCCATGGGTGACTGACACACTGCTTTGGAAATCAGATGCTGTTGGACTCCGTGTTCTAGAAAAGGGGGAGGGATTTGCTCCCTGTAAAGTCACAGGGAGTGTGCGGCAACAAAAATGGTTAAAAGGGGTCTTAAGACAGATTGCCAGAGGTATAAGGAAGACCTTGTCTAGGGCCAAGCTGTAATGGACCTGCCTGGAATGATCTCTGCAGTTTGCTCATTAGCAGAGATGGAATTCTAGCAGGAGCTCATTTGTATATTAGGCCACACAGAGCTTTTTTTGTAGAAAAAGCCCAGCAAGAACTCATTTGCATATTAGGCCACACTCCCTGACATAACCATTGTTTTGCACATGGCTTTTTGTAGAAAAGGCTTAACAATAACTCATTTGCATATTAGGCCACACCCCCTGGCCCCAAGCCAGTCGGAACTGCGTTCCTGTGCTTTCCTGCTATTACAAAAAAAAAAAGCCCTGAGGCCACACCTCCCTGATGTAGCCAATCCTCCAAGTGATTACAAGGCTATTTTTTGTAAGCTCTTGGAGGATTGGCTACATCAGGGGTGTGTGGCCTAATATGCAAAGGAGCTCTTGCTAGAATTCCACCCCTGCTCATCAGTCAGCTGGTAGGTAGGGTCTGAACTGAATCATCCTTTCTCCCCCTGCTGTTAAAATTAAAGTTTCTAAAATCAAAACATGAATGAGATCTGGCCTGAGATTCACCTGTCTGTGATAGACAGCAACACGTGCAGTTAAACAGGTCTGAACTAGTTCATTAACTGCGGGGAACGAAATGCCACATGCCTAAGCAACAGCAGAGACCACCAGGTTATTAACCAATCATATGTTTTCCTGCCAAAAGGTCTAGGTTGAAAGTTGTAACAAAGATCCTTTCTTATTTCTATTAATTTATTGTGTAAATGCAAATCAGGGTCCTTGAGCCTGCTTCTCTTGGACCAGTGAGCATAAAAATATATTGTTTTTCTGTTAAAGAGTCTCTGGTTTGGGGTGTGATTCTTTCCAGATTCAAGCTTTAAGGTGACTCAGCGTGTCCAAGAAATCCCAGGACACTGCCCCATTCAGGACTCTTTAGGTCAGAGCTGTCAAACATGCTGCCTGAGGGTCAGAGTGGCCCCCAAGCAACTCACAGTCATCTGCTTCCTTCTCTCTCTCTTGCCTCCTTCTGCATCACAGCTTGCTTTGCTAGGCTTGCTCAGTTGCACAGGAGCTACAGAGCAAAGCCTCTATTTTCTCCATTGGCTGACCAGTACATGAAGCAACTTGTGTACAAAAGCTCACAATGCCCAGCCATTTCATGTTTTCCCCTGGGTCTTAGGCTCAAAGCATTGACCATGAGATTTCTGCAATGAATGCCAATAAATCAAAAGTAGGTTTATAACTTACACAAATATACCTGAACAACGTCTGAACAACATGAATGTTGTCTCCAGATTTTGATGCAATCATTCAGAGCAAGAGATAGTTACCAGAGATTGAACAAACAAAATATTGTAAGAATGCTAACCTTTTAAGCATGTTTTAAGTTTTTTAAAAATCTTGAATTGTGTTTGTCTGTGTCCTTCATAAAGTTTATAAAGCCAGTTTGGTAAAGTGGTTAAGTGTGCAGGCTCTTATCTGGGAGAGCCAGGTTTGATTCCCCACTCCTCCACTTGCAGCTGCTGGAATGGCCTTGGGTCAGCCATAGCTCTCGTACAGCTGTCCTTGAAAGGGCAGCTGCTATGAGAGCCCTCTCAGCCCCACCCACCTCACAGGGTGTCTGTTGTGAGGGGAGAAGATATAGAAGATTGTAAGCTGCTCTGAATCTCTGATTCAGAGAGAAGGGCGGGGTATAAATCTGCAGACTTTTTCTTTTATCTCCTCTACCTGGCATTACGTTTTATGACACCCATGGCCCAGCCCAGTTCTCATTTATGAACTTATGAAGCTGCCTTATACTGAATCAGACCTTTGGTCCATCAAAGTCAGTATTGTCTTCTCAGACTGGCAGCGGCTCTCCAGGGTCTCAAGCTGAGGCTTTTCACACCTATTTGCCTGGACCCTTTTTTGGAGATGCCAGGGATTGAACCTGGGACCTTCTGCTTACCAAGCAGATGCTCTACCACTGAGCCACCGTCCCTCCCCGATTTATGTCAGATCCGGCCCTCACAACAAATTACTTCGACGATCCTGCTTTAGATTTTAGCCCCAGAAAGCACGGGTATCAGGAGGGAAACACGATAGCAGGTGCCATGTCCCCCATGCGTGCCAAATCAGGACTGGTTGGTCTAACAGAAGTAGGGTTGCCAAGTTCAGCTCAAGATTTGGGGGTGGATCCTGGAGCAAGGGTGTGACAAGCATAATTGAACTCCAAAGGGAGTTCTGGCCACCATATTGAAAAGGACTGCACACCTTTTTAAATGCCTTCCACCCATAGGAAATAATGAAGGATAGGGGCATCTTCTTTTGGGGCTCACAGAATTGGACCCCCTGGTTGAATCTTTTTGAAACTTGGGGGGGTATTTTGGGGCGAGGCACTAGATACTATGCCAAAGATTTGGTGCCTCTACCTCAAAAAACAGAGCCCTAGATATCCGCGGATCAATTCTCCATTATTTCCTATGGGAATAAATCTCCATAGGGAATAATGCCCAGCAGACATTTCCCTCCCCTCCCCCCACTTTCCGATGACTCTGAAGTGGGGGGGGGCCTCCAAACTGGGGGATACCCTGCCCCCACCTGGGGATTGGCAACCCTAAACAGAAGAGAAGGAGCATCAAGTATAAGTTGACAGCACAGAATAAACCCAGCAGTAGGGAAAGATCAGATAAGGAATTTAAAAGGTGTTAAACAATCCAACAGTGTTAAAATGCCAGGGGGGAAGAGTGAGGATTTGGACTGGGTGTTGGAAAATCAGCTGGTACCTGGTTGCAGGCAACCCTATACCAACCAGGCTCACAGGAAGAACAATAGCCGCTTGGGTAAAGCTGCTACTGATATCACTGTGGGAAGGAGGCCCTGCAGTTCAGTCTGTGAGTGTGACCTGCCTTACTTTTCAGGGATGAATACAGCTTATGTCCCAGGAAGCATTGCCACTCCTCGCCCCGTTTGAATTGCTGCTTGCATTTCTCTGGAAGGAGTCCGTTCCACATTCTAGAGGGGAGAGAAGGAACACATAACCTTGGCATTTGTCACATGGGAGATCTTTTGATCTTGCTTTGCGTGGGGCCATTTTCTGGAGGATGTCTGGAGCTCCCATCTCACAGGGGCCCCAAAGCTGTTGGGCGTTACATGGGCGCTCGGTTGGACATAACAGAGAATGGAATCCCAAGCATTCACACAACACTAAATAATCCATTTTGCAACTGGATTTTTTTTTTTACTGTGTAAGAATAGCAAAAACCCACTTGCAAAATGCACTGTTTAGTGTAGTGTGAGTGCACCCTTAGGCAGTGGAGTGTTCTCCAGTTGCATCAACACCCAGGGCCGGCCCACCCACTAGGCAAACTAGGCATTTGTTTAGGGTGCTGGCAGGACGGAGGTGCCGAAATCGGCCCTCAACCCCTCCCCGGCCCCTAGGCAAATCCCTATTTGCTCCCCCCCCCCTCACAATTTTAATGCCCGGAAATGGGTGGTGAAGCTCCTGGGGCTCTTTAAAGGCTGCCCCTCCCCCTGCCGATGAGCTAAGTGTCACGGAGGCTGGCAGTTCCTATGCCGGCCTTCTGGTGCGCTCAGGACAATCAGCGCTGGAGCAGCAGTGGCAGGAAGGACGAGCGAGCCACTGAAAAAGCCACTTTACCCACTGATCAGCTGATCAGCAGAGGGAGGGGGCGGCCTTTAAAGAGCCCTGGGAGCGTGGCGCTTCACCGCTCATTCCTGGGCATTAAAATTGTAAGGGAGGGAGGAGGAGGTGCCACCATGGAAAGGGGCAGGGCAAGTTGCAGGGCACAGCACAGGGGCGGTGGGCAGCGAGACTGCCTGGGGCACCATGCACCCTAGGGCCAGCCCTGTCAACACCCATAATCCCCCCTATCTTATGTGTGGGAGGGAGCCCCACTGCCAGGTCAGCAGGTCAAGGTGTACCGGAGCCCTTTCTTGAGAGCATCTGCTGGAGAGCAAGTCAAAGGATCTGAACATCCTGGTGGTCTCGGCCGCTTGGTGCCGATCAGGAACCAGCCGGAGTCGACAAGTCCCTGGACTTGAAGAGCTTCTGCTTTGAGCTCCGCTAAGAGTTCTGCGACCCGATCGATGTTCAACAGGACACCTGTGGCTCCAGCACTGAAAAGGAAAAGGCATCATGGCAGGCCCAGTATCTTCCACACCGGATCTTGGTGTGGTAACTAAATCTATCTACTGACAAGTTTATCTCACTGTTCCTCCAAGGAGCTCAGAATGGCATCCCCCATTTTACCCCCACCTTACAACACCTTACAAAAATAGGGGTTTGCCTGGTGAGGTAGGACAGGCTAAGAGTTGGAGACTGGCCCAAGGGCTCTGACGCTGACTCACTCCAGCTCTGGACCACTAGTTGAGTCACACCACCAGCTCTCCTGCAGAGAATTAATGCAGGAGTAGGGTGAGGCCTTGAAACCTTTTCAAAGAGAAAAGTGAGATAAAAGTATTTCAGGTAACAGTGCAATTCTATGCAGCATCTCTGAGATCTAAGGCTTCTGAAATAAATAAACTACAGTAACTCTGCTTGGGTCAGTGTGGTGTAGGGTTGCCAAATCCAATTCAAGAAATATCTGGGGACTTTGGGGGTGGAGTTCTGGCCATCACATTTAAAGGGACAGCACACCTTTTTTAATGCCTTCCTTCCACAGGAAATAATGAAGAATAGGGGCACCTTCTTTTGGGGCTCATAGAATTGGACCCCCTAGTCCAATCGTTTTGATACTTGGGGGGTACTTTGGGGAGAGGCACTAGATGCTATATTGAAAATTTGGTGCCGCTAACTAAAAAACAGCTCCCCCAGAGCCCCCGAAACCTCCAGATCAATTCCCCATTATACCCTATGAGAATCAATCTCCACATAGGGAATAATGAAGTGCTCAGCAGATGTTTCCCTCCATTTCTGGCGACTCTGAAACAAGGGATTGGCATCTCTACTTACAAGTTGCTGCCAACTTCTTCAAAGTAACACAGACACACCATCCCAAGAGGAAGCCTTTCTCAAGTAGAGACTGAAGCCTCCGGGGCTGGAAAGGCACATGGTACTCTGGGGGCGGGGCTTCCCCCCGCTGGCCAGCTGACTGGGGGCGGGAAGGAGCCTGGGAAAGTGGAAGAACCCCCGCTGGGACCTGGGGATTGGCAAGTCTACTCCACCAGGATATGAAGCAAAAAGGTAAAGACAGGTCTGCTTTTCCAAGGGGTTTTACCACAGCCATCCACCAATGTGGGAAAATGTGCAGGACTACACAAGGCATAAATTGGGACTGTTAGACTTTCTCCTTCCTGGAGACTCTGGCCATAGAAAATCAATCTTGTTCTCCTTTCATTCGGCCTCCTTCTGGGTTGCTTATAACTAAATGGGTCCAGGGTTCCTCCAGGACTAAATTTGCCAGGTCAATAGGCTTCGCAATCCCCAGTTCCCAGTGGGGGATCCCCTGGTTTTGCAGGCTCCTTCCCACCCCCAGTCATCTGGCCGGGAGGGGGGAAGCCCTGCCCCAACAGTCACCACGTGCCTTTCCACGCCAGAAGGCTAGAAACTGCTTGCTTTTTAGAAGGTGTGTGTGTGCCTTTAAATCTGTAGGAGTAAGGCTGAATGGGGGCAGGGTAAGTCAGCAGAACAACATGGCTGCTCCCAGTGAACTGCTAGAAAGGAAGAGGAAACCAGCACAACAAACAGAGGATTGTTCCTTTCAGAAGCTGTTTGCACAGTAAAATAGAGAGTAAAGAGTAAACTAGAACCTTTGGTTGCTCTGTGTTACTCTGAAGAACTTGATTGAATATACAACAGATGGTTACATTCAACAATTCTATGAGTAAATTGCTCCAATAAAATCACAAAAGTGTTTTGGCTGTTCTGTGTGTGTGTGTAAGAGAGAGGGGGGTGGGATATGCAGCTGCTGGGGGATGAAGAAATGAAGACTGTATTCAGGGGAACTGCACTGCTGTATTCTAATTTATTTAAGGGAATGTAAAAGCCTCCTGGGTCTACCCGCAAAGCCCTCAGATATTTTCTGAGTTAGACTTAGTAACTCTGCAGCTCTATGTTGAGAAATACCTGGAAATTTAAAGAGTAGAGCCTGGGGAGGGGGGGCGGGCTTGAGGACTGGAGGCACCTTAGCAGGATACAATGCCATACAGTTCACCCTAGTGTTTTTCTCCAGGAGAACGGATCTCTATTGTCCAGAGATCAGTTGGAATAGCGGGAGATAATTAGGCCCTGCATGGAGGCTGGAAACACTAGCTTTCTTCCACCTGAACTATCTCATTCTTTGAGATCTTCCCCCAACTCTTCAATGTCAAGGGAAGACTACATGGGACAGAGTCTTTTCTGCTGTTGCACCCAAAAGCATGGCACTCCCTTCTTCCTCCAGAGGATTTTCCTCTGCCCCTTTAGCTGGGGACTTGACACAGTGGGCAAATACAGTTTTCTCCCAGAAGCTATTTTCAGGGGTATCGTCATGTTGGACTGCAGTAGACGAGCAACGTTTGAGTCCAGAAACAACGTCAAGCACCTTAAAAAACAGTAAGATTTCCAGGATATAAGATTTTGAGAATCAAAGCCCCTTCATCAGATACTGAATCCTGTTCTTCTCAACTCGAATTTTGCTCTTCTTCCAGAAGGCATTTGGTAAAGTAATTTGGTAAAATATATTTGGTAACACCTGCTTGATTTGCTATTAATTTTGTTTCTTCTGACTGTGCTTTCAGGACCATTATTATATTTTGTTCTTTTATGCTGGAGTTGAATATGTTATTTAAAAGACGGGCTATACCGGGGTGGCCAAACTTGCTTAATGGAGGAGCCACAAGACATAACATCAGATGTTTGAGAGCCGCAAGACGGGGAAAAATATTGCTTACCCTTCAGTGTTGTCATAAGAATTGTAGAAAGATCACATATATTAAGTGCTTGGACCACTGAAACCATTATATCAGTATTATCAACATGGCCCATCTTGCTCAATATTGTGTTTTCTGACTAGGAATGGGTCTGGTCTGGTTTTCTCCCTGACATACTAGTTTTCTATATGCAGGGAATGCTTTCTGAATGGAACAGCATTCAATCGTGTGAACCCCCACTTCAAATGACCTCCATGGAAGTTAAATGTCAGATGCAGCCCTAAGTGTTCAGTGCTGAATGTTGGGGGTCTTGATTCATTTTAAGCTTCCTCCCCCATTCACACTGCACAAATAGCTGGTTCAACACCCCTCCCTCCCCGTACAAGCACACACCCTGAAACTTTCTGTAACGAGAGAGAAAGATCCTTCACTGCAGTCAAGATTGTTTTCTTTGTATTTTAATTTGGGGACTGAGACTGTCCTGCCCCTGCTTTGGAGCAAGGCCCTATTTCAACCCAGGGGCATTTGATAGAGAAAGTTTCCAAGTCTGGTGTAGTGGTTAGAGCAGGGGTGGCCAAACTGTGGCTTGGGAGCCACATGTGGCTCTTTCATACATATTGTGTGGCTCTTGAAGCCCCCACTGCCCCATCAGCTGGCTTGCAGAAGGCATCTGTCTCTTTTTTCTTAAAGCCAAGCCAGCTGATAGCCTGGAGAATGCATTTAAAGTTGTTTTCTTTCCCCCTCCCCTACTCATCTTCCTTCCTTCCTTCCTTCCTTCCTTCCTTCCTTCCTTCCTTCCTTCCTTCCTTCCTTCCTTCCTTCCTTCCTTCCTTCCTTCCTTCCTTCCTTCCTTCCTTCCGGCTTTCAAACATCTGACATTTATTCTATGTGGCTCTTACGTTAAGCAAGTTTGGCCACCCTTGGGTTAGAGCATTGGAGTCCCAGGTTCGAATCCTCATTTTGCCATTGAAGCTGACGTGGTGACCTTGGGCTGGTCACACTCCCTCAGCCTAACCTACTTCACAGAGTTGTTGTGAGGATGAAATGGAGTGATATAAGTTGCTTTGGGTCCCCGCTTTGGTGAGAACTGTGGGGTATAAATGCAATAAATAAATAAACCACAGGATTGCATATAAATATGCAGTGTCAGTAAACTACAGGGGTGGTCAAACTTGTTCAACATAAGAATAAATGTCAGATGTTTGAGAGACACAAGACAAGAACATCAGAAGTTTGAGAGCAGGAAGGAAGGAAGGAAGGAAGGGAGGGAGGGAGGAAGGAAGGAAGGAAGGAAGGAAGGAAGGAAGGAAGGAAGGAAGGAAGGAAGGAAGGAAGGAAGGAAGGAAGGAAGGGGGGAGGGAGGGAGGGAGGAAGGAAGGAAGGAAGGAAGGAAGGAAGGAAGGAAGGAAGGAAGGAAGGAAGGAAGGAAGGAAGGAAATAGATCGGGGAGGGAGAGGTGGAAAGAAAGCAACTTTAACTTTAAATTCATTCTCCAAGCTGCCTGCTGGCTTGGCTTGGAGATGTAATTTATAGAGAGAAATGCCTTCTCCAAGCCAGCTGATTGGGGGAGGGGTTTGGAGAGCCACACAATATGTATGAAAGAGCCACATGTGGCTCCCGAGCTGCAGCTTGGCCACCCCTGGTTTACTGGACTGGCTGGCGGCAGCATCCCAACATCTCAGGTTCTGCCAACTGGACATCCTTTTGAATACAGGGATCAAATCTGGGCTCTTCTGCATACAAAGCTGATGCTCTTCTATTCAACAAAAGTTAGGGCTTTTTTTGTAGCAGGAACACCTTTGCATCTTAGGCCACACACCCCTGATGTAGCCAGTCCTCCAAGATCTTACAATAGGCCCTGTACGAAAAGCCCTGAAGCTATTGGAGGATTGGCTACAGCAGGAGTGTGTGGCCTAAGATGCAAAGGAGTTCCTGCTACCAAAAAGCCCTGAAATCTTCACTCTAACATTAGTAAAGTGGAATCATACCCTTATATCAAATAGATTTAGCCCTCGCAGTTCTCAGGGTCTTTCGGCTTACCTTGAGCCAGCAAGCAAGAGTCCTTTAGCTTGCTTAATTCCTTTGGGGACAAGGTCTTTTATGACTTCCTGGATAATCAAAGAGCCCATGAAAGTATAAGGCACTAGAAGAAATAAGGCAAGGTTGAAAATGACCTGAGATGAAAAGGGGCCAGAAGGTACTGGGAATCGGCGTATACCTTGTCGTGATTTGGGCAGAGTTCCAATCCAAAGGTCACTAGAGCAATAAGGCACAAAGCTGGAGAGAAGCAGCAAAATCATGCAATTAAAACAATTAAGTATTATAAGCTACATTGTACTGAGTAAACAGAAAGCAACAATTGCCATGACATTTGTGTGGTGCTTTTGCTCCCTCCCCCAGCAGAAAATCTGTGGATATCTGCATTAAAAAGAAAAGAAAAGACATATCTTGCTTTTTTACCCTACACAGAATATACAATATAAAAACAGGACTATAATCTACAACAAAATAGCCAGCTAGGTCAGGAAAGAAACATCACCACCATGAAAATCACAAGGCCTGAATGGGTATCCCTGCCTTTGAAACTCCATAGTCCTAATGCCATCACTAAGAAGGCCCTGCCTCATATAGCCCAGGATCTCTGATGGTGCAGGGATATGGAAATGAAGATTTACAGAAGATCTCTGTATGCAGATAGGCTGCTGAAGAAGAATGCAGTCTTTAAGGTGCCCTGCCTTTGGTCTCAGAACATTTAGGGAATGGAAGAAACATCTTACACTGCATTTGCACTCCACCAGTAAGGGTTCTCCTCCATGTGAGCTGACAAAATGCCTGTCCCTAGGACAACAAGCAGAAAAAGAAGACAGTGATGGATGATCGTCCAACAGCTCTTATGCTAGTGTTATCTCTCAAATCTCAGTACCTTTTCTTGTTTGTGGCCACTCCAATGAACTTGTCAAGCGACGACTATTCTTGTGTCTGCTCTCACACGTTTCGGTGTTATAGCAGCACCAGCCACCTGGCAAAGAATGGGAAAGAGGGCATTGACTACAAAGCAAGCAATTGCCTTAAAACTCACACTTGAGGCTGCATTTCAGAGGGGGTGTCTATTTCTCTCCTTGGATCCCTAAGTTTGTTTTTTTAAAAATTCAGAAATGAAGTACAGGGGCAAAAACATTCCACAAATACATAAATATAACATTTTAACAACCAAACATTTAAAATGGTAAAAAAAATCCTTATAAATAGCTCTACAAGGGATTGTTATCATTTTCTGAAAGGCGTTGCAAAATCGGGTACCAGATAGTGGAAAATTTAGTGTGATAATTAGCATTAGAAAGTTATGTCATGTGATCCGCTAACTTAGCCATAATAACATGCTCTGAGACATTTTTGTACCAAAGCTCTATGCTAGGAGCTTTAGGGTTTTCCCAAAATGCTGCCACTGTTAGCTAGGTGGTTGCAATATGGACACAAATGGTTTGGTGTAATGGTTAAGTGCATGGACTGTTATTTGGGAGAACCAGGTTTGATTCCCCACTCCTCCACTTGCACCTGCTTGAATGGTCTTGGGCTAGCCATAGCTCTTGCAGAGTTGTCCTTGAAAGGGCAGCTTCTGGGGGAGCTCTCTCAGCCCCACCTACCTCACAGGGTGTCTGTTGTGGGGGAAGAAGATAAAGGAAATTGTAAGCTGCTCTGAGTCTCTGATTCAAAGAGAAGGGCGAGGTATAAATCTGTAGTTTTCTTCCCGCAGCTGTAAATCTGGCCAATATGTCAATTAAAAATGATTCTAAGAGAAACGGTAAATCTATCCTCATGATATATAATTTCAAACAGTGAAGCCGGCATCAAAAAGATTCAATCACAGGGTATTCCCACCAACAATGTATATAAGAACCAGGGACATTGCTTCCAGCAAAGAGCTGAGCTAGACATGAAAATATGAGAAAAAAGTTTCAGCATCAGGTGCCACCTTGTATACAACTTAAAACATTGCATTATAACCAGAGCTTTTTTTATAGAAGGAACTCCTTTGCATATTAGGCCACACACCTCTGATGTAGCCAATCCTCCTGGAGCTTACAGTAGGCCCTGTAAGAAGAGCCCTGTGAGGTCTTGGAGGATTGGCTACATCAGGGGAGTGTGGCTTAGTATAAAAAGGAATTTCTGCTAAAAAAAAAAAAAAGCCCCAATTTGAACTGAATACTCTTTTTGGATCCCTAAGTTTGTCAAGACTTGGGCCAGACAGAACCCTGTTGCAAATATAAGAGGAAAATTTGGTGCCCTTTGTTCATCGGTTCATAAGTCATGGCCTGAAAAAGGAATTCCAGGCTTTTGCACAGAAGAGACTGCTTTGGCTGTGTGTCAATGGGACACCCCCACAGCCAGCGTTGGGCCTGGTTTGGGGAAAGAGCCCCCTGCAGGACACACAGAGGAACCTTCTGGTCTGGTCATCCAACTATATTCTTACTAGCTTGCAACCAGGAGCTACGTTTGGGCACTCATGAGAGGCCTGAAAGGGACTTCCATTGCTCCTGACTGTATGTGCTTGGAGCTGTCCCGTGTGCTGCCCAGTCCAGCCCAGCCTGCGGAACTCATGAAACAGGTTGGTATTCTGCTGAGAAGATGATTGGATTTATATCTTGCCCTATACTCTGAATCTCAGAGTCTCAGAGTGGTCACAATCTCTTCTACTTTCTCCCCCTCCCCCACAACAGACACCCTGTGAGGTAGGTGGGGCTGAGAGAGCTTTTTACAGCAGCTGCCCTTTCAAGGATAACTCTTATGAAAGCTATGGCTGACCCAAGACCATTCCAGCAGCTGCAAGTGGAGAAGTGGGGAATCAAACCCTGTTCTCCCAGATAAAAGGTCGCGCACTTAACCACTACACCAAACTGGTTCTCAGGTTCTCGGGCTCACAGAGTGTGCCGGAATAAGACAAGGAGCAAAATGCTGCATTTCGATGTGGGAAACCCAGACTGTGAAATACCCCACTAGAGATTAAGTTCCTTAAATGATTTTGAGCAAGTCTCTATCTCTACAGCCAGGCCAAGCTTACCTTGCAGGACTCTTGGGATGCTAAAAAGACACTCTGAACTATTGGAAGAAAAGGTCTGGCACAGTCAGATGTGCTCAAGGAAGAAGGTCTCAGTCTGACAGCCTGACAGATATAACTATAACCCATACATCAATCCTTCCAATTCCTCCAGGAGATACTAAGGTAGTCGTTGTGTATGTTTTGATGCCAGCAAACACAATCCATCTCTCTCTCTGTGATGTATTTAAACTATACCATAAGAACATAAGAGAAGCCATGTTAGATCAGGCCAATGGCCCATCCAGTCCAACATTCTGTGTCACACAGCGGCCAAATATATATATATATATATATATATATACACACACACACACACACACACACACACACACACACTGTGGCTAATAGCCACTGATGGACCTCTGCTCCATATTTTTATCTAACCCCTTCTTGAAGGTGGCTATGCTTGTGGATGCCACCACCTCCTGTGGCAGTGAATTCCACATGTTAATCACCCTTTGGGTGAAGAAGTACTTCCTTTTACCCCAGCATCTCCATAGAAATACTGATGAGACAGTTTACAGCCATGAGAATTCTTTATAAAACAAAATAAAGTGATAAAACAAGTTGCAAACAAGTTGCAAACAAGAACATAACGGAATAAAATGTGTAACAGCAGCAAAACTAGAGAAGGAATGCAAAATATCACCAGATATAAATTTAGTAAGTTCTTGAAATCCTAAAGCAGCCAATATAAAACAAGGGAAAATCAATTTAATGAACTGTTTATTTCATTTAATGTTATTTAAAACATTTTTATGCAGCCTTTCCATCCAGTCAGGGTCTTCAAGGCAGAGATTAAAAAAACAGGACAAACAAGTAATGAAAGTGCGGGGGGGTGGGGGAGGTTGTGGAATCTGAAAAATCTTGGAGAATAAAAGCAACTTTGCTTGGTATCTGAAAGCCTATAAATTCGGCGCTGAGGAGCTTCTATAGGGAAGCCACTCTGACGCTTGGGTGCCACCACAAAAAAGGCCCTGCACTCACCTCCTCATCCCAGCCTGTGAAAGTGCAGACTCACAGAGCAAGAGTCCCTGAAGAAAATATCAGGCTCATACTTGATCGATGAGAGATTCAAAAAATAGACAGCTTCAGTTCATTGTTGTAAGAGGCGATTTTTCCTCTTACTTACCTTCTAAGAAAACAATCCACCTCTTGCTATTTCTCTGCTCCCTTATGTAGTATCTGCAACGAAAGAGGAGGGAGTATTGAATACATTTCTTCTCTTCCAACACTAATTCCAAATTCTTCAAATGGGGACTCACAAAGACGGACAGCAAATTCTCATGCATGCCCCTCTAGCTCTGTTCTTCTTCACCCTTGCTGTCGCTCCCCCCCACCACCACCTCCAGCTCTTCTTGATGCTGGCACCTCTATTCAGGGGTCATTTTGTAGAAAAATAGGTGGTGGAGCTCATCCAGGCATTGTTATGCAGCTGCACCTACTGTTCAATGGACAAGGTGGGGGAATCCTCAGAAAGGTTCAGGAGCTGCGCTCTTGTGAGCTCCTGCTGAATCGGAGGCCTGCCCCTACTTCAATGCCAGGCGCAAGACATCCCCCTCTCCCTCCCTACAGTCCGTATATGTGATCAAATAGAGATTAATTGACATGGAGATTAAAGACCTTAGAAGTCTTGCTTCTGGGCACTGCTCTGCCATGCAATGGGGGATTCCTTTTAATGGTTCACATACAGAGTATTTGTCTTGTTTGATTGATCCCCATATTCGAAGGTAGTTTATGTTGGCCCATTTTAATCTGCTTCCTTCAAAAAAATACCATTCTTTGATAGGCTATGTTCCTATGGGTTGAAGGAAATTGAAGGAACGGACCAAGCCCACCCCACCACGTGGGCAGGGTGGATGCAGCTGGCAGGAGAAGTTGAAACAAACATGAAGCGCATAGCCCTGCAACAGCAGCAAGGGGGAAAGGGGTGACGTGAGGCTCGGTCGGGCACAAAGACCGAAGCAAAGAAAACGCCAGCCCAAGGAGAGACCCCAAAAGCCACCATGGGTCGAAAGTGCTTCTGATGCGGCAACCTGGGGCACCTGGTGGCAAACTGCCCTGAGAAACCTCAAGCCCACCCCCTTACCCCGAAGCCGATGGCGGTGAGACCAAAGAAGACGCCAGGGAAGTCCAAGGAGTCCAGTCGGGGCAGCACCGCCACCTCGATGGTGCTTGACGAGGATACTATAATTGTGGACGACCTAAGCGAGGAGTCATGGAAGCCCGAGCCGGCGGGAAACGAGAGCAACCTGCACTGAGGGGTGCCGGGAGGCAGGTCATGGATCTAACGGCGCCATTATGGGTGAGAATAACTGGGGCCCTATTCTTTGTCCCCTTGACTTTATTGAACCCAAAACTCAAGCGATTTATGCACGCCCAAGCCCTAATTGACTCCGGGTGCACGCGGGAGATTATCACCCCACAACTGGTGGACGCCCTTGACTGTCTCGAACCCCCCTACCTCGCCCGATCCAGTTCAAGCAGATGGACGGGTCCGTAACGCAAGGGGAGCCATGCGTAGAAGAGACTCAGGGCCTGCCGGTGGGGATAGACAAACACTGGGAGGTAGAAGTTTTTGTCATTGCCCCTTCTTCCTCCTTTGATGTGATGTTAGGGCACCAGCTGGATATACAGTGGGGAGCACAGACCACAGATTGCACCGACAAACAGTACACGCACTACCACTGGCTAGAAAAATGCGGGCCAAATCCACCCCCTAAGAACGAAAAGATGTGCATGTCGGTAGAAGAGGTCTGATCAATCCCAAGGGAGTACCGGGACTTACGCAAAGTGTTTAGCGAGGAGGAAGCAAATGAACTGTCCCCCCATCGCAGTACCGACTGCGCTATCAAACTGATCCCGGGCCAAGAACTACCAAAGGCCAAACTGTACTCCATGTGGTGGGCGGAAAAGGCAGAATTACAAAAGTTCATTGACAAGAACTTAAAAAGGGGTTTCATTAGGCCGGCCACCGTGCCCCACACCGCGCCTGTCCTCTTCCGGAAAAAGAAGGACGGAAGCCTTAGGCTTCGCACAGACTTTAGTGGGATAAAAGGGATTTCTATGTCCAACACCTACCCCATCCCCCTAATCAGAGACTTACTAAGCACGGTGTAGGAAGGGTCCATCTTCACCAAGTTCACGCCTACTTTCGAGTAAGGATCAAGGAGGGGGATGAGTGGAAGATGGCGTTTAACACGCCGATGGGACAGTTCGAATATTTGGTGATGCCCTTCGGACTTCAAGGGGCCCCGGGAGTGTTCATGAAATTTATCAATGAAGTGCTAAGAGAATACCTGTACAAGGGGGTGGTGGTGTATCTGGATGACATCATTATCTATTCGAAAGATCTACCCTCCCATGTAAAACTGGTGAAGAAAGTGCTCTTCACCCTGTATGAGCACAAGCTATACGCAAAATTGTCCAAATGCAAATTCCACCAAACGGAACTTGACTACCTGGGATTCCGGGTCTCTGGGAAGGGGTTGGCGATGGACCCAGCCAAAATACAAGCAGTGCTAGACTGGGAACCCCCGAGGACACATAGACAGTTACAATCATTTCTCGGATTCGTGATTTTTTACAGGGGGTTCATTCAGGGGTTTGCCCAGGTGATGTTGCCCCTAACAGACCTACTTAAGACTAAGGGAAAGGGGCCGGAAGCTAAGAGACCCGGGGCCAAATTACCCTGGTCGCCACGGTGCCAAGAGGCCTTTGACAAACTTATGCGCTTGTTCACAAGCGAGCCGGTCCTTGCCCACCCAGACGAACTTAAGGACTTCGTGGTCCAGTGTGACGCCTCCGACGTGGCCGTAGGAGCCATATTAATGCAGAGGGATGAGTAGGAGAGGTTGAGACCCTGCGCCTATATCTCTAAAAAATATTTGCAAGACCAGCGTAACTGGTCAGTCTGGGACAAAGAGGCATTTGCAGTGACTTTCGCTCTCAAGACCTGGCGGTCTTGGTTAGAAGGGGCGGGTGTCCCGTTCGAGATCTGGGCCGATCATAAAAACCTAGAAGTGCTCACCGGCTGCTGAAAGCTGACTGCAAAACAAATTCGGTGGGCCAGATTCTTTGCTAAGTTCGACTTCACCCTCAAATACATCCCGGGGTCGAAGAACTTTATGGCTGACGCCCTCTCCCGATTGCCTCAGCACGAAAGCCAGAGGGAGGAGGTGATAGACTCCATCATTCCCCCCTCTGCGGTAGCGGGAGCAGTGATGACACAATCGGGGAAAAGAACAAAAGCTCCAGAGCCGTGGGGGGGCAGTAAGCTGATTGAGGAGACCGAGGCTGAAGGAGCAGAAAGGCCGGAAGGGATTGTGAAAGGAGAGGGGGGCGGGGTTTGGTACTATGAGGGGAGGTTGTACATTCCCAAAACCCTCTGCAAAGAAGTTTTACAGCACTGCCATTGTAACAAACTGGCAGGCCATTTTGGTTACGTAAAAACGTTGCATTTGATCAATAGACAATTTTGGTGGCCCCACATGAAAAAAGACATCTCAGAATTTGTGGCCACCTGCCCTATTTGCATCATGGCGAAGTAACGGGGGGGGGGGGGCGCCGGGACTCCTTCAGCCCACCCCCACGGCCAATTGGCCCTGGTCAGTAGTGTCGATGGACTTCATAGCAGAAGTGTCCCAGGGAAAAACAGTGATTTTAGTGGTAGTGGACACCTTTTCAAAACAAGCCCACTTTATTCGATGCAAGCAACTCTCGACAGCAAAGAAATTGGCGTACTTATTTTTCCAGCATATTGTTAAATTACACTCATTCCCTGACAAAGTCATTAGTGACCGCGGGCCACAGTTCGTTGCCAACTTCTGGCGGGAGTTTTGCAGACCGACATGCATAGAGCAGGGGCTGAGTTCTGCCTACCACCCACAGACAGACGGAATGTGTGGACGCCCTTCTGGAACAGTGCCTTCGGTGCTATGTAAATTACCAGCCATCGAACTGAGTGCAGCTACTCCCATTTGCTGAGTCTGGATACAATAACAGCTGGCATAGTTCCACTAAAGTGACCCCATTTCAAATTGTGAATGATTATGAAGGGAAACCTTTCCCCTTGCTGCCCAGCAGTAAAGAAACCTCTCCCCGCACCTCTTGCGAGCAATGGTGGGAGACACTAAAAAAAGGATGGGTCATTATTCAGGAGAACTTGGAAACGGCCAAGAGAGACTATAAAGCCCACTTCGATAAGAAGCATTCACCCGAATGGGATTTCAAAGTGGGAGAGACAGTTTTCCTATCCACCAAGAACTTGCCACTACCACAGACTTGCAGGAAACTGGCTTACAAATATCTGGGGCCATTCAAAATAAAACGAGTAATAAACAAAGTGACAGTAGAACTGGAACTGCCTAAATTGTTTAGTAAAATTCACCCTGTTTTCCATTGCAGCCTTCTTCGAAAAGATCCTGGAATTACATCTTGGCACCCCTGCCCTCCAGAGCCCAAACCTATTCAAGTGAGGGGTCAGAGTCATCATGAGGTGCAGGAGGTGCTGGATGCCAGACTGAAGAGGGGGGTTCTGTACTATCTAATACGGTGGAAATACTCTCCACCTAGCTGTGATGAATGGGTGAAATCATCAGATCTGCGAGTCCCCCTTCTTCTCAAAAGATTTTACCTACTGCACCCAGAAAAACCCCGAGCAAGAGCTTAGGGGGGGCAGTATGTCAGGCAATGTAACTATTCCTGAAATAAAATGCTTAGCTTAATAGCAGCCATATTGAACCGCTGTTACTAACCATGAGAAAGACCTTGCCTATCCAAGTAGAATGTTGTAGATAGTTGCCAGTGCTTAATGTGAACCTCTCTCTCCCCCTAATACTAACAAAGGCAAGAATTCCCCTTTGAAGATAAAGTGCCTCCAGGGACGAGCCTCTTGGCCATCCCAGGAAGACAAACCGTAGGAATAAGATAAGAGAGAGGGCCCATGTGAACCTTCACACCTCAGCTCAGCAATGTTGAAAATTGTGGCTTTTGTTTAGAAACCTTTGATGTAGCCCTCTTAAGTATGCGTTGCACTGTTACATGGTATCAGTCCCAATTTCTTCATTCTAGTGCATATGGATTATCAAATAAAGCCTAACTCTGTATCAATTCAAGGTCTGGTTGCTTTGAAACCTTATTGCCTGACACTGTGAGGTGGGTGGGGCTGAGAGGGCTCTCACAGCAGCTGCCCTTTCAAGAACAACGCCTGCGATAGCTATGAAAGCAAGATAGTGAGTTTACTAGCCTCAAATAAGGCTGAAACCATCAAAGTGGTGGCAAACTTCCTTTACTGTGCTTACAGGAGGAGAAGTCTATTTAGAATGTTTAATGAACCACCTTTCCCCCTGCTTCCTTGATTCGATATGTTGTTGTTATGTCAATAAAGGTTCTGTGACTGTATACGTGCAGATGTCTCAGCATTTTGGAGTAATGTCCAAATTCTTTTGCCATGAACTGGGTTTCTCTGTGAATGTGGAAGTTTGCAGGACTTTACGTCGTGATTGTGGCTGGCCCCACCATGCGGATTTTTAAATCTGTGCACGAGTCAGCCCTTGGCTATCAGATATGAAGACATTTGGGAAGGTGTCTTACCCAGCGGTTGTCCCATCGTTGCAAGTGACTTTGGGGTTCTTTAGAAAGGCGAGTTTCATGTCACGTGAGGGTTTAGAATGGGCCAAAGTGCTCCTTGCTGGTGGCGCTGCACTTTCCCCACTAGGAGACGCTATTTGGTGCACATCTTCCACCATGGCAACTGAAGGACGACCCCTTTGTTTCCGAGCGGGAGTCGTTGCATTAAGTTTGGGGAAGCGCTTGCTGTGAGACAACGCTTGCCCCAGCAGCAGCAGCAGCAGCAGCAGGACCACTAGCAGTGACTTGGAAACCTGTAGCAGCAGCAGCATCTCTAGTCTGAAAGGCTAAAAAGATGAACCTGACATCAGAGCAGTGGGAGGAGAAAGGAAACAGAACACGAAGGGATTATTTAGGAAGAGCGGGGTGGCTTCTGCCCCTATCCTTCTGCTCTTCTGAGCAAAATTCATTCATTCAATTATTAAAATAGCTATACGACAGGAGTGGCCAAACGGTGGATCGTACATTGTGTGGCTCTCAAAGAAGAAGAAGATATTGGATTTATATCCTGCCCTCCACTACGAATCTCAGAGAAGCTCACAATTTCCTTTATCTTCTCCCCCCTCACCACAACAGACATCCTCTGAGGTGGGTGGGGCTGGAGAGGGCTCTCACAGCAGCTGCCCTTTCAAGGACAGTCTCAGAGCGGCCTACAATCTCCTTTCCCTTCCTCCCCCACAACAGACACCCTGTGAGGTGGGTGGGGCTGAGAGGGCTCTCACAGCAGCTGCCCTTTCAAGGACAACCTCAGAGTGGCTCAAAATCTCCTTTACTTTCCTCCCCCACAACAGACACCCTTTGAGGTGGGTGGGGCTGAGAGGGCTCTCAGCAGCTGCTCTTTCAAGGACAACCTCTGCCAGAGCTATGGGTGACCCAAGGCCATTCCAGCAGGTGCAAGTGGAGGAGTGGGGAATCAAACCCGGTTCTCTCAGATAAGAGTCCGCACACTTAACCACTACACCAAACTGGCTCTCCAAGCCTCCACTGCTCTGTCAGCTGGCTTGGAGAATTTGTCTCTTTAAATCACTTCTCCAAGCCAAGCCAGCCAGTGGCTTGGAGAATGTATTTAAAGTTGCTTTCTTTCTACCTCCCTCTCCCCATCTATTTTCCTTCCTTGCTTCTTTCCTTCCTGTCTTATAGCTCACAAACATCTGACATTTATTGCATGTGGCTCTTAAGGAAGTTTGGCCACCCCTGCTATATAATATACCCTATCTCGACTCAGGTTCGAAGTCTTCCTCCAGTTTTAGGAGTCCTCCTCCAACTTCAACTGGAGGAAGAGTCACTTAGAAGATGGTTGGATTCAAGCCAGTGACTTAAACTTGCAGAAATAGAGAATTCTGCATGAAAATGGAGCTCAGACTGAAATGTTGCCCATTATCAAATTGCTGGGCTCTTGCTGCAAGATTCTTTGAAGTAACTTTTAAATTTCTATTTTAGGTCTTTGTACTCTGCTTTCCTTCCCTGTGGAACTCCGTGGACAGCGTCACCCTCTCCTCCCCATTTCATGCTCCCCACCACCACCCTGCAGTGTAGGCTAGCCTGAGATAAAGTGACTGGCCCAAGGTCACCCAGCAAGCTTCCAAGGCAGAGTGGGGATTCAAATCCAAGTCTCTCACATTCTAGTCTAACAACTACACTGGCTCCATAGTTCAAATGCCAGTGACTACTTCCTGGATAGGAGACCTATGGTGCAGAGTGATAAGTTGCAGTACTGCAGTCCAAGCTCTCTGCTCACAACCTGAGTTTGATCCCAGTGGAAGCTGGGTTCAGGTAGCCAGCTCCAGGTTGACTCAGCTTTCCATCCTTCCGAGGTCAGTCAAATGAGTACCCAGCTTGCTGGGGTGGGGGGGGAGTGGAGATGATTGGGGAAGGCCATGGCAAGGAAAGGAAAGGTCCCCTGTGCAAGCACCAGTCGTTTCCGACTCTGGGGTGACATTGCTTTCACAATGTTTTCATGGCAGACTTTTTACGGGGTGGTTTTCCATTGCCTTCCCCAGTCATCTACACTTTCCCCCCAGCAAGCTGGGTACTCATTTTACCGACCTCGGAAGGATGGAAGGCTGAGTCAACCTCGAGCCGGCTACCTGAAAACCCAGCTTCCACCAGGGATTGAACTCGGGACTGCATTACTGCAGCTTTAACACTCTGTGCCCCGGGGTTCTTTTTAGGCCATGGTAAACCACCCTGTAAAAAGTCTGCTGTGAAAACGTCGTGATGTGACTTCAGCCCAGAGTCGGAAATGACTGGTGGTTGCACAGGAGACTGCCTTTATCTTTACCTTACTTCCTGGATAATGGACTGTGTGGCTCAGTGATGACAAGATACCTTGTTGGAGGAAGGTACAGAAAGTCTGAGGATCAACCCCTGGCATTGTCAGTTAAAGGATATGGGGCAGATCATACTAAGAAAAGCCTTTATGTACTGTATATACCTTGTGAAACTTTTTTACTGTAAGACTTGTCCAACAGTGGAATCAGCTACTGAGGGAGGTGGGGATCTCCCCCACACTGGCTGTCTTTGAGCAGCGGCTGTACAAACATTTGTCAGGGATGCTCTAGGCCAGGGGTGGGGAACACTGGCTCTCCAGATGTTTTTTGCCTACAACTCCCATCAGCCCCAGCCATTGGCCATGCTGGCTGGGGCTGATGGGAGTTGTAGGCAAAAAAACATCTGGAGAGCCACTGTTCCCCACCCCTGCTCTAGGCTGATCCTGCATCGAGGAAGGGGTTGGACTAGATGGCCCACATGGCCCTTTCCAACTCTTATGATTCTATATGATTCTATGTCTGGAGAGCCATCACCTGTTAGATCAAGGGTGGCCAAACTTGAACATATGAACCTATGAAGCTGCCTTATACTGAATCAGACCCTCGATCCATCAAAGTCAGTATTGTCTACTCAGACTGGCAATGGCTCTCCAGGGTCTCAAACTGAGGTTTTTCACACCTACTTGCCTGGACCCTTTTTAGTTGGAGATGCTGGGGACTGAACCTGGGACCTTCTGCTTACCAAACAGATGCTCTACCACTGAGTTACTGTCCCTCCCAGCCTGCTTAATGTAAGAGTCACATAAAATAAATGTCAGATGTATGAGAGCCACCAGACATGAACATCAGGTATATGAGAGCCACAAGAGGAAGGTAGGCAGGCAGGCAGGCAAAAAGCTGGAAGAGGGGGGAAGGCAAAAAGAAAGCAACTTTAAATGCATTCTCCAAGCTGCCAGCTGGCTTGGCTTGGAGAAGTGATTTAGAGACAAACACCTTCTCCAAGCCAGCCAACGGGGCAGTGGGGGCTTCAAGAGCCACACGTGGCTCCCGAGTCAAAGTTTGGCCACCCTTGTGTTAGATGATGGGACATTAGGTACAAGGCAGCCTCAAATGCTCATAAAGGCCAGAAACTGGGATAGTTCTCACCAGCCACAAGTGCCATAGTTCTGTCTGCCGCAGTTTTAAAGTCTCTCCATTTCCGCTAAAACATTGCATATCAAATATCCGTATGCAGCGGGGCTAGCAAAAACACTGACTGAAGCATGCTGCGCTGGAGCTATTTTCAAGACATCTCTGTAGAGTCCTTGCTAACTGTAACAATTCATGGGTGGGCAGGAAATTGGGCCCCGGGTGGATTACAGAGCTGTTTCCTCCCATGATAATCTGGGATACCAAAAACCACCACTCCCATCCCTGCCAAGAGACTAAAAGAATTATGTCTGGGCTGTGCCTCCACCAAACCCAATTCTCTCCTCCCTTTGTGGATCCTCCTGGTTAGCAAAGGGGCCACACACATCCCAGCAAGCCGGAGGACACAGAGATGGCCTCCCACAGTCGCCCTGCCCAGCCTCTTGGGGTTATTTCACCCGCTTCCCTTGTAGGTGTTCCTCTTTCATGACTTGTTATGCTACCTTAAGGTAATTTTGACATTTTGGGGTGCTGTGCATCAAAAGAAGTAAAACATAATGTTGGAAACATATGCATTAAACCGGAAAATCTGGCACAGTGGCAAGGAAAATGGTGTGGGAATAAAGGCTCGATAACTTGCAAAAGGGAGAAACATTACTGAACTTTGTGTGTGTGTCCAGATCAGGGGCGGCCAAACTGTGGCTCCTTAACACATATTGCAGGGGTGGCCAACGGTAGCTCTCCAGATGTTTTTGCCTACAACTCCCATCAGCCCCGGCCATTGGCCATGCTGGCTGGGGCTGATGGGAGTTGTAGCCCTAAAACATCTGGAGAGCTACCGTTGGCCAACCCTGACATATTGTGCGACTCTCAGAGCCTCTACCGCGTTGGCCAGCTTGGAGAAGACTTTTCTCTCTTTAAATCACTTCTGCAAACCAAGCCAGCCAGTAGCTTGGGGAATTCATTTAAAGTTGCTTTCTTTCCACCTCCCCCCAATCTATTTGCCTTCTTTCCTTCCTTCTGTGGCTCTCAAACATCTGATGTTCATGTCTTACAACCAGGGCTTTTTTTGTAGCAGGAACTCCTTTGCCTATTAGGCCCCGCACCCCTGGTGTAGCCAGTCCTCCAAGAGGTTACAGGGCTCTTAGCACAGGGCCTACTGTAAGCTCCAGGATTGGTTACATCAGGGGTTAAAAAAAAGAAGGTAAAGGTAGTCCCCTCTGCAAGCACCAGTCGTTTCCGACTCTGGGGTGACGTTGCTTTCACAACGTTTTCACGGCAGACTTTCTACGGGGTGGTTTGCCATTGCCTTCCCCTGTCATCTACACTTCCCCCCCAACAAGCTGGGGACTCATTTTACTGACCTCAGAAGGATGGAAGGCTGAGTCAACCTCGAGCCACCAACCTGAACCCAGCCTCTGCCGGGGTCAAACTCCGGTCGTGAACAGAGCTTGGACTGCAATACTGCAGCTGACCACTCTGAGCCACGGGACTCCTTCACATCAGGGGTGGGGGGGCCTAATATGCAAAGGAGTTTCTGCTACCAAAAAAAGCCCTGCTTACGACTCTCTGACATTGAACATTTATTCTATGCGGCTCTTCCGTTAAGCAACTTTGACCACCCCGGTCCAGATGCTTGCAGAATCCAGTGCCCGTCCTGTGCAGAGTTCCTCAAGTCCGAGCCCAGGAGCACAGCGCAGGGTTTAACTCTGCACAGGCTTTCATGCCTAGTTTGCAAAGACTGAGGTGGTGTGTCTCGAGGAAGCCGCAGAAGTCCTCTTCGATCCCGAGGGGTGCTTGCTGCCAAGAAACCATCCTTTGAATCGCAGCCAGGACACGTTGCTTAGGTATACGGCTTTGCATTGTTGATTCAGCACGGCCGGTTTCTTAAGGGCAGCAACCCGGGCTTCCTCAGAAGACTATCGCTGTGGACCGGTGTTCCCTCTAAGCTGAATTAGTGTGAGACTAGCTCACAGTTTTTTAGCCTCCACCTCACACTTTTTTTGTCCTAGCTCAGAGAAGATGGCCCCAAGAGGAAACTAGTTTATGCAGCAGCTCATCACTTTAATGCCAATAGCTTGTGACGTAGAATTTTTGCTCAGAAGACTCCACAGCTTAGAGGGAGTACTGCTGCAGACTAGGATCTGGAAGACCCAGGTTCGAATCCCGAATCTGCCACAGCTCACTAAGGGATCTTGGACGAGTCACTCCCTTGAAGCCTAACCTGCCTAACAGAATTGTTGTGAGGATAAAATGAAGGGGGGAGAGAATGGTGTTGCAAGCTACTCCCCCACAGGAGAGAAAAAGAAAGGCCACTGAGAAATAATTCAGAACTGAAGACCTTTGCTGAGAACGGAGGATGTCTTGAGCTAAACTTCAGGTTCACTCACTACCAGTACAGTGAGATTTCCCCTGCAGCCCTGCTCCACATCACACAAAAGGATGAATAAAAGAAAACAGCTCTTACCGTAAAGATGGCAGAGGACCGAGGGAATAAGCATCACTTACCAAAGAGGAGACTGAACCCGGGGAAATGGAAGGCTGCCTATTTGAAAACAACCCGGCATATTTTTCAAATAGCACTTGAGTGACTCATGAATCCCGAAAGGGACTTCTGAGTCCCAACGTCCTCTCCCTTTCCTTCGTCAATGAAATGCCATCTGTCAAAAGGACACTGCTGGCAATTGTGGGGATGCTTCATGGGCCAGACAATCTCTTGACGCTAACCCTCGATTGCAGTCCTGGGAGTTAACTCTGGTCCGGGCGTATCAGTTTCAATAGGCTTCGACTGACTTTTCACAGGATTTCACTGACTGTCTTGCAAATTTTTCAGACAGGCAGCAAACCTCGGGCAGGATGCAGTAGTACCAGAAATAATAATGTTGGTTAAGAGTTTTCACGGTGCAACGTGTATTGGCCGTATCCCGTTGCTGCTGTCTTCACAATGCCTCTGTAATGTTGGCCACTCTCAAGGCCTTTTTTGAAGCAGGAACTCCTTTGCGTATTAGGCCACACCTCTGTGATGTAGGCCAATCCTCCAAGAGCTTACAGGGCTCTTAGTGCAGGGCCTACTGTAAGTTCCAGGAGAACTGGTTACATCAGGGGCATGGCCTAATATGCAAAGGAGTTCCTGCTCCAAAAAACCCCCTGGCCACTCTTATTTCTCCATGCTTCGTAGTATATTCTCAGCCCTCAGAACATCATCTCTCTCCCTTTTTTTTTTAAAGTAGTCTTTTCCTTTGGTTTACAAAACCGCAAGGCTTTTTTTGAGCAGGAACTCACAGGAACGCAGTTCCGGCTGGCTTGGCATCAGGGGGTGAGGCCTAATATGCAAATGAGTCCATGCTAGACTTTTCCTGGGTGGGGGAAGTCCTGCAAAACCATATTTTTCAGCTTACCTGGGCAGACCTCCAAATATGTAGAGACCCCTCCCTTGCCTTTGGGTGGCCTCGCCATGTGGTTTTTGTGACCTATTGCGGGGGGGGGGGAGGGCTGACAGTTTATTATTAGATGCAGTGATGGTGATTAATATATGGAGGTAAAACATAAGCCACTCATATCTCCCACCCCCCTTAGAGCTCTTGTTTTACAAAACATGCACCATAAAGCGTCAGCGCTCTAAAGCTCCCGTCATGCAAAAAGCATGTCTGCCTTTAGCTATGGCCTCAGAGTTATGCTGTCCAAGGAATCTAACCCAAACCCTCAGAATTCTTCTTTTCCAGTCACTCCAATGGCATTTTTACAACCTTCGCAGACAGACGACAGGTCAGCCTCAGAGACGTCCACGTTACAAAATGAACTCATGCTCCTGGCAAGCCACGCTGTCAATCTGGCACGGGTCACTAGGACTGCTGTTGGAGCAAGAAACCATCCTCTACTAACCCCATTTCCATATGGAGCTCTCGTTTGGAATGAACCAAGCGAGCAACAGACTGGAGAAGCTATACACGCTTTTTCTGCCCAATACGTAGGGCTGCGGTCACACTGTCCAATATGTAGGGCTGAGAGAACTCTCCCAGAAGCTGCCCTTTCAAGGACAACTCCTTGAGAGCTATGGCTGACCCGAGGCCATTTCAGCAGGTGCAAGTGGAGGAGTGGGGAATCAAACCCAGTTCTCCCACATAAGAGTCCGCACACTTAACCACTACTCCCCAATGTTCCCTCTAAGTCTTGTGAGCAAAAATTCTACTTTGTGAGCTCCTGCAAAGATTATTGTGCTCTGGGGTCCTCCTTCCTGAGCTAAGACAAAAATGTGTGAGCTGGAGGCTAAAAATCTGTGAGCTAGCTCACGCTAACTCAGCTTAGAGGGAACACTGCTCCAACCAGGTTCCTGGCAGAGGAGAAATTCAAACTGGTGCTTCCTATGCCATGGTATGTTCTCTGTGCCACCACACCACTCCAACTTCCACAGTTCCAGCCCCAGCAACTTTACTAGCAGAATGTGCATCCCGATCCTAAATTTGGGATTAAGACTGAACCTCAGATTCATGTCTACTGGTGTAGTGGTTAATTGCGCGGACTCTTATCTGGGAGAACCAGGTTTGATTCCCCACTCCTCCACTTGCACCTGCTGGAATGGCCTTGGGGCAGTCATAGCTCTTGCAGAGCTGTCCTTGAATGGGCAGCTGCTGTGAGAGCCCTCTCAGCCCCACCAACCTCACAGGGTGTTTGTTGTGGGGGAGGAAGATAAAGGAGATTGTGAGTCTCTCTGAGACTCTGATTCAGGGTGGAGGGTGGAATATCAATCCAATGTCTTCTTCTAACAATTTATCCTGGGCTCCTGGATTCAAGGGGGAAGAACGGTGTTACCTCCTGTAGAAAAAAAT
This sequence comes from Heteronotia binoei, assembly GCF_032191835.1. NCBI lineage: Eukaryota > Metazoa > Chordata > Lepidosauria > Squamata > Gekkonidae > Heteronotia > Heteronotia binoei. The sequence continues at coordinate 19,357,676 of NC_083242.1, read as the reverse complement.
GTGATGTGAAAGAGCATTTGGCATCTAGGAGAATCAGAACTGGGCCTGCAGAGTCTATTATTGTTCCTTGCAGAAGTGAATGCTGGATTTAAACTCGCCATGGCAAGCCTGAGATGTATATTTTTAGGGGATGTCAATTCTCCTCCATAAATATAATGCATGAAAATAGCTCAATTAGGGCAGATGTGCTGGCTCATTCCCCCCTAAACTTTCTGCATGTCCTTCACGATGAACATCGTTTTGTGATGGCTTCTGGTACAAGTCCTCATCTGATGCTGCCTTCCTTCAACTGGAACAAAAGCTGGCCGTTTTAACAGATCACACTTGATTCCTCTGAAGTCCTATTGATTATGATGAAGTTTACTTCAATTTAACGTTAGCGGTGATGTTAAACTACTTGTGTTAACAACGGTAGCATTACATTCAAGCAAGGCTCTTTTTCTAGCAGGAGCTCCTCTGCATATTAGGCCATGCCCCTCTGATGTAGCCAATCCTTCTGGAGCTTACAGTAGGCCCTGTATTAAGAGCCCTCTAAGCTCTTCGAGGATTGGCTACATCAGGAAGCGCGACCTAATATGCAGAGTTGCTCCTGCTAGAAAAAGAGCCCATTTCAGAATGCTTTCAGAAGTGACATTTTCTCCCACAATACTGGCATCATGGCATTAGATGCTCATGCTATACTGGCAAATCCAGACTGTGAACATTCATGTGGACTTCCTTTCCAAAATAAAAATTGCAACTAGAGTGGATGCAGAAAGAGAAACCATTCCCATGGCCATACATTTCTTTGGTGCTAGCACAAGTAACAAGAGGATAACAGAGAACCAAATGTATGTGTGTGGAAAAAGAAGCCAGAGAGAATATGGTCTATTTTTTTTTTACCTTTGCATTATTTGGAATATCAGTATCAAACCACTGCTCAAAAGTCTACTATATTCTTTCTGATAAAAATATGGCCGCTTTACATCCAATCTGTATTGCGTTCTTCAAAACAGAATACGCTGGAGCCTATACAAAGGAAAGAAATACAATATTTGTATTGTGTTGAAATACTTATATACAATAACTCCAAGAATGATGCTGGTACAATAAAGTTGGGATCCCAAGAATTACACCCACAAGACACAGGAAAGCATCTTTTATTGGGTTAAAGTATTTACCTGTCCCTTTGTTTTGTAACATTTCTGTCCCACATTTCCTCATTGCTTAAAGCTGTTTATAATAAAACAAGGAAATTAAAAGCCAACTGGAAACCTGGCACATTAAAACACTAACACAATGAAACGACTGTGAAAGCCAAGCCAGGACAAAGCTCACCTGAGCAGTACAGACTTACATCTGCTACCTGAACCAAGTGAGAAAAGAGGCCGCCCTGCCCTGCCTGGCCCTGGATAGCCCAAGCAAGCCCGATCTTGTCAGATCTTGGAAGTTAAGCAGGGCTGACCCTGACTTGGATGGGAGACCTCCTTGGAATACCAGGACTAGGAGGCAAAGGCAGGCTGTATCAAGCCACTTCTCTAAATGTCCTCCACGCCCAAGTAGAAGTTGCCAGAAGTCACCATGACACACACACAGGAAAAAAATTACAAAAAGAAAAGAAAGTATTTGAAGGGATGCCACTTAGAGGGGAAGGGCAGGGAGCTGTTCTGTCGACAGCAGAGAAATGAGAGGACTCGCGAGAATGGGTTTAAATTAAGGGTGGGAAGGTACCAGCTGGATATTAGGAAATATTAGGAAATTGACAATTAGAGTTGCTTATTGACAATCAGAGAGCCAGTTTGGTGTCGTGGTTAAGCGTGCGGACTCTTAACTGGGAGAACCGGGTTTGATTCCCCACTCCCCCACTTGCACCTGCTGGAATGGCCTTGGGTCAGCCATAGCTATTGCAGGAGTTGTCCTTTAAAGGGCAGCTGCTGTGAGAGCCCTCTCAGCCCCATCCACCTCACATGGTGTCTGTTGTGGGGGAAGAAGATACAGAAGATTGTAAGCCACTCTGAGTCTCTAATTCAGAGAGAAGGGCAGGGTATATATCTGCAATTCTTTTTCTTCTTAACAGTGAAATCAGCTCCCAAGGGAGGTGGTGAGCTCCCCCTCCCTGGCAGTCTTGAAGCAGCGGCTGGGCAAACAGTTGTCAGGGACGCTCTAAGCTGACCCTGAATTTAGCAGGGAGTTGGACTAGATGGCCTGTAGGGCCCCTTCCAACTCTTGTGATTCTATGATTCTAAGTGGTTTGCTTTGCCAGGCTTGCTCAATCACATAGCAGCTACAGAGCAAATCACAAAGCCTCTATTTTCTCCATTGGCTGAGGCTCCTCCCTTGGGGAGGAAGGAGGGGAGGGACAGCTTGCTTCAAAGGGAGCTCTGGCTCTTTCCTTCCTTCCCTAGGGGGCCAGGATGGGGAGGAGCCTCTGCCAATAGAAGGAAGAGATGCTTGGCTCAGTAGCTCTGCTGCGCAGCTGAGAGAGCCTGGACTGCACAGGAGAGATAACAAAGAAAACACCTTTAAGACCAACAAGTGCTAATGTGTTAAGCATGTTTTACTTTAAGTTTTTAAAAAATCTTAGTTTCTCTATGTCCTTTATAAAAGTTTGTATCTCTGCAACCTGGCATAACATTTTATTACACACATGGCCTCATTTATGTCAGATCCGGCCCTCATAACAAACGAGTATGACACCCTTAGTACACCACCCTGAGTCCTTTGAGGGAAGGGGGTCTTTTTTAGTAGGAAAAGCCCAGCAGGAACTCATTTGCATATTAGGCCACACCCCCTGACATCACTATTGTTTTCTACTAAAAAAGCCCAGCTGGGACTTATTTAGATATTAGGCCATGCCCCCAGATAACAAACCAGCCAGAACTGCGTTCCTGTGTGTTCCTGCTCAAAAAAAGCCCTGCTAATAATACTAACACTAACAACAACAAACAACAAAAATAGAAAGGCATGCTCCTCTGCCTCTGGACTATAGGCCCTTTTTGTGTTAGAAGAATCAAATGGTATGCTTTTATGTGTGAGATGTCCTTTTATTGGCATGTTTTTATTGGCTTGGTTGGTTTTTATCGTCATAGCGGTCAGCTGCCTCCAGCAGGTCTGGAAAGGTGCCATACAAGCACTCTGAATAATTGAATAAATGCAAGGAATGAGTGGAAAAGCTGTTTGGCTAACATACAACGGGTGTTCCCTCTAAGCTTAGTGTGAGCTAGCTCACAGATCTTTAGCCTCCAGGTCACACATTTTTGTCTGAGCTCAGGAAGGATGACCCTAGAGCATACTAATTGATACAGCAACTCATAACTTTAATGCCAGGAGCTCACAAAGTAGAATTTTGGCTCACAAGACTCTGTAGTTTAGATGGAACATCGCATACAATGCGGACTAGATTACACTGGAGAAAAAGATTACAAGATTATGCCTGGGATAGAGAAGGTAGAGAAAGAAGTACTTTTCTCCCTTTCTCACAATACGAGAACTTGTGGGCATTCAATGAAATTGCTGAGCAGTCCGGTTAGAGCTGATAAAAAGAAGTACTTCTTCACCCAAAGGGTGATTGACATGTGGAATTCACTGCCACAGGAGGTGGCGGCAGCTACAAGCATAGACAGCTTAAGAGGGGATTGGATCAACATATGGAGCAGAGGTCCATCAGTGGCTATTAGCCACAGCTTATTGTTGGAACTCTCAGTTTGGGGCAGTGATGCTCTGTATTCTTGTTCTTGGGGGGGGGGGGGCACCATGGGAAGGCTTCTAGCCCCACTGGTGGACCTCTTGATGGCACTTGGGTGGTTTTTTGGCCACTGTGTGACACAGAGTGTTGAACTGGATGGGCCATTGGCCTGATCCAACATGGTTTCTCTTATGTTAAAAAGACAATTTAGTGCCCTTAAGAACACAACACTAGGGGGGCAAAATCTATCCCGTGACAAGTTAGCAGAGGAAGCTGCAGGACTGGAATTAACAAAACGGGCCCTGCCATCTGCTTTTAAGAAGGCTCTGCAGGCAGCCAACACTCCCCCTTGTGTTAAGAACACCACGCAAGCAGAAATCTGGCGCAGTTAGTGACGAGAAGGGAATGGACTGCTGGACTCGTTTGGTAGAGGCAAGGAAGGGGCGGGGGAAGAAGACACGAAAAAAACATAAGCACATTCCAAAGCAGGATGCTCACTCGCAGTCACATGCTCCGTATTCTAACACCACAGCTAGGCGTGTGCCTGTCCCACATTTCCTGGGATGCTTACCAGTTCTGCATCATGCTCAAGTCCGATGTCATGATGCTCTAGCTCCTCATCCCGGAATTTCTTGATTATCTGACGTAAAGAACAAAAACGGAAGACGAATACCTCAGTACCAAGCTCATTGTGAGATGTCCAAAGACACGTTTTTAGATGACACTACCAGCGTCCCCTCGAAGCTACAGAGTCTTGTGAGCAAAAAATCCACTTTGTGAGCTCCTGGCATGAAAGCGGTGAGCTGCTGCATCAATTAGTGTGCTCTGGGGGGTCCTCCTTCCTAAGACAAAAATGTGTGAGCTGGAGGCTAAAAATCTGTAAGCCAACTCACGCTAGCTCGACTTAGAGGGAACACTGGACACTACTGCTTTCCTGACTTCCTCCTTGAGGCCTCCTCCTCCTCCATTTAATCTCTATTTTGTTAGCTTTTAATGTAGATTAGCTGGAGCAGTGTTTGCCCCAAGTAATGCCCATCAGTCGAAAACAAATCTTGCTGCACAGGTTGGCAATCCCCCCTTCCCCTATTCAGCAGATCATTTTGCTTGGTCCTCAGCAGGGCTTTTTTGGTAGCAGGAACTCATTTGCGTATTAGACCACACCCCCTGATGTAGCCAATCCTCCAAGAGCTGACAGGGCTCTTCTTAAAGGGCCTACTATAAGCTCTTGGAGGATTGGCTATGTAAGGGGTGTGTGGCCTAATATGCAAAGGAGTCCCTGCAACCAAAAAAGCCCTGGCCCTCAGGGGCTCTGATCTCTCTGCCCAAGCCACCAAAGCACTGGCACAGCTACTGCATGCCCTGTCTCCCCATCCCAGGCCTGAACAGCCTCTAGCAGAGGTGAAGACAAATCCATGAGAAGAAACTGGATTTATATTCTGCCCTCCACTCAGAGTGGCTTACAATCTCCTTTATCTTCCTCCCCCACAACAAACACCCTGTGAGGTGGGCGGGGCTGGAGAGGTCTCTCACAGCAGCTGCCCTTTCAAGGACAACCTCTGTGAGAGCGATGGCTGACCCGAGGCCATTCCAGCAGCTGCAGGTAGAGGAGTGGGAAATCAAACCCAGTTCTCCCAGATCAGAGTCCACGCACTTAACCACTTCACCCAACTGACTCCACCAAACTGGCAGTACCAGTGCAGCTTGGTTAGCTCTAAGAAAAGGCTTTTTTGTAGCAGGAACTCCTTGGCATATTAGGCCACACACCCCTGATGTAGCCAGTCCTCCTGGAGCTTACAGTAGGCCCTGGAATAAGAGCCCTGTAAGCTCTTGGAGGATTGGCTACATCAGAGAGGTATGCAAAGGAGTTCCTGTTACCAAAAAAGCCCTGGCTCTATGTATGTCTGGCCAAATATCCACCTCACTCCAACTGCACCAACCCCCACTGTTTTTGCAAAAACACTAACATCTTCTCAAGTATATGGCAGATTTTCGCACCCAGTTCTTGGGCTAGAAAAGGCGGCCTACCCTTTCCCGTCCCTTCCTAATTTTAAGCAACTTTCAAGCACCGTGAAGAGGCACCTCTAATAATTCTTTGTACTTTTCCGGATCTTCTTCCATCAGCGTTCGGATCTGGTTATTGTAGTGATGAGAGATACTCTCCTCCACTGCCACCGTGCAAGCCATGGCGGCCTTTTTGCCGAGCAAGGCTGTCCCCGCGCCTGTTGTGAAGACATTCCTATCAGATGGGGTGCCCCCATCTCATTCGTCCACATGTTTGAATTTTAAAAGGAAAACGCTTTTTAAAAAATTCAAGCCTCACCTAGCACAAACCCCGCAACATTCCAGAAAGGCAACAGAACCGTGGGCCGGACTCGATACGAGACCATTAAATCGTTGAACTTTTTCAAATGTTCTTTTTCCTGATTCCACATTTGCTGTGTTTAAAAAAATATATATGCAGGGGGTAAGATTGGCTGGAGGTTGGGAAAAGGTACACAAGGGTCAGCGATACCCTCTTCCATCAGTGACAAAACCATTCTGTGGCTTTTAGCTGGACGTTTGATCCGAGTGTTCAGTTAACTGCTTTGATTCCCCTGGGAGCTCACAGGCAAGAGCATTTTTACTCTACCCTTTCTTCCGATGAGCTCAAGGCAGGGTACACAGTTTTCTTTCCCCACTTTGTCTGTAAAACATGTTGGAAAGATTCTGAAAAGCTATTCTTGCACCTGTGCCTGCTTCTTTAGAGAGCCAGTTTGGCCTAGTGATTAAGTGTGTGGATTTTTATCTGGGAGAACCAGGCTTGATTCCCCACTCCTCTGCTTGCAGCTGCTGGAATCGCCTTGGGTCAGCCATAGCTGTGGCAGAGGTTGTCCTTGAAAGGGCAGATGCTGTGAGAACCATCTCAGCCCCACCCACCTCACATGGTGTCTGTTGTGGGGGAGGAATGTAAAGGAGATTGTGAGCCACTCTGAGACTCTTCGGAGTAGAGGGTGGGATATAAATCCAATGCCGTCTTCTTCTTCTACTTGCAGCTGCTGAAATGGCTTTGGATCAGCCAGAGCTTCTCGTAGGAGTTGTCCTTGAAAGGGCACCTGCTGTAAGAGCTCTCTCAGTCCCACCCACCTCACAGGGTGTCTGTTGTCAGGGAGGGGAGGTAAAGGAGACTGTGACTGCTCTGAGACTCTGAGATTCAGAGTATAGGGCAGGATATAAATCCAATATCATCATCTTCTTCTTTACTGAAACATTCCACTATTATTTATTAACTTACACATACTCCATCCTACTGAATTGCTATTACACCTTATTGGATTTACTCTCTGTATTTTTTCTGAGTTTTGTTGTATTCCATCCCTTTCCTGATTTTTACCTGAAGAAGAAGACTGAAGATTTATACCTTGCCCTTCTCTCTGAATCAGAGACTCAGAGCGGCTTACAATCTCCTATATCTTCTCCCCCCACAACAGACACCCTGTGAGGTGGATGGGACTGAGAGGGCTCTCACAGCAGCTGCCCTTTCAAGGACAGAGTCTCAGAGCGGCTCACAATCTCCTTTACCTTCCTCCCCCACAATAGACACCCTGTGAGGTGGGTGGGGCTGAGAGGGCTCTCACAGCAGCTGCCCTTTCAAGGACAGAGTCTCAGAATGGCCTACAATATCCTTTACCTTCCTCCCCCACAACAGACACCTTGTGAGAGCGGTGGGGCTGAGAGGGCTCTCACAGCAGCTGCCCTTTCAAGGACAACCTCTGCCAGAGCTATGGCTAACCCAATGCCATTCCAGCAGGTGCACATGGAGGAGTGGGGAATCAAATCCAGTTCTCCCAGATAAGAGCGCTTTGGCTGACCCAAGGCCATTCCAGCAGCTGCAAGTGGAGGAGTGGTGAATCAAACCCGGTTCTCCCAGATAAGAGAGCTATGGCTGACCCAAGGCCATTCCAGCAGCTGCAAGTGGAGGAGTGGGGAATCAAACCCGGTTCTCCCAGATAAGAGTCCGCACACTTAACCACTACACCAAACTGGCTCTCTTAAGACCTTAGTAAACCAACTTCAACCCTTGGTTTCAAAACCTAGTTTGGTAAACACTAACTGACCATACTTAGTGGAGTGGGAAGCATTTTGACAGTTGCATTTATCTATAGTTAGTTGCAGGGCTTTTTTTGGTAGAAAAAGCCCAGCAGGAACTCATTTGCATATCAAGGCACACCCCCTGATATTACCATTGTTTCACACAGGGCTTTTAGGTAGAAAAGGCCCAGCGGGAACTCATTTGCACATTAGGTCACACTCCCTGGCACGAAGCCAGCCGGAACTTGTGTTTCTGTGCTTTCCTGCTCATGAAAAGCCCTGATTAGTTGAACTAAACCATGGTTTCACATTGTGATAAAGCAACACGGAAAGTTAGCTTCTATCAAGCTTGGATAATAGCAAAGCTGACTTTAAAAAGTGCAAAGAACATACAGGCTAGAGATACTAACCTGGATCACTGGTCCAACCGACGTCCGACCTAACACTGCCATCTGGCCTGCATATATGCGGTTTGCCCCATATTCTCCTGCATGATCCACTCGGATTATGCGGTCGATAACTGGTTTGTTGATGCTTTCAAAGGCTGTTCCAGTGCTACAAAACTTGTTAGTGGCATGCATGCATTGCAAATCCCATCCGCTTCTTGGTCCTGGCATGGAGAAAACATTCATTAGAGAAAGAGAATGAGATTTCTATCATGGTTTGTTATGACAGAAGCTGATTTTAAAAGGTGATCTGCAATAATAAACAGATGAAGATTGCTAGATTTTTATAGTCCTATTGGGTACATAAATCCCTTCAGAATTCATCCAGCTTTGTGACAGCATGAGTGACACGCAGGTCAGTATCAAGAAATTAACAGGCCCAGTAGTGGCAAAGAAGAACCTCAGACCACAGATTCCATAGTAATGATACTGAAATTGATCTGATCGATCCAGGGATGGAAGACCAGAGGAGCACTGCTATATAAGCAGAAAATAGCAGAAGTATAAAGTAGAAAAAAGTAAGAAAAACCAGATGTACTTTGTCTGTGTAATCCTGAACAGTTGCACTGACTTTCTTCTTCAGTGTGTTTAGAAAGTTGTAACTGTTTAGGATTTCACCACAAGCTTATGTTGACTTTACAGAGCATACACTTTTGTAGGTCATTACCAGTGTCACCAGATCTTAGAACTGTTAGCTGCAAGGAGGGGAAATCAGTTAGGCCAAGGCCAAAATTGCCTAGGCCAAAATTGTGCTTTTTTAAATTAGGGGGAGGGAAGCCTTTTTTAAAATCTCTAAGTGTTGCGCTTGTGTTCAGCATCAATGCTCAAATGCTGGCTGTAACATTTCAGGGAACAGGACAGCTCAGCTTTGCCAATGGGTACTCAATTTCAAGCTATGCTACTTTAAAAATAAATGCATAACCCACCTTTCCACCAGATTAGCACTCAAAAGAACTTAATTCTAATCTTTCACCATGTGTGGTTGTAATAACTGCTGCCGTTTAAGGAAACTGCAGAGTATTGAAAACAGATGGGGGCTGCAAACTTTCACCTAACCACCTTGCCTGTGCTAAAGAGAGGACATGAGGATCCAGCTATTCGAACGGTAACCAAAGCAAGCTTCTTTCTTGTTTGCTTCCATTCCTCTCCCCCACCCTTCTGGTTGTTGCAGCTACACTTCTGCGTAAGGAATTGATGGGCGCATGCTACTGAGGCCAAGCAGTTGACTGGCAACTCCAGTCGCCTTATTTTACAACAAGCAGCAAGGAAATTTTGAGAGAAATGGTGTTGAATAAAAGATTACATTATGACCAGTATTCCCTCTAAGCTGAGTTAGTGTGAGCTAGCTCACAGATTCTTAGCCTCCAGCTCACACAGAGCAGCTAATTTATGCAGTAGCTCACAAAGAAAAATTTTTGCTCACAAGACTCTGCAGCTTAGAGGGAACACTAATTACGACTACTTCAAAAAACAGGACAAATATTTATTTCACTTATTGGGAAGGAAGGTGGCATGGTACAGGCTGGTCTTGGAAGCGAAGCAAGGTCGGTACTTGGATGGGAGACCTGCACCAAGGGAGATTTTGCAGAGGAAAGCAAAGGGCAAAACAACTCCGCTTCTCACTAGCCTTGAAAACCCCTTGCTGGGGTCACCATAAGCTGCGACTTGCTAGCACTTTACATACACATTTCATTTACTCCCTGTCTTTCTCCCTGGAAGCAGCTCACATTGTTCTTTTCTTTAGAGCTGCCGGGTCCTCTCTGATCCCCAGCAGAAGATGGGTGGGTAGGGCTGCCAGATCGTTTCCATCCCTCTCCTCAACCCTCCCAGCTGTTGCAGCTCCACTTTTGCCTAAGGTGTTGATGGGCACCTGCTGCTGAGGCCAAACTGTTGACTGGCAGCTCTAGCCCTCCCTAGTCCCCTTGTTCCATGACAAACAGCAAGGAAAACTTGAGAGAAACTGCTGGAGATCTGGGGCTGGAGCCTGGGGAGGACAGGGACCTCAGCGAAGCACAGTGCCATAGAGCTTGTCTGCAAAAGCAGTTATTTTTCTCCAGGGGAACTGATCTCTGTAGTCTGGACTGGAGATGAGCTGTAATTCCAGGGCAGGGGTGGCCAAGCTGTGGCTTGGGAGCCACATGTGGCTCTTTCATACATATTGTGTGGCTCTTGAAGCCCCCACCGCCCCATCAGCTGGCTTGCAGAAGGCATCTGTCTCTTTAAATCACTTCTTAAAGCCAAACCAGCTGATAGCTCGGAAAATGCATTTGAAGTTGCTTTCTTTCCCCCTCCCCATCCATCTTTCTTTCTTCCTGTCTTGTGGCTCACAAACATCTGACATTTATTCCATGTGGCTCTTAAATTAAGGAAGTCTGGCCACCCCTGCTATATAATATATCCCACCTTGACTCAGGTTCTAAGTCTTCCTCCAATTTAAGGAGTCCTCCTCCAATTTCAACTGGAGGAAGAGTCACTTAAAGAGAGGAAGGATAAAAGACTGCTGGATTCAAGCCAATGACTTAAAACTTGCAGAAATGGAGAATTCTGCATGAAAATGGACCCCGGACTGAAATGTTACCCACTATCATACTGCTGGGTTCTTGCTGCAAGATTCTTTGAAGTAACTTTTAAATTTCTATTTTAGGTCTTTGTACTCTGCTTTCCTTCTCTGTGGAACTCCGTGGATAGCGTCACCCTCTCCTCCCCATTTCATTCTCCCAATCACTATCCTGCAGTGTAGGTTAGCTTGAGATAAAGTGACTGGCCCAAGGTCGCCCAGCAAGCTTAGAGGATTTTCTTTCCTTCCTTCCTTCCTTGTGGCTCTCAAGAGTTTGACATTTATTCCATGTGGCTCTTATGTTAAGCAAGTTCAGCCGCCCCTGTTCCAGGGGATCCCCAGGTCCCACTTGGAGGCTGGCATCCCCCCTCTCCTCCCTGTTATCTCTGTGGTGAGGCGGAGGGTGCATGACTGGCCCCAGGTAATCTATGTAAAGGTGGGGATTCGGCTCTGGTGGAGCATTCACACTACACTAAATAATATATTTTACATTTGTATTTTTGCTATTCTTACACAGTAAAAATCCGGGTTCAAAACGCATTATTGAGTGTAGTGTGAATGCAACATAGGTCTCCCAGAAGCCAGTCCAACCTCCTAACCACCCCACCCCACCCTGGCTCTCCTACTAGAGAGGCCAGCCTCCCTCCTCGCTTCTCCCGTCCTTCCCTGCAGGGGGCGCCTGCACGGCCCTCAGAGTGGCAAAGAGGACCTGAAGGGCAAAGAAACAGAAGCAACATCCGGGGGGAGAAGGCCCGAGGCCCCTTCCCTGCCCGTACCTTCCCTACAGCGGAGGCCACGGCAACCGGCGCGCAGCCCTCTCCCGGCCAGAGCCGCAGCGACCTCCGCCATCCCTGTTGTACCCTTGCCGGGCGCGCCTCGGCTCCGGCAACATGGCGCGCATTTATGGCGTCACAGTCAGCGCCCCACATGGAGAAGCTACACACGCATCCCCTACAGTTTAAATGACCACTTCCGGCTCTCATTGGACGTTGGGAAAGGAGAGGTTCCCTGTGCAAGCAGCAGTCGTTTCCGACTCGGGGGTGACGTTGCTTTCACAACGTTTTCACGGCAGACTTTTTACGGGGTGGTTTGCCATTGCCTTCCCCAGTCATCTACACCAGGGGTGGCCAACGGTAGCTCTCCAGATGTTTTTTGCCTACAACCCCCATCAGCCCCAGCCATTGGCCATGCTGGCTGGGGCTGATGGGAGTTGTAGGCAAAAAACATCTGGAGAGCTACCGTTGGCCACCCTGATCTACACTTCCCCCCAGCAAGCTGGGTACTCATTTTACTGACCTTGGAAGGATGGAAGCTGAGTCAACCTCGAGCCGGCTACCTGAAAACCCAGCTTCCGCTGGGATCGAGCTCAGGTCGTGAGCAGAATTTAGGATTGCAGCTTTAACACTCTGCGCCACGGGGCTCGACCCGCAGAGCAAGGGAAAGAAAAGAGGAAACGGGTTTCACAAGCCATACCGCGGGCATTCCCACGAGAAGCGCCTCAGCTTCCCAGGCCTCCAAAAGAAGCTCCAGAGAAGCTATGGGTGGTTGATTATGTGTATGAGACCTGGATTCGAGGTCCCATTCTGCCAAAGAGACTCTCTGAGGCTAGTCACTCTCTCTCAGGCTAGCCTACAGCCCAGGGTTGTTACTGTGAAGAGAACAATGCGGGAAGCCCATCTGGCTCTCCACTGGGGAGAAAAACGGGGACTGGTGCTTTCGATTACTAACCGGACGTTCATGTCAAGCTTGCCTGCGATACTTTCTCTACCTCTTATGTGTTCTGCCGGCCGCCTCCAGGCGGTGTTTTCTCCCTAAGGAGTTCCTCCCCACCTCCTTATTTCCATTGGCTGGTTAAGACACGCCCTCTGGAGGATTCCCACTCACATTGGGGGAGCGCGCGTCCGTTTCCTCCGGCGGTTGCCATGGTGACCAGGATGCCCTGGGCCTTGCCCGGCGGCGAGAAGGAAAGAAGAGATCATGGCGGCCGGAGGGGGCGGCGGCGGTTCGGTGTCGGCCAGGGCTCTCGCCCGCTCGGTGGCCCACAGGCTGTAAGGGAGGGAGCGGGCAGAGGAGGGATGGTGACTTAGTGGGTAGAGCATCTGCTTGGTAAGCAGAAGGTCTCAGGTTCAATCCCCGGCATCTCCAATTCAAAAGGGTCCGGGCCAAATAGGCGTGAAAGACTTCAGCTTTGAGACCCTGCAGAACCGCTGTCAGGCAGGGGAGGGGGACGGTGGCTCAGTGGTAGAGCATCTGCTTGGTAAGCAGAAGGTCCCAGGTTCAATCCCCAACACCTCCAACTAAAAAGGGTCCAGGCAACCAGGCTGTGAAAAACCTCAGCTTGAGACCCTGGAGAGCTGCTGCCAGTCTGAGTAGACAATGCTGACTTTGATGGACCCAGGGTCTGATTCAGTAGAAGGAAGCTTTCAGATAGGAGGAGGTGGGCTGGCAGCTAGCTAGTTGAGGCGTGGAGGGAGGCGGGTGGTTGTTGGGAAGCACTGCTGTTCTACCCGGCAGCCCATCAATATTTGATGCAAAACTAATAATAGCACGAAGTGGGCATAAATAGTTAATGCATTAATAAGAATGCAAATTAAGTGTGCAAGTCAGTGACTTCTGAATGTCACCTGAAGATCTGGCCGGGCTTCTAGACACTCCTGAGGCTGATTCCCAGGAAACAAAGTTTGAGTCCGGGGGCGCCTGTAAGACCAACAAAGTTTTATCCAAGGGGTGAGCTTTTGTGTGCACACACGCTTCCTCAGACACATGCACACGGAAGCTGTATACCAGGGGTGGTTAATGTAAGAGCCACAGAGAATATGCTTCAGATGTTTGAGAACCGCAAGATATGAGCATCAGATGTTTGAGAAAGAGAGGAAGGCAGTTAGGAAGGAAGAGGAGAGGTAGAAAGAAAGCAACTTTAAATGCATTCACCAAGCCAGCCAATGGGGCAGTGGGGGCTTCGAGAGCCACACAATGTGTGTGAAAGAGCCACATGTGGCTTCCAAGCCGCAGTTTGTTCACCCCTGCTATATACCCAGAATTAAACTTCGTTGGTCTTACAGGTGCTACTGGATTCAAAATTTGTTCTACTGCTTCAGACCAACACAGCTGCCCACTTGGATCTATCTTATTCCCACGAAAGTGGGTGGCCAAACATGCTTAATGTAAGAGCCACACAGAATAAGCATCAGATGTTTGAGAGCCACAACTTGTGGCCCACAAGACCTGAACATCAGATGTTTAAGAGCCGCAAGATGGGATGGGAGGGAGGCAATAAAATGGTGGGGAGAGGATAGAGGGAGAGATTGAAAGAAAGCAACTTTAAATGTATTCTCTGAGCCATCAGAGAAGTGATTTAAAGAAACACCTTCTCTAAATTGACGTGTGGGCACTTTGAGAGCCACACAATATGTGTGAGAGCCACATGTGGTTCCTGAACCACAGTTTGGCCACCCCCGCTCTAGAACTGAGGAGAGTGATCCCAATCAGATTTTCTCAAAATCCTACTCAAGGCTATTCAGTGGATCTTATTCCCACAAAACCCTTCTTGGCATTGCACTGTAAATCTGCAGAGCATTCTGTGTAAAAGGTGGACAAAAGGTCTGAAGAGTAGGGCTTCAAAATACTATTTTTACCCCTCCCCTTCCCCTGTTAAAAACTTCCAGCCCGATTAAGAGCTGTGGAACCCTTGTATTAAGGAAATATCATTCATTGTTTGTTGTCGCTGACCGTAGCAATAAATACTGCTGCTACTTGGAAACTTGTATGCTGTTTTGTGTCATTTTGGGTGATCCAACATGGCTGCCTAGAAACTCCACTTGTATACAAGAGTTTAATTAGGAATGTTCAAACAGCACCACAAAATCTTTTTTTCCTCCTCATGTACAGTTTGCAACACTGCAGGTTATAACTTTTTTAAAAAGTGACTTTAACCCTCAGTACTGACAGAAACTATGCTGTTTGTTGACCCTGTATGGATTTCTCAATCCAATACTTGCTTTTTGCATTGCAGTTGGATAAGAAACCTGGTGCAGCAGAATATGACTATTGTTTTTATATTTTTAAATCTGCCTGAAGTCTCAGTTTTCAAAGTGCGCTGAAAAGAAAGTAAATCAATTTAAATTTGTAGTTTTGTCTTTTTGTGGCAGCACTGCACATTCAGTAATTGCTAGGAATGGAAGATGATATGACCTTTTAAAATTATTATTAACCAGATACATGTCTTTTTTCTTTTTCAGAAAATATTACATTGATGTGCAAAGAAAAGAACATTCCTTTGATTCATCTGGATTAATCAGAGATGAAATAGAGAGCTCCAGTTGTCATACAGTAAGCACTGCAGGATTTGGTCTGGGTTTCCAAATCACATCTTAGTGAAACACTGCCTTTTACACGGTGGTTTTCCTAGAATGGCCAAGTGTACATCTACAGTAAGATATTACCAATCAAGCAAGAAAAGCAGTCCAGTTCCTAAAAATCAAAATTGAGTTAAAGTTGTTCAGACCTGGTTTTAAAGGAAACACTGATCTACCTGAGAGCCATTTTGGTGTAGTGGTTAAGAACACAGACTCTAATCTGGAGAATCAGGTTTGATCCCCCACTCCTCTACATGCAGCCAGCTGGGGAACCTTGGGTCAGGCACAGCTCTCTCAGCCCCACCTACTGCACATGGTGCCTGTTGTGGGGAAAGGAAGGAAAGGAGATTGTAAGCCACTCTGAGTGAAGGGTGGGGTATAAATCCAATCTTCTTCTCTTCCCTCTAACAATCACTGTTGCCATTGGAGCGAAAGAAAGTCATTGAATTCATGACCCTTGGCAATGGGCAGAAAGTGCAGGAGCTTGGCCTGATTTTTGCAGCTTGCCAGTGGCTGTTAATTGCCTGGGGTGGGGCCATGTCAGAATGTTTTGTCTTCTTTCAGCATCCTGCATGTCTGATTGAGTGGCAGCATGGCCGACCACTGGAACATGATTTTGCAGAGATTAAACTGGAGGCATTCCTGCGCACATACTTGGGCAGCACTGATGAATGTTTCCAAAGAGTGCAAAACAGCCCAGAAAAGCGAAAGGATTTGGAAAAGTTCATTAAAAAGATGGCAAGGGTAAGGCTTAATGTATTTGTTTACATATTTGTGTTCCACTTTTCTCCTCACATCAGCTTGCAATGCTGTTCTCCTTTCATTGGTTTTATCCTCACTACAGCTCTCTGAGGTGAGCTGGGCAAAGAGAAGGTGACTTGTGCTTGGGAGGGGGGGGGGCACAGTGGAAGGGCTTCTAGCCCCACTGGTGGACCACTTGAGGGCACTTGGGTTTTTAGCCACTGTGTGACACAGAGTGTTGGACTGGATGGGCCACTGGCCTGATCCAACATGGCTTCTCTTATGTTCTTATGACTGGACCAGGCCTCCTAATGAATGTCCACAAGCAGAAAATAGAGAGTTGAACTTGAGTCTCCCAAATCTTTCCTTTGAAAGGGGCCCCACAACCTTTTTAAGCCTGTGGGGGAAAAAATTTAATGTAGAGAAAACGTAGTGGGTACCACTGCAAAACACCCATGCTGAGAGACAGAACAGCTATTAAAATGGCTGCCTGCATTCTTCACCCTTTAATATTGCAAATTAAAGGATGGAGGATGTTTCTTCAAGGTGGAAAGTGGGGGGGAAAGGTGCCTTTGTTCTTTTCCCCTTTCAGCATGGAGAATGGCAGCATAGTCTTCTTTTTGCCATTTCATCTGGGGAAGGTATGGAAAGCAGGGTTCCCCCGCACAGGCGTGGAATTCTAGCAGGAGCTCCTTTGCATATTAGGCCACACATCCCTAATGCAGCCAATCCTCTAAAAGCTTACAAAAAAGAGCCTTGTAAGCTCTTGGAAGATTGGCTACATCAGGGGTGTGTGGCCTAATATGCAAAGGAGCTCCTGCTAGAATTCCATCCCTGCCCCCACCCTCCCCACCAAAGCATCATCTAGTAAACTAATTGAATGAATTACTGTTTCATGCAATCAAACTAGTATATCGGTCACTTGAATTTAGAGGATCCGGGCAAAGCTTGGCATGCAGTGAAAATAACTGTGCGGCTGCTTTACATAGAATCATAGAGTTGGAAGGGACCCCCAGGGTCATCTAGTCCAACCCCCTGCACAATGCAGGAAATTCACAAACGCCTCCCCCTAAATTCATAGGATCTGCATTGCTGTCAGGTGGCCATCTAGTCTTTGTTTAAAGACTTCCCCTCCAGGGAAGCAGAGCCCACCACCTCCCGAGGAAGCCTGTTCCACTGAGCTTCTTCCTAACGTTGAGCGGGAAATTCTTTTGATGTAATTTCAACCCGTTGGTTCTGGTCCTACCTGCAAACCCAACTCTTGGCTCAGTCTCCATTGACTCGCGTGCTGATTGCTTTCACCAGCGCTGTAGCTCGGGTGGTGAACCCAGGAGCAGTTGCAGGACTTTTTCTTGTGGCAGGAACTTCTTTGACATATTAGGCCACACGCCTCTGATGTAGCCAACCTCCAAGAGCTCACAGGCAGGGGTCATTTTGTAGAAAAATAGGTGGTGGAGCTCACCCAGGGATTGTGATGCAGCTGTGCCTACTATTCAATGGAGAAGTTAGGTGGAGGGGAAGAGGGGGAACCCTCAGAAAGGTTCAGGAGCTGTGCTCCTGTGAGCTCCTGCTGAATTCAAGGCCTGCTTCCAGGGCTCTTCGTACAGAGCCTACTAAAAGCTCCAGGAGGACTGGCTACATCAGGGGCGTGTGGTCTAATATGCAAAGGAACTCCTGCTAGAATTCCATCCCTGGGCTACACACCCCCTGCCAATGTAGCCAATCCTCCAAGAGCTTACAGGACTCTTCTTACAGGGCCTACTGTAAGCTCCAGGAGGATTGGCTACATCAGGGGCGTGTGGCCTAAAAAGCAAAAGAGTTCCTGCTACGAAAAATGCCCTGAGCAGTTGCAACTCGTATGTGCCGCCCAGGATAGGCATATTTTGGAGCAGCTGCATGACAGTTTTCCAACTTGCACAGCTCTGTGCTAATCCACCCAAGCCCTGTTCCGTCTAGTACAAGATGAATTCCCCCCACCCCCCTGTTGCTGTTTTCATTGCTAATACCTTCCTATACCCCAGGCTGATGAATGGGTGGGCTTACATTGTATTCGGGGGGACAAAGTTTGAGTCCAGCGGCACCTTGAAGACCAACAAAGTTTAATTCTGGGTGTCAGCTTCTGTGTGCACGCACTCTTCTTGAGGAGGGGACGACAGGAACGTCTCTCTGCTCTCCCCCTCTAAATGACAACCCTTCAGATATTTAAAGAGAGCCATCATGTCCCCCCCTCAACCTCCCCTTCTTCAAAACCAAGCTGCTTAGTCATTTCACATTAAGAAGACAATACGCTTAAAGGTGCCACTGGACTCCCAACTTTGTTCTGTTGCTTCAGACTAACACAGCTACCCACCCGAAACTGTATTTGAGAGCCAGTTTGGTGTAGTGGTTAAGTGCGCGGACTCTTATCTGGGAGAACCGTGTTTGATTCCCCACTCCTCCACTTGCAGCTGCTGGAGTGACCTTGGGTCAGTCACAGCATTCGCAGAGTTGTCCTTGAAAGGGCAGCTGCTGTAAGAGCTCTCTCAACCCCATCTATCTCATAGAGTGTCTGTTGTGGGGGAGGAAGGTAAAGGAGATTGTGAGCTACTCTGAGACTCTGAGATTCAGAGTGTAGGGCGGGATATAAATCCAATATAATATTATTATTATTATTTGGTAGTGATGGATAATCACCTAGAGTTTACGGGTCTTTATTTGCAGGATTATGTACCTGACCAAACAAATGAGGGCAGAACAAAGAAGACTCAAAGGTAATGTAGTTTGCTGAGCCCATATGGTTCAGACTAGTATTCACTAGAATACTAAGCAGCAGCAGCAAATAATTTCGTATCTGAAGACAAAGGATCTGAGCTTATTAAAGAGAGCAGGCGGTGCTGGCTGCCAAGTTCCGAAATGACATAATTTGTTGCTCCCCTAGTGGAGCTGCTGGAAGTCAGATGGAGGTTCCCCCAGTTGCAGCCGCTGCTTAACCACAACCGAGATATCCTGCAGATGCTGCTATATTACCGTGTGTACCACCCGTCCTCCAGGGAATGGAGGGCAGGACACGTTATTGCTCTGGGGTTTTTTTTCTCTCTCATCAAATCTCAGAGTTAAGTGATGCTGAGGAATGGGCCAGAGTCATGACCAAACTTGCCATCTGAACAGGGATTCCTGATCCAAGCCTGGCCCTAAGGTTGTACCAGAAGACCTGTCACTGCTGGTTGCGCATGACTTGCGTGCTTATGTTAGCTCATTGGTTTGTAGAATCACAGAATCCCTGAGTTGGAAGGGGCCATCCAGGCCATCTAGTCCAACCCCCTGCACAATGCAGGATCAACCTAGAGCAGGGGTGGCCAAGCTTGCTTAATGTAAGAGCCACATAGAATAAACATCAGATGTTTGAGAGCCGCAAAACATGCATATCAGATGTTTGAGAGCTGTAAAGAAGGCAAATAGATGGGGGAGGAGGGAGGAAGAGAGAGGTGGAAAGAAAGTAACTTTAAATGCGTTCTCCAGGCCACTGGCTGGCTTGGCTTGGAGAAGTGATTTAAAGGGAGAAATGCCTTCTCCAAGCCAGCTGATGGAGCACTACGGGCTTCAAGAGCCACACAATATGTGTGAAAGAGCCATATATGGCTCCTGAGCCACAGTTTGGCCACCCCTGGCCTAGAGCATCTCTCACAAGGGTTTGTCCAGCTGCTGCTTGAAGACTGCCCATGAGACGGAGCTCCCCACCTCCCCAGGTAGCTGATTCCACTGATGAACAACTCTTACTGTAAAAAAGTTTTTCCTAATATCCAGCTGGAACCTTCCCACCCTTCATTTAAACCCATTCTTGCGAGTCCTCTCATCCTCTGCTGCCAACAGGAACAGCTCCCTGCCCTCCTCTTCTAAGTAACAATCCTTCAAGAGAGCAATCATGTTCCCTCTAAGCTGCAGTCTTGTGAGCAAAAATTCTACTTTGTGGACCATTGGCATTAAATTTGTGAGCTGCTGCATGAATTATTATGCTCTGGGGTCATCCTTCCTGAGCTAAGACAAAAATGTGTGAGCTGGAGGCTAAAATTTGGTGAGTTGGCTCACGCTAGCTCAGCTTAGCGGGAACACTGCTCACGTCCCCCCCTTGGCCTCCTCTTCTTCAAATCCAAGCTGCTTAGTCTTTTCACATTAGGAAGCCAACTTTTCCTGAAATGGATGGAGGCTGGGATGGGACATTTTGTGCTCTTGCACAAGATTTGGTCATCGGCTGTTTAGACCCGATGGAGGGCTACATTTGTGCAACAAGTCACAGTAGGTGTCATTTCCATGACAACAGGCATCATTCCATGATGCGTAACTATGCCCCTCCCCACCCAATGCTAGGAGAGCAGCAGATAGGGTGGATGAGGGAGCATGCAGAGTCTAGGACTCAGCATGATGTGCCGTACACCCTTTCATTGGCCCTGCGTAGCTGGGAGCAGGCATCTGCTGTGGTTGAACTAAGATACTTTATAGAGCCTTAAGCCAATTCAGTACTAACCTTTATCAATAGTAGTCTGTTTTGGCTGTTTTGAGAGCCAGTTTGGTGTAGCGGTTAAGTGCGCAGACTCTTATCTGGGAGAGCCAGGTTTGATTCTCCACTCTTACACATGCAGCTGCTGGAATGGACTTGGGTCAGCCATAGCTCTCACAGAGTTATCCTTGAAAGGGTAGCTTCTATGAGAGCTTTCTCAGCCCCACCCACCTCACAGGGTGTCTGTTGTGGGGGAGGAAGATAAAGGAAACCATAAGCCACTCTGAGAGTCTGGTTCAGAGAGAAAGGTGGGGTATACATCTGCATTCTTCGTTGTCGTCTTCTGAGAGATACACATTTTTAAAAGCATGAAACAAGACTTTATTTTGCAATTTACGCTCAAGGAAATTGCTGAGCAGTCGGGTTAGAACGGATAAAAGGAAGTACTTCCCTCTAACCTTTGTCAATAGTAGTCTGTTTTGGCTGTTTTGAGAGCCAGTTTGGTGTAGTGGTTAAGTGTGCGGACTCTTATCTGGGAGAACCAGGTTTGATTCCCCACTCCTCCACTTGCACCCCACTCCTCCACTTGCACCCAAGGCTGGAATGGCCTTGGGTCAGCCATAGCTCTGGCAGAGGTTGTCCTTGAAAGGGCAGCTGCTGTGAGAGCCCTCTCCAGCCCCACCCACCTCACAGGGTGTCTGTTGTTGGGGAGGAAGGTAAAGGAGATTGTGAGCCGCTCTGAGACTCCTCGGAGTGGAGGGCGGGATATAAATCCAATATCATCTTCTTCTTCTTCACCCAAAGGGTGATTAACACATGGAATTCGCTGCCACAGGAGGTGGCAGCTATAAACGTAGACAGCTTCAAGAGAGGATTGGATAAACATATGGAGGTATTAGCCACAGGGTATAAATGGAACTCTCTGTCTGGGGCAGTGATGCTCTGTATTTTTGGAGCATAGTGGGAGGACTTCTGAAGTTCTGGCCCCTCTGATGGACCTTGTGATGGCACCTGGGTTTTTTGGTGGGGGGGCACTGTGTGACAGAGTGTTGAACTGGATGGTCCATTGGCCTGATCCAACATGGTTTCTCTTATGTTCACTTAAGCTGTGCAATATGGCATGTAGTTGCTGTGGTCTTGTTGTTTTGGTGTGATAGTAGTTACACGGTGGAGTGGGGTCTTGTACAAACTGATGTGCCAAATCCCCCACCCCTTCCTTTGGTATCTTGCTTGTGCTGTAATGAACTGATGTTTAGCTTGAAATTAAACACAGATTCCACTTTTCCATTAGGCAAAGTTATTGGCTGCGCGCCCCCTCCAGTCTACACAGAACTGCTACTCCAAGTATGTCGGCAGAAGAAGTGCGGAGACTCGTTTCTTCGGCTTCCAAGTTCGTCGTGGCTGCCGTACGTATTAACCTCAAAAGACAGCTGAACGTTTCCTTTAAAAAACTATTGCTGCTTCTTAAAATGTATTTACTTCACTTAAGCCCCACTTTTCCCCCAGCGGAGGTTGAAAGTGGCATATGACATTCTGTCCTCCATTGTATCCTCACAACAACCCTGTTAGGTAAGTCAGAGTGTACAATTGGCTGAAGGCTGCACAGCAACTTTCCATGGCAGAGTAGGGATTTGAACCTAGATCAGGGGTAGCCAAATGTGCTTAACGTAAGAGCCACAAGACATGAATGTCAGATGTTTGAGGGAAGGAAAGGAGGGGGAGAGAGAGAGAGATGGAT
Organism: Heteronotia binoei; assembly: GCF_032191835.1. Classification (NCBI taxonomy): domain Eukaryota; kingdom Metazoa; phylum Chordata; class Lepidosauria; order Squamata; family Gekkonidae; genus Heteronotia; species Heteronotia binoei. The sequence continues at coordinate 19,335,633 of NC_083242.1, read as the reverse complement.
GGGTGACTTTTTTGTAGCAGGAACTCCTTTGCATATTAGGCCACACCCCTGATGTAGCCAATCCTCCAAGAGTTTACAGGGCTCTTATTCCAGGACCTACTGTAATCTCTTGGAGGATTGGCTACATTAGGGGTGTGTGGCCTAATATGCAATGCTACAAAAAAAGCGATGGATGGATGGATGGATGGATGGATGGGGGAGAGATGTAATGAAAGCAACTTTATCTTTAAATGCATTCTCCAAGTTGCTAGCTGGCTTGACTTGGCGAAGTGATTTAAAGAGACAGAAGCCTTCTCCAAGCTCACCTATGGGGTGCGGGGGTGCTTTGAGAGCCACACAATATGTGTGAAAGAGCCACATGCGGCTCCCGAGCCACAGTTTGGCCACTCCTGACCTAGATCCTAGTCAGACATTCCAACCACAATGTGATGCTTTTTTTGCCGCTGAACTTTGCATTCCAGCCGCAAGTCCCACCACAGCCCCTATAAGCACTGGTGTTAAAAGGAGGTTTGGAGAAATATCAGTCAAGCAGCTGAGCACCTGTTGCTAGCGAACTGTAATGGCAAAGGGTTCTCATCTCAATAACTTAATGAGCTATTATTCTCTTCCAGGGGAAGGGAGGGACAGTGGCTCAGTGGTAGAGCATCTGCTTGGCAAGCAGGAGGTCCCAGGTTCAATCCCCGGCATCTCCAACTAAAAAGGGTCCAGGCAAGTAGGCGTGAAAAACCTCAGCTTGAGACCCAGGAGAGCTGCTGCCAGTCTGAGTGGACAACACTGACTTTGATGGACCAGGAGTCTGATTCAGTAGAAGGCAGCTTCATGTGTTCATGTGTTCCAGACTTCTGAAGTCTCTCCAAAAGGAACAACTCAAGAAGCTGTTTCGACTCCAAAGAGAGGAGCGACTAAAATCATCCCAAGCTCGGATCGTGCCTGGAAACAGTCTCTTCCTTCTCCTTGGTTGCCCAAAGATGAAACAGAGAGGTATGGAAGCTCAGTCCCATAATAGATGCTTGCTGTTTTTAAAAAGACTTCCGCTCAAATGGCATGCAGCGGATTCATCCGTGCCACAGCTCCCGTGACCCTGCCTGCCTTCCAGAGAGCCTGTCTTTTTGAGCTTTCCAAAAACGTCACTGCCACTCCCACTCCTGTGATAACCCTTTTTAAAATACGAACTGCAACAATGAAATGCTTCTCTGAAGTGCTTCTACGGAGCATCATTCCTCCCCGCTCACTCATCTCCAAAACCAGGATTTTGTGGGGAGGCTTCAGGCTGATGAAGTGACTGGAGCCCACAGGGCTGGTCCATGTGGCTGTTGCTGAGGGACCCGGCATTGTTTGGAAAGGGCTTCAGTCTGGGCTGGAGTATTGTGTTCAGTTTTGGGCACCACATTTTAATAAAGATATAGACAAGCTGGAATGGGTCCAGAGGAGGGTAACGAAGATGGTGAGGGGTCTGGAGACCAAGTCCTATGAGGAAAGGCTGAAGGAGCTGGGCATGTTTAGCCTGGAGAGGAGGCGGCTGAGAGGTGACAGGATCCCCATCTTCAAGTACTTGAATGGCTCCCCTATAGAGGATGGTGTGGAATTGTTTTCTGTGGCCCCGGAAGGTAGGACCAGAACCAGTGGGTTGAAATTAAATCAAAAGAGTTTCCGGCTCAACATTAGGAAGAACTTCTTGACTGTTAAAGCGGTTCCTCAGTGGAACAGGCTTCCTCGGGAGGTGGTGGGCTCTCCTTCCTTGGAGGTTTTTAAACAGACAGCTAGATGGCCATCTGACAGCAATGAGGATCCTGTGAATTTAGGGGGAGTTGTTCGTGAGTTTCCTGCATTGTGCAGGTTGTTGGACTAGATGACCCTGGAGGTCCCTTCCAACTCTATGATTCTATGGGCTGTATCCACCAGTGGTCCTCTGGTGATGCTGAAGCAGGCCACTAAAACTCTGGAACAATCGCAGACAAAGGTTACTGCTGCACACCAAGGCAAGCCACTACCCATTAAAGAGTCTAAGTGCCAGATTAGGCCCAGTTGGGGAATTCCATTGTTGGAATTTCAGACCTGTCACTGGGTCCCTGTGCCCTTCCAGTGAGGTTACCAATAAAACTGATTCAATTGTGCTACAATAGAAAACAACTGTGCATGGGTAAATTTAAATCACTGTGGGACATTAGGTAAATTTGTATCTGACTATCCAGGAAAAAAATATCAATATCAATATTCTATAAAGGTTTTTACCCACAGGGCTATGAGAGTAATATGACAGCTCGTTTAGAAAATTAATAAGCACCATCAATGCATACTAGGCAAAAGCATTCAGCTCAATGAGGTTTTGATCTAGTAGTAAATAAGTACATATGGGGCTCTCAAAACATCAATCAGCAAGCCTCATTTATTCTTGGGACTAATAATAAATGAGGATTTCATTTTGCTGTTCGTCTTACTCATTATTATGTTTAACAGCATACAGGTGCGTCATGAAGAATTCAAAACTGAACTTAATCAGACGGCGTCAGAAAAGAATGGTGGAAGAAGTAAGTTGTATATTCTAAATATAATCCTTGATCTTTAAGATAACAGCAACACACCTTTTCAAGAAATTTTAAGACACTATTTGTTATAATGCTTCTGCTTTCTAGCGATGATTTGCAGTTATGTACTTTGGTCTTTTGGCTTTTTTTTTTAAATGGAACCTTTGAATGCTACATTTACAATAAATCCCAATGTCAGGCTCTGTTCATTTATGATATTAATAAAATAATAGGAGGGAGGGGGGAAGAGTAGAGAACAACTTCCCAGGAGTTCCCAGGAATCTTCCCAGGAATATCAAAGGTTGCTTTTGCATGTGAGATTTTTCCCAACGCTCCCCCCCCCCCGCCCTATCTCTTCAGTTGGTGGTTAAGTTTCCCGGAGGCAATGTCCTTGGTGCCTCCAGAGAGGAGGTGAGAATCTGGCACATACTGTCTACTTCAAAGAGACCTTGGCAACTGAAGAGATAAGGGGGGGGAGCGTTGGGAAAAATCTCACATGGAAAAGCGACCTTTGATATTCCTGGGAAGTTGTTCTCTACTCTTCCCCCCTCCCTCCTTGCTACCCCGGCTTCTATGTTAGTAGGCATTTCTATGCATTACTGAATATGGTTAGTAACAGTTTTATTAATATCATAAATGAACAGAGCCTGACACCCAAGGCTAACAGGATTTTAAAATGCTTTGCATTTTATATCTTTCCAGAACCAAAGGCCACTAAGAAAAGAAAGAATGTGAAATACAGAGAGAGACCAACTGAAATTTCCTCAAGTGTTTCCCGTAACTCTTCTAAATCTAATGAGCTGCTCTCTACAATGTTTCCGAAATCAAATAATTTCTATTCAGTGAATGTAAGTTTCCCAAGTCCATATTCACCAGCAGGGCAAAACAAAGTGTTTAGGAAAGGTATTCTTAAGAACAGAAGATCTCTCTTCAGCACTTCTTCAGATATATCTGAATGCCAAAACATACAGCCAGACTCTCAATGGAAGGGCTCTCTACACCCCCCTGCTGGGCAATCCCACAAACTGCTTGAAATCAAAAGGAAAAAATCATCTTGCACTAGTCCCATGGGGATGACGTCAAGGTGGAAGATTTCTAGATCTAGACAGCCAGTTTTGACCTCCAGGAATACTCCAGAGGTAATGAGAAATAACATGGAAGTACATTCTGTGACCCAGACGGCTGAAGTGATGCATGCCCAAAATTCACAGGTCAGCAAGAAGCCTGGGAAGAGATACAATCCCAAGGAGGTTTCTGGGTATGCTGTATGCAGTGGGCCAGGTAAGGAACTGCATGGCCAAGGTAACTGGGAAAGCGAGTTTTCAGGGAAGCCTCAAAGGCGCTGGCCTGAAGAAACCAAAGAAGGCTTCAGTTCTGCTTCGGAAAAGAACTCTGAGCGCCATCAGGTCCATTTCCAAATGCTTCAGCAAAGTCACCATCCGAAAAACATTGAGCAGAAACACAACTCTGAGAACTGTATCCTGGATGACTTAAGGCAGCCTGAAAACCCAACTCTGCCCATGGCTTCTGTAGATGAATCCGGTGAGATTCTGGCCGGTCTTCAAGATGATCAGGACAAAGACAATATTCTTATGGTGACATGTGATCCATCTCGGGGGTATCAGGTATGCCAGGGAGAAGATCAAGGTGCAACGGCCGGTTCGGCTGTGAGTGAGGCTATGAAGATAGACAGCGCTGTGGGAAATCGGGACATCAAAGGCCATTCAGGAGATCTTTTAAATCAGATACTGTCTTTGAATGAAGCCGATGCCAGGGCTGTCGATGACCCTATGCAGATAAATGACCTTATTTTCGGAGAACCATGGGATGAGCAGGTGGTGTATATCCCACCATCGCTTTCCAGTGTTGGTGAAACCTCTGAAGAGGGAGACAGTTCTTCAGCATCTTCTGATAGGAGCACCCCTGTTCCAAGAAGGCTGGGAGATGAAGAATCCGAGGAGGAATTCACTATTTCTTCTGCCTCTAGCTGCTTGAGTGCCAAATCATTAGCCAGCACAGAGGTGAGAGCCTGAAGGCATGCGGAACTGAGGCACGAGCTGATGCTTCTGTTCCAGCTTCAGCCTTTTTGGGAGGAAACTGCTTGTCCAGTATACCCCCTCCCCACCCCACCCCACCCCGTCAAGAGAGCCAGTTTGGTGTAGTGGCTAAACGTGTGGACTCTTATCTGGGAGAACCGGGTTTGATTCCCCACTCCTCCACTTGCAACTGCTGGAATGGCCTCAGGTCAGCCATGGCTTTTGCAAAGAAAGAACTCTCTCAACCTCACCTAACTCACAGGGTGTCTGTTGTGGGGGAGGAAAATAGAAGAGATTGTAAGCCGCTCTGAGTCTCTGATTCAGAGAGAAGAGTGATGCATAAATCTGCAGTCAGTCATCATCTTCTTCATTTAAACTGGGGAACGCAGTATGATTTGTTGGCATAATGGCACCACTTTAAATACTAGCAGCCTGTGCAATATTAGCTCCTCCTCCTCCAGTCCCCTCAGTTCTTTGAGCCACACAAAGGAGGCTGATGGCAGAGAGGAGAGCAGAAGTTTCAGAAGCCCTGCCCTCCCCCACCCCCATTTGGTAGGAGGGAGGGAACGTGCAAGCACAGATTATCTTACCTTTCCCATATCAGGACAGGTACTCTGGAGTCTGGACCTCAAGCTCATGCCTCTCTGGACAATGCAGCACACTCTAGCAGAAGCCAAGCTTCGTTGGGCATAGAGGGAGGGTGGCTTAGGTGGAAACTGAAGCATTTTGCCAGCACAGGCCTTGGGTCTCCATGCCCAGCCTTCTGGCCCATTGGGTCTGGTACAGCCCAGCTGCTGTTATTCTGTTGAACCTGTGATGGGTGTTTAAATATTGGCATGAGGTTTGTGGTACATGCAGCACAGGTGAATGCTTTTAAAAACAGTCAGCTTTAAGTTTGTGCTGCATATTTTTTTATATACACCATGCCCCTCCATGTTCGCTGGAACAGGAAGAGTAAACCAGATCAATATTTTAGCCCTATTTTTAAATGGAAACACACACTTTATACCATGATTCTAGAGAAAACATTATATAAAATCATACCAGACTTCTCTTTCTGTCCTTGATCATCACAGTTAGACTTATCATTGATATTCTTCACCACCAAACAGGCTTCTGTTACTGTTTTTCTAAGCTGCATTTAAGCCAGGGCTTTTTTTGTAGCAGGAACTCCTTTGCATATCAGGCCACACACCCCTGATGTAGCCAATCCTCCAAGATCTTACGGGGCTCTTCGTACAAGGTCTACTGTAAGCTCTGGGAATATTGGCTACATCGGGGGTATGGCCTAATATGCAAAGAAGTTCCTGCTACAAAAAACCCCTCTGATTCTAACTATTTTCAAATACCTTAAATTGCTCTGGTGTTGTACAGACATCACACAGAACTGCTGGGAAGGAAAGGGTAGAGTATCGTGTTTTCAGCTGCAACTAGATGGGTTTAGCTTAGTTGGCTGATTCTTGGGAAGAGTATAACGTGTAACATACCCGCCTTGTCTTGGTTAACGCTGGATCTGTAGAGTAACACTGCAGGGAACCTTGAAGATGTGCTGCCATTTAAGGCTGATTGTGTCACAGAAGGCTTGGAAAGCTTCAGCAAACGACTCACCATTTGGTATAAGGAAGAATGTTCCCATTTAGGCATCATTTATTGTGCTCGGTAGACAATATTAAGCACAACTGTTCCTTATAGGAAGACCCTTCTTGAAAAAGGGCTGAAGTCAGTGGCTAATGGATTTATTCTAGAGAAAATACTAGGACCTTTCAATTAGGGTTAATTTACCATTTCCAACAGAGACAGATTCCAAAGCATGATCTCTTTGCCCCTTTCAAACCAGAGCAGAGATACCAGTGCCGGACTCAAGGAGGGGGAAGAAAACGCTGACTCCAGTGCAGAAGTTCATGTTCCGAATATGATGCAAGAAAGCAGCACCATTCAGCAAGGAACGTTTGATCAACACAGTGAAAGGCAAAGGTAAAAAAAAATGGCAAGTTCAGATGTGACACCATTGTGTGGTTTGGCACTGAACAGACAAATCCACTCCCACCTCCCATTACTTCCAGGTATTTGGTACATCCTAGCTCATCTTGCTGACACAAAAGTCAAATACTTTAAAAAAAAATTATATGCATGTGTATTGGTGTGTGTGTACATCTGGACGTCATGGCCACCTCTGGTGACTGGTCCCTACTGGGAGCCTGAAAGATATTCAGAAAGGTGGCTGAATAAAGCCTGCCTCTGCCTTCTGGCTCTGGTATTCCTCAGAGGTCTCCCTTCCAGGTACTTGCCAGGGTTGGCCCTGCTTAGCTTCTGAGATATGATGAGATCAGGCTTGCCTGGGCTATCCAGGTCAGAGCTCAAAGCAGACTTCAATCTTTCTCAAGCTTTTGACCAGCAGTGGAGCACCAATCCAAGCATCCAGTTGACATACTTGACTTGACCTGTACATGAATGCACATACACAAAGCTGTCTTATACCAAGTCAGACCCTCAGATTGGAGTCTGTTCTGAGTGTCCCCAGGGTCTCACCAGCTGCCTGTTCCTTTTAATTAGATACGCTGGCAATCAAACCTGGGATCTTTTGCACCCTGATGTAGATGCTCAATCACAGAACCATGGCTCCACTTAAGATGGTGCTCTGTATAGGCAGAGGTGACACAGGAGGAAGTAAGAGGCATGCAGGTTTTATGTATTTTGTTGCATATACCAGTAACTTCTGTTACAACCACTGGAGATAAAAATCTAGTATGTGTTTCACTTCCTTATTGCCAAGTGTGCCAGAGTTATTTTCTAGCATGACTTCCTTGTTTGTGCAGAAAGCACTCTGATTCCCCTTTTTCCCCGTCAGGATGCAGGTAGCTGCCTTTAATACCTGTGCAAATGGTTGAACTGAGCAGAACTGCAGCTTGGTCAAACCCTCGTCTATGACCCCTTCCTCTCTGCCTGCTCCATGCTATCCATAAAATGTGATTGTGTCGCTGGTTTTCTTGCAGTTCTTTTGCCAGAGAAAAGAGAACCAACAAGGATTGTGGGCCAGAGAAGATGAGCGTCGCTCAAGTGGTTTATTTTTCTCATCTCCCCATGTCATCGTAGTTCCACAATTCCCAAGGCCTTCATTTCCAGCCACATTCAGGGCAGTTTGCTTGTTTCCTCCTAGAAGCTTCATTGAGAACCTCACAGCAGCTACTGTCTTATCCATCACTTAGCTTGCATTCAGCTTAATACGACGCAGTCAGGTTCAGGTAGGTATCGCTTGAGACCCACTAGGACCTTGTTCAAATTTCTGGCAGTCTTGAAGCAGCAGCTGGACGGACACTTGTCTGGGATGCTCCAAGCTGATTCTGCATTTAGCAGGGGGTTGGACTAGTGGGCCTCTATGGCCCCTTCCAACTCTGTGATTCTGTAATTGAGCTTAGTCATAAGAACATAAGAACATAAGAGAAGCCATGTTGGATCAGGCCAACAGCCCATCCAGTCCAACACTCTGTGTCACACAGTGGCAAAAAAATTGATATATACACACACACTGTGGCTAATAGCCACTGATGGACCTCTGCTCCATATTGCCTTGCATATAGTCCTTGCAAAGGTTTAGAGAATACTTTTTAAATTGGCCAGCATTATTTGTTCCATCATGTTGATAGGAAATCAAAATACCAAGCTCTAGAACGCAGTGGTCAAATTATGGCTTGGGAGCCACATATGGCTCTTTCACACATAATGTGTGGCTCTCAAAGCCCTCATCTCCCTGTCAGCAGCTTGGAGAAAGCACTTAAAGTTGCTTTCTTTCCACCTCTCTCCCCCATCTGTTTGCCTTCCTTCCTTCCTTGCAGCTCTCACGCATCTGACCTTTATGTCTTGTGGTTCTCAAACATCTGATGTGTTTTCTTTGTATGTATGGGGTCTTATGTTAAACAAGTTTGGCCACCCCTGCTCTTGAACCTCAAACATATATTCCGTTATTGGAATGTGTAAGATCTACCCAGTGCCAACTGCAACAGGATTCTTCTGTGTTAACTTGACGTTTTTATTTTAGCAAACTTCCGCAGAGTATAGCACATGACATCACGTGCCAAAAAAGGTGCTGTCAGTGTTCGGTACAAAGGTGCCTTGTTATGTATCAGACTGTGGTCCGTCAGGGTCAGTATTGTTTGCTCAGACTGGCAGTGGCTCTTCAGGTTCCCAGTGACATCTTTCCCATCATCTACTACCTGACCTGATTCTTTTAAAACTGAGGAAGCCAGGAACTGAGCTTGGGACTTTCTGCATGCCTCGCAGATGCTCTTATCACTGAGCCGCAGTCCTGTTCTCTTTGCCAATGAAACCTACAAGTCTTTGGAGGCCTATAGAAGTTTCAAAACCTGACCGCATTAACCGCTTCTGTACGGCTCGAAGATGGAGAAAAGTAGACTGACTTCATTCCCATACATATCTGTGGCGATCTGGCTTAAAAATCAGTCTCTCTCAAATGTGCTTAACTTCTTAAATGCGTTGTGCCTTATTTTCTGACACCTTGATTATCTCAGGCCTTTGAGGAATATTGTTTTTGAGGTGAATGATGCCAGCAATAAATAAATCTGTTTTCATAAAGTATTAACATTGTATTTATTAGCATCGATGCGTATGTAACACATAACACCTTTGACTTTTTAAAAATAAGCTTTGAAAAATACTGAAAACAATTTTAGATCCCAAACTCTGAAGTTAACCATGTACCAGACATTGTGGAAATTCTTTTTTTTTAAGCACAGCATGCCATTTCAAATTATTCTCTACAATTCCAGTTATGCCAGGTAGGTGTAGTGCCTGAACAAAGTCTATGGAAGCTAGTCTGAAGTTAGCATTTTAGTAGTTCCAAATAGGCCCTCAAGCATGAAGGGCACCACTGAACGGAAGTGGGCCAAGGCAATGTGGCTTCCTGAGAAGGGCCCAACACGAGCTCATTTACAAAAAGGAAGGAGGAAGAAGAAGAAAGAAGGTGAAGATATTGAATTTATATCCCGCCCTCCACTCAGAGTCTCAGAGCAGCTCACAATCTCCTTTACCTTCCTCCCCCGCAACAGGCACCCTGTGAAATGGGTGGGGCTGAGAGGGCTCTCACAGCAGCTGCCCTTTCAAGGACAACCTCTGCCAGAGCTATGGCTGACCCAAGGCCATCCCAGGAATGCTAGTTCAGGATGCAGCCCTGAGAGCTTTACCCTCAATTCACTTGAGCCTCTGGTTTTTGCAAAGCCAGCTTTCCCAGAGGGTGGCAAACAATATTAGAAGACACATTGGTAAAACACTTGGGACTTGTATGTACTGAAATTGTTCAGGAAAGCCAGCCCCGACAACTCCCAACTTGTTTCCCCTTCCCCCAGTGTTTTGAAATCATAGGTTTTAAATCCAGTGACATAAAAGCTTCTACAAACTTTCAGGTCGAAGCAGACCACCTGCAGCTCAAGCAGCTATCCAGTGAAAGACATAACTTAGAAGTGGTTTCTATACAAGGCTCATGGTGGTGAGCCAGAGTCTCTGCCTGGACCAGGCCTATAGCTACAGGGGGGCCCGGGGGAGGCCTGGCTGCTCTAGCAAAAACCCCTTCCCTCTGCAGGGCCCCCTCCATTGGGAGGCACCTCTGCAGAGCTGACAGGAGCTTCAAGCCAGCACTTCTGCAGCCTTCCCAGCCTCCCTCCTCCTCCCCTTCGGCTTGCTGCTGCCTCCCTGCTTCTCTTCCCATGGCTCCTCCAGCCCCGCCGAGAGTCCACCCACCCTGCCACTCTTTTCTTCCATCCCGATGAGCAGGGCAGCTCCGCGGACGGTGGGATCCAGCCAAACTTAAGCGTGGTCCACCCAATGCCTGCTGCCCGTCTTGGAATCCGTGGCAGGCTCCTTTTCATTCAATTCTGAGCCACCTGATTCCCTGCCAGCCAGAGCACCACCACTTCTCTTAGCAACTCGCACCAGTTACGAAGGCGTGAAAATGAACAGCTCTTCCAAGGTGGGGAGGAGGAGGTGGCTGCAAGGGAAGCGAGGCTGGGCCACTTGCAACTCGTGGGGTGCAGCAGTTCGCTCGCCAGAGGTGGTGCAAGCGCGCCTCACAGCAGAGAAGCTGCTGCATTAGACCGGACAGGGAGTGTCAAGCGCGCTCATTTCTGGACCACATTTTTTCTATGTAGAGAGCAGGTCATCAGCTCTCTTCCTCTCCCCCCCTTATTTACAACCCAGCGGGCACGTAGCAAAACCATCTGGCCCTGGGATGTTTATATTACAGGCTGGCCATTAGTACCTCCAAGTCGCCTTTCCCCCCCCACCCCCGGTTTCACACAGACAATCCTTATCTCTGTACAAAGAAGTGTGAGAAGGTTTGATGCTTCCAATAGCCTAAAATTCCTTAGTAGTAAAACAGATAGTTGCCTAGTAACCTCTGAACCCATGACTCAAGTATGCATCTGTAATGTAACCTTTGCTGACATCCTATATAGCAACTGTGTAACTGTTCGTACCCCCATTACTCCCAAGGCTTGTGTCCTTGGCAAAGCTCCTGAGTTTCTAACAATAAACCTGCTTTTGATTCTAAACAAAGGACCTGGTTACTGAGAAATATCGGCGCCTGACAGGGAGACTCTTAACTGGAGGATTGCCAGTTGCCAGGTGGTCCCTGGAGAGTTCCTGGAATTACAACGGATCTCCATGTTACAGAGGTCGGTTCCCTTGGAGGAAATGGTTGCTTTGGAAGGTGGATTCTGTGGCGTTATACCCCACTGAAGCCTCTCCCTGTCCCCAAAACCTCCAGCCCTGCTGGAGGGAAGAAGCAGCCAAGCCCCGTGGCCCCCCCTAATTTTTTTTTTATCTTCCAGGCCCCTCCACCTAAAATTTTCTGCCTGGAGGCCTGGGGACAAGGCTTCTCAGCTGAGCTTCAGGCAGCTTCCTGATGAGGGAGAGATTGTCACAGCTCTCCCAAGGCAGGAATACGAATAGAACACAATTTACATATATTTGCAGAGGGGGAATAAGCTACTATAGGCAAGTTTATGCTACCCGGCCGTGCAAAGCCCAAGGAAATGCAGGTCAATCAATCATGTCTGCAGAGTTTACAAAGCGGGCAAACGTACAGTCTGCAGCTGGCAAAGGGCAAGGAGGACTGGGGAGGGGGAGGCAGCTGCACAACACCTCATTTGGCTTATTTTGGAAGGCACTGTTGGGAGACGGGTGCAATACAGTTCCTTCCCGTGCACAAGCGTGCCCAGGGAACTTCCTGTGATTGCTCAAAGCCTCTTCCAGCAGCAAGGCATGGGAGCTGGGAAAAACTGCATGTGCTGGCAGGGCAGGCCCAGCCTGCTGTCCATGAAGTGGCTGCACAGCACAAACTCTTTCCTGGCCTGCCCATTGGCCTCCATGTCAATCTGGATCAGAACGGCAGCTACGACAGGGACGGGATGCATCCCAAGTTCCTCAAGGCAGTTTGCAAGCAAAAATCCCCTGCAATAAACATGCTTCGCATAAAAGCCCCTGGAAAACGGAGGCTTAAACGTAACCCGTTAAAAGTTAAAGGAACAACATCAGAAACAAACCTACAACAAAAGAAAGTTTGTGCAGGTTAGAGGCAGCGAGGTCTGTACAAACGGAAGACAAGGAAATCCTGCATTAAAAAAACCCAAGGGTATACATGCCTGAAACCCTAACGTAACAAACGCTTCCCTGAGTTGGTCAGCAATTCACTCCAGCCGAGAACGTGAGGGCGATGTAATCAGTGGAAGTGTGCGCGCACACACACTTTCAGAAGAATGTGCACCAAAGTTGAAAACTCACACCTGCCACCAGTTCAGCCTGTGTGTCCCTTGTCTGCAACAATGAGGTCCCCAATTAGTGGTTCAAGGCACTGCAGATCCCCAGCTGTCGTGGTGTTGCTATGTGAGAAGTCCTGCATGTAACTCAGTCGAACAGGCATCTGCAGGCCCCTCAGCTAAGCCTCTGGGCTTCAGTCAGCTTCCTGATGAGGAAGAGTTTGTCCCGGCTCTCCTATATGGTGGCCATCGGAATAAAAACACAATTAATGTACAGCTGGGAAAGAGACAAAGCTTTTCTTGCAGCTTCTGCAAAAGGAGAACAAATAGAGCTGTGACCGGCAGCAGCTGCTTTACTGGTAATTAATGTGGAGCAGCTGCTAATGTTTGCATTTTCCCAAATTGCAGGTTCTGACTCCATGCTGAAAGTGGCACCCTTGGGGACTCGTATTTGGGTAGAAATGCAGCATAGACATGTTTTAAATAAATAACAAGCATCCAGATCTAAGGCAACCTCGGCAGGTTCTCAATAGAAACCACTGGGCAACACCCAGCAAGGCAGCCATGTGATCAGGAGCAACCAATCACCTTCCACTTCCTCTCCTGCAGAACAGGTTACTTGGAGAACCTCTACAGCCCTAATACTATAGTTGAAGACCAAATTCTCAACTCATTTCCAGCCACCCAAGTTAAAGAGGAGAATTAAGTCCAGCACAATACTGCATTTTGAAGCCTGCAGGAAAGCAGGAAGAACTGCAAAATTGTTAACATTTTCATTTTGATTTTAGGATCTAGAATAGCTACAGTTAATGTTACTCAGAGCATGATGTTCCGAAGTTTTTTTTAACAATGAATGCAGGTCTGGATCACAATCCAAGGTGGACCTCACTTCTCCCCCACTCCCAAGTATTAATTTGCTATCTATCATAACTTTATCAGCTACTCTGATCTCACACATGTGCTAATAACAAATGCTGAAAGAAAAGAAGTGGGACATGCACCATTTCACGTGTCCAAACGGTCATGTTCTAAACTGCAGGGGACAAGGGCACGGTCGGAACTTACCATAACTAACTGTTCCCTGAGCTGACTGACAACTCGTTTGTGAGCTCCGGCCAAGGCCATGAAATAGAACATAATAAGGCTGTAGACAATAAAGAAAAAAAAAGAACAAGGCACCTCAATACGAATGCACACCCAAGTTTGGAAAAGGCTACTCAGAAAACAACTAGTAATCCTAAAGTGAAGCTACTTGGGCCACAGCTTACAGGTAAAGCATGTGTATTGTGTGCCAAAAGACCCAAGTTCAACATCTGGCTTAGCAGTGGTTTAAAGAACTCTAGGTGGAAGCTTAAAGGGATCCTACTGATAACAGGAAACACACAAGATTCATTTCTTGCAAGAAAGGCTGAGGTTTGTGGGCTCCCTGTCTCCAGGAGCATCGATGCTCGTTGAGTATAAGCCATGAGTGACAGTCTGGACTTGCCTAGGGCTGTCCATGAATCTAGAAATTCCAGGATGGCTTTATCTGATGTAGTAACGTTTTACGCCATTTGATGTTAGAAGTAGATCCTAGATCTGAATTTCCGCACATGCCCCCACCCCCAGTCTCTCCCCTGTAGTCTCTAGCCTTTCCTAGAGCTGCCCCGAGTTAGGGCAGGGAAGGAAGCAGATCAGCGTGGCTCTGCAGGAAGAGAAATGAGCAAGACACTCAGCCCTGCTAAAGGCTGCTGCGGTGTTTGCGCTGCTCCTTCCTCCAGAGCTGAAGCCTGCAGAAGTACAGAGCACTGACCCCCAAGATGTTGAATGGGGACTCACCAGAGAACCATGAAGAAAGGGACCACAAATGCTTCCGAGGCCATGCTGTTCAAAACCTTCCTCAAAACGTCTGGGAACTCATTGATGGTGTGGGCGATGATGTCCCACGAACGAGTAAAATACACATAAGGTCCACAAGCTTTTGAAGACTGAATGCTGACGGGGGAGGGGGGTTTGAGGAAAAGAGCGAAGTAGCCCATAAAATAAGTATCACAGAATCAGTTTCTCTTTATCGAGCAAAACATTAGCATGACACGTCATTTGATGCAGCTCCTTTCGAAAGCTGCGAGCACGTGCTAAGGTCAGGTTTGGTTAGTGCTAGTCAGCATAAAGATGGCAGAGGCCAGGCAGGTACTTTCAAAATTCCTTTCCAAATTTTCAAAACGAGATGGACTCCACCGCAAAATGGCTGCCGTGGGTGGCTGCAGCCAGTCACAAAACACGAGGAAGTCCCAAGTCAAGCCTTGTCCCATGACAGAGACAGCCATTTCCAAACGGGTGCTCCTTTGAGACAAAAGATGACATCTCCTGAACTTGTCAAAAGTACCTCCTGCTCCAGGGAGCCTGGGCTAGGCTGTCTGCTTCAGGAAAGAAGAAAGAAGGGGCTGGGAGCAGAGTTCCCTCTAAGCTGAGTTCGTGTGAGCTAGCTCAAAGGTTTTTTTAGTCTTCAGCAGTGTTCCCTCTAAGCTGAGTTAGGGTGAGCTAGCCCACAGATTTTTAGCCTCCAGCTCACACATTTTTGTCTTAGCGCAGGAAAATTGACCCCAGAGCACAATAACATACGCAGCAGCTCACAACTGGAATGCCAGCAGCTCACAAAGTAGGATTTTTGCTCACAGGACTCTGCAGCTTAAGAGGGAACACTGGTCTCCAGCTCACACAATTTTGTCTTAACACAGGAAAAATGGCCCCAGTGCAAACTAATTTACACATCAGCCGCCCTGAGCCTGCTCCGGCGGGGAGGGCGGGATATAAATAAAAATTATCTATTATCTATCTATCTATCTATCTATCTATCTATCTATCTATCTATCTATCTATCTATCTATCTATCTATCTATCTATCTATCTACTCACAATTTTAATGCCAGTAGCTCATAAAGCAAAATTTTTGCTCACAAAACCCCACAGCTTAGAGGGAAACACATCTGCACGCAGGATGCGGGGAACAACTGAGACAGATCATGACATACAAGGAAGCAAACCCCTTGAGTTCCTGTTGTCATCCCACCTAAAGATACTGAATTTTTGACACCTGAGCTTGGTGAAAGAAAGACTGACGTGCTGTCAGTGCTTTGCCACGGTAACAGAAAGTAGCACACTTGGAGAAGCAAGCCAAAAAGTTATGCCGACAACACGGCCACTTACTGCGTCATGCTGAGTCCAAGGGGAATAAAAGCCAAGATTAAACCGATCAAAAGCACCACCAGGAAGAAAAAGTTGGAGCTCGATGCTCTGAAAGGTCGTGCAGAAGGCTTACACGTGTGCATCAGGCTTATCTGGAGGGGAGGAAAAAGAAAAATTACCTCTGCCCACATGCCACAACACATGGGCCCAAGACAAATGACGGTTTATTTCTTCTTTTCTCACCATCCCATCATCAGGAACTAGCCTTTCAGAGCTACTCCTTGGAAAATGGGAAAAGGCAAAAAATCTCCCTATCTACCCCCAGTGGCCTGCCAGCAAAGCCCCTATGTTTTACTGGCCACTTGAAACTGAAGAAGAAGATATTACATTTATATCCTGCCCTTTGCTCTGAATCTGAGTCTCCAAGCAGCTCACAATCTCCTTTACTTTCCTCCCCTACAACAGACACCCTGTGTGAGACAGGTGGGGCTGGCAGAGTTCTCCCAGAACTGCTCTTGAGCAGAACAGCCCTGAGAGAACTTGTGGCTCACCCAAGGTCACTCCAGCAGCTGCATGTGGAGGAGTGGGGAATCTAACCTGGTTCTCCCAGATAAGAGTCTGTGCACTTAACCGCTACACCAAACTGTCTCTTTCCTGGAAGGAAGGCCCAAGCCCACCCCAAGATTCTTAATTTCTCTCTCCTGTCAACATCCCCTTCCTCCACTGCAGCTTCCAATCACAGTTCAAATCATGAAATTTTGACCGTTTAAGAACTTGCTCATCCAATCAAGGCCTCTGAGCTGTGTTCCAGAACTGACAGAGTAGTCTGGCTATTGAAGAAGATGATGATATTGGATTTATATCCCGTCCTCCACTCCAAAGAGTCTCAGAGCAGCTCACAATCTTCTTTACCTTCCTCCCCCACAACAGACACCCTGTGAGGTGGGTGGGGCTGAGAGGGCTCTCCCAGCAGCTGCCCTTTCAAGGACAGTCTTAGAGCGGCTAACAATCGCCTTTATCTCCCTCCCCCACAACAGACACCCCGTGAGGTGGGTGGGGCTGAAAGGGCTCTCACAGCAGCTGCCCTTTCAAGGACAGGTGCCCTTTCAAGGCCAGCTGGGTGGGGCTGGAGAGGGCTCTCATAGCAACTGCCCTTTCAAGAACAGAGTCTCAGAGTGGCTCACAATCTCCTTTACCTTCCTCCCCCACAACAGTCACCCTGTGAGGTGGGAGGGGCTGAGAGGGCTCTCCCAGCAGCTGCCCTTTCAAGGACAACCTCTGCCAGAGCTATGGCTGACCCAAGGCCATTCCAGCAGGTGCAAGTGGAGGAGTGGGAAATCAAATCCAGTTCTCCCAGATAAGAGTCCGCACACTTAACCACTACACCAAACTGGCTCTCTAGTTTGAAGAAAACCGCAAACAGGGTTCCAAGCAGATTCCACCCAGATGAGGGAAGTGGGGTAGGGGTGGGGGTGGGGAACACCACCCAGGATGACGTTGGCAGTTGCAGAACGTTTTTTATAAAGTCACACAAGATGAAAATTGTTTGTTTTCCTACTGTCAGGTGGGACACCCTGTTGTTACCTTTTTGACATAAAAGATGACAAAATATTTTATCGTTGCAATCGCAGGGAGAAGCGGACAATAGAAAGTGCCGACCCAGCAGATGGTTTGCCCGTAAACAATTTCCAAGACGTTGTCGGAAACATCGAACTCCTGCAGTCCGCACCACCGGCAGGCCTTCAAGGAGCAGTGGGTAACAATCAGCCTGAGGACGACAAAGCGAAAATGAAGCCTGGGATTTAAACATCCAGCAACAAAGCTAAACGGAGTCTTTTTCTATCCAACCCCCCCCCCCCCCATGCATTTACGGAAGGAGAATCACACAAACGGAACTGCATTAGAAATGCATTCACAGCTTGCCCCAATCAAGTTGCTTTTTCATCTTTTACCCTGCCCTCCGTAGCTAACTTTGTAATGAGGAAAATGAGGGAATCTAGTACACGCCCCCCTATGCTCTTTGGCGAGAGAGAGGGATAAAACTTATTACCCAGGAATGTTGTCAGGCAGCACTTTAGGCAATACTTCTGAGATGTCACTATGAAAGCCAGGGCGGGTGGGTGTTCCGACCCAACAGCGAAAAAAGAAAAGCAGAACAGAGTAGGCAAAAATAAGTAACCATATGCGAGTTGGAAACTCTGCACCAGGAAGAAGTTAGATACAGCAGCCTGTATGAATTATGCAGCTCCTTTGGCCAGGGCTTCACAAAGATGGGCTTGGTTTATGCCACAGCCTCCAAAGCCCGTGCACAGAACTCAGGGGAAGAAATAAAATGTCTCTCACTTGGGGTGAAGGTTATGAAACAGCAGAAGAAGACAGCCCAGCTTCTTTGGACCTGATCATTTGATTTCAAAAAAAGGAACTTTACAAAACTGAGGGGCATAGTAAAAAAGGAAGTTGAAGGGGAAGTGCTGGAGAGTCAAATCCCTACAGCAGGGGTGGCCAAACTGTGGATCTTTCACACATATTGGGTGGCTCTTGAAACCCCCGCTGCCCCATTGGCTGGCTTGGAGAAGGTATTTGTCTCTTTATATCACTTCTCCAAACTAAGCTAGCTGGCAGTTTTGAGAATGCATTTAAAGTTGCTTTCTTTCCACCTCTTCCTCCCTCCTTCCTCCATCTATTTTCCTCCTTCAAACACCTGACGTTCACGTCTTGTGGCTCTCAAACATCTGATGTTTATTCTATGCGGCTCTTATGTTAAAGCAAGTTTGGCCACCCCTGCCCTTGAGGATGCTTGGAAGCTATTTAAAAGCACACTAATTGAAGTCCAAGTAGAATGCATTCCACAGGTTAGGAAAGGCATGCCAAGCCAAAAAGAAGGCCTGGGTGGTTAACAATGCAAGTCAAAGAAGCTATAAGAAGTATTCATTCAAAAATCTGAAGGTTTGCCCTAATTAATTGAACAGGAGGGACCCACAGGCTCTGGTAAAAGAAATTGAAATTAATTTTGAGATGCTGAGGAACAGGTTGATAAAAGCATCAAGACAAACAAACATTTTAAAAAATATCTAGAGCAGGAAACCAGCCAGAGAAGTAGTGGGGCCCTTGAATGACAAAGGAATAATGGGATTGCTACAGGAAGATGAAGAGATGGCAGAGACTGCTTCTGTGTTCACTGTGGAAAGTGGGGCACATACCCATGCCACAGCCCCCATTTTCAAGAAGGGCTTCAGTAGAACTGAGCCAAATTGAGGTGACCAGAGATAAAGTTCTAGAACTGCTAGGAAACTTAAAACCAGATAACTCTCCAGGTCCTGATGGCACACACCCAAGAGGTCTTCAGGAACTCAGAGATTTATTTTATTTTATTTATATCCCGCCCTCCCCACTGAAGCAGATGTGAGATAGGTTACATAAATAGGTTAGCAGATTAACTATAACCAGGGCTTTTTTGTATCAGGAACTCCTTTGCATATTAGGCCATGCCTCCCTGATGTAGCCAATCCTCCTGGAGCTTACAGTGGGCCCTGTACTATGAGCCATATAAGCTTTTGGAGGATTCGCTACAGCAGGGGTGTGTGGCCTAACAAGCAAAGGAGTTCCTGCTACAAAAAAAAGCCCTGACTAACTAAATGTGGAAGGCGATTGGGACGGGTCGCTGAACCACTACTCCAAAGCTCTCAACCTAGTGAATTATGCCAATAGTGAAGGAAACCACATTTCTGAAGACATATCACTAAATTCAGTCACTGTACCAGAAGACTGAAGAGTAGCAAATGTTACCTCAGGTTTTAAAAAGGGATCCAGAGGGGAACAAGGAAATTACAGGCTAATCAGCCTAATGTCTGTGCCAGGCAAATTAGGGAAAAACTGTAATCAAAGATAGAATTCGTTAGGCACATAGGAGGACAAAGCCCACTGAAGGAAAATCAGCATGCCTTCTGCAAAGGGAAGGCCTGCCTCACCAACCTTTTGGAGCTCTTTGAGAAAGCGAACAAGCAGGAGATAACAGTGACCTAGCAGATATTGTACACCTGAACTTTCAAAAGGCTTTTAGCAGGGTAGCTCACCAAAAACCCCTGAGTAAACTTAGCCGTTTACATAAAGAAGAAGATCCTCTTATTTATTTATTTTTTACTTTTTATTTATATCCCGCCCTCTCCGCAAGCGGACTCAGGGCAGCTTACAACATTATAAAAACAATTAATCCAATAAAACATATAAAACCATAATTTACATATCAACTTTAAAACCATTCTATAGCGCTATTTCAGTCCAGTATAGGCGGTATTGACTTCTTAACTATGATCAGACCCACCGATGTCCGGTGGCAGCCCTTTTTCAGTTAGACCACAAAAGCCACGACTTCTAAATTCAGTCACTACTACACCATTCACGCCTACTTGCCTGGATGCCAGGGGTTGAACCTGGGACCTTCTGCTGACCAAGCAGATGCAATCTCCTTCCAAGCCACCAGCTGTAAAATCTTTACAAACTGACATAGCCCTCAGTTTCAATTCTGAAGACTCCCTCCCTTCTTGTGTTATTTGCAGTGTTGCGTTGTGGCCTGAAAAACCTCATTTTGAGGTGGGCTTTCACCCGCAGGCCAGCTGGCCGGTGGCAGGAAAGCCCTCCCCAAGTCAGGGGATCCCCCGCTTGGATCGATGGATTGGGATCCCTACTCCAGACCCTAGTACCAGAGACCATTTTCAACTGCTGTGTGTAAAAAGCTGTTTAAGGTTAGGAGGCTGTCCATAGACAAGGAAAGGTTTGCCTCTCAGGGGGTTTTCCCCCCACCCAAGTGGCATACTCACTTTCTAGGGAAGTCAACAAAGACCGTAACTGCAAAAATGATTATGAAGTCAAAGATCATCAGTTTATACATCTCCTGCCCGACCCGAGATTCCCAGCACTGAAATGAAAAGACGAGACAACAGAATAAGCCCAGCAACTGGAAGAAACAAAGAAGATCCAGCAGCCCACAAAAAACAGCACAGCTTCTCCTCCTAGCCCCCAAACAGAATTCAAAGTAACTACTAGAATGGGGCAAAATGTCACCTTGTTCCTTTTCAAGCAGTTCTAAAACCTTCCCACTTTTTCAATTACTGAAAATGATCCCAAGATAGAGCAGCATCATACCAACACTGCCTAGTATTAGATCCAGGCTCACTCACGTTTTGGAACTTCATTCATGGTGGCTCTTTTCTTATTTACTACATTAATATCCTGACTTTCTCCCCAATGAGGACCCAAAACAGCTCATGTCCTTTTGATCTGTTCCATTTTATCTTTTCAGCAAACATGTGACAGTCTAGGGTGACAGGCTGGCCCAGAGTCACTCAGTGAGCTCACACGGCACAGGAGGGATTTGAATCCAGGTCTCCAAGAGTCTGGTTTGACACACTAACCGCTACACAACACTGGCTCATTTTTCTTGGCAATGACCCCAGAGTGGGAAGATCTAGCTCAGTATGCAGAGTAGGTTATATAACTAGGTAGGCGAACGGATTGCAAGCTAAATTAACTTTGGTCTCATTTGGAATGAAGCAATATTGCTCCGTAATAGGGGTGTGCTGTCAGGTTTACCCGAACTGAAAATATACCTGAAAAACACCTTATTGCAGGGGGGGCTAATGGTAGCTCTCCAGATGTTTTTTGGCCTACAACTCCCATCAGCCCCGACCATTGGCCATGCTGGCTGGGGCTGATGGGAGTTGTAGGCCAAAAAACATCTGGAGAGCTACCGTTGGCCACCCCTGCCTTATTGGTAATTTTCAGGTATATGTCAGCTTTCGAAATGTATCTGGGATTTTTCGGGAGAACTGGGAAAAAAACCCAGATATATTTGGAAATAACTGGCAACACCAGGCTTCCAGCAGAGCCCCAACTGAGTCTGCGAGGAGAGTTCTCCCACAGGATTGGCTGTTTGGCAGGCTCTTCTGGGCAGTCTAAAGCAGGGGTGTTGAGGTCATTTGTTGTGAGGGCTGGATCTCATATAAATGAGACTTCATTGGTCTGGGCCATGCGTCTCATAAAATGTAATGCCAGGTAGCAGAGACATAAATAATGATAAAGGACACAGAAAAACGCAATTAAATATTTTTTTAACTTTAAATAAAACATGCTTAAAAGATTAGCGGTCTTGCAATATTTTGTTTACAGTCTCCGATAACAGAGAAGCAAGAGAGAGAGAGAAGGAAACAGACTTGCTTGTGGGTCTGATAGTAGACCTCTGGGGGCCTAATTCGGCCCCTGGGCTGCATGTCTGACACTCTTGGTTTAAAGGGATTGCCCAAAAGAGTGCCAGCTGAGCTGCCTCAGCTATTTATAGTGACTTTGCCACTGGTTTTTTTCCCCTCAGTGTTTTTTGCTTCGGGCATATTGGACCCCCCAAAAAAAACTGTATTCCCAGATTCGAATCCTTACTGGTATTGGGATCCAGGGGTTTTCAAGAACTCCGAAAAATTTTCCAATAGACTTGAACTGAAAAATACTGAGAGAGAAAAACTGCACACCTCTGCTCTGTAACCCTCACACAGCAGACGGGGGATGAAGGCAAGAGACTGGTTTGTCTGAAGCCATTTGGTCAATTTACAACAAAAACTGAATTCAGCCTTCTTAGCCAATATCCTATACCGGCATTGCATTCTCCCAGTAATCTGCAGAACGCCCAAGATCAAAAGTCACTTTCCAGGTACCTCCACTTGCAGGTGAGATCCACTGCAGAAAGGGCCTGTATCGTGTTTGCAAAACTCCCTCCTAGAGATTTTCACCTGGCACCATATTTTAGACAAAGAGTGAAGTCTCTCATTTGTGGATGCTTTGGGGAGCTGATTTCCCTTCCACACAATCTGTAGTGGTGGAAAGTCCCATCAAGTTGCAGTCCATTAATGGCGTCTCTTCATGGGGCTTTCAAGGCAAGAGATGTTCAGAGGAAGTTTGCCATTGCCTGCCTCTGCGTAGCAACCCTGGACTTCCTTGCTGGTCTCCCATCCAAGGACTAACTGGGGCTGACCCTGCTTAGTTTCTGAGATCCTTATAAAAACCTGTGCCATAGTTTTCCTTGTTCGATTGATCCTACAGATGCTCTTTTTAAACGTTTGGCCATATTGTGTAATTAGGGTTTTTCACTGTTACTGTGAGCCACCTTGAGTCTCTATTAGACAGAAAGGCAGCCCAGAGGTTTGTTAAGTACACAAGCAAGATCTCGTTATGGAGCTTGTCTGTCAGCACTCCTCCACTCCTTAAGAAACCTTTCAAGGACAAGCGACTGAAAGGGAGAATTTTCCCCACAGGCCTTGTAATGATTTACGTCCATATGCAAAATCTGCTTACGGGGTAGAGCTTGTAGTTGTAGCCACAGGCTGCGCACTTTTGATCAGCACAGAAAGTGATCCGAGTCCACAAGGAGAACAAAAGAACACCAATGTTGGCCAACCGCACAAAGACACACCTGGGGGAGGGGGGGAGACAAAGAAAATGAATATTCCTTGTATTAGAGAAGAGAAGAGATAGGATTTACACTCTACCCTTTGCTAGCCAAAGGAGTCTCAGAGCGGCTTACAAATCTCCTTTCCCTTCCCCACAACAGACACCCTAAGAGGCTGGTGGGGCTGAGAGAGCTCTGATAGAGACTGCTCTTGAGCAGAACAGCCTTGAGAGAACTTGTGGCTGACCCAAGGTCGCATGGTGCACATGGAGGAGTGGGACACTTTGTTGCAGCACCTGATCACACAAGGAGACAGAGAGCCAAGTGATCCCACTGTTGTTGGACCATTAGCCACCTTGTGAGTTTAAAGTCTTTAACAGAAGAAGAAGATGATATTGGATTTATATCCCACCCTCCACTCCGAAGAGTCTCAGAGCGGCTCACAATCTCCTTTACCTTCCTCCCCCACAACAGACACCCTGTGAGGTGGGTGGGACTGGAGAGGGCTCTCACAGCAGCTGCCCTTTCAAGGACAGAGTCTAAGAGCGGCCTACAATCTCCTTTACCTTCCTCCCCCACAACAGACACCCTGTGAGGTGGGTGGGGCTGAGAGGACTCTCACAGCAGCTGCCCTTTCAAGGACAACCTCTGCCAGAGCTATGGCTGACCCAAGGCCATGCTAGGTGCAAGTGGAGGAGTGGGGAATCAAACCCGGTTCTCCCAAATAAGAGTCCACGCACTTAACCACTGCACCAAACTGGCTCTCCTAGAAAGGCAAGGTGCACGTTTCCTAAACAAAATATATTAATAAAGGCCCCTTCATGATATTCTGTTGAAGAATCAAAATATTGGCTCAGAAAGATAGCAGACTAGGTAGTTACCTCATCAGTGTCAATCGGATTTCAAATGCTGGAGAATAGTCTTCAAGCTTGATGAGAACGGAAAAAATCAGTGGGGCAATGAAGTTGGTTGTTGTGATTACTACAGAAGGCAAGTACTGTACCCAGAGATTGTCCTCCAATTTGCTTTTCTTGTCCTGCATAGAGAGGTATATCTGGTTAAGTGCAAAATCCAGCCAACTGGTGGGAGAAATGTTACTTTCCCCTTAGGTCTCCTATGACCCAGTTCTTACATTGAATGCCAAGAGATAAACGCTAAAGAGCAATCGCAGTCATTAAAGTTGCAGTAACACAACTAAAGAGAACAGTAGTCCTCAAATAAAGAAGCTTCAAGGAAGGATTACAATGTGCAAATTGCTGAATTTAAGTTCATTCACAAGTTTAGAACAATGAACTCACCAGGGCTGAATGGGGATAATGGGGATTGGATAAACATATGGGACAGCGGTCTTTCAGTGGCTATTAGCCACAAGGTTTAGATGGAACTCTCTGTCTGGGGCAAGTGATGATCTGTTTCTTGGTGCTTGGGTGGAACAGTGGGAGGGCTTTTCTAGTGTCCTGGCCCCACTGGTGGACCTTCTGATGGCACCTGGCTTTTTTTTCCTTTGGCCACTGTGTGACACAGAGGGTTGGACTGGATGGGCCTGATCCAATGTGGTTTCTCTTATGTTCTTATGATGATAATTTTCTGCTCCCAAGCAGTTCCCCCTCTGCCCTAATCAAGCTGATAACAATACGTATGGGATTTTTGCATCCTGAGATCATTCTTTACAATATCTTTCCCACCTTCTGGCTGGAATATAAAGACTCAGATCTCCATTCTTATTCATATCCTATGAAGGCAGCTTTGACTCTCAAAGGCTCATACCCTACTCACACTACACTCAACCTTGGCCAAAAGGTTGAGCAGGAATGGAGGCTCATACCCTGAAAATCTGGTTGGTCTCCTTGGTGCTCCTGAACTCAGATCTAACTGTTCTACTGCAAACCAAAACAACTCCCCTCTGAACCAATGGATGGGTATATACTGCTGCTGCTTTAAAATTGCTATTGTAACAAAAGGGAAAAAAACTATGAAAGTAACAACTGTTGATACAAGTCTTGGTTTGCTACTCTATATTTTGAAACAAAATTACAATAGAGCAGGGGTGGCCAACAGTAGCTCTCCAAATGTTTTTTGCCTACAACTCCCATAAGCCCCAGCCACTGGCCATGCTGGCTGGGGCTGATGGGATTTGTAGGCAAAAAACATCTGGAGAGCTACCGCTGGCCACCCCTGCAATAGAGGGGTTACAGAGGGGTTGATGTTACAGCAGCAGAAATGGATTGCCTAGGTAACTTTCCATTTCATTTGCCTTCTTCAGGTTGCAGTACACTAAGTAAGGCTTTGAATTCAATAATGTAATATCCAGTATTTCCTTCAAATTTAGACACTCTCCAGCTTTTACAATTGTTGTACAGACAGTTGCAGTTGGAGCCTCAGAGATCAACAGTCTTCCCTTAGAGGTTACCCTTTGTCAGATTCAAAATCTCTCCGTGCTAAACTTTAAAATTGCTAGCTTGCTCTTTTCTCAGTACTGGGCTACTTGGAGCAGTTTGTAAAATTTGCCCATCACTTACATAGGAAATATTTTCTTGTGAATAGACAGTGGCTCGATAGATTGCATAAAAGCAGGCTGACAACACAGCAAGGACTATGAGATTTAAGAATATTCTCAAACAATAGATACGGATTTTCTCTTGGGTGGTTCTTTCCGCCGCTCTCTGCCGTAGCCTTTCTTCTTCCAAATCTGTCTGTAAAACAGAAAAAAAGCAGTCAGTAAAAGGAACAAAGAAAACCACTGAGATTATGGTCACAGATCTGCCCCTTGACTAATACTCAAACCACTGTTAATCCATTTTAAGCCAAGGTCTGAAGGGTAAGGATCAGTATTCCCTCTAAGCTGAGTTAGCATGAGCTAGCTCACAGATTTTTAGCCTCCAGCTCACACCTTTTTGTCTTAGCTCAGGAAAAATGGCCCCAGAGCACAATAATGTATGCAGTAGCTCACAACTTTAATGTCAGTAGCTCACAAAGTAGAATTTTTGCTCACAAGACTCCACAGCTTAGAGGGAACATTGGTTAGGATGAAATTCACTTAGGAGTTGGAAGGGCAGGGACTGTTACCTCTAAGCTGCAGAGTCTTGTGAGCAAAAATTCTACTTTGCATTAAAGTTGTTAGCTACTGCATAAATTGTACTGGAGCTGGAGGGTAAAAATCCTTGAGCTAGCTCACGCTAACTCAGCTTAGAGGAAACGCTGCCAGGGAGTGCCTTCTAGGTGCTGAGTTCCAATTTACACAATGAAGTTTGCAGGCCACTGGGGATTCTGAGCCTTCACTGGAACGTGGTGTAAGAACAACAGCACGTAGAAGGAAAACATCTTTTTCTTGTCCAGCTGCTGAAGCCACGGTGAGGAAGAAAAAGAGTGTATTTAGATTCTTATTGTGGGCATGTTATCAGCATATTTCAGTATTCTCCCAGGCATGTGGTGCTTGGGGGGGCACAGTGGCAGGGCTTCTAGCCCCACTGGTGGACCTCCTGATGGCACTTGGTTTTTATAGCCACTGTGTGACACAGAGTGTTGGATTGGATGGGCCATTGGCCGCCTGATCCAACATGGTTTCTCTTATGTTCTTATGTTCATGGGAGGATCCATGGACTCCACTGTGCAGTCTAATGATAAGAAAACAATGACTAAGTTCTGAGCAATCAAGGGACAAGAACGGGAATACTTGTCACTTGCTAGCAGTTCCTGCAGGAAGCCACAATGAAGCAAAAGCTCGTCTGTATAGAACGCTTCACATAGTGGTTTAGCCAACCGAAGACTGTAGAGGTGTGTTATCCTTCAAAAGGCATTGCCTACAGGTGTGTCTCAGTTTTGCCTCCAACTGGGATATGCTGCTCTGAGTTGCCCCAGCCACAATTTAACTAGGATTCTATCTCAAGCACAAAGCAGTCTGACATGCAATGGGGTGGGGGTGGGGGCAGGGAGAGGATGCACAAACACACACACACACTCACTTTAAGTTCATAGTGCAAACTGATGTGCTTCAGCTGTGCAGCATTTACATCTGTGATACAGAAGTCCCAGCCAGCAAATATTTTGTTGCAATAGCTCTGAAATTGATCTTCGTTACGGACCAAGCTTTGCTTAAACCCTTCGACGGATCTAGGAGAGGCAATGCATTTTTTAAAAATAAAAAAGTTCAAAGTCCTCTTTAGCGATAGTTCCATTTTTTAAATATAAGAGCACACGAGTAGTTGTCACTTAGTCCTATGCATATTTATTCTGAATTAAGCTCTGTGGAACTCAATGGGACTTCCTCCAAAGCACGTCAGCTCTGGGACTATCCTCAAATAAAGAAGACTTCCAGGATATTCAGAAAGTTGGTTTTATTGACAGATAGACCAGATGCTTCACACAAAAGTGTCAGATCTGAGGCATGTGGGTGAAACCCAGGAATACATACTTTATCTCAGGCCGTTACATTGCCCACTCAAAGTTGCAACTAAAAGCCCATCAAAGCATTTACAAATTAGTTCTCACAGTACTTTCTCTTTTGCAGACAGTGGGCAGCAAAGCTGTCTCCAGGAACAGATAAAGATGACCTTGAATACCAGGTCATGTATCTATTCTTGGGGCATACTTATGTGTTACACAGAAAGGCATAATCGCAGCCAAGCAAGCCTATAACAGATACATCTTATATCTGCTGTATAAAATCACAGAGTATATAAAATGGCAAGGGATCTTGACAAGTATTAGCGCTAAAATGCAATCAGCATCTCACGAGAAATATGTTGTTATGCGGTACCATTCCTCACCTCCCCCCCAAAAAAATCTCTGCAAACACATCACTAAATATGCAGCTTCAAATCCACTTGCCCTTGTAGTAAAAGGGAAGTCTGAGCACCTACAGCAGAATCCTGGGACTGATGCATCAGCTGGCCTGGCCCAACAAACTGTCATGGGACCATCTGACAGCTTTTCCTACGCTCCAGTCAGCAAGGAGCAGTATGCATCTCTGCCATGCCAGATGGCTGCTCCTTTAGATGAAGAAGCTCTGAGTGCAGCACTACAATCAGGCCAACTAATGAGGGTTTAAGCTCTTTAAGCTGTTGTGAAGAGTGCCGGTAATATACTGTCAACAATGGTTTTATTATCAATAATCCTATTCACTTCTTTAGAGCTCTTCAAAATATGCAAAGCCCTTTTTATAGGCTTTATCATAGCCCTTATCTTAGCCACCCTCAAAACAAATTTTTGATGTTGGTGATGATATTTCATTTCATTTTATTTGATTTATATCCCGCCCTACCCCACCAAAGCAGGCTCAGAGCGGCTATCATAAAACAGGCGGGTTTAGCCACACACACACACCTCACAAACATTGGTTACCTTTTAACAATCCAGAAAAGGCTCAGCAAAAGGTAAGTCAGGGTGGTCAGCAAATACGCAAGAGGCATCTTGTACCTTATAACGCCAAAATATACAGTATCTATTGCGTAATAGCCATAAAAGAGACTCGTCATTTCGAGGAAACCCTGCAGCAGGTTAGAGCAACAAAGGAAGGCTGAGTTACTGCACACGGCTCGGCACTCAAACAAACCAAGGATGACAGTCAAGTCGACCTGAGGAGCTCCTGACATAGAATAAGAGTTGGAAGGGATCTCCAGGGACATCTAGTCCATCCCCCTGTGTGACAAACTGTATTTCTCTCAGCATTACTGAAGTTGCTCAGTGATGCTGCAACCCTAGTAAAGCAAGACTCTTCATCGTTATTCTTTTGCTTATTAGGAATACAACTGCATAATCCTACAAATTGCATATTGGGATAGTTCCATCCAGGGCTTTTTGGGTAGCAGGAACTCCTTTGCATATTAGGCTACACCCTCCCTGATGTAGCCAATCCTCCAAGAGCTCACAGTAGGCTCTGTAAGAAGAGCCTCGTAAGCTCTTGAAGGAGTGGCTACATCAAGGGTGTGTGGCCTAATATGCAACGGAGTTCCTGCTAGCAAAAAGCCTGGTTCCATCCCTCTCTTCCTCTAAGGAGCTCACAGTGGTTGTCACAAGCAGGGGACTAGGGAGAACCTCTACAGGCTGCTACCACTCTGGTACAGGTCTGTCTGAGAGAGCCCAGAGCACTCAACCAACCTCTCTGTCTTCCTTCTTGGCAAATACTTTCCTCTGTGACCAAACAGGTATGAGGACCCAGGCAGTATAACAATAAGTTTATTGTAGGTGCTCAAGAACAAACAAGTGGGTTTTAATTATTAGCAGAAGAGTGGAAAAGAGAAAAACAGTAAAGCTGGTATAGAGAAAAACCCTGACATGACTAACTACATGTTCCCTCCTTCAGCTTCCAACTCACTCACCCCTCTTTAGATGAGGGAATTCTCTTGCTGCAGCCTCTCTTCAGCTCAGCCTTTCCAGAGAGAACACCCCTCCTCTTCTAGCTATGACTCTTATCCTTTCCTCCAAGGTCCCACCTCTCTATTCTTCATTGGGCAAGTTTTCCCTTCAGAATTTCTGCCCACCCAATCAGGGACAGAAGGAATCTTGGGAGATGTAGGCCTGGTTATTACTCTAATACAGGCTTCTCTGGAGCCTACAGGCCGCACTAGGCCTCGGTGGGGTAGGGCGGGATATAAATCGAATAAAGTAAAGTAAAGTAAAGTAAAGTAAGGATCATGACAGTGGCATACAGGGTTCTTAACAGTTGAGGTTTAGAATCCAAGTCAGTGACAGGGGAACAAACTCCCATTTGTCAGAGTGTCTGTATTCTAACACTGTGACAAACTGGAACTTGATTCTTCTCAAATACTAAGGGAGAGATGAGAACACTGAACTAAGCTGCATTTGCACTTCTGTGTGCCCATGATACCTGACATAGCAAAGAGTTTTCAAATCTCACCTGTGACGAACTGTGGCTACACGATATACCCTTCCAATGTGTGCCCTTGAGTTATTCAGAAAGCTGAGATCCTAGTGATGCTGTTACCTTTTGTTTTTAGCTTTAAAAATAAATAAATCAGAGCAACTACTTACCGTGCCAGAAAGAAGATCTATAATGTAAGTGTAGAAATAAATTAGTCCTTTGGTCCCACTAACGATATACTTTGTGCATTCCGTCTCTGTAAACAGATTTTTTTAAAATCACTAGAATAGAAAATATAAAGAACCTGATACTTTGCTCATTAATGACATTAAGCTTCGCTTGTTCTTTTGCAAAGGAAAAAAATCTTATCCTGCCTCAGAAAGAGGGGCACTGCGGAGAGTTTTTAAGTCCTCCAATGGACAAGGTGGACAAAAAGAACGATTTCTCTGCACAACGCAGGGCTTTTTTTGAGCAGGAACGCAGTTCCAGCTGGCTTGGTGTCAGGGGGTGTAGCCTAATATGCAAATAGGTTCCTGCTGGGCTTTTTCTACAAAAAAGTCATGTGTGAAAAAATGGTGCCATCAGGGGGTGTGACCTAATATGCAAATGAGGTCCTGCTGGTTGTGCACAACGCATAATTTACTTATGGAACTCATTGTCACAGCCTGTAGTAATTGCCTTTAAAAAGGGACTGGAAATTGAGGATAAGCCTATCTATGACCAGTCTGGAGGCAGCAGCATACCGCAGACGTAAAGCAACTGGGTGACAATAGCAGGGGGAGACTTTGATCTTGGTGGCTCCCTTGCGGGCTTTCAGGAGGGATCTGATCAACCCCTAATGAGAAATAGGATGCTGGCCTAGATGCCCCACTGGTCTGACCCAGAGGGGTTCCCCTCATTTTCTTACCTGTGCTCCCCAGAGGTTTAACGTAGCTGCCATTGAAGACACCATATTTAGAAAGAGTGCTGGGAAGTGTGACAAAGCTGAACATCAGGAGGAAGATGACAAAATTCAGCAACACCAGGAACCGCAGAAAAGAGAAATAAGACTGGATTCCGGTGCCAAATTTCCCTGCGTAGATTTTTTAAAAAATGCATTTATAATCAACACATTGTTCAGGAAAAACAAAATTCTAAAAAGCACGGGTACATACATCAATGGCACTTAAGTAATGGAAAGCTAAGGATGCACCTGACCCTTTCACATCACATAGCGTCTTCCATAAAACAGGGATTCAACATAGACAATTCAAGGATGATGGCAGGGCTTTCTTGTAGCAGGAACTCCTTTGCATATTAGGCCATCCCCCCTCCTATTGTAGCCAATCCTCCAAGAGCTTACAGTAAGCCCCATAAGAAGAGCCCTGTAAACTCTTGGAGGATTGGCTACATCAGGGGTGTGTGGGCTAAGATGCAAAGGAGTCCCTGCTACAAAAAAAGTGATGGGCTTGTACTGCCCTGGATCTTAAGGAAATGGGGCAAAATGCATAAGCAACTCTGCAATAAAACTAAAATAAATTGTTCCAGCAATGTTCTCATATGGATGACACTTGTACTGTAGCCCATGCACTAGGTAAGATCAAGGATGACTCGCTTAATGGTTCATGGAATAACTAGCCTACTGCAAGCTCACTGTAGCTTCAGTGTACTAATACGGTCAAAGTAGATCAAAGAGATTCTTGGTTCTCTTTCCAGGAGTGAAAAGCACAGAAAGGACATTGTTATAGAGTGGCAAGTTGTGGATTTGGTGATGTTTCCTTATTGAACAGTTATTTTCCCTTGCTCCTCTAGGGCAAAAAAGTATGTGCTGTAGTTTAGTTTCACTTTCTTTTACTGGATGTTCACTGTAAGTTTTTGCTCAAGCAGAGTCCAGGAAAGGCTCTGCTTTTGTTTTAATAAAACTTTCAATCCTTCTGGCATGGTGTGCTTATGGAATTATCATAGGCATATTACAGGGATGACTATTGCCTGGTTGTAGCTATTTGGGTAGGAGGCTTGTGTTTATCTACTACATCAGGGTGGCCAAGCTTGCTTAACATAAGAGACACATAGAACAAACATCAGATGTCCGAGAGCCGCAAGACATGAACATCAGATGTTTGAGAGAAGGGAGAGAGAGGTGGAAAGAAAGCAACTTTAATTTTAAATGCACTCTCCAAGCTGTCAGCTGGCTGTTCCTGCATCCTGGCTTTCTTCCCATGCTTTTTGGTTTAACCATCAAGTGCCTAAGGGGCTTTTGCAGACACTTCTCTGAATGTTCAAAATGTATTCCTAATCTGCACTTATGCATGGAGAATGGGCAACAGATGTTCCAAATAAGAAGCAAACAAAAGCATAAAGCATTCAAAAAACCAACAATACCCTCAATGCTGTGAATGTCGTGTCTCCAGAGTTTCAGGTAAGACAACAATCCTTTGGTCTCCACTAGAAACTTTCTCCACGATTTCCTACTTGTCTGTTTCCACTGGTCCCATCCTGACAGGTATTTTATATTTGGCTCCTGAATATCTCTTGTAGAAAAAAATTAGCAAAACATGAGAATCATGTCCAGGGTTTTCTTTTAGAGCCTGTAAACCCACCACACTGCGGTTTGACTCAAAAAGTTTCAGAGGTCCAATAAGGCTAGTTCTAGAAGTTCTCTTCTCCATGGTTAAATAAGCATAACAAGCCAAGAAAGCAGAATTACGGTACCTAATTTATCCAGATCAAGGAATTAAGCATACATTTAAATGTGAAATACACACTTAAATAAACCTGTTGGTTATCCTCCAGGTTCCTGTTCATTGCAGGCAACAGCCTGAAGAGGAAACCATTGTTTTTATCTGCTCCTGCAGGGCTGGGCCCAAAAAACATTAAACTAGTAACTTGCTTTAGTCCCCAAACTGGCCCACCGCCATTTTTTCCACTCTCCACTGATCATTCAAGTCACCCAGAGGCCTTTTAGGGGCTTAACGACACTTAATTTCTTCACCAGCATTTCCACATTAAGAAAACCAATTTTGTGACTGATAAATGACAAAGAACAGCTGCTTACAGACAGGCAGTTTGAGGCAACCCAGAGACGCCCCAAAAACCAACTAGAAAAACCCATCCAAATGAGCACATCTTCTGCCCGTCCTCCCACATCCTCAGAGCAGCTCAAAAAGCTAACGCTTTCGAAGTGTACAAAATATCTGAGCCACATGCCAGTCGCCTCTTTAGCATCTGAATGCAGAAGCACACAAGCGAGGCACCTTGGTGATGTGAACTCACCAAAAGCGGCCCCAAGCCACTTCCAGCTTTTTTGTTAAACAATATATATTGAATGGGGAGGAAAAAGAAACCCAAACCAATCTACAGGGATGGTGCTCAACAACCGTCTGATCACGCCAAGTTGCCCCGCGGACGGGATGGGAACGGTTTGCAGGGAAGAGCGTGGGACGGTTTAGCATGCTTCTTTCTGAGCCAACCCGATTTGGGACACCTCCCATGCGCCCCAAACTGCCCATATGTTAGCAGCCAACATCTCCACAAATCTGGAGGTGAAGAACAGGAAAAGACTGAAGACTCCCACCAAACTGAGAGCCAGTTTGGTGTAGTGGTTAAGGGTGCCGACTCTTATCTGGGAGAACTGGGTTTGATTCCCCACTCATCCACTTGCAGCTGCTGGAATGGCCTTGGGTGAGCCATAGCTATCGCAGGAGTTGTCCTTGAAAGGGCAGCTTCTAGAAAAGCTCTCTCAGCCCCACCCACCTCACAGGGTGTCTGTTGTGGGGGAAGGAGATAAAGGAGATTGCAAACCGCTCTGAGTCTCTGAATCAGAGAGAAGGGCGAGGTATAAATCTGCAGTCTTCTTCCTTTCAGACATAACTGAGAAAGCATTTGCAAGGTCTATTCAGAACCCTACTTAATACAGCTGATTCCCAGGCCCTGCAGGTATCCTAGAGACCCCTTTCCATTTATTTCTGTACTTATTCAGAAGGTCTGGCTCTCTTCCATCTCATCAACTCAATCAATCCACAGCATTTACTTAACCTTTACCTCAGTTAAGTAGAAGCTAACTTGATGGGATCACCTCATGGTGAAAAATAAGTTTTGCTTCACATTATCCTGATTTTCTTGGTTAAACACAATTTTATTTGGTAATATATGGTAATTATATCCAGTTCTAACAAAATATTAACACTTACTACCTTCCCCTCCTGTAATCACTTTCCCCTCCTCCCCTCCCCCCAAATCTTGACTTCTGCCGGTGTCAGTTACCTAAACTTCTAATATCAAAAGGTATCTTTAACTTTTAAAGAATCTTAATAAGAAATAAAAAGAAAATATATATATATAATTTTGCAAAGAAGTTAAAAAACACCATTTCTTATACTTTATAAAGTCCCACCCAGTTGTTATAATTCATCTTCTTTCTTCTTCTGAAGACCTAGGTGGTATTCTCAAAAATCACCCAGTGTCCTTTTATTTTCCATTCTTTTTCTATGTACTTTCTAAATTTATCCCAATCCCTTTTAAATCCCTCTAACTCATAGTCTCTCAAGATTCTTGTCAGTTTGTCCATTTCACTCCATGACATAACTTTTACAATACAGTCCCATTTTTCTGGTATTTTATTTTGCTTCCATAACTGCGCATATAATGTCCTAGCAGCTGAAAGCAAGTACCAAATAACAGTTCTATCTTCTTTTGGAAATGTCTCCATTTGTAATCCCAATAAGAAAGTCTCTGGAGTTCTCTTAAATTCATATCCCAAGATTCTAGAAATTTCTTGTTGAATCTTTGCCAAAACTGTTTCGCCCTTTCACAAGTCCACCACATATGGTAGAAAGAACCTCCATGCTTTTTACATTTCCAACATCTATCTGGCATCTTGTTGTTCATTTTTGCTAGCTTTTTAGGAGTCATATACCACCTGTACATCTTTTTATAACAGTTTTCTTTAATACTATAACATGTCAAAATTTTCATAGAGTTCTTCCACAAATATTCCCATGTTTCCATCTGTATTTCTTTATTAACATTAATTGCCCATTTTATCATTTGAGATTTTACTACTTCATCTTCAGTAGACCATTTCAGTAATAGTTTATATAGTTTTGAAACCAAGTTTCATTGTCTCCAAGCAGAACTTTTTCTAATTCGATTTGCTCTTTTCTTATTCCTTCACTTTTAATGTCACTTTCCACCAAATTCTTAATCTGTTGAATTTGAAACCAATCATATTTGTTACTTAATTCTTCCATCTTTAATTCGATTTTACCACCTTGGATTTTCAATATTTGACCATATGATAGCCACTTTCCTTCACCAGCATATATTTTTATTACTTCCATTGGCACTATCCACAACGGCTTTCATCTCCATATTTTTTATATTTTAATAATAATAATAATAACTTTTTATTTCTATCCCGCCCTCCCCGCCGGAGCAGGCTCAGGGCGGCTCACAACATAAAATACACATTACATCAATTATACTTATAAAAACATAGTTAAAACAATTACAAATTATTAAAATTAGCATAACAATAAGGCGTTAACAATAAGCGTTATAAACAGGTTATCAGTGAGTTTCACAGAATAAAAGCATTTTCAGCAGCCTCTAGCGTTGTCACTAGTTTTGTCACTAGTTGAAGGCCATCTTGAAAAGGTGGGTCTTACAGGCCCTACGGAATCCATCTAAACATCGTAGGGCCCTCACCACCTCAGGGAGTTGATTCCACAGTAGTGGAGCGGTGATAGAGAAGGCCCGGTCCCGGGTGGCCTTCAGTCTGGCCTCCCTTGGCCCAGGGATATTCAACTGGTTTTTCCCGGATGACCTCAGTGCCCTCTGGGGCTCATATGGGGAAAGACGGTCCCTCAGGTAGGTAGGTCCTCGGCCATATAGGGCTTTAAAGGTGATAACCAGCACCTTGTAGCGAACTCGGTATGCCACTGGCAGCCAGTGCAGCCCGCGCAGCCCCGGCTGTATGGGCTCCCACCTTGGGAGCCCCAACAACAGCCTAGCCGCCGCGTTCTGCACCAGCTGCAGCCGCCGAATTCGGCACAAGGGCAGCCCCATGTAGAGGGCGTTGCAGTAGTCCAGTCTCGAGGTGACCGTAGCATGGATCACCATTGCTACGTCACGGTGCTCCAGGAAGGGGGCCAACTGCTTCGCCCGTCGAAGATGAAAGAATGCGGACTTGGCAGCGGCCGCTATCTGTGCCTCCATCGATAATGAAGGCTCCAGAAGAACCCCCAGGCTCTTGACCTTGTGTGCCGCTTTAAGCTGCACACCGTCGAGGACCGGCAAGGGGATTTCCCTTCCCAGGGCACCGCGACCCAAGCACAGGACCTCTGTCTTCGTTGGATTCAACTTCAGCCCGCTTAGTCTGAGCCAACCTGCCACGGCTTGCAATGCTAGGTCCAGGCTTTCTGGGACGGAGCCAGGCCGGCCATCCATTAGTAGATAGAGCTGGGTGTCATCGGCGTATTGATGGCACCCAAGCCCAAACCTCCGGACAATCTGGGCAAGGGGGTGCATATAGATGTTAAATAACATCGGGGAGAGAACTGCCCCTTGCGGCACTCCACATACTAGTGGGTGCCTCCGGGACCGCTCCCCCCCAATGGCCACCCTTTGTCCCCGTCCTTCAAGGAAGGAGGAAAGCCACTGTAAGGCCAATCCCCCAATCCCCGCGTCGGCAAGTCGGCGGGCCAGTAACTGATGATCGACCGTATCAAATGCGGCCGACAGATCCAACAATATCAGCACCGCCACGCCGCCTCGATCCAGATGCCGCTGGAGGTCATCCACCAAGGCGACCAGCACTGTCTCCGTCCCATAACCCGGACGGAAGCCGGACTGGTGAGGGTCTACCCATGTATTTAACAGATTTCTCCTTATATAATAGTGTGAGAAGAAGCCGTCCATTTTACTTTTACCATAATATATATATGCGTGCCACCCAAATTTGTTTCCGTATCCTTCTAATGCTAAAAGTTTTTTATTTAACAATATTATCCATTCTTTTATCCATGCCAAACTCACCGCCTCATGATATAGTTAAATCTGGTAGTTGAAATCCACCTCTTTCTTTAGCATCTGTTAACACTTTCATTTTAATTCTTGATTTCTTCCCAGCCAACACAAATTCCAAAATCTTCCTTTGCCATTTACTAAATTGTTTATTGTCCTTCACAATCGGAATAGTTTGAAACAAGTACATTATTCTTGGTAAAATATTCATTTTTATTGTGGCTATTCTTCCCAGTAACGACAAATTGAGTCTATTCCATTTTAACATATCTTCTTCCACTTTATGCCATAACTTTTCATAATTATTTTTATATGTCAATATTTTCATGGTAATTTCCACACCTAGATATTTTACTTTAGACATAACTTCACACTCCATTGAGCTCTGTAATTCTTTCTGTTTTTTAATTCTCATATTTATACACAAATTTTTTTATTTCTCTTTGTTTATATAAAATCCAACCAATTCTCCATATTCTTGTATTTTACTCAAGAGCAGTGGCGTTACTTTTAATGGGTTTTCATTTATGAATATATCATCAGCAAATGCTCTATATTTATAGGAAAATCCCTTCAATTTCAGTCCCTCTATCTCTTTATCTTCCTGTATTTGCATCAGCAAAATTTCTAAAGTCATTATAAACAACAACGGAGATAGAGGGCAACCTTGTCTTGTTCCTTTGCTGATCCATCATATACTCCTTTAAATCTAGGGTTGCCAAATCCAATTCAAGAAATATCTGGGGACTTTGGGGGTGGAGCCAGGAGACTTTGGGGGTGGAGCCAGGAGACATTGGGGGAGGAGCCAGGAACAAGGGTGTGGCAAGCATAATTGAACTCCAAGGGAGTTCTGGCCATCACATTTAAAGGGACAGCATACCTTTTAAAATGTCATTTCCAAGCTCCGGGGTGGTGCACAGCCCCTTGCTCCGCGGGCGGCAGCACCGCTTTTTCTCCTTGGCACAGCTGCTCTGACTGCAAGGGATGGAGCTGGTGACGTTACAAGGATCACGCAGCCTGCCCGGGGCCACTGCTCTTCACCTGTCACCCCAGCCTGGCCGGGGAACTTTAGGGGGTTTGGGCAGCAGCCGCAGGCAGGGAAGGCAGCGGCGGCTGGCCTCTCTCCCCCTGCCCCCGCAGACCAACTGCGCGCCCAGAAGGGCCAGGGGGGTGCCAGGTAGGCACCCAGCTGCAGGGGCTGGTGAGGCCCAGGCGGCTTCCAAGCGAGAGAGCATGCTGAGACAGAGGGAAAAGATCTTGGGGTTGTAGTGGATGGCTCAATGAAAATGTCAATACACTGTGCTGCAGCAGTGAAAAAGGCTGTCAGAACTTGTAACTTTATCTGCCTACTATTAGCCCAACCGACTCCATGTTGTAACCTAACACTAACCCAGAACATATAGCTTAAGCAATTAACCCAAGTGCCTTGCAGCTATTCCAAATATTCTGTGCTCACTGGAGGGTGACAAGATAGGCTCTGGTCAACATCCACAGGTGCCCTTTGAAGCCGGGCCGTTTGGCCTTCACCACAGGAGAGCATCCTCCCTTCTGATAACAGAGCTTGGGAAAGAGACACTTGTCTGCAATCCGTGTGAATGATCGTTGTATTGTACTTTTGCTGAAGGCATAAAATGTAACCAAATGCCGGACTCAGCATTACTGTTATCTCGTAGCTCTAGCACTGTAGTTCTCTAATAAAGATCCTATACTTTGTAACAAGTCTTGGAATCGTCTGAAGTTCGTTCCAGTTCTGACAAAGGCAAACTCTGTTAGGGATTACTAGAGAATAAAATGGCCAATATTGTAATGCCCCTGTACACATCTATGGTGCAGCCTCACTTGGAAAACTGTGTATAGTTCTTGTCAGTATATTCCAAAAAGGAGACTACAGAGCTGGAAAAAATACAGAGGAGGGCAACTAAGATGGTTACAGGATTAGAGCTTTTTCCCTATGAGGAAAGGCTGAATAGTCTGAAAAGACATGACTGGGGGGGGGGGGGGGGGCATGGAGGAGGTTTATGAAATTTTGCATGGGGTGGAGAGGGCTGACAAAGAGAGCTTTTTCTCCCTCTCCCAAAATGATAGAACTCAAGGGCATTCAATGAGACTGATGGACAGTAGGTTCAGGGCAGACAAAAAGAAATACTACTTTGCACAGAGTGATTAAAATGTGGCATTCTGTACCAGATGATGTAGTGATGGTTACAGGAATAAACAGCTTTAAAAGAGGATCAGATAGATTCATGGAGGAGAAGTCTATCAATGGCTACTAGCCATGGTGACATAGGGAACCTCCACAGTCAGAGGGACAAAGCCTCAGAATCCCAGAGCCAGGAGGCAGTTTCAGGGGAAGGCCTCAGCCTCTATGCCCTGCTGTTGGCCCTCCAGAAAAACTGGGCTGCCACTCGTTTGAGACAGGATGCTGGACTAAATGGCCCATTGATCTGATCCAGCAGGGTTATTCTTATGTTCTTGTGCATTAACAGGATTAATCTGACATGTCCATAAAGGAGTGAAGATGTATTTATTAAAATCTTTACTGTAAATCTTTACTGTTACATTACACTATGATCTTTCTGATCTGTCCAAAGACACATTCAAACTCTGTCTTCTCCTACACCCATAACACCACAGGACTGCACTGGTAGCCCAGCTTGTTGATTTAGATGCCACCTCTCCCTTCCATCTCCCCCTGAACACAGGTTAGCTTACCAACCAGAAACTGCCCAGACCCAAGCGTCAAGAAGTCTGTCATATTTTTTGTTTTTGTTGACTAATTAGGGATACATGAGATGAAAATAATCAAGAACATCAGCCTTCCCCCTGCAATGTCAGCATCTTTGCTGAAAACGCACAATGAGCCCTCACATAACATGTCCTGCACTCTTATAAAGAGGAAGGGGAGGACGAAGAGGAAACTCTCCTGGGACCCTTCAGTCTGAAAGACACCGGTCTCTTGCAGCAACCCAGAGGAATGAGCGGGGAGAAAGAGGCCCTTCTATGTCTGGAGGCTCCAGCAACAAGACCTGACCCGTAATGGAGAACTGAGCCGGGCTAATCCAGGACCCTCAGTAGCTCCCCCT
The DNA here is from genome assembly GCF_032191835.1 of Heteronotia binoei. Classification (NCBI taxonomy): domain Eukaryota; kingdom Metazoa; phylum Chordata; class Lepidosauria; order Squamata; family Gekkonidae; genus Heteronotia; species Heteronotia binoei. Next base: position 19,295,804 of record NC_083242.1, on the reverse strand, counting down.
CCTCGGTCCCGAAGTCTCTCACCTTGACTCTGACTTCATAGGTGGTGAAGCAGCCCTGCCCACGCGCGATGGTCTGACATCGATCTCGAGGAAGTTGCTAGGCGGCCCGTAGGCATCGTTCAGGTTCTGCGGCTTGGTGATAACGCGCCTGGTGTCCGCCACAGTCTCAGCCGATGCCCGCCCCTGCCTCATCGCCTTCGGCCGGAGAAGAGGCACCTGAGGGGTGCACGAAGGGGAAGAGGCGAAGACGGGGGGGGGGGCTCTTGGGTGTCACAGCGACCCAACGCTCGCCACCTCTTGCGCTCTTATTCGAAAAGCCAACACGACGCCAAGACTCGCTCCGACCCGGCCACCGCCGGCCGCAGAGAGAGAGCGCAACCTTTCATTAGCGCGCAAAGCAGCATGGGACTTGTAGTCTTCTGCGACATCCAGCAGACAAAGAACACTTTTTGTGAACTACAAGTCCCATAAACTGCAGAGAGAGCAGTCAAACGGGAGTCTGAAGAATACTCTTTAAGGGCCCGCTGGGAGTGAAAGGGGGAAGGGGCAGGACACGCGCGCTTCTCTCCCTCCCTCCGGGGACAGCTGGCGCTCCACCACCAGGACATGGAAGAGCCCCCAGTCAGCTGGGCTGAGGCGGGAAGGGAAGCTGCACGGCCACCACCAAGGGCTCCGAGAAGGAGCGCCCAGCTCCAGCCCACCCCACCAGCGCGGCGCAAGACCTCAGTCAGCAGAAAACCCAGCCAGAGGCCCGCTCGCACTCGGCTCGTCTTGTCTTGGGCAGGTGGGAAGGGCCGCCATTCCCCCCCGCTTTCCAGATTTTTGGGGAACGGGGGGAGGAGCCTCCAAACCGGGGTCCCCCGCCCAGGCGGGGGATTTGGGAAGCCTAGTTAAATCTGTATTAATACAAAGTCTTGCCCATTGTTCAGTGTATATTGCTCCCAATCTCAATTTTTCCATCACCGCAAACATAAAGTCCAAATTTAAATTATCAAAAGCTTTCTCTGCATCCGCAAAGAATAGCGCCACTTCTTTTTCTTTATGTCTTTCATAATATTCTACAATATTCACAACAGTTCTAATATTATCTCTTATTTGTCTCCTTGGAAGAAATCCTGCTTGCTCTTCTTTAATAAACTTCATTAAAAATTGTTTAAGTCTTTCTGCTAGTATTCTCGTATATATTTTATAATCCACATTTAACAATGAAATTGGTCTATAATTTTTTACATCAGTGACATCTCTATTTTCCTTTGGAATCAAAGAAATTACCGCTTCTTTCCACGTATTCGGTACTTTCCCCTCCATTCTTATAGTATTAATCAATTTATACAGTTTGGGTGTTAACCCTTCTCTGAGGACTTTATAAAATTTTGCTGTAAATCCATCTGGACCAGGTGCATTCCCCATTTTCATTACATTTATTGCTGCTTCAATTTCCATTTTTTCTATTGGATCATTTAAAACTTTTTCCATGTTTCCATGTCAGCGGAGCCACATTAATTCTTTGCAAATATACCTCCAAGTTTTCTTTACTTATTTTTGATTTTTTAAACAATTTGGCATAGTATTTTAAAAATTGCCTTTTTATTCCTTCTTGATCTACAATTTCTTTTCCACCAGCCTTTATTTTGCTTATAATTTTAATTTCTCTTTTCTTTTTTTCAGTTGCCAAGCCAAATATTTACCAGGTTTATTTGCTCCTTCAAAAGATTTCTGCTGCAGTCTTTTCAGGTTCCACTCTACTTCTTTGTTTAACAAATGTCCCAATTGTGTCTGTAGCATTGTAATCTGCCTAATAATTTTTTTCTTTCCAGGTCTTTTCCTTAATTCCATTTCCTTTTTCTTTATTTCATTTTGAATGTCTAACATTTGTTTTTCTTTTCTTTTTTTAATCTTTATTATTCAATGTAATTAAAATACCTCTCATCACTGCTTTATATGCTTCCCATACAGTTAGAAAGTCCATGTCCTCAGTTTCATTTATTTGAAAAAAGGCTTTAGTTTCTTTTTCTAGAGATGTCACTATTTCTTTGTTTTGTAGTAGATCTTCATTTAACCTCCACCTTCTGGTTTTTTTAATCAACTTTGTTGACCACTTTAATGGGTTGTGGTCTACTCTTACTTTGGGAAGAATCTCTATTTTTTTTAGTTATAAGTCCTAAGTCTTTTGTACACCATATCATATCAATTCTTGGAAAAGTGTTATGTTGCTGACAAAGAGGTATAGTCCCATACCTCAGAGGTGAACTTCCTCCATAAATCCTCCAAGTTTTCTTGTTTAACTAATTCAAAGAAAGATTTTGGCAGTTTCCCTTCCTTAATATTTTTTTTCTTCCCCGATCTATCCAATGTATTTTTAATTGCACCATTAAAATCTCCCATTATCATAATTTGTTCATATGACACTTGATCAAGCTGTTGCATTATTTCTTTAAAGAAAGAGTCTTTCGCACCATTTGATGCATATAGTCCCAGCAGCAGTGGTTTTTTTTGTATTTAATGTTACTTCCACTGCTAAATATCTCCCATCATCGTCTTTAAAAATTTCTTTTGGCTCAAATTCTTGTTTAATATAAAAAAGTACACCTCTCTTTTTTTGTTTAGCCAATGAATGAAATTCCAAACCCAATTGCTTATTCCATAAACATTTATAGTCCATTTGTTTAATATGAACTTCTTGTAGACAAATTATGTTGCATTTTTGTTTTGCAATCCACTGAAATGTTGCTTTTCTTTTTTGAGGTGAATTTAGTCCATTTACATTCCAAGATAATAATTTGTAATCCATTATGTTTTCTTCTTTAAGCTGTGTCGCCAAATTCTTTATGCTCTTCCAAAAATCTTCTCAGTTCTTGTACACTTGTAATTGTAATCCTTTTGCCTTGGAGTTCAAAACTCAAACCTTCTGGTAAAATCCATCAATACCTTATATCATTGTCCCGTAGTTTTCCTGTTAATTTTTTATAAGTCTTTCTATCAGACAGTACTTTCTTTGGCAGCTCTCTCGTAATCCTCATATTATCCTGATTTTCTTTAACATGAAACTGCTCATTAGTTGGGAAGTTCTGAAATGACCTGTTGTTATTCGGATGTGGATTTAGAAGAGATCCACATCCAGATGCCAAAAGTCCTTTTGCTTATGCACTAAAATATCCGGCACGCTTTGCTGTTACATCGCAGGCCCCAGGAGAGCCCTGAGGCTCATATATAGCCCCTTTTCCCTTCTCTATTCAAGTGTAGCTTGATAACAAGAGACTATTGCTGTTGAAGGAAACCACAGCTTGCTACTATGTGAGAACCACAAAACTATGTTTGCTGCGTTACCTAAAAAACAGGATCTCAGACTCTGGTTTAATCCTAGTTTGGAAACCGGGAAAGGAGATGAAGTTCTGCATTGAATTCAGGTGAAGTGTCAAAATAGGATTTTCTACAAAAGTGAAAGTCTCATGTCATTTACAACAGGAAAATGGGGACAGTGAATGTGGAAGCTCAAATGATCTACCCCATACTCATCCTATAAGAAATTAACTACAGTTTATTGCTACATCTTTCCAAACAAAAGCATTCTAAGACAACCAACAAAGGTTAAATCAGGGGTGTCAAACATATGAACATATGAACATATGAAGCTGCCTTATACTGAATCAGACCCGTGGTCCATCAAAGTCAGTATTGTCTTCTCAGACTGGCAGCAGCTCTCCAGGGTCTCAAGCTGAGGTTTTTCACACCTATTTGCCTGGACCCTTTTTTGGAGATGCCAGGGATCGAACCTGGGACCTTCTGCTTCCCAAGCAGATGCTCTACCACTGAGCCACCATCCCTCCCCAAAAAATAGGCACGGGAGCCTAAATCCTGTCCTCTCACATGCCTGATGACCTCGCTCTGCTCCATTCCTTTCCTCAGAACTGAACTTATGAAGCTGCCTTATACTGAATCAGACCCTCGGTCCATCAAAGTCAGTATTGTCTTCTCAGACTGGCAGCGGCTCTCCAGGGTCTCAAGCTGAGGTTTTTCACACCTATTTGCCTGGACCCTTTTTTGGAGATGCCGGGGATTGAACCTGGGACCTTCTGCTTCCCAAGCAGATGCTCTACCACTGAGCCACCGTCCCTCCCCTAACATGTGGCCTGGGGGCCAAATCAGGCCCCCAGGGGGCTCCTATCAGGCTCCTAAGCAACTGGCTGTCATCTGCTTCTTCTCCCTCTCTCTTGCTTCCTTCTGCATCACAGCTTGCTTTGCAAGGCTTGCTCAATTGCACAGAAGCCACAGAGCAAAACCTCTATTTTCTCCATTTGCTGAGGCTCTTCCCTTGAGAAAGGGGGAGGAGGCAGAGCTTGCTTTGCCAGGCTCTCTCAGTCACCAAGCCTCTCTTCCTTCTATTGGCTGAGGCTTCTCTTCCTCCTGGTCCCCTGGGGAAGGAAGGAAGGAAAGAACCAAAACTTCCTTTGCCCAGTTCCCTGGATCTCATGGAAGAAATACGAAGACAGCACCTTTAAGATGAACGAGTGCTGATGTCTTAAGCATAAGCTTTTTAAAACATTCTTTAACTGTGTTTGTCCGTGTCCTTTATAAAGTTTATATCTCTGCTGCCTAATCTTAAATAAGTACACATAGCCCGGCCTGACATGGCCTGGCACAACAAGGTCTCATATCAGATATGGCCCTCATAACAAAATTAGTTCAACATTCCTGGGTTAAACCATGGCAAACCATTTCTAAAGCAAATCTATAGGGAAAACGCAGAAAATACCCAAGTAGCAAAAATAACCAGAGCAGATAAAATCAATCAATTCCAGTTCCTATAAATAATAAGCCTAACCCAAAAGTGTTCTGGACTGCCAAGGTTTCACTGATCCTTTCAAGCAGAAATGGACACCACTCCTTAACACAGAAAAGATTTTGCCCTAACCTCAGCCGTCTTTTTTCTGCAATACTTAATGCATATTCTCTCAGTGGCTTTGCAGGCTCTCGACAGCCAATCCTTTCTACAAGGCTTCTGAACTCTTCAGAAGTTGACCGAGCTAAACTGTGGTAGTCATGCGTTCCAGCTGAAGTTCTCCTCCTCAGCATAGACTGGTAACTAGGCAGTTCTTGCAGGAAAGTAACTGTTGGGGACACATTATGTGCATCAAGCACAAATACATCTGCAAAAGAGAAGGGGGAGAGAAAAAGACAAAGGAGCTCAAATTTTAATGGGAGAATAACAGCGCAAGTCTAAAGCAAGTTACATCTAAATACACTGATGTCAACAACTTTAGAAAGGCGCAACTCCATTGAGGATCGCACTGCAAATTTAAAATAAAGGAAAAGAAAAAGCCACTGTCACCTTTGAGACTAACAACATTTATTTCAGTATGGACTTTTATGGGTCACAGGCAGCCCACTTCATCAGATAAATACCTGATGGGAAAACCATAACAGGAAATTTCATGGGGTACATTGGCGAGGTCAAGGCTTGATGTGAATTTAAGGTACAAATCTCAGTGTAAGGGAAAAGGAGAGGAATTGATGTAGTAAAGTTAGGGGCATGACCCGTCATAAAAACAGAATTTGCAGTTATACATACTGGGTGGTGAGGAAGACAGAGAGGCTCAAACCGATTAGCAAATTGGTACTTTTCAATGTTTTTTAAAATGATCTGGATGAGGGTGTGGAGGGGCTACACATTAAATTGGCAGATGACACCAAATTGAGAAGAGCAGAGAACCAAAAGACAGAAATAGAATCCAATGAGATATGAACACACTGGAAGTGAGTGGATGTGAATAAGACGCAATTTAACCAGGGTAAGTGCTGAGATCTACATCTGGATAACAGAAATGTGGAACACCCATACTGGATAGGGGATGCACTTCCACGTGAACAAGATCTTGGGGTAAGGTTGGACCATAAATTAAATATGAGCAGCCAGGGTGATGCAGTGACAAAAAGGCTAATGTCATGGAGTCTATCAACAGAGGTATGACATTCAAATTACAGGATGTCATAGTCCCACTGTACACTGCATTGGTCGTGTGCAGTTCTGGAGGCCTCACTTCAAGAAGGATGTGGGCAGAATGGAGCAGGTGCAGAGGAGAGCGACGAGGATGATCAGGGGCCTGGAGACCATGCACTGCAAAGAAAGGCTAAGGAACTTGGGAATGTTCTGTCTGGAGGAGAGGAGGCTGAGAGGGGACATGGTTGCTCGCTAGAAGTATCTGAAGGGCTCTCACTTAGAGGAAGGGCAGGGAGCTGTTTCTGTTGGCAGCAGAGGATGAGAGAACTTGCAATAATGGTTTAAATTAAGGGTGGGAGGGTACCGGCTGGATATTAGGAAAAACTCTTTTATAGTAAGAGTTGTTCAACAGTGGAATCAGCAACTCAGGAAGGCAGTGAGCTCCCTATCACCAGCAGTCTTGAAGCAGTGGCTGGACAAACACTTGTCAGGGATGCTCTGATCCTGCGTTGGACTAGATCGGGGCTGGCCAAACTTGCTTAATATAAATGCCATGTAGAATAAACCTCAGATGTTTGAGAACCACAAGACATGAACACCAGATGTTGGAGAGCAGGCAGACAAATAGATGGAGGGAGGTTGAGAGGTGGAAAGAAAGCAACTTTAACTTTAAATGGATTATCTAAGCTGCCAGATGGCTTCGTTTGGAGAAGTGACTTAAAGAGACAAATGCCTTCTCCAAGCCAGCCAATGGGGCAGTGAGGGCTTTGAGCCACATGAGATGTGTGTAAGAGCCACATGTGGCTTCCGAGCTGCAGTTGGCCCACTCTTGGACTAGATGGCCTGGGTTGGCATCTTCCAACTCAGGGATTCTACGATTCCAAATAACATAAGTAAAAATTAACCAATATTGGTTATAAGATCAGCGGCTGATAAAACAAGTTAAGAAGAGCCAATTAAAATCCCCCAAAAAGCATGTCCTGCAGAGGGTTACAGAGACTGCAAATGCAAGTCAGTTTAACCATGTGTGAGCTGCCCAGACCAAGGCAACAGGGCTACCCACCTGAACCTGTTTCCTAGAGGATGCTAGGATTCTTGTCTCAAAAGAAGTTAACTATTTGGGATTCATTATGTGCATCAAACACAATTGCCTCCTGCCAAACTGAAGAGGGGCGAGCTCAGATTTTAACAGAGGAACAACACCCACACCCAGGAAACAAAACACTACCTGGAAGAGAATTTGGATTATTTAGCTGAGAAGGGGCTAAACCCCCCAAGGGCGAAAGAGCAACGCTTATGGGGCGCAGCAAAGAAACGGCCCACCCTTTTTAACCTCCCCCCACAAATTATGAACCCCAGTCGTGCCCCGCAAAGTGCTTCCACTTCGGAGGTTCTCCTCACCGTCTCCGGGGCTTTCTGGTCCTTCTTGGGGAAGCCACTGCGGCTCGCTCATGGCGCCCCGGGCGGGAAGGCGCGGGGGTGGGTGAGGCGACCCCCGCGGCCTTCAATCCCCCCTCAGCGATGAGCGAGCCCTCAGCTTCCGGGCCTGCGGGAGACGGCCGAGCGGCCTCTGGTGGCAGCCAGGCCGGATATGGAGCGGGAGAGGCGGCGGCTGAGGGGAGAGGGGTGCGGCCTCCTTCAGCAGAGGGCTGAGGCAGCGAGTGGGACTACTCAGGCAGTGGGGCTGGATCCCCGGAAAGGGCCTCTCTCCCTCAAAGAAATGCCTCCAGATGTGGCTTCTTCGAGAAGGGAGGATCAATGGCTTCGGCTTCTTTGCCTGTTAGAGTGGAATGGGGGCATATCTAGTTTGAAGTAAGCCCATAGTGAGTCTATTACTTTCACGTAGCCTTAACTACCTGGCAAAATGGGTGTTGGCTTAGGAAACATGAGGAGCATTTTTGGTCTCTTAAGCCTTACAGGGGTGGCCAACGGTAGCTCTCCAGATGTTTTTTGCCTACAACTCCCATCAGCCCCAGCCATTGGCCATGCTGGCTGAGGCTGATGGGAGTTGTAGGGAAAAAGCATCTGGAGAGCTACTGTTGGCCACCCCTGTCTTAAGGAATTGGTGGGTGTGAATGTTGTTCCGCTTTTAGTTGCTGCCTTTCCCCATGGGGGAGCATTATGTGGGTGCACACAGTTAGGTGGGTCATTACAAGTTGAAAGTGCAATTATTTAAGGTGGGGGGGGGGGTTAGGGTTGCCAGATCCAGGCTGGGAAACTCTTGGAAGTTTGGTGGAGAGGAGGTCAAGGACACCAGTGGGGTACGTTGCCCTAGGGGTGGCCAAACTTGCTGGATGTAAGAGCCACATTGATTAGAAGTCAGATGTTTGAGAGCTGGAAGGAAAATAGATAGAGAGGTGGAGAGAAAGCAGCTTTAACTTTAAATGCATTCTCCAAGCTGCTGGCTGGCTGACTGGTTTGGTTGTAGATTTAAAGAGAGTAATGCCTTCTTCAAAGCCAGTTGGCGGGGAGGATCTTGCCAGTTCACACAGTAAAATCCCACTGGAAAGTGCACTGGATTATTCGGTGTGTGTGACCACAACCTGAGATCCACAGAATATGTGTGAAAAAGCAATGTGTGGCTCCTGAACTGCAGTTTGGCCACTGCCGGTCTATACGAAGCCATAGGCCAGGGTCTCCCCAATATTTGTGTGATACCCAGCTCTTACCTTTCTTTCTCACTTAACTTCAGGGAGGCTGTTGATGTTTTTAACCCTTGCTTGGAGTCTGAACAAGCTGCAATTTCAGCCTGACAAGACTGAAGTTCTCTGGGATGGTAGAAAGGTACTCAAGAATATGAGATCTCTCCTGGCTTGGATGGGGCTACACTCCCCCCCCCCCCGAATAGCCAGGTTTGCAGCCTGGGAGAGCTGCTTGCTAGGATTGCCAACCTCAAGGTGGGGCCTGGAGACCTCCTGGACTTACAACCAATGTCCTGACTACAGTGGTCAGTTCCCTTGGAGAAAATGGCTGCTTTGGAAGATGGAGTCTGTGGCACTGCACCCCAAATCATGCCCTCCCCCCAATCTCCAGGAATTTCCCAACCAAGAGTTGGTAACCCAGTGCTTTACACAGGGGACACCTTAGAAAACCAGGTGGCTGCATTGGCTTAGGAAGTGTTTTTGCCCAGCTTGAGCTGATGCGTCGGCTACTTTTCCATCTGGAACAGCCAGATCTAGCCACAGAGAGCCATGCCTTAGTTATCTCTGGACTGCTGCAATTCGTTCTATTTGGGGCTGCCCTTGAAGAGTGTTCAGAAGTTGCAGCTAGTGCAGAATGCTGCAATTGGACTGCAGATTGGGGTTAGCATATGTCCCCAGCAATTACACTGGCTACTGATCCGCTCCTGAACCCAATTCAAGGTGTTGATTTTGTCCCTTAAGGTCCTACATGGCTTGGGGCCGGGGTATCTGAAGGACTGTTCTCCCATCCTTTCCTGCCCAGGCACCCAAGAGAAGGCTTTTTGGTGGCAGTCCCATGATTATGGAACAACCTTCCCAGGGCACTTCACCTGGCCACATAACTCTTAACCTTCAGGAGGCAGTCAAGGACAGATTTATTTAGGACTGCATTTGACTGAGTCCTAAATAGAGTTTTAAAATTGTGATATTTTCTGTGTTTTTAGAATTGTTTTGTTTATATTGTGGGTTTTTTAAATATTCATTTTATTTATATTGTAAGTTGCCTTGAGTTTTGCAAGGGAGAAAGATGGCTAATAATTTTTTTAAGAGCCAGTTTGGCGTAATGGTTAAGTGTGCTGACTCTTATCTGGGAGAACCAGGTTTAATTTCCCACTCCTCCACTTGCAGCTGCTGGAATGGCCTTGGATTAGCCACAGCTCTTGCAGGAGTTGTCCTTGAAAGGGCAGCTGCTGTGAGAGCCCTCTCAGCCCTCCCCCCCACCTCACAGGGTGTCTGTTGTGGGGAAAGATATAGGAGATTATAAATCACTCTGAGTCCCTGATTCAGAGAGAAGGGCGGGATATAAATCTGCAGTCTTCTTTTTTAAAAAAAAAAAAATTCAATGTTTTATTGAAGTAATTAAGATCCTACAAACATAAGGTAAATGCAATAACAACGGTAAGCTATGCATATCAATACAAATCAAAAAATTGTCATTGATGTATCGCAGCTTGAGTTAGGGTATGATACAAGGTAGGGTAAGGGGTATAACAATTTAAATAATAATATAACCACAACAACTATGGGAAAAGGGAAAACATGTACGCCCGGCGAGCTGAATAAGGTAGGTCATTGGGTAACCAAGAGGAAGGGCAATCACAGGTAGAAACTTAAAACAACAAAAGATCCTTATACATAGTGTTTTTGGTGAGAGAATTAATGTAAAAGGGATCACTATCCAATTTTTCCAGAACAGGTAACCAAATTGCAACATAGTTAGTGTGGGCTTGAAGGGGGTCTGATTGGTCTAATGAGGCTTGGATCCTGTCCATTGCGATGTGTTTCCAGATTTTGAGTAGCCAAGAGTCGAGTGACAAGTTGTTTGAACTTTTCCAGGTTTGGGCAATCAATGATTTAGCCGCGGTCAATAGTTTAGTGATTAAAGATTTTTTGGAGGGAGTGATTTTTAAACCTGACCAGTGATTGAGAAGGACTACCTCCGGCGTAACAGGTATTAGGACATTTGTTAAGGATGAGACATGAGCACAAATTAATGACCAAAAGGGTTTAAGTTTGGGGCAGTCCCACCAACAATGAATATAAGATGCCTTAAGGCCACAGTTCCTCCAGTAATCAGAGGATCCATGGGGCGAGGCGTGGGAGAGTTGATGAGGCGTATAGTACCAGCGAGCAATTAGTTTGTAATTTTGCTGAGAGATGTTTATAATTTTGGATTGTAGTGTCTCGGTAGGGTTGCCAAGTCCAATTAAAGAAAAATCTGGGGACTTTGGGGGTGGAGCCAGGAGACTTTGGAGGTGGAGCCAGGAGACATTGGGGTGGAGCCAGGAACAAGGATGTGACAAGCATAATTGAACTCCAAGGGAGTTCTGGCCATCACATTTAAAGGGACAGCTCACCTTTTTAAATGCCTTTCTTCCATAGGAAATAATTAAGGATAGGGGCTCCATCTTTTGGGGCTCATAGAATTCGACCCTCTGGTCCAATCATTTTGAAACTTGGGGGGTATTTTGCAGAGAGGCACAAGATGCTATACTGAAAATTTGGTGCCTCTACCTCAAAAAATAGCCCCCCCCAGAGCCCACAATACCCACGGATCAATTCCCTATTATTCCCTATGGGAATCGTTCTCCATAGGGAATAATAGAGTGCCTAGTAGACATTTCCCTCCCCCCCACGCTTTCTAAAGGGGGGGAGGGCCTCCATACCAGGGAATCCCCCCTCCCTCTCTCACACACACAAATACTTACTGGGTCTTCTTCTGGAGAACTCTGCCTGCTGTGAAAACGAAAGCAAAGAAAGGGAGGGGCCATTCTCCGAAGCCCTTCCTGTTTCCTCCTTCCTGCCCAGCCTTAAAGGGGCAGACATTTTACAAACTGCTCAGGAGCTCTACACCAACAGGTATGTTCTCCCCCCCTTCCACCCCCCGCTTCCTGATTTCTGGAGACCGGGGGATGAAGCTGCGAACCCAGAAGTCTCCCGCCAAAGCGGGGGGGTTGGGAAGCCTATGTCTCGCTAGTCCAGATGGAGTCCCACTGAACTGGGGAAAGTGTAATGTTACAGTCTTTATGCCAGTGGACAGTATAGGAAGGAGGCAAGTCTTCTATTTTGGTAAGGAGAATTTGGTAGATTCGTGAGATGAGTCCTTTTGTTGTGTTTTTGGTTTTAGGGAGATGTAAGATCAGATGTTCGAAGTCTGACAAGGGACGGGAGAGGGATTGGCGTAGTCTGGGATCTTGAAGCAAGTGCCGAACTTGGAAGTATTCAAACCATGGAGAGGGTGATGTCAAGTTTTGGTCTAGTTTAATTTTAGGTAAGAATTGTCTTGCCGCAGAGAGAAGGTCAAAAAGGTAAACTTTAGAGGAGTTCCTCCAAATTTTGAAGGAGGAGGGGAGTTGGGCTGGGGGAAACCATTTCTGGCCTATAAAAGAAGAAATAATGGAATAACCAGGTGCTAGATAAGAACGCTCAGACCCCTGTCCACTTTAAAATCCTGGCAACATACAATGACTGCTTTCATCTGGAGCTACAAGAAAGCCAGGATAAAGTTAGCTACTATATGTAGGTCCAAGTTAAAAGGAGGAATGGCCATCCCTGACATTAGTCGTTACTATAAGGCTACTATTCTGTCTCAATTTGTCAAACTACTATATCACCACCCTTCACCCCCTTGGAAGTCTATAGAAGAAGCTCATTTCTCTCCCCTTAAATATTATGAGTTACTCTGGCTCAAGAAGTCTGAAAGGCCACTCTGGCATTTCGTAAATCCTATTCTCAGTCTTCTTCTTAAGAAAAATCAATAATGAACAGGGCTTTTTTGTAGAAAAAGCCCAGCAGGAACTTACCTGCATATAAGGCCACACCCACTGACATCACCATTATTTCTTACAGAAATACATTTGCATATTAGGCCACACCCCCTGACACCAAGACAGCCAGAACTGAGTTCCTGCTCAAAAAAAAGCACTGATAATGTTTTGGCAAATGATTCAACAAGAGATATCTAAGATCCTGGGATATGAATTCAATAAAGAGGCAGAGACTTTTCTGCTGGGATTACAAATGGAAAAATTTCCAAAAGAAGATAGAACATTAATATGGTACTTGCTCTCAGCTGCTAGGACATTGTATGCGCAGTTGTGGAAGCAAGAAAAAATACCAGAAAAATGGGACTGGATTATGAAAGTTATGTCATGGAGTGAAATGGACAAATTAACAAGAAAATTAAGAGACTGTGATTTAGAACTTTTTAACCAAGAGTGGAAGAAATTCAGAAGATATGTAGAGAAAGAGTGGAAAATAAAAGGACATTGGACAATTTTTGAGGATTAAGATTTTTAAGATAACAATATAACTCTTGAAGGGGGTTCTTCTTCCCTATGTTTCTTTTTTGTTTCGTCTTTTTTCTTGATAGTTAAGGGTACCTTTAATATCTGTTTTTTTAAAGAAAATAACACTGGCGGGGGTCAAGTAATTGGGGGAGGGGTGGGAGAAAGTAAGATGTGGGGTAGAATGATGGTCTTTTTCTTAATATATATTAAGCTTTTTATAAGTTGTAGTTATAGTTCTACTACCATATGTTACTAATAAAATTGTTTATTCACAAAAAAAAAGCACTGATAATGAATAGGTACATAATAAAAAGGAGGGATTTAATGAAACAGGGATTTAATAGCTGCTTAAAAATTGACCAAAAAATTTCTAGTTAAAGCTTTTAGATGTTGAAGTTCACTCAGCCAGTGCACAGTTGTTCAAGAGGGAGGGAGTCTTGAAAGGCCCAGAGCTGTGCCAGAAAAGCCTGGTTTTAGCCTCAGGGGGAGTGGAACAGAGATTATTCATCTAATCTTTTATGTGGGAGGAGAGGATGCACACGGTCTCATGGTGTTAGGTCTTGCAGTGGTGCTTGAAGTGAAGGTAGTTGATGGATTTCAATGAGTGTGTCTGTATAAACTGTGGTTCAGCTGACAGAAAGGGAACAACTGACAAATTATGTTTAATGGTATTTCTCGTGGGCAGTGACACTAAAAACATTTAGTTAAGGAGACACTCAGACTGACCTGCCAGTTCCCCTATTCTGTTGCCTCAAGCACGGCAGTAAAAATCTTATTTTTTAATGTCTTGTTTTTGTATGTGCAACAAGGCTGCAGTTACAAGCAGCAAAGGTTCCAATTACTTTAGAAGTGTGTGCCTAGTAGGCTTGCAAGATTAACTCCTTGCGGCAATATTGACAATTAAATTGCTGTGACTAATGCAATAAATGCTGGAGGGAGCGATTTCTAAGTAGGTGATGAAACTAGGCTTCTTTCTTTAGTTTGCCACTTAGGTTGAACAGGTCATTTTTTTTTTAACATTGCTGTAGAACTATCATATTTTGCTTCTCTCTGTAGCTCTTACTGGCTGCACCATTCCACAGGACTATAATACTCAGGGGTCATTTTGAAGAAAAAGAGGTGCTGGAGCTAGGGTTGCCAAGTCCAATTTAAGAAATATCTGGGGACTTTGGGGGTGGAGCCAGGAGACATTAGGGGTGGAGCCAAGATCAAGGCTGTGACAAGCATCCTTTAACTCCAAAGGGAGTTCTGGCCATTACACTGGAAGGGCCATCACCTTTTCAATGCCTTCCTTCCATACGAAATAATGAAGGATAGGGGCATCTTCTTTTGGGGCTCATAGAATTGGACCCCCTGGTCCAATATTTTTGAAACGTGGGAAGTATTTTGGGGAGAGGCACTAGATGCTATACTGAAAATTTGGTGCCTCTACCCCAAAAAACAGCCCCCCCAGAGCCCCAGATACCCGCGGATCAATTCTCCATGATTTTCTATGGGAATAAATCTCCATAGGGAATAACAGAGTTCTCAGCAGACATTTCCCTCCCCTGGCTTTCTGACGACCCTGAAGCGGGGGGAGGGCCTCCAAACCAGGGGATCCCCTGCCCCCACCTGGGGATTGGCAACCATAGCTGGAGCTCATTAACACAACTCATTTGCATATGCCACACACCCCTGACATCACCAGAACGTGTACTAAATTCTGTCAGCTCAGCATCTACCTTAAAATGCTTCTTGAGGGGGGCGGAGCGTCGCGAGTTAATGGCGGACGCAACCTAAGCTAGCTCCGATCTCCTCCTTCCTCAAAACCTTCAGAAATCAACGAAACAAACTCTAATGCCTACAAAAACAAAAGGAAAAGCCGTCCGAAGCAAACAGAAGCAAGCTCCGAAAAAGAAAACCTTGGTATCGGCTTTCTTCTTGCCTGAAAACGCCTCAAAGGTGGGTGACCCGACCGCGTGCTCCCCAGACGGCCCTAATATGGCGCCCACTCCGACTTCTCCCGAGCCGGCTGACGCTTCTCAGCCTGATAGCGAAGCAGAAAGACCAATCACTAAAAAAGACCTAGAACTATTAAAAATGGACATTCACAAGTATTTTAATGAAGCCATTATAGATCATATTAAGCCACTGAAAGAAAAGATTGGGGAGCTCACAGAAGACCTCAATACGACTGCAAACATAGCCGAACGCTCAGCAGAGCTGGGCTTGTCGTTAAAAAGGGAAGTCACCACCTTAAAAGAAAACGAGCATAAATTGCAGAACAGACTGGCAACCTTGGAACATAAATGGCGTGCCCTGAATATTAAGCTTCGCGGATTTGATGAGGGCGCGGAAGAGAAAAAGGACTTGCTGCTATTTGTGGCAGACTGGCTGAAGGAGACATTCTCCCTTCCCGACAACGTGGCTGCTAGTATAGTTCGAGTTCAAAGACTGGGCGCCATTTCCTTGCAACGGCGCAATTTCACTAGAGACATTCTAGTCCAATTTACTAACTCTCGACTGAAAGACCTTATACTCCAAAAATCAAGGCAAATGGATGCTATCGTATACAGGGGGAAGAAAATTTTGCTCCTGCTTGATCTTTCGCCAGAATCACTTGAGAAAAGGAGAAAGCTAAAGATCGTTTCCAGCAAGCTGCATGAGAGCAACCTTAGGTTCAGATGGAGCCCGACTTCGGATCTCCTACTGTTTAAAAATGGCGCCTTTTACAAGATCCATGATGCGCAGTCAGGAATCACAGCGTTGAATGCTCTTGCCATCAAATACTCAGAAGAAGAAGAAAAAGAGCTACGAAAGAACTTTGAAGCGTCTGTAGACAACCAGCCATCTGAAGATGCGGTTTAACTCTCTGTAACTCTACATAAACTCCATTGGAGCTACCAAATAGTTAATTTGCCTCAATAGCCCCGTTGGGCTTTTAGCTTACAAAAACTGTTTTGAAATTGTTGTGCCAATGTTAACCTTGAGAACACTGCTTTACAAATCTCAGCAGAAGAAATGCATCATTTAACAAACGGAGGTGTAAAACATGCATGTTAACCAACAAAAGCAATGAGCCCAAGCAGTTCTGTTGGGGGGGTTTTCACCTGTGGGAGATCACTTTGAATTTGTTATGAAACTGTTAACCCATAGAAAATTGTGTTACAAGTCTCATCAATAGAGCTGCTTGAAAGGGAAATGTTTTCATAGACCTACCTACATTGCTTTAGAACTTTTGATGAGGCCTTTTTCTGCTGAACTAATTTACTTTATTGACCGTTAACATTTATTGTGTTTTTCCTCACTAGCTCCACAGGAGAGGTTATGCAACTAACTTTTATTTCCAGATCTGGCAGCAGCACTCTTGCCTTCGATATCCATACAGCAACTAGTTGTGCAAAGCACGCATATTGAGGCTAAGTTCATCTATCCATGGTTTCTAAGGTTTATACTCATATTACCCAGATGTTAGAGTTTTTAAGGCTTAATAAATGAGGAGGGGGGAGGAAGGTTAAAGTATTTGTGCTTTACTTGTAGCTTTTGCCCTCCTGGTAGGGATTTGAGAGTTTCAAATAAGGGAAACCTAAAGGGGTTTTTTCCCTAGCTCCCTAGTTACTGGGTAGCTGTGAAACTTCACCCAAGAATTGGGTGTGTGTGAGTGATATATAGTTGTTTTGTTCTTTATTGGCGGGTGGATTGGCATTCCCCCCTTTCTTTTTTCTTTGTTTTTTTTTTCTCTTCCTTATTCATTTAACTCTGCTATTTCCTCTACTCAGCTACCAGCTCTTATAAAATAGCAATTCACATTAGGATTGATCTAGTTTGCATTAGTGAAACAACACCTTAAGTCTCCTGGTAAAGTGTACTAAACCTCACGCTTAATGCCTATAATGTCTAAAAGTCTGAAACTGTTAACCTGGAACTGCAGAGGGTTTAAACACCCAATTAAGCGCTCTCGCATTGCTAACTTTCTAGCAAGGCAGCGACCGCATGTGGTCTGCCTGCAAGAAACTCATGTGAGGAAACAAGCCCCTTTCGGGTTGCGCTCTAAATGGTTCAATCAGATTTACCATGCGCCAGGCTCATCTAAAGCAAGAGGGGTGGCAATCCTATTTTCTAAAGACACTGTTTTTGATTTGCATGATACCAAATCAGACCCCAAAGGACGATATATTTTTGTTAAAGGTACTTTGAACGGTAAACCCATAACGATTGTTTCTATTTACGCACCCAACAGCGGCCAATTGTCCTTTTTGAAGGAGACCTTCGCTGAGCTGATGGATTTCAAGCATGGTGAGCTTATTGTTGGAGGTGATCTTAACTACATCGCAGATCTGAACCTCGATAAGACGGGGGGTAAGAAGCCCAAAAAGAGTCACACCAAAAAAACAGGCCTAAACAACCTTTTGCAATCCTTAAATTTGATAGATGCCTGGAGGGCATTACACCAAAAAGCAAGAGATTACACTTACTTCTCACATGTGCACAACGCATACTCCAGGATTGATTACATCTTAACTTCCCCAGCTCTCTTAGCCTGTATCCATGATGTTGAAATCAGTTCCCGGACCATTTCAGACCACTCATGGGTATCAGCTAATTTCATGTTGCAAGAGCTAAATAGCAAAGGGCAAACCTGGACCCTGAATAAACTATTGTTGACGAAAGACAGCATTTGCGATAGGGTAGATAAACAGATTCAAGAATACTTTCAATTCAATGACAACTGCGGAGTTGCACAAAACGTAGTATGGGATGCCTTCAAGGCTGTACTTAGAGGCAACCTTATCTCTTTGGCTGCATTCTGCCACAGAAACAGAAATAAAGATATTTTGGAACTTAGATCCAAAATCACTGAATTGGAAACAAAACATAAGAAATTCGGAGGAAAGAAAACCCTTAAAAAACTAACTATGGAAAGAAATAAATTAGACCTAATTGAAACCTCAGACGTCCAAAAAAATCTACTATACTTGAAACAACGCTATGTTACTAAAACAGTAAAATCCCTGAGATTATTAAAATTTAGACTCCAGCAAAATAAGGCAAACTCTCAAATCCACTCTATTAAATCGCCTCAAGGCAATTTGCACGTCATACCCCAGGAAATTACCAAAGTTTTCCAAGACTACTATTCCACCCTGTATAGTACAGCTATAGAGGCAGATTTGGACTTCAAAAAGTATTTGAGGGACATGAAATTCGACCGGAAACTATCAACTAACGATGCTGAGTTCATGGATAAGCCTATTTCAGAAATAGAAGTTCGTGAAGCGCTCTCCTCAATCAAAAACAATAAGGCGGTTGGTAATGATGGATTTCCTATCGAATTTTATAAAAGGTTTAGTTCTAGTTTGCTGCCCCCTTTAACGAAAACATGTAATTTGGCAATGTCAGAAGGTATTATACCTGAGACTTGGAAAGACTCAAAAATGATAGTTATTCATAAGGAAGGGAGAGACAAGCAAGACCCTAAATCTTTTCGACCAATTTCGCTCCTGAATCATGATTTTAAAATTTTTTCCACAGTGCTGGCCCGCAGACTAAACAAAATTATTAATGCATATATCCATCCGGATCAGACAGGATTCATTCCTGGTCGGTCCATTGCCGACAACATTAGGAGAACACTCAATCTTATTCATTTCGGTAAATCAACACAAACAACTTCTCTTATTGCGTCATTAGACGCCGAGAAGGCCTTTGATAGGTTGGAAATTAAATACTTGAAAGCAGTGCTGGAACAAATGGGCTTTGGGGAAAAATTTCTAAACTCAATAGCTGCCATTTATAATCAACCGAAAACACAAATTAGTATTAACACCCTTAAATCTGAAGTAATCACTTTATCTAGAGGTACGCGACAGGGATGCCCCTTGTCTCCGATCCTATTTGCTCTCTCATTGGAGCCTTTAGCTCACCTGATACGGATGGACCCCGAAATTGAAGGTATAAGAGTTGCTGGAGTAACCCATAAAATTAGTCTGTTTGCAGATGACGCGGTCATATACTTAAGCAATCCATTAAAATCTTTAACTAAATTAATGCAAACAATAGAAACCTTTGGAAAATTTTCTGGCCTTGCTATTAACATATCCAAATCAGAAATTTTTCCAATTTATGTTCCTGCTGAGGTGCGCCGGAACATTATGCTCACCTTCCCCTTTAAATGGGTCGATAAAACCTGGCGACATCTGGGGGTTCAAATTCCTATAGACCTAGCTAACTTGATTAGTGCAAATTATGGGCAACTCTTTAAAAAGGTTAAACTAGATTTACAGTCCTGGGCAAAACTTCAACTCAACCTACTGGAGAAAATTGACTTATTAAAAACTTTTGTGATGCCTAAATTTCTTTTCTTATTTCAAAACATTCCTGTAGATATTCCAAGAGGTGAAATGAAAATGTGGCAAAAGAGCTTTTCCCTGTTTCTGTGGCAGAATAAAAAACCAAGAATAGCATATCATCTTCTTGCTAAACCTAGTGCCAAGGGAGGTCTAGGTGCGCCAATCTTAGAAAATCTTAGAAAAATATCACCTGGCGGCCCAGCTGCGGAACAGTGGCATACAATTTGGACTTCATCTTTATGTAAATCTAGATGCATTAATTTTAAATTGCAGCAATACAAAATAATCTCGAGATGGTATCTGACTCCACAAATGCTAAGCCATGCACAGAAAAACATCAGCTCTCTCTGTTGGAAAGGTTGTGGGACTTCTGGCTCCTTCCTCCATTGTTGGTGGTCGTGTCAAAAGGTGCAGATATTCTGGAATAATATAATTACCAAAATTGAAGCAATTATACAGGAAACCATCCCTCATACCCCTGATTTTGTCCTTCTTAATTTATGGCCGAAAACAGCCTGCTCCAAATTGAAATCAGAACTCATTTCACTCTTGCTCTTAGCAGGAAAACTGCTGCTTGCAAAACTCTGGAAGAGCACTAAGATACCTTCAATAACTCGCTGGTTTCAAAAGGTGTGGGAACTTATAATACAAGATAAGATTGCCTCTCAACTCATCGCGGGGGAAAACCCCAGATTAGGGGGAAATTTTGTGGAAAGATGGTTTCCCTTTTTAGACTTTATAAACAAAAACACATCCAAGAAGTATGCAATGCCGAAAAAGTTCCTGGATTTTGTTTTATACTGAAACTTGACTTACACAGACCGGGCCTGCTTGAAATTGTTTGGGCAACTGCTTAGGGACACGACCATGTTATAAGTATAGATGTCAATGTATAAATGTAGTTTCATGGTTAAATGCAAACATATGAATATGTATGCTGGTTATTATCATATATTTGTCACTCCCTTATTTATTTTTATATTTATTTATCTATTTACTTTTTCTTCTTCTTTGTTTCTTTGTTCTAAAAGTTTTGGTTGTTACACCCTTGTCGACATATGCATGGAAGCTGTGTTTGAGCCAACCACTTGTGTTTGTATAAGATCTGTTATTAACGTTCTTTTTCTTATAAAATAAAAATTTTAAGTTTAAAAAAAAAAATGCTTCTTGAATTAGAATTGTCATAATAAAACCTGACTCCCAGCATATTTTTTAAATTATTTTCTCCTATGTGTCCGCAATGGCATGAGGAAGATTTCCATCTGTCTGTTCTCTCTCGGCTTGACTTCGCGAACGAAGATTTAAGAAAGGTGCAGTAGTCCACGTCTGCTGGAGGCTCGCTGGTGGCTGACAAGACCAATGCGGGACAGGCAGGTCTGGCCACAGTGGCTGCAGGGAAAAGTCTGATTTGGGATTGGTGCTGTAGCAGTACGATTTTTCCTCAATCTCCTTTTATCCTCAAGACCAGCTATGCGTGCGTTCTCAAAGGAAGAGACAGCCTGGTGGATGGTGTGCCTCCATGCTTTGCAATCTGAGGCTAGGTCAGACCACTGGTGATGGTTAATGCAACAGGTACCAAGGGATTTCTTCAAGGAGTCCTTGTACCTCTTCTTTGGTGCCCCTCTATTTCGATGGCCGGTGGAAAGTTCGCCATACAGTGCAATTTTGGGAAGGCGGTGGTTTTCCATCCTGGAGATATGCCCTGCCCAGCACAGCTGCGTCTTCAACAACAGTGCCTCGATATTTGTAACCTCCACTCGCTTGAGGACTTCAGTGTTGGTCACAAAGTCACTCCAGTGGATGTTGAGGATGGTGCAAAGGCAGCGCTGATGAAAGCGCTCAAGGAGTCGCAGGTGATGACCGTATAAAACCCACGATTTGGAGCCGTAGATGAGGGTTGTCATCACAACCGCTTTGTAAACATTGATCTTTGTGCCTTTTTTCAGATGCTTGTTGCTCCACACTCTTTTATGCAGTCGGCCAAATGCACGGTTTGCCTTTGCCAGCCTGTTGTCAATCTCCTTGTCGATCTTGGCATCTGAGGAGATGATGCACCCCAGGTAGCTGAACTGCTGGACTGTCTTCAAAACTGATTCACCCACAGTGATGCAAGGAGGGTGATAATCTTCCTGGGGTGCAGGCTGGTGGAAAACTGCTGTCTTCTTCAGACTAACTTCTAGGCCAAATAGCTTGGCAGCCTCTGCAAAGCAGGACGTCATATGCTGCAGACCTGATACCGAGTGGGAGACAAGTGCAGCATCATCAGCAAACAGTAGCTCTGGGATAAGTTTTTCCATTGTCTTGGAGTGGGCTTTTAGTCGCCTCAGGTTGAACAGGCTGCCATCGGTGCGATAGCGGATGTAGACACCATCGTCGTCATCTAAATCTACTGCGGCTCTTTGAAGCATCATGCTAAAGAAGATCGTAAAGAGAGTTGGCGCGAGAACACAGCCTTGCTTTACACCTGTGCCTATTGGGAAGGGCTCTGAGAGATCGTTGCAGTGTCTGACTTGGCCTCGCTGGTCTTCATGTAGCTGGATGACCATACTGAGGAACCTTGGGGGACATCCTAAACGTTCCAAGATTTGCCACAGGCCGTTCCTGCTAACGGTATCAAAAGCTTTGGTAAGGTCGACAAAAGTCACATATAGATCCTTGTTCTGTTCCCTGCATTTCTCTAGGAGCTGCCTGAGAACAAATACCATGTCGGTGGTGCTCCTGTTAGCCCTGAAGCCACACTGGCTCTCTGGGAGGAGTTCTTCTGCAATGGTGGGCACCAGTCTGTTCAGGAGTATTCTAGCAAGGATTTTGCCTGCGATGGAGAGCAGGGTTATCCCCCGGTAGTTGGAGCAGTCTGACTTTTCCCCTTTGTTCTTATGTAGAGTAATGATGATTGCATCGCGAAAGTCCTGTGGTAGTTTGCCTTGTTTCCAGCAGGTGACAAGTACTTTGTGAAGTGTGCTATGTAGTACTATGCCCCCATGCTTCCAGATCTCTGGTGGGATTCCATCAACTCCTGCTGCCTTGCCACTTTTCAGTTGCTTGATGGCTTTAACAGTCTCTTCTAGGGTGGGGATCTCATCCAACTCTGTTTTCAACTCTGAAGTGGGGTGAGGTGGATTGCTGAATCTTGAACTACGCGATTGGCACTGAAGAGAACCTGAAAATACTCCGACCACCGGTTCAGTATGGATGCCTTGTCTGTGAGGAGCACTTGGCCGTCTGCACTACGCAGGGGACTCTGAGCCTGATATGATGGACCATATACTGCCTTCAGGGCTTCATAGAACCCTCTTAAATCACCAGTGTCTGCACATAGCTGGGTTCTCTCTGCAAGCTTGGTCCACCACTCGTTCTGAATGTCTCGAAGCTTGCGCTGAAGGTTGCTACATACAGCGCAAAAGGTTGCTTTTTTCCCGGGACAGGAGGGCTGAGCAAGATGTGCTTGGTAGGCAGATCTCTTTTTCGCCACTAATTCTTGGATCTCTTGATTGTTCTCATCAAACCAGTCCTTGTTCTTCCTTGTGGAGAACCCGAGGACTTCTTCAGAGGTCAACAGGATGGTAGTTTTTAGGTGTTCCCAGAGTGCTTCTGGAGAAGGATCTGTGAGACAACTGGGGTCGTCAATTCTTGTCTGGAGTTTTGCCTGGAAGGCAGCTTTAACTTCGGCTGACTGAAGGCTGCCAACCTGAAACATAAGAACATAAGAGAAGCCATGTTGGATCAGGCCAATGGCCCATCCAGTCCAACACTCTGTGTCACACAGTGGCAAAAAATTTTATATATACACACACACTGTGGCTAATAGCCACTGATGGACCTCTGCTCCATATTTTTATCTAAACCCCTCTTGAAGGTGGCTATGCTTGTGGCCGCCACCACCTCCTGTGGCAGTGAATTCCACATGTTAATCACCCTTTGGGTGAAGAAGTACTTCCTTTTATCCGTTTTAACCTGTCTGCTCAGCAAGTTCATCGAATGCCCACGAGTTCTTGTATTGTGAGAAAGGGAGAAAAGTACTTCTTTCTCTACTTTCTCCATCCCATGCATTATCTTGTAAACCTCTATCATGTCACCCCGCAGTCGACGTTTCTCCAAGCTAAAGAGTCCCAAGCGTTTCAACCTTTCTTCATAGGGAAAGTGTTCCAGCCCTTTAATCATTCTAGTTGCCCTTTTCTGGACTTTCTCCAATGCTATAATATCCTTTTTGAGGTGCGGCGACCAGAACTGCACACAGTACTCCAAATGAGACCGCACCATCGATTTATACAGGGGCATTATGATACTGGTTGATTTGTTTTCAATTCCCTTCCTAATAATTCCCAGCATGGCGTTGGCCTTTTTTATTGCAAACGCACACTGTCTTGACATTTTCAGTGAGTTATCTACCACGACCCCGAGATCTCTCTCTTGGTCAGTCTCTGCCAGTTCACACCCCATCAAACTTCCTCCGGGGGATACCGCCTCTCCTGGGTGTAGATTTAAAGTGAAGACGGAGATTGCAGCGTACAAGACAATGATCTGTATGACATTCTGCACTGGGCATTACTCGAGTGTGTAAGACATCTCGAAGGTCTCTCTGGTGCACCAGAATGTAGTCAATAAGGTGCCAATGCTTGGATCATGGGTGCATCCAGGTTGTCTTCAGACTGTTCTTCTGCTGGAAGATAGTGTTGGTAATGGTGAGCTGATGCTCCGTGCAGAATTCTAGCAGGAGGCGCCCGTTATTGCAGTTGCCAATGCCGTGTTTGCTAAGTACTCCTTTCCAGGCTTCCGAGTCTTTACCTACTCTGGCATTGAAGTCGCCAAGGATGATCACCTTGTCCTCTGTAGGGGTCTTCTCTACGAGGTTACGTAGATCAGCATAGAACTTGTTCTTTTCTGCAGGATCTGCTTGAAGGGTTGGGGCATACACACTGAAGAGTGTTGCATGCTGCTTGTTTTGAAGTGGGAGGCGCATAGACATGATGCGATCTGAGTGACCTGTTGGCAGGTTTTCGAGTTTAGAGGCAATGGAGTTCCTGAGCATGAAGCCAACGCCGGAAAGGCAGCTCTCAGCCTTTGACTTACCCGACCAGTAGAGGGTATAGCCAGCACCGTGTTCTTGAAGACTACCTTCCTCAGGGAAACGGACCTCACTGAGAGCTGCTATGTCAATATTCAACCTGAGAAGTTCGTGGGCAACTAGAGCAGAGCGTCGTTCAGGGCGACCACTGTCTACTGTGTCAAGCATGGTTCTGATGTTCCAACACGCAAGCTTTAGTCTTTGCACACTTTGTGAGGCAAGTGCATGCCTTTTCTTTGTTGTTATTTTTCGACCGTAAGTAAGGATGCCCGTTGACCTGGGGGCGGGGAGATGAACTTTGTTTAGGCCACCTTTTCTAGGCCTCTCTCCATACGGAGCAAGCAGTGCTGTCCCTAAATAAGGCTGCTTGGTCGTTCAGGGTGCTGCCGAAAAATGCTTTCGTCTCCAGGTCAGCATCAAGCGACCAATACCCTGAACCGCCTACATGCAGGATCGGGACTGCGGCTTCCAGTGGCATCTTCCACCTGCCATTTCACCCCTTGCCCATTGCTACAGGACTTGGTATGTTGTGGGTTGTGGATGTGGATACCCTTCAGGCCTGCGCAGAGGAATTTTTAGGTGAAACGCAGTGTGCGCAGTACTGGCTCCACCCTTTCACCATGGGGTCATCTGCCATGGCCCAGTAAGCCGGGACGCCGGCAGCGAGTCCTCCAGGTGGTAGATGTTACATTAACGAGCTCTGTCTGCCCGGGCTTGATGTTAGAGTTTTCCTTCTCTTGGCTGGCGAGGTTGGTGAGCCCAACCTGCCCATCCAGTTATACCGCTGGACATTCGGTCACACCATGACGTGGCAAACTCTGTGAAAACGGGGGGGATTAGCGAGAAGGTGTTGCCACGGATGTAGTGATGTAGGAGAGGCCATTGCAGTGACCATCTGCCAGGCATAGCCAGACAGTGACCCCGCAGCATTCACTACACCGGGAAAGGATAGGCGATGTATTGCGCATGCACTTTCCCTGGGGGGGGGGGCAGGACACCCGGAGGGAGCCCACCCCCCACCCCCTCATCTGTCTGTTACCGTTTTGGTTATTTTCTCATTTTTGTGAGGAAAAATATTGTTTGTCAAATCTTAAGAGTTCAGCAAAGTTCTTCCAGGGGGTTTGAACAATGGAGCCCAGAAGCAAGTATTTTTTTTTTGGGGGGGGGGCGAGTAAGAAAGAAAGAGCATGATAAAATTTAGAGGTTCTGGCGCTCCACTCCTGTGAGCTCCTGCCCAAAATGAGGCCTGATAGTACTCCTCTTTGGCCAAAATGTGGACTTGCTTGAGTGTTGCCCCAACCTTCTGGCTAGAAGGTTGTTGTCCTTGTTTATTTTATTCACTGACTTTATTTATACCCTGCCTTTTCAGAACCCCAAACAGCTGATCTTGTTCTCCTCTCCTCCATTTTGTCCTCACAACAACCCTGTGAAGTAGGTTAGGAAGAGAGCATGTGATTGGCCCAAGGCAACCCAACAAGCTTCCATGGCAGAGTGGGGATTTGAACATGCATCTCACACATCCTAGTCCAGCGCTCCATCCGTTACATCACACACTAGCTTTCAAAAGAGCAGAAGTTGCCACTGGAGGATATTGTAAGTGTAAATTGTTCTGTACCCAGAGTGCTTTTGTTAAGTTTATCTGGTTGTTAGCAAATTGCTGGTTGATATGTTGAGGTTTTTTACACTGTTTGGTGAGTCTGTGTTTTCTTATATGCCTAGCCTCAGTTGTCCTCTGCGGCTGGGCTGTCTTTGGAATTTATGAACTCATTGTGTGCAACTGTGCGCATGAACAATGAAAAGGCCACCATACTTGTTCTTCTCTTCCTAGCTTCAGAGAATGAGCTGCCTTCATTGCAGTTCCTCCAGCAGGGTTTATTAGTGCTGTTGTGCTGAGACTCTTTAGCATGATGCTTCAGAGTAGATCTAGATGATGACGATGGTGTCTACATCCGCTATCACACTGATGGCAGCCTGTTCAACCTGAGGCGACTAAAGGCTCACTCCAAGACAATGGAAAAACTTATCCGAGAGCTACTGTTTGCTGATGATGCTGCACTCGTCTCCCACTCGGTATCAGCTCTGCAGCATATGACGTCCTGCTTTGCAGAGGTCGCCAAGCTATTCGGCTACAGCACCAACCCCAAATCAGACTTTTCCCTGCAGCCACTGTGGCCGGATCTGCCTGTCCCGCATTGGTCTTGTCAGCCACCAGCGAGCCTGCAGCAGACGTGGACTACTGCACCCTTCTTAAATCTTCATTCGCAAAGTCAAGCCGAGAGAGAGAGAGAGAGCTGAGACTCTGTTATGTATATAGTAGACAGGGCTTTTTTTTTTAGAACTCATTTGCATATTTGGCCACACCCCCTGACACCAAGCCAGCCAGAACTGCTAAAAAAAACCAAAACCCTGATAGTAGAACAAAGTTAAAGTCCAACTTAAAAGCAACAAAATTTTATTCAAGGAGCCCTGACCCAAGGAGCCCACCCAATCTCATTAGATCTCGGAAGCTTAAGCAGGGTCGACTCTGGTTAGTACTTGCATGGAAAACCTCCAACGAATACCAAGTTGGCAAGGAAGAGGCAGGCTTTGCATTGCCACCTGTCTGAATATCCTCCCAGGGGATCAGTCACCAGAGGTCAACCTGACTTCCAGGTGCAAGCACATGCACATATATATATATGTTGTTCAGTCACAGTCAAGTCCAATTCCTTGTGACCCCGTGGACAAAGTCACGCCAGGCCCTCCTGTCTTCCACCATCCTCTGAAGTCTGCTCAAATAATCAGTAACGCTGTCCAGCCATCTCATCTTTTGCCGTCCCCTCCTTCTTTTGCCTTCTGTCTTTCCCAGCATCAGGATCTTCTCCAGTGAGTGATCCCTTCTCATTGGGTGGCCAAAGTATTGGAACTTCAGCTTCAGCATCTGACCTTCCCGGGAACAGTCTAGGTTGATTTCCCTTAGGATTGACTGATTGGATCTTCTTGCAGTCCAAGGGACTCTCAAGAGTCTTCTCCAGCACCACAGCTCAAAAGCATCTATTCTTCTGTGCTCGACTTTCCTTATGGTCCAACTCTCACAGCTATACATTACATATATAAATAAATTTAAGGTATAAGTTTTTGTATGCACACACACTTCTTCAGATACATTGAAACGGAAGTTACTAGTCCATACATATAGGTAGAGGGTGAGCAGCAAATTAGCAAATAGCATAATAAAGGTTGTTTAACAGATGCAGTGACCAAATTGGAATAACAAGTTTAGTTTATATAGTCGCAATTTTTTTATGTTTAATTCCAAGGGATTAATCTGTGTTTAATTCTGAGGGATCCTGGAGGGTTCTCACTCTCATCTTCTGGGCATGGAGCAGGGGTAACTGGGGTTGGGGAGGTATTTGTGAATTTCCTGTATTGTGCAGGGAGTTGGACTAGATGACCTGTTGTGTCTTGCATTTCAGTCCCGAAATTACAACACAGCGGACACTACGGAGGTGGCCAGTGGAAGTCCACTGGTCCCCGGATGTAGCTCCGCAAATACGCTCCGCCAATCAAGATCTGTGGCGGGAAGTTTAACTGGCCCGGATTGGATCTGGCCAGACTGAGGGTTGTTCCAGGGTATGTATATAATCGGGACTCAGCCTGCGTTGCCTTGTTTTGTGATGTACTCGCTAATAAAGCATGTTGCCTTCAACACGTCTCGTCGCTCAGTACATTATAGTGGCTATGAAGGTGGGATTCTAGCCAGGTAACTCCCCAAGGGGGACTTCAGTGACCTGGCCGGAGACAAGGAAGGCACGCATTCGAGGGAGACGGAAGCGCCCGCCGCCGCCATGGCTAACCCAAGTGGGATGACAGGCCACCTTGCAAAGTTTGACCCCGCCAACCCCGATAGGTGGGAGACCTACACGGAGCAGGTCATCTGCTACCTACGAGCGAACATGATTACAGACGAAAGCCGTAAGAGAGACGTGTTCCTGAGTGTCTGTGGGGAGGCCACATTTGAGATCGCAAAGGGTCTCTCGGTCCCTGCAAAGATCACAGAGAAAACATACGAGGAGATAGTCAGACTCCTGACCGGGCACTTCTTGCCCCAGCTTTTCATCATCACCCGCCAATTCCTCTTCCACAAGAGGGATCAAGGGGTGGGAGAGACAGCCGCCGTCTACCTGGCTACCCTCCGCCAAATCGCAGGGAACTGCAGCTTCGACAAGCTGGATGAAGCCCTGAGGGATCGCTTCATCTGGGGTCTCCGAGACGAAAGGCTGCAGCAATTTTGTCTGGGGCCTCCTTTGTGAAGAGCTCACTCTCCAATTCGCTTTCAACGAAGCCACCGCGTTCGAGAGAGCAACCAAAGCTTACAACAACCCGCGAGCAGAAACCGTCCACTAGGAGGAGATGGCACCGGGCAACCCAGAGGAGGAGGAGGCAAACTAGCTACGTCGCCAACCAGAAATAGGGCCGAGAGCACCCACTCGACCACGAGCGACAGAGAGACCAGCCAACACCAAGTGCGCCAGCTGTGGGGATCCACACGAGCGCCGGGATTGCCCCTATCACAACGTGGACTGCAGGAACTGCAGAAGAGTGGGCCACATAGCGCGGGCTTGCCGGGCCAAGTCCACCTGCAGACGCCAGTCCACCAACCATGACTTGACCGATGCCTATTCGACTGCATTGACTAGCCTACAGGTAATGAACTTGCCCCTCACCACCCTAGATAAGGTCAGCGTGTCGGTCCTAATCGAGGGCGCTCCATGCCTAATGGATCTGGACTTGGGCTCCTCCATCTCCATAATTTCGGAGGAGTCTCTAAGAAAACTTTGTGCCCGTGGCCGGCCCTGGCTGCGACCGGCGGGCTTCATGCTGCGGGACTTCCAAAAAACCCTGTACAGATTTTGGGTTGGGCCACTGTAAGGGTAGAGTTTAACAACTTTAAGGGCAAGCTGGACATTCTCGTGGTCAAACGCCAGCTCACCACATTACTCGGGCTGGCTTGGTTTCGACCACTGGGTATTCAAATAATGGGGGTGCAGCAGATGCGAACGCAAAATTTTGAACACGTGTGCTGGGAATTCCCGGAAGTGTTTGATGGGTCCCTGTGGTGCTACCTTACCCCTCATTCCCCACGTAAGACCGATAAGGCTGAAGGCCAGGCGAGTTCCGTTCGCTCTTAAACCAAAAATAGAAGCGGAGCTGGACCACCTCACGGCTCAGGGGTGCCTTCTCTGGGGTAGCAGGGTGGTTCCCCCCACCACTGCGGATGCAAGTGCTGGAAGCCCTACACGAAACACACAGGTATAGTGCACATGAATCTGTTTTATCTGTTTTATGCTGATCCCTTTATATGTTTAAATATTGTAATTTTGCTGGATCTACTACTGGAAGCCGCCCTGAGCCACTCGTGGGAAGGGCGGGATATAAATCTTAAATAAATAAATAAAAAATGAAGGCCCTGGCACGTAGCTGTGTATGGTGGCCGGGGATGGATAAGGAGATAGAAGGGTGGGTTTGAAGGTGTCAACCCCGCCAAGAGTCCTGATCTGATCCGCCAAGTGCACCTGTCCACCGCTGGGAGTCCAACAGGAGGCCATGGTTCCGGTTACACCTAGACTTTGTGGGGCCATACCAGGGCCAAATATTCTTTATCTTAGTCGATGCATACACCAAGTGGTTGGAAGTGATTCTCGTAGCTTCAACCTCCACCGCGGCGGCGGTCAGAGCCTTGCGAAGGGTCTTTTGCACTCATGGGATTCCCGAGACCCTCGTCACGAACAATGGGACCGCTTTCACCTCCCAGGAATTCCAGGAGTTCTTGAATCGGTACCTCATCCAGCACATTCGGTCCGCCCCTTTCCATCCAGCCACCAACGGCCAAGCAGAGCGCATGGTGCGCACCACTAAAGAGGCCCTGGGTCGCATTGTACAGGGAGATTGGGATCACCGCCTGGCAGCCTTCCTATTTGATAACAGAATCACCCCCAACCCCGTCACTGGTTAAGCCCTGCCGAGTTACTAATGGGGAGGAAGTTGATCACGAGGCTAGACAGGTTGCATCCTGACTGGGCTATGGACCTCCGCAGTTCCCCCAAAACCAGGGAAGCCACTAGGGGATTCTTTCCAGGGGATCCAGTATACGCAAAGAACTTTGCAAGCGGGCCGGAGTGGTTAGCCGCCTGGGTGCTGCGGGTCACCAGGTCCTGCTCCTACAAGGTCTCGTCGGAGGGGGGCCAGATCCTAAGGAGGCATATTGACCAGCTGTGCCATCGCACATTGCCAGAAGAACCGACAGCAATCAGGGGAGCGGGGGAGTACTAACAGCAACACCCCCGGAAGCTGCCCAGCCTATGCCGGCCGCACTGACTATGCAGGGGGAAGAGCACTACAGCGGAGGGAGCACCCCCCAAAGAGAAGATTCCGGAACAGCAACAGGCGACAGACAGCCCTTTTCCAGCGTCACCCCACCATGAGGAACCAGCCGCCCCGCCAGCCATGGCGGCTGCTCCAATTCCCCAAATAACCCCAAGGAGGTCGACCCGGGAACGTAGGGCACCAGCCTACTTGAAAGATTTCGTGTCTTGAACTAGGGGGGAGGAGTGTTGTGTCTTGCATTTCCATCCCGAAATTACAACACAGCGGACGCTACAGAGGTGACCAGTGGAAGCTTCGCAAATACGCTCCGTCAATCAAGATCTGTGGCGGGAAGTTTAACTGGCTAGGATTGGACCTGGCCAGACTGAGGGTTGTTCTGGGGTATGTATATAATCAGGACTCAGCCCGCGCTGCCTTTCTTTGTGATGTTCTCGCTAATAAAGCATGTTGCCTTCAACACGTCTCGTCACTCAGTACATTACATGACCCTTCCAACTCTATGATTCTGTTATTCTAATTGGAGGGGGGGGGAACATAGAGGAAATAAAATATAGAGGAAATAAATATATTAGAATCGGAGATTGATAGGTAGATGTTCCCTTCTTAACTGTGGGATGTTGAGAGTAATTAACTGAGACCCTGCTATCATGCTCCATCCGTCTCCTCTCAAGTGTGGAGGCAACAGTGCAGCATCCTCTTCTCTGAGGTGGTGCGACTGGCTGTGAAGTATATCTCCCATGTCCCCAGGCCAGAAAAATACATTCCAGTCTACCATTCCAAACAGGGCTGGCCCTGCTGCTAGGCAAACTAGCCTTCTGGGGGTGCCAAACTGGGTGCCTCACCATGCAACTCAGTGATGCTATCAGTGCGGGGGGAGGGGGTGGAGTGCCAGAAGTTAGCCCACAAATCCAGCGGAGTTACTTCTTTTTGTTGCTTTTCTTCATTACCACCAGCAGGTGGTGCTTCCTGCAGCAATCATCATTGGTCAGCTCCTAGGTGACGTGCATTTTGTCCTTCCTTCTGCTGTGAGCTCTGAAATGCATCATGTTATTCAACTCACAACGGCGATTCCAATGTCCAGCGCCTGCTGAACTCTGGCCACAATGCAGAGGGAAACTAGCAAGTGATTTCCCTTGGCTTTAAGTGGTTGGGGGAGCCAGTCTACTGCTGGCCCTGATTCCAAATTACTTTGCATTCTGCTATTAATTCCATTACAGTCTCCTAGTCCAGTGTTCCCGGACTCAAACTTTGTTCTGCTGCTTCAGACCAACATGGCCACCCACTTGGGGTACACGTGTTATGTACAGATTTTATAAGCCTGGCTTTGCGTGAGCATTTCACACACAACTGCTGTTCTGCAGACCGCTTTTGTTCATTTCGTTTGGGGTTCCTTTTATTTCCAGTTGTGGCCGGTCTAGAAATCAGTCTGTACTTTGGGTTGCTTGTGAGGAGACATGTTTTCTTTTT
Organism: Heteronotia binoei; assembly: GCF_032191835.1. Lineage (NCBI taxonomy): Eukaryota > Metazoa > Chordata > Lepidosauria > Squamata > Gekkonidae > Heteronotia > Heteronotia binoei. Next base: position 19,263,669 of record NC_083242.1, on the reverse strand, counting down.
AGCTGCTGAATTTGCTGCAGCAGAAGCAGTGAAGGATCTGTGTGGACAAGGTCCCTCTGCCCCCGTGTTTCTAAAATCCTTCTGTCAGACGATGGAGGTTCAAAGTAAACGGACTTCCATTTGTTGCAAACGTTAAGACGTTTATTTGATATCTCAAGGTTCTGCACAGGCAAGCATTGGGACTGATATCGTTTAGCGGGAAAGAGAGTTTTAAAAACGATTACTACATTCTCACACTCCTGAACTACAAGTAACACCTTCCCTTCCCCTTATCTCCTGTGGTTCCTCTTCTCACGGAGGAGCCCTGCTGGCTCTCCTTGAGGCCTGCTATCTTCAAAGGGCTGTTGCTTTTGTTAGTACTCTGCAGAGGAATTCACAGCAGGAATTAGTAACATCTCTAGAGCTGTTTGATATGCAAGGTCTCTGTCTCATGGTTAGTAGCAAATGCTCAAAATGGGGTTAGTCATGTCAAGATGCATGTTACAGTTTAATCATATTCAGCATAATATCACATTAAGATTCTGCAGTGTCTGACACCTTCATGCTAGTTCTCTCAAAGGATAACTAACATAATTTCAGTACTGGATTCCATAAGAAAATGCTTCCCACGCTTCCATTTATATCAGAAAAGTGGCGATCTGCCCAAGTAAACCTCCGACTAGAATATGGCTCTTTGAGAAACTTACAAAGTGACGCTGGATCAAAGATCCAAGTGTTCCATACTCAGTGCCCCAAACTACAAGCTGTTCTTTTGCCCCCAAGATCAGCTGGGAGAAAAGAAACCTGAGCCAAGTGATAATTAGGGTTTGTAGAATCTTTCAGGCTCAAGTGCCGTGTTCTACTGGAGAAAGTTTTTCTTCCAGACGTTTCGTTCTCAGTGGCGTTGCAGCCGGAGCAGGCGCTCTGACCTTCTTGGCTGCTGTGCACAACCCCCTGCACAATGCAGGAAACTCACAAACACTTCCCCCTAAATTCACAGGATCTTCATTGCTGTCAGATGGCCATCTAGCCTCTGTTTAAAAACCTCCAAGGAAGGAGAACCCACCCACCACCTCCCGAGGAAGCCTGTTCCACTGAGGAATTCCTGTAACTGTCAGGAAGTTTTTCCTAATGTTGAGCCGGAAACTCTTTTGATTTAATTTCAACCCACTGGTTCTGGTCCTACCTTCCGGGGCCACAGAAAACAATTCCACACCATCCTCTATATGACAGCCCTTCAGGTACTTGAAGATGGTGATCATATCACCTCTCAGCTGCCTCCTCTCCAAGCTAAACATGCCCATCTCCTTCAATGTTTCCTAATAGGACTTGGTCTCCAGACCCCTCACCATCTTCGTTGCCCTCCTATTGACCCATTCCAGCTTGTCTATATCCTTCTTAAAATGTGGTGCCCAAAACTGAACACAATACTCCAGGTGAGGTCTTACCAGAGCAGAGTAAAGCGATACCATTACATCACGTGATCTGGACGCTATACTTCTGTTGATACAGTCCAAAATTGCATTTGCCTTTTTAGCCACACTGTTGGCTCATGTTCAGCGTATGATCCACTAAGACCCCGAGATCCTTTTTGCACATACTACTAAGACAAGTCTCCCCCACCCTATAACCATGCATTGGATTTTTCCTACCTAAATGCAGAACTTTGCATTTATCCCTGTTAAAATTCATTTTATTGAAAATATATTCCATAGGATTTATTAGTAATTAACCTTCAGGTGGTGGCTGGAGATCTCCTGCTATTACAATTGATTTCCAGGTGACAGAGATCAATTCCCTTGGAGAAAATGGCTGCTTTGGAAGGCGGACTCTATGGCATTGAAGTCCCTCCTCAGGCTCCACCCCCAAATCTCCAGGTATTTCTCAACGCAAACCTGGCAACCCAAGTCCTCTCAGTTGTAATCCGGCACAATAACCACTACACCAGCAGTGGCCAAACTGTGGCTTGGGAGCCACATGGGGCTATCTCACGCATATTGTGTGGCTCTTGAAGCCCCTGCCACCCCTTGATGGTTGACTTGGAGAAGACATTTAGAGTTGCTTTCTTTCCACCAATCCCTCCCCCTCCCTCCCCCATCTATCTATCTATCTTCCTTCCTTCCTTCCTTCCTTCCTTCCTTCCTTCCTTCCTTCCTTCCTTCCTTCCTTCCTTCCTTCCTTCCTTCCTTCCTTCCTTCCTTCCTTCCTTGTTTTGCGGCTCTCAAACACCTGACATTCATGTCTTGTGGCTCTCAAACATTTGACATTTATTCTATGTGGCTCTTATATTAAGAACGTTTGGCCACCCCTGCACTACACCATGCCCAGTCCTCACCCTTTTGGTACCTGTGGGTGCCTTTGAGGACTCTGGCACAGGGTGGTGAGCCAGTTTGGTGTAGTAGTTAAGTGTGCGGACTCTTATCTGGGAGAACCGGGTTTGATTCCCCACTCCTCCACTTGCACCTGCTGGAATGGCCTTGGGTCACCCATAGCTCTGGCAGAGGTTGTCCTTGAAAGAGCAGCTGCTGAGAGCCCTCTCAGCCCCACCCACCTCAAAGGGTGTCTGTTGTGAGGGAGGAAAGTAAAGGAGATTTTGAGCCACTCTGAGGTTGTCCTTGAAAGGGCAGCTGCTGTGAGAGCCCTCTCAGCCCCACCCACCTCACAGGGTGCCTGTTATGGGGGAGGAAGGTAAAGGAGATTGTGAGCCGCTCTGAGACTCTGTCCTTGAAAGGGCAGCTGCTGTTAGAGCCCTCTCAGCCCCACGCATCTCACAGGGTGCCTGTTGTGAGGGATAAAGGTAAAGGAGATTTTGAGCCACTCTGAGACTGTCCTTGAAAGGGCAGCTGCTGTGAGAGCCCTCTCAGCCCTACCCACCTCATAGGGTGTCTGTTCTGGGGGGAGAAGATACAGGAGATTGTAAGCCACTCTGAGACTCTGTCCTTGAAAGGGCAGCTGCTGTGAGAGCCCTCTCAGCCCCACCCACCTCACAGGGTGTTTGTTGTGGGGGAGGAAGGTAAAGGAGATTGTGAGCCACACTGAGACTCTGTCCTTGAAAGGGCAGCTGCTGTGAGAGCCCTCTCAGCCCCACCCACCTCACAGGGTGTCTGTTGTGAGGGAGGAATGTAAAGGAGATTCTGAGCCACTCTGAGACTGTCCTTGAAAGGGCAGCTTCTGTGAGAGCCCTCTCAGCCCCACCCACCTCATAGGGTGTCTGTTGTGAGGGAGGAAGGTAAAGGAGATTGTGAGCCACTCTGAGGTTGTCCTTGAAAGGGCAGCTGCTGTTAGAGCCCTCTCAGCCCCACCCACCTCATAGGGTGTCTGTTGTGAGGGAGGAAGGTAAAGGAGATTCTGAGCCACTCTGAGACTGTCCTTGAAAGGGCAGCTGCTGTTAGAGCCCTCTCAGCCCCACCCACCTCACAGGGTGTCTGTTGTGAGGGAGGAATGTAAAGGAGATTCTGAGCCACTCTGAGACTGTCCTTGAAAGGGCAGCTTCTGTGAGAGCCCTCTCAGCCCCACCCACCTCATAGGGTGTCTGTTGTGAGGGAGGAAGGTAAAGGAGATTGTGAGCCACTCTGAGGTTGTCCTTGAAAGGGCAGCTGCTGTTAGAGCCCTCTCAGCCCCACCCATCTCACAGGGTGCCTGTTGTGAGGGATAAAGGTAAAGGAGATTTTGAGCAACTCTGAGACTGTCCTTGAATGGGCAGCTGCTGTGAGAGCCCTCTCAGCCCCACCCACCTCATAGGGTGTCTGTTGTGAGGGAGGAAGGTAAAGGAGATTGTGAGCCACTCTGAGGTTGTCCTTGAAAGGGCAGCTGCTGTGAGAGCCCTCTCAGCCCCGCCCACCTCACAGGGTGTCTGTTGTGGGGAAGGAAGGTAAAAGAGATTGTAGGCCGTTCTGAAACTTTCCTTGAAAGGGCAGCTGCTGTGAGAGCCCTCTCACCCCACCCACCTCACAGGGTGTCTGTTGTGGGGGGAGAAGATAATGAGATTTTAAGCCGCTCTGAGACTCTGTCCTTGAAAGGGCAGCTGCTGTGAGAGCCCTCTCAGCCCCACCCACCTCACAGGGTGTCTGTTGTGAGGGAGGAAGGTAAAGGAGATTGTGAGCCACTCTGAGGTTGTCCTTGAAAGGGCAGCTGCTGTGAGAGCCCTCTCAGCTCCACCCACCTTACAGGGTGTCTGTTGTGGGGGAGGAAGGTAAAGTAGATTGCAGGCCGTTTCGAGACTCTGTCCTTGAAAGAGCAGCTGCTGTGAGAGCCCTCTCAGCCCCACCCACCTCACAGGGTGTCTGTTGTGGGGGAGGAAGGTAAAAGAGATTGTAGGCCGTTCTGAGACTTTCCTTGAAAGGGCAGCTGCTGTGAGAGCCCTCTCAGCCCCACCCACCTCACAGGGTGTCTGTTGTGGGGTGAGAAGATACAGGAGATTGTAAGGCGCTATGAGACTCTGTACTTGAAAGGGCAGCTGCTGTGAGAGCCCTCTCAGCTCCACCCACCTCACAGGGTGTCTGTTGTGGGGTGAGAAGATACATGAGATTTTAAGCCGCTCTGAGACTCTGTCCTTGAAAGGGCAGCTGCTGTGAGAGCCCTCTCAGCCCCACCCACCTCACAGGGTGACTGTTGTGAGGGAGGAAGGGAAAGGAGATTCTGAGCCACTCTGAGACTGTCCTTGAAAGGGCAGGTGCTGTGGGAGCCCTCTCCAGCCCCAGCCACCTCACAGGATGTCGGTTGTGGGGGAGGAAGGGAAAGGAGATTGTAAGCCGCTCTGAGACTCTTCGGAGTGGAGGGTGGGATAAAAATCCAATATCTTCTTCTTCTTCATTCACAAAAATGTCTGCCGCAGGAGGTGGAGCCATACACAGAGAAAGCTCAAGTGCAGGGGAAGAAGCGAAGCAATTTCAGTGGGAAAGGGGACGGAGAGAGAATAAAACCAACATGGCTGTGGCAGCAGCTGCCACTGAAACAGCATTATTTTAACATGCACATCCAATTAGATCTCCAGTGGCCAACTGGAAGCCCTGCTAGGTAACGAGTCTCTCACAGGCCCACACACTTTCTAAAAAACACCTGGTGCCAGGTGGATAACTGATCTACAAAATAATACTGCACAGTGGTTAACCATATACAGCAGCATGTAGTGTGACCTTGCCTCCAGTGGATTTTTCCTCATAAAACATAGAAGTATTGGTAATTATTTTTCTGAAAACCTTTTTCATCGGAGTACGTTCCTAGATTATATTCGTGGTGGTTTGCATTAAACCGCAGGTACAGCCTTGGAATTGCTCGACCCAGAGGAATTTGAATAGCAAATGGGCTAAATGCTTCAGTGCCTTTGGGGGCATTTTGGTTAGCATCCTTCCGACCACTGACTGTGAACAAGGATGTAACGAGCCTGTGAAAATAACAGAGCGCGCCTGTCTTCTGTGAATTCAGTGATAAATTTTGTGTGTGTTTGTGGGTGTGCTTAGGGTTTGTGATTAGTCACCAATGAAGAAGCAATTATGCTTGAGGAAAAGGAAAGGTCCCCTGTGCGAGCACCAGTCCTTTCCGGCTCTGGGGTGACGTTGCTTTCACAACATTTTCACCGCAGACTTTTTATGGGGTGGTTTGCCATTGCCATCCCCAGTCATCTACCCTTTCCCCCCAGCAAGCTGGGTCCTCATTTTACCGACCTCGGAAGGATGGAAGCCTGAGTCTACCTTGGACCGGCTACCTGAATCCAGGTTCCGCTAGAATTGAACTCGGGTCCTGAGCAGAGAGTTCAGACCACAGTATTGCAGTACTGCTGCTTTACCACACTGCGCCACGGGCCGCTGAATTACGCTTGAACAAACACCATAAAATGCCCCAGTCAGGAGAGAGAGAGAGAGAGAGAGAGAAAGAAGTATGCGGGGGGAGGGAGAACCTGGGATGCAGGTTTAGCAGAACTCCAGTCAACTTTCCATCAGTGCACTCTGGCTTTCTTTCAGGATCAGGAGAGCTCCCAAGATTTCGTCCCCGTATTGTGTTGCCTCTGTGGGACACGAATGCTGAATGGATTTCCGGGAGTTCGACCGTCTTCAGTGTCAGCACCTGCTGTTCTATTAGCAACAGGAGGCTGCCTCCTCCCCTTCCCCCCTGGGATCCTGTGCCAGCACCTTCCTGAGAAAGAAACGGCAGTCGGAGGGCTAAGGATGGTTTTACATTCGGAGAAATGTCCCAGGCAGTACAGCGTCCACCAGTTTTCAGCCCTTGGAAGAGTATTTGAACTGGCTCAGTTCTGAATTAGATGGTTGTGGTAAGCACTAGGATTCTTTCTGCCTGTCTGGTGCCTGAAAAGGGATCTTTCTAATCTCTCCCCTTCCATTAGCTCTTGTTTTATTGTGTGGGGGTGTCTGTTGTCTTATTGTAGTAGTGGCTGCCTGTTTCCCCCACCTACTTGCCTGGTTTCAGCCCCCCCCCCCCCCCCACCTTCTCATCCAAGACCTGTGTGTCAAGTGCTTATGTTCTGGAATTAAAACCATCCCGTGTTGAGCTTGCCTTGGAAAAAATAGTTCCTTTATCTGAATCTGTTCCTTATTCCGGCCAGGAAAAGTGCACGTTTTATAATGTGGGTCCAGACAGGGTGGGGTACGTTAGTCTTTGGTTACCACAGAAACAAATAGAATCATGTGGTGCCTTAAAGACTAGCAGACTTGTATTTAAAGGACTTGTGGGCTAGAACTCATTTCAAATGGTACATATAGGGCTTCCTCAAGAAGTTGGATTAAGAATAGATAGGTGAGGAAAATAAAGATGACTTTTTCCCCTTCCATTTTAACTTTCTTCCCTTTTTTTCTTTCCTGGTCTCTATCATTCTTCCTTACTTATTGATTACTAGTTTTTTTTTGGGGGGGGGGGTGAAAATCCAGTATATTTAGTTACTGCCATTTATTCATTTAAATGTTGATACTGTCGTTCTCTCCCATGAGGATCTGGAGTGGCTTACAACACTGGATGCTCTCACAGGGCAACTGTTTGCAAGTGGATTTTGCTATTCTTACACAGTAAAGATGCAGTTGCAATGTGGGTTATTTAGTGTGTGTGAACGCCCCCATTGCCTCTCCCATTTTATCCTGACAACAGCTGGCCTATAAGATAGGTATCAGTGGGGCACAAGATCACCTAGAGTTGGTGTTTAAAACGGGGTCTCCTAAGTGTTAGAGGGGTGGTAGACTATATTGACGTTCAGTGGGGGCGGGATTAGAACAGTGATTATTAATGGGATAATTTACAAATCTTGGGGGCTTTAGTCAGAATCATTTAGTCAGAAACCCTTTAGTCAGGGTTTTAGTCAGAATCATAGAATCATAGAGTTAGAAGGAACCTTCAGAGTCATTTAGGAAATTCACAAATACCTCCCCCTAAGTTCACAGGGGAGTTGCTATCAGATGGCCATCTAAGCCTTTGTTTAAAAACCTCCAAGGAAGGAGAGCCCACCACCTTCCAAGGAAGCCTGTTCCACTGAGGAACTGCTCTGTCAGGAAGTTCTTCCCAATGCTGAGCTGGAAACTCTTCTGTTTTAATTTCAACCCATTAAATTCCTTCTTCCCACTTTCAAGAGTTTCTGACAGCCAGTGGGGAAGAGTTGTTTTACACAGTCCTCCACTCCCAGAATGAAAGTTTAAAGTTTAGATTTCTCCCCTAGGCCTCTGAAGCAGCACACAGCAAATAGAAATGAAAGTGATGGAGCTGATTTCCACTGGGGACAATGGGCTCATCAGAGGTGTGCCTGAGGTCTGTGTATCCTATCCTATTTATATAGGTGTATTTATGATAAATACACCTATATTGCTTTGTCCAAAATGCTAGTTGATTATAATTAGGGCTTTTTTGTAGCAGGAACTCCTTTGCATATTAGGCTACACACACACACACACACACACACACCCCCGATGTAGCCAATCCTCCAAGAGCTCACAGGGCTCTCCTTACAGGGCCTACTGTAAGCCCCAGGAGGATTGGCTACATCAGGGGTGTGTGGCCTAATATTAAAAGGAATTCCTGATACAAAAAAAGCCCTGATTATAATGTTGAATAATGGGTGGTAGTAGATGAATACTTAGGTGTCACTGACTGTTCTTGCAAATGCATGTCGCTTAGCATTGACTAGTCTTACTTTGAGCTTGTAATGTGTTACCGTCTCCGTGTTTGCTGCAAAAGTAGCCTTTGAAACTGAGCCCACTTGTGGGAAGAGTGGGGTGTAAATTGAAAATGGTAAATAAGTTAAAATTGCTTTTCACTGGGTAGCTCAGTGCTACACTAAACCATCTGTGCTAAAATTTTGAAAACGAGGAAAAACTGGGTGGAATTCCTTCAGAAGACCGAGTGGTTTTGTATACCCCGGTTTGGGAAAAGGAAGCTTCATAATGTTTGTGACCAGACACCCTTCTGTTCTTGAAGTTACTTTTGTTCACTTGTATTTTAAATGCGTGCTAATTGCACAAGCCATCCTGGACATTTTGCCAATAAGGAAATAAAAGCCACATATTGGACTGACAAGGGGGGGAAAGATCTGAAGAAGGTTGATTAATAATTGCTAACGTCAACAGCTGTGACTTTGTCAAGGTTCCAGAAAGGGGCAAGGTAGAATCCAAGGGACAAAACGGCATGCTGGAAACCCCCTAAGCTCCAGTAGTCTATAGGTAAATTGCACACACATACAGCCAGTATTTGACTCTGGGCCATGCAGGAAAGGAAGAGGGGAAAACCCTGCTTGGGTTTGCTGATAGAAACTAGACTTCCATTGGCATGTTGCCATTATTGAAAAGGAAAAAAATAATCAGGATAATGAAAGCTATGTCTCTTTTTCTTTAAAACTGTTGATAACAGCCCTGGAGACTTTGATCAGTGAAAATGAGCAAGGCTTAGGGGTTTGGGTGGTGTTGTGTATGTGGACCTGAATGAAGACTATTGTGTGCATTCCTGCCTGGCTCATTGGAGCCGTAAGGGCTGAGCTTGGGGACCCAGGAACGATGGACAGCAGGATCCAAAACCCTGTTGTCCTGCTTCAATCACGAGCCCCTGGCCAGTTTGAACGGCCCAGTGGCGTGCTAGTGCAGGAACCTTAAGGTGTATATAGTTGGCCCCGTTGGCCCAGTTCCTCAGTCTTAGAGTGCAGCCCTATACTATGCTCTACGTAATAAAGAGCTATGATCACTACTACTTCGCCTCTTCATTGCATTGAACCCACTAGATTATAGGTGGCATCCTCGTTTGCATGCGCAATTTTTTTCATACAGACTAACAAAGATCCGTGACTTCCATTCCATACTTTTTTCGCCTTTAGCATGGCTGCTGGTAAGAACTTGTGCTTTCCAACAGAAATTCCTGAAAGCCAGACTTTGGGAAAGGAACCCATAGCATATTTTAATTTGATCATAATGGGGGAAACCATTTTTTTCCTTATAACAGGCTAGAGACTGATGTGTATTCCATCAGCTTTTAAAATTGTTTTTGAACTTGGTTGCTTGAAAACACAGCATACATAAATATATTTTGTGGAGTTGTTTGATCACAATGTTTACATATCTGGTGGACTCACAGAGGAAAGTTGCTAAATCCTCTGTAAAATGAAGGAGATCTGAGAGATGGAGATTAAAGGCTATTCCAACAGTATGTCGTTTGAGCTGAGACCTGTTTAGAGAATAAGATAGGAGCTTCAGTAATACTTGCATTTGACTGCAAATGAAATTTGGCAGTCTTCGGTATTGTGGAAGATTCTCTGAGGAATATTTGATTTTGAAACATGGAGTCTACCTGGGAACCACATAAACAACTCTTCTAGAAGAGATTGTCTTGTTGGAATTATGGGCTGCTTTTATGACATTAATATTTGGAGTTCTGCAACAAAAGAACATTGAATGTACCCCATTGTGACATTATGAATTGTGAGAACTTTTCTGAAGGAAAACAATATAGGGAGATAAATTGTATAATACAAGGGTTTAATCTTTATCGCATATTGTAAAAAATTATGAGCATTTACATAAAGATTTGTTGATTTTAGGAAACATTCTAACTGTGTAGTAGTGCCTTTAATCGCAGTCTTGTTTTCAGTGATATTGGTTTATATAACTTTATATATCTGTGATTATACTTGTAATTTTTTGGCTTGGTGATTTAAGAGACCCAGTTTGGTGTAGTGGTTAAGAGCAGCAGACTCTAATCTGGAGAACTGGGTTTGATTCCCCCCTCCTCCTCCCCCCCATGCAGCCAGCTGGGTGACCTTGAGTCAGTCCCAGTTCTCTCAGAGCTCTCTTAGTCCCCACCTACCTCACAAGGGTGTCTGTTGTGAGGAGAAGAAGGGAAAGCGATTGTAAGCTGCTCCGAGACTCCTTCAGGTAGTTAAGCCGGGGTATAAAAAACCCCAAATGGCCACCTCTCTTTCCAGCTTCACTCTATGTTCACAATAGCTGGCTTGGTTGGGTACAGAAACTCCCATGGTGGCTGGGCAGAAGCCTGGTCTTTTGAGCTGTGTGTGCTTATATAGGGTTGTCACTCCCCAGGTAGGGGAAGGGGATTCCCCGGTTTGGAGGCCCTCCCCCCCACTTCAGGGTCATTAGAAAGCGGGGGAGAGGGAAATAACTGCTGGGCACTCCATTATTCCCTATGAAGACCAATTCCAATAGGCTGTAATGGAGAATTGATCTGTGGGTATCTGGGGCTCTGGGAGGGCTGTTTTTTGGTATTTGTTTTTGAGATAGAGGCTCCAGATTTTCAGCATAGCATCCAGTGCCTCTCCCCAAAATACCTTCCATGTTTCAAAAAGATTGGACCAGGGGGTCTAATTCTATGAGCCCTCCCAAAGAAGGTGCCCCTATCCATTATTTCCAATGGAGGGAAGGGCATCTAAAAGGTGTACAATCCCTTTAAATGTGATGGCCAGAACTCCCTTTGGAGTTCAATTATGCTTGTCACAACCTTGCTTTTGGCTCCACCCCCAATGTCTCCTGGCTCCACCCTCAAAGTCCCCAGATATTTCTTGAATTGGTCTTGGCAACCCAACATATGCATGTTTCCTAGTATGTGATGGGGGTTGCTGGTGGCGGTCTCTTGTCTGAGCTTGCAAAAATCTGGAGCCAGTGTTGCTTCATGATATGTATACAACGGGTGGCCAACAGTAGCTCTCCAGATATTTTTTTTGCCTACAACTCCCATCAGCCCCATCCAGCATGGCCAATGGCTGGGGCTGATGGGAATTGTAGGCAAAAAACATCTGGAGAGCTACCATTGGCCACCCCTGGTATACAACATATACATGCTGATTACCCTGCAGCACACATGTAGTGCTAGAACATGCATGGGATGCTTCTCCCAACAGCCCTATATGTATGCTGAGCAGGATGATCCAGTTCTCCCATTCAAATGGGGATTTTGACTTCATACTCCTGATCTTGGACATGAAAAAACGCTTCAGCTGGGTTGCCGGGTCCAGTTCAAGAAATATCTGAGGACGGGGGTGGAGCCAGGAGACATTGGGAGCGAAGTCAGGAGCAAGGTTGTGACAAGCATAATTGAACTCCAAAGGGAATTGTGGCCATCACATTGAAAGGGACCCCACACCTTTTCAGTGCCTTCTCTTCATTGGAAGTAATGAACAATAGGGGCATCTTCTTTTGGAGCTCATAGAATTGGACCCCGTGGTCCAATATTTTTGAAACTCGGAGGGGGGGATGTTTTGAGGAGAGACACCAGATTTGGTGCCTTTATGTCAAAAAACAGGCCCCTCCAGCCCCAGATACCCCCGGATCAATTCTCCATTATACCCTATGGGGATTGGTCTCCAAAGGGAATGATGGAGTGCCCTATGGGAATCAGTCTCCAAAGGGAATGATGGAGTGCTCTATGGTAATCGGTCTCCAAAGGGAATGATTGAGTGCCCAGCAGACTGGGGGATCCCCTGCCCTAACCTGGGGATTGGCAACCCTAGGACAGAAGTTGTGGTTTGGGTGTGCATGCAAATGATTTGGCCTGATATAAACTTTCCATCTGTCCCAATGTACCAGGGTCATTCCAGCTGTGCTCCGATGCGGTAGAGCCTGAAATATAGATTTACCACCTGAATGAGAACTGTGCTGTAATGCAGTCTAATGTTTGTTTTGAGGACGAACACAATAGACTATAAAACACTTTGCCATTTATTTCTGCACCTTTAATTAAGCAAAGCAATGGAAATTACAGCACCAGTTAGATCTGCTTCACTTTGGTGTAATTTTGGATTTCTCCTCATCTGCAGTGGCTCGCTTCTCTCAACCCTAAAACAAGACAGCAGGTGGGGGGTGAGTGGGAAGAGACCTCCCACCCCAACTAATTGTGGCACAGAGTGGTAAAGCTGCAGTACTGCAGTCCTAAACTCTGCTCACGACCTGAATTCGATCCCTGGCGGAATCTGGGTTTTAAGGTAGCTGGCTTGAGGTTGACTCAACCTTCCATCCTTCCGAGGTTGATAAAATGAGTGCCCAGCTTGCTGAGGGGAAAGCGTAGAGGACAGGGGAAGGCAATGGCAAGCCACCCTGTAAAAAGCGTGCCGTGAAAACGTTGTGAAAGCGACGTCACCCCAGAGTCGGAAACGACTGGTGCTTTCACAGGGGACCTTTTCTTTTCCTTTATTGTTCATGCTGCAATAACAGATTCCAGCCTCCTGTTGGTCTTGAAGTAAAAATATAGTTTGTTTGGGCATTTCCCTTCTCCATTCCAATAAATGCGTCAAGGAAATGCTTGTTAACTGATACAGCTAATTAAGTTATCATCCTGCACCAGCAGCAAGCCTCAGTCTCCATTTCCCCTTTCCAGTTCAGGATGAATTAAGAAGCAGTTGCCCAGCAATACAGTCTCAAAAAAATATATATTGCTCGAGCAATTTGATTGAAGCCTGTTTATGAAGCCTGTTTATGATCCCATTTATGTTTATGAAGCCTGTTTATGATCCCATTTTGCCATATTTTTGTGTTCCATTTTAATTTTCTTTGAGCTCAGGATAAAAATGTAACAATTCAAGATTGGACGGTCATTTAATGAACTATTTAATAATGCCCACATGGCGTGGTTAGAGTGTCAGCTATCATCTGGGTGACTTGGGTTCAAATTCCTTTTCAACCATAGACGCTCACTCACTGGGTGGTTTGTGGCCAGCCAGTCTCTGTCTAAGCAGCATCACACTGCTTGGTCAGAAGGGAGATCGAAGCCACTTTGAGGCTCCAGACAATTCAAGGTTTTGGTGTTGACCGTTAAAGCCCTAAACCAGGGGTGTCAAGCATGTGGCCCACGGGCCGGATAAGGCTCCTATCATGCCTGTGAGCAAGTCTGCTTCCTTCTCCTTCTCTCTTGCTTTTTTCTGTGTCACAGTTTGCTTTGCCAGGATTTCTCAATTGCACAGAAGCTACAGAGCAAAGCCTCTATTTCCCCCATTGGCTGAGGCTCCTCTCTTGGAGATGAAATGGAGGGGGAGGGAGAGCTTCTTTTGATACTGACCACAATATTGCAAGAGTGCTAATACTTTAAGCGTGTCTTATTTTTAAAAAAAGAATCTTTAATTGTGTTTGTCTGCATCCTTTATAAAGTTTATATCTCTACTACCTGGCATTACATTTTATAACACATGGCCGGGCCTGACAAAGTCTCATTTATGGGATGAGCAACCTAGAGCACCACAGTAAAGAGTAGTAAGCAAACACTAAACTGTGGAAAATAACAAAGTATTAATAATATTGAAAGAACCCAATTGCAATGCAGAAACTTAGAACAGCAACCTTTAAACAAAGTTCTAGACAAATTCTATATATTGGTATTCAAACTAATTACAAAAGCCATCTTTACAATACATCATACAATTAATCAATATCATAAATCACAGCTTTCAGTTCATACGGCATTAATAGTCCATATCTGTGTGCATGTCAGTTTCCAGCTCCTGAAGCTTCCAAGACGATCCTGCCGCTCCGATGAATTAAAGTTCTAGTTCTCACAACGATTCCTTAGCATCATTATCCATACGTTTTTTGAGGAGTTCCTTTTAATTTTTCAAATAAGCCAAAATAAGGGCTTCTCCTCTCAATGAAAGTTTAAACCAGGGGTGTCAAACAGGCAGCCTGGGGGCCGAATCAGGTCCCCCAGAAGGCTCCTATCAGCCCCCCAAGCAACTGGCTCTTGTCTGCTTCCTTCTCCCTCTCTCTTGCTTTCTTCTGCATAACAGCTTGCTTTGCAAGGCTTGCTCAACTGCACAGGAGCTACAGAACAAAGCCTCTATTTTTTCTATTGGCTGAGGCTCCTCCCTTGGGGAGGAAGGGGGGGAGGCAGAGCTTGCTTTGCTAGACTCTATTTCAATCACACAACAGAGCTACTGAGCCAAGCCTCTCTTCCTTCTATTGGCTGAGGCTCCTCCCCCTCCTTGTCCCCGGGGGGGGGGGGGAGGGAAAGAGCTGGAGCTTCTTTTTCCCAGTTCCCTGAATCCCAAGGGAGAAATATAAAGAAAGCACCTTTAAGACCAACAAGTGCTAATGTTTTAAGCATGTTTTATTTTAAGGGTTTTTAAAATATATATATATACTTGTGTTTGTCTGTGTCCTTTAAAAAGTTTGTATCTCTGCTAGCTAATCTTAAATAGGTATACACAAGGACCGGCCTGCCAAGGTCTCATTTATGTTGGATCCGGCCCTCATAACAAATGAGTTTGACACCCCTGGTTTAAATCATAAGTGGGTGTAGAAAAAGCCTCTGACAGGAATGCGCACGTATCACCGTTTCTGACAGACCCTTTATCGAAGAAGCATTTCCCACTTATCTAAAAGCACAGAATCATATAAAACACCAGGTCATATAATCCATACAAACATTCAATAAACTATACAAAATCACCTTTAAAACATTAGATTTAATTAATCTATTCAAAGACCGCTTGCCAGCTTACCCACGGATCACTCACACAGCACTGTGCATGGAGAAAAATCCTCAGTTGTTCCCACGCACACTCTCCTCTAAATAATACTAACCCAGAACAGCTGTTCCAATTCTTAAAGTGGTTCCAACCGAAAAAGGAGGTAGTAGACAAAGGCATTTACAAAAATACATAGAATTACAAATAAGTGCATTTACATGAGCTATAAATAACAGGTCAAATCCGTAACTGAATTCAGTCCTGTGGGCTCCAGAGAATTCATGCTAAAATCCCAAATGCCTCTTCTCTAGGAAGAACCCTCTGAATTTCTTCCTGTGCCATATTTGTCCCTTGATATTTGTAAAGAACACAACATTTCATATCATTCTCAGCAGGGCTTTTGGGGTAGAAAAAGTCCAGCCAGAACTCATTTGCATATTAGGTCGCACCCCTGGATGTCACCATTGTTTTGCACAGGGTTCTTTGTAGAAAAAGCCCAGCAGGAATTCATTTGCATATTAGGCCACACCCCCTAACACCAAGCCAGCCAGAACAGCATTCCTGTGTGTTCCTGCTAAAAAAAAAAAAGCCCTGATTCTCAGTATGGTGGTTTTGTGTCCAACCACCATACTGAGAATGATATGAAATGTGTTCTGTGGAGGGTAAATGTGAAGGATTTGTAGAAGGAAAAGCATCTATTGATGATGCAGAAAAGGGCAACTAGAATGATTAAAGGGTTGGAACACTTTTCCTATGAATAAAGGTTAAAATTCTTGGGGCTCTTTGGCTTGCAGAAACGTCGACTGCGGGGTGACATGATAGAGGTTTACAAGATTATGCATGGGATGGAGAAGGTAGAGAAAGAAGTACTTTTCTCCCTTTTTTCACAATACAAGAACTCGTGGGCATTCAATTAAATTGCTGAGCAGTCAGGTTAAAACGGATAAAAGGAAGTCCTTCACCCAAAGGGTGATGAACATGTGGAATTCACTGCCACAGGAGGTGGTGGCAGCTACATGCATAGCCAGCTTTAAGAGGGGATTGGATAAAAATATGGAGCAGAGGTCCATCAGTGGCTATTATATATGTGTGTGTGTATATATACATACATTCTCTCTCTCGGCTTGGCTTCGCGAACGAAGATTTAAGAAGGGTGCAATAGTCCACGTTTGCTGCAGGCTCGCTGGTGGCTGACAAGACCAATGTGGGACAGGCAGGTCCGGCCACAGCGGCTGCAGGGAAAAGTCTGATTTAGGGTTGGTCCTGTAGCAGTGCGATTCTTCCTCAATCTCCTTTTGTCCTCAAGACCAGCTATGCGTGTGTTCTCAAAGGAAGAGACAGCCTGGTGGATGGTGTGCCTCCATGCTTTGCGATCTGAGGCTAGGTCAGACCACTGGTGATGGTTGATGTGACAGGTGCTAAGGGATTTCTTCAAGGAGTCCTTGTACCTCTTCTTTGGTGCCCCTCTATTTCGATGGCCGGTGGAGAGTTCGCCATACAGGGCAATCTTGGGAAGGCGGTGGTTTTCCATCCTAGAAATATGCCCTGCCCAGCGCAGCTGCGTCTTCAACAGCAGTGCCACACATATATTGGCCACTGTGTGACACAGTGTGTTGGACTGGATGGGCCATTGGCCTGATCCAACATGGCTTCTCTTCTGTTCTTATGTACAGAGTGTTGGACTGGATGGGCCACTGACCTGATCCAACATGGCTTCTCTTCTGTTCTTATGTACAGAGTTTTGGACTGGATGGGCCATTGGCCTGATCCAACATGGCTTCTCTTATGTTCTTATGTACAGAGTTTTGGACTGGATGGGCCACTGACCTGATCCAACATGGCTTCTCTTATGTTCTTATGTACAGAGTGTTGGACTGGATGGGCCATTGGCCTGATCCAACATGGCTTCTTATGTTCTTATGTACAGAGTGTTGGACTGGATGGGCCATTGGCCTGATCCTGCATGGCTTCTTTTATGTTCTTATATACAGAGTGTTGGACTGGATGGGCCACTGGCCTGATCCAACATGGCTTCTCTTATGTTCTTATGTACAGAGTTTTGGACTGGATGGGCCATTGGCCTGATCCTGCATGGCTTCTTTTATGTTCTTATGTACAGAGTGTTGGACTGGATGGGCCATTGGCCTGATCCAACATGGCTTCTCTAATGTTCTTATGTACAGAGTTTTGGACTGGATGGGCCACTGACCTGATCCAACATGGCTTCTCTTATGTTCTTATGTACAGAGTGTTGGACTGGATGGGCCATTGGCCTGATCCAACATGGCTTCTTATGTTCTTATGTTGGCTTTCCGTTTAGCTGCAGTGGGAGGGGGAGATGGTGAATGAGGGAAGAGCGAGTTGGCTGAGGCAGAGCCTAGGTGCCCACAACACACCTTTCCCTCCTGATCCTCTTGGTATCGGGAGTCCGATTCGCTTTTGTTGACTTGTCAGCAAAACAGTATTAAATTGCTTACTGGGGCTTTTGCTGGCAACTATTTCCTTGATGACAAAGATTACAGATAAGCAGTGTGGGTTTTTAATCATAAAAGACATTTCAGATCAACAGTAACTTGACCTTTGTGCCTAGGTGTTAGTTAGGTGAAATATCTATAGACATTAATAGACTTTGTTTGCACTGCTCACTGAACAAATGTTCAGGAATCCTGCAAACACTGTGGACTTCCTTGTGTTTTCCAAGGACAAAGATGATTTTGGAAGGTTTACTTTGCAAGGTATCACATGTCACTCCATAAGAATAACTAAGGTTGCCAGGTCTGGGTTGGAAGATACCTGGAGACTTGGGGGTGGAGCTGGGAGAGGCTGAAGCAGCCATTTTCTCCAGGGGAGCTGATCTCTGCCAGCTGCAGATCAGCTGTAAAAGCAAATACTGCAATCATGCCATAAACTTCATGTGGAGGGAATTGATCCAGATAAGCACTAGCCCAGGGGTGTCAAACATGTGGCTCGGGGGCCAAATCAGGTCCCTGGAAAGCTATTATCAGGCCTCTGAGCAACTGGCTGTCACCTGTTTCCTTCTCCCTCTCTTTTGCTTCCTTCTGCATCACAGCTTGCTTTGCCAGGCTTGCTCAATCGCACAGGAGCTACAGAGCAAAGCCTCTATTTTCTCCATTGGCTGAGGCTCCTCCCTTGGGGAGGAAGGGGGGTAGGGATAGCTTGCTTCAAAGGAAGCTCTGGCGCTTTCCTTCCTTCCCCAGGAGACCAGGAGGGAGAGGAGCCACAGCCAATAGAAGGAAGAGAGGCTTGACTCAGTAGCTCTGCTGTGCAACTGAGAGAGCCTAGATTGCAAGGGAGAGATACAAAGAAAGCACCTTTAAGGCCAACAAGTGCTAATGTTTTAAGTTTTTAAAAAATCTTTGTGTTTGTCTGTGTTCTTTATAAAGTTTATCTCTCTGCTACCTGGCATTACATTTTATGACACGCATGGCTCAGCCCAGTAAGGTCTCATTTATCTCAGATCCGGCCCTCATAACAATGAGTTTGACACCCCTGCACTAGCCTCTAGAACAGGGGTGGACAAACCTGCTTAATGTAAGAGCCACATAGAATAAATGTCAGATGTTTGAGAGCCAGAAGGAAGGAAAATAAATAGATGGAGGCGAGAGAAGTGGAAAGAAACCAACTTTAATTTAAGATGCATCCTACAAGCTACAAGCTGACTTGCCTTGGAGAAGTGATTCTGAGAGAGAATTTTCCCACAGGGCTTACCCCGGAGCGACGTCCCTCTTCACCGCGCAGCGTCTGTGCGGATTTCGCACCAACTGCTCCGCAGAACCCTGAAGAGCCGCAAAGTCCCGCGGCTTTTGCGTCGCAAATGTAAACTGGTTTTTGGCGGTTTACATTTGCGATGCAAAAGCCACGGGACTTTGCGGCTCTTCCGGGTTCTGCGGAGCAGTTGGTGCAAAATCCACGCAGACGCTGCGCGGTGAAGAGGGACGTCGCTCCGGGGTAAGCCCTGTGCGAAAACGCCCTGATATTCATTAAGAGGCGCTTGTACAGAAGAAGCATCGTGCTAACTTTTTAAAGTCTAATTCGTTGACGTGTCCCTATTAGATCTGATGTAACTGAGCAATTTTGAGGATCCTGTGTCTTAAATTTGCTTTTATTGTTCAGTACAGGTGCCTGGGCTCATTTATACATTTGATCAGCCAGTAGTCCTAGGCAGGTCTTTTTCTGTAGTCATAGGAATGCAGCATATGATTAAGTTGAGGGTCAGGTTTGGGTTTTTTTAGCAGGAACACACAGGAACGCTGTTCTGGCTTGGAACCAGGGGTGGAGCCTAATATGCAAACGAGTTCCTGCTGGGCTTGTTCTACAAAAAAGCCCTGTGTGAAACTATGGTAAAGTCAGGGGTGTGGCCTAATATGCAAATGAGTTCCTGCTGGCTTTTTATACCAAAAAAGCCGTGTTAGGGTTAAACTTTGTTTGGGACTAACTCCGGCTGGGCCCAGTGAATTCTAATCCTAAATGAAAGTGTGTGAATCCATAGTAGATATATTCTAGAAATAATTCAGCCCAAACATTATATTGAATGTAATTTCCTTTGAAGTAGATTTAAAATGAAGAAATCGCTAATGAAGGACTGATATTCTCTGCTGAATGAATTTCCAAGTAGTTGCCTTGCAAAATGGCCTTTCACTATAACGATGCCTTTGAAAACCCAGACTACCATGACTCTGAAACACTGGAACTTGACAGAGTGTAAGTTGAAATGCAGTTTATAAGACTACAGACAGTGCTAATGTTGACTGACTGGGAGGATACGTTCAGGTGGGTTATGTTGGTCTATGTTGGTTTGAAGCAGCAGAACAAAGTCGGAATCCAGTGGCACCTTTAAGACAACGAAGTTTGGTTCAAGGTATAAACTTTTCTGTGCATGATTTTTTCTGGCACTGATATCTTAAAAAGCGTGCATGCACATAAAAGCTTGTACCTTGAATCACTCTTTGTCTTTTAGTGTGTGTGTGTGTGTATTTGCATGTGTGTGCGTGTCTGCACCTAGAAGTCATGTTGACCACTGGTGTCTGACCCCTACTGGGGGCCTGGAGGATATTCAGAGAGGTGATTGAATAGAGCCTGCCCCTGTCCTTTCGACTGGGTATTTCAAGAAAGACTCCCCTGTCCAAGTACTTGCCAGAGTCGACCCTGCTTAGCTTCCGAGATCGGATGAGATCGGGCTTGCCTGGGCTATCCAGGTCAGGGCAAACTTTGTCTTAAAGGTGTCACTGGAATCAAACTTTGTTCTGGGAGAGTAACTGTGTCCATAGAATCATTCTAGGTTTGATCCTCTGTTAATCAGTATGTACCAAGAGTGCATACTGCTGGGCTATGTGCATGTGCAAAAGAAACCTTGTTATTAAAAAGCAGAATTATTGTTGGATGAGATTTCATCTGATGAGATGGATGTATATGGGTTTGGGGTGGGGGAGATTGATGGTTTTTAAAATGTGGTTTTATTATGTGTGTTTTAATATGTTAGCTGCTTAGTGGTCCTTGCAAGGGCAGAAGGGTGAATATAAACTGTGTTAGAGAGCCAGTTTGGTGTAGTGGTTAAGTGTGCGGACTCTTATCTGGGAGAACCAAGTTTGATTCCCCACTCCTCCACTTGCATCTGCTGGAATGGCCTTGGGTCAGCCATAGCTCTGGCAGAGCTTGTCCTTGAAAGGGCAGCTGCTGTGAGAGCCCTCTCCAGCCCCACCCACCTCACAGGGTGTCTGTTGTGGGGGAGGAAGGTAAAGGAGATTGTGAGCCGTTCTGAGACTCTGAGATTCGGAGTCGAGGGTGGGATATAAATCCAATATCTTCTTCTTAAATAAACAGCTCTGCATTAAGATGGATAAATTCCTATGGGGAAAATGTAGTGCTTTAAGTGTTACATGGAATACCATGTTAATTCACAGATTTCAGATTAAGAATGCAAATGGAAGGGGCTGCTGCCTTGAATTAAGGTGGTGCTCAGTGTTTTTAGTGCAGGCGAGCAATTGTGGGGTTTTGTTTGTTTGTTTAAATCAATCTGCTGTTGGAAATATAGTTAGGTTTTTATGGCACAATGCCTAAAATCAAGGGAATAGAAATGATGCAGAAGATGCTATTAGAATAAGTGAGACAGCAGTTTCATTTTTTGATTTTCTACATGTGCTTATCTTCACTCTAATAACAAAAAGTCAGCCGTAAGTGTTGATGTGCTACCTTCATGTTGCTGCATTGTGTACTTTTATCATATTTCAATGTCCAGTTATTTTCAGCATGTGCAGTTTAAAGCAACTGTTACATTAGTTACTCTTTGCAATAACTGTGCCCCTTTCCTTACATTTCCTTTAGACGACCTCGCTGGAGCGCTTCTGTTCATCGCAATCCTTATGATTCCTCTCCTTACAATCTCTATGATGATTACCATGGACAAGAGCGGAATTCACCAGCGGATATCCCTATGGACTCTATGCGGATTCAGGCTCCTGCAGAATACAGTCCAAGGGTTTTTCCATTTGAGACTCCCAATTCAAATCCATACGAAGAGTCACACAGTATGTTACTGAATCCCATCTGTCTAAATTATAACATTTCAGATTGCTTGGAGGTTTCTGTTGCAGAATTCCTAGTTCTCCTGCTTCAGGACTTGTTTTAAAAAATCCTCTCTGTGTGTGTGTTTATGTCTCTACATGCAAGCATGTTTTTTTCTTAGTTAAACGCTTGGAAGCCATGGGCAGCAAGAGAGAGCTTTTGCTGCTGGGCTGTGTGCATAAGTCACCTGAACTCAGCTCCAAACTAGTTCTTGTGACGCGGTTAACCTGTGTTTGGACTGCACTTTTTTCAGTTTGCAGGTGAGAGCCTGCATACGGACCGGCACTAGACTGTGTGGCACATTAAGCAAGGCTAGGGCTGCCAGTCCCCAGGTGGGGGAGGGGGATCCCCCAGTTTGGAGGCCCTCCCCCCGCTTCAGGGTCATCAGAAACTGGGGAGAAGGGAAATGTCTGCTGGGCCCTCCATTATTCCTTATGGAGACTGATTCCCATAGGGTATAAAGGAAAACTGATCCATGGGTATCTGTTGGCTGTTTTTTGAGGTAGAGGCACAAAATTAGCAGCATAGCATCTGGTGACACTCCTCAAAATACCTCCAAAGTTTCAAAAAGATTGGACTGGGGGGTCCAATTCTATGAGCCCCAAAAAGAAGGTGCCCCTATCCTTCATTATTCTAAAGGGAGGGAAGGCATTTAAAAATAATAATAATAATAATAATAAATTTTTATTTATATCTCGCCCTCCCCGCCGAGGCAGGCTCAGGGCGGCTCACAGGACATGGTACATACCAAGATTACAATAAAATAGTTAAAATACAATTAAATTACAGATTCATAAACTAAATTAAATAATTTAGCGTGGTCCTTTTAAATGTGATGGCCAGAACTCCTTTTGGAGTTCAATTGCGCTTGTCACACCCTTGCTCCTGACTCCACCCCCAAAGTCCCCAGATATTTCTTGAGTTGGACCTGGCAACCCTAGACAAGGCGAACTTCTGGCACCCCCATTCCCTGCACTGATAATGTCACTGAGTCACATGGGGGGGCACCCAATTTGATGCCCCCAGAAGGCCAGCGCCCTAGACAGTTGCCTAGTTTGCCTAGTGGCAGGATCAGCCCTGCTTGCATAACTAAGAGACCAGTTCTCCTCCAAATCCTGCTCTGGTCTGTTTCTTCATAGAATCAGTGCCTATGGAGGCCCCTAGACAGTCAAAATCTCGGGGGGGGGGGGGGTGTTGCAAATCATCTCAGAATCGGAGCCCTGATGCAGCCTACAGGCACCTTCTCAAAAGCCCCTTTGACAAATATAGTATAGTGGGTTTAAAGCATTGCAGAGACGAGATCATAGTGAGGACAGCTCTTTATTACGGAAAGCATGGTGAAGGCTACTCCCAACAAAGACTGACTAAGGGCCTGTGGGCCAAACCTATATACAACTCTAATCTCCCGCGCTAGCCTGCCATTGGTTCATTCAAACAGGCGGGGGTCTGTGATTGGCGCAGGGCGGCAGGTATTTGGATCCATTGTTATACAGTCCCCAAGCTCTGCTTTCCTGGCTCCAATGAGCCGGCAGGAAGTACATATTTTAAGGCACATACATAACAACAAAGCTGCAGGGGAGAGGCAGAGAGAGGCAAACTTGGCAACGGCGCCAGCAGAAGCCACACCAGGAAGTTCAGCAAAGAGCGGCTCAGTTGCTGGCTGTGCTTGTAGGCTGGGAGGGCTGCAAGCAGGGGGAAAAAGGGGAGGGGGTAGCTAGCCCGGGGCCCCTAAAGGTCTGGGGGCCCATAGGCCAGTGTCTAGTTGGCCAGTTGTTAATCCGGCCCTGCAAAGAATCCTAGAATAGAACCATAGAGTTGAAAGGGAACTTCAGGTCCCTTTATGGGGCTTGTTCCCAGGAAAGCATTCTTAGATGACAACCAGGGCTTTTAAAAAACAGGAATGCAGTTCCAGCTGGCTTGGTTTCAGGGGGTGTGGCCCAATATGCAAATGAACTCTGGCTGGGCTTTTTCTACCAAAAAGCCCTATGTGAAACAATGATGATGCCATGGGGGTGTGGCCTAATATGCAAATGAGTTCCTGCTGTGCTTTTTCTTCAAAAATGCCTTGATGGCAACCTAAATGATCTTCCACACACACACAGCCTTCCTTGCCTACAGAAAGCTAACCCAGCGTCTCCCTGATGTGCTAGTTTTCTGTGTGGAAGGGGGTTTTTGTGGGGAGGTATGGCAAAAGAGCAGAGTGGTAAAGCTGCAGTACTGCAGTTGGAGCCCTCTGCTCATGACCTGAGTTCGATCCCAGCAGAAGCTGGTTCAGGTAGCCAGCTCTAGGTTGATTCAGCCTTCCATCCTTCCGAGATTGGTAAAATGAGTCCCCAGCTTGCTGGGGGGAAAGTGTGGATGACTGGAGAAGGCAATGGCAAAGCACCCCATTTAAAAAGTCTGCCATGAAAACATTGTGAAAGCAACGTCACCCCAAAGTTGAAAACGACTGGTGCTTGCACAAGGGACTACCTTTACCTTTTTATGGCAGAAGCATTTGGTTTTCTGAATCCTCCCACCCACCCACCCACCCACCCACCAACTTGCAACCTCAGAGTGTTTAAGTGAGAACGAAGCCCCTTGTGGATTGAAGCACTTCTATCGAAAGTGCTTCTCCTGTTGATAGCAAAGGAGAAAGAGGAACTGAAATGATACAGGTCATACCTTTGATGTTGGGCTGATTTGGCCTAAGGTGCTGCCCTCAGGCCTATTACACCAGCGTGTTGTATCAAACTGGGCTTGCGCATTAGGCCCACAGCCAGCTTAGAACCGGGTTGTAAATACTATCTGAACTGAACCCACATTTTTCACAACTCCAAAGTGTACCTTTGAGACTTCCTAACTTCCAGACTCCTGTTTGGTATTGCTCTTAGGTGTGAGTGACTTTGCATTGGTGGAGGGGGGGGGAGGGGCAATCAGCTATTTTAAAAAAGGATTTTATGAGGGGTAGAGCTTAAAGGCACTGTCCTGTCTAGCGGATCAGGCTGGCTCTCAAGACTACATTTATTGTAGAATATAACCCATGCCATCTACCTTTTCAGCCTTATTATTCTGTCAATAAACCTGCATCATATTGACTACAAGTAGTGCCGTATGTTCTGTTTCCACCCCCCCCCCCTTACAGTTAATCCTTCATTTGACTATGAATCAGAATTTCCATACATGTTACCTACTTCCAGTGATACCTTTAACGATCATTACACACATGGATCTGATACATCAGATGGAGGTAAGATTATAAATAAATACTTTACACAGGGCTTTTTTTTTTTTAAGCAGGAATGCTG
Organism: Heteronotia binoei; assembly: GCF_032191835.1. Classification (NCBI taxonomy): domain Eukaryota; kingdom Metazoa; phylum Chordata; class Lepidosauria; order Squamata; family Gekkonidae; genus Heteronotia; species Heteronotia binoei. Next base: position 19,238,937 of record NC_083242.1, on the reverse strand, counting down.
TTCCGACTGGCTTGGCATCAGGGGGTGTGTGGCCTAATATGCAAACGAGTTCCTGGTGGGCTTTTTCTACAAAGCAAGCACTGTGTAAAACAGTGGTGACATCAGGAGGTGTGGCCTAATATGCAAACGAGTTCCTGGTGGGCTTTTTCTACAAAAGAAGCACTGTGTAAAACAGTGGTGACATCAGGAGGTGCGGCCTAATATGCAAACGAGTTCCTGCTGGGCTTTTTCTACAAAACAAGCTCTGTGTAAAGCAGTGGTGGCATCAGGAGGTGTGGCCTAGTATGCAAACGAGTTCCTGCTTGGCTTTTTCTACAAAACAAGCCCTGTGTAAAACAGTGATGACATCAGGAGATGTGGCCTAATATGCAAATGAGTTCCTGCTGGGCTTTTTCTACAAAACAAGCCCCGTGTAAAACAGTGGTGACATCAGGAGGTGTGGCCTAGTATGCAAACGAGTTCTTGCTGGGCTTTTTCTACAAAACAAGCCCCGTGTAAAACAGTGGTGACATCAGGAGGTGTGGCCTAATATGCAAATAGGTTCCTACTGGGCTTTTTCTACAAAAGAAGTCCTGCGCAGCATTATTGAATGTTAAGTTTTCAATTACACAAATATCAGGGAAGAATAACATTAAAAACATTATGTACCTGATTAGAAATCTTTTCATGAATAATATATATTCAAAGAAATGTTCTCCCCACCCCACCCCGAGGAAGCAGACGTGAATGTTTTTGCTTCAATAAAACACTGTCTGCTCCATAAGGATCCTCTCTCTCCAACAAAACACTTATGAAGCTTTTAGACTCCTAACAAGATGCTCTGTTTAATTCCTCAGCTAGCGTCCATTTGCAACATAGCAGGCAAGAAGTGGATTTGGCCTTCCTGGCGCCTTCTAGTCTCCGCCAGTTGGACCCAGGATATAATGAAGAGAAGCAGAAGCAAGGTGAACAAGTGTTTTCTCACCTTCCCATTTCACTTGATCTATTGAAGAAATGTTGCTCCCTCCCCTCCCCCCCCCACTCTATCCTTTGACAAGGGAATCATGGGCAGACATCTCTCAGCCTCGGCATGGTGTAGTAGTGGGCTGGGATCTAAGAAACGCAGGGTTCAAATCCACATTTTGCCATGAATGCATGAAGTTGCCAGATGCTGAATCAGATCATTATGCGCTCAGTGTTATCTACTCAGACTTGTTCAACAGTATATCCCAGGGGTGGCCAATGGTAGCTCTCCAGATGTTTTTTGCCTACAACTTCCATCAGCCCCAGCCAGCATGGCCAATGGCTGGGGCTGATGGGAGTTGTAGGCAAAAAACATCTGGCGAGTTACTGTTGGCCACCCCTGGTATATCCTGACCTAGGATATTTGAGCTAGAATATTTGTTGGAGAAGCAGAGGAAGGCAAGGTAGTTCTTGTGGCCACTAGGTGATGCTCAGTCCAGGGTTCTCTGCCAAAACTTGGAGCTGGCTGCTAGATCTGAATCAAATGTTGTGGCATGTCCTTCAGGGAAAGTCACCTGGGAGGAATGTCTGATAGATACTGGTAGAACTGTAGAATTTAACTTTGGATGTGCTTCTGAAATCTTTGAAAAAAGCCAGCGCTGAAATTCCCATTTCCCCATTATTTCTACCCAATAATTCTGTGTCACCTAATAGCAAGTTATGGTACTCATGTCCTTTTGAGAGCCAGTTTGGTGTAGTGGTTAAGTGCGTAGACTCTTATCTGGGAGAACTGGGTTTGATTCCCCACTCCTACATAGCTCTCATAAGAGTTGTCCTTGAAAGAGCAGCTTCTGGGAGAGCTCTCTCAGCCCCACCCATCTCACAGGGTGTCTGTTGTGAGGGTGGGGGAGGTAATGGAGATTGTGAGCACTCTGACTCTCTGAGATTCAGAGTATAGGTCAGGATATAAATCTAATATCTTCTTCTTTGTCACATTTCACCCCTCGGTGTTGCTGTTTGTTGTAGTTTAAGGAGGAGGAAAGGTCCCCTGTGCAAGCACCAGTCATTTCCGACTCTGGGGTGACGTTGCTTTCACAATGTTTTCACGGCAGACTTTTTACGGGGTGGTTTGCCATTGCCTTCCCCAGTCATCTACACTTTCCCCCCAGCAAGCTGGGGACTCATTTTACTGACCTCAGAAGGATGGAAGGCTGAGTCAACCTCAAGCCAGCTACCTGAAAACTCAGCTTCCACCGGGAATCGAACTGAGATCATGAGCAGAGCTTAGGACTGCAATATTGCAGCTTTAACACTCTGCGCCACGGGGCGTTGCATCTTTATCCCACCTTTTCTTTAAGGAGCTCAGGGCAGTACGCCTGCTACTCTCCCACCCCACCCTCCAGGACAACTTCTTGTTGTTACCACATCTTTTAACTTTCCACCCTGGTTTTAGCTTTCACAGTTACATTCTGGAGATGTTAGATTATAGCAATAGTATTTCATACAACCACTTGTACTGTTTCATTAAACTACGTCATACAGTTGCTTTTGGGGGTTTTTTTTATGCAGAAGAAAAGCTAATCCATAGTCTTGCAAGCTTGTCTGCCTGGGAAAGAGTCAAGGCAATCCAGAAGATTCCAAAAACTATGAAAGAAAAGAGAGAACTCAGGTAAAAGTGTGTTGCGTTTTGGTGGTTGTAAGTGCTTTGGGCATGCCTAGGTTGGAAAGTAACATTTTTGGAACATTGGAAAGTAGCACTGCGATCAGGGACAAAAAATCTGTTGTCCGCCCCTGGCCCCAAAGAAGCCAGGTTGTGTGTAACGAGATCTAGGGCTTTTTCGGTGGCAGCGCCAGAACTTTGGAACACCCTTCCAAAAGCCATAAGGGCCCTGCGGGATTTGTCTGTGTTCCGCAGGGCCTGTAAGACCGAATTGTTTAAACAGGCTTTTGCTGTAGATTGAAAAAGGGCTGCCACTGGACATCTTATAGAATGCTGGTGATCACAGTCGAGAATTCAATACTGCCTATATTGTACTGAAACAGCGCCATAGAATGGTTTTAAAACGGAAATAAGTAAATTATGGTTTTATATGTTTTATTGGACTGATTGTATTTTATGATGTTGTGAGCCGCCCTGAGTCCGCTTGCGGAGAGGGCGGGATATAAATTGAAAGTAATAAATAAATAAATAAATTCCAGTTAACCCCAATGCTGATTTTATTCATCCTTGCAACAGCATTACCCAACAGAGACTTATTTGGGAAGCACATGTTTGCCGTGAAGGTACTGTTGGGCATTATATAAACGGAGAATGTCATCAGATGCAAACAACAGAGCCTGGAAACTTCCAGTTAATTCTAATGTATACCATACATTGCTTTTGACCGCTTGACAGGAATCACGTTCTTACGGAGAAAACAAAGACTCGCAACCGGAATGCTCAAATTAACTGTTGTGCCCAGTGCTTCTACAACACAGCGTTGGTAAGTGTAGCAGACACATTGCAGTCATCAAAGAAGAAGCAGTAAGTAAGGATTTTCTAACTAACAGACTGTGATGCAACATCATTGCCACTGTGTTGTCTCATTCCAAGTAAAGGAATCTTCTTCTTTACGGGGCATTGAAAAGTCTATGAAGTTGGCAGGGTTAGAAGTAAGCATTCCGTTAGTTAAAATAAAGCTGCATATAGGCCATGTAGGAGTAGAAGAAGAAGAATGCAGATTTATACCACCCCCTTCTATCTGAATCAGAGACTCAGAGCAGCTTACAATCTCCTGTATCTTCTCCCCCCAAAACAGACACCCTGTGAGGTGGGTGGGGCTGAGAGGGCTCTCACAGCAGCAGCCCTTTCAAGGACAACTCTTGTGAGAGCTATGACTGACCCAAGGCCATTCCAGCAGCTGCAAGTGGAGGAGTGGGAAATCAAACCCAGTTCTCCCAGATAAGAGTCCACGCACATAACTACTACACCAAACTGACCCCCAAGAATGGCTAGGTAGAAGTCCAGTCCTAAGCACCACCATTATCATATTTAGAAGAAGGCTGCAGATTTATACGCTGCCCTCCTCTCTGAATCAGAGACTCAGAGTGGCTTACAGTCTCCTATATATTCTCCCCCAACAACAGACACCTTGTGAGGTGGGTGGGGCTGAGAGGGCTCTCATGGAAGCTTCCCTTTCAGGGACAACTCCAGTGATAGCTATGGCTGACCCAAGGCCATTCCAGCAGGTGCAAGTGGAGGAGTGGGGAATCAAACCCGGTTCTCCCAGATTAGAGTCTGCACACTTAACCGCTGCAGCAAACTGGCTCTCATTTCCCTTAAGTACCTGTGCTTACTTTTTCTAGCCCTGGGAGAACAGGTTTTGTGGTGCAGGGAGGAGTGTAACATGTCGGTTACCTGTGGTTATGCTGGCTTGTTATTCTACCATTTCCTGTAAGCAAAGCAAAGGAGGGATGGCTGTTTGGCAGGCATACTCTGGCTTTGGGTTTCCTGCACTGGGTGTATGGCTCATGAAGCCCAGTGCAATCCAAAGCAGAGTTGTGGGCTGCAGAAGATGTAAGACTGCTTTGAATTGTTCTTTAGGACTCTATGAGCGAAGAAGCATTTTGTCTTCGCTTTATGGATCAATAGCAATAAAAGGTAATATTAAGATAGCAGCCCCATGGCGCAGAGTTGTCAAGCTGCAGTACTGCAGTTCGAGCTCTCCGCTTACAACCTCAGTTCGATCCCATCGGAAACTGGGTTCAGGTAGCCGGCTGCAGGTTGACTCAGCCTTCCATCCTTTCAAGGTCGGTAAAATGAGTCCCCAGCTTTCTGGAGGCAGGGGTGGCATTCTAGCAGGAGCTCACTTGCATGTTAGACCACACCCCTGATGTAGCCAATCCTCCAAAGAAGATGAAGAAGATAGACGATATTGGATGTATATCCCGCCTTCCACTCGGAAGAGTCTCAGAGTGGCTCACAATCTCCTTTATCTTCCTCCCCTACAACAGACACTCTGTGAGGTGGGTGGGACTGGAGAGGGCTCTCACAGTAGCTGCCCTTTCAAGGACAGAATCTCAGAACGGCCTACAATCTCCTTTACCTTCCTCACCCACAACAGACACCCTGTGAGGTGGATGGGGCTGAGAGGACTCTCACAGCAGCTGCCCTTTAAAGGACAGAGCCTCAGAGCAGCCTACAATCTCCTTTACCTTCCTCCCCCACAACAGACACCCTGTGAGGTGGGTGGGGCTGGAGAGGACTCTCACAGCAGTTGTCCTTTCAAGGACAGAGTCTCAGAGCGGCTCACAATCTCCTTTACCTTTCTTCCCCCACAACAGACACCCTGTGAGGTGGGTGGGGCTGAGAGGACTCTCACAGCAGCTGCCCTTTCAAGGACAGAGTCTCAGAGCAGCCTACAATCTCCTTTACTTTCCTCCCCCACAACTGACACCCTGTGAGGTGGGTGGGGCTGGAGAGGGCTTTCACAGCAGTTGCCCTTTCAAGGACAGAGTCTCAGAGCAGCCTACAATCTCCTTTACCTTCCTCCCCCACAACAGACACCCTGTGAGGTGGGTGGGGCTGAAGAGGGCTCTCACAGCAGCTGCCCTTTCAAGGACAACCTCTGCGAGAGCTATGGCTGACCCAAGGCCATTCCAGCAGGTGCAAGTGGAGGAGTGAGGAATCAAACCCGGTTCTCCCTGATAAGAGTCAGCACAATTAACCACTACACCAAACTGGCTTTTTTGTATGCTCTTGGAGGATTGGCAACATCAGAAGTGTGTGGCCTAATATGCAAATGAGCTCCTACTTGAATTCCACCCTTGGCTGGGGGGAAAGTGCAGATGACTGGGGAAGGCAATGGCAAATGACCGCATAAAAAGTCTGCCATGAAAACGTTGTGATGCGAAGTCACCCCAGAGTCGGAAACGACTGGTGCTTGCACAGGGGACTACCTTTACCTTTTTAAAGATATTGTATGAGATAGAAATAATATTCTTATAAAGTTGTACATCATGAGGGCAACATTGCGACAACTGCAGGGGCCTCTTTAGCTCAAGAGCTTTCTGAGATAGTCAAGGAGTTTGTGCTGTCTCTGGTTATTGAATCAATCTAAAAATTCAAGGATTAGTTTTGTTCATTATGAGGCAGATCTTTTAACTCAATGCTCTCTGGAAAGATCTGTACATTAAATACTTAGGTAGATGTGTCAAACAAGTATGTCATTTGGAAAAACAATGAAAAATGGCAGAATCCAGTTTGAAAGCATGGGCCAGAGAGAGAGGATAGCTTTTCCACCAAACTGAAGGTGGTTTGAAAAAGAGTTGACTGCTTACATTCTTATCCAACTTTGAGTCCTGGCAGGCAGGTTTTGCATGTGTCTGTATTGTTAGATCAGAGAAAAGAGATCTGTTGCAAAAAACAAGGTTGGATCTATCTAGCCAGCTTTTCTTCACTCAGTTTCACTGAATTCTTTTCTTTACTACGGCCCCTGTCCCATGTGACTTTTGCAAATTCAGGTCCCATGATCTTCAGCATAACCTTTTTGGATGATGATAAGATTGGATGACGGGAATTTTTACCAGTAAAAAAGCTGGTTGTTGGATTCAACCCATAGTATTTTTATCGAAAGTCTATTTTTTTCCTATGAGTCTAGTCAAAAATATGTCAGAAAACGACCTCTCAGTTTATTTGGGTGGGAGGAAACGTGGCTCTTGGTGTCCTTGAGAATTCAACAAAATCTTGTTACGAATTGTGCTTCTGACCAGTGCTAAAGGCTCCGTGGGCTGAGCCTGCTTTGGCAGGGAGGGCGGGATAGAAATGCGAGGAATAAATAAATAAATGCTTCTCAGCAGCAAAGGGCTAGTTTTAAACCTAAAGGAAACCTAGCTGGAAAAGGCAGATGTAATTCTAGTAAAAGCTTTTTTTGAACACTGTAAGATCAGCAGTCTAATAGGAAAGATAAGTAATCCATTTATATACATGGGCTACTTTCCGAAAACACAGCAGGGTAACAAAGTAAGCCCAAATCCCAATACTGTTTTGCTTGTCAAAGCATTTTCATGCCAGTTTTCAATAAAAGACCTCTGAAACAGCTTAAAATGAAATCCTACTTTATAACAGTGGCGTATAACATATAAAATCATAATCCAACCGCAAGTTAAAGTGGCCAGCAGTTAAAAGATTAAATAAAAAACCCGTAAAGCAATATAAACCAGAAATGAAGCCAAAAGGGTAAATAAATCCACATAATGCAGCCACCAATAATACCAGCTAGCTTCAGACGAAACAAGTCCTATGAAGAAAGATTGAAGGAGCTTTGCTTAGCTTTACTGCTAAGTAAAGTTGGTTGAAATTAAATCAGAAGAATTTCCGGCTCAATGTTAGGAAGAACTTCCTGACTATTAGAGCAGTTCCTCAGTAGAACAGGCTTCCTCTGGAGGTGGTGGGCTCTCCTTCCTTGAAGGTTTTTAAACAGAGGCCAGATGGCCATCTGACAGCAATGAGGATCTGGTGAATTTAGGGGGAGGTATTTGTGAATTTCCTGTATTGTGCAGAGGGTTGGACTAGATGGCCCTGGAGGCCCCTTCCAACTCTATGATTCTATGATGAAAGCATAATCAGCTATGCTAACTGAAGGAAGTTCACAGTTTTGTCTTTTTTCTTCTCTCCCCTTCTAGTCCTTTCGGCAGTTTAAAAATGACTTGTCCGAATTCTTCCAGTTCTTCCAGCTGTGGCAAAGGACTCTCAAAGTCATTGGCAGCCAATTTGGGACCAGCGTCTGCTCTTACTTCATTTTCCTCACCTGGCTGCTGATGTTCAACATTTTCTCGTTCCTCGTGAACTTCAGCTTTATCACGATCCCCCAGCTCCTGGCAGCCAAAGCAAACAACCTTTCATTCACAGGGCTGGAGTTTTTCACAGGAGCCGTAAGCGTCTGCTTTTCTTTCTTTTTTTAAGAGCATCTGATGGGGGTTTCCTCTCCCACCCAGAGGTCATTTCATAGAAAAAGAGGTGCCAGAGCTCATTAGCACAGCTTATTTGCATAACTAATTTGCATATGCCACACACCCCTGACATCACCAGAAGAAGAAGAAGAAGAAGATGATGATGATGAAGATGATGATGATGAAGATGATGATGATGATGATATTGGATTTATATCCCGCCCTCCACTCCGAAGAGTCTCAGAGCGGCTCACAATCTCCTTTACCTTCCTCCCCCACAACAGACACCCTGTGAGGTGGGTGGGGCTGAGAGAGCTCTCTCAGAAGCTGTCCTTTCAAGGACAATTCCTACGAGAGCTATGGCTGACCCAAGGCCATTCCAGCAGCTGCAAGTGGAGGAGTGGGGAATCAAACCCGATTCTCCCAGATAAGAGTCCGCACACTTAACCACTACATCAAACTGAATTATATCAGTTCAGCATTTACCTTAAAATGCTTCTTGAATTAGAATTGTCATAATAAAACCTGACTCCCATCATACTTTTAAAATTCCTTTCTCTTATGTGGCCACAGTGGCATGAGGAAGATTTCCATCTATCTGCGTTATATATATTTGTTATTTTCCCTTTGTGTGTGTGTGGGGGGGGGGGGAAGTATTAGAAAGTTTGTCAAATCTTAGATTTCAGCAAAATCCTTGCAGGAGGTTTGAACAATGGAGCCCAGAAGCAAGTCAGTCAGCGGGGGGGGGGGGCGGTGTTAAGAAAGAAAGAAAGAGCACAAAAAAATTTAGAGGTTCCAAACCTCCACTCCTGTGAGCTTCTGTATGCATTGCTAAAACACAGACATTGTCTCCAGATTTTGATGCAAGGGACGTCAGTTATCAGAAACTGCTAAGTAAACAAAATATCACAAGAGTGCTAATCTTTTAAGCATCTTTTAAGGCTTTTAAAAATCTTTAATTGCGTTTGTCTGTGTCTTTTATAGAGTTTATATCTCTACTACATGGTGTTACATTTTATGGCACACATGGCCTGGCCTGGTCTCATTTATATGCAACTAAAGGGCCAAACATTAAAAAAGTGTAAAAAAAATCATAAATCAACATACATGTATTTATTGTTGAAAGCTAAAACCATTTAAGGGCCCGTCATAAGCCTCTATCCTATGTACAATCATAAAACCTCAAACACACAACTCTTGGCACATAGGCTCTGACTTTACTTGATCAATTCCAGACCACGTGGCATACAGAAAAACACTGATTGCTATAGGTATGCTGTTGATTAAAACATTAGGCTATAGAACAAGAGGCCTCAAGAAGATGAACATATGAAGCTGCCTTATACTGAATCAGACCCTTGGTCCATCAAAGTCATTATTGCCTACTCAGACTGGCAGCCTTTGTCACTTCACTAAATTTCCTTGTGGTCCAGCATGGTTCTATTGTTTTATTCTGTTCTGTATTATGACCCAATGTGTACTTACCTTTCTGACCTCTGAAGAAGACCAAGCTAGGTCGAAACGTGTCAGGTCAAGTTGAGGTTTTATGATTTTACATAGGATAGAGGCTTATGATGAGCCCTTAAATGGTTCTAGCTTTCGACAATAAATACATGTATGTTGGTTTATGATATTTTTTTATACTTTGTTTTTAATGTTCGGCCCTTTAATTGCATATTAACCTTTTCTGTTGCTTACTCCAGTTTTTGGGTTAAGTTTCCTTCCGTTCTTTGTTTTTCTCTGGTCACATTTATGTCAGATCCAACCCACATGAGTTTGACACCCCTGCATAGCTTTTGTCATAGAACAAAACAGGAAGTCCTTTGGCAGTAGGAGGGTCTTCGGGGTTCCTGTCCAGGAGCATCTTAAAGACCAGCAGCATTTCCAGGAGATACATTTTCAGGATATTTCCTGGATATACATTTCAAAGTTCCATGTGTCAGATACTTGAACAAGAATCTTGCTCTTTCTCTGCAGACCAGCATGGCTAACCACATGAAGCTCATGATCCCCAAGGCGTTCTCTAACGTCTATATCTCATCTATTATTTCAGGGCTATTTTACAGAAACGGTGCTCTACTATGGGTTTTATACCAACGATACCATCTCAGGAAATAAGAGCAGTGCTCCATATAACATGCAGCTGACTTATATTTTCACAATAGGGGTTTATTTTGTCCTCTGTTTCTTGAGCTTGCTATACAGGTAAGTTTGCTTTATGTGCCTCTTTGGTTGAAAAGTGAAATGTCTTTTAATCATTGGGGGGGGGGGGAACAGCTAATTTTCAAGGTATTTTTTTTTACCTTGTAAAACAATTCTAAATTGCTTGTTTAGGTAGGATGTGCTTCATTTGCTGCTAAGGTCAAAAACGAAATGTTTCCTGCCGGACTCTCAGGCGAACATTCCACAGAAATGCATGCAACAAAGCCTAGGGCAGGGGGTGGCCAAACTGTGGCTCAGGAGCCAACCATTTGGCCCTTTCACACATATTGTATGACTCCTGAAGCCCCCACCACCCAATCGGCCAGCTTGGAGAAGGCATTTGTCTCTTTAAATCACTTCTCCAAGCCAAGGCAACTAGAGGATTGGAAAATGCATCAAAGTTGCTTTCTTTCCACCTCTCCCTCCATCTCCCTCCCTCCCTCATCTTGCAGCTCTCAAACATCTGACGTTGATTTTGTGTGGCTCTTACATTAAGAAAGTTTAGCCACCCCTTGCCTAGGGCATGTAGTAAAGCAGGGGTGGCCAACGGTAGCTCTCCAGATGTTTTTTGCCTACAACTCCCATCAGCCCCAGTCAGCATGGCCAATGGCTGGGGCTGATGGGAGTTGTAGGCCAAAAACATCTGAAGAGCTACCGTTGGCCACCCCCGTAGTAAAGGATAGTAGGGGCTTTTCCGCCTTCTCATCATCCTGGCTTCCAAGTTGCTCTTTCTTCCAGGTTTTTTTTTCTGTTCCACATGCATTTTTGTTCCCTCTCATGGACGATTTGATATCACAGTGCTTTATTTCCAGCATTAAAACCTTCAAGTAAGTCTGCATGGAGATTTGCTGGAAACAAACCAGTGTAATATCGAATTGACCACTAGAGAGAGCATACCACATGTGCAACAGAAACACCCCCTTCCTGAAGAAATGGAAAATGAGAATGCGGGGGGCGGGGGAGTAGGTTTCGCTGCATTCTGAACTGCAAAGCAGCAGAGTGTATGTGCTTAACCCTTCCCTCACAACCCATTTCCGGTTCTAAATATTCTCCCAACTGTTTTTCTCATGCAAGATTCTATATAGACACCTGCAAGTGAAGAAACACATCTGGAAAAACACCTGGGGGGAACACTTCAGCTACACATGTCTGTGTACTGCTTCTGCACTCAGAAGAACTTTCAGAAATGGGTTGGAATTTCTGTTCACACTTCCCCTGCATCTTAGGAAGTCCTCCGTTATTTGTCAAAAAAGAGTTGCCTCCATCTTCCTTGTAATTTTAACTTCTCCCTTCATAGCGTTTTGAGTTTTCAGTAGCATTTCCCTTAACGTGTTCTGTTCTTACAACAGCATGGCAAAGTCCTTCCGCAGCAACTTCGTTAATCCTTCAACGTACTCTGGGAACGCTGCCAAACTTCTCTGCATCTGGGACTTCAGCATTACCAATGAGAAAGCTGTGAAGCTGAAACAGAGAAACCTCAGTACTCAGATAAAGGTATGGAATAAAAGTTTGTTTAAAAAAAAAAACAGCTTCTTAGAATAATCACTGTTCTCTTGAATGACAGTTTGTATGACAGAGACACTGCACACAACACAGCAGATCTCCCTGGGATTTTTTAATTGAATTTTTTTGAGGTGGGAAAAAACCTTTCTAAAGGGTTTATCATGGAAACACCCCCTCCCCGAGCAAAGATAATGTACTTACTGTATTTTTCTTTTCTTTTCTTGTAAGCTGTATGCCAAGCAGAGCTGACAATGATGCAGCTACTTTTCCTGATGATTGGTGGTGGAAAGTACCACCAGGCTACAATTGATTTGTGACAACCTGTAGGGCAGGGGTGGTCAATCTTGCTTAACGTAAGAGCCATGTAGAATAAATGTCAGATGTTTGAGAACCTGGAAGGGAGGCAAATAGATGGGAGGAGAGAAGGAGCTGGAAAGAAAGCAGATGCATTCTCCAAGCTGCCGGCTGTCTTGGCTTGGAGAAGAGATTTAAAGAAACAATTGCTTTCTCCAAGCCGACCAACCAGGCAGTGAGGGTTTTGAGAGCCACACAATATGTTTGAAAGAACCACAAGTGGCTCCTGAGCTGCAGTCTGGCCACCCCTGCTTGAGGAATTAAGAAGCCATTGTTTGATTCCAGGAAACACTTTCTGAAGTGACCACTGAAGTTCTGAAGCTTTCTGTGAGTCAGAGGATCGCTCGGCTCTCTATCCATTTGGCTGCTTGGCTCGTCTCCCTGGGGGTCGCAGTGGGTTCCTGTGCTGGCATCTACTACTTCTCCACAGCTAACTTAAAAGTAAGGGCCGGGGATGCTGTTCTGTGTTCATATTTCCCCCTTTTTCATGTTTATGTGTGTTGTAAAGTGCTGTCGAGTCACAGGTGCGGTTTTCAAGACAAGAGCTGAACAAAGATGGTTCGCCATTGCCTGTCTCCTGGGCTTCCTTGCTGGTCTCCCATCCAAGTAGTAACCAGGATAGAGCTTGCTTAGCTTCTAAGAACCAACAAGATCTGGCTTGCCTGGGCTGTCCAGCCCACAGCATGTACTGTTTGTGTATTGGCAGCTGTTTTGTTTCTGCGCCCACCACGCCGTGTCAAAATTCCAAAAGTTCAGGCTCAGAAAGGTTGGGGACCCCTGCTTTAAACTGAACCCCCCCCCCCGCCCCCGGCTGCCACTTACCTGTGGTTGAAGCAGGCTGGTATTTAAAGGCATGGTTTTGTGCAAGGGTGGCCACATTTGCTTAACGTAAGAGCCACATAGAATAAATGTCAGATGTTTGAGTGCTGCAAGACAGGAACATCAGATGTTGGAAGGAAAGGAAGGAAGGAAGATGGATGGACGGATAGACAGATGGATGGATGGCAGGGCATTTCAAGCTTCTCCCCCCCCCCCCAGGTCTACTCAGATTAGCAAGGGGGAAAGTCTGAGAAAGGAAGGAAGGAAGGAAGGAAGGAAGGAAGGAAGGAAGGAAGGAAGGAAGGAAGGAAGGAAGGAAGGAAGGAAGTGGAAAGAAAGCAACTGCCAGCTGGCTTGGAGAACTCATTTAAAGAGAGAAATGCCTTCTCCAATCTGGGTGATGGAGTGGTGGGAGCTTTGAGAGCCACACAATACATGTGAAGATCCACATGTGGCCACCCCTGGTTTTGCGTCATCATTTGGTGTACTTACTGTTACCCAGTGGCTTTGATCTTATAAGCAGAGTGGATTCTATTAAATTCAGCAGCCTGGCAGCACAAGTTTTCTTTTTATAATCAATATGTCAATAACTTAAGTTACTGCAAAGAAACAGAAGAAAAATGACTGCAGGTTGATTTCACTCTCCCCCTCTCTGTCAGAACTGGAACGAACTTCAGACGATTCCAAGACGTTGCAAAGTATAGAATCTTTATTAGAGAACTACAGTGCTGGAGCTACGAGATAACAGTAATGCCGAGTCCAGCATTTGGTTACATTTTATGCCTTCAGCAAAAAGTACAATAAAACGATCATTCACACGGGTTACAGACAAGCGTCTCCTTTCCCAAGCTCTGTTATCAGGAGGGAGGATGCTCTCACATCTCGAAGGCCAAACGGCCCGGCTTCAAAGGGCACCTGTGGATGTTGACCAGAGCCTATCTGTCACCCTTCAGTGAGCACAGAGTATTTAGAATATTTGCAAGGCACTTGGGTTAATTGCTTAGACTATATATTCTGGGTTAGAGTTAGGTTACAATATGGAGTCCGTTTGGCTAACAATAGGCAGAGAAAGTTACAAGTTCTGACATACTGCTCCCCCTAAGCTCTTCGCCTTGGGCTTGTGTGGGTACAGTAGGTGGAATTTTTTGAGCAATTGCGGAGCGGATACATCACATGCTTTCACCCATTCATCACAGCTTGGGGGAAAGTACTTCCACCTGATAAGATAGTACAGAACCCCCCGCTGGATCTTGGAATCTAGGATTTCCTGTACTTCATGGTGGCTCTGGCCCCTCACTCGAGTAGGAGGCGGTTCTGGAGGGCGAGGGTGATAGGATGTGGCTCCAGGATCTTTGCGAAGCAGGCTGCAATGAAACACAGGGTGGATCTTACTCAGTAATTTGGGCAGTTCCAGTTCTACGGTCACCTTATTGATAACCTTTTTAATCTTGAAGGGCCCTAGATATTTAGAGGCCAGTTTGCGGCATCCTTGAGGGAGAGGGAGATTCTTGGTTGACAGGAATACTGTCTCCCCCTCCTTCAGCTCCCATTGGGGGGCATGCTTTTTGTCAAAGTGCCGTTTGTACTCTTCCTTTGCCTCCTCCAGGTTTTCTTGAATTACCTTCCACCCCTTACGCATTCCCTCCCACCACTGTTCGCATGAAGTGGGCTCTGGGGCTCCAGATGGTAGAGGGAGAGTTGGGAAGGGTTTCCCCTCGTAACCATTGACAATTTGGAAAGGGGAGGTCTTCGTGGAGCTGTGGAGGCTGTTGTTGTAGCCGTACTCCGCAAAGGGAAGCAATTCAATCCAATTCGTTTATTGGTAATTTATATAGCACCTGAGGTACTGCTCCAGAAGCCCGTTAACCCTCTCAGTCTGTCCGTCGGTCTGGGGTGGTAGGCGGAGCTAAGCCCTCGTTCAATGCCGGTGATTTTACAGAACTCCCGCCAGAAGTTGGCAACGAACTGCGGCCCGCGGTCGCTAATGACCTTGTCCGGGAACGAGTGGAGGCGGACCACGTGGTTAAAGAATAGCTGTGCCAATTTCTTTGCAGTGGGGAGTTTTTTACAGGGGATGAAATGGGCTTGTTTTGAAAATGTATCTACCACCACAAGAATTACTGTCTTCCCTTGGGAAGGTGGAAGTTCGACTATGAAATCCATGGAGACGACGGCCCAGGGGCGGCTCGCCGTAGGGAGGGGGACCAAGTGCCCTGGCGGTTTCCCCCCCCCTTCGTTTTGACATGATGCAGGTGGGGCAGGCGACCACAAATTCTGACACGTCCCTTTTCAGTTTGGGCCACCAGAACTGTCTGTTAAGTAAATTGAGCGTTTTCACGTACCCGAAGTGCCCTGCTATGCGGCTGGAATGGCATTGCTCTAAAACGGTTTTTCTCAGGCTTTTGGGCACGTAAATTTTCCCCTTGTGGAACCAAAGCCCTCCCTCTCCCTTTTCAAGGCCCTCGGGGCGGTTGTTTCCTTCTAATTCAGCCTCGATGGCGAAGCGCTCCTTTTGCTGAGGGTTGGGGGTCCCGGTTTGTTTCCCCGACCGGGTGGTCACTCCGCCGGCGACGTCTGAGGGGGGAATGAGGGAGTCAATTATCTCCTCTGTTTGGCTTTCGTGCTGTGGCATGCACGATAGCGCGTCAGCCAAAAAGTTTTTTGTGCCGGGGATGTGTTTCAGCACGAAGTCAAATTTGGCAAAGAACCCCGCCCAGCGGATTTGCTTAGCGGTCAGTTTGCGGCGGCCGGTGAGGGCTTCGAGGTTTTTGTGATCAGTCCAAATTTCGAAGGGGACCCGGGCCCCCTCTAGCCAGGATCGCCAGGTTTTTAGGGCGAACGTGACCGCAAATGCTTCCTTGTCCCACACTGACCAATTTCTATGTTCATTGGAAAATTTGTGGGAAATGTAGGCGCAGGGACGGAGCTCCTCCTCCTCATTTTTCTGCATTAATATGGCTCCTACGGCGACGTCGGAGGCGTCGCATTGCACCACGAAGGGTTTCAGTTCGTTTGGGTGGGCTAGTACCGGTTCAGAGGTGAATAGCTGTTTGAGCTCATTGAAAGCTTGGTGGCACTCGGGCGACCAAATTAGGTGCGCCCCGGGCTTTTTTGCCTCCTCCCCTTTCCCTTTGGTTTTTAGGAGCTCGGTGAGTGGGAGCATGACCTGGGCGAACCCCTGTATGAACCCGCAGTAAAAATTTGCGAACCCGATGAAAGATTGGAGCTGCCGTCGGGTTCGGGGTGGTTCCCAATCTAATACGGCTTGGATTTTCGCAGGGTCCATAGCTAGTCCCTCCCCCGACACCCGGAACCCTAGGTAGTCTAGTTCCGTTTTGTTGAATTCACATTTGGACAGTTTGGCATACAATTTGTTCTGATACAGGGTGGTTAACACTTTTCGTACTAATGGAACATGCGATTCGAGATCTTTCGAATAAATAATGATGTCATCAAGGTACACCACCACCCCCTTATACAAATATTCCCGCAGTACTTCATTTATAAAATTCATGAACACCCCTGGTGCCCCTTGTAGTCCGAAGGGCATAACTAGGTATTCGAACTGCCCCATTGGCGTGTTGAACGCCGTTTTCCATTCATCCCCCTCCTTGATCCGCACGCGGAAGTACGCGTCGCGGAGGTCGAGTTTGGTGAAGACTTTGCCTTCGGCTACTGTGCTTAGGAGGTCCTTTATCAGCGGGATCGGGTAAGCGTTGGACATAGAGATCCCGTTTATCCCGCGAAAATCTGTGCAAAGTCTCAAATTCCCGTCCTTCTTCTTGCGGAATAGGACGGGGGCAGCGTGGGGGACCGTGGCGGGCCGGATGAACCCCCGTTTCAAGTTCTTGTCAATGAATTTTCTCAGTTCCTCCTTCTCCGCCCAACCCATCGAATAGAGTTTGGCTTTGGGTAGTTCTTGCCCTGGTATTAATTCGATAGCGCAGTCGGTGGGGCGGTGGGGGGGCAGTTCGTCCGCCTCCCGCTCGCTAAAAGCCTTTTTCAAGTCCCGGTACTCTTTTGGGATTGTCTCTACTTCCTCAAGTGTGAGGCAAATCCTTTCGTTTTGGGGAGGTGCTTTGGGGCCCCACTCGGTTCTCCAGTGGTGGTGCTCGCATCGCCAGTCGGGGAAGCGCACGATCTGCTCTGCCCAACATATGTCTGGTTGATGCCTCGCGAGCCACCCTGCTCCCACCACCACATCGAACGAGGAGGAGGGGGTTATTACAAAAGTCTCTATTCCCCAGTGATCTTCTGTCCCCATAGGGGTTGCTTGGGTTTCCTGGGTACAGGGTTCCCCGCTCATGACGGACCCGTCCATTTGTTCGAATTGGATCGGGTGGGGCAGGGGGGACGTGGCTAGGCCTAGCGCCTCTACCAAATGTGGGGTGATAATGTCTCGAGTGCACCCGGAGTCTATTAGGGCTCGGGTGTGCATGAAGCGTTTGAGG
Organism: Heteronotia binoei; assembly: GCF_032191835.1. NCBI lineage: Eukaryota > Metazoa > Chordata > Lepidosauria > Squamata > Gekkonidae > Heteronotia > Heteronotia binoei. The sequence goes on along the minus strand of NC_083242.1, from coordinate 19,221,736 downwards.
TTAGGGTTCAGTAGGGTCACTGCCATAAACAAGAGTCCCCCGGTAGTTCTCACCGCTACTGGTGCCGGCGTCTCTCGGACCTGCTTTGCGGCACCAATTAAAGCAGGTCGTTGTCGTTTTCCACCGACTCTTGATCCCACGACTCCTCGCTCGATTCTCCAATGGTGGTAACTTCCTCGTCAATCGCCATGGAAGCGGCGACGGTGCCCCGACTGGGCTCTTTGGAGCGGCCCCCTCCTTTCTTCTGCGCGGTCGCAGGGCCCTTGGGCGGGGTGGGGGTCGGCGTCTGCTTCACGGGACAGTTGGCGGCCAGGTGACCCAGGTCTCCGCATCTGAAACATTTCTGGGCAGTAGCCACGGGGGTAGATGTTGTGGGGGGCCTCCTCCCGTCGGTCTTACTGGGTGCTGGGCTCGGCTTCCCCCCTTTCTTGCCTTGCTGCTGGCGGCGCATCCCGACATGTTGTAGGTCGGTTTCTACCTCTCCCGCCAGCTGGATCCATCCCACCAGGGTGTCGGGTTGTCCCTGGTGGTAGCACCGGTCGAGGATGTTCGCCTTCAGCTTGTTCTTGAATGCGGTGTACTTCATCACCTCGTTCCAACCCCTCGCGGCCGCGCAGTGCCCCATGAATTCGGTGGCGTATTCGCGGGTCGTGCAGTTCCCTTGCTCGATCCTTTGAAGGGCCTCGATGGCTTTCTCTTCCCGCAGGGGATCCCCGTACTGCCGTAGTATCGCCTGGAGGAAGTCGGCCACTGTGGCTAGCTCGGGCTTGCGCCCGGTGTACAGCCCCACATACCACTTTCGCGCCGCTCCCTTCAGCCTGGATGCGATGTGGTCAACTCGGCTCGCTTCCGTGGGGTAACTCGCTCCCCAGTGTGTGAAAAAATTGTTGCACTGGATGGTGAAATATTCCACCTCGTCTCCATCCCCGTCGAACGTGATTTTCAGTTCTCGGGTCCCCCCCTCGTCGGCTCTGCCTTGTCCCCCGGGCGCCGCCGGTACTGGTGCTCTCGGAGCTGCGGGAGCCGGAGGTGCCGGGGCCGCTGGTGGCGGCGCGGGGGGTGCCGGCCCCGTGGGTGGTAGGGCCGGCGGGGCTGCGGGTGGTTGTCTGGCCGGGCCCCCTCCTCCACCGTCACCCAGGCCAGCAGGCACCGGGGCCGGCAGCGGCGGGGCCGCGGGCACGCCTCCCTGCAGGGCGCGTATCTGGTCACGGATCGCGCTTAGGTTCTGCTGCATTTTTTCCGCCATTTGCACCCGGGACATGTGGACCTGGTCGTGGATGTCCCTCACCCAATCGAACAGCTCGTTGCGTAGTGCTCGGATCGGGTCCCCACCGCCGTAGGTGGAGGAGCTGGTGCCGGTCCCTTCTTCTCTGTCTTCGTCCTTCTCGTCCCCCCCTGTGCCGGTGGCGAGAGCCCGGTACCGTTGTTCTGCGGCCTCCATTGCTGCCGTGGACTTTTGAGGGCTCCAACTCCGCAAGGGGAAGGCGTCGGTAGAGAATGGTGCTGGGACCTTGAGCTTGCGTCTCACCCCCGTCACTTTCGGGTCTAACGGTACTGTTATAATGTCAGAACTGGAACGAACTTCAGACGATTCCAAGACTTGTTGCAAAGTATAGAATCTTTATTAGAGAACTACAGTGCTGGAGCTACGAGATAACAGTAATGCTGAGTCCGGCATTTGGTTACATTTTATGCCTTCAGCAAAAGTACAATAAAACGAACATTCACACGGGTTACAGACAAGCGTCTCCTTTCCCAAGCTCTGTTATCAGGAGGGAGGATGCTCTCACATCTCGAAGGCCAAACGGCCCGGCTTCAAAGGGCACCTGTGGATGTTGACCAGAGCCTATCTGTCACCCTTCAGTGAGCACAGAGTATTTAGAATATTTGCAAGGCACTTGGGTTAATTGCTTAGACTATATATTCTGGGTTAGAGTTAGGTTACAATATGGAGTCAGTTTGGCTAACAATAGGCAGAGAAAGTTACAAGTTCTGACACTCTCCCTCCTCTCTTTGTAGCTGTTTCTGAAAGACGATAAAACAGAGCTGGAAAGTGAAGCTGTCACACTGGTCTTGCCAGTGGTTGTCGGCCTCCTCAATCACATGGTGCCTTTCTTCTATTCTTTGTTTGGCTTTGTTGAAAAATTCACATACCCTAAGCACCAAATCTACACCTCTATTGGCAGGTATGGACCACCTTTCCCACCCTGTTTTTGATAGAAGGTAGCAAGTGGAAGCCTCATAAATAGGTTTGGGAGAAAGGTCTGACACAGGGACTTCCTCTGTCCTGTTTGGTTTTGGATAGACCCAATGTTAGATCCATTCCTGAACTGTTTTAAACCATTATGGAGAAATTTATAGCAATCTCTGATCCTTCTTAAGAGCATAAGAGAAGCCATGTTGGATCAGGCCAGTGGCCCATCCAGTCCAACATTCTGTGTCACACAGTGGCCAAAACCCCCAAGTGCCATCAAGAGGTCCACTAGTGGAGCCAGGACACTAGAAGCCCTCCTACTATAGCACCCCCACACACACCTCAAGCACCAAGAATATAGAACATCAGTGTCCCAGGCATAAGAGAAGCCATGTTGGATCAGGCCAATGGCTCATCCAGTCCAACACTCTGTGTCACACAGTGGCCAAAAAACCCCAAGTGCCATCAAGAGGTCCACTAGTGGGGCCAGGACACTAGAAGCCCTCCTACTATAGCACCCCCCCACCTCAAGCACCAAGAATATAGAACATCAATGCCCCAGGCATAAGAGAAGCCATGTTGGATCAGGCCAATGGCCCATCTAGTCCAACACTCTGTGTTACACAGTGGCAAAAAAAAACCTAGGTGCCATCAGGAGGTCCACTAGTAGGGCCAGGACACTAGAATCCCTCCCTCTGCTGCTCTCCCCAGGTGCCAAGAATACAGAGCATCAGTTGCCCCAGACAGAGAGTTCCATCTATAATAGGCTAATAGCCATTGATGGACCTCTGCTCCATATGTTTATCCAATCCTCTCTTGAAGCCGTCTATGCTTCTAGCTGCCACCACCTCCTTTGGCAATGAATTCCATGTCTTAATCACTTTTTGGGTGAAGAAGGACTTTCCTTTATCCATTCTAACCTGACTGCTCAGCAATTTCATTGAGTGTAAAGGGTTCTTGCAGTAAAGACAAATGATTTCCCTCATCCCCAGCACTGAAAAGGAAGACTACGGCATCCGTGTAATCTATTGACTAAGCAAGATGGGTCATGCGTAGCTCAGAGCATTACTGGGTCTATTGTTGCCTGTGTTCTTTGGCAGGCCGTTTTACAAGTTTAGAGCAGAGGGTAATCAGTGTTTGGATTTTTCCTTTACTTCATCCTGACAGCTGTTTTGCTTTGTAGGCATATTATCCTGAAGATATCCATAATTGGGATCCTTTGCTACTACTGGCTTAACATTGTGGCTGCGTCAGAAGCACGGGTATGGTTTGGATCTCATTTCTGTACTGTGTGCGGACTCTTATCCGGGAGAACCGGGTTTGATTCCCCACTCCTCCACATGCACCTGCTGAAATGGCCTTGGGTCAGCCATAGCTCTTGCAGAGGTTGTCCTTAAAAGGGCAGCTTCTGGGAGAGCCCTCTCAGCCCCACCCACCTCTCAGGGTGTCTGTTGTGGGGGGAGAAGATATAGGAGATTGTAAGCCGTTCTGAGAGAAGGGCGGGGTATAAATCTGCAGTCGTCTTCTTCTTCTACTGCTGTGACTCCGTGTTCCCTCTAAGCAGAGTTAGCGTGAGCTAGCTCACAGATTTTTAGCCTCCAGCTCACACATTTTTTTCTTAGCTCAGGAAAAATGGCCCCAGAGCACAATAATTTATGCAGGACCTCCAACTTTAATACCAGTAGCTCACACAGTAGAATTTTTGCTCACAAGACTTCTGCAACTTAGAGGGAACATTGCTGTGACTCTTAATCAGAGGTACTAATGAATTTCACAGAGTCACCATTCCAGGTTTTGGTGACCCTTCTATCATTGAAGCAAAAATCAGTTTCTCCAGGAATCCTCCTGTTTCCGTATGGTCCATTGAAGGAGTAATATGGCCACAGCTTTTTTTTGGAGCAGGAACTCCTTTGCATATTAGGCTACACACACACCCCGATGTAGCCAATCCTCTTGGAGCTTACAGCAGGCCCTGTATGAAGAGCCCTGTAAACTCTTGGAGGATTGGCTACAACAGGGTTGTGTGGCCTAATATGCAAAGGAGTTCCTGCTACCCCCAAAAAAGCCCAGCATATGGCTTAGGCACGTGCCACATAACCTGTGTCGAATCAAACCCCTCAGTTACAACAGGGGCCTCTACTTATCACCAGCTTTTGTATTAATCCATAGGAAGAGAGCAGCTGGCTGTGTCTTTTCTGACTTTTCCTATCCCTGCTATTTTTTTAAAAAAACTAGTGCTGGGAAACCCTGGTGGGCCAAGACATATACAAGCTCCTCGTGGCTGAATTCATCTGTTGCTTACTGGGATCTTTCTTTGGCGAATTTGCGCGAAGGTAAATGAATGAGTCTCAATGTGATTCAAATGACCCTTTGGGTTAAGGTTGCCAATTCCCAGGTGGGGGCAGGGGATCCCCCAGTTTGGAGACCCTCCCCCCTGCTTTAGGGTCATCAGAAAGCGAGGAGGAAGGGGAATGTCTGCTGGGCACTCCATTATTTCCTATGGAGACTGATTCCCATAGGGGTATAATGGTGAATTGATCCACGGGTATCTGGGGCTGGGGGGGGTGCTGTTTTTTGAGGCAGAGGCACCAGATTTGCAGGATAGCATCTGGTGCCTCTCCTCAAAAAATCCTCCACGTTTCAAAAAGATTGGACCAGGGGGTCCAATGTTATGAGCCCCCAAAGAAGGTGCCCCTATCCTTTGTGATTTCCAAAGGAGGGAAGGCATTTAAAAGGCGTGCGGTCCCTCTAAATGTGATGGCCAGAACTCCCTTTGGAGTTCAGTTGTGCTTGTCACACCCATGCTCCCGGTTCCACCCCCAAAGTCTCCTGGCTCCACCCCCAAAATCCCCAGATATTTCTTGAGCTGGATTTGGCAACCCTACTTTGGGTGCATTCATTTATGGTATTGCAGTGGGAGTTCTTAATCTCCTGGCTCCCTGTGTGTGTTTACTCTTGTAAGTTTATAATATAGTGGGTTCGATGCATGGAAGAGGCGAAGTAGTAGAGAACATCAGCTCTTTATTAAGTACAGCATAGTATAGGCTGCACTTCAAGACTGGGGAACTGGGCCAATGGGGCCAACTATATACAACTCGGGGTTCCCACGCAAGCATACTATTGGATCATTCAAACCAGCAGGGGGCTTGTGATTGGTGCAGGGCAGCAGGGATTTGGATCCTACTGCCCATTGTTCCCAAGTCCCCAAGCTCAGTCCTTATGGCTCCAATGAGCCCGGCAGGAACACCCTATTCAGTCTTCGCTTGAGTCCGCATACACAACAAAGTTATATTTTGGAGGTCTGTTATTGTGTTTCTGATGTCCCTCCCCTCCATTTAAAGGCAGAGGTATGGAGGAGTCTGGAGCGTTTGATCAGGGTGAGCCACTGGACAAAATGGAGGTGATGATTCTTTTAACCCACCGTATAAGTAAAACATATGAAACATATGGATGAAGTGTGCTGGCATATCAAAATGTTTGCGACTAAAATGATTTTGTGGTATCTTTCCAGAATCATTGGCACAAAATGCTGCAAACAACTCGGTGTGCCCGAATTTGACATTGCTCGGAACGTTTTGGATTTGATCTATGCTCAGACATTGACATGGTAAGTAATAGATCATGACATTCTGAAGATTTTACTAATAACTGCTTGAGAAATGTTCTGAAATGCGCTACTTATGAGATGTTGGGTATAGCTGTCCTTAAACAGGTTAGCCAAATGCAAACCATGCCTATCTAATTAGTTCCTGTTCTTTTGACATTTAGTGATAAGACTAACCTGGAATTGACTGCTAGGTTGTGATGATTTATCAGTAGGAGATGGGATAGAAACAGAGGAAACAAAGATTTCTGTAGCATTCCCCTCTCAGGCAACTTAATGAGAGAAACAGCCAGATCCGTGTCCCTGACTGAAGACAAAAACCAGGGCCACCAAAACCACTGCAAAAAACCCACAAAAGAATAAACCAGCCAAATCCTGAGCAGCTTCCACATTTACAGTGCATCCTAACAATACATTCTTGGGAGTAATCTCCATTGAACAGACTTGGGTAGGATTCTGTGTAAAACTGTTTAGAGTTGCTCTTTTAGTGTTTGATTTGTAGCCATTTCTCACTTCATTAAGACACACAGTTCAAGGGAAATCGAGGAAGATTTCATAATATGTGGCATCCAGACTGGTTATCCTGTTTCTACTGACTTGTGGTGGGAAGAGAGATTCCTGCCTTTCCTTTCATGGTGTTTTCCTGAGCTGAAACAGAAAACAATTCTGCCCTTCAAGTACTTGAAGATGGTGATCATATTACCTCTCAGTTGTCTCTCTCCGGACTAAACATCCCTAGCTCCTTCAACTTTTCCTCATAGGACTTAATTTCCAGACCATCTTCATTGCCCTCTTCTGGACACGGTCCAGCTTGTCTATATCCTTCTTAAATGGTGGTGCCCCAAACTGAACACAATACTCTAGTTGAGGCCCAAAGCTGAACACAGTACTCTAGATGAAGTCTTACCAGAGCAGAGCAAAGTGATATGATCTGGGCACTATTCTTCTGTGGACGCAGCCCAAAATCACATTTGCCTTTTTAGCCACCACATCACACTGTTCTTGTTCACACTAAGACCCCTAGATCTTTTTCACACATAGTACTGCCAGGACATGTCTCCCCCATTCTATAATTATGCATTGAATTTTTCCTACCTAAATGCAGAACTTTACGTTTATTCCTGTTGAAGTTCATTGTATTTGTCTTAGCCCAGTTTTCCAACATGTTAAGATCATCCTGTATCCTGCCTTCTACCATATTGGCTTCCCCTCCTGTTCAATTGTATATATAAGATTTAGTTCGGCTTTGCTTTTGCTTCAATCAGCCCTTAAATCAGACAATAGCAACAAGGAACCAGAGGCAGAGAGAGACTTGTTCCAGAAGCTTAAAGGATAGTTTGCTCTGACAAAATGGCATTACCATAAAAACGTATGAAGTGGATTGATCACCAACAAGCGAAGTTGGAAGTCTTCTGCTGATGTTGCTACATTGTGCCAAAAAAACCCAACAACTTGATTTACTCCTGGTTTTCTTCTCTGCAGGATTGGCATCTTCTTCTCACCTCTGATTCCAGCCATTCAGATAATATCATTTTTCATCATATTTTATGTGAAAAAGGTACCCTGCTTTTCATGTAACCTCTAAGACCCCAGCAGCTTTTTTCTGTTGGTTAGAATACATCATGCCTATTTGTTTTAAGGGAATAGATCCAGACAGGCAGCCATGTTGGTCTGAAGCAGTAGAACAAAGTAGGAGTCCAGTAGCACCTTTAAGACCAACAAAATTTTATTCAGAATGTAAGCTTTTACATACTTCATCAGACATTCTGAATAAAACTTTGTTAAGTCTTAAAGGTGCTACTGGGCTCCTACTTTGTTTTAAGGGAAACTAGCTGAGTAGGATGTCTGGTTTGCAAAAGGCAACTAGACAGAACTTTGATGGACTCTGAGACTCTTTAGTCTGCAGTAGCAGGAATAGCCTTTCAAGGTAGTCTGCAGCTATTTTGCTGTTTGTGGGGTAAATGAAGATGAAACAAAGGGAACAAGAATGGGTTCCCTTTCACTGCAGTGCCAAGATGAGCTTGTAGGCTAAAGTTAACTGCTCCTCACCTCCTCAGGTAAATTGAATGGGACATTCTTAACCTACTGTTGTATATGTGGACTTTATGTTTCATGTAGATAGTTAGTTCCTGCCTGGCTTATTGGGGCCTTTAGGACTGAGCTTGACTTCTTATCTAAAGAAGAAGCAAGAAAATATTGGATGAAATTCTATACTTGGCTAGATAATTAAGACTCTTAAGATTCTCTGATGTGAACTTATTTTATCAAAGATTTCAGGTTTTCATAGCTGGTAACATCATTAGGGTTTGTAGAATCTTTTGGGCTCAAGTGCCGTGTTCTACTGGAGAAAGTTTTCCTTCCAGATGTTTCGTTCTCAGCTGCGGAGAACATCCTCAGTGGTGTTGCAGCCGGAGCAGGTGCTCTGACCTTCTTGGCTGCTGTGCACTGAGTGAGCACAGTCAATGCACAGCAGCCAAGAAGGTCAGAGCGCCTGCTCCGGCTGCAACGCCACTGAGGATGTTCTCCGCAGCTGAGAACGAAACGTCTGGAAGGAGAACTTTCTCCAGTAGAACACGGCACTTGAGCCCGAAAGATTCTACAAACCCTAATGAACTTATTTTTTCTTCTTTTTTTCCTGTATTTTATATTATAAAATTTATCTTTACTGGAATTGTCAAAATTACTAGACAATTTTAACAAAAGGTGTATGCTATAAAATTTGAAAATGGATTCTGTGCAGTTGAGACAAAAAATAGGGGACAATTTATGTAAATAAATTATTGTAGAATTAAGCTTTTTGAAAGTATTCCTATGCAAAATAATACCGGAATGTATTGTTTGTTTGTTTTTTTCCTATTCCCCATCCCTGTCTTCTTTTGAAACTAATAAAACTTTCTGAAAATCAGGATTGAGCTTGGGGACTTGGGAACAATGGGACGCAGGATCCAAAACTCTGCTTCCCCGATCCAATCACCAGCCCCCTGCCGATTCAAACGACACAATGGCGTTCTAGGGCAGGAACTTGGGAGTGTATATAGTTGGCCCTGTTGGCCCAGTTTGCCAGTCTTAGTTTAACCGTTGCCATGCTGTAAGAGCTTTGATTCACCGCAACTACGTCTCCTCATGCATCGAACCCATTATTTAATGCCTGCAAGGCCTGCATGGCAATTGTACTCTTCTCCATCCCTTCTCCCTGCAGGTTAGTCTGATGATGAACTGCCAGCCGCCTCGCAAAGCCTGGAGAGCTGCTCAGATGAACACCCTCTTCATTTTCCTGCTGTTTTTCCCTTCCTTCACTGGCGTCCTTTCTGTCATCGCAGTCATCGTCTGGAGGTAGGTTCCTTCCCTCCCCTTTCAGCTTCTGGCTGTGGGAACCAGAGGCACACCTGTCAGCAAAACCACCTCCCACTGTATTTCTCAAAATAATCTCCTGTCCCACAGAACCAACATTTTGGAAAGAGCAGTGAGAGCGACCTGTGGTGTGGGGAGGGAAGGGGGAGGTCCTTTCCGCTAACAAAAGTGCTTTTTGCTAATAGTTAAATGTACAAATAAAAATTGCAGAGAGCGTTTTGCCAGCAAAATCCAGAAGGCTTGTAAGAGAAGAGGTTCAGGACTGGCTTGCTCCAGCATTCATATATGAATTGAGAGCATTGTTGCCATCAAAAAGGAACAGCTTGCTCCTATATAAATATTGCAAAGAGCGTTTTGCCAGCAGAATCCAGAAGGCTTGTAAGAGAAGAGGTTCAGGACTGGTTTGCTCCAACGTTCATATATGAATTGAGAGCATTATTGCCATCAAAAAGAAACAGCTTGCTCCTATATAAACATTGCAGAGAGCATTTTGGCAGCAGAATCCAGAAGGCTAAAGAAGAAGTTCAGGACTGGCTTAAGCTGCTGTTATCAATATATACACTTAAGTAGTACTGAGAGGTAAGATCTTAACAACAATTAACAATATCTTAAAAATTAGAGAGTTTTTTTAAAATTAAGAATTGTCCACTTCTGTTCAGCTTTGTGTTGTATTTCATTATAATTACCATGGTTTATTCCAGGATGAGAGATCTTGAAGAAACTTATTTAGTTATTTATTTGATTTGATTTATATCCCGCCCTCCCCACTGAAGCAGGCTCAGGGCGCCTCACAACATAAAATCCCACAAACAATTTAATCAATGAGTATTAAAATTACACATTCAGTAATAAAACAGATATGTAATAATTAAAACAGTTAAAACAGAATATTGAGTTGGTGCTATTCTGGTGGCGACGGCCTTCTTCCACTTCTCTTAAATACCGATGCCGAGTCATTGAATGCCAGCCGGAAGAGGACAGTCTTGCAGGCCCTGCGGAACTTCACAAGGTTCCGCAAGGCCCTCACTTCACTTAAAGATGTTGCAGAGAGCGTTAACATTGAATTGTACAAGAGGCTGATAACCCTGGAGGAAATAGGAAGGAATACTCCTGGGGAAGTTTTTTTAATGCCTACATCCGGGGACTCATTGAGACTTGACCTTTCTTGTAACCTTGCAATATTGTAAAACACTGCGCTTCCAAGGAAGCCACCAAAGAGCACGGCAGCCAAGCAGTGGGAATAAGGGGGCACCTGATGGTGCCCCCAGGCGGGGTAGCGCCCTAGGCAGCTGCCTATCCTGCCTACTCCCACACACCTGTTCAGGCTTGAAGAGGCATTACCAGGCAAGAATGCATCCTTACTCCAAGAAGAAGAAGATATTGGATTTCTATCCTGCCCTCCACTCCGAAGAGTCTCAGAGCGGCTCACAATCTCCTTTACCTTCCTCCCCCACAACAGACACCCTGTGAGGTGGGTGGGGCTGGAGAGGGATCTCACAGCAGCTGCCCTTTCAAGGACAACCTCTGCCAGAGCTATGGCTGACCCAAGGCCATGCTAGCAGGTGCAAGTGGAGGAGTGGGGAATCAAACCCGGTTCTCCCAGATGAGAGTCCCCACACTTAACCACTACACCAAACTGGCTCTCCAGCCTGCGTGACCCAGGTTAGACAGACGCTAAGAAGCTAAGCAGGGTCAGCCCTGGCCCTGGTTGGCATTTGGACAGGAGACAACCCAGAAAGTTCAGGGTCAGAGGCAGAGGAAGGCAAGGGCCCTATGAATGCCTTGAAAACCCATCAGCTGGATGCAAGTTCACAACACTTTCCACTACCAATAACATCCTTGGCCATTTATCTGCCTTGCTGAAAGCAGTTACTTATTTATCAAGACTTCTTTTGTAGCAGGCGCTCCTTTGCATATTAGGCCACACACCCCTGATGTAGCCAATCTTCCTGGAGCTTACAGTAGGCCCTGCACTAAGAGCCCTATATGTCTTTCTGATGCCTCTTTTTTGCTTATTTCCCCAGAATTAAGCCTTCCGAAACGTGTGGTCCGTTCCGAGGCCTGGAGACTATCTTTGGGTCGATTTCTGGCTGGATAGCCATCCTGGCCACTTACCCCAACTCACTGTGGATCGTGTGGATTTATCGCAATCTGCTTGAAAGTGTGCATTTCTTCTTCATCCTTTCAGTCGTTGTGTTGTGAGTGTCCGTCGTATTGTTGTTCCTTTTGCCAATGGTGCTCGAAAGCTGACCCAAGTTTTATGGATGAAAGAAGAAAAGAAAGCGAGCAAAATTTCTGTGATATGGATCTCTTTACATAATCCCCACTCCCAAGAACTAGGAGCAAGCACTGCTGGATTTTATTTTCCTTGATAGGAGACCTAATGTACTATTGTATGGTGGTAAATAAAGCAAATGACCCACGTAGATGTAGCTGCTGCCAAACAGGACAAGATAGCAGATACCCCAGAAAGCAACTTGGAACCTTTGCCAAGTTTGCAGCCCCCCCCCCCCCCCCAATTTCAGCTAACACTTTTTTTCTCTCTTTGAGATCCAGTTTGGTGTAGTGGTTAAGTGTGTGGACTCTTATCTGGGAGAACTGGGTTTGATTCCCCACTCCTCCCCTCGCAGCTGCTGGAATGGCCTTGGGTCAGCCATAGCTTTTGCAGAAGTTGTCATAGAATCATAGAGTTGGAAGGGACCTCCAGTGTTGCTCTCTCAGCCCCACCCACCTCACAGGGTGTTTGTTGTGGGGAGGGGAAGGTCAAGGAGACTGTGACTGCTCTGAGACTCTGAGATTCAGAGTATAGGGCGGAATATAAATCCAATATAATAATAATAATAATAATAATAATATTTTATTTTTATATCCCGCCCTCCCCGCCAGGCGGGCTCAGGGCGGCTAACAGGCACGGGAGTCCCATGATTCTTATTGGACAGTATAACAGACATGGGAGTCCCATGATTCATAAAACATAATAATTTGACATTAATTACAAATAGTTATTTAAAATACATAAAAACAAATAAAATATAATAAGATATATTAAGGTAGGTGCTAGAATGATGTAATAAGAATATCTTCTTCTCTGGCCATTGTGATTTTTAAATGTCTATTTCTACTGTCTCTCTTTGGCCCCCACACGGTAGAGGGTGTGACTCCTTCTCTGAGCTCTCATAAGAACATAAAAGAAGCCATGTTGGATCAGGCCAATAGCCCATCCAGTTCAACACTCTGTGTCACACAGTGGTCAATATATGTGTGTGTATATACACACACACTCACATATATATACTGTGGCTAATACCCACTGATGGATCTCTGCTCCATATTTTTATCCAATCCCCTCTTAAAGCTGGCTATGCTTGTAGCCGCCACCACCTCCTGTGGCAGTGTATTCCACATGTTAATCACCCTTTAGGTGAAGAAGGACTTCCTTTTATCCATTTTAACCTGACTGCTCAGCAATTTCATTGAATGCTATTTTTAATAGCTCTCATAACTATTTTTTAATTTTAATTTTTATTAATTTGATTTCTATCCTGCCCTCCCTGCAAATCAGGTCCAGGGAAGGTCACCACGTAAGAAATTATAACAATAACCACATTTGAGATTTTAAAGCATCAATTAAAACCATAACAACCAATAATAAAGATGGCATTCTGAAGAATCATACTATCGCAGTTCTGTTTCAGATTCTACTGGCTGAGGCTGGATCCGTGAGTTCCCAAATTACAGGGGACCCTGCAAACAACAGTTGGAAAAGCTGTTTGGCAGGCAGTTTGAGCAGGAGGGGCCAATAATATTGGACAACCACTGCCTTAACTAAAATCCTGATGGAATAGTTCCATTTTGCAGGCCCTGCAGAATTGTAGAAGAACCTGCAGAGCCCTTAAATCAAAAGAGTTTCCGGCTCAACATTAGAAAGAACTTCCCGACAGAGCGGTTCCTCGGTGGAACAGTCTTTCTCAGGAGGTGGTGGGCTCTCCTTCCTTGGAGGTTTTTAAACAGAGGCTAGATGGCCATCTGACAGCAATGAGGATCTTGTGAATTTAGGGGGAGGTATTTGTGAGTTTCCTGCATTGTGCAGGGGGGTGGACTAGATGACCCTGGAGGTCCCTTCCAACTCTATGATTCTATGATCTCTACTGGGAACTCATTCCACCAGGTTGGGGCCAGGGTCAAAAACTACCTGGCCCCCAGTTGAAACTAAATAATAATAATAATAATAATAATAATAATAATAATAATAATAATAATAATAATAATAATAATAATAATAATAATTTTTATTTATATCCCGCCCTCCCCGCCAAAGCAGGCTCAGGGCGGCTTTTGGACAGGGGATTGTAGGACTCTTCATGGTATTCTTTTCAAAAACATAGGAATCCAGCTATCAAGAGACAATCTTCTAACCATTAGCTCCCACTGATGGAACACTAGTGATCATCTTGTACTCTTGAGAGCCAATTTTGTGTAGTGATTAAGAGTGCGGACTCTAATCTGGGAGACCAAGGTTTGATTCCCCGCTCCTCTACGTGCAGCTGCAGGTGTGACCTTGAGTCAGTCACATTCTGTTAGGGCTGTTATCTCAAGAGCAATTCTCGCAGAGCTCTCTCAGCCCCACTTACTTCACAGAGTGTCTGTTGTGGGGAGGGGAAAGGAAAAGGAGATTTTAAGCCACTCTGAGACTCCGAGTGAAGGGCAGGGTATAATTTCAATCCCCTCCTCCTCTTCCTCCTCCTGTTTAACAAGAGAATGATCACCTAATATCTGAATGATGTGAAGGCCTGTTAAATATTCAGAGAAAGATTGCCTGTTGAAATGGACACCTACACATGTGGGGAAGCAGCATTCCTCTTCCAGAACCTGTACATCAGTGGTCCCCAACCTTTTTGGCACCAGGGACTGGTTTTGTGGAAGACAGTTTTTCCACGACCTGGTGGGGTGATGGTTTCAGGATGATACAATTGTGCACTATTTCTATTAGCTTGGTATAGTGGTTAAGTGTGCGGACTCTTACCTAGGAGAACCAAGTTTGATTCCCCACTCCTCCACTTGCACCTGCTGGAATGGCCTTGGGTCAGCCATAGCTCTTGCAGAGCTGTCCTTGAAAGGGCAGCTTCTGTCAGAGCTCTCTCAGCCCCACCTACTTCACAGGGTATCTGTTGTGGGAGATGAAGGTAAAGGAGATTGTGAGCTGCTCTGAGACTGAAATTCAAAGTGGAGGGCAGGATATAAATCCAATGTCTTATTATTATTACATTGTAATATATAGTGAAAAAATTACACAACTCACGGCCCAAATGCTAACAAGCCATGGACTGATACCGGTCCACGGCCCATGGGTTGGGGACCCCTGCTGTACATGACTAGTTCGGAAAGGAGAAAGAGACACGTTCCTTGTAAATAATGAACTGACTGGGATGTCTTTGTCCTGTTCCAGCATCATCACATACCTTTACTGGCATATAATAGATGGACGGAAAATAATGATCAAGCTGCTACAGGAGCAAATAGTTAATGTAAGTGTGTTGTTGTGTTGTTGTAGATCATTTGTGCTAGAGAACGGTATGGTTTTGTTTCTGTACAGAGCGAGGAGAATGAGCACCTCCCAGTGAAAGGATGTTGTGCTGTTTGTTCCGTTCTCCCCTCCTCTGTACAAAGAGGGGGAGGATCCCAGTAGCAGATGTGCCATAGCTGGAACCCCTCCTCTCTAGCCCTGATTCAAAATGGATAGAAATTGAAGAAGAGAGCAGGGACTCATGAAAGTTCATCTCCTGCCGCAAATGTGGTTAGTCTTTAAAGTGCTAATGGCTGCTTGCCATTTTCAAAAGGCACGGAGGCATTGGGAATTGTGATTTCTGACTGGAAGAAGAGTTGGACCAATTCCCAATCCCCCCTAGCCTTCTTCCAGTGTCAGAGCTCTCCCCCCCTCCCCCATGCTTCTGTCCTATTTTGTACACGCTGAGGCGGGGCTGCAACTCACTCCACCTCTTTCCCACAGCAAGCAAGATCCTCTGAAAACCAGTTTCTGCTTGCCATGGGAAAGAGGCGGGGTGAGTTGCTGCCCCACTGCAGCTTGTGCAAGATCAGATAGAAGTGTTGGGGGGGAAAGAACTCCAACACTGGAACAAGGCGCGTGGGGAATCGGTCCTGGTTTTATGCTTCATTTTCTCTACTCTAAAGTGTCTCAGAGAGGCTTACAATCTCTTTTCCCTTCCTCTCCTCACAACATACAGCCTGTGAGGCAGGTGGGGCTGAGAGAGCTCTGACAAAACTTTGATCGACCCAAGGTCATCCAGGAGGCAGAGGAGGAGTTGGGAATCAAACCCGGTTCTCCACATTAAAATCTGCCATTCTTAACCACTACACCTCACTAGCTGTCTGTGTGATTGGCTATCTGGGTGCTCCATTTGACTCTCTCGCTGCAGCTTAGAGCCAGTCAGAGAGTTGACTTTTTCTCCATTTAAGAACGCAAAAGTGGAACATAACACTACCAATGGTGATGTTTATTTCACCAAATGTAGGATTCGGCAGCCAGACTGACTGACTGGGTTGAAAATGGGCCCTCTGAAGGGTGCTGCTTAGCCCTTTCACTGCCAACCCAAGAGTCAAGCTATTTGGGGGAGCTGAATGTCAGTCTTTGGCACTTGACTTTGGTCCTCCACAGCGGCCCTCTAGGAAATTGAAAGTCTAGTTGCTGACCGGGGGCCTGTCTAGGTGATTGATAACTAGATCTTCAAGCAAACTGAAACTTCCCCCTGGCACTCCTGTGAATTGTTCTTCATTGGATGAGGCAGACCAATGAGAATCTGGAGTGGCTGCAGAACCTCTTCCTGCTCTGTATGTTGGAAGAGGCAGGCAGGGGATATAACTTTTCTGCTCCATGTGTTCTTTAGCCTCTGGGCATCTTCTGGGTGGAAAGACAGGCTGTCCAGCCTGCCTGTTGTGGTCAGTCCTGTTCTAAGAGGGTTCTGCCCTGCTATCTATTGCTGAGAGTTCCAGTTTGGTCGGTCTGCCTCATTGCAAGGGAAGGGAACAGAGGGCGCTCCCACCCAGAGCTTTTGCCCTGCCCTGCCTCCCAAACTGCAGCGGGTTTTTTTGGGAGGGGAAAACTTCTCCATCACTGTCACCCTTCTGGGTTTTCCCTGGCTCTGCTGCAGGTTTCCCCAAACCTGCATTTACAGCAGCAGCGAGAACAAAACGGGGAATCGCCCCCACGTGGGAACAGCCCAGCTAAAGGCCCTGAATGTCAACTTTCTACTGTTGGGGGAAGGATTAATGGGATTCATTGGAGAGTGTCAAATCCTGCCTTGACTAGAATTAGAAACTCACTCATACCAAGATGCTTCTTGTTTTGTAGGAAGGCAAAGATAAGATGTTTTTGCTGGAAAAATTACATGCGCTTCAGGCATCGAGACTCCCAAATTCTGGAGGGCAGCAGGAGGTCAGTTTTCAGCAGGGGTTGTTTTGTAGAAAAATAGGTGGTGGATTTGATTAGCATAACTCATTAGCATATGCCGCCCCCCCCCCCAGCCAAAAGCAACCTGATGCAAGGAAGGTGAGCCCTGGGTGAGCAAGGCCTGCTTGGGCTGGCTAGACATCCAACCAGCCCAAGCAGGCTTTGCTCACCTGGGGCTCTCCTGGGCCACACCCCTGCCAGTTCAAAAGGCCAGCAAGCCACCCGCCGTCCAAAATCACATCAGAAGTGGAGAAGGGTGGTATGGGCTTCTCCAGGGGTTAATGAGGGCTGCTGGGGGCGTGGCAAAGCCCCTGGTGGCTGGCTGGCTGCCCGCTCTCCTAATCCAGGAATTGTTATGCAGCTGCACCTGCTATTCAATGGACGAGGTAGATGGGGAGGAAGAGGGGGAACCCTCAGAAAGGTTCAGGAGCTGTGCTCCTGTGAGCTCCTGTTGAATCTGAGGCCTGGTTTTCAGAATGCTGACTTCTGAAGTGTGCTTTGCTCTCTATGAATGTGGGCAGGAGGGGAGGGAAAAAAAGCTCTCAGACTGTCCTGTGCAGGTGGAGTCTATGCTCTTTCTTGTGCAATTTGGGCCAATTGCCCTCCTTGCAAACAGAAAGAAAGCTGTTCAGGTAACGAAATTTGGCTTGCTTACTCTCTGGCTGAGTGTTGCTCATATTGCTTTCAGGAAATTGGGCGAACCCAAAAGCCAAAAGAAGATGCCCAGGAAAACTTAGTTTGCTCTTGGTACTTGGACAGCAGTTCTAAACACGTTGGCCTTACTGATTGGGGTTCTGTCAGGAACTTTTTGCACTGCATGGAATTCTTCAAGGATTTTTGAAAAAGCAAAACAAATAACTGGTGAACAGAGATCCAAACAAACAACGGAACTACGGTCTAGACTGAGAAAAACACTATTACAAAAACCGTATACTCTAATTATACACTCAGTTGAATTCCATTTATTTATCATTCATGTTATTTATGTTCCACAACTCTATTCAACACAACATAAACATAAATGATTTATACCACATAAGGAAACAAAGTCTTTGGCATCCACGCTTATACTGCACTTCCTGGTTGCTGTTAGAGGAACGCTGACTCAGAAGCAATGTTCCCTCTAAGCTGCAGAGTCTTGTGAGCAGAAAATTCTGCTATGTGAGCTACTGGTATTAAAGTTGTGAGCTACTGCATACATTATTGTGCTCTGGGGTCATCTTTCCTGATCTAAGGCTAAAATGTGTGAGCTGGAGGCTAAAAATCTGTGAGCTGTTGTTGTTGTTCACTTGCACAGTTGAGTCCGACTCTTTGCAACCCCGTGGACCAAGTCACACCAGGCCCTCCTGTCTTCCACCATCCTCCAAAGTCTGCTCAAATTTGTGTTTGTTACATCAGTAATGCTGTCCAGCCATCTCATCTTTTGCCATCCCCTTCTTCTTTTGCCTTCTGTCTTTCGCAGCATCAGGATCTTCTCCAGGGAGTGCTCCCTTCTCATTTGGTGGCCAAAGTATCTGAGCTTCAGCTTCAGCATGTGACCTTCCAGGAAACAGTCAGGGTTGATTTCCCTTAGGACTGACTGATTTGATCTTGCAGTCCAAGGGATTCTGTGCACTAGCTCACACTGACTCAGCTTAGAGGGAACACTGCTCAGAAGCAGACGGCCACCCAGCTGTCACAGCGAGAACTGATGCCTTGGAAAGTATCTAGAGTGATTTCTGTAGAGAATAATGGTGAGCCCAGGTTCCGTGTTGAGTTGGGTGGCCAGAAGAAGAATTATTTATTCATCAAATCATGATTGTATCCAAGAAATCATGTCACCTAACCTCTTTGTTCAGCGATGAAGCTTGCAAGGCTATGAGCATTGTCCTGTTTATCTACTGGTGGTAAAAGAATTTTGGCTTCGGGAACTGCCACTTCCATCATTCAAGCCGTGTCTGAATTGTGTCTACTTCTGAGTCAGCGTTCGTCTAACAGCAACCAGGAAATGCAGTACAAGCATGGCTGCCAAAGACTTTGTTTTCTTATGTGGTATAAATCATTTATGTTTAAGTTGTGTTGATGTACAGAGATCAGCATAAGTTCATACTTGGAACTCTGGCCTCTCCTTGTTACAGAGAAGACCTGAAGACGAGGGTGAAGGAGCCCAGGAGACAGCCCTCCCCCCACAAGAACCCCCATCCCCAGGGACAGCTCGCCCACTAGGCAAACTAGGCAGTTGCCTAGGGCGCTGGCAGTGCGGGGGCACCAAATTTGGCCTTCTCCCCCTCTCCCCTAGGCAAACCTCAAGTTTTCCCACTCCCCAGCCTCCTCCTCCCTCCCTTCCCCACCCCATGTTTGTTTCAATGCTGGAATGGGGCTCTAGAGCTGCATTTCCAGCTATCTAAAGGCGTGCCCCCCTGCCGATCAGCTGATGGGTGGGTAAAACCATGCCGTGTGGCCGCGCTCGCTGTCAGGACCAGCATCCTGAAAGGGCAGCCCCACTGCCGCTGACTCCTCTCTACTTCCTTCCCATCCTGGAAGTAGAGAGGAGTCAGCGGCAGCAGGGCTACCCTTTCAGGGCGCTGGTCCTGACAGGCAGTGCAGCCACGCGGCACGGTTTGACCTGCTGGTCAGCTGATCGGCAGGGGGGGCACGCCTTTAGATAGCTGGGAACGCGGCGCTAGAGCCCCGTTCCGGCATTGAAATAGACATGGGGTGGGGAAGAGTGAGGGGAGGAGGAGGCGTGGCAGGGGGGGCAGCTGTGGGGGGGCACCAGGCAGCAAGTCTGCCTAGGGCATCATGCGGCATTGGGCTGGTACTGCCCACCCCCACCTACCCACAAGTAATCAGAAAGAGTATCAAGAGACAGGACCATCTTTTCCCCTGAGGAAGGTAGCCTTGCGCCCCCCCTCCCCCCGATTGGATTCTAACTTGGAGACAGAACCATCCAGAGACAAGCGCTGAGACAAGAGGGAGCATCCCCCAACCCTGGAGATGAGTTATGCCCTCTTTAAGGCCTGAGCTGTGGTCTCTAGGGAGGGTGGGACTTGACACACACCCACCCTTCCCAGCATTCATGGTCAGATGTGCTGCTAGAGCAGGAGTGGCCAAACTTGCTTGACAATAAGAGTCACGTAGAATAAGCATGAGATGTCTGAGACCTGCAAGACATGAATGTCAGACGTTTGACAGAAGGGAAGGAGGGGTGGAATAAAGCAACTTTAACTTTAAACGCAACTACAATTTGGCCACCCCTGTGCTGGAGCATCATTCTGCTGGCTGATGTGCTGCTGTCTAGTCCTCCACAGTGAGCTGGCCGTGGTCCTGATTGCTGCTACCTCCTCTGCCCCCCCACCTTGTACTTCACCCTGCCCGTCAATAGGATCCTGCTGGTAGCAACCTGAAACAGGGAACTTCACCCTCATGCAGTCAACCAATTCTGAGCTTGTGAGAAATCACCATGTGTAGGGCAGAGAATTCTGTGTTTTCCTGGCTGTTTCCAGCAGGCAGAGAGAGCAGCCGCACCGATATACTAAATGCCAGACAGCACCCGAGGAAGTCATTTTCAAATTACTGTTCATTAATAGACAGCTAGCCGTGCTTGCCTGGACAGTGGCTACGATGCATTTGATCTTAGTTCCATTCTTGACATATTATCTCTTAGAGCAGGGGTGGCCAAACTGCGGCTCAAGAGCTGCATGTGGCTCTTTCACACAGATTGTGTGGCTCACGAAGCCCCCACTGCCCTGTCGGCCAGCTTGGAGAAGGCTTTTGTCTCTTTAAATCACTGCTCGAAGCCAAGCCAGCCAGAAGCTTGGAGAATGCATTTAAAGTTAAAGTTGCATTCTTTCCACCTCTCTCTCCCCCATCTGTTTTCCTGCTGCCCACAAACATTTGGTGTTCATGTCTTGCAGCTCTCAAACATTTGACATGTATTCTATGCAGCTGTTACATTAAGCAAGTTTGGCCACCCCTGTCTTAGAGGGTTTGATTTATGAATATTGATGCTTGCACCGAGGCAGATGTTCATTCTTGCCACTCCTGGAGCATGGTCCTCCAAGTTTATGAATGATTCTTTAGAGACATTCAGTTTTGCTTGGAATCTATTGTGCAGCCCTTACCTGTACTGTCTCTCCTCTTTCAGCCCCCCCCCTTCCCCGCTAGGCTCTCCTTATGTCCAGCATATTGAAACCCCCCTGACTAAGCCGCAAGAGAGGCGTAGCAGCTCCAAGTTGACTTCTTCCCCACTCTGCTTCCCCTTTGGCCATCAACCCCCCAAAACCAGCTAGAGGGGATGCAACAGGGACTGACGTTTGGAGCCCGCAAACTTCCCAAATTGTTCTGTGCTGCTTCCACTTTGCCTCTCCTGTTGGTAGGGGTGGACTTCTAGCAGGAGCTCCTTTGCATATTAGGCCACACACCCCTGAGGTAGCCACTCCTCCAAGAGCTTACAAAAAAGAGCCTTGTAAGCTCCAGGAGGATTGGCTACATCAGGGATGCGTGGCCTAATATGCAAAGGAGCTCCTGCTAGAATCCCACCCCTGCATGTTGGAATCACAAGCTTAGGATTTTACCTTTTGAGCATCTAAACAAAACCATGCATTTGCGGGGGGATACACAAGGAGGTGGCATGTCCTTGGGCTTCAGAGATGTTGTAGCCAGTGAATCGGAGCTGAGAAATCCCAGCCATTCTTTGTCTTTTGCCCTCCGCAGAGGCACTCATCCATACGCCAGCTGTCTAGGCAGCAAACGCATTCATCGCTCCCCAACTACGTCGAAGGATCCCCAAGAGTGATGGAAAGACGGTCCTATGCGGAGGTACAGCGAGAGCAAATGCACATTTATTTTGTGGTGTCGTAAATAATGAACTCTTTTCCACTTAGGCAGATAGCATGAAACAGACGGAAGTGGTCACTTCTTGGTCCTCCTGCATCGGTGCTAAGACCCAGTTTGGTGTAACGGTAAAGTGCGGACTCTTATCTGGGAGAACCAGGTTTGATTCCCTACTCCTCCACTTGCAGCTGCTGGAATGGCCTTGGGTCAGCCATAGCTCTGGCAGAGGTTGTCCTTGAAAGGGCAGTTGCTGGGAGAGCTCTCTCAGCCCCACCCACCTCACAGAGTATCTGTTGTGGGGGGAGAAGATATTATAGGAGATTGTAAGCTGCTCTGAGTCTCTGATTCAGAGAGAAGGCCGGGGTATAAATCTACAATTCAATTCTTCTTATCTGAGGGAACTGGGTTTGATTCTCTACTCCTCCACTTGCAGCTGATGGAATGGCCTTGGGTCAGCCAGAGCTATGGCAGAGGTGGTCCTTGAAAGGGCAGCTGCTGTGAGAGCCCTCTCAGCCCCACCCACCTCAGAGGTTGTCTGTTGTGAGGGGAGAAGATATAGGAGATTGTAAGCTGCTCTGAGTCTCTGATTCAGAGAGAATCGCAGGGTATGAATCTGCAATTATTATTCTTCTTCTTTGGGGAGGAAGAGACAGGGCAAAAAAGGGAGAGACTCATAACATCTTCACTTTGCAGAACAGCAGTCGATCATTTTCAATTTCAATTTTTGATTGACATTTTTCCGTCTGCAGTGTTAGCTGGTAGGTTCTCCCATCTACCACTTCAGAAATGGTGCTGTCTTTACTCAGAAAAAGTAGTTGACACCGTCTTGCGTATCTTCCTGCACTGCGAACTTTATCAAGAGGAAAGATTGTGACTAATTACCCCATTTTTATCTAATTTCAAACCTTTTGAGTTTTATATAAATTTTAGAACTGAGGTACTTCAGAAATTTCTATTGAAAGATGCACAGAGCTCAATCACTCAGGCAGTAGCAAAATTTTGTTCCATTGTAATTTGTAAGAGCCTTGATTTCATCGACATTTATGAGTTGTCTTCTTGTCTTCCTTTATTGCTGTTCTGGTCTTTGACCATAATAAATACTGAAGCAGTTGACAGTGAAATGTTACCACCCATCAAGGGAGCTTCACCCCAGTCCTTTGGGCTTCCCTTCAGTATTGTAGTATCTGTGCAGCAACTGGTTGGCAGCTATTCATACCAGGGCTGGCGCAAGGATTTTTGGCACCCTAAGCAAGGCCCCACTCCACCCCACTGACCTCCCCCTCTGCTAACAGCATCCTCACCCCCAACTTCCGGCTCTGCTGCCCTGCACCCTTCCTTGGGAGCCAGTTTGGTGCAGTGGTTAAGTGTGCAGACTCATATCTGGGAGAACCAGGTTTGATTCCCCACTCCTCTGCTTGCAGCTGCTAGAATGGCCTTGGGTCAGCCATAGCTCTCACAGGAGTTGTCCTTGAAAGGGCAGCTTCTGTCAGAGCTCTCTCAGCCCCACCCATCCCACTGGGTATCTGTTGTGGGAGAGAAAGAAAAAGGAGATTGTGAGCCACTCTGAGTGGAGGGCAGGATATAAATCCAATATCATCTTCTTCTCCCCCCCCCCCCTCACCCCACATGCAGGCAAAGCCAGGTCGGGCCCTGTCGTCACCACTCCGTCTCCCACATGGTGACTCCTGGCACCTCCTCCCCTGGCTGCTGCTGTCACACTGGCAAGGGAGCCAAACGGGGCTGGGTGGGCAGAGTGGCCGGCCATGTGCTTGACACACTCCAGCAGGGCTGGGGAGGCAGTGCTGGCCCCACCCCTGCAAGTCATGTTGGGGATGGCCGTTTAGTGCCCCTAATGGCCGCCGCCCTAGACAACAGCCTAAAGTTGCCTAGTGGATTTGCTGGCCCTGTTTATACCTCCTCCAAAACTGTCTACGTCTTATTAAAAACAAGGAGAGGGAGGGTGGCTCAGTGGTAGAGCATCTGCTTGGTAAGCCGAAGGTCCCAGGTTCAATCCCTGGCATCTGCAACTAAAAAGGGTCTGGGCAAGTAGGCATGAAAAACCTCAGCTTGAGACCCTGGAGAGCCGCTGCCAGTCTGAGTAGGCAATACTGACTTTGATGGACCCAGGGTCTGATTCAGTATAAGGCAGCTTCATAGGTTCGTATGTTCAATTGTGGGAATTTCAGCTATCTGAACAGCACTCCAATTCGCTGGCATGTCCTCTGCTTTGTTTGACTCTTGCTTCAATAAACATGCAGGCTGAGGCCCCCATGACCACACTTTTGATTACAGTTGAGTGGAAAGGCAGGTGCCCTCAACGACGGACTATGTAGTTAGTTTGGCACTAACAAGACATCGTTTAGCTGAGACAAGCATAAACACGTATAACAGCACCCGCCTCAGGGTCACACTGGGTCGCTTCTATGTGCTGTTTATGGCTACCCCAGCCCCTCTTTCTCCTCAGTCACTCCTTTAAAACTTTTTCCTGAGGACTATATGAAACTCAAGGGGTGGGTATGATATGGATTTCTCTATCTTAGTCTCTTCGGGGGTTTTTGCTTTCAGATGGATGTATGGTTCAATTCATAGGGGACCACAGCAGCTTTGTCAGTTTTCCCAAATTATAGGCACCAGAGAACTTTAACGTAAACCACAGATATTTATTTTTAACACAAAGTCTTAACTGGGGATATGGGTGATATATACACAGGCTATATTATGTCTCAAGCTGTTAACAAGTTGCTCAGTAGTTTCAGGCTTTAAAATATCTTTTTCTTTCTCTTAGGTCTCTCAGGTTTTCAGTTCACATATAATACACTCTCCAACACTAGCAAAGGCTGGCCTCTTGGGTATTCTGTGCCAAGTCTCTCAAGTTGACTGGAGCCTCTACTCCCAGCCCTTCAGACTCTTAGACCCACATATATTCCCTCAACCATCTCTCTAGCTTTTAAGAGATATGTATGTGTCTGTGACCGTTCAGGTCTTCACGGTGACTCTTCCTTTTGGTCACTCACAGCCCCTTGCTGTTTTTATAAAGCTAGCAGTCAGCTTTGCTTCTCATGAAGACTCTCCTTAGCTACTGCCCCAGCTCCTTCTCAAAGACCAACTCTCTCAGACTCTGACAGACACTAACTCTCTCCGGCTCTGTCAGGCACAAACTCCCTCAGACTCTGACAGGCACTAACTGACCGCCTCAGCCGTTAGCTATCAATCTCCCACTGAGAGTTCCGAGCACTCTGGCCCCCACCCTCAGGTCACCTGACGCAGGCTCTGTGCATCTTCAGTTTTCTGTTTAACCCATACCTTACTGTCACAACATGTTTGAAGAAAACCTGCCCCAAAAGAAACTCTGCTTTGTGTGGTACTAGATATGAGACACAACCAGGGCTTTTTTTGTAGGAGGAACTCCTTTGCATATTAGGCCACCCCTCTCTTATGTAGCCAATCCTCCAAGATCTTACAGAGCTCTTCTTATAGGGCCTACTGGAAGCTCCAGGAGGATTGGCTACATCAGGAGGCGTGTGGCCTAATATGCAAAGGAGTTCCTGCTACAAAAAGAGCCCTGGACACAACCAATCTCTGCCTATCACATGGTTGTTATTCTTGTTTTCCCCTCAGCCTTCAGGAATGCCCGAAATGAACAGCTTCTTCCCACATTCTGCTGCAGTCCCTCGAAGGACCAGCTTCTCCCCTCAGTCTGAAATGACCACCTTTTCTCAAGGTAAGTCATGACCCCAACACAGGAAGGACAACCTGGTAGCAAAGGCAACACTTGCACTTCCAAGTTTACTTACTTTCAGGGCCAGATTAACAATGAAGCCAAGTAGGCACTGCCTATGGGCCCCCATGCCTTTAGGGTCCTCAGGGTGGCTTTTTCTCTACCCATTTCCCCCCTGCTTGCAGCCCTCCCAGCCTGCACACGCAGCCAGCAACTGAGCCACTGTTTGCTCGACTTGCCTGGTGCGGCTGCTGCCGCCGTTGTCACCAAGTTTGCCTCTCTCCCGCAGCTTAGTAAAAGGGGATTTTGAGAAGGTGCCTGCAGGCTGCAGCGGAGGCCATGAGATAATTTGGGAGGGGTCCCCCAAGATTTCGACTGCCTGGGGGCCTCCGCAGGGTTTAATCCAGCACTGCTTACTTCGGTAGAGTCAAAGACTGGTATCTGGAGGACAGGAACGGAGTTGGTTTTTATTGTCTGATCAGTAGTATGCTGGCACAGGTGGACAGAGTTACAGTAACCCTTTGGTTTATCTGGCATTGGTTAGCACTTTGCAGTTAAGTCTTAGATTTTCTTGGAGGTGCTGATGGAAATCATGATTGCAAAACACCTCCCGATGACACCTCTTCCCTTACCCAGCTATGTTTAAAATTTCATCATCCTACACCAGTTTGGTGTAGTGGTTAAGTGCATGGGCTCTTATCTGGGAGAACCGGGTTTGATTCTCACTCCTCCACATGCGCCTGCTGCTGTGACCTTGGGTCAGCCACAAGTTCTCTCAGGGCTGTTCCTCTCAAGAGCAGTTTCTGTCAGAGCTCTCTCAGCCCCACCTACCTCAACAGGGTGTCTGATGTGCGGAGGGGAAGGAAAGGAGATTGTAAGCCGCTCTGAGAGGAGAGCAATCAGACAAGATTGGAGCAGAAAAGCTGGCAGGATGCAACTCAATGTCTGTCTTTTGCTTACAGCTGTTCAAGGGAACCAGCAGCCAGGCGAGACTGCAGGGGTTTCTGAGGCCCTGGCTCTTGCTCTGAGAGCCAGGCAGCAGGCCGAATGGGAAATGGATGAAGAAGACTTTAGACCATGAAAGCACAGACATGGAGGTGCAAGAAGCACCAAGAAGCACTTTGGGGACAGGACTCGGCAGTTTGCACAACCAAAGGGCCTGGCTGCTGGAATTGCAATTGCATCTGCTGTTAAGTCTGTGTAAGAAGTGACATAACTCTGAATGTGGGCTGATGAAGACAGGATTAAAAAGCAAGGATTTTGCTTCAGAAATCAAACCTTCCCCACTGGTTGCGGTTTAATTTATTATGATTTTTGAGAACACAGTGCAGTGAAATATATCGAGAGACTGAAATAGTTTGCTGATTTCTAACCCCCCCCCCCCCCACCCTTTTCTAAGTCCAGGATCACTCACATGCTTGAAGGAACATGGAAATGGACCATTTTTTAAAAAATGGAGCACTGGATCAGTGTCCCTGGTGAGAATTGCCAGGCACAGTTTTGTGGACATCTGTGGTATCCTTCTCTCTGAACTGAATTATTGCTGTTCTAATCGCAGTATTTTTAACGGAAATTATATAAGAATTAAAAATAACCCTTGTCTTCTGGTGCAATTTATGCTGCAATTTGGAAATAGAAATCTCATTTCATGTTTCTTTTTTCATCTCTTTTTTTCAATCTCCTTTAGCTTATATATTTTTTGGTAAATCATTGCGGAGCTCATTTCCTTTGCAGAACAGAGCTGTTTTGTCAGTTTTGACTTGGCAGGTGCAATTAAATCAGGCACGCAGCCAACCAGGGGCCCGTGGGGCCTGGCCCCCTGACAGGTTTTTGGGGGCCCTCACCCCTATCCCACGGCCACCCTCCCTCCTGTGTAATTTAAATTATGCCACTGCCCCTCCCATGCCATTCAAAGTGCCCACCAATCAGCTGATTGGCAGACTCTTTAAATCAGGCAGGAGAGAGAGAGATGGCCCCCCAGCCTCTGCAGTTTCTGCACTCACCCCCATGGTCCCCTCCCCAGTGGCCCCCTCTGCCTGTGGCACCTAGCTACGAGGCTTGGCTGACACGTGCCCATGGCCCTGTACACCAGGGGCAGTTCGACTGCCAGCTGACCCAGCCACTCCTCCCAGACAGGTTACCGGGTCAACTGCCAACAAGAGGAGGCTGAGAAGTGCCTATTTGCTGGAACTGTAATTGCATCTGCTATCTAAATTGGGGCTTTTTCCCCTTTTCATCTCAATTGTGCAATTGCTGCATGGCTATCTTCATGTAAAAGCTAGTTTCTAACACCAAATTCATAGGCGTCGCCTAAAAATGTCTTTCAGTTTCTTTCCCTCTGCTGGAATACACAGGGGAAAATTGGGAGTTTTAAATATGCTTGTACCCAGATTCTGAATAGGCTGGTGGCTACCTGGGAAGCTGATCGTCGATCTTATTTAAACCTTCCCCACGTACAGTCTAAATTGCGGTCTCGTTCTTCAAAGCGGGTTAATGTTTCTGCTTGCTTCCCCATTTCCCATACCAGCTATGCAAAAAAGGATGAAATTTTCAGAAAATTCCAATGCAGTAAAGTAATACTTAATACTTACAGGACTGCATTTGGGATTGATCTCTGGAATACAGATGGCAGAATAATTCTGAAAATCAATTAGCCTAAAATGTTCTGGGAATAAATCTGCAAGAAGGCCCTGATTTTTAACCCACCTCCGCCGCCACAGAATCTAGAATCTTGTTCAAAGGACCATCCTTAGAAAGATTTACAAGAAAAATAATTTTCACCTAAGATATTGGATCTTGTCTTGGGTATGGACCCCAGGGATCCAAATAAAAAAGCTGTGTCTTTAGGATCAGATGTGACTTTGGAAGCTGATATGTACAGGCCACTAAGTTACGTTGCCCGCCCATCCGGAGCAGCATATGCCAGTAAAGACCCAGCATGCCTAGTCCTATTTGTTGTATAGACGGTTTCCTGGTCCTGATTCTCCACTAATGGCCTTTAATGGCATGCCCCTCAGTAGACGCACCCTTGCCGGTGGACGCTAAAGTGATCAGATACACTATATTATTTTCCAGCACAGCCCCTAGATTTCAGAGAGAAGGGGAGGAGGAAGGGCAAGCTCTTGGGTCCGAGCGACAGGCCTCCTCTCCAGATTCCCGTCTTAAGTTGGGCTGATAAATATGATTCAAGTAACAAGGATGATTTAGAGAGATCTAATATCAGAGCTTAGTCCCAATAAGCAGCTCAACTTAGTAAATCTGCAAATCCTACACATATATTGTTGCAAAGTCAGTAATGCCAGTCTGATTCTTGGAGGGAGAGCTGCATGGGCCCTTTCTTCTCACCATTGAAAATCTCAGATCTTCTCAAGATCAAAAACAATTGTACTTTGAGGTCTCTTATTCAGGGTGGCAAAAGGAGAAAATCTGGAGGCGGTTTTGGATTGGGGTAGCCCAGTCCAAGAAAACAAGCGCACCCATGATCATCTGAATCCCTTGAAGCACCGATGCTGATTGACATCAGTCTGCCTAATAAGTCAAACCCGGAAGAGTCCAGTGAAGGCTGGGAGCTAGTAGTGGGGGTCACAATCCTCAATTAAGCTGTCGGTGATGTAGCTGGCCTGGAGAACATTTTCGTAGTACATTTTTTCAGCAATGGTGTTGACTGTCCAACCGACCACCTGGATCCCTTTGGCAGACCACTGTCTCACGTACTCCCTGAAGCGGGGGGAGAGGATGAAAAATGGTGTAAATAAATGGAGGATGAGTGGCTGTGGTGAGGTTAGAATTTGAAAGAAGAACTGTATTTTTGAATATTCTCAATGCAAATGGCATGCCAGCTTTTCAGTCCTCAGGCAATCTTATGGGTACATTTCTGCTTGCTGGCAAAGTACCAGAATGAAAAGTCAAAAGGACCACTGACTATGACCCCTAGATGTCACTCATGTTTCTTAAAAACATTAGATAACAATTTATTCGGTACAAAAATCCAATCTCTCTTGTTTGGCTTGTGGTCAGAACCAAAATAGTATAACAGCACAATAAGATACAGTTTAACTTTCAATAGTCTCACTCCAATAATTCCTGTTGTCCAAAAATGTCCAACTAGACATGCAGTTCTGAACAAGAGTGGACTATGTGGAATCTTGAAAATGACATGTTCTCCGGATAAGAAATGTTGCATTTTGAGTGACTCTCTTTCAAATCCAATAAGCTGCTGATGGGACCTGATTTCAGCAATGTGTTCAACATAGGAACCAATTCATTCAGTCATGGAGGATCATGACTACACATATAGCAAAATACCACATATCTCTGATGTCATTGTAAGGGGCATCATTATCAAATATGGTGTGGGGGGAGGCAGACAGTCTGATCAAAACACATCACTGTACAATTTGTAGTGTTTTTCACAATCCAAGGCCAGGTTAATTCAAGTCCAAAATATGGATTCTGGGAAGAGCAGAATTTGGGGAGCATCCTTTACTTAAACAAAGTAGGACTCCATATCCATTCCACTACATTTCTGTACTGATTTTTCCCGGTTTGGGATCTGCTTGTCCTCTTTTCCCCACTTCCAAACCTCTGCGGAGGGCAATAAAGTGGGGCTGGGCTTCAGAGTACCTTGTGTCACCAAACACTTACTGCGAAACGAAGTTTTTCTGCACCAGAAAAGCGGAAACCCCACAGAAGTGCCACAGGAAATTGTGCATGCTCCAGTCCATGACGACATCCAGAGCGAGAGACAAGTAGTGTTTCCAGAAGGAGTTGAAGCGAGGCCTCCCGTCTCCCCAGTGACTGAAGCTCCACGGTCTGTGAGTGAGCGCTGTCACAACGTTCCGATCTGCTTGCCTCATCTGGAAGACCAAGCCGACAAAAGGCAACACCAGGTGCGTCTTGGGTACCAAAAGAGCTGGTGACTTCTGGGGAGAACTGCAAATGTGTCCTCAATGTCTGGCCCCCCTCCCCTTTGTGTTTCATTATCTTCATGTGGGTATTTGTAATTTATAAAGGAAGCAAGGTTTAGCCTCAAGGCATACACTATGTTTGCTAGAACATGACCCTTAATACATGAGCTCTGTTAAGGCCAGGGGTGACCAAACCTGCTTAACCTAGGAGGGAAGGGAAGGGAAGGGAAGGGAAAGGAAAGGAACTATAACTTTAAATTCATTCTCCAGGCTGCTGACCAATGGGGCAGTGGGGGCTTAAAGAGCCTCAGTTTGACCACCCCTGTGCTAAGCCTTCCTTGTATTCTTGTAACATAAAGAACGATAAGTGTTGCCATAACACTATCAAATGGAACTTTACCTTGTAGACGACATCTGGCATAAAAGAACAAACAATGCTAGTGTTGTACAGCCGAGGATATTCCTGGTAAAGGTGTTTTAGGGCTGCAACTGCCTGCCGGAGAATAGATTACGTGAAAGTTCTGTACAGGCACATGTGACAGAATTAGCCTAAAATAAGGTTGGCATCTTAAGAAATGCTGGGCAAGGGCTAATGAGTATGCAAGAATGCACACCGTTTCATAGAATCAAAGAGCTGGATGGGACCTCCAGGGTCATCTAGTCCAACCCCCTGCACAATGCAGGAAATTCACAAATACCTCCCCCTAAATTCACAGTATCCTCATTGCTGTCAGATGGCCATCTAGCTTCTGTTTAAAACCCTCCAAGGAAGGAGAGCCCACCACCTCCTGAGGAAGCCTGTTCCACTGAGGAATCGCTCTGTCAAGAAGTTCTTCCCAATGTTGAGCTGGAAACTCTTTTGATTTAATTTCAACCCACTGGTTCCAGTCCTGCCTTTCGCATGCGACTACTACAGTTTGGAGGAGGAACCTCTGAGGGAGCTCAGGGGCAAAGGGGAAAAATATTAGAAAGTTTCTCAATTCTTAAGAGTTCAGCAAAATTCTCACGGGGTTTGAACAAAGGAGCCCAAAAGCAAGTGTTTTTTTTGGGGGGGGGAGGGGTGTAAAAAAGAAAGAGCACAATAAAATATAGAGGTTCTGGAGCTCCACTCCTGTGAGCTCCTCCCCAAAATGAGGACTGGTCACTACCCTACTCCACCCTCACCACTTAGAGAAAACATGCTCCCCACCCCCATTTTACTTTATTACTAGTCTTTCAAAGAGAAAAAGGAGAGCTTAAATCATTGATGTTTGAGATGCCAGCCAGGCATAATGGCCAATGTGGACATACCAGCTGTGACTGGCACTGGAAAACAAACAAAATTATCTTTTTGGGGGGGGGGGTAAACATTAATATGTCAAGAGAGAGATCCCTCTCAGAGCTGGCTGAGTGACAGAACTCCAGCGTGTGTTTTCTCACCAGGAGATTAGAATTTAGCATCTTGTAAAGCAAACAGTACCTGGTCTGCGTGGCCCTTGACATCAAAGTAAATGATGAGGTCATAATGCATGCTTTCCAAAACGGCTTCTTTCAGTGTGGGTATTTTTTCACCACGGTAATCTCTCCTATAAGGAAAGGGTGTCATGGTGTAATTCGAGCAAGAAAACACAAGGCTATCCAGATTATCTCACCATGAAGCATCTAAGGGTATGATCCAGAAATAACTGCACACACTTCAATCCCATTAAAGAACAGGACAAGCACACAGTTCAGTTTTGGGGGGAAGTTCCCCCATCCCTTAAAGATTAAAACCCAGCCCAGGACAGGCCTTATTCACAGTGCAATCCTAAAAATACTTTCCTGGGAGTAAGCCCCATTGAATAGACTTAAGCAGAATTTAGAGTAGACCTGCTTAGGATTTAGGCTGTGATGCTGGGGAGAGAGGACTAGAATTAATTCTGTTCTCTGGTTCAATTCTGGTTTACTGTAATGCCCTCTACATGGGGCTGCCCTTGTCCCAAATCCGGTGACTCCAGTTAGCTGCAGCCAGGCTTTTAATGGGAGTTCCTTTATGGCAGCGTTTCTCAAAGGCATGGTTGTAACCCAGTACCGGGCCACGGAGCCCTCAACGTTGGGCTACGGGGCCTCCAGTCCCCTGGCGGCCCCTCCTTCCCCCATATCGTGCCTCCCTCCTCCGGGTTGTGTGCCTCCGCACCTCCTTCTCTCACCCTTCCCCACCGCAGGCAGGTCAGTTTCATCCTGTACAAAGCCCTCCCTCGCGATCGGTGGGAAATCAACACTGAGCTCATTCTGCGCTGGGCCAAGCCGGCCGCAGGTCAAACAGACCGCAGTCAAAAAGGGCACATGGCTCCTCCCTCCTTGGCACTTCAGTGGAGAAGGGATCAGCCATGCGCCCTTTCCAGGCGCGGTGCCTTCGAAATGCCGGCGGCATGCCTCAGCGCTGAATTATCTTAGCTCTGTTTTCCTCACTGAGGAGGTGAGGAGGGGGAGCTTCACAAAGCCGGAAATATACCAGTGGTGGGGAAGGGAGGGATAAGGAGGCGCTTGCAGTGAGAGTCAGCATTTCTAAAAGTGAGTTGCTCCTATCCTGTTTTTTTTCATTTTTCTTTTCTCTTTCTTCCTTTTGGCCCTCCTTTCTTTCACTCCTTCCTTCCCCTTTCCTTCCTTCATATTTCCTTTTTCTTTCACCCTCCCTCCCTTTCTTTCTTTCTTTCTTTCTTTCTTTCTTTCTTTCTTTCTTTCTTTCTTTCTTTCTTTCTTTCTTTCTTTCTTTCTTTCTTTCTTTCTGTCAGTCAGTCTTTTCCCATCCTCTTTCTCTTTCTGTCAGTCTTCTCTCCTTCCTTCCTTCCCATTGCTAATCTGAGTAGACCTGGGGGGGGGGGGGGAGATGCCCTGCCATTTCATGTTTTCCCAGCACTGCCATTTCAGGTCGGTTCCTTCCTTCCTACCTTTTCTCTGTCTCTCTTTCTGTCATACTTTCCCCTTGACTCTCCTTCCTTGCCATTGCTAATCTGAGTAGACCTGGGCAGGGGAGAAGCTTGAAATGCCCTGCCATTTCATGTTTTCCCAGGATGAGAGCATTTTATATTTTTAGTTTTCTGCTGTGTGATCCTTGTGCTTCTTCTTGATTTTTTATTTTTAAAATTGCATTGCAAAATTCCACCATCTCCTACTTTTCCTAAAAAATATATTGCAAGAGTTTTAGGCTTGTTTGTACATCATTTCCTGTCTCCTGGCTCCACTCCCAAAGTCTCCTGGCTCCACCCCCGAATTTTAATGGGCCACGAAGGAGAAGTGTAAAATATCCGGGCCACCGGGGGGGGGGGGAACCCTGCTTTACGGGAACACATTCAGCCTGTGCTGAAAGCGCTGCACTGGCTACCAACAGTGTACCAGATTCACTTCAAGGTGCTGGTTATTATCTTTAAAGCCCTATATGGCCAGGGTCCTGCATACCTTAGGGACCGCCTTTCCCTGCACATGCCTCAGTGAGCACTTCGGTCTGGGTCTCAAAACCTGTTGACAGTTCCCAGCATCAGAGAAGTTAGGCTTAAATCAACTAGAGCCAGGGCCTTTTCCACTGCTGACTCTAGCTGGTGGAATGAGCTGCCGGAGGAGGTCAGGGCCCTGCGAGAGCTCTCACAGTTCCGCAGGGCCCGCAAAATGGCACTCTTCCACCATGCATTTTAACAATGGCAACACCTGCAGCAACGGGACAGGCCCCAAAAATACTACCAATGGTTCTATCTCATTATGCTATGGTGATCCAGGGATCATTTAGAACATCTAATATTGACCATTTAGCTATGTACCACCATTAGAATTCTAAGTGTTGTCTGAAACGACTGTACTAGCACCTGTGGATGTTTTAATAATTGTTCATATGTTTTTTATGTTTTTATTGTTTTATCTTGTTTGGTCATGCTAATCCGATTGCATGACCCTTAATCTGTGAGCCGCCCTGAGCCTGCCTTTGGCGAGGAGGGCGGAATATAAATTAAATAAATAAACGTCCCCAATGAAAATTTCCTCCCGGCCACACTAGATTCAGTGATCCTCAATAAAGAAAAGACAGGTTCAAGAAGGTGAATGCCACTTTTTTTCTTGCTGGAGCTCATAGTAGGAGGGAGATTTTTATCAGGGAAACTGCAAGGTAGAAAAGGTTAAATGCTCTAGTTTGCTGTCTTGGACTAATCCAAATCTAACTCCCTCCCCCATGCCATTGTTGTTGACCATTTAAAAAATGTTGGGGATGCCTGACCTGGAGAGCCCAGGCAAGCCTGATCTCGTCAGATCTCGGAAGCTGAGCAGGGCTGGCTCTGGTGAGTACTTGGATGGGAGACCTCCTTGGAATACCAGCAGTCAGGAGGGCAGGGGCAGGCTCTATTCAGCCACCTCTCTGAATATCCTCCAGGCCCCCAGTGACATGACGAGTCAAGTTTGATACAAAACTACATTTATTGATAGACTGATACTTTCTCCTAGTACAGGTTTTTGAGAGTGATGCTAAAGATACATTGATACAATACTTTTAAGACATACGTCAAAGGATTCCCAAAGGTGCGGGCGAGGGATGCGCTCTAACATATAAACTATCATAAATGTCTACATTCTCACAATGTTATCAGTATCTCGTCCTTGCTTTCCCCCAGATGTTTCAAACTCCCAGACAGGAATGTATGGGAAGGTGCTGATTACTCTTTCTCAAGTTAGTTTTGTTTCTCACTACTCTGCTTCACAAGCAATAAAGCAAGAAGGCGGAGGGGGAAAGAATAACAGAGTCAACATACCTGGGTTCTCCATGATATTTCACAGACTAGTTTTATGGAGGACCCTAAAACAATTAATTACCAGTGGAGTTCTACCATGCTTGACACCCAGTAGGGGTCAGTCACTAGAGGTCTCCAGGACTTCCAGGTTCTTCTCTGTCAAGTACTTGGATGGGAGACCTCCTTGGAATACCAGCAGTCAGGAGGGCAGAGGCAGGCTCTGTTCAGCCACCTCCCTGAATATCCTCCAGGCCCCCAGTAGGGGTCAGTCACCAGAGGTCACCAGGACTTCCAGGTTCTTCTCTGGCAAGTACTTGGATGGAAGACCTCCTTGGAATACCAGCAGTCAGGAGGGCAGGGACAGGCTTTATTCAGCCACCTCTCTGAATATCCTCGAGGCCCCCAGTCACCAGAGGTTATCATCATGACATCCAGGTGCACATACATGTGCACACACACACACATGCATGTTAAAAAATATTCCTCCCCCCAAAAAAAAATTTTTGGGAGATCATTGATCCTTAACTTCTAAAAGAAAGCAAATACTTAAACTAATATAGATTATTGTTTTGCTCTGGACCTATGCTGCACTTTCACAACTGCTTATTCTGGAATTACCCCACTGAGATAGGATGTGACTGGAAGAAACAAATTAGGGCTCCAATCCTTCCATGCAAATTTGTGTGAGTAGATGTTCCTGGCTTCTGTGGAACTTGCATTCACGTAAACAACCACACAGAGTTGTAAAGAAGCCAAGAGAAAAGACATAGTTAATGACTGGAAATACTATTGAAATACTGACTGGAAACACAGCTTATTGTTGGAACTCTCTGTCT
This sequence comes from Heteronotia binoei, assembly GCF_032191835.1. Classification (NCBI taxonomy): domain Eukaryota; kingdom Metazoa; phylum Chordata; class Lepidosauria; order Squamata; family Gekkonidae; genus Heteronotia; species Heteronotia binoei. The sequence goes on along the minus strand of NC_083242.1, from coordinate 19,186,116 downwards.
GGGGCAGTGATGCTCTGTATTCTTCTGTTTGGGGGGGGGGCACAGTGGAAGGGCTTCTAGCCCCACTGGTGGACCTCTTGATGGCACTTGCGTTTTTTGGCCATTGTGTGACATAGAGTGTTGGACTGGATGGGCCATTGGCCTGATCCAACATGGCATCTTTTATGTTCTTATGTATCACATTTCCAGAAATGAGTGTCATACAAATGGCTCACTTACCACAATCTGTGTTTAGCAGCTGGATTAAATTTTCTGACCTCAGCAAAGGTCAAGTCACGTAAGCTGCCAGACCCATCAGTGGTCCTGTCAACTGTTTCATCATGCATCAGGATAGGAACACCATCGGCAGTGAATTCGAGGTCCAGTTCCACACCTGTTGCTCCATTCTCGGCTGCCTTAAACAAACAAAGACAAACCACCTTAAAAAGGAGTGTGGACCACCGCAGACTTGGCCTTTTGGCACATGTTTTGCTAACATATCACACTGGAAACCAGAAGACTATAACTGATCCACCAACTATACCAGGGTGGCCAAACTTGCTTAATGTAAGAGCCACACAGAATAAATATCAGATGTTTGAGAGCCTCAAGACATGAATGTCAGATGTTTGAGAGCTGCAAGACATGAATATTGAAGGGAAGGAGGGAGGGAAATAGATTGGAGGAGGGAGAGGTGGAAAGAAAGCAACTTTAACTTCAAATGCATTCTCCAAGCTGCTGGCTGGCTTGGAGAAGTGATTTAATGAGAGAAATGCCTTCTCCAAGTTGGCCAATGGGACAGTGGGGGCTTCAAGAGCCACATGTGGCTCCCAAACCACAGTTTGGCCACTGTTGTACTATACTCTGACTTGAATTTTGGCCCCTGCTAATCTGAATGCTGTACGGCTCCACACTATGCTCGATCCATTTATTTACATGCCCTTCAGAAACCCAACCTACACGTATAACACAGGAAATAAGTCATTTCTAGTGACATCTTTCTGGATAGATCCCTAAAAACACAACCATACTGGCTTGCCTAACATAATTACAAGAACAGCTAGGCTGCCAAACCCATTAAATCTGCAAATGTACCATGCAACCACAGAGAACTAGTTATCCTAATTATCTTAGTTCCCTGCCCCCACCTTTTTTAAACAAAGCACATTTGTAGCTTTCACGTTCACAGTGATATATCTGATGGAGTAACTGGCAATATACAGTAAAGAACCAGACTGGGAAACTTCAACAGGCTTCCCTTTCTCTTTGCCATTCTGTCGTTTTCTAAAATACGTCAAACCCTTTCCCTGCTGAATCATGCAAAGGAGAGGAAGCATATGGGTAATCTGCATGCATGAGCAAATGTCCTAGATTTGCACAAATGTCTGAACAATGTGTCTGGTTCTGCTTGGTAAAGAACTTTGCTTCATTGAGTACACAAAACTCTAACAGCTTTGGTGAAAGCCTTTTAGAATCTGACCATTTGTGAGTGCTGCTCTGTTGGTTATAGCAACCAATCTCAATGGAGAAGTCAGCCAGGCATGTGGGAGCCTATTTTAGCTGTGGTGCAAACTCGGTGCAGAGTAACTAAGGTTACATTAGCATTCAACTGCAGCTTAATGTTTCTTCTGTGTGATCAAACGATGTGAGCATCGATAAACACCTATGAAACAGGCCCTGGCGATAGAAAATCCTCCGATAACAAAGTTTATAGAAAAGTTTATAGAACTCACTGAAAATGTCGACAGTGTGTGATTGCCATAAAAAAGGCCAATGGCATGCTGGGAATTATTAGGAAGAGAACTGAAAACTAATCAGCCAGTATCATAATGCCCCTGTATAAATTGATGGTGTTTCCTCATTTGGAGTACTGTGTACGATTCTGGTCACTGCACCTCAAAAAAGATATAGCATTGGAAAAAGTGCAGAAAAGGGCAACTAGAATGATTTAAGGGGTTGGAACACTTTCTCTATGAAGAAAGGTAAAAACGCTTGGGGCTCTTTAGCTTGGAGAAACGTTGACTGAGGGGTAACATGATAGAGGTTTAGAAGATTATGCATGAGATAGAGAAGGTAGAGAAAAAAGTACTTTTCTCCCTTTCTCACAATACGAGAACTCATGGGCATTAAATTAAATTTCTGAGCAGTCGGGTTAGAATTGATAAAAGGAAGTCTTTCTTCACCCAAAGGGTGATTAACACTTGGAATTCATTGCCAAAGGAGGTGGGCAGCTACAAGCATTGCCAATTTCAAGAGGGGACTGGATATGGATAAGCATACGGAACAGAGGTCTTTCAGTGGCTATTAGCCACAGCGTATTGTTGGAATTCTCTGTCTGGGGCAGTGATGCTCTGTATTCTTGATGCTTGGGGGGGGCACAGTGGGAGGGCTTCTAGCCCCACTGGTGGACCTCCTGATGGTGGCACTTGGGTTTTTTTGGCCACTGTGTGACACAGAGTGTTGGACTGGATGGGCCATTGGCCTGATTCAACATGGCTTCTCTTATGTTCTTAAAGCAGGCTCTAGATCAAGGGTGGCCAAACCGTGGTTCGGGAGCCACATGCAGTTCTTTCACATATATTTTGTGGCTCCCAAAGATCAAGGAGGAACTTAATGCAGGCTTACCCTCAAGTAAGCATGCTTAGCATCAGGACCTCAGTCAACCTCTGAGAGCTGACCCACGGGTAGGTAACTATTTCTGCTGTGTGTGAAGGGGGGAAGGAGGGGGAAATAGGCAGGCTTGCAGGCTCTCTTCCTCCACCACAGAAGTCGCCTGGAGACCTAGAGCAGGAAAAGAGAGTGCAAGAGTCGAGGGAGCCACTGAAAGGAGGAACAGAAGTAAAGGGGATGGTGCAGGGTTGCCCCTTAGCTTCATAGCTCTTGTAGGAGCTGTATTTACTAAGCTTGGTGACAAGACAAAAAGAAATGCATAATAACGCAAATGGTAGTCAGTGATTTATGTGGTACATGTGTGTTTCCTTCTCCCACCGGTGCCAAAAAATAATTCCCTACCCTTTCCCTATGCTGGTTTTATGGGGACTGTTATTCCCGGCTTTTGTTTTTTAAAAAGTCTCCTTCAAGCATGGTTGTGTTGTAAAGTGCATACATATGTATTTTATCTTTCAGTGTAAAGAAACTATGAAGAGTTTTAATAAAGACGTGTGTGTAATATTTGTTTATGTCCTGCAGCTCTCAAAACATCTGATGTTTATTCCATGTGGCTCTTACATTAAGCAAGTTTGACCACACCTGCTCTAGTTTAAGAAAGCTGAATGGACAAAGCATTAACAAACAGGTACACTTTTATTTAACTGTCTTGGGGGTGGAGGGAGAAAGACACATGCTCATTTAAACAAAGTTCTCTTCGGCAGGATTTTGAACAAACTTGTTCACACCTGCAAGATCTCTGCTTGATTTCTCTTGCATTTGGTATCAAAATGAACTTAATTTACTAGGATTTTTAAAAAGGTCTGTAATAACTTTTTTAGGAGGACTAATCATTGCTGGAGCCAACACTGTGCAACCAGAAACTTGAATGTATGTAGTGCATTCCTGCTTCTACAAGATCTTGCATAATTCTACTTCTGTCCTGTGTCCTCCCTATATATTATAGTGCCCAGAAACTGGTTTCACAAGGTCTTGTGCCAGCAGCAATGCAAGTGAGCATACAAAATGTTAGCGCAAACAGCTATCGTGGTCTTTTTCTTGTGTTTGTGTTTGCACAGACAATCTAGCGCAAGCCCAAATGTTGACGCTGAGCCCAACCCAAGATATTGCAAAGCAAACAGCAAGTAGATTGCTCTGTGAAAAGTAAACTCATCGCAATGAGCCAGTTTAACAAGGGAAATGTCCAGGGGCTCGCATCCTGTGAAACTGCAGCTGCCCATTGCAACCTGATGGACGTAAACTGCATAACAACACCTCTTAATTCTCAACCCTAAACTCACAGCGGCAAGATCTCAGTGAAGCCAAGAACACTGCAGTGATTCTGTAACTCCAGAAAGAAGAGTCGGGGTTTGAAACTCTGATTCCAAAACAATCCTTTTCAGTTCCGCCACTTCTGTGATCTGTGCTAATTCCATCACCCTCCAATTAAACCGACTCTGCCTGAACCTCCTCCTGCTCAAACTCCATCTCGCCAAAAAATTGTGCAAGATCACAGCCAGGTTCCTGCTTTCAGGAATGCCAGGGGATGCTCAAGGACATCTTGATATGGGGTTCCCAAAATTTGGGCCTCATAACAAAAAAAATTGAGATTCTACCAAAGGTTTGGGCGGATCACAACCCAATATGTTGGTCTACAAAACTGCGAAAGAAAACAAGAAGATGGAGAATTAATGAGGATTTACTACAAGATAAAGACATTGTATCATTTTTAGGAAAGGAGACTGCAGCATTCTTCCAAATAAATGAAACGGATGACATCGAATTTCAAACAGTATGGGACACTTATAAAGCAGTAATGAGGGGACTATTAATTACATTGAACAATAAAGATAAAAGAGCAAAGGAAGAAAAGTTGGCAACATTGCAAAAGGAAATAAATAATAAAGAAAAGGATTTGAAAAAAAGACCAGGGAAAAAGAAATTAATAAAAGAAATTACGATATTACAATCCCAAGTTAAGCATTTGCTGAACAAAGAGTTAGAATGGAATTTAAAAAATTTGAAACAGAAATCGTTTGAAAGTGCGAATAAACCTGGTAAATATTTAGCCTGGCAATTGAAAAAAAAGAAAGAAAATAAGACTATAAATAAAATTACGGCAAATGGGAAAGAAATAGTGGATCAAGAAGGAATTAAAAGAGAATTTTTTAAATACTATGCAAATTTATTTAAAGGTGTAAATATAAGCAAAGAAAAAATGGAAGAGTATCTACGGAATATCCAGGTGGCACCTTTGACGGAATATATGAAAAAGATATTAAATGACCCAATAGAGAAAATTGAAGTAGAAGCAGCAATAAAAGCAATGAAAGAGGGTAAAGCCCCTGGGCCAGATGGATTCACATCAAAATTTTATAAAACTCTTAAGGATGAAATAACACCCAAACTGTTGAAACTGTTAAATACAATAAGAGAAGAAGGGAAGATCCCAAAGACATGGAGGGAAGCTGCAATTTCTTTGATTCCTAAGGAAGATAAAGACATCACAAATGTAAAGAATTATAGACCAATTTCATTGTTTCATTTCATTGTTGAACAACGACTATAAGATTTACTCAAGAATCTTAGCAGAGCGATTGAAACAATATTTGATCAATTTTGTAAATAAAGACCAAGCCGGATTTCTTCCTAAAAGACAAATAAAAGACAATGTGAGAGCTGTCATTAATGTTGTGGAATACTATGAGAAGCACCCAGAAAAGGAAGCGGCCTTATTTTTTGTTGACGCAGAGAAAGCCTTTGACAACTTGAACTGGGACTTTATGTTTGCGGTAATGGAAAAAATTAATTTAGGGGAACAATTTATAAAAATGACAAGAGCAATATATACAGATCAATATGCAAAATTGTGTATAAATGCAGATCTTACTAAAGAACTGAAAGTGAGTAAAGGAACAAGGCAAGGATGTCCGTTATCACCACTGTTGTTTATAATGACCCTGGAAATATTGTTACAACAAATTCAAAAAGATGAAGAAATAGAAGGTTTAAAAATTAGAAGATTCTCTTATAAATACAAAGCTTTTGCAGACGATATAGTGTTTATACTGGAGAATCCGATTCAAGTGTCACCATTGTTGTTAGCCAAGATAAAAGAGTATGGAGAACTAGCAGGATTGTATATAAACAAAGAGAAATCAAAATTCTTATGTAAAAATATGCAAGCAAATAAAATAAAAGAACTACAAGAGGTGACGGGTTGTGAAGTCACAACCAAAGTTAAATACCTTGGAATAGAGATAACAATGAAGAATATTGATTTATTCAAAAATAATTATGAAAAACTGTGGTACAAAATGGACAAAGATTTGATGAAATGGAATAGGCTTAATTTGTCCTTATTGGGTAGGATAGCTGCAATCAAAATGAATATTTTGCCAAGAATAATGTATTTATTTATTGTAATGTAATAATGTAATGTAATAATATTGTAATAATGTAATTTATTTATTAATCCAGGCTACTGGAGGGACTACCACGGTGGGAACCTGCGCGGCCTGGGCTGCGGGATCTGCATTGGCTGCCGGTTGTCTACCGTGTTCGCTATAAGGTGCTGGTCATTACCTTTAAAGCCCTATATGGCCGAGGACCTGCCTACCTAAAGGACCGCCTCTCCCCATATGTGCCCCAGAGAGCGCTGAGATCCGGTTCTCAGAACTTACTAACAATCCCTGGGCCAAGAGAAGCTAGGTTGAAGGCTACCAGGGAGCAGGCCTTCTCGGTGATAGCCCCTCGTTGGTGGAACGACCTTCCTGAGATGGTGCGAGCCCTGCGGGACCTGAACCAGTTCCGCAGGGCTTGCAAAACATTTCTTTTCCAGCTGGCTTTTGAGATAGAACTTGATTAATCCAACGAATGGACATCTAGCCATCTTGCGTACATTATGATACAGTATTTTAGCACCATTTTATATATTTTAACTATTTTAAATAATTTATTTGTGACTGATATATTTAAAACTGTTTATGTTGTTTTATGTGAATCATGGGATCCCCATGTCTGTTAGCCGCCCTGAGCCCGCCTGGCGGGGAGGGCGGGATATAAAAATAAAATATTATTATTATTATTATTATTATTATTATTATTTATTTCAAACCATCCCGATTGTAAAAGATGCAAAACAATTTAACAAATGGCAAAGGAAAATCTCTGACTTTATATGGGCCGGAAAGAAACCAAGAATAAAGATGAAGATTTTAACAGATGCTAAAGAGAGAGGAGGTTTTCAACTTCCTGATCTAAGATTGTATCATGATGCAGTTTGTTTGACATGGATTAAAGATTGGATAATGCTGTTAGATAAAAAACCTTTATGGTTAGAAGCTCACAGAAATAAATTCGGCTGGCACGCGTATATGTATTATGGGAAGAATAAAATGGATGGTCTTTTCTCTCACCACTATGTTAGAAACACTTTACTAAGTACTTGGATAAAATATAAGAAATATGGGGACGAGAGAAAACCGCTGTGGATAGTGCCAGCAGAAGTAATAAAAATAACAGCTGAATCCGACAATAAAAGAGAAATGTCATATAACCAACTGCTCAATATTCGAGGAGATAAAATTGAATTAAAATCTTCGGAAGAGCTAGACAATAAATATGATTTGTTTCAAATGCAACAAATTAAAAGCCTGTTGGAAAATGATATAAAATTGGAAGGAATTAGACGAGAACAAACAGAATTGGAAAGGGTCCTGCTTGGTGATAATGAAAAATTGATATCAAAAGTATATAAGTTATTATTGAAATGGTCTACAGAAGAAGAAGTAGTAAAATCTCAAATGGTCAAATGGGCAATCAATGTGAATAGAGAAATACAAATGGATGCATGGGAATACCTTTGGAAGAACTCAATGAAGATATCAACTTGTCAGAGCATAAAAGAAAATTGTTTTAAGATGATGTACAGGTGGTATATGACCCCGAAAAAATTGGCTAAGATGAGCAAGAAAATGTCGGATAGATGTTGGAAGTGTAAAAAACATGAAGGTTCTTTCTTCCATATGTGGTGGACATGTGAAAAAGCGAAAGAGTATTGGAAGATGATACAACAAGAAATCTCCAAAATATTGGGTTACGACTTTAAGAAAATTGCAGAGACATTTTTGCTCGGATTACAATTAGAAAAATATCCAAAGGAAGATAGGACTCTAATTTGGTACCTGCTATCAGCTGCTAGGACATTGTATGCGCAGCTTTGGAAGCAAGAAAAAATACCGGATAAATGGGATTGGACTATGAAAGTTCTATCGTAGAGTGAAATGGATAAATTAACTAGAACATTAAGAGACTATGATTTGGAGATATTTAAAAAAGAGTGGAGGAAGTTTAAAGAATACATAGAGAAAGAGTCGAATGTAAGAAGACATTGGACAATTTTTTAGTAATAATGGGGGGGGGGGGAAACGAAGAAGCAAGAAGGGGGGGAAAATATTTATATAACGAATTTTGATTAGTCAGATGTATCTTTAGTATTGAATTAGAATCTATAACCTCGGGGAAGTCTATATTGGAGGGAGGGGGGATTGAAAAGTCATATGGGTTAGTATTGAAGCAACGAAGGGAAATTAAGTTCTGTAACCATATGCTATCAATAAATTGGTTAAAACATAAGGCCTCCACCGCCCCATCAGCTTGGAGAAGGCGTTTAAAATTAAAGTTGCTTTCTTTCTACCTCTTCCTTTCCCATCTAGTTGCCTGCCTGCCTTTCCTTCCAACATCTGTCTTGCGGCTCTCAAAACATCTGATGTTTATTCTGTGTTCCTCTTACGTTAAAGCAAGTTTGGCCACCCCGATACCGATGCTATCTGTAAACATATGAATTATCTGAGGTTTGGCGAACCCGGACTGCTATTTAATTAGCCTTCTAGTTAGGCTATATCCTATTCAAGTCTATCTATTTACTTTTCTTTTTTGTCCTTTTCATGGAAAGGAATGCAGAAAATTTGGGAACAGGGGAGTTTCCACTGTCTGAAGTTGGGGCGGTTGGCAGGTAATCTCCGTACTTTCATCTCTGTCTTGTTTCTTTTTTTGTTCCCCTGCTTTCACCCCTTTCTTACACTTGCCTGAAGCCTGATCTTTGCACTCCCCTCCCCTTCCTTGGTAAGGTGACGGGAGCAAAGTAACTTGGAAGATCAGGAGAGATACTATCCACGTCCCACTCAGAAACAAGGAAACGAAACTGTGGAATAGTTTGTGATCTGATATTTGGGGTGCAAAATAAATCGGAAGTAGACACAGGAGTAAACAGTTCTCCTTTCCCTGTTCATCAAGTTTGCCATGGATCATATCTCGAACAATGGAAGATTACGATATTTACTGTCAATGATTCACAAATATTTGCACGTCATCTCCCCTGTTAGTTTGTAGCCACTGTTTAAGGCTAATTGTTCTAAGGGCAGTCCCTGTGGTTCTCTCTCTCTCTCTCTCTCTCTCTCTCTCTCTCTCTCGGCTTGACTTCGCGAACGAAGATTTAAGAAGGGTGCAGTAGTCCACGTCTGCTGCAGGCTCGCTGGTGGCTGACAAGACCAATGCGGGACAGGCAGATCCGGCCACAGTGGCTGCAGGGAAAAGTCTGATTTGAGGTTGGTGCTGTAGCAGTGCGATTCTTCCTCAATCTCCTTTTGCCACCCCTGTGGTTCACTGATGCGTTAATCACTCCTACTAAAAGGGAGTGTAATCAAAACAAGTGAGTGTAATCCTTCCTGTGTTTGCCACACATTTAATTGCAATTGCTAGCTTCGGTTTGTTTACCAGTGCGACATTTCAACGTGAAGGAAGGGGGTTCTGATTCTGGCCCTGTGAAGGTTATTCCTGGTGCAGATTCCATTCACATCACAAGACTCCTCATGAAGCAAAGTTTACAAATACAATTTTAAATAAAGTATTTTGGGCCGGAGCTCACGGGAACGGAGCTCCAGAACCTCTAAATTTTATTGTGTTCATTCTTTCTTAAACACCCCCCCACACACACAAATGCCTGCATCTGGGCTTCATTGTTCAAACCTCCTGTGAGAATTTTGCTGAACTCTAAAATTTGACAAACTAATATTTTCCCCCATAAAAAATAGGAAAATAGCCAAAACATATAAAGCAGACAGATGGAAATCTTCATCATGCCACTGTGAGAAAGTAATTTGAAAAGTATGATAGGAGCAGTGTTCTCTAAGCTGAGTTAATACGAGCGAGTTCACAGACTTTTAGCCACCAGATCACACATTTCTGACTTAGTTCAGGAAAGATGACCCCAGAGCACAATAATTTATGCAGTAGCTCACTAATGCCAGTAGCTCACAAAGTAGAATTTTTGCTCACAGAACTCTGTGGTTTAAGAGGGAACACTGGACGGGAGTAATATTTTATTATGACTATTATAATTCAAGAAGCATTTAAAGGTAGATGCTGAGCTGATATAATTTAGTACACCTTCGGGTGATGTCAGGGGTGTGTGGCATATTCAAATGAGTTGTACTAATGAGCTCCAGCACCTCTTTTTCTATTAAATGATCCCAGTAAACAAGGATGTGTGCTTTGCAAAGATCCAGGTGGGCAGCTGTGTTGGTCTGAAGCAATAGAACAAAGTTTGAGTCCAGCGGCGCCTTTAAGGCCAACAAAGTTTTATTTGAAGTTTAATTCTGGGTATAGGCTCCCGTGTGCCTGCACGCTTCATCAGGTAGCTGATGAAATGTGTCTGCACACAAAAGCTTATACCCAGAATTAGCTTCAAGAGAGGACTGGATCAACATAGGGAGCAGAGGTCCATCAGTGGCTATTAGCCACAGGGTATAGGTGGAACTCTCTGTCTGGATCAGTGATGTTCTGTATTCTTGGTGCTTGGGGGGGAGGGCTTTAGTGTCCTGGCCCCACAGGTGGACCTCCTGATGGCACCTGATTTTTTTGGCCACTGTGTGACACGGAATGTTGGACTGGATGGGCCGTTAGCCTGATCCAACATGGCTTCTCTTATGTCCTTAATTAAACTTTGTTGGTCTTAAGGGTGCCACTCAATTGAAACTTTGTTTTACATAGATCCAGGTGGGCAGCTGTGTTGGTCTGGAGAAGAAGAACAAAGTTTGAGTCCAGTGGCAGCTTTAAGGCCAACAAAGTTGTATTTGAGCTTTGGTATGCAGGCACACTTCCTCAGATACATTGAAATGAAAAGTAACAGTTCATTGAGAGTGAGCAGCAAATCAGTACACAATGATGATATTTAGGTTTTTTTGCATCTGTTAAAACAAGAATAACAAGTTAAGTTTACAAGGTCAACGCAGTAAATGTGTCAAAACAGGAGACTGATTGTGCAAGCAGTAAAAATATCCTTCTTAACTGTGGAATGCTAAGAACAATCAATCAGGACCATGCCCCCGCGCTCTGCTCCTCCCATGAAGGTAGTTAACAGCATTTTTTTAAGGTGGGGTGTGTATGTCTCCTCTGTCGTCAGATTAGAGAAATACATCCCAATATTTATTGATAATTGTGATACTATAAAACAGGCAACTACCAAGTTCTGTCTCTGGAGTATGGACTCTTGTCAGATTCCAGAGGTTAATGGTTTCCTGCCAAACTCTGGTTGCAGTCTTGCACATGCAATATACTGGTAAATAAAGAGCTTCATGACCTTATGAAGCAGAATAGACATTTTTCTACAGATCATCTATTATAGATTATGAGAAGTATATTCCACTAGCCTCAAGAGACTATTTCTCTCCCCCCGCCCCACGCAGAGAGAATGAGTGTGATTTGTGTGGCTATAAAGCAGTATGTACATTTTCACACAATTAGCATCAAGCGGCCACAAAGTGTGATGCACATTTTTTCTATTATAATTTTTTTTCTATTATAAAAAGTTATGGAGCCCTACAGCAGAAAATATTTTAATAAATTACAATGTGCAAATGACAAACTGAAGTAGTGAACAGGATACATAGCCCTGAGGAACTTTAAAGCAAGATATAAATTTTAGCATTATACAATTATAGCTGTAGTGGCTATAAAATGAGATATCCATTTTTTTCTCCATGACTAAAATGACTCTCACTTTTGCTATGAAGCCCCAACAGCAGACTGTATATTCATTATCGTTTACAGTCATCTCCTACCTCTAGACAAATGACAGGATAGCTAGAAAAATATGTAGTCTCAGGAAACTATAAAGTGCTTTATATATTATTAAATCAGATGTGATGAGTTATAAAGCTAGATATACATTTGTAGGTAAAATTAGATGAAATACTTTTGAAGAACCATAAAGCAGGATATACATTTTCCTATTACACATTTTCATTGAATATCTATCATACGTTATTCAAATATATAGTCCAATAACAGAGAAATGCATAGATCCAGATGAATAGCCGTGTTGATCTGAAGCAGTAGAGCAGATTTTTAGTCCAGTAGCACCTTTAAGACCAACAAAGTTGAATTGTGGGTGTGAGCTTTCATGTACATGCACATTTCCTCAGATACATAGAAACAGAAAAGGTAGATGCCTCTACATAGGTGAACAGCAAGTCAGAGTACAACTTAGTGAAAATGTTTCGACATACAACCAATAGTGTTTGCATATGTCAAAACATCTTCAATGTTGTATGCTAATTTGCTGTTCACCTATGTTGAGGCATCTGCTGTCTATATGTATATGAAATGTGCTTACACACAAAAGCTCATACCTTGAATGAACCTTTATTGGTCTTAAACAGGGGTGTTGTATGGCTCTCAAAGTCCCCACCACCCTGTCAGCCGGTGTGGAAATGGCATTTCTCTCCTTAAATAAGTGCAGTTAAAGTTGCTTTCCTTCCACCTCCACCTCCCCCATCTATTTCCCTGCCAGTCATGAAGCTGTCAAACATCTGATGTTTTTGTCTTGTGGTTCTCAAACATCCAACACTTATTCTATGTGGCTCTTACATTAAGCAAGTTTGGCCACCCCTGGTCTTAAAGATGCCACTAGACTCAAAAACAGAAATGCATATTCCCCTTTATGAGTTCACATTCCCCTTTATTGCTTCACATGGCTATTTTATTTGCTGTTTATTATATCTGCAGAGTTATGTGATTTCTAGACCAGGGATGGCCATACTGTGACTCGGAAGCCACATTTTAATCTTTCCCACACACCACATGGCTCTTGGAGCCCTCACCCCCCCCCCCCAGCTGGCTTGGAAAAGGCATTTCTCTCTTTAAATCACTTCTCCAAGCCATGCCAGCCAGCAGCTTGGAGAATGCATTTAAAGTTGCTTTCTTTCCACCTCTCCCTCCCATCTATTTTCCTCCATCCCTCCCTCATGTACTGTGGCTCTCAAACATCTGATGTTTATTCGCTGTGGCTCTTATGCTTAGCAAGTTTTCCCACCCCTGCTCTAGGGTGCATATTTTCCACTCTGGTGCTGTGTGATCCGATACACATTTTCAGCAACATATCCCAGAGGTGGCCAAACCTACTTAATGGAACAGCCACACAGAATAAACTTCAGACGTTTGAGAGCTACAATTAATGCCAGATGTTTGAGAGAAGGAAGGAAGGAGGGTAGGTTGGGGGAGTGAGAGGTAGAAAGAACTTTAAATGCATTCTCCAAGCTGCTGGCTGGCTTGGCGGAGTGTTTTAAGAAGAAGACCGCAGATTTATACCCTGCCCTTCTCTCTGAATCAGAGTCTCAGAGCCACTTACAATCACTTTTATCTTCTTCTCCCACAACAGACACCCTGTGAGAAAGGTGGGGCTGAGAGAGCTCTCCCAAAAGCTGCCTTTTCAAGGACAACTCTGCAAGAGCTATGGCTGACCCAAGGTCATTCCAGCAGCTGCAAGTGGAGGAGTGGGGAATCAAACCTGGTTCTCCCAGATAAGAGTCCACACACTTTACCATTACACCAAACTGGCTGGCACCCTAACTTCTGGCACCTCCTCCACCTGCACTGATAGCGTCACCAAGTCCCATGGGGAGCACCCAAGTTGGCACCCCCAGAAGGCCAATGTCCTAGGCAATCGTCTAGTTTACCTAGTGGCAGAGTCGGCCCTGTCAGTGGGGATTCCAACCTGATTCTACCAGATAAGAGCCCACAGGCTTAACCACTACACCAAACTTGCCTTCCCCAAGCCAGTTGACGGGGCAATGGGGGAGCTCCGAGAAACACACAATAGGTGTGAAAGAGCCACAGTTGGGCCACAGTTAAGGGGAGGGATGGTGGCTCAGTGGTAGAGCATCTGCTTGGTAAGCAGGAGGTCCCAGGTTCAATCCCCGGCATCTCCAACTAAAAAAGGGTCCAGACAAGTAGGCATGAAAAACCTCAGCTTGAGCTGCTGCCAGTCAGGCGAGGGACGGTGGCTCAGAGGTAGAGCATCTGCTTGGGAAGCAGAAGGTCCCAGGTTCAATCCCCAACACCTCCAAAAAAGGGTTCAGGCAAATAGGCGTGAAAAACCTCAGCTTGAGACCCTGGAGAGCCGCTGCCAGTCTGAGTGGCCAATACTGACTTTGATGGACCCAGGGTCTGATGCAGTAGAAGGCAGCTTCATCTGTTCATACACGCCTGGCCCATCCCATCTGATGGCTCTGGGGAGGGACCCACCTGCCTGATGGCGGCGAGGGTGTTCTCGGGGGCGTCGTGGCTGCCGCCGCGGTGGGCGATGCGGGCGGGGCTCTGGCGGGGCTGGAGGATGAGGTGGGCGCGCTGCGGGGCGGCGGGCTCGAGGCTGAGGAGGCGCAGCGCCAGGTAGAGGCCGCCCGTCAGCAGGGACGAGAGCGCCGCGCTCCGGCTCAGCGCCAGCGTCGCCACCAGCACGGCCGAGAAGGCGGCCACCAGCCCCTCCGAGTAGCAGAACATGGCCCCGAGGCCGCAGAAGGGAGCCCAGCCCGCCGCCGCCTCAGGCTGAGCCTCAGCGCAGGCCAGGCGGCCGGCCGGCCTTTGACAGTTTTATTGCCTCGCCCCAACGCCGCCGCCGGCCAATCGCAGCCCGGCGCCCCTGCGCCCTCAGCCAATGAGAAGGAGCCGAACGGGGGGAGGAGGAGGAGAAAGGGGCCAAGCCCCCCGCCTCCCTCCCTCCTTCCTTGGCCACCTCCCGCTGGGATTGGCCCGCCAGCCAATCAGAAGCCCAACCGCACAATTCTGACGCACCCCCCCTTTTTTCTGTCGGGGAAGCCAAAGTCACGTGCCCTGGACAAAAGAATTAAGCAAGAGGAGAGCAGCCGGTGGCACAGGGTGGTAAAGGACTGTGGTCTGAACTCTCTACTCACGACCTGAGTTCGATTCCGGCGGAAACTGGAATCAGGTAGCCGGCCCAAGGTTGACTCAGCCTTCCATCCTTCTGAGGTCGGTAAAATGAGGGCCCAGCTTGCTGGGGGAAAAGTGTAAAAAGACTGGGGAAGGCAACAGCAAACCACTCCGTAAAAAAGTCTGCTGTGAAAACTTTGTGAAAGCAACGTTACCCCAGAGTTGGAAACGACTGGTGCTTGCACAGGGGACCTTTCCTTTTTCCTAGTGCAGGGGAGGCCAAACTTCCTTAACATAAGAACCATGAGCCACATAGAATAAATGGCAGATGTCTGAGAGCGGGGAGACATGAGCATCAGATGTTTGAGAGCCACAGGACAGGAAGGAAGGAAAGAAAGAAGTCAAATAGATTGGGGGAGAGATAGAAAAAAGCAACATTAAATAAATTCCCCAAGCTGTTGGCTGGCTTGGTTTGGAGAAGTGATTTCAAGAGAGAAATGTCTTCTCCAAGCTGGCCGACAGGGTGGTAGGGGCTCCGCCATACAGTATGTGTGAAAGAGCCACATGGTGCTCCTGAGCCACAGTTTGGCCACCCCTGGTCTAGTGGCACCTAGAAGACAACCGTACAGATTCATGTGGACAGACATGTTAGTCTGAAGTAGCAGTTTGGGTTCTACTGTCCGTTGCATTTCTCTTATGCCAAAGGACAAATGGACACAACTCTGACATCAAGAATCACAAGACTGAGAGAGCTGTAAGAGAACACTTCAACTTTCCAGGACATTCAGTGGGTGACCTCTTTATTGCAGACTAGAACAAGAGATTGCTGAGTTACACTCAGAACAATAAGACCAGGACTTAACTATATGTGCTAATCTCATTCAGTCCTTGCATCTGTATTCTCATCAAAACAATATTATTTCAGTTAGCTTTTAACTGAATGATGATCGCCACAGAGATACTAGATCCAAATGGATGTAAACTGTATGGAAATAGCACCAAATTGTTTTAAATTGTTTTAATCTAATGTTTAATGTAACTGTTTTTGTTGTTATTCTATTATGCCCTGTGAGCTGCCTTGAGTGGTAAAGCTGTAGTACTGCAGTCCAAGCTCTCTGCTCACAACCTGAGTTCAATCCCAGCGGAAGCTGAGTTCAGGTAGCGGGCTCAAGGTTGACTCAGCCTTCCATCATTCCGAGGCCGGTAAAATTAGTACCCAGCTTGCTGGGGAGAAAGTGTAGATGACTGGGGAAGGCAATGGCAAACCACCCCGTAAAAGAAGTCTCCCGTGAAAACATCATGATGAGACGTCACCCCAGAGTCGGAAATGACTGGTGCTTGCACAGGGACTACCTTTACCTTTTTAAAACCTTTATTGTTATTCTGTTATGTATTATGAGCCACCCTGAGTCTGCTTCAGCGGGGAGGGTGGGATATAAATAAAAAAAACTAAACTATCAAGAATGGCTATCAATCCTCTTTATTTTACTTTATTTTTTATTTGAATAGTAGATTGGAATAGTGATGGGAATGGAATTTGGAATGGTAGATTGGACTGTATTTCTTTGGTCTGGGGACTGAGGACATAACACTGCACAACCAATCATGCCACCTTAAAGAAAAGGATGCTGTTAGTTACGTCCATGCTTTAGAGGAGATGATTGGAAGTGATAGCATTCCACAGTTAAGGATACATTTGCACATCAATCACCAATTTTTATGTATTTATTTCCTTCACTATGTCTTGCCTTGGAAATAAGCTGAAACTAATGGTTACCATACAAGCAAAGCTTGTTGTTCCAGTTTGGCCATTGCATCTGTTGAGCAACCTTTATTATGTATATATGAATCTGCTGCGCATTCTCTACCTATGTATATGAACTGGTAACTCCCATCTCAATGGATCTGAAGAAGTGTGTTTGTGCGTACCTTGAATAAAACTTTGCTGGGCGTAAAGGTTCCACTGGACTCAAATGTTATAATGTATACAATTAAATTCCAGTCTGATAGCACCTTCAGTCTAACTGCAGACCCACATGGCTACCCTATATATACAACCAGAACAAGATGCCATTTATTGGGATCAGCCAAATGACAGCACACAGTACAAGCTTTGGAGTTCACTTTAATTTTTAATTAGATTGGATATTACAGTTTTAAAAAGAGAAATAACATGATTTATTCTAATATAGCCTGTAACAACAAATAAAACAGGAACCCAGTAGCATCTACCAAAACTTGTTCCAGTATTTACAGCTAAGGTTGCCAATCCCCAGGTGCGGGCAGGGGATCCTGCAGTTTGGAGGTCCTCTCCCTGCTTCAGGGTCATCAGAAAGCAGCAGGGGTGGGGGATGGAATTACTGGGCACTCTATTATTCTCTATGGAGACTGATTCCCATAGGGTATAATGGAAAATTAATCTATGGGTGTCTGGGTCTCGGGGGGGGGGTGTTTTTTGAGGTAGAGAGGCACCAAATTTTCAGCATAGCTTCCAGTGCCTCATGTGAAAACACCCTTCATGTTTAAAAAAGATTGGACGGGGGGGGGCTCATTCTATGAGCCCCAAAAGAAGGTGCCCCTGTCCATTATTCCAAATGGAGGGAAGGCATTTAAAAGGTTTGTGGTCCCTTTAAATGTGATGGCCAGCACTCCATTTGGAGTTCAATTATGCTTGTCACAATCTTGTCATAGATGACTGGGGAAGGCAATGGCAAACCACCCCATAAAAAGTCTGCTGTGAGAACAAAGTCACCCCAGTGTCGGAAACAACTGGTGCTTGCACCGGGGACCTTTCCTTTCCTTTCCTATGCTCCACCCCCAAAGTACACAGCTATTTCTTGAATTGGATCTGGCAACCCTATTAATGAAACAGCTCCCTTCATTAAATGCCCTGAAGCATATGTCTTATTAGTCGATTGCTATCACAGCTCAAGAACACTCTGTGGTGGTCGGGGGGGGGGGGAGGGCATTCTTTCCTAGTGTGGCAGTTATGGAATACCTGGCCCTGTGAGCTAAGACTCCCTCTGCCCTGGAAGTTCTCCCCCAGCCCCTGTTTTTAGTTAATATCCACCCAGGCAAAGGCACTGCCATCAGAGACCCAAGAACCTCTGCGACTGCAACTAGGGTTGAGAGTCAGCAGGAATCTGTAAAGGTTCCACTGGACTCATGGACAGGGCAACAAAAATGTTAATCAGAAAATGCAACCCGTGTTGAAAGAGGAGTGGGGGACTGCATCTGATGGGCATTCCAGGAGAAAGATCCTCACTATTAGAATCCAGCAGAAAATCTCAGCCTCTGTCTAGGGTTGCCATGTCTGACTCAAGAAATATCTGGGGACTTCGGGGGTGGAACCAGGAGCAAGCATGTGACAAGCACAATTGAACTCTGAAGGAAGTTCTGGCCATCACATTAAACGTTAAGGCACCGCATGGCATGCCTTTTAAATGCTTTCCCTCTATTTGGAAATAATGAAGGACAGGGGCACCTTCTTTTGGGACTCATATAATTGGATCCCCTGGTCCAATCTTTTTGAAAATTGGGGGGTGTTTTGAGGAGAGGCATCAGATGCTATGCTGAAAATTTGGTCTCTCTCTCTCTCGGCTTGACTTCGCGAACGAAGATTTAAGAAAGGTGCAGTAGCCAACGTCTGCTGCAGGCTCGCTGGTGGCTGACAAGACCAATGCGGGACAGGCAGGTCCGGCCACAGTGGCTGCAGGGAAAAGTCTGATTTGGGATTGGTGCTGTAGCAGTACGATTCTTCCTCGATCTCCTTTTGTCCTCAAGACCAGCTATGCGCGCTGTCTAGGTGAGATGCGTGCGTTCTCAAAGGAAGAGAGCCTGGTGGATGGTGTGCCTCCATGCTTTGCGATCTGAGGCTAGGACAGACCACTGGTTATGGTTAATGCAACAGGTACCAAGGGATTTCTTCAAGGAGTCCTTGTACCTCTTCTTTGGTGCCCCTCTATTTCGATGGCCGGTGGAAAGTTTGCCATACAGAGCAATCTTGGGAAGGCGGTGGTTTTCCATCCTGGAGATATTCCCTGCCCAGCGTAGCTGCGTCTTCAACAACAATGCCTCGATGCTTGTAACCTCCGCCCGCTTGAGGACTTCAGTGTTGGTCACAAAGTCACTCCAGTGGATGTTGAGGATGGTGCGAAGGCAGCGCTGATGAAAGCGCTCAAGGAGTCGCAGGTGATGACAGTATAAAACCCACGATTCGGAGCCGTAGATGAGGGTTGTCATCACAACCGCTTTGTAAACATTGATCTTTGTGCCTTTTTTTCAGATGCTTGTTGCTCCACACTCTTTTATGCAGTCGGCCAAATGCACGGTTTGCCTTTGCCAGCCTATTGTCAATCTCCTTGTTGATCTTGGCATCTGAGGAGATGATGCACCCCAGGTAGCTGAACTGCTGGACTGTCTTCAAAACTGATTCACCCACAGTGATGCAAGGAGGGTGATAATCTTCCTGGAGTGCAGGCTGGTGAAGAACTTCTGTCTTTTTCAGACTAACTTCTAGGCCAAATAGCTTGGCAGCCTCTGCAAAGCAGGACATCATATGCTGCAGAGCTGATACCGAGTGGGAGACAAGTGTAGCATCATCAGCAAACAGTAGCTCTCGGATAAGTTTTTCCAATGAAAATTTGATACCTCTACATCAAACAACAACTCCCCCCCAGCCCCAGATACCCACGAATCAATTTCCTATCTCACTCTATGGGAATCGATCTCCGCAGGCTATAATGAAGTACCCAGCAGACACCACACACACACATTTCCTGATGACCCTGAAGTAGGGGAGAGGGCTTCCAAACCGGCGATCCCCTGCCCCCACCTGGAGACTGCAAACCAAGAAAAATGTGTTCCTTGACAATTAATCACAACACTTCTTCTTTAAGACTTTCAAATTCACTAATCTTATTTATAAAATGAAAATTACTTAGAGAACTTTCTCTCTCTCTCGGCTTGGCTTCGCGAACGAAGATTTAAGAAGGGTGCAATAGTCCACGTTTGCTGCAGGCTCGCTGGTGGCTGACAAGACCAATGTGGGACAGGCAGGTCCGGTCACAGCGGCTGCAGGGAAAAGTCTGATTTAGGGTTGGTCCTGTAGCAGTGCGATTCTTCCTAAATCTCCTTTTGTCCAGCTTTCGATACCGTTAGCAGGAAAGGCCTGTGGCAA
The DNA here is from genome assembly GCF_032191835.1 of Heteronotia binoei. Lineage (NCBI taxonomy): Eukaryota > Metazoa > Chordata > Lepidosauria > Squamata > Gekkonidae > Heteronotia > Heteronotia binoei. Next base: position 19,166,084 of record NC_083242.1, on the reverse strand, counting down.
ATCTTGGAACGTTTAGGATGTCCCCCAAGGTTCCTCAGCATGATCATCCAGCTACACGAAGACCAGCGAGGCCAAGTCAGACACTTAGAGAACTAAACCAAACATAAATCTCAATTTTATGTTTCTAAAAGATTGAAACAAATCAACCCTGGTGTCAAAAGAGTTATATTGGTTTACTGGGACAAAACCTAAGCCAAGATTGAGAACTTCCATTTCACTTGGTGTTAACTCCTTACTAGATAGATTCACCACTATATTTTTCCTCTGCTCTTTTTGCTGCCTTGTTAGTTGCCTGCATTCATAGGACGTTTCTTTGCACCTCTTTCTAAAAAAGGATGTCGAAACACAAAATTTTACTTGGGAATCGTGTTATCAATAGTACTTCTCTTCAATATATGAATCCATTCTACAGAACATTCATAGCATCATTGAATATCCTATCTATTTTTGCAAGGAGAAGTATGCGTGTCAACAAAAAACTACTTTTGAGTAGTGCGTGCTTGTGGACTCTTATGTGATGGACTTTTCTACCTTATACTGAATTCTTTATTGTTGTTTTGTTTATATAAATATATTTGTTTTGTGAATGACTCTAAGTGCTCTATTGAAAGAGTGGTTTAGTTCTCTAAGTAATTTTCATATTATAAATAAGATTAGTGAATTTGAAAGTCTTCTTTAAGTGTTGTGATTAATTTTCAAAGAACACATTTTTCTTGGTTTGCAACTTCCCGTGTTCTTCCCTTGTGGTTTACCCCACCTTGTGGTTTCCCAGAGGCAGAAACCACGTCATACATTACGCTGCTTTCCTCCCCATGTCTCATTTTGTGAAATCAGGTGGAGATGTATGATGTGGGGAATACAAACAGAAATTTAGAAGTAAAATTTGTACCTATGCAACTGTGCGGTTAGGACGCCTAAAGCATTCGATTGTTTCCCACTCCATTTGTGCACTGAATTTCCAGCCAGGTGAAGTAATTGTTGCCATTGGCCAAGGATGGTGTACATGTTCAACCCTGGTGTCTTGTCAAACATAATCACTGGGGATAGGTGATTATGTTTCCTTGGGTCTTGATGGGAGTTGTGTAGCACCAACCCTGCAGGAGGAACATGTGAAGCTGCCTTATACTGAATCAGACCCTCGGTCCATCAAAGTCAGTATTGTCTACTCAGACTGGCAGTGGCTCTCCAGGGTCTGAAGCCGAGGTTCTTCACACCTACTTGCCTGGACCCTTTTTAGTTGGAGATGCCAGGGATTGAACCTGGGACCTTCTGCTTACCAAGTTGATGTTCTACCACTGAGCCACTGTCCCTCCCCAAATTCAAACATTTATGCTGTGGGTATCTGGGGCTCTGGGGGGGAGCTGTTTTTTGAGATAGAGGTACCAAATTTTCAGCATCGCATCCAGTGCCTCACCTGAAAATACCCTTCAAGTTTCAAAAAGATTGGAGCAAGGGGATCTAATTCTATGAGCCCAAAAAGAAGGTGCCCCTATCCTTCATTATTTCCAATGGAGAGAAGGCATTTAAAAGGTGTGCAGTCCCATTAAATGTCAGAACTCCCTTTGGAGTTCAATTGTGTTTATCACAACCTTGCTCCTGGCTCCACCCCCAAGATATTTCTTGAATTGGACTTGGCAACCCTAATGAGAGGCCTATCCCCAGTGATTATGTTTGATAAGGCAAAATCCCATCTGTGCCTGAAACTCCTTCCTGGCACTGTGAGGAACTTGAGGCAGCAACTATGGGAATGCTGTACCTCTGCCTCTCCAATGGGCTTTCACTGTCTTGGTTGTCCTTCCTTCCCCTGTATCAGTTATGTAATGTATATCACCCATGGGGATATCACTATATCCAGGGCTTTTTTTTTTTGAGCAGGAACACATAGGAACGCATAGGAAAATTGCTTAAGTAGTTGCGGAGCGTTTAGATTGGAGGCTTTGACCCAGTCATCGCAGCTGGGCGGAAAGTAGCGCCAACGCACCAAATAGTAGAGCACCCCGCTCTGGATTTTAGAGTCCAGGATCTCTTTGACTTCGTGGTGCTTCTGCCCCTTCACCAAGATGGGCTTGGGCTCCGGCCCACGAGGGTGCCACCTCGACCCACCCGGATCTCAATGCAAAAGGCTGCAATGGAAAACAGGGTGCACTTTACTAAGCAGCTTGGGCAAGTCCAGTTCTACAGTCACTTGGTTGATCACTCTCTTTATTTTGAATGGCCCCAGGAACTTGTAAGCCAGTTTCCTGGACGCTTGTGGTAAAGGCAAGTTCTTAGTTGACAGGAACACAGTCTCCCCCACCTTAAAGTCTCGATTTGGGCTGTGCTTTTTGTCAAATTGGGCTTTGTAATCCTTTTTGGCTAGTTCCAGGTTTTCCTGGATCACCTTCCAGGTTTTCTCCAGACGGCCCCACCACTGCTGACAGTCTGTGGGCTTGGAGTCGCCCGCCCCTACCGGCAGCGAAGGGAACGGCTTCCCCTCAGAACCATTCACCGCTTGGAATGGAGTCATTTTGGTGGAGCTGTGAAGGCTATTGTTATATCCATACTCGGCAAATGGCAGCAGCTCCACCCAGTTGGACTGTTGGAAGTTTATGTAGCACCTTAAGTACTGTTCTAGAAGCCCATTCACCCGCTCACTTTGCCCGTCAGTCTGCGGGTGGTAAGCCAAGATTAATCCTTGCTCCATTCCCGCCAGTTTGCAAAACTCCCGCCAGAAGTTGGCAACGAACTGCGGCCCGCGGTCGCTAATGACCTTATCGGGAAATGAGTGGACCCGGACCACGTGCAGGAAGAATAAGTACGCTAATTCCTTAGCCGTGGGCAGTTTGTGGCATGGGACGAAGTGAGCCTGCTTAGAGAAGGTGTCCACTAGGACCAGGATCACCGTCCGCCCTTGGGAAAGGGGCAGTTCTACAATAAAGTCCATTGACACCACTGACCAAGGCCTTTCCGCCATGGGGAGGGGTTGTAGCTGCCCCGGCACCTTCCCTCCCCTTCTTTTGGCAATGATGCAGGTTGGGCAAGTTTGCACAAAATCAGAAATGTCCTTTTTCATTTGGGGCCACCAAAATTGCCGGTTCACCAGGTGGAGGGTTTTTATGTAGCCAAAGTGGCCGGAGAGCTTATTGGTGTGGCAGTGCTGTAAGACCTCCAGCCGCAAACTTTTTGGGACGTACAATTTCCCTTCGTAGTACCAACCCCCCTTCCTCGCCTTTCAGCAGTCCGTCTGGGTGCCCCTCTCCCTCCTTTTCATTTTCCACTATCAGTCTATTTCCCCCCCAAAGGTCCGATCCCTTGAGCTTTGCTTTCGACCAGGTTTGCACCACCCCAGCCACCGCTTCCGGGGGCATCAGAGTCTATCACTTCTTCTCGCTGGCTTTCGTGCTGTGGAAGCCTCGAGAGGGCGTCCACTAGAAAATTTTTTGCTCCGGGGATGTGCCGTAAGGTGAAATTGAATTTGGCGAAAAATCCCGCCCACCGGATTTGCTTCCCCGTTACCTTACGGCGCCTCGTGAGCGCTTCCAAATTTGTGTGGTCTGTCCAAATTTCAAAAGGCACTCATGCCCCCTCCAACCAAGACCTCCAAGTCTTTAGCGCAAAAGTCACTGCGAACGCTTCTTTGTCCCACACCGACCAATTGCGCTGCTCTTGCGAGAATTTTTTAGAGATGTAGGCGTATGGCCGTAGTTGACCCTCCTCGTCTTTCTGCATTAGTATGGCTCCTACGGCCACGTCAGAAGCGTCACATTGAACCACAAAGGGCTTAAGTTTGTCGGGATGCACTAGCACCGGTTCACTCGTGAACAGTCTCTTAAGGGTGTCGAACGCCCTCTGGCATTCCCGGGTCCAAGTTAGTTTGGCGCCTGGTTTCTTAGCATCCAACCCCTTCCTCTTCGTCTTTAGGAGGTCGGTGAGGGGCAGGGCCACCTTGGTGAACCCCTGAATGAATGACCTATAGAAATTTGCGAACCCGAGAAATGATTGTAGCTGTCTAGGTGTCCTCGGGGGTTCCCAGTCTAGCACGGCTTGTATTTTAGCCGGGTCTAAGGCCAAGCCTTTCCCGAACACCCTGAACCCCAGGTAGTCCAGCTCCTCTTTCTGAAACTTGCACTTGGACAGCTTAGCGTACAGTTTATTCTGATACAGGGTGGTCAGGACCTTCCTCACTAGCTTTACATGGGAGGGGAGGTCCTTAGAATAAATAATGGTGTCATCCAGGTACACCACTACGCCCTTGTACAGGTATTCCCTCAGCAGGTCATTGATAAAGTTCATGAACACCCCCGGGGCCCCCTGCAGTCCGAATGGCATCACTAAGTACTCGAACTGGCCCATCGGGGTATTGAAAGCCGTCTTCCACTCGTCCCCCTCCTTGATCCTTACTCGGAAGTAGGCGTCTCATAAGTCCAGCTTCGTAAAGATGGACCCTTCCGAGACAGTGCTTAATAAGCCTTTGATTAGGGGGATTGGGTAGGCGTTGGACATGGAAATCCCGTTTATCCCTCGAAAGTCAGTACAAAGCCTAAGGCTCCCGTCCTTCTTCTTCCTGAAAAGGACCGGGGCAGCGTGAGGCGCTGTGGCAGGGCGGATGAAGCCTCGCTTGAGGTTTTCCTCCAAGAACTTCCTTAACTCTGCTTTCTCCGCCCACCCCATGGAGTATAGTTTCGCTTTAGGGAAGGATTGGCCCAGGATTAGTTCGATGGCGCAATCCGTGTCTCGGTGGGGGTTAGTTCATCGGCCTCAACCTCGCTAAATGCCCCCCGGTACTCATGAGGGATGCTTTGCACTTCCTCGACCGACACGCACAGCCTCTCGTTCTTCGGCGGGGCTTTGGGGCCCCATTGCTCCCGCCAGAGGTGAGACTTGCAGCGCCTGTCGGTGAAGTCTATAGTCTGCTCCCCCCACTGGATGTCTGCTTGGTGCCGTGCTAGCCACCCCACTCCAAGTACTAGGTTGAAGGATGAGGAGGGGGCGATCACGAAAATCTCCAAGTCCCAGTGATCGTCAATCCCCACCGGAATCCTCTGGGTCTCCTCCACACAGGGCTCGCCCTTCATCACTGTCCCATCCATTTGCTCGAATTGGATCGGGCGGGGGAGGGGTTCTCGGGGCAGCTCTAGCATCTCTACCAGTCGGGGGCGTGATGATTTCCCTCGTACACCCTGAATCTATAAGGGCTCTGGAATGTATGAACCTCTTCAACTTCACATTCAACAAAGTCAATGGGACAAACAAAAGGGAGCCCGATATGCTCACCCTCAGTGGTGCCGTGACTTCAACGACCTGCCGTCCGGCACCCATCAGTTGCAGGTCGCTCCCGTTTTCCACCGGCTCAGCCTCCCAGGCATCTTCCCCCAGGTCTTCCATTATTATAGAATCCTCGTCTAGCACCATCGATAGGGTGGTGCTGCTTCGACTCTGCTCTTTAGGCCTGGTCGGCTTCTTGGCTCCCACTGGCCCCGGGAGAGGGGGCTCCGGGCATTTAGCCGCCAGGTGGCCCGGGTCTCCACACCGGTAACACTTGCGGGTTGAGGGGGGGGTTCGCCGGCCCCCCACCACCTGGGGCTTTCTTGGGCTCGGGCTTTGCGCCTGGACTCTCGTGTGGTTTTGCCCCCCTGTTGCTGCTGGCGCTGGAGGGCCACCATCTTCATATTGGTCTCGACCTCGCTCGCTAGTTGTATCCACCCGATCAGTGTGGTAGGTCTCGCTTGCCCCAGAGCCTGGTCTAGCAGGTTGGCATTCAGGCTTTTTCGATATGCTATTATCTTCATCATCTCGCTCCATCAAAGAATCTTCGCGCAGTGGGTCCGGAACTCGGCCGTGTAGTCCCGGATGGACATCGTCCCCTGCTGCAAGTTCTGGATCGCAGCGATGGCCCTCGTCTCTTGCAGGGGGTCTTCGTACTGCGACAGCAGTGCTTGGAGGAAACCCCCTACGGTGTCTAGTTCGGGGGCCCTGGTCTTGTACAGGCTCACGTACCATCTCTGGGCGGCCCCTTTCATCTTCAACCCTAAGTAGTCCACTCGGCTGAATTCGTCGGGGAAGGTGTCCCCCCCAATAGTGCATATAGCTGGTCGCCTGGATTATAAAATACTCCACTCCCTCAGGGTTCCCATCGAACGTGGCGTCCAGCTCACGGGATTTTGCTCGCCTCCCTCCCCCGACCGGGGCGGCCGGCACGGCTGGGGCCGCTGGTGCTGCTGGGGTGGTCGGTGCTGCTGGGGCGGCCGAAGGGGCTGCCGGTAGTGGTCTGGTCAGCCTCCCGATGCCCTCGACCAGGCGTCGATCGATTTGCTTCTGGACATCCTGTAGCATCAGGGCCATATTCTCCTTCATTTCCCGTCTCAGGTCCCGGGCTAGGGTGGACATCTCTCTTCTCAATGTCTCCACCGGCTCCAGGCCCCTGGAGGGTCCCTCATCCTCCTCCTCTGATTTTGAGCCCTGCTGTCGGTCCTCTGGAGTGGGGGATCGCTCCCCCAGGTACGTGCCGGTCGGCGAGCCGCTGCCACTCCCCGGGTTCCCCCTCGGTATGGGTCAGTTTAGGATGGCCTCGTGCCAGACCACGGCCTCGTCCATCAGGGTGGTTGAGGTGCAGGGGTGCCACGCCCTCGGAGTGATAAAGAGTTCTTGTACGTGCCATGTTCCCCCGAGTTTGACCGCCCTCCTCTCGGTGACGTGCCGCACCAGAGACCCCGATATGTCGATAGGTTCTGAAGGTTCTCGGTCGCCGGGTGCTTTTTCAGCCATCCGCTACAAGGTTACCCATGCTGATAAATCTTCTGCAGGATCAGTTCCAAAATGTCAGGCGTAGGTTCATTGAAGCTCACAAGTAAGCAGACTTAGTACTTTGAAACAAAGTTGCATTTATTGGATACTTCAGAGTTACCTCAGCATGATAGACATTGGAACTGATGGAGATCAGCTCGAACTATTGGCATTTATTCTTCTACATCAAAGCAAAGGTTTCTACCCCCTAATTCCCAAAACAAATGGCTACTTTGCATGTGAGACTTTTCCCAACGCTTCCCCCCCTTATCTCTTCCGTTGGTGGTTACAATTCCCAGCGGCAATGTCCTTGGGGCCTAAGGAGAGGAGGTGAGAATCTGGCACACACTGTCTACTTCAAAGGGACCTCAGCAACCTCTGATATTCTTGGGAAGCTGTTTTCTGCTCTTCCTCCCTCCCTCCTTATTACCCCGGCTTCTATGTTAGTAGGCATTTTCTAAGCATGATTAGTAGCAGCATTAATATCATAGATGAACAGAGCCTGACACATGGTCTCACCCACATTCCTGTTTGTGGTCTTTGTGAGACCTGAGAACCAAGCAGTTTCTCAGGGCATGATTCCTACAAAATTTATTATCAATACATTAATATAATCAGTACGGTGTGATGAAGATCTGATTCCCCGCAACACTTTCAACACATACACACACAGTGTGTGGGGGATCACTACTGAATATAAATAGTATAAAGTCAGAGTCCAGTTGCACCTTTAAGACCAACAAAGTTTTATTCAGGGTATGAGCATATGTAAAGGCTTCCTCAGATAAACTGAAATGGAAGAAGACCGTTCAAACTTATAAAGAAAGAACAGCAAATTAGCACATAACATGCTGAAGATATTTTAAGATATGCAGAGACAAAGCAGTGTACAGGGTCAACAGTTGTATGGATTTAATTAAGGGGAAAACAGTGAAGCATTCCTGTTTTGTCTCTGCATATCTTAAAATACCTTCATCATGTTATATGCTAATTTGCCGTTCAGCTCCTGCCTATAAGTTTGAATGGTTTTCTTCCATTTCATTACCTCTGAAGAAGCGTGCGTGTGCGCAAAAGCTTATACCTCGCGGGGCCGCAGCCAGGATTTTAAAAGTTGGGGAACTTTTTAAAAAGTCAGGGGGCACCCTTTCTCGTCCACTGCAGGTTTGCCGCTTCTCAGAAGCTTTCTGGGGTAGGGGCAAAAGCTGGAGGCTCTGAAAGTGGCCAAGTTGAGGCAGCCGACCCTAAAACATTGGAGTAAAGAAGGGACTGCACCTTGCATGCAAGCAGGAGGGGCCCTTCCATCTCCCTCTCCTTCAGTTCATTCCACACGGCTTCCTCTGCCTCCTGCTCCTCCACCTCTCTCCTTTCTGCCTGATGCTTTTGCTGCTTCAGTTAGGGTTGCCAAGTCCAATTCAAGAAATCTCTGGGGACTTTGGGGGTGGAGCCAGGAGACACTGGGGTGGAGCTAGGGGCAAGGGTGTGACAAGCATCACTGAACCCCAACGGGAGTTTTGGCCATCGCATTTCAAGGGACGGCACACCTTTTTAAATGTCTTCCTTCCCTCCACCCTCCCCTTCTCTGATTTCACCTCAGAGGCGGAGTGGAGTGGGTGATGCCGCTGCGCTGCTGCCGCCTCTTCTCCGCTTCACCGTAACTGCTCCTTTGAGATGGGCTCAGGCTGAGCCCACCTCAGAGGAGCAGCTATGTTGAAGTGGAGAAGAGGCGGCAGCGCAGCGGCGTCGCCTGCTCCACTCCGCCTCTGAGGTGAAATCAGAGAAGGGGAGGGTGGAGGCAGGCCAGGAGCGTGGCAAGCCGTGAGTCCGGGTCCTAGAAGGCCGCTGCGCTGCCGCCGCCTCTTCTCCGGTTCACCTTAGCTGCTCCTCCGAGATGGGGCGGCTCGCCACGCTCCTTGGCGCCGTTTCCCCCCCTCCTCCCACTTCTGTTTTTTTGGAGAGCGGGGGAAGAGGCTGCAAATTCTGGGGTCCCCCGCCAGGGTGGGAGCATTGGGAAGCCTAGCTTCATTGCACTGTGCCCTGCTCAGCTCTCCCAGTTCCAGCTGCCACTCATGAAAAAAGAAAAAATGGCTGCACCCTGGAGGGTCATATGCCCCCACAGCCCCCCCTCCCCCATGGCTTCAGGCCTGATACCTCGAATAAAACTTTATTGATCTTCAAGGGAATGTTGGACTCTAACTTTGTTCTATTTCTTCAGCCCAACATGGCCACTCACCTGAATATAAATTTTGTGTGCAAATAGTGGATGGGAAATTACTGCATTGACTTTCACTTCCAGCACACCTTACAGCTGTTGAAGCATTTCACCTTATTAATGATGGCTTTTTCAGAGTACCCAATCAATGGAACCTTCTTTGGGGGGAAGGTCTCATTTCTTGATTACAAGGGAGTGGGGCAGCCGCCCTGTTTGCTATAGAATGGTCATTTTCTACCTGCAAAAAGTGCAAATCTTTCCCTCAGTAACCACCACTAACGGACTACCAGCACACAAGGGTGTAACTCCTCACTTTTTTAAAAAAGCTCTCTATCATTAGAGAAAAGGTGTTGACTACCTTTATGACTCATTGGAAACCCTTTATTGGATTTCTGCATGCAAAAGGGGGGGGGGGGGGGAAGTGAACATATGATTTGTGGATTTGATGAATGAGGAGAATGTTAATAGAAAATAGAGGATTGGTTGGTGAGTTGTTATAAACAACTGTTTATGTTCTAATTTGTATAAGGCAGGGATGGCCAAACTTGCTTAACATAAGAGCCACATCACATAGAATAAATGTCAGATGTTAGAGAGCTGCAAGGAAGGCAAATAGATGGGGGAAGGGAGGAGTGGAAAGAAAACAACTTTAACATTAAATACATTCATTCTCCAAGCTGCTAGCAGGTTTGCCTTGGAGAAATGATTTAAAGAGACAAATGCCTTCTCCAAGCCAGCTGATGGAGCACTACGGGCTTCAAGAGCCACACAATGTGTGTGAAAGAGCTACATGTGGCTCCTGATCCACAGTTTGGCCACCCCCAGCGTAAGGTTTAGAGCTGCCAGCCTTCATGTGGAGGCTGGAGATCTGCTTTTATAATTGATCTCCAACATCAGTTTGCCTGGAAAAAATTGCTACTTTAAAAGGTGGAGTCTATGGGATTATACCAAACCCTCCCCTCTTCAAACTCTGCCCCCCAAATCTCCAGGTATTTTCCAACCTGGAGCTGGCAACCATAATAAGCCCTTGTCGTTGAGAAGTATTTGCGATCTTAGGATCTTAGACATTTTGGAGATATGGAGAGCTAACATTACAACAGACTCTTCTTTATTGCAGGTCACAGTTTACCTAATGACATAGACATCAATCTGCTGTTCTGAGGTATATTGCCTTGTTTTTGTTGTTTTAACCCTGTCACCCTGTTGAAAAATAATTCCCAAGTCTGGCTCATTCATAATTATTGATGTATTGGAATTGCTTGTATATTGCTTATCTGTGCACATAGGGAGTTTGGCTCTGGTCTGGGGATGAGTCATTGGAGGAGATGTGCTTCTTCTTAAAACCGTTGCCTTGAAAAGTTCAGAACGGGAGGTTTTGTGCTATGAGCATGTGTATCTGGTTAGACAGATAACAAAAAGCTACTGCTTTGTGGGAAAAGAATGCAGAATGTGAGGGGAGGAGGGAGCTGTTGCTTTGCTCTAGATCAGGGGTCCTCAAACTACGGCCCGTGGGCCAGATGCGGCCCTCTGAGGACGTTTATGCGGCCCGCCGGGTTATGGCAAAATCAGACCAGAAGTGATGTTTGACCTAAACTCGCGTTAGCAACGCACACTTCCGGCACTGGGCTGAGGCAGCGGAGACAGAGTGTGAGGTGATACCGAGGTGAGGTGAGTTCCCAGGCCAGGGTGTGTGGTGTGGGGAAGGGAGAGAGATGCAGAAGACGGAGAACTGACGGCCCGCGGCCTTGTACAGTAATGGCAGTCCGGCCCTCCAACAGTCTGAGGGACAGTGAACTGGCCCCCTATTTAAAAAGTTTGAGGACCCCTGCTCTAGATTGTGAATCTTGCGTCGTACGCCAGTTTGGTCGCAGGAGCAGAGAAGGAAAAGGGGAGGGGGGAAATGCCTTTAAAACCAGCAGCTTATGCTAACAAGACTGAGAGAGAGTTCAGCCTGAAATCTTTTTCTCTCCCATTTGCAAATGCTCTTCTTTTTTTCTTTCTTTCTTACAAATAGACCTTTGGATTATGAGCAAAGAAGTCTTAAACCTGGTAATTGTTGAGGGTCAAGGGCTCCCAGCCCCAAAACCGGTTAACAACCCCAAACTAGCAATCACCAAATCCGTGATTTTGCATACTAATTCACTACCCACTTTCTCTGTATTAAGGACCGCTTGCCATTCCATCCTATTGTCTGATGAGGTGTGCTTCTAGCACACCAAAGCTTACATTCTGAATAAAACTTTGTCAGTCTTAAAGGTGATGCTTGACTCCTGCTTTGTTCTACTGCTTCAGACCAGCATGGCTGCCCATCTGGATCTATTTTGGAGACACGTTCCTTCGGTTCTTTTCTTTTCCTTTCCATTTAAAAAAACTTTATTTTCCTTTCCCCTATTTTTACATATACGAAAAAAAATTAATATAGTTTTATTTTTAAAAAGCCCGCCACAGGAGCAGCCAACTACAATTCCCGGCATGCAAAGCACCGTTTTCCTAAGCCGGAGGGAGCCCTTTTCTTATTGGGATTTGTAGTTTTGCTTCGTATCTTAGAAACGGTGTCAGTTTGTAACGAGTTTCTCCCGCCGCATCTAACTCGAAACCGGAAGTGCCGTGGGGAAGGCGGAAGGCGGGCTTTTGTCTCGGGGAGGAGGGCTGGGCCGGCGTTGCCAGGCGTCGGAGGCGCGTTGCGGTGCGCTTGGGCGGGCGGGGAGCGCGCTCTGCCCGGCTTGTGGAGCTCGTTCTCCGGGAACGCGAACGCCCAGCGGCTGCTCTTTCTGTGGAGGTATGCGGGTGGGGGGAGAACGACGGAAAGGCCCTGCCAGGCTTGCGTGGGGCTCTTTCTCCTCCAAGCTTCCAGCTGAAAGAAAGCAAGCGGGGAGGGGGCGTGACAGTGCAAAAGGCCCCTCCTCCCTTCTCAAATGATGGAGGCGCTTGGCATGGTTAAATTGCCCTGGTAAAAAAAAATGGAAATGCATTATGGCATAATAAAACAGCAAGGTTAAATGGGCATGAATTTTTGAGTGGTTGCATTGTACCTCCTGTTGCAACGGGTGTGCGTTTTACCAAAGATGATGTGCAATAGCGGTGTGTTTAATAATGTATTGCACCTGAACCTTTTAGTGGTTTTAAATTTTGTGCTGCGTGCAGTGGTTGCATCCTCTTGCAACCACGGACGACAGTGCTGCATTGTGTTTAACATGATAATACATAGTATTTTGTTAAACAAGGTGAGATGAAATAATTACGGTACATTCAGTAATCGAAATAATATGTAATAATATTGTGTGCTTCATTGTCTTTGTTTTTTAAAAACCCACATCAAAATAGTGATATGCAGTGTATGTTATTTAATATACTGCATACTGTTATTATTTTAGTGTTTTGTTTTTTTTTAAATGATCAATGTATGGATTACTTTGTATTATTAGGAGTTTTCAGATAGCGGTGTGGCAGGCAATATTCATCATTACAACTGTTACCCGTTCTATCCATTCTCATTTTACTTTGGTTTATTTTCTGAAACACTGTATTGGATTAGTATGCTTTTCTAAATAATATACTATCTGCAGTAATCTTTGTGTTTAAAACAATGATTTGCAATATTGTCAGTATGCTGTGCGTTATTATTTTAATGTTACTTTTAAAATGTTAAGGGGGCATACAATTCAGGCAGGTAGCTGTGTTGGTCTGAAGCAGCAGAACAAAATTTGAGTCCAAGAGCACCTTTAAGACTAACAAAGTTTAACTCTGGGCATAAGCTTTCATGTTCCTGCACAGAAAAAAACATGCAGGCACACAAAAGCTTGTGCCCAAATTAAAACTTTGACGGTCTTTAAAGGTACCCTTGAATTTAAGGTACCCTGACAAACAGTGCTTATGTACTCTGTGCATTGTTAGGGCTGTTCTGTTTATTTGCTTCCTTTTATAACATGCCTTTCTCCCCAATCGGATCTTAGGTTGTTTTCCTTTCCTTCATTTTATCCTCACAACAATCCTGTGAAGTGACTGAGATTCCATGGCAGACTGGGAATTTGAAACTGGGTCTCTCAGATCCTAATCCCACCCTCTTAACTCCTTCTCCTCGGTAGACCTCTGTCATTCTCATGTTATTTTGCTCCTCACTCCTGCTTTGCATTAGAATGTAATACAAATCCTCCTTTCCCCTCGGTGGGTGGTGGATTGTAGCTTCCTGGTTAGGGATGGGCATGGACCTAATTTTGTCATTAGCTGGTTCTGGTCTATTTGCCTGGTTTGTGCATTCGCGATTTTGATGGACCACCCGTGGTCCACAGTTTTTTGGAGTTGGTTCATTTGATCTGTCAGTCCTAAGGGAAATCAACCCTGACTGCTCCCTGGAAGGTCAGATGCTGAAGCTGAAACTCAAATACTTTGGCCGCCAAATAAGAAGGGAGCACTCCCTGGAGAAGATCCTGATGCTGGGAAAGACAGAAGGCAAAAGAAGAAGGGGATGGCAAAAGATGAGATGGCTGGGTAGCATTACTGATGTAACTAACACAAATTTGAGCAGACTTTGGAGGATGGTGGAAGGCCTGGCGTGACTTGGCTCGTGGGGTCACAAAAAGTCAGAATCAACTGCGACTGAACGACAACAAAAGCTGTCCATGGGCCAGATGTGCCTTTGAAGCACTGGGAGTGAGCTCAGGAGGCATTTAAATGTCTCCCTAGCTCACTGATGTTGTGTTGTAATGGTGGCCTGATCCACTTTTGGGTTGCGCTGCATCAAAGGTCTTACAGACTGGTTCATAAACTGCAAGAGTCCATGGAAGTTCATGGTTTATGAACCATGGGCTTCCGTTTTTCTCATCCATGCCCATGGTCTTTTGTGATCAGATTTCATGTTTGCCCTAAAGGGAGCCCTAGGGTTGCCAGCTGCCTTGGAACCCCACACACAGGGCCGGCGTGTAGGAATAGGCTGACTAGGTGGTGGCCTCGGGCGCCACAAGGCACCCCCTCTCCACACCACCACGCTGGTCCTGCTTCACCCAGGCTTCCCGAGGCTCAGGAAACCTGGGGGAAGTGGAGGGGTGGGGCTCTGAGTGCCCGGCGGCTACCGCCATGTCCTATCTTCGTCCAGGCTCCCTGAGCCTCAAGAAGCCTGGGCGAAGTGGGGGGGCGGTGAGGGCGAGCACCCGGCTGCTGCCGTGTCCTCTCTTTGCCCAGGCTCCCCAAACGGCTGGCCAGCTGTCCGTCTGGGGTTGAGCTGGTTTTGGAGTTTCTGTATTGAGAACAGGGGTTGGGCTGAATGGCCTATATGTTGGCTAGGAAGGGCAAGGAGGAAACAGTGGAGGAGGAGGAGATGATGATGTTGGATTTATATCCTGCCCTGTACTCTGAATCTCAGAGCAGTCACAACCTCCTCTACCTTCCCCCCCCCCACAACAGACACCCTGTGAGGTGGCACTCTCACAGAAGCTGCCCTTTCAAGGACAACTGTTACAAGGCTATGGCTGACCCAAGGCCATTCCAGCAACTGCAAGTGGAGGAGTGGGGAATCAAACCCTGTTCTTTTTTCCCTCCTAAGAATGAGTCCACATTGTTGGATGTTTCTCATACATACTGGCCAACTGTGCAGAAGAGCCCCACTGGCCTTACGCTTGTTGCCTTGCTGTTCTAAACAGCATTGTTTCATCTACACCCAGCCTTACTGAAGGAAGATGGAGGACTACGAGAAGTTCTGCGCAAAACACCTGGCGAGGCTCCAAGGAGAGCCGCTGCACGGAGAGATGCCTCCGGTTGCTCAGCACAGCCCTGTTTCCCTGATCCAGTTCCATGGTGTTCCTGTGCTTCCTCCACTGGTAAGAAGGCTTTGTTTCAGAATTTTATGCCTTTAACAGGGAAATGATGGATATGCTGCTTGCTCCAAAGCCAAATGTTTTTGTATGCTTTAATGGGGGTGGAAAGTGCTGCCAAGTCACAGCTGATTTATGGCGACCCCAGAGGGGTTTTCAAGGCAAGAGACATTCAGAGGTGGTTGGCCATTGCCTGCCTCTCCATCACAACCTTGGTATTCCTCGGAGGTCTCCCATCCAGGTACTAGCCAGGGCTGACCCTGCTTAGCTTCTGAGATCGAGGAGATCGAGCTAGCCGGGGCTGTCCAGATCAGGATTGTGCCTTATGGCAAACTAAATTTTCAACTGTACTTAGCCTGTCTCTTCCAGATAAAAAGGTAAAGGTGCAAGCAACAGGCGTTTCTGACTCTGGGGTGATGTTGCATCACAACATTTTCACAGCAGACTTTTTTATGGGGTGGTTTGTCATTGCCTTCCCCAGCCATCTACACTTTCCCTCCCAGCAAGCTGGGGACTTATTTGACTGACCTCAGAAGGTTGGAAGGCTGAGTCAACCTTGAGTCGGCTACCTGAACCCAGCTTCCGCCGGGATTGAACTCAAGTTATGAGCAAAGAGCTTGGACTGCAGTACTGCAGCTTTACCACTCTGTGCCACAGGGCAATTTTGTATATTTATAATTTATAAATGTGTATATTTATAAATTTGTTTGTATAAATAAAAATTCGTATTTATAAATACAAAACCAGTAACTAGGATTTTTTTTCTGTGTACTTAAATCTGATTTGCTGGCTGTCTTTTAATGCAAAACAAGAGGATTAATAGAAAAAAAACAAGTGAAATGTGTTTCTAACGGTGGTGGTTCACAGTTTGTTACAGGTGATTATAACTGGAAACTTACTCTGTAAACATTATTTTCTTCCTCCCCCCCCCCTCCCGTTTTATAGCTTAGTCTTCAGAGAAAAAAAGAAATTCAGCAAGACAGACAAAAAGCCCTGGACTTTGAACTCTGGAGGCAAAATTCCAGGAAAAGAATTTTGTTGAACCGTGTTCAGGAGATTTTGGAAAATGTGCAGGTAAAATATAAAATAGGATATAAATTGTGACTGGAAACTATTCCATAAATATTTTCTTTCAATCCCCACTACTCTAAAAAAGGAGACAGAAATAACAGCAGAGGTCTGATTCTTTGGAAGTGCATAAGCTTCTGCCTTGAACTGGATGCTGCGTAGCATTTTGCAGCCGCTTGTTTTTTTACACGTATCCATCCTTGTGATTTTAAATAATGTGGATTGTCAGTGTCCTGTTTGAGTCAGTTGGCTTGGAAGGGACACCCACTGAGATTTACTGGGCTTCCAAGTCACTGTGTTTAGCCAGGCTGCACGAATGCTAAGTGTTGAGAACTGTGACTCATAAACAAGAGGGAATACAGGGCCACTCCTGTTTCTGACAGCTGCAAGTAAGGAGGCAAATGAAATTCAAGGATTTGTGTGCGAATATCCCCTGAGTTAGGTTTTGTCTCAGCTGTAACAAGCAAACATCAGACCAAAAGAGCCGCTGAAGTAAATTTATGCAGCAGGGGAACAGAAGCAAAAATAGTATCTTAGAAACACAGGTACTGATTTGGTTACAAGGAAAGCAAGTTGTTTACTACATTGCAATTGCTTTTACATGTGAGTCATAATTGTATACATGTTTCTTCTGTACTGGGAATATAAAGCTGCCGGTACAAGCTCTGTAGCCATAGAGGGATTTGTGGTAGCAGAACTCTCTGAATGAGATCTTCAGAGTCCTTGACAGGTGAAATAAAAGAGCGTTTTGGTTTGTAACAAACTCTGTAGTGCTTGAACAGTCTTGCTTTGCAGAATGAACACCGTGTTCAGGTAGATGAATTAGAATAATACTAAGGACCAAACACAAGGTGTTGAATTCCTTGCTGTGTTAGTGTGTGCCTAGTAACCATCTCTTGGCTTGGGATTTGAAAGTCATGGCAGGAGTATCTTGGGGGGGGGGGGGCGGTAAAACACAAACAGCTCAGCTTAACTTTTGCCTGTTTTGTAGCTAACAAAGCTTTTGTCTTTGACAATCCCTCACATCCCAGCCAAATTTAATAACACACAATATTAAAGATGTTAATTTAAGGCCTTTGGCGAACTCATGTAGTGTAAACAATGCCGAAAGTGCTGTGCTTGGAGGTTGCTGGTAAAAATCTGCTCTGCCACGAGCTCTCTGGGTGGCTTTATATAAGCCTGATTTGCTCATCCTCAGTCTTTCAACACAAGTCTACAGTACAGGTTTGTTGCAGGTGATTTTTTGATCATTTTAAGTCCTTTTAACAGTTGAAAGCATTGTAGAAAGGCTGAATTTTACAGCACTTTATTCTAAACGTCCACACTTTTGGCCGATAAGAGCTAAATGCTTATGCAAAGACGGAAAGCACTACTGCAGGGCCGTACATACCTGGAAATGTATGATCACAAAAAGGATTTTGAATTTTACATGCGAAAGGTGCCCATTGGTTTGTCTGCCACACCAATGATTCTTGTTAGTATCAAACCAATTTATTTATTTATTTATGACTCCAAAGTCCTCAAAGTGGCTTAGCTATTTCTTCTTACTCTCACTGTGTTAACCCTGTTGCTGAGTGAGTACTGGAGTCCCTCCCTAGATGAGAATTTTTTCAGTATCCCTAGAAGCAACGAGTTACTGTTCTGCCACAGTTGTTGGAGTGACTGTGACTTGAAGGGTGGGCCCCTCTGACCCCAGTCCCTTTTTGACCAAGTGGTCTTAATGCCTGTGTGGCAGGTTCCTTGTTTATAGTAAGCTTTTTGCTTTATGGCTTAGGCCTGTGTAATGTCTCTTGAAGAGAGAACGTAAGGTGATTGCAATAAGGAGACAGCTGAAGTCTTCAAGGTCATTCTCTTATCCTTCCCTCTTTCGCTCCCCTTTTTCCCGACAGCCATTCATCACCATGTAGTAGTTCTTAGCTATATTGTAACCTGTAACCTTTGCTACTTTAAATTCCCCCATGCAGTAGAAGCTCCCGGTAACCATCTATATATTCTGTGACATGCTTTGCCTGTTCAGTTTCACACTGAACTCTCTGGAGTACCGTAGTTTTAATAAACAACTTATTGGCTTTCAAGAAGAGTCTTTATTGAAAGACCTGGAACTTGACACTGTGACTGAACAGGTCCATTGATGCAAATTGTGGCTGGAATTCAGAGAGAAACACATGATGGCTCATGATTTTTATTTATTTATTTATTCGACCTGGCAACAGTGATCCATGCAACGGTCACCTCGAGGTTGGACTACTGTAATGCCCTCTACATGGTGCAGCTAGTGCAGAATGCCGATGCCCGGCTTCCTAGGTGGGAGCACATTCAGCCGGGGCTCCAGGGACTGCACTGGCTGCCAGTAATATACCGGGTTCGTTACAAGGTGCTGGTTATTACCTTTAAAGCCCTATATGGCCGAGGACCTGCCTACCTTAGGGACCGTCTCTCCCCACATGTTTCCCAGAGAGTACTCAGATCTGGTTCCCAAAATCTGCTAGTAATCCCTGGGCCGAAGGAGGCCCGTCTGAATTCAACTAGGGATAGGGCCTTTTCAATCACAGCCCCCTGCTGGTGGAACCAGCTACCGGAGGAGGTGAGGGCCTTGCGGAACCTTGGGCAGTTCCGCAAGGCCTGTAAGACGGTCTTCCGGTTAGCATATAATTGACTGGTATTTAAAAACTGTGGAGGAAGGCTGTGAGAATAGCACCAAACTGTTAGACTGTTTCTTGTTTTACTGTTTTAACTATTGTAAATTATTGAATATGTATTTTAATATTTATTAATCTTAATTGTTCTGGATTTTATGTTGTAAGCTGCCCTGAGCCCCCCTCGGTGGGGAGGGTGGGATATAAATCGAATAAATAAATAAACAAACATTACTTTAAAAGCGTATGATCAGATCTGGTTTATACCAAGAAGTAGCCTTTTAAAAAGTGCTTGTCAGTGACTTCCTTTTCTTTTTGCAGATGAAGAAATCGTCCGGTCGGAATGACTTAGATCCTTTAGAGATGGAGAAAACTTGTTCTGCTGTAGAACCTCAAGTGATAAATGGGTTCGTCAGTGAATCGAATGGTGTTTTGGCAAGTTCTGTTGCTCTTAGTTGTTCTACAGAACCCCAAAAGACACTGGAAGCTAAGCCGGCAGATGCCCCAGTTGAATCTGGTAGAAACATAGTAAGAGAAACCAAACAGCTTGTCCTTGATAAACAAGAGGACATTTGCCTTGGCCCGTCCGAGAAGAGAGGTTGCCCAGAAGGTTCGTTGGCCATTCCAAGCAGCATAGTTCCTTCCAAGGAGCCTGCAAAGCAACAGGATGTTGAGATGGGGCTGGCTGCTGAGGAAGCCCCGGATCCTTATGTCATGAGCCTTCAGAACCTCTTGAAAAAATCCAGGGAGTACATACAGCGAGAACAAAACAGACGTAGCATGAGAAGCAGTTCAAAGAGAAGCGTCAGCGAGAGCCTTTCGGATAAAGAAAACGACGCAGTTAAAATAAGCGACTCCATGAAAGAGAGAGGAAAACTGATGGGCAGGAGTTATACGGCAGTGATGCTTGATAAGCCAAATCTTACTTCTCCGCAAGGTTCTTCTGTCCCCAAAAATAGCACAAGGGTAGTAGCATCATCCAGTTTCTCTAAAGTGGATATACCCATGAGATCTGGAACACCACCTTTGCTAGATTCTGATTCGGATGAAGACTTTAAAAATACCTCTCTGTTTGATCACGAGAACAGCATCCTCCGAAGCCTTACGGGTTCTTACTCGAAATTACCCAGCCCTGAGCCAAGCATGAGCCCGAAAATGCACCGAAGGCGCCCAAGGCCTTCTTCAATGGGGCACATTGTCATTAACAACCCTATAAATGCCTATGAATTAAGCCCCAACGAGAAGGGAAGAGCTGCGGGTTTGATTGGCCCCATTGCCGGCGACAAAGCTTTTGCCTCGGACCCTGTGCCAAAACTCACACCAAGCTTTGCTCCAGTTTCCTTCGGGAAAACTCGCGCTTTCAACAAGAGTGCTTCAGACATCTCTGATGAATCCGCAGTTGTCAAACAGAATCAAGTCTGTCACCTTCCTGCTAGCGAGCAAGAAAGCAGAGGGCTTTCCACCAGCGAAGGAGCGGAACCGATGGCGTCAGATAGCAGAAGAGAATCAACAACTTGCATTTTGGCCCCAAGCCTGCAAGAGCCCGTTGCAGCTACTGGCCCTGTTGCCATTGCCATGCAGAATGCAGCAAGCGGTGGAGCCAAGCAGGCTGGTTTGCCAGACAAAGCCAAATGCAACGCCACGGAGCTTAATAAATCTTATGATGTGGAAAGCCCCTCTCCTTTGCTGATGCAAACCCAGCACCCCCTGCCAATCGACACCCCGAATGCAGGAAGTGAGCATGCTTTGGAAAACAGCTTGGAAAAGGTGAAGCGAAGGCTTGAGCTGGACGCCGACCATGTGCAGAAGGAAAATGTACCTTGTGTTGTGAGGGGAGGTGCCACCGAGCCGGAGAAACTGTGGCTGCATGACCAGAGGGGCCCTGTAGGAGCTGCTCTTGCTGCCAAGAATGAGGCACATGGCAGAGGTTCCAGAGGTGAGGATACACTTTGTAGCAAGCCTGGGTTGAAGCAGGTCTGAAATGTTCAGAAAGTAAAATGGCCCCGCCGGGTTCACATTTGGCAGGGGAAAGCCCTCCTGGCTTCCATAGGGCTTCCTTCGAAGTAAACGCATTCAGGGTTGCAACCTTAGAGTGACACCAGAATCTTCAGATGAGATTGGACTGAAGACTTGCTGGTCCACCATGGAAGCTAAAATGATTTGCATTTGACCGTCTTTTGATTCCTGTGGAGCAGCAGTTCTTTCTTCCCACTGGCGAGCCAGTTTGGTGTAGTGGTTAAGTGTGCGGACTCTTATCTGGGAGAACCGGGTTTGATTCCCCACATCTCCTCTACATGCAGCTGCTGGAATGGCCTTGGGTGAGCCATAGCTCTGGCAGAGGTTGTCCTTGAAAGGGCAGCTGCTGTGAGAGCCCTCTTCAGCTCCACCCACCTCACAGGGTGTCTCTTGTGGGGGAGGAAGGTAAAGGAGATTGTAGGCATTCTGAGACTCTTTCCTTGAAAGGGCAGCTGCTGGTGAGAGCCCTCTCCAGCCCCACCCACCTCACAGGGTGTCTGTTGTGGGGGAGGAAGGTAAAGGAGATTGTGAGCCGTTCTGAGACTCTGTCCTTGAAAGGGCAGCTGCTGTAAGAGCCCTCTCCAGCCCCACCCACCTCACAGGGTGCCTATTGTGGGGGTGGAAGGTAAAGGAGATTGTGAGGCACTCTGAGATTCTGTCCTTGAAATGGCAGCTGCTGTGAGAGCCCTCTCCATCCCCACCCACCTCACAGGGTGTCTGTTGTGGGGGAGGAAGATAAAGGAGATTGTGAGCCTCTCTGAGACTCTTCGGAGTGGAGGGCGGGATATAAAACCAATATCTTCTCCTTCTTCCTTTTCAAGAGCTTTCAGTTGGAAATAAGTTCAGAATTTCACTTTGACAATTACTAGGTTGTGTACTGTAGCTAAGGTACACATGGTTAGGATTCTGCCAACAGTTTCCGCAGATGGAAGAGTTTCTGTCAGTGCAGCTTGATTTCCCTGCCTTCCTCCTCCATTGCAGCCCACAATACCTCCCCCCCCCCCCAGTACAACTACTGAGGAATTGGAGGTTTGCTACAGGATGGGGGACCTAGCAAAAATCACCCTCCACATCTGCGTGTAGAACTTCTAGGTGGGACTGAGCCACTAGCTACACTTGCTGGAATGGCCTTGGGTCAGCCATAGCTGTCACAGAGCTTGTCCTTGAAAGGACAGCTTCTGAGAGAGCTCTCTCAGCCTCACCGACTTCACAGGGTGTTTGTTGTGGGGGAGGAAGATAAAGGATATTGTGAGCTGCTCTGAGACTCCTTTGGGTGGGGTATAAATCCAATCTCCTCCTCCTTCACATGGGGAGTATCCAGGAGGTCTCTAGAGCACAGGCTTGCTTAGCTGACCCCATGGAATCCTAGGAGGCACTTGAAGGACCTTCATTTTGAAACAAACGAGCCGGCTTATTGCGGCATAAGGTTCTGTGAGCCACTGCCCATTTCCTGCATCTGATGTAGTGGGCCCTGGCTCATGAAAGGTTTCTGAACAATAAATGTGTGAGTGTTCCAGGTGCCACAAGACCCCTCTTTGCCTGAATTCAGAGCCCTTCATACTGCACTGTTTGTTACCAGTGCCCTAAATTATTCTGAGCAGTTGTATGCTGCAATTAGAACCTCTATTTTACAGTAAAATTTCCTGAAGGTGTATTGCCATGCACTACCTGCTTAGCGATATTTATTTAAATATATCCATTTCTGCATATTATTGATATTGGGTTGGAAGAAAAGTTTACTCCGTTACTTAGTTCTGCAGCTGCAGAAATTATGGCTACAAAAATGTTGCTTTTGTAACTACTGCAACCTGCTAAAAACAGACTTTTTCACTGCACGTGGATCAAGCCATGTTAGGCGGTTTGTAGGAAAGAGCGAGAGTCCAGTAGCACCTGTCAGGCCTGTGATTGTCCCCAATAACAACTCTCTATTTCAGCACGATGAGTGTTTATTGGAAGACAGGATGGTACCACTGGCAAGGCCAGTGGCGAAATTAAGGCTGTTTGCAGGTTGGTGAACATATATAGAAGCAGTTAGCTGTTACATGCGCACCTAACTCTCTGGTGCGAGATAAGTTCAAAACATTAAATTGCTACAAGGCAGACGTGCTCCCACTACAATAGTCACTAGCAAAACACTCTAAGAGATAGTGATGACCTTGACTGTCAGATAGTGTTAAAGGGCTTAAATACTTTCGTTTTCCCAGCAAGCGTAGCAGGTGCTCTGGAACAAAATAGCAAGATGGTAAAACAGTAATAATGGCAAGGGATCTTGACAGCACCTTATGGCAGGGAATGAGCTTTTGTGAGTCACTGCTCACTTCCTCAAATACAGCTAGAATATGAGTCCATCTGTCCTTGTATCTTGGAGACGGATAGACTCACATTCTGGCTGTATCTGAAGAAGAGAGCAGTGACTCACAAACACTAATATCCTGTCACAAATTTTGTTATTCTTTAAGGTGCTCCTGGATACTTACTCTTTTCACTGCTCATGAATCCTAAGCATCTGCCCTGGTGGCTGACATTTGTGACTCAAACTTTAGAAGAGTGACCACTGAATCACTCTCATAGCATGATGGACTGCAACAAAAATACAACTACCAACAACCTTAAAAGTGTGCTTCCACATTCTCACTTTAGGCTGTGTTGATAAGCCCACCCCCATATGGAAGCGGGTTTTTGACCCAGACTGCTGAATTTCAGATCATGGCCCCTACCCAGCAGCTAAAACACAAAAGCCAGAAATGCAGTTTCAGGAGCACCAGCAGAATGTCTCTCAGATGAACGCTCGGTTGCTAGTAAAAGGATGGTTGGGATGTTGAGATCTTTTAGAAGTTTTGTCATATACAAAAAAGAATTCCACAGCAGCCCATCTTAATGTACATATGTGTTTGTTTTCTTTAGAAGAGGAGGCTCTGAAAATAAAAATGCTGGCTTTGGAAGAAATGAGGAAAAGACTAGAGGAACAGCATGCGCAACAGCTCTCGTTGCTGATTGCAGAGCAAGAGCGAGAACAGGAAAGGCTGCAAAAGGTGAGGGGCAAAGCTGCAAGGTCAAAGTCAAGACCTTGGAACCTGCTTAGTGCAAAGCCAGCTGTCTTTCCAAATTGTGCAACAAATCACAAGGAAGGCAGAGCAAGTCTGGGAAAGATGTAGCTGCAAAGCCTGCGTTTTAGTAAAGTAAAGTAAATTTTATTCTTATATCCCGCCCTCCCCCGCCAAAAGGCGGGCTCAGGGCGGCTCACAGACATGGCAAGCCATGATTCGGTTAAAACAGGTAACAATAATTTAAATATGGTTCAATTACATAGATTAATTAAAGTTTACAAACATAAAAATAGAAAAATAGATAGAAATAGGTGCTATACTTCTATCAGTCACATATTCCACATTATCATACATCAGTTTCAATTATACATAAGGTGGCTAAAGTCTGCAGGTACAGTGGCCCCCACCTCTAAGGAAACACGGCCAAATCAACAATGGGCTGAGTCTGCTGACTATTTTAGTCTTGCAGTGAAAGATGTTCCCTGGGGGAAGGAGGCATAATTAATGCACACTCTCAGTGTTCTGTAAAAGGCACAAAGAGCTGTTGGGAATTCTTTTGCCTGGGTGAGGCAGACAGGTTTTGCAGTCATCCTGTGGCTGGCCTGATGTCAGTGCAGTAGCAAACAGGCGGAGAGGAGCCAAGGGTGGTAGGGGGGGTTGGGGGGGGGTCAGCATGCATGGGAAGGAGATTGCAGCCATGAGACTGGTCTGCAGCCCCACCAGTCAGGTTGCACCCATGAAAAAAAATGGGTGCAATCCAGAAGGTTCCTGGAGGGGCTGTATCGCTCCTTGGACAAAAAGCAAAGTTTTACTTGGTTAAGATAAACATTACCTGCGGAGCTGGTGCCTTAGGCCACATCAGCCCATTTCAGTCTTTAACTGACAGTGGTTCTCCAGAGTCACAAGCACAGCAAAATGAGATTTCTTTAACTAGAGATACCAGCAATTAAGTCGGGGGGTTCCTGTGGAGGAAGTCTTGTGTTTTACCAGTGAGCTGTGCCTCCTCCCCCTGCGTGTTTCCAGATGGTGGTTCTTTTGTGTTCTCCTTGGCCTCCTAGCCTCTTCAGCATTGGTGGTCTTTGCTCTTCCATAACGCCAGGTGTGTTGGTGGGTAAACCCAGCAAATCACTCTGAGTGGGTGTTAACAACTGCTCCCACTTTCACAAAAAAGCATCGAAGCCTCTTGAAATCCGGACAGAGCCATGCTGTTCTGCACTGCAGCGTCTGCCAGTGGTTTGGGAGAGGGGTGGCTTCTAGGTAGAAAAGGGGTGCAGTTTTTGTTAACCTTTTTTCTTTTGGTTCAGCTTTCCCACAACGGCAGTGTGCAGGCCAGCTGATGAACATTATTAGTGAGGATTTGCCAAAAAAGCAACATTATTAGTGAAGATTTGCCAAAAAAGCAACATTATTAGTGAGGATTCACCAAGAAAGCAACATTATTAGTGAGGATTTGCCAAAAAAGCATTTCCCCACATGTTGAGGATTCTTTTTGACAGCCAGTTCTCTGGTTTCCTTCCATCCGCAGGAGATCGAAGAGCAGGAGAGGCGGCTAAAAGGAGAGAAAACTGCCTTAGCCGGAACAGAGATCCCTCAGATCGCTGTCAGCAGTGGGGTGGATTTGCAGTGGAGGAAGATCAGTGACACCCACTTGCTGGAATCTGTGCTGACTCAAGTGGAAACTCTCCATAATGCCAGCTCCGAAAGCATGGGTAAAAATGGGAAGGGAGTGCTTGTCTATTCCAATAATCCACAAATGGCAGCATTGGGTTGCTGCTTTGTTTATCGAATTTTTTTTTAATTTATTTTTTAAATTTTATCAAATTTATATCCCGCCCTTCCCTAACAGGCTCCAACTTGAAATTTGAAATTATGCTCAGGTGTGAAGGATCAAGTGGTGAAGGCAAAGCTGTGTGGCGCTAGTTGTGCTTACTAGGAGCATAATGAATGTAGGTTCCCCCTCTGAATAGCTATTTTGCTTAATCACAATTTGTTCTGTGTTTGGGCAGGCTTTGTCAGTGCCAAGCTTGGCTCAACAGCTGACGCTCCATTCTACCTCTGGGAACCGCCAGCAAATACAAAGTCGGTTTCAGCGTCCAGGTCAATTAGCAGGAGCAAAATGAGGTGGTCTCAGGTGAGCAATTGAGTTTTATGGGAGGTTGTTTGCAAGGCTGTGCTAGGACAATAAATATTTCAAGCTTTTAGGGCAAATTTTTTTTTTAGTTAGAGCTGTACCTGTAAGCTGTTCAGGTTTTCTTTTCACTGTAGCGTGATAAACGTGATCAATCAATCAATCATTTTATTTATATCCTGCCAAAGCAGGCTCAGGGCAGCTAACAACATCAAATCAAATACAGTAAATTATACAATAAATATTTAAAAGCAATAGCTAGTTTAACAGTTTAATTAAGATTCTAAAATTACTAAAATTAACATTCTGATGCTATTTCAGCAGATGGTGAAAGTCACTTAGGCAAGTCCCTCTATCTTTTTAATCGGTGAAGGCCATCCCAAAGAGGATGGCCTTGCAGGCCCTGCGAAACTGTTCAAAGTCCCGCAGGGCCCGCACTTCTTCCAGGAGCTGGTTCCATAGGTGTGGAGCTACAATAGAGAAGGCCTGCATGCGAGTGCTCTGTAGTTTTGCCTCCTTCGGCCTGGGGATAGTCAGTTGGTTCTTCCCTGCTGACCCCAGTGCTCTTTTGGGTTCATATGGGGAAAGACGGTCCCTCAGGTAGGCAGGTCCTCGGCCATATAGGGCTTTAAAGGTAATAACCAGCACTTTGTAACGAATCCGGTATGTAACTGGCAACCAGTGCAGTCCGCGCAGCCCTGGCTGTATGTGCTCCCATTTTGGGAGCCCCAATAACAGTCTAGCCGCCGAGTATAGCCCTTATCTGTTATAAGGAATGTCAGGGGTGGAATTCTAGCGGGAGCTCCTCTGCACATCAGGCCACCCCCCCTGATGTAGCCAATCCTCCGAGAGCTTACAAAAAAGAGTCTTGCAAGCTCTTGGAGGATTGGCCACATCAGGGGTGTGTGGCCCAATATGCAAAGGTTTGGCACGTTTTGTGCTTTTCTGCAAAATGTAAATATGGACCTCCGTTGCGCATGATTTGGGCAAGCAAACGGGGGTTTTATCTGTTAAAATGCTTCTCTGCTACCATCTGTCACCTTGTGGCAAACTCATGGCAGTTTGCATAGAAATCCCTTAAGCCAGCCAGTAAAAAAAAGGCCTCCAAATTTCAGTCCTCCTATTCTTGAAAATCCAATGAGTATTGAAGCCGACATTTGAAAACTAGAGATCCTGCACCCTACCAAACTGATTAATTTAGGTTTACTACCCTCTTGAAGAAAACTGTGGAGGGGGGGGGGGGTTGTAGAGAGAAGAGAGAGTGCAGCCCGGAACGCTGCCAGTGAGTTGTAGCTGGAGAATTGAGAGAAGAGAGAGTGCCGCCCGGAACTCTGCCAGTAGCCTGTTTCGAAGCTCTGGTGATCACCGAAAACACTATGAAGCCTGCCATCAAGGTCCTCATGGATAATAGTATTATTAAATCCCTTGAAGGTCATGTCCACACTGTAACTGTTGTTTATGCGTAAGAGACTTTTTAGCAACATGATACAATCTGGGCTGCATGGTCTGTCCTGAAGGTGTACAGTCCTGAGATGAAGAGGAAGCTAAACAAGATCTCTGCTATGGCTAAGGGATTCCTGACACGTAGACTGTTAGAGACAGAGAAACTGAAGCACCTCCGGCAAACTGTCAAAGTAAGTATTCCTCTGCAGATGGGGTGGGTGTCAGTGTAGGCCCCTGCTTGCAGGCATGAGTGTCTTTGTGTTCTGCCTCTAACAGCTGCTGCCTGTCCAGAGCAGGGATTCCTTTCTCCCGTTGTTGTCTCTCTGCCCAGATGTTATTCTCTGCCCTGTCTTACTCTTTCTCTGTAGTTTGTCATTCCTCTCCCTTGGTTCAGGTGTTCCACCCACTGGTGACATATATCTAATTCATCTGAGAACCTTTATTGGCATAACAACAGAATTAAAAAAAGAGATAGAGCATCTCAGAAATGAGACAGAAGTAATAACAAAAAAAGTACAAGAGGTGGAAGAGGGAGTGAAAACACATGATTCCACCTTGTTAAAACTACAAGAAAAGGTGATAATACTTGACTGCAAGTTGATGGAGACACAGATTCGTCTGAGAGGTGTACCAGAAAATGAAGAATCAGATTTGAAAGAATACATAATAAAAATAATTGCAGAATTTTTGGAGGAAGATCCTGAAGGGAATAGAAATATGTATGATTACCGTATTTTTCGGACCATAAGACGCACCCCCCCCCAAAAAAAGTGGGAAGAAGTGTGTGTGTCTTATGGAGTGAATACTGAAAAAAAGGAGAGGCGGGGGGGAGGGGGCCTGCAGCCCCTGGGAGACAAGCGCTGGGATTGCTCCCTCTGCCCCCACCGCAAATCCAGCGCTTCGCAGGCGCCAGCATGCTTCCCCCGCACCTGCGTGCCTGGCTCCGGCTGTGTGGCTCTGACGCCCCCGGGAGACAAACGCCGGGATCACTCCCTCCACCCCCACCGCAAACCCAGCACTTCGCAGGCGCCAGCGGGACACGTGGCCCTTGAGCAGCGGAGGGGGTGGCGCGCTTCCCCTGCGCCTGCATGCCTGGCTCCAGCTGTGCGGCTCCCAGCTGAGGTAGCCCAAAGGCTGCAATGGCGCTCGCATCCCCGATGGCTGTGCTGGGAGGCGCGGGCAGTGGAAGATGGCTGATACCTCTGTTTTCGCAAGTAGACGAAGGTGCGTCTTATGGTCCGGTGCGTCGAATGGTCCAAAAAATACGGTATATGTATAGAGTGAATTCACTTTATGCAAAAAAGAACAATCTGCCAAGAGATGTGGGCATAAGATTTATGACAAATGAAATGGCGGGAAAAATCATGAACAAAATTTTTGAAAAGACATTGATAGTTGGAGGTAGTAGAATAAGAATTATGAAAAAGTTGCCAAGACAACTGTTAACTGACAGGAATGCATATAAAAAACTGACAGAAAAATTACGTGACAATGGAATGGGATACAGATGGATGATACCTGAAGGTTTGAGCTTTGAACTTCAAGGGAAAAGGATTACAATTATAAACACACAGGAACTGTGTAGATTTTATGGAGAAAATAAAGAATTTGCACCATGATGGATTACAAATTGATATCTTGGAATGTAAATGGACTAAACTCACCACAAAAAAGAAGGGCAACATTTCATTGGATAAAAAAACAAAATTGTAATATAGTTTGTTTACAGTAAGTGCATATTAGACAAAAGGATTATAAATTTTTATGGAACAAGCAATTGGGACTAGAATTCTATACATTGGCTGAACAGAAGAAGAGAGGAGTAATTTTTTATATTAAAAAAGAATTAGACCCAAAATTGGTTTTTAAAGATAAAGATGGAAGATACATAGCAGTGGAAATTTTATTGAATGCTAAAAAAACTTTATTGTTGGGACTTTATGCTCCAAATGGTGCAAAGGACATTTTCTTAAAAAATATTACGCAACATCTTGATGAAGTGACTTATGAGCAAATTTTGTTTATGGGGGATTTTAATGGAACAATTCAGAACACAATAGATAGATCTGGGAAGAAAAAAATTGATAAAGAAGGGAAATTGCTAAAATCTTTTTTTGAGCTGGTTAAACAAGAGAATTTGGAGGATATATGGAGGAAGTTCAATCCTGAAGTACGGGGCTATACCTTTTTTTCAGCCAGACATAATTCTTTTTCTAGAATTGACGTGTTGTGGGGTACCAAAGATTTGGGACTTATAACAAAGAAGACAGAGATTTTACCCAAAATAGGAGCTGATCATAACCCAATAATGTGGATTACAAAATTGTCTAAAAAGTCGAGAAGATGGAGAATAATGAAGATTTACTACAAAATAAAGAAATAGTGACATCTTTAGAAAATGAAACTAAAGCTTATTTCCAAGTTAATGATAGAGAAGTTATAGAATTTCAGATGGTATGGGATGCCTATAAGGCAGTAATGAGAGGAATATTAATAACACTGAATAATAAAGATAAGAGCAAAAGATGAACAGATCTTGGACATTCAAAATGAAATTAAGAAAAAAGAAGGTGAATTAAGAAAAAGGCCAGGGAAAAAGAAAATTATAAGGGAGATTATAATATTGCAAACACAAATAAGACATTTGTTAAATAAGGAAGTGGAATGGAATTTGAAAAAATTACAACAGAAATCTTTTGAGGGAGCAAACAAACCTGGAAAGTACTTGGCAACTGAAGAAAAAGAGAGAAAGTAAAATTATTAACAAAACTGTGGTTGATGGAAAAGAGATGGTGGACCAAAAAGGAATAAAGAGAGAATTTTTTAAAGTATTATGCTAATTTATTTAAGGTTGTTAAAGTAAAGAAAGGATCGAAACGTATTTGCAAAAGATCAAAATACCACCCTTAACTGAATATATGGAAAAAATTTTGAATGATCCAATTGAAAAATAGAAATTGAAGCAGCGATTAATGTAATGAAATGTGGAAAGGCACCTGGACCAGATGGATATACGGCAAAAATTTTTAAAATGCTTAAAGAAGAATTAGTACCGAAACGTCAAAAAATGATGAATGTGATAAGATTAAATGGGAAAATACCCAGTACATGGAAAGAAGCTGTAATTTCGTTGATTCCAAAGGAAGATAGAGATGTCACAAATGTAAAGAATTATAGACCAATTTCATTATTAAATAATGATTATAAGATATACACAAGAATCCTGGCAGAACGGCTTCAACAATATTTAATAAATTTTATAAAGGAAGATAGAGCGGGTTTTCTTCCCAAAAGGCAAATAAGAGACAATATTAAAACTGTTGTAAATATTGTAGTATATTATGAAAGACATCCAGAGAAGGAAGTTGCATTATTTTTTGTGGATGCAGAGAAAGCTTTTGATAATCTGAACTGGGACTTTGTTTGCAGTAATGGAAAATATAAAGTTGGGGGAAAACTTTATAAGAATTATAAAGGCAATATATACTGAACAACGTGCAAGGTTATGTATAAATGCAGATCTCACAGATGAAATGAAAATTAGCAAAGGTACAAGACAAGGTTGTCTGCTTTCGCCATTGTTGTTTATAATGACTCTTGAAATCTTATTGATGCAAATACAAGATGAAGAAATAGAAGGAATGAGAATTAAAGGTTTTACCTATAAATATAGATCATTTGCAGATGATATAATGTTTATAAACGAAAATCCTATACAAGTAACACCTTTGTTGTTAGCTAAAATACAAAATTTTGGAGAATTGGCGGGACTTTATGTTAATAAAGAAAAATTAAAACTTTTATGTAAAAATATGCAAGTAAACAAAAGGAACTGCAGAGATTAACGGAATGTGAGGTCACCTCTAAAGTAAAATATTTGGGTGTGGAAATAACAATGAAGAATATTGATTTGTTTAAAAATAATTATGAAAAGTTGTGGCGTAAAATGGATGAAGATATGATAAAGTGGAACAAGCTTAATTTGTCATTGCTTGGGAGAATAGCTGCAATTAAGATGAACATTCTGCTGAGAATAATGTATTTATTTCAAACTATCCTGATTGTGAAAAACAGCAAACAATTTAATAAATGGCAAAGAAAGATTTCAGAATTTATATGGGCTGGAAAGAAACCAAGGATTAAAAGGAAAGTTTTAACAGATGCTAAAGAAAGAGGAGGATTCCAATTACCAGATTTAAGACTATATCATGAAGCAGTTTGTTTGGTGTGGATAAAAGATTGGGTGATGTTATTGAATAAAAAACTTTTAACGTTGGAAGGTCATGGAAATAAATTCAGCTGGCATGCTTATATGTATTATGGGAAGAAAAAGATGGTTTTTTCTCTCACCATTACATAAGAAATAACGCTAAATATCTGGATGAAGTATAAGAAATATGGTGACGAGAGAAAACCACTATGGATAGTGCCTGCAGAAGTCATAAAAATAACAGCTGAGTTAGGAGAAGGAAAATGGATGTCATACAATCAATTATTAAAAATACAAAGCAGTAAAATAGAGTTGAAAACTGCTGAGGAGCTGAATTATAAGTATGATTGGTTTCAAATACAATAAATAAAGAGTTTGGTGGAAAGTGATCTTAAAATGGAAGGAATAAGAGGAGAACAAACGGAAATGAAAAAAGTTCTGCTTGGAGATAATGAAAAATTAATTTCAAAAATTTATAAGTTACTTTTAAAATGGTCTACAGAAGATGAAGTAGTAACATCTCAAATGATTAAGTGGGCAATTAATGTAAATAAAGAAATACAGATAGATACATGGGAATATTTGTGGAAGAACTCTATGAAACTCTCAGCATGTCAGAGTATTAAAGAAAACTGTTTTAAGATGATGTATAGATGGTATATGACTCCTAAAAAGTTGGCAAAGATGAACAATAAGATGCCAGACAGATGTTGGAAATGTAAAAAACATGTAAGTTCTTTCTACCATATGTGGTGGACTTGTGAAAGAGCCAAAATGTATTGGCAGATGATTCAACAAGAGATTTCTAAGATCTTGGGATACGAATTTAACAAAGTTGCAGAGACTTTTCTGTTGGGATTACAAATGGAAAAATTTCCAAAAGAAGATAGGACTTTAATCTGGTGCTTGCTCTCACCTGCTAGGACACTGTATGCACAGTTGTGGAAGCAAGAAAAAATACCAGAGAAATGGGATTGGATTGTAAAAGTTATGACATGGAGTGAAATGGACAAGTTAACAAGAACATTAAGATACTATGATTTAGAAGTATTTCAGATGGAGTGGGAAAAGTTCAGAAGATACGTAGAAAAAGAGTGGAAAATAAAAGGACATTGGACAATTTTTGATAATGACTAAGTATAAGAGGGAGGAGGCTATTAATTTGGTTCTTATTAATTAATTATTAATAAGAGGGAGGAGGATATTAATTTTGGTTCTTATTAATTAATTATTATTAATTTAATACTAATATTTTAAGTTTAGTACACCGGCAGGGGTCAAGTAACAGGGGGAGGGGTGGGTAGAAAGTAATATATGGGATATTTATTTTATTTATTATTTATTTATTACTTTCCTTTATATCCCGCCCTCTGCACAAGCGGACTCAGGGCGGCTTACAACATCATAAAAACAATCAATTCAATAAAACATATAAAACCATAATTTACTTATATCAATTTTAAAACCATTCTAACTAGAGGAAAAAGTAGTTATTAATGATGTAAGAATTTGAATATACTACCATATGTTACTAATAAAATTGTTTGAAACAAGAAAAAAGTGACAAGTGATGTCTTTCACAGACATTTGTGGTAGGGAGGAAGTAAAGCTTGGCCAGTACCTTGAGTTGTCCATCGAACAAGGATGCCAGACAAAAAGTGTTGAAGAGGGGTGAAAAGGTTTGCCTGGGAAGGAGGGTGAACTGACCTGGCTGTCTGGCTGATGGGGCGGATTGTGGAGGGAGGGGGTATTGGGTGGTTATATGGGTGGGGGAAGACCATTTTCCCGTCACTTGCTCAAGCCTGCATGCAGTTCTTATTTATTTTAGGACACAAGGGAGTTCATTAGAAACTTTCAATCAGAAGCGCCGTTAAAGAGAGGAGCCGTTTCCGCTCAAGATGCTTCCTTGCAAGAGCGAGTGGTAGCTCAGGTGAGGTATAATATGATTTGCCTGCAGTTGCCTGGTGTCAGAATTCAAAATATTTAAAGGTTGGTTTTTAAAAGCTGGCCCCAAAGCTTGCTGCATTCAAGATCTCTGTAAAACAGGTTGGAATTCAAACAATGGTGTGGACTTCATGCTTCCTTCTGCATAACAGCTTGCTTGGCTAGGCTTGCTCAATCACAAAAGAGATACAGAGCAAAACCTCTATTTTCTCTATTGGCTGAGACTCCTCTCTTGGGGGGGGGAGCTTGCTTTGCCAGGATCTCTCAATCGCACAGCAGAGCTACTGAGCCAAGCCTCTCTTCCTTCTATTGGCTGAGGCTCCTCCCCCTCCTGGTCCCCTGGGGAAGGAAGGAAAGAGGCAAAGCTTCCTTTGCCCAGTTCCCTGGATCCCATGGGAGAGATACAAAGAAAGCACCTTTAACTCCCAATGAATGCTAATGTTTTAAGCATGTTGTATTTTAAGTTTAAAAAAAAATGTTATTGTGTTTGTCTGTCCTTTATAAAGTTTATATCTCTGCTACCTAATCTTAAATAGGTGCACACATGGCCCGGGCTCACATGGCTTGGCCCGACAAGGTCTCATTTATGTCAGATCCATAACAAATGAGTTCAACACCCCTGCCTTAAATGGTCTTCCGAAAAAAGCCACAGTGGAACTTGTGGGGTTTTGTGCTTGGCTGATTCCCCTGACCCACAGACACTTCAAAGAGCAAGCAGGCTTCTTTTTGGATTCCCATCAGCCCTGCTTCAGTTGTTGTGGGATGGACCCTTTTGAAGTTTGCTCAGGGTAGGAGGGGTTATATTCTGTGTCTCTGAAGTATTAAAGGTGTGCAACCTGAAACGCTGCTGCATGTCTCAGAGGTTGCTGTTTCCCTCCAGCTGAGAGCAGCCTTGTATGATATCCATGATATCTTCTTCAAAATGGAGGTGTCTGAGAGGATGAATATCCTGCATCACGATCGGGAAGTTCGCAAAGAGAAAATGCTGCGGCAGCTGGTACGTTGTTGACGTTGGCTCATTCTGTCATTGGCTCTTCACATTTGAATAGCGGGAAGGGTGGGATGGTTGCAGTCCTAGCTAGCAGCTTGTAGGCAGAACTAGGGGAAGAGCCCTGGCTTAGTGGTTGAGCATTTGTGTTGCATGCAGGAAGTCTGGGGCTCAGTCCCCAGCATCTCTGATTGAAAGGATCAGGTGGGAGGTGATGTGAAAGACCTTGGCTTGAGACTCTGGATCACGGGTGGCCAAACTTGCTTAACATAGGAGCCACATAGAAGAAGAAGATGATGTTGGATTTATATCCCGCCCTCCACTCTGAAGAGTCTTAGAGTGGCTCACAATCTCCTTTACCTTCCTCCCCCAAAACAGACACCCTGTGAGGTGGGTGGGGCTGAGAGGACTCTCACAGCAGCTGCCCTTTCAAGGACAACCTCTGCCACAGCTATGGCTGACCCAAGGCCATTCCAGCAGCTGCAAGTGGAGGAGTGGGGAATCAAACCCGGTTCTCCCAGATAAAAGTCCGCACACTTAACCACTACACCAAACTGGTTCTCAGATGTCTGAGAGCCACAAGACATGAAGTTCAGATGTCTGAGAGCCACAAGATGTGAACATTAGATGAGAGCCGCAAGACAGGAAGGAAGGGAGGAAAGCAAATAAATGTGGGAGGGAGGTGGAAAGAAAGCAACTTTAACTTTAAATGCATTCTTCAAGCTTCCAGCTGGTTTGGCTTGGAGAAGTGATTTAAAGAGAGAAATCCCTTCTCCAAGCCAGCCAACGGGGCGGTGGGGGCTTCAAGAGCCACACAATATCTGTAAAAGAGCCACATGTGGCTCTTGAGCCACAGTTTGGCCACCTCTGCCTTGGATTATCGCTGCCAGTCACAATAGACAAGTCTGACCGTGCTAGGCCAGTGGTCTGACTTTGTATAAGGCAGCTTCCTGTGTTCAAACCTTTTTCCGTAATAATCTCCAGGTGTTGCTCAAAGAAACTTTTGATTTTTGGTGTGTGTAGGTGTGCAAGCAGATGCATGCCAGGAAGCCATAGTTGGCTTCTGGTGACGCCTAGTGGGGCTTGGACATTTCAGAGAGGTAGCTTGCTTGCCTGCTTCTGTGTCCCAGCTTTGGTATTCCTTGGAGGTCTCCCATCCAAGTACTTGGCAGGGTTGGCCCTGCTTAGCTTCCAGGATCTGACAAGATTGGGCTTGCCTGGGCTACCAGGTCAAGGCTCAAAGGCACTTCTTTAAACATTAATTTTTAAATTATACTGTTACTTTAGGGAGCTTGGAGTGGCTTTTTGTGGTAGTATCTAACTTTTAAAAAATTGCTTATTTCCTTCGACTGCAGTTTCAGGATGAATGGATAAAGTATTTGACTTGAAAAGTTATTATTGCCTCGATTTTGCTGAGGCTGATTTTTGCTTCTGAGTGCAATAAGCCGCCCTGAGCCTGCCTCGGTGGGGAGGGCGGGATATAAATAAAAGCTTATTATTATTATTAAGTAAGACTGATATCTGGTTTTATCTGGGGGTTTTTTGTTTTTTTTTTAGGATAAAGCAAAAACCCCTCGAGACAGAGTGGCACTTTCCACAGCCACACAGAAGTCTTTGGATAGGAAGAAATATATGAAGTACGTGGAGAAATGGTAAAGGAAGTCCTAATGTATGACATGACTAAGTGTGTTGCCCAGATAGTCTGTTCTGTTTTTTTAAGTTTGCTGTTATTTTGAAAGAAGGTAAGCTTTCTCTCCTAACAAACCCTAACTTGGGTCTGTTTATCATAATTGTCACTAATTGTGTCTTTGGTGCCCTCTGAATTCACAACCAGAGTTGGTGGAGTCATGTTGCCTTGGGCAGCCATTTGGCTTCATAGATGGCCATTGTCAAGTTCCAGGTCTTTCAATAAAGAGACTCTTTGTTGAAATCAAATAAGTACTTTAATGGAAAGAAGCGTGGTACTCTCAGTGTGAAATCTGACCGGGCAAATCATGGAAAGAATATATAGACGGTTATTGACATTTAATACCCCGGGCAGGCATTTCAAACTATCAAAGGTTACAGGTTACAATAGCAACTATGTGGTGATAGATAGCTGTGGGAAAAGGAGGGAGGATAAGTGTATGACCTTGGAGGCCCTAGCTTTCTGGCCTCTGCAATTATCTCACATTCTTCAGAAGACACAACACAGAGCTAAACCATAAATCCAGAATTACTACTTTTTACCAGGCCTGCAACAAACAAGGAACTTGACAGCCATATAGGGAGGAGGGTGACTTCCTAGGGGTGTGTGTCAGGACCTGACTCAAGGAACAACTTAGGTTAACCGTTCATCAGTTTATTCCAGGTATCAAAGACAGTACACCAAATCCTTGCTAAGACTGACTTCTTAGCCCAGTGCCTCTCTATTTAACCCTTTGCCCCAGCCGTTATAATTCAAGTGCAAGGGCGGCAAAGCAAAAACAGCTTTTGGCGGTATCCAATCCCCCCAAGTCTTGGAGTCCAGGTCAGTAAAAACTGCTTCAATAATAAGTTCGTCAGATAAGACTGCAGAAGCGAGATGAGCTAAGCAGGAATGCATTCAAGCCAAATGATACTGTTACAGCAAAACCATGGCAAGAGGGATACAGAGACATTCTTGACAGTGGGAAGGGTGACACATAAACAGCTAAACCAGTGTTTATGGAGAGACCAAAGCTTGTTACTGTTGTTAACCTGACCTTGTTGCACAAAGCATGGTTTGTCGTGATGTTCTAATGCAGCCTTGGCTACCTTCAAGAAGCTCCATCATGTAAAAATCGATATTTACCTATGCAAACTACTATTGTAGCACAACCTGAACGTTTGGGATTCTTCCAAGGTTTACAGAGAAAAGGAGAAGGTGTAGCGTACTGCTGTTCATTGTTCTGCCCATATCTGTTTTAAATAGCTTGTTAATATGAGAAAATCGTTCTTTTGTTGAAATGTGTGTTTGCATATAGTTTTTTTTTTTTTTCATCTCTAGGGCTACAGAAATGGGCATGCCAAACAAAAAAGCAATAGTGAAACAAAAGACTCCAGAAAACAGGTTTGTGTAAAGAATTCTTCCGTGATCGTTATGTCTTTTCCACTTGAAATGTCAAAATAATGCAAGCATGATTGTAAAATCCATATAGTACACATAGTTTCTTCTTTTTTGCAGAGTCCTTCAGCCAAATCAGGGAC
The DNA here is from genome assembly GCF_032191835.1 of Heteronotia binoei. Taxonomy (NCBI): domain Eukaryota; kingdom Metazoa; phylum Chordata; class Lepidosauria; order Squamata; family Gekkonidae; genus Heteronotia; species Heteronotia binoei. The sequence continues at coordinate 19,128,619 of NC_083242.1, read as the reverse complement.
AAAATGCTCCCATTCAGAGACTCCTTTCCAGACAAGGGTAAGGCTGCGTTTTGAGATGAAGTATTTTCAGTGGTGTTCAGTGTTAAAAACGGTGGCCAGACTTGCACCACTAGTTTTGTGTTCTCCAGGGGGCTGTGGACTTGGTTCTTGAACCAGCTGCATGGGGAAAAGGTTCAAAATGAACGTGAGATGTGTTGTGCATGTCATTCAGATAGACAAGGAAACATCAGATCAGGCTGTGCTTAACATGCTGAATGTATCTGAAGTAGCTTTCTGGATTCCAGCCAATGCTGGCCATCAGGCTTGTCCTTGATTTCAAAACTGATCTTTTAAAATTCTTTCACTGGACTAAGTTGCTGACTGGAGGAATGGCCTCTATTATCAGTTTCCTATGCCTGCCTCTCCAGCTGGCATGGATTATTTGGATTATTTTGGGGGGAAATATAAGCTTCAATCTGGTTCCATCTGAAGTGTATAACGCTCAAAGCAACCTGTGCAAACATTTCTTAAATAATGCAGCCATTGGTATTTTCCATGCTTGAGGCGACATCTAGCACGCCACTCAGTCTTAGTAGCCATGTAGGTTTTTTGTATTGTCTTCCATTTGTGCTTATACATATGTAACCCTTTTTCTTCCATTAATTCAAGTAGAATCTATTGGGAAAGAGCCTGAGGAGAGCTTAGTATGGCATTTCTAAAAGATTGTAGTTAAGAGGTGGTTTTTAATGTGAAAGATCTTATGAAATGACTAATTAATGGTTTCAGGAAGACAGCTGTGTTACCTTCAGTAGAAGAGCTAGATTCCAGTACAGTATCATCTCAGGGTCTAACAGGATTTTCAGGGTATAAGTGTTTGAGAGTCAAAGCAGGGTATAAGTGAGAGTCAAAGGAGGGTATAAGTGTTTGAGAGTCAAAGCAGATGCAAGTAGGAATGGAGGTACTTGAATCCTGTGCTTCTGTTCTGGCGGGTGGGAGGGAGAGCACTGTTCTGAATTTTAATTCATGTATTCAGAACAATGGACCCTCCCTCGGGCTGAATAGGGAGATAGGATTTTTATCTCACTACAAATGCTGATTTATTCTATTCCTAATCATTCCACCCCACTTCTCTAATCAAAGTGATTCTTTTTGCATTGTAAATTTGCATCCCGACTCCTTCCTTTGCAAGACCTCCCCACCTTCTGGCAGAGATATAAGGACTCAGGGATCTCTGTTCCTATCTGATGGAGTTTCTCGAAAGCTCCTATCCTGGGAGTCTTGTTGGTCTCTTAAGGTGCTACTGGACTAATTAATAGAAATTTTGCATTAGCATGTTTGAAGAGGACTTTATTGTATGCTGTTGAATCTTTGGCAGTTGGGACCATTTAGAGGAATGGATGTAGCATTTCAGATTTGATGCAAGTGACTTATTAACTCCTCTTATATTCACTCAGAACCCCCAAGGCCTCAGGGAAGGGGGCTGAGCAAAATAGAAAGAAGCCCTCAGAGAGCAGAGTGTCTAACAAGGCCCGTTCAGGTGTGTAAAAGTGGGTGCTTGGATCTCATTTAACAAGGAAAAGAGTAAGTTGCTTGTATCAAAATTTAAAGAAAAAGCCTTAAGATGCGTATGCTTTCCCTCCTTGCATCCCTGGCTATGCACTGGCTTTGTTATACTAACTATGATTGGGAATTCAAGCAAAAAAAGAGTTTACCAACTGCATGAATAGGTAATCAGCTTGCACATACCATTATGGTCACACTTAGAAGTGGAGCAAATCACACATTTTTAAAGATGCATGAATCCCAATTTTGTATAAAAATAGTTTTAATTTCTTAACAGGTTTTCTAATCAAATATCCTTGTAGGACAACTTCTAAACCACGGTGCATGGTTTCTCCATACAAACTAGCAAAGGCAAAGTTGTACAATCTTTGTGTCTCTTGGGCTACTAACCTTGTGCACACTTTTTATTACTTGAGAAAGGATGCCCTTTCCCCCCCAAAAATGTAGCATGGTTTGCTTGTTATTCATAAAATCACAGAGTTGGAAGGGACCTCCAGGGTCATCTAGTCCAGTCCCCTGCACAATGCAGGAAAATCACAAGTATCTCCCCTGCCCTCCCTCTCATGGTCACAGAATCAGCACTTGTGTCAGATGGCCATCTACCCTCTGTTTCAAAACCTCCAAAGGAGAGCCTACCAGCTCCCAAGGAAGCCCATTCCACTGAGGGAACTGCTCTGTCAGGAAGTTCTTCCTAATGTTTAGCCGGAAACTCTTGATTTAATTTCACCCCATTGGTTCTGGTCCAGTCTTCTCGGGCAACAGAAAGCAATTCCACACCATTCTCTACATTACAGTCCTTCAAGTTCTTGAAGATGGTGATCATATCACCTCTCCAGGCTAAACATACCCAGCAACCTTTCCTCATAGGACATGGTCTCCAGACCTCTCACCATCTTCATTGCTCTCCTCTGGACACATTCCAGCTGGCATTACTTGGAAGGCAGAAGTGTATTTAAATGGCATTCTAGTTGGGGATCTTCCTTGGCTTAGAGGGAATTTCATAAGCAGCAGGAGAATTTTGACTCAGGACCTTTATTGTATTTTGACTTTTAAAACCTTTACAACCTTTAAAACCAGGAGCATTATTTTGTTACACCAGTCGCTTGCAGGCTGCATTCTGGAGATCTGTGGAAGTTGCAGGGCATGCTTGTCAGTTCAAACTGAGGGATGGGAAGCCTGAGCTTGCCCTGTGCCTTCTGGGAACTATGTGGGGGGTATCTTAGAAAACTCCCAAAAATCCTCTGCAGTGTATTGGAGTTCTATGTGGAAAGAATTCTCTGAATATAAATGGATTGTAAAACGCAGAATTACACTATACCTGTTTTCCTTTTTCATCTAGTTTGAACATCACAATTGTTCACCTTTTTTTGTTGTTTGAATTTTTAAATTGTGCTCCATGTATATGTGTAATTCTAATCCTCAGTTACACTTTCTATTATTATTTTGAAGCACTGCCACTCAGAATTAGACCCATCGGTATAGCATCCAGAGGTTACTGAAATTCCCAGCACATTCTTAGAGGAATTTAGGCCAAAGGGTTAACAAAAATGGTAGTGAGTGATGTTCATAGTCTTCCTGTATGTGTAAACAACCATTCTCTATTGTGTTTGAGAGGAGCAAGTTACCACACGTGGTGAACTTTCCTTCTAAACCGTGGAATTTACAGAGTTTCAGGTGTTCCCTCCCTTTAGGTGCCCTCCCTCAAGTGGCTAATTCAGGAGTTGTTTAGAAGGTCTCAACATGGCAGTCTCTCAGATTCACTTTTGACCTGGGGGTGGTATTTTTGCTGTGTTTGGCTTTTCCTCTCCCCTCTTTGTACAACTTACAGGCAATATTCCTTTTAAGCTGTGCAGTCTTGTGAGCAAAAATTCAACTTTCTGAGCTACTGGCATTAAAGGTGTGAGCTACTGCATAAATTAGTTTGTTCTCGGGTCATATTTCTTGAGCTATGACAAAAATGTGTGAGCCAAAGGCTAAAAACCTGTGAGCTAGCTCACACTAACTCAGCTTAGAGGGAACACTGCTTACAGGTATTATCACTGTGTGGCTAGATAGAATTCCTCTAAAACTATTCCTGGGTTTGGAAGCTCTCTTGTAAACTAACTACAGCTCTCCTTTGTACACTGTGTGTTCTGCACTTAGTGTGGAGGTTTGGATTACTGATACTATGAATGTAGTAAGACCCTCGTTCCAAACTGACTTGTTGCACATTCTTGCCATCGACCTGCTCCTTTTCCTTGGAGTTTTGGCTGCCGCTTCTGCTTGGCAGAGGAACCCTTGAAAGCCAGTCTCCGGCGTTGTTTTTCTTTTAATACAGTGCATTTGCTGACTCACAGTCCCAGTTTCTTTCCGCTCAGTAAATATAGGAAGCGGTTTTTTAGTTATCTTTATTTAAATGCAGCCTGTTAAGGAACAGAATGCCAGCAGTGTTTTGGTTTGTATTTTAACATTTCTTGCTTTGCTTTACAGGAGTATATGCAGGAAAAATCCAAAGAAAGAAGCCAAATGTTGTGACAACTTAAGGCGGCAACATTCCCTGGGTTAAAGGAAGCAGCTTAGATTGATCATGTTATGTGTTGGTTGAAATCTTCCAGCTGCTGCACATGTGGATAAGCTTAAACGAGCAAGCATATACTTTTTGATAAACTGCAAAGATTTCGAGAAGGTGTTCGATGGAGGGGGAAAATGAATGGAACGACAGACTTAAGCATTTATTCTGCATGTTTTAAGTGTCCTGTATCTGCACTTGTGTATGTATACATTGCACAGCCTCAGGAAGAATATTAAACTATAATTTTGCAGGGTTTTTTTTTTTTTTGCGTCTTAGCACTTTTTAATTATGTTATTTTAAAATTATTTATAGACACAGTAGCGGCCTTTATACATTTCTGTTTGGGCACTTCCAAAGAGAAGAGCTGTGTGGGATTGGCAGCCATCAAGACGTTGTTTTAACCACATAAGGCCTTGCTTTTTTTCCCCTGCTTCAACCCCACTAAAAATCCCATGGGGCTTATGTTCCTTTAGTTGCCAATATGTTGGTTTAAGCATTTGTGGACGCCGCTGCTGTCCTGGTGTATGTTGCGACGTGCTGGCTTTTACTTTCTTCCTGACATGGCCGTACTTCCAGTGTGCTGTGTAAATCTCTTTAAACCTATTCTCTTTCAAAATCTGCATATACATTTTAGCGTGCTGTTCTCAGCTGTTGATCCTTAGGGACTTATTTTGTTTGCTGTGGAATCAGCAAGTCAGTGCTGTGCTGCTCCCCCAACAAATCTGAAAAGGGCAAAATGTAAATAAATGTTTACAGTTTATACTAAATATTCAGTCACTTAAATTTCTCTTTCTTCTTTCTTTCTTTCTTTCTTTCTTTCTTTCTTTCTTTCTTTCTTTCTTTCTTTCTTTTTTTCTTTCTTTCTTTCTTTCTTTCTTTCTTTCTTTCCCCGAGTGTCTTACTTTATATTTCTTTTTGATAAGACTTTGATAAGTTTTTTTCAGAAATGAATTTTGCCTGGTTAATGGAAGAGAAGATATAAAACTGCTGTTCTGCCACCTTTGGCAGTGTTGTGACGAAAACCTTTTTGCTAACAGCCATAAAGCATTCTGGCTTGTCTTTATTTAGAGTGACTTGCAATAGTTATTGGAGAACTGGATAAAAGTCTACACAATGCCTTTCTCAGATAGGCCCTTCCTATACAGCTTGTTTTCACAGAAGTGTAAACTCTTAAACCACCAAACCCATGTTAGAAAAAGGGACTTGGTTATCAGAAACTACCTCCTTGGTAATGAGCTACTTGGATATCAGCGTCGCTCAGAGATACTGAACCAAACATGGGCCATGTGCGGAAAGTGTATATACCTAATCAGTCCAGCTGGTAATTGTGCCATGAAGTTTTCTCACGTATGAAATGCGTAGAGGTGGGTTAAATCGGTATCAATGTTATGCTTCTGTTGGAAACTTCACATCCGGCAACATTAACGGTCAAACAAGATATTATACAACATACTATTGTAAATTAAAATGGTGAAAATGCCATCCTCCAGTTTAATGAATGGCTATGGAGGGGTGGCTGTGAACTTACTATGGGAATCTTCTGATGTCCTTTCCGTACATATCGTGCAGTATTTTAGACTCTCTGTGTGCAGTGGGAGCAGCAACACTAGAGCAAAGAACATAGTGGGCTTCTGCAAACCACTCAGCAGGTTCTTACAGCACAATGTAAGGCCTCCTTTCAGGGGCTCAGGATTGGCTTAGCTGATGCAGAACAATGCAAGCATTGCTAACTTTTTGGATTCCCAAATAGGTCTTAGATTGCCTTTTGCATGACTTGAATATTTTCTTTAGAGATGTGCAAGGACAGGGGTGGGAATGGGGACCCTTAACAAAAGATTGGCAAGCTAAGTAAGTGCAAGGAATGGCCTTGCAAGTTAACCTACAGCTTACTTGAGGAGCCAATGCTTTAAAAAACTGATAAACCTTGTTTGTAAATCTGTTTGTATTTGTTGTGATAATTTAGTGTAGACTGTAAGCAGGAGCAAGTTTCAACCTGACGTGAAACTACACGGACCAGTTACTTTTCTCCTGGTATCCTAAATACACTATTTTCCTTTTGAATGTAAAAGTCTGTACTAAAATGTCACATTTTTTAAAAAAACCTCTATAATAAGGCCTTCTATTTACAAGTGCCAGGAATAAGTAATTTAATGTTTTGTATTTATTTATTGTAATTTTCAGTTCAGTTTTATTAATTTTGAGTGGAATGTTATTAAAGTGGTATTTTTGTACCTTTTGTTTGTTATCTTTCTTGCTTGTGTGTGTTTTTTTTAAAGCACATTGTGCAATAAACTTTTTTATCTTTACAACTGTGTTTGTGGTTTTTCCCTTTGAGTGTTCTCTGGCTTGCCTCATTTAATACCATCCAAGTCTACCCATTGCAAGTAATACGCAGGGCTTTAAGAACCTGATGTCAACAAGAGGCATGGGACTTTGTTGGGATTGTCCTAGGCAACTCTGCACACTATCTCAAACACCAAATATAAAGCCAAGAATAAAACATCACCCTTTCTGTATGGATTCAAATTGTTGGTTTTAATGCTAATAGGTGGGTGGTGGGGGGAGAGGTTGTTTTATTCCGTAATTCTGAATGTAGATGGCATAGTTCCCTCTAAGCTCCACTAGGGGGCTGGCACACAAACTTTCAACAAGCAACTCGGATATCTGCTTCTGCCCACAAAGAAACATTTGAAACAATGGAGGATGGGGGCACCTCCTGGGGCCAATAGAATTGGACCCCCTGGTCCAATCGTTTAGAAACTTGGGGACATTTTTGAGGAGAGGCACCAGCAGCTATGCTGCAGGTTTGGTGCCTTTACCTCAAAAAACATCCCCCACCCCAGATTGATTCTCCATTATAGCCTATTGTGCACATTCCAAAGCTACCTCCTACATTACATATGCCCTTCAGTTCTGTCTTGCTTCTACAACATGAAAATATTTTGACATATGCAAAGCCCAACAGCAAGCTAAGTTAATAGGGTCACCATATGTTTGGATTTATTTTAGGGGGCAGGGGGACAGCAAAGCAATAGCATGTCAAAATAGGAGACGGATGTGTGAAAGTGGCCTCCTTAGTTGTTAGGCTCCATTTGTCTCCCCTCAAATGGGTTAATTAACAGCATCCTTTTCTTAGGGGTCAAGGAATACATCCCAATTTATTGCATTGCTTTGTTAGTGATCCCTCAAGGTAGAGCAATGCCGAGAGGCATTTATTGCATTGTTAGTGATCCCTCAAGGTAGAGCAATGTCTCTGTCCTTTTACCAATTCAGCTTTCTGACCATGTCATTCCAGCACAGTTGTTTCTATGTGCAGAAAGTCCTTGAATGATTCAAGCATCGGGAGAGAGAGTTCTAAACTGACACTTGCCAGCGACCGTTAAGAGTGTTCCTCTGCACTGGGTCTCTTTGTGAGGAGACGGCTGTAAGGCTGTTCAGAGTGTTCCTCTGCACCGAGTCTCTGAGGAGATGGCTGTAAGGCTGTTTAGAATGTTCCTCTGCACCGGGTCTCTTTGTGAGGAGACAGCTGTTTAGAGAGCTCTTTGTGAGGAGACAGCTGTTTAGAGAGCTCCTCTACAGCACCACCTCCCATCAACAGCAGCCTTCCGCTGCCCTCTTAGCGTCCAGGGTACTGAGCCATCCCAGAGCTAAAGATCTGAGGCGGCTGGCAGACATTGGCCTGGTGAGTGTGCTCATAGCAGTCAGTGCCCTTGAGTTTCTCTTCTGTCCTGCCCTTATTACAACACAGTCCCAAGAAATGCCTTGTCAGTCTGAAGCTACCAGAACTTTAAAGGATACATAGATATGACCCTCTGGAAAGCCTCAGCCGGTAGATAAGCTTGCCTGCCTATCTCCAGATAAGATAAACCATAAAGACGCGGACCCGGTTATAATCTCAAACTCCTCAGACGAGAATGGTCCTGGATTACCAGCCATCCTTTATCACCGGCAGAGAGTGGAAGCCAATGATTACAACAAGTCCCTTATTGCCGGTCATGGGCAGATGACGACAACAATGATAGCATCTTTTATTGCCGACAATGGATAAGTGACCAAGATGATGACACTGATGCCGCCCCTTTTGCTGGAGGCCGGACACCAAAGAGAACAACAACCTCCTTTATCATCAGCCATGGATCAGTGACAGTGATGAGGACCATATGGTCTTCTTGCCAGGAGGTGATATTGAGAAGACAAGTGCCCATTGTAGTCGGCTCAGCTTCTGGTCTTACTTGTTGCTTTCAGGAAGATACGGAGAGGGTCATCCAGGGGATCCAGCAGGAGGCAGAACAGCAGAGGTGGGTGGTGCCATCTGTCTTTCTGCGATGGTACTCATGAACCTCTTGCGGCCCTGGGGGGGGCCCCCTTGGAGCCCTGGGAGTGGTGCTACATGAGATGTACTTTAAAAAATACAGTCAACAGTCCTTACAATTAAGTCCAACATACTGCAAGTCGGAAGTAATGAGCCATTCCTTTCAGTTTGGTTCTGGCCTTGGCTGCTGCCTCACTGCCCACCAAGCCCCAGAGTCTGCTGCAGGGTCACTCCCTAACTGAGAGAGGAAACTCCTCCTCCTCTGGCAAGTCCATAAGAGGTAAAAAGCGTTGTCTGTTTGAGGGTCAGAGGCGGGTTTCCGATGGTTGAATTTTTCATTTAATCAGATACACCACCACCATGGGGACATGGTTAAGTTTGCCAGTGACTACAAATTCAGAGACATGTGTAGAAGTGGAGTCAATAAAATCCACAGGAAAAACAAAGCGAAGAGAATATAGCAGGGTCTCCACCTCAGGCAAAAACTGACCGTCTTTTCTTCTGCCACACAGAGAATTGGGGGGGGGGGAGTTTGTGAAGGGGAGGGACTTCAGAGGCCATACAGTCCACCTTCCAAAGCAGCCATTTTCTCCGGAGAAACCAACCTCTGTAGTTTGAAGGTCAGTTGTGAGGATTAAATGGGGAGGGGAGAACAAGACATAACCTGTTGAATGTACACACATGGATAATCAACAGAAAAACATATCCTTCTAAGCATAGGAACTGTTGTCGCATACTGCAAACTCTGCATGCTGAAGACAGAAGTAATTGCTGTTTAAAACCTGGCAAACTTTGCATGTTGGACTTAGAATCAGGGCTCTTTTTTTAGCAGGAACACACAGGAACGCAGTTCCAGCTGGCTTGGTGTCAGGGGGTGTGGCCTAATATGCAAATTAGTTCCTGCTGGGCCTTTTCTCCTGGTATCCTAAATACAATAAATATTTTCAAAAAGCCCTTTGTGAAACAATGGTGGTGTCAGTGGTCATGGCCTAATATTAGCTGATGAGTTCCTGCTGCTGCTTTTCTACAAAAAAACTGCTGGGCTTTTTTACAAAAAAGAGCCCTTAGAAGTAATTGTTGTTAAAAAGCTGTTTGTGGTGCTTTCCCTTTAAATGTCGTAAACATAAATCCTCAATACACTTCCAGCTGTCATTTACTGGTTGCAATCAATGCACTAAGTATATTGTCTCACAGCCTCTTCACATTTTGCTCAGCCTCCAGGTGAGGCCTGGGGATCTCCTGGGGAAACTGCAGGGTGCTGGCAGGCAGGTGGAGCATCCATTGGGTGATGTGAATTCTTAATTGCTTGAGTACTCTAGGGGCATGGGCAGGACCTGTGGCATCATGGCAGTGCTGGGGTGAGCACTCTGGTGTAGTGCATAAACCCCATGGCTACTTTCCAAGCCTATTCGAACAATGCACAATGCAGAGAAATCTCCTTGAAGAAGAACTGAAAAAATATGGAACCCTTAGAAGGATCTGCTCATGGTCATCTCAGATATAGGTGGAGCTTTTTTTGAGCAGAAATGCAGTTCCATCTGGCTTGGTGTCAGGGGGTGTAGCTTAATATGCAAATGAGTCCCTTCTGGGCTTTTCCTGCAAAAGAAACCTTCTGTGTTTTCTTTGATGCTCAGGTGTATCCCTCACATGTCACAGCTATTATTTTTCAGGTGGATCACACATTTGGAAGCACTGGTTCCTCGGTTGCACGCCCTTCATCCTAAGGTGGACATTTCAATGACACCTCCTGTGAAGAACAGAAACTCTAATCACACTGTGAACATACAATATAATAATCAAATACATAGTATTAAATGTACAGTATATGAATATAAATATAAATTTAATAAAGATATATGACAAACCAGTCATGTGCATATGAATGTTGTTATTTTAAAAAATCCACCACATAGAAGAGACACTGTTGGTACTTTAAAATATCATGTACATTAAGTCACAGCCTGTAGCAGTCAAAAACTCAAAATATACCTACACTCAACACTCAGCCCGACCCTACAGATACAATTGCTAAGTGTGTTTCAAAGCAACGTCCTTTCTCAAGGGTCCAAGCACTTTGTAATTCTTTGGGTAATGAAATATTTGCAGGGTTTTCTGACTTTTCTTTCAAGCTTTGGTATGTGGTGTACATTGAGATATCAAACAAAATGCATGCACTCCCCGAGAAAACACAAAAGTCTTTGTGTTTACATTTCAGTGCGGAAGGCACATAAATTCACTACCATGCAGCCAGCTTCCTTAACTCTCCTCATTTTTTCAAAAATACTCTGACAATATTAAGTTTTGGCTTTCTCTCTAGCTCCTAATTTGCCATCTAAGTATTTCTAGTTTTCTTCTGTAGTCTCGTAATGCTTTCCACACCATTATATGGGATTCTACTCAGAAGACGGCTTTTCTGACCCTGCTGACCACTGACTGAGCACAACTGACAGTTAACTGCTGTCATTCTGCTGACAGTTAACTGCTGACAGACTTCTCTCCCCCACACACCTTACTCATTCATCCCCCTCTTTCACCCCCTCCAATTGTTGGAATAATTAAGGCCAAAGGTCTGGCTCATTCAGAAAAGCCCCAAATGTAAATATTTATATATATATATATTGGAACTTTTGACGGCCTGTTATATCTGTGCACATAGGGAGTTTGGCTCTGATCTGGGAAAAAGTGTAGTTGCCTGGACAACTGCAAAGGTGAAAAGTTTATGCAACGGAGAGTTTGCTAGGGTGGGAAGTGTTATCTATCTAGCTGGGCAGAAGAGGCCCTAGCCAATTAAGCAAAATGAGGTAATGTGCTCAGTACCTGTCTGTGCTTTCATGTAAGGAAGGGAGGAGGGGGCTGCTGCTTTGCGCTCAGGAGAAGTCTTAGATTGTGAATCCTCTGGCTTGATTAGTCACGGGGGCAGAGAGAAGGAGGGGAGGGGGGAAATGCTTTTAAAACTAGCAGCTTGTGCTAACAAGACTGAGAGAGAGAAAAGGACAGCCTAGTCTAAGATCTCTCTCCCATTTGCAAATGATATTTTCTTTTCTTTCTTACAAATAAATCTTTGGACTTCTGAGCAAATGTCTCTGCCTGGTGATTGTTAAGGGGTCAAGGGCCCCCCTTGGCCCTCAAAAACGGTTGACACTTTCTGTACTGCAACTTACCAATAATGAAAAGGACATGCATATATAAATTCAAAATCATTAGTGTCAGTGTAATATCAAATCAACCACCACAAGGAGAAAAACTCCCATGGAACACCCCACCCACGGACAAAACTGGAATTTGTAAGAGAAATGACTCCAGTTTGCAAACACAATTCTCATTATAATTTTGTGCTTGAAGTAAAGCAAAGGATGAAAGTTGGGGGGGGAGACTTTTTGCCCCCTAAGCACCTCCACATTGAGCAGGACTATGCAAATGACTCCATATGTTTAAGAAGTTGAGTTTGAAAAGGGTGAGAGAGCGTGAGAGGGTGTGAAAAGGGGCTGCGAGAGAAACTGCCTTTCAACTCAAATCCAAATTGCATCTTTTGGCTAAGGAGGTTATGATTCCCCCAGTGCAGCTAGGCGTTGGGGTGGTAAATCTTGCCCCAGAACTCTGAAACTTCACATTTGAGCTGGTGTTCCTTCAAATGTACTTTGAAATGGCTGTTAATTTGCCAGGGGGATGGCAGAGGTTGGTGTTTTTCTGCCTCCACTGTTTGATTCTGCCCAGCATCCCACAATTTTGTTCAACTGGATGCAATAATACTAAACTGCGGTGTCAGGTTGGAAAGCCTCATGAACCTATGGCTTTTCAAGGCCATGAGATACAAGCAGAAGGGAGGAAATGGCTTATTAGCTGGCCTCATTTTGGGCAGGAGCTCACAGGAACAGAGCTCCAGAGCCTTTACATTTTATTGTGCTTTCTTTCTCTCCCCACCCCAAATACTTGCTTCTGGACTCCATTGTTCAAACTTCCTATGAGAATTTTGCTGAAAAGATCTGACAAACTTTCTAATATTTCGCTCCACAAAAATGGGAAAAGAACCAAAACATATAAGCAAATCTTCATCATGCCACTATGGCCACAGAGGAGAAAGTAATTTTAAAAGTATGACGGGAGTCAAGTTTTATTATGACAGTTATACCGTAATTCAAGAAGCATTTTAAGGTAGACGCTGAGCAGGTATAATTTAGTACACCTACCCATGATATCAGGGGTGTGTGGCATATGCAAATGAGTTGTGCTAATGAGCTCCAGCACCTCTTTGAAATGATCCTTGAACTTTTTAGGGGTCGCTTACTGGTGGCAGAAGAAAAAAAAAGTCTTAAAAATCACATTGGTGAAGCCAGACAAACTGCAACAAAATATCTATGCCAAAAAATCAGAGATGATCTACTATATCAGGGGTGGCCAACGGTAGCTCTCCAGATTTTTTTTGCCTACAACTCCCATCAGCCCCAGCCATTGGCCATCCCTGTGCTATATCATGTTCAAAATATTTATGACCCCCCCACACACACAAAGAGAGAGTGTCATTCTCTCTCTCACTCTTTCATTCAGAAGGCCAATATTGTCTATGCCTCAGGTAGAGAATTAACAATGATAGTAGGTAAGCTCACTCTCTATGAAGAGAGCAAAATTGGAGTCCAGTAGCACCCTTCTCTCACAGGCACTGGGAGCTCAGCTTTTCTTACAGACAGCCCCCCCCCCCCCCCGTTTCTCTCACAATAATGAAGAATGCACTTCCTAACAAGGACTTTGGGACTAAGGCCTGCATGATGCCAACTCTTTCCCCATATCCTGTCATATATTGGGTTGTCATCTAGAGGATGGTGTGGAATTGTTTTCTGTGGCCCCAGAAGGTCGGACCAGAACCAACAGATTGAAATTGAATCAGAAGAGTTTCCAGCTCAACATCTGGGAGAACTTCCTGACAGAGCGGTTCCTCAGTGGAACAGGCTTCCTCAGGAGGTGGTAGGCTCTCCTTCCTTGGAGGTTTTTAAACAGAGGCTAGATGGCCATCTGACACCAATGAGGTTCCTGTGAATTTATGGGGAGATATTTGTGAGTTTCCTGGATTGTGCAGGAGGCTGGACTAGATGACCTTGGAGGTCCCTTCCAACTCTACGATTCTATGATCCACTCTTCACTAACAGCTGCATCATGATGTCAGATTAACTTGTTCTTCTTACAAAGTTACCTAGGTCATTAAAGGTCAACGGTCCTCTTCCTGAATCGGACAACAGGTCTATCCCTACACAAAAGAATAAATGGCTGTAAATCTGACCTTAAAAACCACAACAGGAGTGGGAGCAGGGAAAATCAGCTGGCAGTCTTCTAGAGCATTCCATTGCTGACCTAGGAGTGGCAGTCCTCTAACAGGGAAATCTACAAAAGGGGAGATTACAATTTGAGATTTCGAGTTCATTCACAAATTCAGAACAATTGACACTGCTCCCACGAGGAGGAAGAGGAGGAGAATTGGAATTATACCCTGCCCTTCACTTGGAGTCTCAGAATGGCTTAATCTCCTTCCCTTTCTCTCCTCACAACAGACACCCTGTGAGGCAGGTGGGTCTGAGAGAGCTCTGACATATTTCTGCTTGCTTGAAATTTCACATCTATAATAATTTGTATAAATTATAACATTCTCCTTCATTCTCTTGTCTGTCAGAGGCAGAAGCACGTTACAGCTGTGTCTTCTGGAACTAGCTTTGTTGAATGGATCAAAGCAATTAAAAAAAAAAAACCCTTTTGAACCGCATTCGGCCTAAATCAAAAGGGTGAGCAACAACACACCTGATATTCCTTTCAGGAATGGGTGGGCTCTATCTATTGAGGAAGGGGATTGAGGATCTTTTGGTAGCCCTGGGTGCCTGATCTACTTTCTCCCTCCCCCCCCCGCTTCAGTCACACACATGTAGGTTACTGCCAAATAATATACAAATACAAAATGTGGGATGTATGTCTGGAGGAAAGCAACGCAAATCCTTCCCACACTAACCACCCAGCTTGCTTGCGCAAGTAGGATACAGCAGATTCCTTTTTAAGAAACAAATAGCCAAGTAAGTCTTGCCTAGCAGATGACAGACCCTTGGAATGCATGGGACAGAGAAGGGAGAGAAAGTACTTTTCTCACAATACAAGAACTCGTGGGCATTCAATGAAATTGCTGAGCAATCGAGTTAGAACTGATAAAAGGAAGTACTTCACCCAAAGGGTGATTAACATGCGGAATTCACTGCTACAGGAGGTGGCGGCGGCTACAAGCATAGACAGCTTCAAGAGGGGAGCAGAGATCTATAAGTGGCTATTAGCCACAGCTTATTGTTGGAACTCTGTCTGGGGCAGTGATGCTCTGTATTCTTGGTGCTTGGGGGGGGGGGGGCATGGTGGGAGGGCTTCTAGCCCCACTGGTGTCACTTGGGGGTTTTTTTTGGCCTCTGTGTGACACAGAGTGTTGGACTGGATGGGCCATTGGCCTGATCCAACATGGCTTCTCTTATGTTCTTATGGAAGGTTGCCTAACCACCCAAGGTCTCCTATTGAGGTCTCCTATTGTTGAATATTTGTCTGCTGCAAAAAATTTCCCCTCTAAACCTCATTTGCATAAAATGTGTTATCTGTAACGAACCTCTGTATGCAAAATGTTTTATATCTTTGGACAACGATAAGTTTTTAGTATACAGATAAGTCTTTTATTTTTTAGCAATAAACATTTGGAGTTTAAAAAGGTAGGTGGGGCTGAGAAAGCTCTGACAGAAATGTGACTGACCCAAGGTCACCCAGCTAGCTTCACGTGGGGGGGGAAATCAAACCCTGTTCTCCAGATTAGAGACCACTGCTCGTAACCACTACACCACCCTGGCTTTCAGAGGCCATTCAGCAAGCAAAGCTCTAGCACTGAACCACAGTCCAACCAAAGCTGTGGAGAGCTGCTTGTATACACAGGGGAGACACTGAAACATTTAAGGACTATGAAGAGCAGATATTTTGGAAACAGGCTATCCCCCCCACTTCAACATTTTTATTTCACTTCTCTAAGCACGTTTCCGAATATTGGTTAATGACATTACTAGTGCGCAGTTTAATTTCATCCTGCTTGCACTTAGGTCAGACACTTTGGTGACACAGGAAATGGCAAAAGCCCGGGCAGCGTGGAATGCAATATACACAATCCTAAACACATATATAATGCTCTTATAGAATGACAGAAAGGAATGAAGAAAGAAAACAAGGATGCTGGGGAAATAAATTTCATTCACTTTTGAAACAAACAGGGGCACCGTGGGAACAATTTTTATTCAATTGATGTGCCTTAACGTTTTTTCACACACACAAAAAAAAGATTTATTTTCAGGGGCTTCTGGTTTCCAGTCAGGAGTAGTTCCCTGATTGCTTTCCACTCTATTGAGCATTGAGATTTATTTCCCAGTACTAAAATACACGTTCAAAAGGTTACATGTGTAAAGAAAAAGTGTTTTAAGTGGTGCAGGTTAGTTTTGATATCTCTTCTGTTTGCAATGTATTACTGTAAATTTAATGTAATTTGCATGATGATATATTAGTACTCCTATATTTTTCCATCCTCCAATATGATTGCATTATTTTGCTAAATGTACTATATTTTTAAGACGTCACAATGCAACTTTGTACATATTTTTCATAAATACATTTATAGAAAACATTTTTCCTGTAAGTGTATAATCTTTTAACATGTCTTTGAGTACTGGGACATAAATATTTTAAAAATATATTTATATTCCATCCCTCTCCTGAGAAAGCTTTGAGCAAAATGTACTGAGGCACATAAGAGTGAATAAAATTTTCCCCCATGGCACCAATGTTTCATTTTGTTTAATTCCTTGGCTTTGTAGGCGTGGCCTTTTTTCTTCCTGCTGTCTTACAGAACAATGCATAGACTATTTTTATGCTAAGTATATCCACTGTTGCATTATTATAAGACAAGCTGAATCCTGTCACTCCAATGTTGCTGCAAGAACGTTGTTGCATCCACCAAGGTATTACAAGATTGTGACGCCTGCCCTTAGGCAGCCTATTGTGCAAACGAGTATTAAAACACTTAAGTTGTGCAGTAGAAAATTAGGCATAATTAGGCATTGCACATTGCAGTAGAAAATGAGGCCTTAATACTTTTTTTTCCATATTATGCCTCTTTTGACACATGTGTCTATTACAATGCATTTCTGCAGTCCAACTGAGTCTCTGACTGCGGGCTCCTTATTTAGTAAGCCCCGCTTTCTCAGTTTCTCCTCTGCAGGTTAGATTTGCTCGGGAGAAAGCCTTTCCCAGAGGCCGTCTCCATTCTTGATATAGATCCAAGGCTTCCTACTGGGGAACAGGGTCTTGTCAGGAAAAGGGTGCTCCTTCAAACACAACAGCGTTGCTCGGATGTGGGAAATGAAATGAGGCGGTTCCGCTTGAGGTGATGTAGAAAGATTCTGCAAAAAAGGGAGGGGGGCAATTAGATGATGAAGAAGAAGATATTGGATTTATATTTCGCCCTCCCCTCCGAATTTCAGAGTCTCAGAGAGGCTCACAATCTCCTTTACCTTCCTCCCTCACAACAGACACCCTGTGAAGTGGGAGGGGCTGAGAGGGCTCTCCCAGCAGCTGCCCTTTCAAGGACAACTCCTACAAGAGCTATGGCTGACCCAAGACCATTACAGCAGGTGCAAGTGGAGGAGTGGGGGAACCAAACCCTGTTCTCCCAGTAAGAGTCTGCACGCTTCACCACTACACCAAACTGGCTCCATTATTTAAAACTAAGGCCTTTTCTTGAGTGTGAACTATTTTTTAAAAGATTCATTCTTCAGATTTTTATTCCGTCCTCCCCAAAGCAGGCGCAGGGTGGGTCACATCAACAAAAACAAAAAATTCATTACAATAAATGACATCTGTTTAAAATTACATCAGTTTAAAACCGTTAAAACAAACAAACAAACAAAAAAATCACAAGGCAGAAACAACAGGATGACCACAGAGGGTCACAGAGATGGAATCAAAAAGTGCTTTCTTTAATAGGTTGGGAATGAAAGCAGGAAGGCTGACTGAAATGGCCCCTCAAAGGTGTCGAGCTCATTTGTTGTGAGTGCCAGATTTGACCTAAATGAGACCTTGTCGGGCCAGGCTGTGTGTGGATCTATTTAAGATTAGATAGCAGAGATATAAACTTTCTAGAGGGCACAGACATAAAACAACTACTTAAAAAAAAAAACTTAAAATAAAACATGCTTAAAACATTAGCACTCATTGGTCTTAAAGATGTTTTCTTTGTATTTCTCCCATGGGATCCAGGGAACTGGGCAAAGGAAGCTCTGGTTCTTTCCCTCCCTCCCCAGGGGACCAGGAGGGGGAGGAGCCTCAACCAATGGAGGAAACTGAGCTTTTGCTCTGCGGCTCCTGTGTGATTGAGCAAGATTTTCAAAGCAAGCTGAGATGCAGAAGGAAGCAAGAGAGAGGGAGAAGGAAACAGACAAGGGCCAGTTGCTCAGGAGCCTGATAGGAGCCCTCTAGGGGCCTAATTTGGCCTCCAGGCTACATGTTTGACACCCCTGGCATAGAAGAAGATATTGGATTTATATCCCACCCTCCACTCTGAATTTCAGAGTCTCAGAGCAGCTCACAATCTCCTTTATCTTCCTCCCCCACAACAGACACCCTGTGAGGTGGGTGGGTAGAGCTGAAAGGGTGGGACTGACAGGGCTCTCACAGCAGCTGCCCTTTCAAGGACAACCTCTGCCAGAGCTATAGCTGACCCAAGGCCATTCCAGCAGCTGCCAGTGGAGGAGCGGGGAATCAAATCCAGTTCTCCCACGACACCAAGCTGGCCACGACACCAAGCTGGCCTTGAGAAGGTAAGCTGTGTAGAGTGTGTCTACACAGCTTAGTATTGACTGATGGACAGCTGATCTCCAGGAAAGAACAGGGAAAACGTGGTCCACCTGTCTCCTTCAGGAGAAGCTGGGGTTCACCTCCAGATTTATTTCCTGTTAAGAGGATCAGGTGATGGGGAAAGACCTGGAAAGCCAACTGCCAATCAAAACAACAAGACTCACCTTAAAAGACAGTAGAGCCACGATTCAGAAACGGGTGGCCAAACTAAGCAAGAGCCACATGTGATGGGGATGGAAGAGCAGCGGCCCCTTTAAGAGGCCAGGAGCTGCCGGGTTAAGGAGGACAGCTATGTGAGTGGCCAGGTGCAGGGAAGAAGGGGATAAAAAAAATGGGGTGGTGGTCATGGGAAGTTGGTTGTGTGGAAGAGAAGAAAAATAAATGGTGTAGCAGCAACGAGAGGTCTCTATCTCCTCCTTTCATTGACACCATACAGAATAAACATCAGATGTTTGAGAGCCCACAAGACAGGAACACAGGCAGGATGGATGGATGGTAAACAGAAGGGGGAGGAGAGAGGTGGAAATAAAGCAACTTTAATTTAAAATGCATTCTCCAAGCTTTTGGCTGGCTTGACTGAGAGAAGTGACTTAAAGAGAGAAATCTCTTCTCCAAGCCAGGGTTGGGAAGGCTTTGAGAGCCACACAATAAGTGTGAAAGAGCCACATGTGGCTCCTGAGCTGTAGTTTGGCCACCCCTGTAGTACAATGTGGCAAGCAAATTAAAAGGCATCTGTTGAAGGGAAGGTGGGCAGGTCATCAGAAGACAACCGCTGAAGGCCACCCTGCTCTATGGGCGTCTCACCCATTACCTGCAAGATGTACTGGTCATCCTGTTCTAACCAGAAATCCGCATGCGGGAAAGGCATCCAGAAGTAAGGCCCAATGCAAAGTTGCTCCTTTCTGGAGTCGTAAATGTTAACCATCTGCAACAAAGGGGAAACGCGCACACTTTGAAAGTGCTGCCACAAGCAAGGCATGCATTCATCGCAAGCAGAGGCAGAATCCCTCACCTTTGCCTTGCTGCTAGGAGGTGTGCACCGCTTGAAAAATATTATTTGAAAAATATACAAATAAGTCAGTGTACTCATTAAAGGCAGAGTGGTGTCCTGGTGAGAGAGTGTGGGGTATGATCGGAGAGACCTAGGTTTCACATCCCCACTGTGTCATGGAAGTTAGCCGGGTGACCTTGGGCCAGTTACACACTCTTAGCCTAACCTGCCTCTGAGAAAAAAGAGGTTCTCAATTTAACCCGTGCTTGAGGAGAGATAGAGCAATTCATAGACTCCACATTTATTGCCGTCCCCACCATCATTCTCCAATTCTGACATGCTTATTGCCTTTTGCTGCTTTCCCACACAACTTATCCTATCCAGATCAAACTGTTATTCTTTCAATTTGTTCATTTCGCTATTTTGCCATTGGATTCTAACTTTGTATTATTTTGCATGCTTAACCCCACCCAAACAAAAAACCCCACTGACTACAGATGTGCTACAGAATCCTCTGAACATATTTTCACCGCTCTGTTCATGTTTGGAACTATCATGGTTTGACCATACCTTAGTGGTTTTTTACAAGACTCTTTGGACTTTGAGATTTACGTGTTGCCTTGCGGCACTTTGTATTGCAGAAGATACTTTTGTCGAGAAGGTTATTGAAGTAAATTTGTTCAAGATATTAAGTGATTTGTTTGGCCACACAGTTGCTTGGCTGTTTTGGTTTGAGCTCACACCAACTCAGCTGAGAGGGAACACTTCCCTTGGGGCGTGAGAAGAGTCTGAAAATTGGAAGTCCAGACAGACACCGGTATCAGCAAGTTCTCTCTCTTCCTCACTACAAAGTTAGTTCTTATAGGCACGGTTGCTGTCCCCTGAAAAATCTCATTTCTGATCTTACCTGAGCTCCTGTTAAGATACTGGCTGACCGTAAATCCTCCTCTGGTCCTTTGTCTGGAAATGTTGCATGGAAAATTTCTCCAGTCTTAACATTTGCTGCTGGAAAACAAGGTTGGGACACGAGTAAACCCAAACCCGAAAAGGGCCCATAACCCTTGGGTCCAGGGACAATAACAAACCCATATGGGAGAAAATATCTTTCCTACTACTGTCTGGTGTGCCCTCTGTTCTCTGAAGGTGCCAGTCACAAAGATGCTCTTTTCTGGATCCAAAGAGAGGCATCTGCGCTTATCAGAAACTGAACACGGTCTTCAGCACAAGTCCCTCCCTACTCTAACTCATCACCCTGATTTTAAACAGCAAATGCGGTTGCAGCATTTTATTCTGATCTGGTTCTCTTCCTGTTTGGTCATATCTATGTATTATTGAAGAGCTTCGTGGCGCAGGGTGGTAAAGCTGCAGCACTGCAGTCGGAGCCCTCTGCTCATGACCGGAGTTTGATCCCAGCAGAAGCTGGTTCAGGTAGCCGGCTCCAGGTTGACTCAGCCTTCTATCCTTCCGAGGTCGGTAAAATGAGGACCCAGCTTGCTGAGGGGGAAGCATAGATGACTGGAGAAGGCAAAGGCAAACCACCCCATAAAAAGTCTGCTGTGAAAACATTGTGAAAGCAACGTCACCCCAGAGTCGGAAACGACAGGTGCTTGCACAGGGGACTACCTTTACCTTTTTAATGTATTATTTATCTTTTACACTTCCTCTTTGCCTCCATTTTATTCTCACAGCCCCTCCCAAGTAGTTTGGGCAGAGTGTATAACTGGCCCAATGTCACCTACTGAAATTTGTGGCCAAGGGGGTTTGAACCTGAGTCTCTCTAGTCTTAGCCAGTGTTCTCTCTAAGCTGAGTTAGGGTGAACTAGCTCACAGATTTTTAGCCTCCAGCTCACACATTTTTGTCTTAGCTCACGAAAAATGGCCCCAGAGCACACAAATTTATGCAGCAGCTCACAACTTTAATGCCAGTAGCTCACAAAGTGGAATTTTTGCTCACAAGACTCTGCAGCTTAGAGGGAACATTAGCCCAAGGATCTGTCTTGCTATAGAAGACACTCCCCTCACCTATAGAGGGAAGCATACGCTCCTCTGGGTTTACACCAGTGTTCCCTCTAAGTTGAGTTAGTGTGAGCTAGCTCACAGTTTTTTAACCTCTGGCTCACGTATTTTTGTCTTAGCTCAGGAAAAATGGCTTCAGAGCAAACTAATGTATGCAGCAGCTCACCACTTTAATGCCAGCAGCTCACAAAGTAGAAGTTTTGCTCACAAGACTCCACAGCTTAGAGGGAGCATTGGTTTACACAACTGCTGGATCAACTGCTTAAATTTGAATCTGCTTTCCTTTCACGTTGCCTATTTTGTTCCAAATAAAAGTCTATGGTTTCAATGTCTATCGCACACAACCCAGGAAGAGGAATCTTTGTCCTTCCATCTGCAGCAGCACTTAAAGGTCCCAAAGGACGAGTCTGTAAGTTCACGTTAAGAAGGCTGCAGTGGGCACTGGGAGTGGTTGGTGTAAAAATGCCACTCCTCCATGTTGGCCCTCTGCCAACAACTGGGAGCTCAGTTTTAAATGCATCTTCTGCTGGACAGAATGTGTCAAAACAAGAGAGGCTTGTGCATCTTCAGTTTACAAAAAATAACCATTAAAGGGGAAGCCAGGAAAGACTTTGAATTTGTACTACTGTTAGTGAAATCAGGCAAACCAACTGAGCATTAATAGCCACAAAACCAGGAGTTTGCCCTTGAACAGGAAAAAAAAATACTGATAAACAATTTTGATTAAAAGGAAACAAAAAAGTATATGTTGTATTCCGGATGCTTCTTTTTCTTTTTCTCTGTATTATCTGCTTCTTTCTTAACTGCTGTTCTTTTAGAAGTATTGCTTGGATTGCATTAGAACTGGTGGCCTTAAAGCTTTGCCTTTTAAAACATACTTTTGGTTTTAGGAAAGGTTGAAGATTTTATTTAGATTTTATTCCAGGTTCATCTGATTGCTAAGTTTTGCACTAATTTTACTGGCTTCTTGGGTTATTTACCTCTTTAATTTTATGGTAAGCCATGACGACCCAAGGATGACTTTGGGTCAGCTATTCTCTGTTATCCTAAACTACCAGTTTGAGAACCAGTTTAGTGTGGTGGTTAAGAGAGGCAGACTCTAATCTGGGAGAACTGGTTTGATTCCCCACTCCTCTTCCTTATTCACCTGCTGAGTGACCTTGGGTCAGTCACAGTTCTTTCAGAGCTGTTCCTTTAAGAACATTTCTCTCAGAGATCTCTCAGCCCCATCTACCTCACAAAGTGTCTGTTGAGGGGAGGGGAAGGGAAAGGAGATTGCAAGCCACTCTGAGACTCTGAGTGAAGGCTGGGGTATAAAACCAATCGCTCCTTCTTCTTCTACCTCATGGGGGGCATTACACCCTTCTAAATCTATGGATTTAGAAAGAGAAAATTCTCCTTACAGTTGCTCAGCAAGTATGCTGCTCAGAGCACTAGAAGAAAGGGGGCACAAAAATAAAACTAAGCCACTTTGAAAACTAGAATCTGCTGAGGGTGTACATCTTGAATAGATCAATAAAATAAAAGGTTGGAACATTTTCCCTATGAAGAAAGGTTAAAATGCTTGGGGCTCTTTAGCTTGGAGAAATGTCAACTGCAGGGTGACATGATAGAGGTTTACAGGATTATGCATGGGATAGAGAAGGCAGAGAAAGAAGTACTTTTCTCCCTTTCTCACTATACGAAAACTCGTGGACATTCAATGAAATTGCTGAGCAGTCAGGTTAGAATGGATAAAAGGAAGTCCTTCTTCACCCAAAGGGTGATTAACACATGGAATTCACTGCCACAGGAGGTGGCAGTGGCTACAAGCATAGTCATCTTCAAGAGGGCATTGGATAAACATATGGAGCAGAGGTCCGTCGGTGGCTATTAGCCACAGTGTATTGTTGAACTCTCTGTCTGGGGCAATGATGCTCTCTATTCTTGTTGCTCTGGGTGGGGGGGCACAGTGGAAGGGCTTCTAGCCCCACTGGTGGACCTCCAGATGGCACTTGGTTTTTATGGCCACTGTGTGACACAGAGTGTTGGACTGGATGGGCCATTGGCCTGATCCATCATGGCTTCTCTTATGTTCTTAATAAAATATCAGCCAGCTCAAATATTTTCTGCCTTTGTCTGAACACCCACGAAGACCAATGGTTGCCAAATTCAAATTTTACTCACCCATTCCATAAATGTGTGGATAGTGATTGCCCTTTTCCTGCCGGTCGTTCAGCTCTGTTATTAAGAAAAAGAGAGACAGAACATGCAAAGGTTATATAGCTCCTCAAGCAAAACAACTAGTCGCAAAACATTAAAGATTAGTGGAACTGGGGTGCTGGTTTGTCACCCAGTAAATGTAAAGCATGGACTCTGCCAAAGGGCATAAAAACTACTAAAAACAAGGATCATAGCCTCAGGTACAAATTTAAACCATGAACAAACATACAAATGGATTGAAAGGCTTTTCTTCTGGGGCTCCAAATGGCTGTGATTCTCCAGAGGCCTCAGGAAGTGATGTAGGCACATCAATGATGTTGAGGGGGTCACTCTAGTCTTTTGGCAAAATTCCATGGTAAGAAGCTAATTCTACCAACAGGTATGCAAAAGGTAATCAAGGACTAGTCATGCCTAGAGGTCATGCCAGCAAGGTCTCCCATCTTGATCTTAATTCATCCCTGAGAAAGCCATCAAGCCATTGATTTGTAGCAATCATGTCAGAATAGCTCCAGGAATTTATTTCTCTATAAATTTCCCCTATAAATTTATAAGGAATTTATTTCCCTATAAATATAGTATGCTGCTTCATAGGGGTTTGTGTTCTTGGTGCCTACCTCACACTCCTAGTTACATGCGGGCCCACTCCTATCTTCCCTTTGTGAAACACTGGCCATTTCACAGCCTTCGCCATGGACCTTGATCCCCTAGACTGGTAAATATTACCTCCTTGAGCCTCCCTCGTTTTCCCCACTCCTCCCTGATTTTTCTCTTAGCTAGTTTGTGAGTTTTAAGCGAGTTTTGTGGGTGTTCTGCTCCTTTATAATTTTTCAATAAAATAATCTCCAGTTGAACACCCGACTGGTTTATTCTAAGAGTTCTCTAAGGGAAAGATCCTCGCATATATAGGTGGAGATTCCCAGTTACCCCCTCCCACTGTGTCTTCAATTAAGCTAATTGCCCTCAATTAAATAGGAGACTACAATTTGGGTAATCAAAACCAACCCTCAAGAAGCATGTAGATGTTCTCCTAGATGAAAAAATAATCCATGCAGTTACAAAAACTGATCCAGTCAACTTTTGCTGTGTCAGTTGTGAAAGTCCACTTGCACTGTCCTACAGAGCCTGAAAGCTCAACTACTAAATGGGTAGCCCCTTAAGCAGAAACAAGTCAGACCAGAACTTAGAGCATACCCACCTCTGAAGGACCAGATTTGTAGTCTGGCTGGTGATTAGAGCTATTCTGAACCATTGTGTCAAAACAATGCTTAGCAGCATTGCTCCCTCTAAGTTGCAGAGTCTTGTGAGCAAAAATTCTACTTTGTGAGCTACTGGCATTAAAGTTGTGAGCTGCTGCATAAATGACTTTGCTCTGGGCCATTTTTCCCGAGCTAAGACAAAAATGTGTGAGCAAGATGCTAAAAAACTGTGAGCTAGCTCACACAGAGGGAACACTGCTTAGCATTATTGTCTATGAAATCTGTTTGTTCACGGTATTTACTTCATTTACATTGCGTTGCTAAGAGCTAACAGAACCTGTCATTGATTTTTCAAAATAAAAAGTTGGAAAAATGTCAGGGCAACTGCAAACAGCAAAGTGGGAGGGCTCTTTGTTTGAAAGTGACTGGAAGTGGGGAGAGAAACAGAGACAGCAAAGGCCACAGGGGAAAATTGAATGACAATTAGAGAAAGGGACAGAACACGGCTCTGAACCCCTTACCTGTCACACAGAATGTCACTAAATGGATGTTGTCCTGCAAGCGATCAAACGCTCCTAGAAATAAGCGCAGGAACAAATGTGAAACTTACACAGACTTCGACATGATTAATACAAAAGACAAAGTGGGGTGGAATTCTTCACATGCTCCTGGTTAAATGTAAAGGTTACAGCTACTGCAGAGGAAATTTAGATCTTCCAGGCATGGCCTGTGAGCAATGCTGCAGGCCTACAATTGTCCCAAAATACTGGCGGAATGCTACATTTCTCCTCATGCCACAATCTTTCCCACAAAAGTTGAGTATAACCCCCTAGCACCTGCTCTGCTACTGAAACCTCCTCTAAGAATGTGCGACAGGAATGAACACATCCCCTTCCCTGTTGATTCTTATTTCCACCTTCCTTTCATCTCTCACATCAAATTTTTAGACTGAAAACTTCTCAAGGTGGAAGCTAGTCTTGTTCTTTGTAAAAGTCCCCTGCTCAGTAAAAGATAGTCCCCTTGTGCAAGCACCAGTCGTTTCTGACTCTGGGGTGACGTCACATCACGACATTTTCACAGCAGACTTTTTACATAGTGGTTTGCCATTGCCTTCCCCAGTCATCTACACTTTCCCCCCAGCAAGCTGGGTTTTCATTTTACCAACCTTGGAAGGATGGAAGTCAACCTTGAGCCAGCTACCTGAACCCAGCTTCCACCAGGATTGAACTTAGGTCGTGAGCAGAGTTTAGGACTGCAGTACTGCAGCTTTACCACTCTGTGCCACGGAGTTGCTTGCCTGCTCAGTTAACCTTCTGCTATTATCTTGTGTTGTGGGGTAAGAGAAGAGGCTGCATTAAATGGCCAAGTACAAAATTTTTATGCCCTCAGTCCCCCAGGTCAATTCCTGGCATCGCTAACTGACCGGATGCCAGGCAGAAATTATTGGGAAAGCTAACACAGAACTCCCCTTTTCTCGGTGTGAAACATTTTGGCATCTTATTTCTAACTTCCACTGTCCCCAGATTCCGCAAGTTCTACACTCAAGATGCCAAACAAGAGCCCCAAAACTTAACCAAGGGAGCAGGAGGGAATGCACAGACTTACGAAGAAGCTGATTGGTTAGTTTTTGGGACAAGTGTCGATCATCACTGAAGCCTCCGACCAGATGCAATTCCAACCTAACCAGCAAAAGAAAGAAATTATGAACACTTCCGTCTTAAACAAGGGGACAACAGCTCTTTAGCAGAGCCTATTTGCATTCATAAGGTCCAGCCCATCCTTTCTGTATCCTTGCGTCTAACACACATCAGCGAATTAAAGGATTTGTCAGTTCAATCGATGGGCTTCAATTCCTGCGTACTCATTTTGCTAACAGTGGTCCTCTCCCCTAAGGGAATAGCCTCTTGCATCAGAGAAAGGTGTCACTGTTTGTCAAATGGTTTATGGCAGGGGTGTCGAACTCATTTGTTGTGACGGCTGGATCTGACATAAATTAGACCTTGTTGGGCTGGGCTGGGCCGGGCCATGTGTGTACCTATTTAATATTAGGTAACAAAGATATAAACTTTATAAAGGACACAGACAAACACAACTAAATATTTTTAAAACTTAAAAAAAATCATGCTTAAAACATTAGCACTTCTTGGTCTTAAAGGTGCTTGCTTTGTATTTCTCCCGTGGGATCCAGGGAACTGGGTAAAGGAAGCTCTGGCTCTTTCCCTCCCTCCCCAGGGGACCAGGAGGGGGAGGAGCCTCCACCAATGGAGAAAATTGAAGTTTTGCTCTGTAGCTCCTGTGCAATTGAGCAAGCCTTGCAAATCAAGCTGAAATGCAGAAGGAAGCAAGAGAGAGGGAGAAGGAAGCAGAGAACAGCCAGTTGCTTGGGTGCCTGATAGGAGCCCTCTGGGTGCCTGATTTGGCCCCCGGGCTGCATGATTGACACCCCTGGTTTATGGGATCCAACCCATGGGGTTCAATTATAAGCAGCAGGCACACTCAAGTTATTCCTTGAGGCCAACTTGATTCCAACGCCTTACTGCAACGGCTGTCTTTCCAAAAATGCACTAGTGTTTATTAAATTGCAGGACCACTCAAGCTTAACATTTTGGAAATACACAAATTAATTTCCCTTCACTACAAGAAAGAACAAATTCATTAGCTTTGTCACAGATCATCACTTCATAGCTCTGAATAAAAACACATGCTTAATTTAAAAAAAAAAGCTGACCTTCCATATTGTGTGTTAGGAGAGAGCACTCTGACTGCGTTGGCAATCAATAAGACTTCCTTGTCTGTATCTGACCCATCACAGTGCGTCAGACATGTGGCCCCGCTGCCTGAAAAAACAAGAAAACAGTTCGCAACTCCAGACTTTTATGAACATGGCAGACTTCAATTTGACCATATTCTCTGACTTTGGCCAAGCTATTGTGAGAGCATTCTGTGCAGGTCATCACCTAAACAGATCAGAATCATCACCAGTGTTCCCTCTAAGCTGAGTTAGCGTGAGCTAGCTCACAGATATTTAGCCTCCAGCTCACACATTTTTGTCTTAGATCAGGAAGGCTGGCCCCAGAGCAAACTAATTTATGCAGCTGCTCACAACTTGAATGCCAGTCGCTCACAGAGTAGAATTTTTGCTCACAAGACTCTGCAGCTTAGAGGGAACATTGATCATCACACTCAAGTAACATTCCCGAGACCAAAAATTCACAGCACACCCCAATGAGCTTAGAAAGGTGGGACTGTTTAGAATAACAGTGAGGCTATGTGATCTGTAGCAACCTCTGCTTCAGCCAGAATTCCTTCCCACTACTTTTCCAAAGCATGACCCTTCTCTCACAACGCATGCCATGGATATTGGAATTTCTCCCTTTTTTTTAGTAACAGAAGCATTCTTGCAAGTTATTTCAATAACTTCCTACTTCATTATTTAACTATCCCTTTATTTGTTATTATTTGCATTTGTGGGTGTGTGAGAAGTCATGGTGACCTCTGGTGATTCCTACTGAGGCTTGGAGGACGTTGAGAGAAGTGGCTTGATGCAGCCGGCCTCTGCCTCCTATTCCTGGTATTCTGTGGAGGTCTCCCAGACCAACATGGCTGCCCACCTGGATCTAGGGCAAGGATGGCCAAACTTGCTTAATGTAAGAGCCACATAGAATAAACATCAGACGTTTGAGAGCGGCTAGACATGAATGTCAGATGTTTGAGAGCCCCAAGGAAGCAAAGCAAACAGAAGTAGAAAGAAAGCAACTTCAACTTTTGCATTTCTGCTGGCGGGGTATAAATTGAAATTAAATTAAATTAAGCTGGCTGATGAGGCAGTGGGGGCTTTGAGAGACACACAATATGTGCAAAAGGGCCACATGCGGCTCCCTAGCTGCAGTTTGGCCACTCTTTATTATTTATTTCTTCAATTTATATCCCGCCCTCCCCACCGAGGCGGGCTCAGGGCGGCTCACAACTGCCCTGATCTATGGCCCTGTGGCGCAGAGTGGTAAAGCTGCAGTACTGCAGTCCTAAACTCTGCTCACGACCTGAGTTTGATCTTAGCGGAAGCTGGGTTTCAGGTAGCCAGCTCGAGGTTGTCTCAGCCTTCCATCCTTCCGAGGTCGGTAAAATGAGTCGCCAGCTTGCTGGCGGGAAAGTGTAAAAGACTGGGGAAGGCAATGGCAAGCCACCACATAAAAAGGTCTGCCGTGAAAACATTGTGAAAGCAGCGTCACCCCAGAGTCAGAAATGACTGGTGCTTGCACAGGGGACCTTTCCTTTCTGATCGATGGCATTCTCGTGACTCACTTTTTATTTTTAAATTTATTTTATGCCTTTTCTCCTCAATGGAAACCCAAAGTGACTTACAACATTCTCCCCTCCTCTATTTTACCCTCACAACAACCCTGTGAGGTAGGTTAGCCTGAGAGGACATGAGCAGCTCAAGGTCATCCAGTGAGTTTCCACGGCAGAGTCCCAGACTCTTGTCTGCCCCTATAGTCACCACAGCACACTGGCTCCCTCCCCAGAGGTGTTCTTTACCCCAAGGGGAAACCATCCACTCACTTGTCTGTTTCTCCCTGTGGAGAAAACAGACATTGGAGGGAGACCAATTAAGGTCAGAAAAGGTTGCATCTGCAAAGACCCTCTTTTGGTTCCTTCCCCCCATGCGGCTTATCAAGCATGAAGAGATGCAGGCGATCTCCCAACATCACAGACAGATTCATCCCAAGGTTTCTGCAAGTCAGATGACAACCTCAGTTACTACTCAAGGGTCTCTTCTCACTCTTCCTCCAGTTGCCGTACCTGTGTGTCTGAGTACTACCAAGTGGCAGGTAGTTGCGTCGTCAGAACCTAGAACGGAAACAGACCCTGGAGAAAAGCAGAGGAGCAACGTTAAGATCTCGGCTGTTCAATCTGGACTTCCGCATCAGGCCCCGTTGGACGCCCACATACCGTCTTTAGGAGTGGTTGCTGCAAACTCTCTCTGCTGAACGTACAAAAGGCCACGGGGTCCCACTGTTTGAGCCGGCTGGCTTCGGAGGAATGTGGCTCTCTCCTGGCAAAAATGCAATAAACACAATATGGTTGGCATTTGGACTTGCCAAGTAAGGACATCCACTGCAAGCATCTGATGAAGGGGGCTCCAGTCCCCATAGGGTTGCCACGTCCAACTCAAGAAATATCTGAGGACTTTGGGGGTGGAGCAAGGACACTTTGGGGGTGGAGCCAGGAGCAAGGTTGTGACAAGCATAATTGAACTCCAAAGGGAGTTCTGGCCATCACATTGAAAGGGACCCTACACCTTTTAAATGCCTTCACTCCATTGGAAATAATGAAGGATAGGAGCACCTTCTTCTGGGGCTCATAGAATTGGAACCCCTGGACAATCCTTTTGAAACTTGGAGGGTGTTTTGAGGAGTGGCATCGGATGCTATGCTACAAATGTGGTGCCTCTAACTAAAAAAACCAGCTCCCCCTCAGAGCCCCAGATACCCGTGGATCAGTTCTCCATTATACCCTATGGGAATCGGTCTCCATAGGGAATAATGGAGTGCCCAGCAGACATTCCCCCCCCCCTCCGCTTTCTGATGACCCTGAAGCGGGAGGATGGCCTCCAAACCGGGGGAACCCCTGCCCCCCACCTTTTGGGCAACCCCAGAAGTCCCCAGAATGTTTGAATTAAAAGTCCTTAAGGTACCAGAAGACTCCTGATTAATTTTGGCGACAACAATATGGCTGGCTCCTCTAGAGCCCATCTAAGGTTAATATTTCTTTGATTCACACAGCAAAGAACCAATTTGTTTTTGGAACTAGTGAAAATAGTCAAACTTGATAATGATGCAAGGATATTATTTGAGGTTCTAAAAAAGACTTGATAGATATTGGACCAGTGTTTTATGAATGTATCCTTTGCCTAGTATTCGTAAGATGCGCTCCCAAAACATACCGCCATGCCATCGCCACAGAAGAAACTTCAGCCCTGCAGCAAGAGGCCAACAAAACACACTGGGATGTCTGTGGGGGAGGGTGGGAAGTCAACAACCACCTTGCCCTACAGGTTGATATGGGGACAACTTGGAACTGACTGGACATTTTCCCCATACAAAATATGTAGGCCAAGGTGATTGTGGGAAGTCACCTATGGGCTTAAATTTATGCAGTACCCTGTTGGTTTATTTAAGACACTTTTAGGAGAAGAGCTGGAGTTATACCCCGCCCTTCACTCAGAGTCTCAGAGCGGCTTACAATCTTCTTCCCTCCCTCTCCCCACAACAGACGCCCTGTGAGGTAAGCAGGGCTGTGAGAGCTCTTTCAAGAACTGCTCTTCTTGAGAAAACAAGATTGGATTTATACCCTGCCCTTCACTCAGAGTCTCAGAGCAGTTTACAATTTCCTTCCCTCCCTCTCCCCACACCAGACACTCTGTGAGGCAGGCGGGACTAAGGGATTTCTGAGCGAACTGAGACTGACCCAAGATCACCCAGCCGGCTGCATGCGGAGGAGTGGGGAATCAAACCCAGTTTTCCAGATAAGAGTCTGTCGCTCTTAACCACTACACTAAACTGGCTCTCCTTTGTTCCTGGAGGCTTCAAGGTGGGTGCCCAGCAACAATGATCTGGATCCCATGAGACTCCTTGGCTAGAACTGCCGCCAGGAGAACCACCACTGGTGGAGGAGGAGTCTCTTGTGGGGCGGCTGCCAGCCTAATCTCTGCCACTGTTCGAAGAGCAGGCCACCCCAGACCTGATGCCAGCACCACAAGTCTAGGGGAACCGGCTAGCAGCATGGCATCCCGTACTGCCTCCACCCTTGTCCTGGGAGATGAAGCGAAGGCAAGGGGAGAGGAAGAGCACCAAGAAAGGGCAAGGGGAGAGGAAGACCTCAGGTGCCATGATGATGGGTCCTGACAGGAGCTGCCTGCAGAGGCCGCCAACACCCACAGCAACAGGGAGTCACTGGTTGATGATGTCATCTGCTAGTGACTGGCAGCCTCCATCTTGAGAACAAAACAGAGTGTCTCCCCAGATTGGAGTAGGTTGTGTCAAGGAGTTTCCTTGCCATGAGCACTTCCAGGGGTCGTTTTGTAGAAGGGGTGGTGCGGGCTTCTCCTGGAGTTAATAAGGGCTGCTGGGGATGTGGCAAAACCCCTGGTGGCTGGCTGGCCTGCTGTCCTAATCCAGGGATTGTATGCAGCTGCACCTACAATTCAGTGGACAAGGTAGGAAGGTGGGGGTGGGGAGGGGGGCTGTCAGAAAGGTTCAGGAGCTGTGCTCCTGTGAGCTGCTGCTGAATCTGAGGCCTGAGCACTGCCATCTTGGTCCAGACTATTGTAACACTTTGGCTAAACTGCTAGAATAGCTCACAAGCTAGACACATATGTTGTGTCTGTGAAACTTACAAGTCCCCGAGGTATGTGGTGAGCTTGGGTATCAAGGTCAGCTGCTCTCAGAGACCATCACTTTTGGTTGCAACCGGCTTGGGCTGGAATTTGAGCTAAAGGTGGGGAGGATGTTTCATTGGTAGAAAAAAAAGGCACTTTTTACTCAAATGAGTAACAGTCTGGACCTGTAACCCCAGTTCTATCAAGATGGGGTCTTGCTCTGTAACTTCTTCATTCAGTGAATAAACTATCTATGATTTAGCGTAATCTCAGGTTTGAAGCTAGGGTCTGTATTTTATCCATCTATATGTGGCTGAAAGGTCATTCTAACTCACAAATCCTGTTTCCTCTGATTTTCCAGGATGATTTCCAATCTAGTTGGCTCAAGGCAGTGTAGAGCCATATTCACAGAATTGGCTTTTCACCTCAGCTACTTTTATCTTACGGACTTGAGCAAGCTAAAGGGCTCATTAAACTTAGAATGGAGGACAGAGAGACAGTCTGATAACTCTAGAGCATCAAAACTGGGGGTGTTGTTAAATATCACAAGCACTACTGAGCCGGCATCATATCTGCCTTCAATGGAAAGAAGAAATCTTAGAAGGGCATTTGCTTTAGCTAGATGTTCTGCCCTTCCATCTGCAGTTATGTAAGGCAGGTATAATAAAATTATCTACTCTGAAAGGTTATGCTCATGCACTTTAAACGAGGTCGAATCTGTAGAACATATGTTTTTCAGTTGCCCATATTATAAGGAGGCTCGTTTTAGAATTATTACTCCATTAATTGAAAGGACACCTGGTTGTATTAATACAAACAAAGCAAGACTTCATTGGCTCTTAACAGATAAAAATTCAGAGATTACACATTTAGTTGCTGAGTTTTGTGCACTGATTCTTAGACAGTGGGATTTGCATTTTAAAAGTTCTTAAATTTAGATCGCTAGTTCTGTATACTATGTTTGCTTTTACTTTTCTAAATTGTTTACACTGTATTCTGGTCTTGAGACTGTAATAAACTAAACTCTATGATTTCACAAACATAGAGGTCATCACGAATTAAGATTGTGCAGTGCATGACAGGCTGCTGCAGGCAGGAGGGCTCTTTAGCTTGGAGAAACGTCGACTGCGGGGTGACATGATAGAGGTTTACAAGATAATGCATGGGATGGAGAAAGTAGAGGAAGAAGTACTTTTCTCCCTTTCTCACAATACAAGAACTCGTGGGCATTCGATGAAATTGCTGAGCAGTCAGGTTAAAACAGATAAAAGGAAGTCCTTCTTCACCCAAAGGGTGATTAACATGTGGAATTCACTGTCACAGGAGGTGGCGGCGGCTACAAGCATAGCCAGCTTTAAGAGGGGATTGGATAAAAATATGGAGCAGAGGTCCATCAGTGGCTATTGGCCACAGTATGTGTGTGTGTGTGTGTGTGTATGTGTGGGTGTGTATACACATGTGCACACATATATTGGCCACTGTGTGACACAGAGTGTTGGACTGGATGGGCCATTGGTCTGATCCAACATGGCTTCTCTTATGTTCTTAGGGGTTAGGGAGCAGGAGGGATAAAGAGAGGCCCACAGGCACCATTGCTGGACCACAACCCAGGGGGGAAAAGAATTGAAGAAAGAAGGAAGGGATAGAGGAGGCCAGGAAGGAAGTAAAGTCACTTCCTTTGGGATTTGCTGAGGCAGATCCTGGAGAGGGAGGGGCTGAGGCAGGGAAGGAGGTATAAAAAGAGAACTGAGCCATGACCTGGATAGCTCAAGCAAACCTGATCTCATCAGATCTCAGAAGCTAAGCAGGGCCGACCCTGGCAAGTACCTGGATGGGAGACCTCCAAAGGAACACCAGGACCAGGAGGCAGAGACAGGCTTTTATCAAGCCTGTTCTCAGAACGTCTCTATACCTCAGTAGGAGTCACCAGAGGTCAGCATGAATTCTAGGCATGGGCGTGCACACACACACACTCACACACAGAGGAACTCTGTAGCCTGGTTGGGGAAGGATTATATGCTTATAAAGAGGGAAAGAAAGATCGAAGAAGCTGATAGCCTAGCATTCAAGTTCCTCATTTCTGAGACCAGTGGACACCTGGGTTGCCAAGCGTGACGGAGGACAAGAAGATCTTCCAAGCTCCAAAAGGCACTCAAAGCAGGTTACACCACTAGTTAAAATATAAGCAAATCACATGCATAATTTCAACCACAAAGGAACACAGATCAATTCTCTACCATGCTCTTAAGAGAAACCGCCAACAGTCTCCACTTCACAAAATGTCTGTCTAAATAGCACAGAGCTTCTGGAAAGCAAACACAGCACTGAGGGGCCTTTTGGGACATTCTCAAAAAGGCCATTCCACCAAGTGGTGAACCTGTGTTAATGCAAATGGACTATGTCTCCTAACAAGGTGCTACCCAGTAGAAATTTTTGTGCAGCAGAACTTGGTTCTTCAGAGACCACAGAGGTGTGTGGCACATTAAGGCCTAACCAAACCAGGAATCATATTCATTTGCTTCATTAATGTCCCACCTTTCTTCCCAAAGGGAACCCAACACAGCTTGTGTTGTTCGCTTCCTCTCCATTTTGTCCTCACAACAACCCTGTGAGGTAGGTCAGGTGTGTGACTGACCCAATGAGTGTATGGCAGAGAAAAGAGTGTGGTGTAGTGGTTAAAGAGTGTCAGGCTAGTATCTGGGAGACCCAGCTTCAAATTCCCTTTGTACTATCGCAGTTTGCTGGGTGACCTTGGGCCAATCACACTCTTACCGATTTCCCACTAGCCTTATGCTGCTCTCACTCTCCTCTTCTCTGTGTGGCTTCCGTTGGATTTCATACTGTCTGCCCTGGAGCTGCAACTCGTTCTGCCTCTTCCGCGCAGCAAACAAGATCTTCTAAAAAAGTTTCTGTTTGCCCTGTGAAAAAGGCAAAGCGAGTTGCAGCCCCAGGGCAGATGTGTGAAATCCAACGGAAGCCCCGCCGATGAGAGGAACGTGATAGTGGCATAAGGCTAGTGGGAAATTGGTCTCTCTTGACCTAACCTACCTCACAGGGTTGTTGCACATATAAAACAGATGCGTGGAGAATGATGTCAGCCACTTTGGGTCCCCAGGGGAGAAAGAGATGGGGTACAAATGAATTAATGTAGGGTTGCCATATTTTGAAAAGGAAAATAAAAGAACATATTTCCTGACTGCTTCAAACGAGTGATCATTATGACAAATCTCATTTTAAAGACCTCTACTATTTAAGCTGTGATAATTGCTACTAGCCAGGAAGATTCCTAACCTAACCAAAAAGAGGGCATTTTTATCAGTATTTCTTTTTTAAAAAGCCCAAAAGAAGGCACAAAAAATAGGACATCTGGTAATCCTAATTAACTAAATAACATTTGAACCTGGGTGATCCTAGTCTGCTAACCACCACACCACACTCTTGTAAAACATTATAGACAAATTAAATGTTATTCCAGGATACTCTCCTGGGACTAGAACACTTCTTCAGATGTAGCGTACTCTAAGGGCACCTCATGGACTAACCTCTCTGACATGGGAGCAGTGGCAGGGCCTTAAAGACTAACGTTTGATTTCAGCTAGGGTTGCCAGTTCCCAGGTGGGGGCAGGGGATCTCCCAGGTTGGAGGTCCTCCCCCACTTCAGGGTCATCAGAAGGGGGGGAGGGGAATGTCTGCTGGGCACTCCATTATTCCCCATGGAGACCGATTCCCATAGGTTATAATGGAGAATTGATCTGTGGGTATCTGGGGCTTGGGAGGGGGGCTATTTTTTGAGGTAGATGCACCAAATTTGCAGTTTAGCATCCGATGCCTCTCCTCAAAAAGTCTTTCAAAAAGACTGGACGGGGGTCCAATTTTATGAGCCCCAAAAGAAGGTGCCCCTATCCTTCATTATTTCCAATGGAGTGAAGGCATTTAAAAGGTGTGTGGTCCCTTTCAATGTGATGACCAGCACTCCCTTTGGAGTTCAATTATGCTTGTTGCAACCTTGCTCCTGGCTCCACCACCCCCAAAGTCCCCAGCTCTTTCTTGAATTGGACTTGGCAACCCTAATTTCAGCATGCAGTTTCTTCATTGGATTCGCCAAAAAATAAAATCCCAGGGTGCAAATCAGGCACTAAAGCTTGCTTTGCCTCCCTCCCTCCCTCTCTCCCTATTTTGTGGCTCTCAAACATCTGACGTCTATTATACGTGGCTCTTATACAGGGCTAGAGAGTCGCTGCTTTGCTTTGTGTTGAATATTCTGCATGCGAGTCCGACCGGGATCTCCCGAATGCTCCACCTTAGCAGCAAATGCAAGCTCACCTCCAGCTCCGGGTAGGAATAAAGCGGCTCTCGGGCGAGCAGGGCGACCTCGACCCGCTTCCCATTGACCAGCAAAGGCATCTTCGGGAAGTCACACCGGAGGGCGGCGAGGTGCCCCTTACTTCCTCCCGCGAGCTCCCCGGGGGAGGGAAGACGCCCACGCGAGCAATGCCGCAAAGAGCCCTGGTCAATGTAGTCCCGATTTGCAATGGGTCCAGCCATGGGTCAGCCCAGCAGGAGACGGCGGGTTCCCAAAAGTGACTTCCAAGGGGCAAAGGGGGGGGGGGGATTCATGCACGGTTTGCGTTTGCAAATTAACCCCAGACGTGAGTTAGCCCTGGTTCTGCGGGGCTTACATCCAAGCAGAGTGAGATAGATAGATGATTAAATAGATTCTT
This sequence comes from Heteronotia binoei, assembly GCF_032191835.1. Lineage (NCBI taxonomy): Eukaryota > Metazoa > Chordata > Lepidosauria > Squamata > Gekkonidae > Heteronotia > Heteronotia binoei. The sequence continues at coordinate 19,091,810 of NC_083242.1, read as the reverse complement.
ATAGGGGTGGAATTCTAGCAGGAGCTCCTTTGCATATTAGGCCACACACCCCTGCTGTAGCCAATCCTCAAAGAGCTTACAAAAAAGGGCCTTGTAAACTCTTGGAGGATTGGCTACATCAGGGGTGTGTGGCCTAATATGCAAAGGAGTTCCTGCTAGAATTCTACCCAACGTTGCTTAACATAAGAGCCAATAAAGGTCAGATGTTTGAGCGCCACAAAACAGGAAGGGAGGGAGGGAGGCAAATAGATGGGGGGGAGAGGAGGGATGGAGAGGCCGAAAGAAAGCAACTTTTAATGCATTATCCAAGCCACCAGCTGGCTTTGCTGGAAGAAGTGATCTAAAGAGAGAAATGCCTTCTCCAAGCTGGCCAACGGGGTGGAGGTGGGGTTCAATAACTTCACAATAAGTGTGAAAGAGCCACCCCTTAGATGATAGGTAGACAGATAGATCCAGATGGGTAGCCGTGTTGGAGAATAAAGTTAGAGTCCAGAAGCAATAGATAGATGATAGAGAGAGATTAAAACCCCATTTTTAAAGGCATATTTGCATAGGTGTACACAAATGCAAATTTGGACATTAATAATAATAATTATTATTATTATTATCATCAGGGCTTTTTGTAGAAAAGCGCAGCAGGAGCTCACAGAAGAAACGCTGGGAGAAAAAGCTCAGAAAATGAACATTCTTACAAAGCTTATTTGTACAGAGCTCTCAAAAGGTTAGCTCTTGGAAATCTTGCTGGTTGCTGCTAGACTGGGATCATGCATTCCTACGAAGTCATTAAGGAGTAGCTATGCATTTGGGGAGCCACATATTACTATTGTACATGGAAAAGCTTCAGTCCTACATGGGCCCCATTTAATTCAATGGCATTTGCTTTTGAGAAAGGATGTGCGGCAACAGTTTGCAAATCACATAGTAACTGGAGAGAAAATTTGCGATCCTGAAAGTATTCCATTCTATTTACCGTACATTCCACTCCATATTAGAAGATCCTTTTATTTACATTCGACTCCATGTCGGTAGATCCTTGAAAATATTAGTGCTGAGGTGATTTCCCTATGCAGTGTCCAAAAGTCTCATGGTCTGGGATCCAGCACTTTTGGATGAAATTGAGCAAAGGGAAGGTTTGCATGAACTGAAAACAAGCTTCTTTGTTCTCTGTTCAGTTCATTGTTTGAATGTTCAAACTATCACACCATTGCACTCATTTCACATGCCAGCAAAGTCAGGTTAAAGATCCTACAAGCTAGGCTTCAGCAGTATGTAGATTGGGAACTACCAGAAGTTCAAGCTGGGTTTTGGAAAGGTAGAGGAACTAGGGATCAAATTGCCAACATTTGCTGGTTTATGGAGAAAGCACGGGAGTATCAGAAAAACGTCTATTTCTATTAAATAAGCTAAAGCCTTTGATTGTGTGGATCACAACAAACTGTGGCAAGTCCTTAAAGAGATGGGAGTACCAGACCACCTCACATGTCTCCTGAGAAACCTGTATAAGGGTCAAGAAGCAACGGTCAAAACGGGATATGGAACAACTGGTTGGTTTAGAATAGGAAAAGGAGTTCGACAAGGATGTATATTGTCACCCTGCTTATTTAATTTATATGCAGAGTACATCATGCGGAAAGCTAGCCTGGATGAAGCAGAAGCTGGAATTAAGATTGCCGGGAAAAACATCAACAACCTCAGATATGCAGATGATACCACTCTAATTGTGGGATTATGCAGTAGGAATGATGTTTGCTTTGCTTGTGGCAGAAAGTGAGGAGGACCTAAAGAACCTCTTGTTGAGGGTGAAAGAGGAAAGCACAAAAGTAGGCTTAAAACTCAACATCAAAAAAACTAAGATCATGGCATCTGGTCCCATCACACCATGGCAAATAGAAGGGGAAGACGTGGAAGTTGTGACAGACTTCTCATTTCTGGGATCCAAGATCACTGCAGATGGCGACTGTAGCCATGAAATTAAAAGACGTTTGCTCCTTGGGAGGACAACTATGGCAAACCTGGGCAGTATAACAAAAAGTAGAGACATCACCCTGCCAACAGAAGTCCATATAGTCAAATCAATGGTATTCCCAGTAGTAATGTATGGCTGTGAGAGCTGGGCCATAAGGAAGGCTGAGCGTAGAAGAATAGATGCTTTTGAGCTGTGGTGCTGGAGAAGAATCTTGAGAGTCCCTTGGACTGCAAGAAGATCAAATCAGTCAGTCCTAAGGGAAATCAATCCTGACTGTTCCCTGAAAGGTCAAATGCTGAAGCTGAAGCTCAAATCCTTTGGCCACCAAATGAGAAGGGAGCACTCACTGGAGAAGATCCTGATGCTGGGAAAGACAGAAGGTGTCAGACTCTGTTCATTGATACTCATTTTGAATGCTGACTACTAACCATACTGATTAATAAAAGATATATGCTTACTAACTCGCATTAGTATAGTAGTAGAAGGGGGGCCAAGTAGAGGATAGCCCAAGAGTAGCTTCCCAGGAATATCAAAGGTTGTTAACTGGTCTTTGAAGTAGAAAGTGCCTGGGCCGATTCTCACCTCCCCCCTAGAGGCAGCAAGGACATTGCCGCCAGGAAATGTAACCACCAACTGTAGGAGATAAGGGGGAGCCGTGTGAAATGTATCACATGCAAAGACAGCCTTTGTTTTGGGAATTAGGGGTAGATGTGAATGCTTTGATGTATAATGTTAAATACCAATGACTCGAACTGCTAGCCATCAGTTCCAATGTCTTTCATGCTGAAGTAACTTTGGAGAATACAATAAATGCAACATTGTTTCAAATAACTAAGTCTGCTCATTTTGGGAACTTCAATGAACCTTCGCTGACAATTTGGAACTGATCCTTTATGAAGGTTTATCAGCGCTAGTAACTTTGTAGTGGATGGCTGAAAAGGCACCCAGCGACCGAGAGCCTTCAGACCCAATCAACGTCCCGGTGTCCCCAGCGTGGCACGTTACTGAGCAGCGGAGACTGGCCAGGCTAGGGGGAACGACGGACATACAGGAGCTGTTCATCACCCCGAGAGTGTGGTACCCCCGCACCTCGACCACCCTAATGGACGAGGCTGCACTCCGCCACGAAGCCATCCTCAACAGGCCGGGGAAGAAGGGGAACCCGGGGAGCGAAAACGAATCGCCACCGAGCGAAGGCGAGGAGAAGGGGTCCCCCAAACCCGATGACAAGCGGCAGGGGTTGGAGTCGGAGGACGAGGACGAGGAGGAAGGACCCTCCCCAAAAGACCTTGATCTCGTAGAAGCACTGCGGGACAAGGTATCTACCCTAGCCCAAGACCTGAGAAGCGAAATGAAAGTGAACATGATGCTGATGGTGCGAGAGGTCCAAAAGCAGATCGACCGCGCGCTAACGAGGGGGGACCGGGAGGTTGCCCCTGCCACAACTGCCACCCCGGCCCTGTCAAGTCGGCAGATTCAATAATGAGTCGTTGTTGATACAAAGAAGCTACTTTATTGATACTGATACTTGAGGCTAGGCCAGCATTGAAAAGACTAAAGAATAAACTGTAGATACATTGCATATAAGGGACACTTCAAAGGGATTCCTAAGGGGGGAGGATTATGCAGGGAACATTCACACATTGATGTTACCAATTTGTTCTCAGGCTTGCATGGCCTTGATCGTAGTGGGCTCCTGACTCCCTTCTGAGAGCCAGGCCTGAGAAGGCACAGATAAAGACTTTCACATCTTTCCATTTCAAAGCAAGGCCACTCACTACAGGAAGGGAGGGGTAGGAAAGGTATGAGCCAGCAGCATTTGAATATACTTTGGTTCTACCCAGAGTGCTCTTTGACTGAGCCAGAGTTACAGACAGACTTGACAGGCCCCACCCGCGCTCCAGCAGCACCAGCTGCCTCGGCCGCACCGGCAGGCTCAGCGGTCCCAGCAGGGCCGGGAAGATGGGGGAAAGCCCAGGAACTGGACGCCACATTCGACGGGGATCCCGAGGGAGTGGAGTACTTCATAATCCAGGCGAACAGCTATATGCACTACTGGGGGGACACCTTCCCGGATGAGTTCAGCCGCGTTGACTACTTGGGGTCGAAAATGAAGGGGGCCACCCAAAGATGGTACGTAAGCCTGTACGAAACCAGGGCCCCCGAGCTGGATACAGTGGGGGGCTTCCTCAAAGCCCTGCTCTCCCAGTACGAAGATCCACTGCAAGAAACGAGGGCCATCACCACCCTCCAGAACCTGCAGCAAGGGACAATGTCGATACGGGAGTACACTGCAGAGTTCCGGACCCACTGTGCCAAGATTCGCGGATGGAGTGAAATGACAAAAATAACAGCGTACCGAAGGGGGCTGAACGCCAGCCTACTGGATCGGGCCCTGGGGCAGGCGAGACCCACCATCCTGGTCGGGTGGATACAACTAGCAGGGGAAGTCGAGACCAACATGAAAATGGTTGCCGTCCAACGCCAGCAGCAGCAGGGTGGTAGGGCCGGCCAAGAAACCAAGCCGAGCCTGAAACCTGAGGCGAAGAAGACACCATCAGGAGGGGGGGCAGTAAAACTTCTTCCCCCGACCCGCAAGTGCTATCGATGCGGAGATCCAAATCACCTGGCTGCCAACTGCCCAGAGCATCCCCGGGCCCCCCCTTCGACCCCCAAATCAGGACCGGTGGGGGCCAAGAAACTTGTCAAACCGAAGGAGTCGAGCCATGTCAGCACCGCCCTATCGATGGTGCTTGACGAGGATTCTATAATGCTGGAAGATCTGGGTGAGGACCCCTGGGAGACTGAGCTGGCGGGAAACGGGAGCAACCTGCACTGATGGGTGCCGGGCGGCAGGTCGTGGATGTATCAGCACCACTGTGGGTGAGGATATCTGGATCGCTTTTGTTTGTTCCATTGACTCTGTTAAATGTAAGACTAAAAAGATTCGTACACGCCAGAGCACTCATAGACTCGGGGTGCACTAGAGAGATTATCACTCCTAGGTTAGTGGACATGTTAGAGCTGGCCCGGGAGCCCCTCCCACGTTCGATTCAATTTGAGCAAATGGACGGGACAGTGATGAAGGGCGAGCCCTGTGTAGAGGAGACTCAAGCGATCCCCGTGGGGATAGACGATCTGGAGACCTGGAGATTTTTGTGATCACCCCATCCTCTTCTTTCGACCTAGTACTAGGGGTGGGGTGGCTGGCCAAACACCAGCCGGACATTCAGTGGGGGGACCAAACCATAGACTTCACCGATGGCCGATGCACCTCCCACTTCTGGCGAGAGCAGTGGGGCCCCAAACCCCCACCAAAGAATGAGAGACTATGTGTATCAGTCGAGGAGATCCAAACCATCCCCCGCGAGTACTGAGACCTACGGGGGGCGTTCAGTGAGACTGAGGCCGATGAGTTACCCCCTCACAGGGACACTGACTGCGCCATCAAATTAATCCCCGGGCAATCTCTCCCCAAAGCAAAGCTCTATTCCATGGGGTGGGCGGAAAAAGCCGAGCTGAGGAAGTTCATAGACAAAAACCTCAGCCGAGGGTTCATCCGCCCCGCCACGGCACCGCACGCCGCCCCGGTACTTTTCCAGAAGAAGAAGGATGGGAGTCTTAGGCTTTGCACAGACTTTTGTGGGATAAACGGGATTTCCATGTCCAACGCCTACCTGATCCCCCTGATCAAAGACCTACTAAGCATGGTATTGGAAGGGTCCATCTTCACCAAATTGGACCTGCGAGATGCTTACTTCCGAGTAAGAATCAAAGAGGGGGATGAGTGGAAAACGGCCTTCAATACCCCAATGGGTCAATTTGAGTACCTAGTAATGCCCTTCGGACTATAGGGAGCCCCAGGGGTGTTCATGAACTTTATCAACGAGGTGCTGAGTGAGTACCTGTACAAGGGGGTGGTGGTGTACCTGGATGACATCATTATTTATTCTAAGGACCGCCCCTCACACGTGAAACTAGTGCGAGAAGTCCTAACCACCCTATATCAGAATAAATTGTATGCCAAATTATCCAAATGCGAGTTCCACAAAGAGGAACTGGACTATCTGGGGTTTAGAGTGTTGGGGAAAGGACTAGCCATGGACCCCGCGAAAATCCAGGCGGTGCTGGACTGGGAACCCGAGGACACGTAGACAGCTACAATCCTTCCTCGGGTTCGCAAATTTCTACAGGTCATTCATACGGGGGTTCGCCAAGGTGGCCTTGCCCCTCACGGACCTCTTAAAGACGAAGGGAATGGGGCCGGAAGCCAAAAAACCGGGCGCCAAACTAAAATGGACCCGAGAGTGTCAAACGGTGTTTTGATACTCTCAAACGGTTGTTCACAAGCGAGCTGGTGTTAGCGCACCCAAATGAACTTAAGCCTTTCATGGTTCAATGCGACGCCTCCGATGTGGCTGTCGAAGCAATATTATTGCAGAAAGACGACACGGGCCAGCTATGCCCGTGTGCATACATCTCCCAAAAGTTCTCCCATGAACAACATAACTGGTCAGTGTGGGACAAGGAGGTGTACGCTGTCACTTTTGCCTTAAGAACCTAGCGATCTTGGTTGGAAGGGGCACGAGTGCCGTTCGAAATCTGGACAGACCATAAAAACTTAGAGGCACTCACAGGGCGCCGCAAATTTATGGGGAAGCAGATCCGGAGGCGGGCTTCTTCGCCACATTTGACTTCACGCTGCGGCACATCCCCGGCTCCAAGAATTTTCTGGCGGACGCCCTCTCGAGGCTCCCTCAGCACAAGAGCCAACAAGAGGAAATAATAGACTCTCTGATACCCCCGGAACAGTAGCCGGGGCAATGCAAACCTGGTCAAGGGCGAACCCCAAGCGACTTGACCCCTGGGGAGGGAATAGACTGATAACTGAGGGTGAAAAGGAGGGGGAGGAGTGGCCGGATGGACTGGTGAAAGGAGAGGGGGGTTTCTGGTACCATGAAGAGAAATTGTATGTCCCAAAAACTCTGTGGCTGGAAATTCTGCAGCACTGCCACACCAACAAATTATCGGGACACTTTGGTTATGTCAAAACTCTCCACTTGGTGAACAATTTTGGTGGCCCCAAATGAAAAAAAACATTTCCGATTATGTACAGTCGTGCCCTACCTGCCTCATGGCTAAAAGAAGGGGGGGCAAAGTGCCGGGACACTTACAACCTCTTCCTACAGCTGAATGGCCGTGGTCCATAGTATCGATGGAGTTTATTGTGGAACTACTGCCCTCTCAGGGGCGGACGGTGATATTGGTAATGGTGGACACCTTTTCCAAACAAGCCCACTTCATCCCTTGCAAAAAGCTACCCACGGCTAACGAACTAGCGTATTTATTTTTCCTGCACGTGGTCCGGGTCCACTCGTTCCCCGACAAGGTCATTAGCGACCGTGGGCCGCAGTTCGTTGCCAACTTCTGGCGGGAGTTTTGTAAACTGACTGGGATGGAGCAGGGACTGAGTTCTGCCTACCACCCACAGACGGATGGACAGACAGAACATGTGAACAGGCTTCTAGAGCAATATTTAAGGGGCTATATCAATTTCCAACAATCCAACTGGATGGAGCTATTACCGTTTGCTGAGTACAGATACAATAACAGCCTCCACAGCTCCACTAAGATGACTCCATTCCGAGTGGTAAACGGCTACGAGGGAAAGCCGTTCCCTTCCTTACCAGGGGGGGAGGGCAGCTCCCAGCCAACAGATTGTCAACAATGGTGGGGAAGGCTGGAGAAAACCTGGAAGTGGCAAAGAGGGATTACAAAGCTCAATTTGATAAAAAAACATGGACCAAGTTGGGATTTCAAAGTAGGGGAGACTGTATTCCTATTTACCAAGAACTTGCTGTTGCCACAAACCTCCCGGAAACTGTCCTATAAGTTCCTGGGGCCTTTTAAAATAAAAAGAGTGATCAACAAAGTGACTGTAGAGCTGGAATTGCCTAAACTGTTTAGTAAAGTGCACCCTGTTTTCCATTGCAGCCTTCTTCGTCGAGATCCGGGTGGTTCGAGGTGGCATCCTCGAGGTCCGGAACCCAAACCCATTTTAGTGAAGGTCCAGAACCACCACAAAGTGAAGGAAATCCTTGATTCTAAAATCCAAAGGGGGGTCCTGTACTATTTGGTACGCTGGCGCTACTTCCCACCTAGCTGCGACGAATGGGTTAAAGCCTCTGATCTAAACGCTCCACAATTACTCAAGCAATTTTACCTACTGCACCCAGACAAACCCCGAGCAAGACCTTAGGGGGGGCAGTATGTCAGACTCTGTTCATTGATACTCATTTTGAATGCTGACTACTAACCATACTGATTAATAAAAGATATATGCTTACTAACTCGCATTAGTATAGTAGTAGAAGGGGGGCCAAGTAGAGGATAGCCCAAGAATATTCCCAGGAATATCAAAGGTTGTTAACTAGTCTTTGAAGTAGAAAGTGCCTGGGCCAATTCTCACCTCCCCCCTAGAGGCGGCAAGGACATTGCCGCCAGGAAATGTAACCACCAACTGTAGGAGATAAGGGGGAGCCGAGTGAAATGTATCACATGCAAAGACAGCCTTTGTTTTGGAAATTAGGGGTAGATGTGAACGCTTTGATGTATAATGTTAAATACCAATGACTCGAACTGCTAGCCATCAGTTCCAATGTCTTTCATGCTGAAGTAACTTTGGAGAATACAATAAATGCAACTTTGTTTCAAATAACTAAGTCTGCTCATTTTGGGAACTTCAATGAACCTTCGCTGACAGAAGGCAAAAGTAGAAGAGAGGCTGAGAGAGCTCTCACAGAAAGCTGCCCTTTCAAGGTATACTCCTGCCAGAGCTATGGCTGACCCAAGGCCATTCCAGCAGGTGCAAGTGGAGGAGTGGGGAATCAAGCCTGGTTCTCCCAGATAAGAGTCCATGCACTTAACCACTACACCAAACTGGCTCTAGGCTGATCCTGCGTTGAGCATGGGGTTGGACGACATGGCCTCTGTGGCCTCTTCCAGCTCTGTGATTCTACGAACTTCTTTTAGTGTGAATATCGACTGACTTTCTCCGTTGGTATGGTTTATTGTCTTACATATTATATAATCTGGATACCTAATTCACATTCTACATTAAAATAATGCAAACACAACATCTGAATAGTCTGTAACAAGTCTGAAAATAATTTATTCAAAAATTGTTCCTCATTCATTCACAAGTTCAACTGTGTCATTTTCACAGTGGTTTTCATGTATATACAGAATCCTGTACAGTCGTCTCATATTCTTGTTGCTCACTGTTAGAATTAAATACGGGCTTTTTCTAGGTGGCACTAAGCTACCTCTCAGCCCTTTGGATGCTCTATATCAGCAACAGTTTGCTCATCTATAATTGCCTCCCCCCCAATAAAACCCCCACCTTTTGGAAACCACACAAAATGACACCTATATCTGTGTAAAACTATCAGGTCAATCCAGGAAGCTACCTTATGCTGACCAGGGGTGGAATTCTGGCAGGAGCTCCTTTGCATATTAGGCCACACACCCCTGATGTAGCCAATCCTCTAAGAGCTTACAAAAAAGAGCCTTGTAAGCTCTTGGAGGATTGACTACATTAGGGGTGTGTGGCCTAATATGCAAAGGAGCTCCTGCTAGAATTCCACACCTGATGCTGACTCAGGCAATCTACTCTCCATGCTATTGCTGTTCCAGTCTTTCCTGGGACCCACAACCTGTGATTTTTCTATCTGGAGATGCCAGGGACTGAACCTGGGACCTTCTGTATACAAAGCAGAGGCTCTCCCACTCAGTCATGGTCTCCCTCCCACAGCAGAGATGGGGGCAGCCATCAGGGTTTTCCAGTTTTTACTCCATTTTATCTTTTTTTTACAGATATCATACTGGAGAAAAAAAATTCAACCCAAAATTTACAAAAAACCCCCCAAACAACCCTAACAAATATAATTGTACAAGGAACCAAACACAGCAGTTACAAAGAATATAATATTCAAAATGAGCTTACATTTATATTTTCTGAAGAGCTACTTTTAATAATGTCCTTTTAAACTCAGTTAACGTCTTGGAACAAATAGGTACAAAGTAGTGAGAAATGTGGCCAGCCTTTGCCTTTCGTATTGGGACTCTGATGGGACCTTGTACTATCAGATCTGATTCCCCATGCTTTAATTACTGGATGCTTCTTTGGCAACTGTCTAGCAACTTTCCCAAAGCACACTAACTGCAATCCTAACAAAAGTTACACCCTTGAAGACCAATGATTACAACGGGTTTGGAAAGGTGAACTCTGCTCAAAACTACATTATAAAGTATATTTTTGCTGCCATTTGTAAACTATAACATGTATCAATACAACTTTGTTCAATGAAGAGATTAACAAAATCAATTTCAGGCCATTAGCTGAACTGTGCTTTTCCGAAGGTTGAACATCTCCAGCCCAGAAAGAAGTGGGAAGCGTTAACTTTTCACATACTGAATGCTTATGAACAGAATGAAGTTTCGCTGCTGCTTTACTCAAATTCATAGTTTAGCATTTCTCTCCCTGATGTTTCCTCCAAGTATTTGGATCCAATTCTCTCTCAATCAGGGCTTATTTTTATAGCAGGAACTCCTTTGCCTATTAGGCCACACACTCCTGATGTAGCCAATCCTCCAAGGGCTTCCAGGGCTCTTTGTACAGGGCCTACTGTAAGTTCTTGAAGGATTGGCTACATCAGGGGTGTTTGGCCTAATAGGCAAAGGCATTCCTGCTACAAAAAAAAGCCTTAGGAACAACTATTCAAAAACTTTTTGAGATATGCACAAGAGGTTGAATGTGGCCAACTATTATTCAAAGCAGAAATTAATCAATGCCATCGTTGAAAAAACTCTGCAGGTGAGGAGGCACCCGATGGCCCACCGAGACAGTCAGAACAAGTCTGATCACAGTTGGGGATCTATTAATGTATCAGCATAGCCATTCCAAAACACAGGATGAAAAAACAGAAAACTTTATTAAGGTGCTTCTCCTTACAGACTCTTCAATGTGACATACAAGCCCAGCTTGAGTTCAGTAAAATGCACTCATGCCTCTTAGGATAATAACTATGCACCTATTTAATACTTTGCTATCAAAAGGCATTGAAGAAATCAGCAGTTCAAGATATGGACCAGAAGATCTCCATAAGACGCCTTCTCATCCTTGAAAGCACTTCTGTCTCTTGAAGCTGGAGGTCAGAGCTACCTCTGCAGAGATGCTAATGGTGGTGAACCCACTGAGCTGTCTGGACTCCGAAGAGCTGAATCAAAGAAGCCGGGAGTCATGCCAATCAAACTGTCGCTCTGAGGAGTTTCACCTTTCAAGAAGTCATCTTCTTCTTCCCCTTTGCACTGCAAAAGAAATGCAAAAATATTTTAATAAAAATGACACCTGAAGAACACAAAATGTCCGTAACTTTTTTTAAAAAGGGAAATGTAAATGTTAGGTTGTATCTGAAAGGTGCCTTGCGGAATTATGGCCTTAAACCTCATGTTGTGATGAAGAACCTATACTAATGATGCCACCACAGTTCATATTCTCTAGAGTTTATATATGAAGGCTGGCCGCTTATAAGTGCCAACCTTCATAAAGAGCCAGTGTGGCGTAGTGGTTAAGTGCGCGGATTCTTATCTGGGAGAACCATGTTTGATTTCCCACTCCTCCACATGCAACTGCTGGAGTGACCTTGGGTCAGTCATAACTCTGTCAGAGCTGTTCTCTCATTGGCAGTTTCTGTCAGAGCTCTCTCAGCCCCTCCTACCTCAATAGGGCGTCTGTTGTGGAGAGGGAGAGGGAAAGGAGACTAAGCCACTCTGAGACTCCAAGAGATGGGCAGATTATAAATCCAATATATTATTATTACTATGGAGAATTCTTCTCCACACTTTGACCTGTCCTCTGAAATGGAACCCTACTTAGCTACAGGTAAGCAGGATGAATGACCAGTCCCTCTGTCCCTCTCCACCTGCCAACTCCCTTCTCTGAGGCACTTTGAATGGTGTTGCAGCAGCATTGCGATCAGGGCTTTTTTGGTAGCAGGAACTCCTTTGCCTATTAGGCCACACCCACTGATGTAGCCAGTCCTTCAAGAGCTTACAGTAAGCCCTGCACTAAGAGCCCTGTAAGCTCTTGGAGGATTGGCTACATCAGGGGTGTGTGGCCTAATATGCAAAGGAGCTCCTGCTACGAAAAACACTCTGACTACGATACTGATGACCAAAGGAAGTGTGGTTCCTAAGGTTCTGACTTTAGGATAAGCAGTCAGGGGAAGATCTGTCAAATTAAAAGTGAACGTAGAATTCTGAGGCTAGGGAAGTTTGTAGTGTTAAATCAGCACTGGGCAAACTCTTGCACAAGGATTTTGTGAAGCAAAATTAGTATTCTTTTGCTTAGGGTCTTTGCATTGAATCCCACACACTTTTTTTTACTAGGAAACATCGGAAGCTGCTTTCCAATTAAGTGCTTTTTTGAGTCAGCTACCTAAAAGACTGTCCACTGGGGAGGAAAACCCAAAACACAGACATGCTTCGAGACTGCACAGAGAGGAACGAAGGGGGTCTCTGCTTTAGGAACCAGCTGGATCCGGATTGGACTTCCTACCTCATCAATGGAGACGGCAACCTCTGTGAGATCCTCAGTATTCTGCTCATCCCAAAACTGATACAAAGGATTAATGACATTCTTTGATCTGCAAAGCACACAGCAATATGGTAGGAGAGAGAACAAAATGGAAATAAATGCATCTGTTTCCTTGAATTGCAATCACTAGTTTCAAGAAAAAATGATATATCCAGGTGCTGAGGCAACAATTTTTAAAAATCTATACAACGCATGTATAAATAAATAAGTGTTCAGGCCAGATGCATTTTAAAGCCATTGCCCAAAACAATGAGGACATTCTGAACTGTTAATGGAGCCTTATGCAACCCCTCCCCCCACTCCAAGGCCAGACGGAAGACACATGAATCATGGGTGTCCCTCTACTTCTTACGTTCCTGGATTCACTTGTTGTTCTATCTATCTTTGCCTAACCACAGAACACTATCAATGTAACACAAACCATTTCCTTTACTGCTATCTATGGAAGTTCACCAGATGCAGGATACAATACTCTAACAAAAAGGTAAACAAGAAACATTTTTAATATACACTGAGATTTTTTTCAGAGGACCTGCAACACGCAGCCTGCAATCTGAAAGATGGGCAGGGCCATTTCTGCACTGGCCCCAAAACTGCAGAACTCTGCCCCACAGGAGAGCCACCTAGCTCTTTTCCATACCAGTGCTGAGGCACCAAGCCAAGGTAGGCTCTTTTACAAAGAATTTCTGAGATGCCTTGATTGACCTGATAGGCCAGGAGTGGCCAATGGTAGCTCTCCAGATGTTTTTTTGCCTACAGCTCCCATCAGCCCCAGCCACTGACCATGCTGGTTGGGGCTGATGGGAGTTGTAGGCAAAAAAACATCTGGAGAGCTACCATTGGCCGCCCCTGTGATAGGCAATGACCCGCCCACCCTTTTGCTGCAAGACAATGTCTTCTGTCTTTGTAATCCTTCTTGTACTAACCACACGTCAAGCCTTAGACTGTTTTTTGCCATGCACTATTTTGTGGTCTTTTTTGCTTGCATTATTTCCAGGTCTTCAATCCTAGCCCCACAGCAGTGTTTTATTTATTAAAAATTTTTCCTGCCTGTTATTCATATTTTGTAAATAAAAAAAGTTGGGCTGCAAACAAAGATAATAAATGATTATTAATGACTAGTGTGTCTGCTCAGTTTTATGATTTTAGTGGCTGGTCTGCTATAACTGGCATCTTTCTTTCACAGAGTGATTTTTGCTTGGTTTTTGGTTTTGGATTGGCTTTCTTAACTGCCTTAATGATTTAAATGGAAAGGGCCAGTTTGGTTTAGTGGTTAAGTCCATAGACTCTTAATCTTGGAGAACTGGGTTTGATTCCCCACTTCTCCACTTGCAGCTGCTGGAATGGCCTTGGGTCAATCATAGCTCTTGCAGAGCTGTCCTTGAAAGGGTAGCTTCTGGGAGAGCTCTCTCAGCCTTACCCAGGTCACAGGGTGTCTGTTGTCGGGGAGGAAGGTAAAGGAGATTGTGAGCCGCTTTGAGATTAAAAGTGGAGGGCGGGAGATAAATCTAATATCTTCTTCTTCAGAGCAATAACATTTTGGCACCCCTGCTGAAACTTAGCCTGGCACACTTTTGGAAAGACAGAGCCAGCTGCTTCCTGGAAAGAGATACCTTTTGAGAATATAAGGGTCGAAAGGGAAAAAGCTGTCCAGGGGATTGGTGCAGGTCTCTACAGAGTCGCCCCCATTGCTGCTCCTTACAACTGGCAAGACCTGTCTCCGGTTCCTCTCGATGATTGTGTCACAGAAGGCAATCTGGTACTTCCTAGAAGAAAGCAAGAAAGGCCAGCTTCACTTTCTTTTCAAAAAAGATAAAACAGACAGGAGAAGCATGGGATTGAAAAAGACATCAAGCCCTCGTTCAAGTTGGCAGCTTTTGGCTCTTGTTCAAAGGTCTGGTCCAGGGTTGGCCAAACTTGCTTAACATAAGAGCCACATAGAATAAATGTCAGATTTTTGAGAGCCATGAGACATGAACATCCGAGGGAGGAAGGGAGGGAATAAGGAAGGGAAGAAGGGAGGGAGGGAGAGGTGGAAAGAAACCTTAAAGTTAACTTTAAATGCATTCTCCAAACTGCCAGGTGACTTGGCTTGGAGAAGCAGTTTAAAGAGAGAAGGCCTATAGGGTGGTGGGGGCTTCAAGAGCCACACAATATGTGTAAAAGAGCCATAGTTTGGCCACGCCTGGTCTGGTCTAAGTTTGGAGTACAAACCAGGGCTCTAGATTTCAGTCTGCAATTTGGGGGGGGAGGAGAGCCATTTTTTTAATGCTATCCCCTGTTAAAACACACATCCCTTGCAAATAAAGTTTATAAAATTCTGCATGGTGTGGAGAGAATCAAACAAAGGGATTTTTTTTCTCCTTCTCCCAAAATACTTGAACTCCAGGGCATCCAATGAAGCTGATGGGCAGTAGGCTCAGGACGCACAAAAGGAAATACTTCTTTATGCAGAGAGTGATTAAAATGTGGAATTCACTGCCAGAAGATGTAATGATGACCACAGGAATAAACAGCTTTCAAATGGGATTAGATAGAGTCATGGAGGATAAATCTATCCATGGCTACTAGCCATGGTGACTGAGGGGAACCTCCACAGTCAGGGCCACTATTGCTCTGAATCCCAGAGCCAGGAGGCAACATCCGGGAAAGGCCTGGGCCTCTGTGCCCTGTTGTTGGACCTCCAGATGAACTGGCTGGCCACTGTGTGAGATGGGATGCTGGACTAGATTTGATTTGATTTATATCCCACTCTCTCCCAATTGCAGGCTCAGAGCAGCTCACAACAGTCAAGAAGAAGAAGAATTGCAGATTTATAGCCCACCCTTCTCTCTGAATCAGAGTCTCAGAGCGGCTCACAATCTCCTATATCTTCTCCCCTCACAACAGACACCCTGTGAGGTGGGTGGGGGAGGGGAATCAGAGACTCAGAGCGGCTCACAATCTCCTATATCTTCTCCCCTCACAACAGACACCCTGTGAGGTGGGTGGGGGAGGGGAATCAGAGACTCAGAGCGGCTTACAATCTCCTATATCTTCTCCCCTCACAACAGACACCCTGTGAGGTGGGTGGTGTCATGGGTGCTGGGGACCCTTCAGAGGAAGTTGAGTCTGATGAGGAAACTGTGCCCCTGCCACCTGCACCAGTGCCCCTGCCTCCTGCTGGAGAAGATCCCAGCCCCCCTGCCTCGCCCTCTCGGGTGGCTCGTGTGCGTGACCGCCTCCGGCAGGACCTCAGGGATCGGAGGAGGGCGGCACGCTCACAAGCAAGACGCTCCCTGAGCCCTGAGTTCTGAGAGGATTCTGGCCCTTCTAAGAGCAAGGATGCTTGAGTGGTAACAGGATCCTGGCTGCCTCCCTGAGCCAGCAATTAGCCCAAACGGGCAACAGCCAGCAGAGGGCTATATAGCTGTGGGCTTTGGGAGGAAGCTTTGTGGAAGCAACTAGTCATCTCCCTGACATTCTAGCATCCACTCCGGCTTGACTTTGGTTCCTGACTCCCTGACTTTGGCTTTGGACTTCTGGACTCCCTGACCTCGGCTTCTGGACCTCAGACCTGCGATACTTCTACAGTGATTCGGATTTGGCGCCTCGGACCCTCCTGCTTACTGGCTACAGACCACGGACTGCCTCTGGACTTTGCCTGACCCGGCCCCAGCCGTGACAGATTGCTTCCACCGACAAACACCCACTCCACAGGATGGATGCTGAAGCAAGTGAAACCACAGAACTACTGGCTGCGCTCCAAGCCCAGGTACAGCAGCTAACACAGGCAGTAGTGCACTTGCAGCAACAACCTGCGGCCAGTGCTCCAGCCAAGTGCCCAGTTCCCCCACCTGACAGATTTGGGGGTGCCGTGGAAGAATTTCCTGCCTTCCTAGCACAGTGTCGGCTGTACTTTGAACTGAGAGCACGGGACTTCCTCAATGACAAAACCAAGGTGTGTTTCGTCATCAGTCTGTTAAAGGGGCAGGCGGCCAAATGGGCCACACCCTTACTGGCCGCGTCCTCTCCCCTACTGACTGATTACCAGGGGTTTGAGGCCCACCTGTCTGCTGCTTTCTCAAACCCAGTCCAAGCAGCCACAGCCAACCGGAAGATCAGGGCACTGAAACAAGGCAACTCCTCGGTGGCTCAATATGCTACTGAATTCAAGCTCCTGACCCAGGACTTGGCGTGGAATGAGGCTGCCCAGATGGACCAGTTTACTGAGGGGTTGGCAGAGGAGGTCCTGGATGAACTGGCCAAGGTGGAGCAGCCACCCACGCTCCAAGAACTTATCACCCTCTGCCTCCGCATCGATGGCCGCCTGGAAAGTCGCCGCCAAGCCAAGACCAGAGGGCGCCAGCTCCCTGCGCCGTGCTACCTGGCTCCTCGCCTGTCCCCAGCTAGTACCAGCACCAAGGATGAGCCTATGCAGCTTGGAGCTGCTCGACCCCGCCTGACCCCAGAGGAAAAGACCAGACGCCGCACGCAGAATCTGTGCCTCTACTGCGGCACGGCAGGCCACTATGCCTCTGGCTGCCCTGCTAAGCATCGGATACCTGGACCTTCGCTGCCACCACCGCCAAAAGGGCAGCCCCAGGCGTAAGTGGACCCCCCAGCCTGGGGCGACTAGCTGGGTCCTCCGAACAGCGGGCTGATACCCCAGGGCCATTCCTGCTACCAGTCAAACTCCGTCTGCCTGACGAACGCTGGCTGTTCGTGTATGCCATGCTGGACTCGGGAGCGGCCCACTGTTTTATAGATGCCGCCTTTGTGAAGCAGCACCAGATCCCTGTGCAGACAAAAGGGATTCCGTCGCTGGTGGAGGCTATTGACGGGCGCCTCCTCCGTTCTGGCCCCGTCACCCAGGAGACCTGTCCCATCACCTTCCACGTCCAGCAGCACCAAGAACAGCTGCGGTTTGATGTCGCCCGCATGCCTCGCTTCCCGCTGATTCTAGGCCTTTCCTGGCTGAAGCTGCACAACCCCATCGTGGACTGGGCCCAGCAGGAACTACGCTTCCGAGACCCATGCCCCCATCTGACTCCTCCCACCACTCTAGCAGCTGGCATCCCGAGTGGTGGTCCTCAGCTCCCTCAGAAGTATGTGGACTTTGCTGATGTCTTCGAAGAGACAGGAGCTGATCAGCTTCCCCCTCACCGGCCCTACGACTGTGCCATTGATTTGGTACCTGGGGCACCACTCCCGGTGGGGCGTCTGTACCCAATGTCGGAGCCGGAGTTGGCAGCTCTGCGAGACTTCCTGGACAAGAACCTGAAACGCGGATTCATCCGACCCTCAACCTCTCCCCTATCTGCTCCAGTGCTCTTCGTGAAGAAGAAAAGTGGGGAGCTCCGGCTGTGCAATGACTACCGGGCCCTGAACAAGATCACCATCCGCGACCGGTACCCTCTACCACTGATCCCTGAACTCTTGGATCGCCTAAAGGGGGCCCAAATCTACACCAAGCTGGACCTCCGTGGAGCGTACAATTTGGTGCGCATACGGCCCGGAGACGAATGGAAGACCGCGTTTGGGACCCGATACGGGCAGTACGAGCACCTGGTAATGCCCTTCGGACTGACCAATGCCCCCGCTGTCTTCCAGAGGTTCATGAATGACATATTCCGGGACCTGCTCGACCGCTTCGCGATCATATACCTGGATGACATCCTAATTTACTCCCGCAATCCTGCCCAGCACGCCGAGCACGTCCGCCAGGTCCTGCAGCGCCTACGAGCCCATGGTCTCTACGCCAAGCTGGAGAAGTGCGACTTCGACCTGCGCTCCGTCGAGTTCCTTGGGCACATCGTGTCACCGCAGGGGATCCTCATGGACCCGAAAAAAGTAGAAGCGGTCCTGACCTGGCAGGCTCCTCAGAATCGCAAAGACCTGCAGCGGTTCCTCGGTTTTGCCAACTACTATCGGCAATTCATCCCGGCCTACGCATCCCTGACCACACCCCTGACTCAACTACTCCGCCCCAAAGAACCCTTCCACTGGTCCCCAGAGGCCGATAACGCCTTCTCCACCCTGAAGACTCGCTTTGCCACCGGGCCACTCCTGAGATACCCCGACCCCCAGCTTCCCTTTACGGTGGAAGCTGATGCCTCCAACGTGGCCCTGGGAGCAGTGCTGTCCCAGCGCGAGGAGCCGTCCCAGCCACTACAGCCCTGCGCCTATTACTCGCGGCAGCTCACTGCTGCAGAGAGGAACTATACCATCTGGGAGAGGGAGTTGCTCGCGATCAAGGCGGCGTTTGAGGTTTGGCGACATTACCTCGAAGGGGCTCGCCACCCTGTTCAAGTGCTCACCGATCACCGGAACTTGGAACACCTCCAGACCACCCGCCGTCTCAACCAGCGCCAGATCCGGTGGTCCCTATTCTTCTCTCGCTTCGACTTCCGGATCTCCTACATCCCCCATACCCAGAACCGGAAAGCAGACGCGCTCTCCCGGAAACCGGAATACGCCCCTGCCTCAACTGAGACCGCGCCCGCTGCTCCAATCCTGCCGCCCTCAGTATTTGCAGCCACCTCCACTTCACCAGCACTCGTGGAGGACATTCGGGCTAGCCAGGCCAATGATCCCTGGGTCCAGCAACACCTCCAGGCTCTCCAAGATGACCCAACAGGGGAGTTCACGACTCGAGGCGGCCTCTTGCTACACCGCGAACGCCTCTATGTGCCGCCCGGGCCCTTGCGGGCAGAAGTGCTACGCCTGACCCACGACTCGTTACCCGCCGGGCACTTTGGACAGCATAAGACCACCCACTTGCTGACAAGGGAATTCTGGTGGCCACGAGTTCGCGCTGATGTTGCCCGCTATGTCAGCTCCTGTGACGTCTGCCGACGGGCCAAAGACATCCCAGCCAAACCCTCAGGGTTGCTGCAGCCCTTGCCCACATCTTCAGGACCCTGGGATACCATCTCGATGGACTTCATCACGGAACTTCCACGCTCCAAGGGTCAGACTTGTATCTGGGTGGTCGTCGACCTATTTACCAAGATGGCCCACTTTGTTCCGTGCCCGAAACTCCCCACAGCTCAGGAGACGGCCCAGCTTTACCTACAACACATCTTTCGTCTGCATGGACTCCCAGCCCATCTGATCTCCGATCGGGGCCCTCAGTTCTCCTCTCGGTTCTGGCAAGCCCTCCATTCCAGCCTGGGTACTCGAGTGCACCTGTCCTCGGCCTACCACCCACAGACAGATGGCCAGACAGAGCGCACCAATGCCACGCTAGAGCAATATCTCCGCTGTTACACCTGTTACCAGCAGGATGACTGGACCACTCTATTGCCCCTAGCGGAGTTTGCATACAACAACGCGGTCCATTCATCCACCCAAATGACCCCGTTTGCTGCAACCTACGGGTACCACCCTCGGTTCTTCCCAGCGATCCTACCACCCACGAATGTCCCCGCCGTCGATGCCTACCTGCAAGAACTCCGTGCCAGCCAAGACTTGCTCCGAGAGCAGCTACAGCAAGCCAAGGAGGCATATAAACGGGCTGCGGACCGAAAGAGGCAAGAAGGCCCTCCAGTGCAGCCGGGGGATCAGGTGTGGCTCTCAACTCGCTACCTGCGCCGGCCTGGTCGGTCTCACAAGCTGGATGCACGGTTCATTGGACCCTACCCCGTCGTTGAACAAATAAACCCCGTCGCCTTCAGGCTCCAGTTGCCACCCCACCTCCGCATTCACCCCGTGTTTCATCGCTCCCTCCTTGTTCCGGCTGCACCCCCTGACCCAGCTCGGACTCCTTCCCCACCGCCGCCACCACCAGTGTTGGTGGATGACGAGGAAGAATATGAGGTGCGCCAGATCCTGGACTCCCGGTACCATCGTGGAGGCCTCCAGTACCTGGTGGACTGGGAGGGATACGGCCCAGAAGACCGGTCTTGGGAGCCCGAGGACAATCTTCATGCCCCGGACTTGGTGCACCAGTTCCACAACGACCACCCCGACCTTCCAGGTCCCTCGACGGAGGGGGGCCCTGGGGGGGGGATAGTGTCATGGGTGCTGGGGACCCTTCAGAGGAAGTTGAGTCTGATGAGGAAACTGTGCCCCTGCCACCTGCACCAGTGCCCCTGCCTCCTGCTGGAGAAGATCCCAGCCCCCCTGCCTCGCCCTCTCGGGTGGCTCGTGTGCGTGACCGCTTCCGGCAGGACCTCAGGGATCGGAGGAGGGCGGCACGCTCACAAGCAAGACGCTCCCTGAGCCCTGAGTTCTGAGAGGATTCTGGCCCTTCTAAGAGCAAGGATGCTTGAGTGGTAACAGGATCCTGGCTGCCTCCCTGAGCCAGCAATTAGCCCAAACGGGCAACAGCCAGCAGAGGGCTATATAGCTGTGGGCTTTGGGAGGAAGCTTTGTGGAAGCAACTAGTCATCTCCCTGACATTCTAGCATCCACTCCGGCTTGACTTTGGTTCCTGACTCCCTGACTTTGGCTTTGGACTTCTGGACTCCCTGACCTCGGCTTCTGGACCTCAGACCTGCGATACTTCTACAGTGATTCGGATTTGGCGCCTCGGACCCTCCTGCTTACTGGCTACAGACCACGGACTGCCTCTGGACTTTGCCTGACCCGGCCCCAGCCGTGACAGGTGGGGGAGGGGAATCAGAGACTCAGAGCGGCTTACAATCTCCTATATCTTCTCCCCCCACAACAGACACCCTGTGAGGTGGGTGGGGGAGGGGAATCAGAGACTCAGAGCGGCTTACAATCTCCTATATCTTCTCTCCTCACAACAGACACCCTGTGAGGTGGGTGGGGGAGGGGAATCAGAGACTCAGAGCGGCTTACAATCTCCTATATCTTCTCCCCCCACAACAGACACCCTGTGAGGTGGGTGGGGGAGGGGAATCAGAGACTCAGAGCGGCTTACAATCTCCTATATCTTCTCTCCTCACAACAGACACCCTGTGAGGTGGGTGGGGGAGGGGAATCAGAGAGGCTTACAATCTCCTATATCTTCTTCCCCCACAACAGACACCCTGTGAGGTGGGTGGGGGAGGGGAATCAGAGAGGCTTACAATCTCCTATATCTTCTCCCCTCACAACAGATACCCTGTGAGGTGGGTGGGGGAGGGGAATCAGAGACTCAAAGCAGCTTACAATCTCCTATATCTTCTCCCCTCACAACAGACACCCTGTGAGGTGGGTGGGGGAGGGGAATCAGAGACTCAGAGCGGCTTACAATCTCCTATATCTTCTCCCCTCACAATAGACACCCTGTGAGGTGGGTGGGGGAGGGGAATCAGAGAGGCTTACAATCTCCTATATCTTCTTCCCCCACAACAGACACCCTGTGAGGTGGGTGGGGGAGGGGAATCAGAGAGGCTTACAATCTCCTATATCTTCTTCCCCCACAACAGACACCCTGTGAGGTGGGTGGGGGAGGGGAATCAGAGAGGCTTACAATCTCCTATATCTTCTCCCCTCACAACAGATACCCTGTGAGGTGGGTGGGGGAGGGGAATCAGAGACTCAAAGCAGCTTACAATCTCCTATATCTTCTCCCCTCACAACAGACACCCTGTGAGGTGGGTGGGGGAGGGGAATCAGAGACTCAGAGCGGCTTACAATCTCCTATATCTTCTCTCCTCACAATAGACACCCTGTGAAGTGGGTTTGGGAGGGGAATCAGAGACTCAGAGCGGCTTACAATTTCCTATATCTTCTCCCCCCACAATAGACGCCCTGTGAGGTGGGTGGGGCTGAGAGGGCTTTCACAGCAGCTGCCCTTTCAAGGACAGAGCTATGGCTGACCCAAGGACCTTCCAGCAGCTGCAACTGGAGGAGTGGGGAATCAAACCCGGTTCTCCCAGATAAGAGTCCACGCACTTAACCACCACACCAAAAAGTAATCATGGTAAAACAATTCCATTCCCTCAAGCATGAATGAAACATATAAAACAATTCATCAATTCAACGATGAAACAATTAAAAACAATTTATACAATTAAAACATTTTGGTGCTGATGTCATTTCATTTCCAATGGCGTTCGGTGCTCTTAGGCATCCTTTTATGCTACTATATCGGCAATTCAGTTAAAAGCAAACCGAAATAATTTTGTCTTGCAGGCCTTGTGAAACTGGGTGAGGTCCCGCAAGGCTCTGCCCTCCGGCAGTTGGTTCCACCAATGAGGGGTGGTGACTGAAAAGGCTCTTTGCTTGGTGGTTTTCAATCTCCCCTCCCTCGGCCTGGGGATCGATAGTAGGCTTTGTGTTCCAGATCTGAGTACTCTCTGGGGAACATGTGGAGAGAGACAGTCCCTAAGGTAGACAGGTCCTTGGCCCAATAGGGCTTTAAAGGTAATGAGCAGCACCTTGCAGCGAATCCGGTATACTGGTCTGACCCAGCAGGGCTCTTCTGAGGTTCTTGTGACATCACATCATCCCCGAATTCCACCCACCCTAAGCACTGCCCCTCTGTCTCCTGACCTTTCCCAGTGCACTGTTAAGAATCCTTATTCAGAAGCAGAACTGTTCCACAAGGATCACTTGTTGCAATATAAAGTACCGTGGGTCCAAGACAGGCCTGTTTAAATTTATCATTTACAAAAGCGTGAACACATATTGTGCAACTCTGAGCCATTAGCTTGAACCTGCCTTTCTTTCTCAAAGGCTTTCCTCTATTCAAAGGACCCCTCCGTCACAAGCAGTTTTTTTGTAACAAGGCAAATGCAGAAAGCTACGGCGCATTGAACAGACACTGACCTGTTAACAGCAGCGAAGAGGCTCACGATGGAGGGCAGGCAGACCTTCAGGGGGTTTAAATGGCACATGACAATGCGCTCAAAATTTAGGCTCTGCAGGAATGCCAAACCTACAAAACAAAAACAATAGAAAAGAGTTTTCCTTTCTGAAGGGTGAACCTCCTGTACAGCACCACTGGGAGTTAGGGCTGTTCAGTATGTTGCAGGAGACGACCGAAGCAGATCTTTGGTCTGCGAACACACAGCGTGTGCGACTCTAAAAGCATCTGCTTCTTTTATCTGAACGCTGGCATGTGCTAAAACTGCAGTGTCTTACAGCAGTCTACCTTAACTGGGTGGGTTAAAAATCTTCTCCATGCAATGCGTTCTATCTAAGAGCCAGTTTGGCGTATTGATTAAGTGTGCGGACTCTTATCTGGGATAACCGGGCTTGATCCCCCACTCCTCCACTTGCTCCTGCTGGAATGGCCTTGGGTCAGCCATTGCTCACGCAGGAGTTGTCCTTGAAAGGGCAGCTTCTGCCAGAGCCCTCTCAGCCACACCCACCTCACAGGGTGTCTGTTGTGGGGGGAGAAGATATAGGAGATTGTAAGCCACTCTGAGTCTCTGATTCCCCTCCCCCACCCACCTCACAGGGTGTCTGTTGTGGGGGAGAAGATATAGGAGATTGTAAGCTGCTCTGAGTCTCCGAATCAGAGAGAAGGGCGGGGGCATAAATCTGCAGTGCTCTTCTTCTACTGACACACACACAGGCAGCTGCCCACTGCTGAGCCTTTGAAACAATACAGGTGAATGATTTGTTATGGCTGAAGATGGTGGGACACAGCTCTAGCTGGGAAGGCAACAAGCATATTTAAGTAACATTCTCAGTAAGTTTTTTTTTTATAGCAGGAGCTCCTTTGTGCATTAGGCCACACACCCCTGATGTAGCCAATCCTCCAAGAGCTTACAGGGCTCTTCTTACAAGGCCTACTGTAAGCTCCAGGAGGATTGGCTAACATCAGGAAGGTGTGGCCTAATATGCAAAGGAGCTCCTGCTACAAAAAAACGCCCTGAGCATCCTTAAGGGTTAACAAATAGCTTAGGCCTGACTGAGAAGACAAGACAGAGGAGTTACCAGCATTCCAGCCTTCTCTATAACAGAAACGTAAGTTGCACTATGCCTTACTGTGTTTCTAAACAACAACAGAAGTAGAGGGATTCTTAGAGCCCCAACTGGATTTATCTGGTCAAGGCACCTGCAAAGCAGAATTTCTGTCTGTGACATAAATCCTGGCCAATAAGCTGATGCCAGCCTGGCAAGATTGATCAGCAGCGTGCAGCTGGCTAGCCCAGGCAAGCCCGGTCTTGTCAGATCTCGGAAGCGAAGCATGGCCGACCCTGGCAAGCACTTGGTTGGGAGACCTCCAAAGAATACCAGGGCCAGGACGCAGAGGAAGGAAATAGAAGCACTGAGTAGAAAACATTTGAAAAACATCCTAGCCCACGGGTGGCCAAACTGTGGCTTGGGAGCCACATGTGGCTCTTTCATACATATTATGTTGCTCTTGAAGCCCACACTGCTCCATCAGCCAGCTTGGAGAAGGCATCGATCTCTTTAAATCACTTCTCCAAGCCAGGTCAGCTGGTGGCTTGGAGAATGCATTTAACATTAAAATTGCTTTCTTTTGACCTCTACCTCTTCCCCCCATCTAATTGCTTTCTTTCCACCTTTCCTTCCTTTCTTGCGGGCCTCAAACATTTGACATTCATGTCTTGCGGCTCTCAAACATCTAATGTTTATTCTGTGTGGTTCTTATGTTAAGCAAGTCTGGCCACCCCTGTTCTACCCCACTAGGGGTCACCAGAAGCCACTATGACTGCCAGGCCTGCAAACACACACACACACACACACACAAATACTTAAACAACCAACAACAACAACAATAAGAGATGCTACTCCTTCCAATTTGGTGTAGTGGTTAAGTGCGCGGACTCTTATCTGGGAGAACTGGATTTGATTCACCACTCCTCCACTTGCAGCTGCTGATGTGACTGTGGGTCAGTCACAAGTTCTCTCAGGGCTGTTCTGCTCAAGAGCAGCTTCTGCGAGAGCTCTCTCAGCCTCATCCACCCCACAGGTTGTCTGTTGTGGGGAGGGGAAGGGAAAGGATATTGTAAGCCACTCTGAGATTCAGAGTGTAGGAAAGGAAAGGTCCCCTGTGCAAGCACCAGTCGTTTCTGACTCTGGGGTGACGTTGCTTTCACAACGTTTTCACGGCAGACTTTTTACGGGGTGGTTTGCCATTGCCTTCCCTGGTCATCTACACTTTCCCCCCAGGAAGCTGGGTACTCATTTTACCGACCTCGGAAGGATGAAAGGCTGAGTCAACCTGGAGCCAGTTACCTGAAAACCCAGCTTCTGCTTGGGATCGAACTCAGGTCGTAAGTAGAGTTTAGGACTGCAGTACTGCAGCTTAAACACTCTGCACCACGGGGCTCTTTTCAGAGTGTAGGGTAGAATATAAATCCACTATCATCATTTTCTTCCACGCATGTACACCCCCCCGCACACACACCGGAATTGGGCTCTCACCCCCAAACTTGCATCATATATTACATCATTACACTTTTGGGAACAAAACTCATTTGGAAGAAGTGCTGCAAGCCCGTGGTGTACAACAGGACACACAATCAAAGGAACGAATAAAGAGATGCATGACATGGAAACCTATGCCACGACTGATATGATCTGCTTTTAAATTGCCACTAGACACTGGTATTGTTTTCGCTGCAGTGTGCCAACATGGCTACCCCACTGGAAGCTGCCTCAGTATTGTATCATGCTTACCTTTCTTCAAGTTTCCATCCAAAATCTGCTTATGTTGAAAGATGACCACGTAGAACACAGCCTGGCAGGCAGCGTAGAAGGGACCGTGCAGAGCGACGTCACAGAACGCTTTGGAGCCAGTGCCCTGGTGGTCGATGTACTTGTGAAGCCAGCTGACCAGCAGCTCCAGGCAAGCTTTCACTGTACTGTAATGGGGTTGAAAAAAGAATCACTGTTCATAAGGATAGATTTCTAAACTAATAATATATTAGTTTGTGTTTGGTGTTTGCGTTTGGAGTCAGTTTGGTGCGGTGGTTAAGTGTGTGGACTCTTATCTGAGAGAACTGGGTTCGATTCCCCACGCCTCCACTTGCAGCTGCTGGAATGTCCTTGGGTCAGTCACAGCTCTCGTAGGAGTTGTCCTTGAAAGGGCAGCTGCTGCAGGAGTTCTCTCAGTCCCACCCATCTTATAGGCTGTATGTTGTGTGTGTGTGTGGGGGGGGGGTGCGGAAGGTAAAGAGATTGTGACTGCTCTGAGACACTGAGATTCAGAGTATAGGATGGGATATAAATCCAATATCTTCTTCTTCTTAAGAGATATATAAATACAGCCAGTTTGGATTAGTGGGTATGTGCACAGACTCTTATCTGGGAGAATCAGGTTTGATTCCTTACTCCTCCTCTACATGCAGCCAGCTGCGTGACCCTGGGTCAGTCATAACTCTCTCAGAGCTGTTCTCTCAAGCGTTCTCTCAGAACTCTCTCAGCCCCACCTACCTCACAGAGTGTCTGTTGTATGTATGTATGTACGTACGTAAGTAAAAGGTTTTTAAACTTTGGCTGGCTCCCACCTAGACTCTGAAAGTGTGAGGGTAGAACTGCAGCTACTAGTTACAGGTAGGGAGGCCAAGAACAGCTGCAGGAGACCAGGTGCTGCCTGAAGACTACACAACCTACACTGAGTGTCAAGTCTGCTTTAATTCTGGTCAAGTCTGTATGCCATCTTTGGTTCAGGAGGAAAGCATCCTCGGTAAAAGCCAATGCTGCTAGCTTGAACTCTCCTTTCCCCCCCTCCTTCCCTTTGTTATGTAGTTTGCTTTGAAATGGGAATATGTGAAAGAGATTGTGGTGCCTTCTCAGGCCGAGCGCTGGGGGAGGAGACGCTCAAGGCCAGAACAGGCCTGAGAACGAAGTTGTAACATCAATGTGTGAATGTGCCCTGCATAGTACCCCCCTCCCTCAAGAATCCCTTTGAAGTGTACCTTATATGATTACATTCTACTGTATGATCCTCAGTCTTTCAATCTCCTTGTAGTCGAGAACAATGATATCAATAAACTAGCTACTTTGTATCAACAAGGTCTCGTTATTGAATCAGCTGACTTGACACTGAGGCTTTGCTGCTCCAAGGGAACAAAACTTGTCTGGGCTCTGAGGACTCTCCTGTGGGAAAGGCCGCCACTGAGAACTAACAGAGAAGAGCCAGTAACAGTCTGTTTACGTCTGCTGTGCCATTTGTGGTTTGAGTTCTGCTTATCCTAGAAACTGCTTCCCAGACTCTGCTCTGAAGCCATCTACACGATCGGCTGAGAATAACCTCTATGCGGCACAACGCAGTGGTGAGTGGACACCTGGCCACAACTTGGGTGGCTGCTAGTGGAACTCCCTCAGATAATGAGGTACATTAATATATATATAGCGGAACCTGGATTCAGGTAGCCGGTCCAAGGTTGACTCAGGCTTCCATCCTTCCGAGGTCAGTAAAATGAGTACCCAGCTTGCTGGGGGGAAAGTGTAGATGACTGGGGAAGGCAATGGCAAACCACCCCGTAAATCAATCAATCAATCAATCACATTCAAAAGATTACAGACCCTGACGGTATCTTTAAAGTGCTCTTATTCCGTCATCACATTACAGCGGGGGTGGGGGGATCCCTTCAAGTTCTTTAAGAGGAACCAACTGCCAGAGGAAGTGAGGGCTTTGCGGGATCTCGCCAAGTTCCGCAAGGCCTGTCAGACCACACTCTTCTAGTCAGCCTTTAACTGATTCTAAGTCACCGTTATTGTGGGAGAAAATTTTAAGAAATTGCTGAAGCCATCGGAAATGAAACAACACCAAATGATATTAGCGCCAGTTTGGTTTTTAACTGTTACATTTTAAATTTTGATGTATTAATGCTGTGAAATTTTAATTGTTTGTGGTGATTTCATCGTGGTGAGCCGCCCTGAGCCTGCTTCAGCAGGGAGGGTGGGCTATAAATCAAATAAAGTAAAGTAAGTCTGTCAGAGCCCCAGAGTGGCACAGAGTGTTAAAGCTACAGCACTGCAGTCCTAAGCTCTGCTCACGACTTGAGTTTGATCCCCGGCAGAAGCTGGGTTTTCAGGTAACCGGCTTGAGGTTGACTCAGCCTTCCATCCTTCCGAGGTAAAATGAGGACCCAGCTTGATGGGGGGAAAGTGTAGATGACAGGGGAAGGCAATGGCAAACCATCCCGTAAAAAAGTCTGCCGTAAAAATGTTGTGAAAGCAACGTCACCCCAGAGTCGGAAACGACTGGTGCTTGCACAGGGGATCTTTCCTTTCAAAGTAAGTCTGACTGCCTCTGGTTCCTAGACAGATGAGTTGGCTTCCAGCTCTCGCCCAAAGAGAGAGGCTTGGATGCCTTAAAGAAACTCACTGTGACACTTCTATGGAGAAGAGCTCTTCAGCAGTCAAGGCTGAGCCTGGTTGCTTTTGTGTTTAAACCTCCGTGCTTTTTACAGCATAACCCTGAGAACCCAATAAGCACTGGATCAAGCACTCTGGCAGGTGACTTACATGACAGGGATGAATTTCGCTCGTGCCAAAAAGCTCCCTATGTAGCTGCCGGCAGCCTGCCGGATCACTGCCGGACCGTTGGGGTTCTGCAGCTTCTTCCAAAGGTGTTCCACAAAAGCTTCTGCAATTCCCTAAGAAGAGATGGAACACATTAATACTTTTGCAACTAAATGAACACACAGTTCATTTCTGGCACCAAATACTTATTAAAGATACTCAAGTTTTCATTGCAGTTACCCCTACACAATAAAACCCTACTTGTACGTAGTCTGCAGAAAGCCAAGAGAGGGGGAGACTTCCTGACCACATCAGATCGGCCTCACCACAATGTGTGGGCCACAAAGGAGAATTCACCTGTGCAGGTAGTTGTTGAATTTTTCCATTTACAGGTTTGCGCTTGTGGAAGGCCCTGCTCAGATGAGCGTAACTGTTGAGGCAGAGCACAGGGGCCCTTTCTTTCTTATTTCTTTAGCGAGTCAGAGCGATATGTTAAAAAACTTCACTTATTTTTGCACTTAGCAGAGGCTGGCAAGTTCAGATCCAGGAGTGGCCAAACTTGCTTAATATAAGAGCCACATAGAACAAATTTCAGATGTTTGAGAGCTGCAAGACAGGAGGGGAGGGAGGGACAGGGAGGGAGAGGGGGAGAGGGAGATGGCATTGGATTTATATTCCGCCCTCCACTCAGAGAGGCTCACAATCTTCTTTACCTTCTCCCCCACAACAGACACTCTGTGAGGTGGGTAGGGTTGAGAGGGCTCTCACAGCAGCTGCCCTTTCAAGGACAACTCCTACAAGAGCTATGGCTGACCCAAGGCCATTCCAGCAGCTGCAAGTGGGGGAATGGGGAATCAAATCCGGTTCTCCCAGATAAGAGTCCGCACACTTAACCACTACACGAAACTGGATAGATAGATGGATGATAGATTAGATAGGAGAGAGATGGGGGGAGGGAGGGATTGAGAGAGATGGGGGGAGGGAGGGAGGGAGGGGGAGGGATAGATGGATGGATGGATGGATGGATGGATAGAGAGAGAGAGAGAGAGAGAGAGAGAGAGAGAGAGATGATAGATAGATAGATAGATAGATAGATAGATAGATAGATAGATAGATAGATAGATAGATAGATAGATAGATAGATAGATAGATAGATAGATAGATAGATAGATAGATAGATAGAGAGGATGGATGGGGGAAAAAGGCAACTTTAAATGCATTCTCCAAGCTTCTGGCTTGGAGAAGTGATTTAAAGAGACAAAAGCCTTCTTCAAGCTGGCTGACGGGGGCTTCAAGAGCCACACAGTATGTGTGAAAGAGCCACATGTGGCTCCTGAGCCGCAGTTTGGCCACCCCTGTCCAGGTCACTTTTTCAAGCCCTGCTCTCTGGGCTCAGGCCTGCAGAGGCAAGGCAGGTAACAGCCAGAGATGGGGCTTTCCCTGTAATAGTGACTCCTATTTGGAATGCCCTCCCCTCTTGGAGACTGGTGCCTGTCTTACTGTGCCAGGCCAAAAAAAATATTTTGATACAGACTTTTCACTGAATTCACTGGCTACTCATTCTTAGATGTTCTCTTGGGCTGTGCCTAGCCTGAAGACCGGTGTTCCCTCTAAGCTGAGTTACCGTGAGCTAGCTCACAGATTTTTAGCCTCCATCTCACACGTTTTTGTCTTAGCTCAGGAAAAATGGCCCCAGAGCACACTAATTTATGCAGCAGCTCACAGCTTTAATGCCAGTAGCTTACAACTTTAATGCCGGTAGCTCACAAAGTAGAATTTTTGCTCATAAGACTCTGCAGCTTAGAGGGAACATTGCTGAAGACTGTTTTATTAATATTGTTTTTAGGCTGCTGAATGCTTATTATTGATAATTTTCACGCTGTTGTTTTTACAATTTCATTATATTGGTTGCACTTTGCATGCTGTTTTGAGAAGGTCCCTTGAGAGTTGCCTTGTGCGTTGTGTAAATAAATACATAAAAATAAAACTATTTGCCGCACTGTATCTCGTATCAACATTTCCCATGTCACTTGCAGGCAGAGAGTGGTTTCATTCAATGGCTCAGTTTACACAGCAAGCTAAACCATGTTTGTGCTAGCTACAGGTGAGAATCCAAAGCACTGTTTGAGCTTCTATCTGGCAAGCCACGATTTAGAACCGCTTGTCTGCTCCTCCTTTCCTTTTATCACAGAATCACAGAGTTGGAAGGTCATCTAGTTCCTGCACAATGCAGGAACTTCACAAATACCTCCCCCTAAGTTCACAGGATCAGCACTGCTGTCAGATGGCCATCTAGCCTCTGTTTAAAAACCTCCAAGGAAGGAGAGCCCACCACCTCCTGAGGAAGCCTGTTCCACTGAGGAATCACTCTAACAGTCAGGAAGTTCTTCCTAATGTTGAACCAGAAACTCTTCTGATTTAATTTCAACCCACTGGTTCTGGTCCTACCTTCTGGGGCCACAGAAAATACTATCCTCTATATCAGGGGTGGCCATACTGTGCCTTGGAGAATGAATTTAACGTTGCTTTCTTTCCACCTCTTCCCATCTATTTTCCTTCCTTCCTTCCTCCTCTCAAACATCTGATGTTCATGTATTGTGGCTCTCAAACATCTGACATTTATTGTAAAAGCAAGTTTGGCCACTCCTGCTCTATATGACAGCCCTTCAAGTACTTCAAGATGGTGATTATATCACCTCTCAGCCACCTCCTCTCCAGGCTAAACATGCCCAGCTCCTTCAACCTTTCTTCATAGGACTTGGCCTCCAGACTCCTCACTACTTTTGTTGACCTCCTCTGGACCTGTTCCAGTGTATCCAGATCCTTCTTAAAATGTGGTACCCAAAACTGAACACAATACAATTATGCAGCACTCCCTCGATGCAGAATCTTCCCGAGAAAGATGCATCACCCTTCAGACTGCACCTTGCACAAATCCAAGATTTGCAACACACTCCAAACCAGGGTTTCTGATTCTAGTTTACCAGTCGATAATAATTCACAGTTTGTCAACTGAGATCTCTCTCCAAACTCCATTAACTGCTGACTGGCACGATGCCCGTCTTTATTCAAAGCTGTGTTTGAAAAGGCAGGGAAAGGAGAGGGAGACTGTATATGTGTCTTCATGGCCACCTTCTAAAAGGTCCAGGTAACAAATAGAAAGAACCACACGCTCTACCTATACCCACCAGTTTGAAGCTGGAGAGGTAGAACATTATGTACTGGACGTGACATGAGCCATGCGTAGGCAAGATGAGTTTATCGAAGATCAGTATGAGGTCCCGATACAAGTCCTTTGTTCTCCCAATATCAAGTTTGCCTATGAATGACAGGAAAAAACTTGTTACCAAGCTGCCTCCAAAAGAAACTGATTGTTTTCCTAATTGGTTTTGCCCTTCAAGTGCAAGAACAGATACGTAACAAATGAAAAATGCATCTTTCATTCCATT
Source organism: Heteronotia binoei (assembly GCF_032191835.1). Classification (NCBI taxonomy): domain Eukaryota; kingdom Metazoa; phylum Chordata; class Lepidosauria; order Squamata; family Gekkonidae; genus Heteronotia; species Heteronotia binoei. Next base: position 19,059,409 of record NC_083242.1, on the reverse strand, counting down.
CCAGTGCTGCAGGACCATGTCCGTGAGGCAGAATTTGTCATATTAGTCTCCACTGTTTACTCTGTAATTTTAGATCTTATACATTTTAATTGGGTTTAATTGTTGATTGTCTTTTTATGATGTAACCCGCCCTGAGCCTCCTACGGGAATGGTGAGCTAAAAAAATCAAAACAAACAAACAAATCATCTTCACCATCAAACAACCAATGGCAGGACATGCATCAGTGTGCTCTTGGGGGTCTTAAATTTCGCTGCCCTCAAGAATACCCATTTGTTTCCTTTTATATCCTGCCTTTCTTCTCTATGGGACCCAAGTTGCTCACAACCTCATTCATTTCCATTTTACCTTTGCAACAACCCTGCTAGGTAGGTTAGTTTGAGAGTGTGTGAAGGGAAGCAGGTCACCTGCTAAGCTCCCATGGGTAAAAGACCTGAGCCCAGGTCTCCCAAATCCTAGTTTGGCTCTTGTTTTCCCTGATCCAGGCAGAATTTAGGCAACAGCTGAAAAACATGCCAGTATTCTGCAGGGGTGTTTTCTACTGCTTTCTGCACTAACATCTTTACATAGCCTGACCATTGCTCCTCCCCATCTTGGTTTAGTAATTCCTATAAGCTGAACCCATAACCCTCAGAGACCTCTGGGTAGGAAAAAAGTCCATGGGTTACAAGCAATGTTCCCTCTAAGCTGTGGAATCTTGTGAGCAAAAATTCTACTTTTGGGAGCTACTAGCATTAGTTGTGGGCTACTGCAGAAATTAGCTTGCTCTGGAGCCATTTTTCCTGAGCTAAGACAAAAATGTGTGAGCTGGAGGCTAAAAAACTGTGAGCTAGCTCACACTAACTCAGCTTAGAGGGAACACTGGTTGCAAGATCCACTTCAGAGGTTTTTCTTTTGTATCTGAAGTTTAGGAGAGCAGCTATGGCTGGCATGGCTTTCTCTGCAGTGGCTCCCCATCTGTGGAAGCCCCCCCCCAGGAGAACTGTATAAATATCTCATTTACTGTGTTTTAGGCAGCAGGCTAGTCCATTTTTTCCTGAGTTTTTAATGACTGTTTTTAGAACTTGCAGATGGGACTGGAATTCTAACTATTACATTTTATGTGCCTTGTTATTTTAGAGATGTGTTTTACCAATACATCATGATTCTAAAGCGTTCATAAACCACTTGGATTAATCTTTTAAAGAACAAAAAATCTGGCATACAGACTTCAGAATTAGAATGACTTTCAGATTGACAGTGAGGAGCCAGTATGGCGGCAGAGATGGAAAATTTAAGCACAACATGAAAAAACGTGTTACCATTGACATGGCAGACGTCTTTGATATAGGAAAACAAGATGGTCATCAGGATGTCCAGCCGCTCTGCGAGGGGATGCGCCATCACGTCATTCTCCTCTCCGTTTTCCTCATCAACGTCCTGTTAAAATACAATATTGGGGAAACAAATTCTAATATGATGATTTAAAGAGGTGTTAAGAAAGCCTGTGTCTATGGTCCAAGTTGCAGCCTTGGTCCTACATAAAGCTGAAAGTCAGTTGTCAGGGCTTTTTCTAACAGGAATTCCTTTACATATTAGGCCACACACCCCCTGATGTAGCCAATCCTCCAAGAGCTTACAGCAAGCCCTGTACTAAGAGCCCTGTAAGATCTTGGAGGACTGGCTGCTTCAGGGGTATGTGGCCTGATACGCAAAGGAGTTCCTGCTACAAAAGAAGCCCTGACGGTCGCCAATGAACCAATTATTTCTCAGCTTAATAAAAAGCAATTTTTACTGTACTGTACTCAGGGGGATGATGGTCAGCACTGCATATGCTTAAATGTAGTACCTAGTCCAGTTTTTTAATCACACCCTTCCTCCAACCCAATGAACCCAAGTCTCATTCATGTGACATAAAACCACATCATTTTGGCTCAACCCAGCCACGGCCAAACACACTTCACTTCCTTCTGATTTTGCACAGCAAATTTACCATGTCAAAGAGTCCTCCTTCACAGGCTTGCTCGCTTTCGGCATCTTCAGCAGCTTCGATGTCTTTCCTAGGGGCACTCACCTGTTGCAAAAAAGTAGGGAATATTTCTAAAGATGTATCAGGTGAACACCAGTACAAACCTCATTCTCATTTGCATTAAACATATCACACAAGGGGAACTGTCAAGCAGGGATACTGCAAAACACTGTCCACCTTTTTTCGTTCATGTATTTCAATTCGTATGTTACCCTTTTCTCAAAGGCAGGGTTGTCCCCCACCCAGATCCAGCAGTGATGAGCTGAAACAGTTCCTGTATTCAAATCATGCTCTTTTCCAGACTAGATTAGGGCTGTTCACATCACTTTATGCCATACACAGATTAAGGGATTAGAGGATATTTCGGATTACACTACAATTACCCATGGTGGGAGTTGTTTTGTAGAAAAATAGGTGGCGGAGCTCATTAGCATATGCCACCCCCCCAACCAAAAGCAACCAGGTGCAAGAAAGGAGAGCCCCAGGTGAGTGAGGCCTGCTTGGGCTGGCTAGAGATCCAGCCAGGCCTCACTCACCTGGGGCTCTCCTTGGCTGCCCCCCCTCCAGTCAAAACACCAGCAAGCAACCCGCTGCCCAAAATCACATAAGAAGCGGAGAAAGGGTGGTGCAGGCTTCTCCAGGGGTTAATGAGGACTGCTGGGGGTACGCAAAGCCCATGGTGGCTGGCTGGCTGCCCTCTCTCCTAATCCAGGGATTATCATATGCAGCTGCACCTACTATTCAATGGACAAGTTTCAGGAGCTGTGCTCCTGTGAGTTCCTGCTGAATCTGAGCCATGCCCGTAGTAAAAAATTTTACATTGATATCTACTATCTGGTGAGAAACTGGAGGTCTGCCTTTGCACCCTCTTTTGCCCTTGATCAGCTCTGCTGCTTACAATGTTCACGCTGCGTGCTCAAAGAAGACAATTGCCTCACAACAGGAAACACTGATATGGGATAACCATAGGGTAGCTGTGTTGGTCTGAAGAGGCAGAACAAAGTTTGAGTCTAGTGGCACCTTTAAGATCAACAACTTTTATTAATGTGCAAGCACACTTCTTCAGCTCCACTGTACCTGCTGAAGTGTGCTTCCACACAAAAGCTTATACTGCGAATAAAACTTTGTTGGTCTTAAAAGTGCCACTGGACTCAAACTTTGTTCTGTTGGATTGTGCTGGGCCTGGGAATGGGCTTTCTAGTTTGTCTTTATGAAGTGACAACCGTACAACATCATGAGACAAATGCCTTCTCCAAACTGGCTTTTGGTGTGGTGGGGGCTTCGAGGGACACACTATATGTGTGAAAGAGCCACACTTTGGCCACCTCTGCTCTAGGCTGATCCTGCACTGAACAGGGGTTGGGCTAGATGGCTCTATGGCCCCATCCAACTCCATGATTCTGTGATTCTACACACCCCCTCGTAACAATATAGTAGTTTCTGAAGCAACACCCTACCAGGTACTATACTTACATCAATCTTTAACAATCTTTCAATCACCAGCTCCAAAATGTCATGCCTCAGCACTGGGATGTAGCCACTGATCCGAATCACATTGTGTACATAGCACTGCTGTAATAGAAACATTATTTTAAGGCAGGGTGACTTTCTTGCAACGGGCAGGGGACCCTCTGAGGCACTGAAAACCAACAAAGACCTAAGCACCAATGTTGGTGGTTTCTTTAATTTTGAGTAAGAAACCTGAAAGGTTAATATGCAATTAAAGGGCCAAACATTAAAAACAAACTGTAAAATAAATCATAAACCAACATAAATGTATTTATTGTAGAAAGCTAAAACCATTTAAGGGCCCATCATAAGCCTCTATCCTATGTAGAATCATAAAACCACAATGGGAACCCACTCAACTTGACCTGACACGTTTCGACCTAGACTGGCCTTCTTCAGAGGTCAGAAAGGTAAGTACACACATTGGCTCATACTACAGAATAGAATAAAACCATAGAACCATGCTGGAGCACGAGGAAATTTAATGAAGTGACAAAGGGCTTAAAGATATTCTTGAAGCCTCTTATTCTACAGCCTTATGTCTTAATCAAGAGCATACACATTGCATCCAGTGTCTTATTGTATGCTGCAAGATCCAGAATTGATCAAGGTAGGTGTAAGGTCAGAGCCAAACATTAAAAACAAACCGTAAAATAAAGAGTTAAGTGTTTTTCCTTGTTCTTTAATTTTGATTCAAGAGGTGGCCTGTATATCTGTAGAAATGCCTCCTGACATTAGAGGAGGTGGCAACCAATATTTCCTCTAAGCTGCAGAATCTTGTAAGCAAAAATTCTACTTTGTGAGCTACTGGCATTAAAGTTGTGAGCTCCTGCATAAATTATTGTGCTCTGGGGTCATCCTTCCTGAGCTAAGACAAAAATGTGTGAGCTAGCTCATGCTAACTCAGCTTATAATAATAATAATAATAATAACTTTTTATTTGTATCCTGCCCTCCCCGCAAGCAGGCTCTCCCCGCCCTCCCCGCAAGCTTAGAGGGAACACTGGTGGCAACTTCTTTGTTAACATCTCCCATGACATTGGAACGGCAAGGGCCAACTGGGACAGGCTTCCAGCGTTCCTCCAACCTTCCACCATGCACAACTAGAGCTATGAGCCAGATGTGCTGGTGGTGGCAATATTCAAGGCTTTTTTTTTTGTATTTGAGTGCGCGCATAGGCCTGGAAGTCAGACTTCTGGCAACCTCTACTGGGGCATGGAGGACTTTTAGAGAAGTGGCTTGATACAGCCTGCCTCTGCCTCCTGGTCCTGGTATTCCTTGGAGGTCTCCCATCCAAGTACTTGCCAGAGTTGACCCTGCTTAGCTTTCGAGATGTGACGAGATTGGGCTTGCCTGGGCTATCCAGGTCAGGGCACGATATGAAAAAGCTGAACGCTGTTTGACACGTATCATAGGAACATAGAACATGAGAAGTATAAGTCAAGGTCAGCTTGAAATCATAAAACAAGAAATTGCAATCTTGGATGTGAGTGAACTAAAGGAAAGCTGAAAGCTGTTTGACATGTACCATAGGAACATATACAATAACCTTTATTGGCACGATATTGAACGTAACAAGGAATCAATCCTTCCATCAAATGGCAATTTGTAAATACATTGTGCCTTCTAGATGCTAAATATAAAAATTCTGCAACAGTTTCAATTGACAATTGGTTCCGAATTGACAACAGGAAGACAATTTTGTATTTATTGGGCTTCGCTGTTTGCTCACTCAGACAGGGGTCAATGAGTATGGAGTGCAGGTCAGAGTAAAAAGCACAGTTTAGAAACACATGTTCTAAAGTTTCTATCTCTGGACATGCACAAGAGCACGATCTGTCAGCATACTCTGGTTTCTCTTCAGATCGCATAAATCTTTCACCTTTTACTATCACAGAAACGTGGAACCTGAGAAGTCTGAGTCAAGGTCAGCTTGAAACCATAAAACAAGAAACTGCAATCCTGATTATGAATGAGCTACAGTGGAAAATTACAAAGTGTTTTACTCAGGAAATGATAAACACAGAAGAAAAACAGTTTCTCCAATAGTCAGATGAGATGGAGAACAAGCAGTCAGGGACTATAATGCAAAGTCTCACTGAGCAATGTCAACCGGACTTCACGGAAAGCCTGCCGACATAACCAAGTTTATGCCACAATGACAGATGCCGATGGGGACGAAAGTGAAAGCTTTCGTGTGATTATCCAGGAAGTAACTGACCACACACCTGAGCAAGATGTGCTGATAATCGCAAGTGACTGGAATGCAGAGGAAACAAAGCAGACTCAAATATCATTGGAGCTGACTGTAGTACAGGCAGGGCTTTTTTTGTAGCAGAAACTCCTTTGCATGTTAGGCCACACCCCCTCTGATGCAGCCAATCCTCTAAGAGCTTACAGGGCTCTTGGAGGATTGGTTACATCAGGGGGATGCAGCCCAATATGGGCCTACTATAAGCTCCTGAAGGAATGGCTTCATCAGGGGGGTGTAGCCTAATATGCAAAGGAGTTCCTGCTACAAAAAAAGCCCTGGGTACAGGCATTTATAAATGGAGGAGAACGGTTATTTGGAGTTTTATTTTATTCTGTATGTTTAAGATTGTGATTTGCAACCACCTGGTCTACAAAGAAAGGAGGGATACAACTTTGTTAATAAAAAAACAAAACAAACAAGAGACATAACTCCCTTACCAGAGTTCTTTCTGATTTATTAACAAAGGGGAATTTTTCAGTTAGCACCGGCATAAGAAACTGTGGCGTCCTGCAATACAAAATAATAATGATAATGATAATAATGCATGGAAACGGAGAGCCTGTGGATATTATAAATAAAGAAAGAGCCAGCATGGTGGTATCAACTCCTGGGCAGACCTCAATAAGCGGGCCTTTTTCTGGTGTTCAGGAAAGGTTTACTTTAATAGACACACCACAGCAGTATGACTCTCTGTGTCAGATCTGGCTTTTGACCCTTGAGGCCAGATCTATATACCCTCTCCTGGGCTGTTAAAAGCCCTCCAGAATTCAGAGCAAAAAGCCAGCGCAAAGCAAAGGTAACAGTTTCTCACCCAGCCTCTACCCCTTGCATGCTAACAGGTGCCAAGGCAGGAGGAGAAGAGAAGCATGTCCTTGAATTCCAGACGGAAGCATCTCCGCCAGGGTAGAAAGGAGACCCGATAGATGTTGTTTACCTTGACTTCCAGAAAGCTTTTGATAAAGTTTCTCATCAAAGGCTCCTTAGTAAGCTCGAGAGTCATGGAGTAAAAGGACAGGTCCTCTTGTGGATCAAAAACTGGCTAATTAATAGGAAGCAGGAGTGAGTATAAATGGGCAGTCTTCGCAGTGGAGGACAATAAGCAGTGGGGTGCTGCAGGGCTCAGTACTGGGTCCCATGTTCTTTAACTTGTTCATAAATGATTTGGAGTTGAGAGTAGGCAGTGAAGTGGCCAAGTTTGCAGATGACACTAAATTGTTCAGGGTGGTAAGAACCAGAGAGGATTGTGAGGAACTAGGACAGGTTTCTTACCTGTAACTGGTGATCTTCGAGTGGTCATCTGTGCAATCACACATATGGGGTAATCCGCAGGATCGGCCCTGACCTCGGAGAATTAAAAGCAATCTTGAGCGTTAGGTCTGGTGCTCCTCCCACTCGTCCTGGGGAGGAGGCATCGTCTGCGCATGCCTGGGCGAGGGGGAGGAGCTAGCCACTCAGTTTCTTCCCGCCGCCGAGAAGGTGGAAGTTAAGGATGAGTATCCAGCAGCGGGGAAGGCTGGGTGGGTTTGTGTGATTGCACAGATGACCACTCGAAGATCACCAGTTACAGGTAAGAAACCTGTCCATCTTCTTCGTGGTCTCTGTGCATTCACACATATGGGTGATTAGCGAGCTATTCCCTCAGGAGGAGGGGGCTGGATCTACCAACACATTAGTAGTAAGAAGGGAGAATAAGAGAGTGGTACTCACGATCAGTCAGTCGAAGATGGAGCGGAGCACAGCTTGTCCGAAGGACGAGTCACGCCGAGCACGAACGTCAAGGGCGTAGTGCGAGGCGAATGTAGACGAGGAGGACCACACCGCAGCAGCGCAGATGTCCTCCAGTGGAATGCCTTTCAGGAAGGCTGATGAGGTAGCAACGGCTCTGGTGGAGTGAGCTCATATGTGCTCCGGGATAGGCTGTTTTGCTAGTTGGTAACACAACTCAATGGCGGCAACAAGCCATTTTGAGAGTCTTTGGGTCGATATTTTATTGCCCATATTATGAGTTGCGTACGTGACAAAGAGTCTGGAGTCCTTACGGAATGGTCGCGTTCTGTCTATGTAGAATGCAAGGGCTCTACGGGCATCTAAGTTGTGTAGAGCCCGCTGCCCTGCGTCAGCAGGGTGCTGGAAGAAGGCCGGTATAGTTGAAGGTTTTCCTAAGTGGAATGGTGAAACGACTTTCGGTAGGAAGGTGGGGTCGGGGCGGAGGACCACTCTGTCACTATGAAAGATAGTGTACGGTGGGTCTAACCTGAATGCACAGATATCACTGGCCCTTTTGCCTGTGGTGAGTGCTGTGAGTAGTGCCGTCTTCCAGGATAGAAGCTGGAGGGGAATGGAGGCCATAGGTTCAAAGGGTGGCTTCATGAGTTGACTTAGGACGAGAGAGAGACTCCAGGTCGGCAAGAGTTGTCGGACTGGGGGGTGTAGGCGGATGAAACCCTTGAGGAAGGCCTTGGTGGCATGGTGAGAGAAAACCGTCGTTCCATCCAAGCGAGGGTGGAAGGCGGAGATGGCTGCCAGATGGACCTTCAGGGATGAGTAGCATAGTCCGGTCTTGGAGAGTTCCAGTGTGTAGGACAAGATTTGGGAGATGGTAGCTTGATTAGGGTCAAAGTTTTGTTGTGAGGCGTAGTGGGAGAAGCGCTTCCACTTAAGTGAGTAGGATTTTCTGGTGGAGGGCTTCCTGGAGTTTACTAGGACCTGGCGGACTTCGGGAGGGAAATCTAGAAACTGATTTTCCAGGCCGTCAGTTTGAGTGACGCTGGGTTGTGATGTAGGACCCTGCCCTGTTGTTGGGACAGGAGATCCTGTACCTGCGGGAGTTGAATGAATGTGTTGTCGGATAGCAGCAGGAGGGTGGTGAACCAGGGTTGACGTGGCCACCATGGGGTTATTAGGATGCAATTGGTGCGGTCTGCTTGTATTTTCTGCAGGACTCTGGTGATGAGCGGAATTGGGGGGAAGAGATAGTGGAGGGGTCCCCTCCAGGACTGTAGGAAGGCATCTCCCCGGGAGAGTTGAGACGGGGGTCCTCTCATGTAGAAGTGGGTGCACTGGGCATTCAATGGGGATGCAAACACATCTATTTTCGGGGTACCGAAAACCTTGAAAACTTGTCGTATGTATTGTCTGTTGATGGCCCACTCGTGATCGTTGGTAGAGTGGCGGCTTAGGGCATCTGCCTGGACATTCTCGCTTCCTGGTAGGTGGACAGCAGTGAGAAAGATGCCCTGGCTGATGCTCCAGTGCCAGAGTGCTAGGGCTCTTTTGCATAGTCTGGTGGAAGCAGTGCCCCCTTGCCTGTTGATATAAAAGACCGTGGCGATGTTGTCTGAGGTGACCTGGACATGGTGGTTTTGCAGGGATGGTAGGAAGGATCTTAGAGCCTTGTGGACTGCAAGAAGTTCCAGGCAGTTGATGTGGAGAGAGCTTTCGTAGTCCGACCATTGTCCCTGAACTGTGAGGGTCCCCAAGTGGGCTCCCCATCCCCACTTGGAGGCGTCTGTGGTGACGATCATGGAGGGAGGTGGTTGTTTGAACGGCATTCCCGTGCGGAGGTGGCGCTCTATCGTCCACCATCTCAGGGATGGGATGATGTGCGACGGGAGGTTCAGCATTGTGGACTGGTGCTGCCTGTGAGGGCGAAAGGTCCTGGTGAACCACAGTTGAAGGGGTCGCATGTGGAGCTTTGCGAAGCATAGGACCGCAGTAGTAGCTGCCATCAGACCTAGCATTCTTTGGTAAATTAGTGCTGGTTGGGAGCGGTGAGCGATGATGGTGTTTGCTAGAGATTGGATGCCCAGAACTCTGTCCCGTAGTAGGGAAGCTGTCTGAGAGGTTGTGGAGATGTTTGCTCCTATGAACTGGATTGTTTGCGTAGGCGTTAGTTTGGACTTTGACATGTTGACTTGAAGGCCGAGTGTGGCCAAGAGGGAAAGGGTAGCGGAGACGTCCAGTTGGAGTTGTTCTTTTGAGTGAGCGACGATCAGCCAGTCGTCTATGTACGGGTAGATGGATATCTTTTGTTGGCGCAGTGTTGCTGCCACCACTGCCATACATTTGGTGAAGACTCTTGGTGCCGTTGAGAGACCGAATGGGAGGGAACGGAATTGGAAGTGTTGATCCCCGATGGCGAATCTGAGGAATCTTCTGTGATGTTGGTTGATGGTAATGTGGAAGTAGGCATCCTGTAGATCTATGGATGCCATCCAGGCTTGTTCTGGAATGAGTGGCAGGATTGACTGAAGGGTAATCATGTGGAATTTTTTGTAGGTGATATGGAGATTGAGCTTGCGGAGATCGAGGATGGGGCGGAGTCCTCCATCTCTTTTTGGCACCAGAAAGTAGCAGGAGTAGAACCCGGTACGGTGGTACTGTGGTGGTACCCGTTCTATCGCACCCTTGTCCAGTAAAGTTGTGATTTCTGATTGGAGAGGTGTGGACGGCGGTGTAGTGAGGAATCTGTGACGTTTTGGGGTGGACTTGAATTCTATAAATTCTACCCCTTTGTATAATGGCCAGGACCCATGAGTCCGATGTTATGGCCTCCCAGGTGGGGTAGAACGGCTGTAGTCGGGTTGGTGATTGGAGGTTTGGCTGATGGGAAGTATCTGGACGTCCGGGGGCAGGGTGGTCAAAGGGAGGGTTTGGTGGTGGGGTTAGTTTTCTTGGATGTTTGAGGGCGTGCCCTCTGCTGAAAGGGCTGTTTAGCATGGGGCGGTTTGCATCTCCATGCGTCTTGTAGTCTTGGGGATCTGGAGGCCTTGTAATAGCTAGGTCTCCAGCTCCTTTGCTTGTTGAGTTGGGATTGGTGTTGAGTGACCCCTAATCTCTTTGCTCTCTTCCTGCTGTCGTCTACAGATGTAAGGATGTCGTCCGTGGTGGCGTTGAAGAGGCCTAGACCATCGAAAGGTAGGTCCTCAATTTTGTATTTAATGTCTGGCTGGAGAGACGAGGATCTGAGCCATGCGTGTCTGCGTAGGGCGATGGCCGAGGCGAGGGTCCTGGACGAGCACTGAGCAGCGTGACGTGCGGTGTTGATCTGTTGCTTGCTGACTCTAGCCAGTTCTTGTAGGGCATTGGCCGCTGACTTCTGTGTCAACTCCGGTAGGGAAGGAACCAGTGAGTTGACGTAGCTCGTTAGGTTGTATGCATAGGCCGAGAAGTAGGCCATATAATTGTGTATTTTGGTCGTTGCCGTGGTGAGGGAGTAGATCTTCCTGCCGATGGTATCGAGTTTCTTACCTTCCCTCTCCGGGGGCACTGGGTGTCTGGTCTGCTTCGACTTTGAGGAAGAATGCACGATCATCGAGTTCGGCGCCGGGTGGCTGAACAGGAACTTCGAATCGGGTGCGTGGATCTTGTAGAGGGCTTCGACCCTCTTGGATGTTGGTGGTACCAAGGCCGGCTTATCCCATGCTTCCTTGAGGGTTTCGAGGTGAACGGGAAGCATGGGGAAAGACGAGCTTGAGGGGAGGTCTGCGTTCACTAAATCGTAGACCACGTCGGAGACTCTGGGGGCGTCGGTATTTAGCTTGATGTTCAGGGAGTTAGCCATATTCGCAAGGAGGTCGAGATAAGATTTAGGACCTTCTGAGGGTGATAGCTCGGCAGGTTTGGCTATATCGGACGCCGGACAGTGTAAGCCTGATGCGGAGGATTGCGCGGAGTCGGAGTGTTCCGCTTCGGAGTCGTCGTCGGTTTCTAGAGAGGGTTCAGCAGGTTCTGTAGGCTGTTGTTTGGTGGCAGGTGTAGACTTGGCCGGCGAGGTTGGTTTCGGTTCAGGTTCGTGCCGGGTAGGCTCTTCACGGTACCGAGCAGGCTCTTCACGGTACCGAGCAGGCTCTTCACGGTACCGAGTAGGCTCTTCACGGTACCGATGGTCTTCATAGGTGGAATGGCGTCTATGTGGAGACGGATCACGGTATCGAGTCCGGTCGGTTTTGTAGCTGCGGTCCCTATAGTAGGGGGACTCGTGGTAGGAGCGATTCCTCGGGTCCGAATGTCGGTAATTGTCGAAGGAGGGAGATCTCCGGCGTCTCCGTCGGTCCCGCGGGGATGGTGATCTGGACCTCGACGGGGAGTAGTATTGGTATCTCTCTCTGCGATAGCTGCGGGATCGTTGTCGACTACGAGATCTGGGCGTACGTTGGCGCGGTAGTATGTCCCTCGGGGTCGAGGGTTCCCTGATTAGAGACTGAGCTGCCAGTGGTTGAAGGGGAACTTCTCGGAAGGCACGAGCGTCTAGAGTCTTGGAGTGTTGGCTTCTGATGGATATAGGTGAGTCCGCCTCGAGTATTTGTTCGGGTGGAGAGTTGGGTACCGAGGGGGACCTGGAGGAGATACGCACTATCTCTAGTGGTGTGATGGCTGGCGTCGACGTCGGCTTCGAAGCTGGCGTCCTCGGGATCGTGGAATCCGTGGTCGGGTTCGAAGCCGCGAGATTTGTTGTCGGGTCCGACGACTTGTGTCCGGTTTTGGCCTTTTTCGGGGTCTTGGCGCCGGTGGAATCGGATTGGTGGCGCTTTTTGGGATTTTCGGACTTCTTGGTGTGCTTGCCGGGCTTAGGCTTGCCGGGAATCTGAGCCACCGAAGCTGCCGGCTGCGCCACTCCCACGACAGATGGGGAAGATGGCGGAGGTTGTTGTGCCGCGTGGGGCACTGGTCGAAGGGAAGACTCCATGAGATGGCTTCTGAGCCTCGTGGCGCGGTTTTTGCGAGCTTGTTTGCCAAACTGGCTGCAATGCACGCAGGTATCCGTGCGATGTGCCTCTCCTAGGCAGAAAAGGCACAGGGAATGCCCGTCCGATGAAGGGATTTTTGCGGAGCAGCGAGTGCAACGTTTGAAAGTTACTTTTTCTCTTCGTTCCATCCGCCCGGGGGGGGGGGGGGCTCGAAAGGTAGTAAGAAAATCTCTCTCTCTTTTTTTTAATACGATACCAGAAGACGTAGGAGAAGGTGAAGAAGAAGAAGCGCTGGAGATAGATTGCAGTTGAAGAAACGGGAGACTCAGCGAGGTAGGTATGATCCGGTCGGCGGTAAAGAAGAAACTGAGTGGCTAGCTCCTCCCCCTCGCCCAGGCATGCGCAGACGATGCCTCCTCCCCAGGACGAGTGGGAGGAGCACCAGACCTAACGCTCAAGATTGCTTTTAATTCTCCGAGGTCAGGGCCGATCCTGCGGATTACCCCATATGTGTGAATGCACAGAGACCACGAAGAAGATCAAAGGGATCTGTTGAGGCTGGGTGAAAGGGCGTCAACGTGGCAGATGATGTTCAGTGTGGCCAAGTGCAAAGTAATGCACATTTGGGCCAAGAATCCCAGCTACAAATACAAGTTGATGGGGTGTGAACTGGCAGAGACTGATCAAGAGAGAGATCTTGGGGTCGTGGTAAATAACTCACTGAATATGTCAAGACAGTGTGCGATTGCAATAAAAAAGGCCAACGCCATGCTGAAAATTATTAGGAAGGGAATTGAAAACAAATCAGCCAGTATCATAATGCCCCTGTATAAATCCATGGTGCGGTCTCATTTGGAATACTGTGTGCAATTCTAGTCACCGCACCTCAAAAAGGGTATTATAGCATTGGAAAAAGTGCGGAAAAGGGCAACTAGAATGATTAAAGGTTTGGAACACTTGACCTATGAAGAAAGGTTAAAACGCTTGGGGCTCTTTAGCTTGGAGAAACGTCCACTGCGGGGTGACATGATAGAGGTTTACAAGATAATGCATGGGATGGAGAAGGTAGAGAAAAAAGTACTTTTCTCCCTTTCTCACAATACAAGAACTCGTGAGCATTCAATGAAATTGCTGAGCAGTCGGGTTAGAACGGATAAAAGGAGGTACTTCTTCACCCAAAGGGTGATTAACATGTGGAATTCACTGCCACAGGAGGTGGTTGCGGCTATAAGCACAGCCAGCTTCAAGAGGGGGTTAGATAAAAATATGGAGCAGAGGTCCATCAGTGGCTATTAGCCACAGTGTGTGTGTGTGTGTGTGTATATATATATATATATATATATACACGCAAAAATTTTGGCCCCTGTGTGATACAGTGTTGGACTGGATGGCCATTGGCCTGATCCAACATGGCTTCTCTTATGTTCTTATGAATGATTACTTTGTACAATACAGACAAAAGCAAAGCAAGCCAGGCAAAGCAGAGCAGAGCATAACTCCCCCAACATTCCCAATACAGTTACAGCAAGTGCATATCCGGCAAGGCACCTTGACAGGGGGAGCTGTTAGGAGTGTCAGACTAGGGTCTAGAAGACCCTGGTGCAAATCCCCACTCTGCCCACGGAAGCCTCCTTGGACCAGTCATTGACTGCTACCCTAACCTACCTTGCAGGATTTTTGTCAGGATAAAATGGGGAAGAGCGAAATAATATAAGCAACTCTGGATCCCCGAGGGGAAAGGAAGTGGGGTATAAGGGAAGTAAATAAATCATATTTGTGCACACACACGTCGGTGCATGTACAAGACCCTGGAGAGCTGCTGCCAGTCTGAGTAGACAATACTGACTTGGATGGACCGAGGGTCTTATTCAGTAGAAGGCAGCTTCATATGTGCATATACAAAAAAAGTCACAATGCTTTGTGTATTTCATTTTGATACCAATGGCTTAACTTAAATATTCCCTTCACTGTGCTATTAAAATGCTACCCAGTGGCTGAGCTGTATGATCACCCCTGAGTTTAAAAAAAAAGAAAGTCCAAGAAAACCTTTTTGGAATTCAACCTGCCCAGGTATTAGCACTTCCTACAGAGAAAACAATCTGAGAGGAAAAAGAGGTGTTGGTTTGAGGGATGCCAACTGCCAAAAGGAACTAAATCATTTCAGGTAGTTTAGCCAAGACCCTGGTACTTGGCATACACAGACCCCACAAAAAATGGGGGTGGGGGGAATTGGAGGTTACTATGGCGCAGTTGCACTGTCAGTCTCAAGGGAACGACGGAGGAGGCTTGAGCAGACTACTGTCTTGCCTCCTGCACAAGTCTAATTCTGGGCCGAACTGGGAAGGTGAATGGGAAGGACGGAGAACAAACTCGTTAAGTGAGTGCAGGGAGGAAGACAGTAGAACAGGAGTGTCAAACATGTGGCCCAGGGCCCAAATCAGGCCCTCGGAGGGCTCCTATCAGGCCCCCGAGCAACTGGTTGTCATCTACTTCCTTCTCCCTTTCTCTTTCTTCCTTCTGCATAACAGCTTGCTTTGCATGGCTTGCTCACTTGCACAGGAGCTACAGCGCAAAGTCTCTATTTTCTCAATTGGCTGAGGCTCCTCCCTTGAGGAGGAAGGGGGGGAGGGAGAGCTTGCTTTGCCAGGCTCCCTCAATTGTACAGCAGAGCTACTAAGCCAAGTCTCTCATCCTTCTATTGGCTGAGGCTCCTCCCCTCCTGGTTCCCTGGAGAAGGAAGGAGCCAGAACTTCCTTTGCCCAGTTCCCTGGATCCCATGGAAGAGATACAAAGAAAGCACCTTTAAGACCATGCTAATGTTTTAAGCATGTTTTATTTTAAGTTTTTAAACAAAATCTTTGTGTTTGTCTGTGTCCTTTATAAAGTTTATATATCTGCTCTCTAATAGGTACACAGAGAGCCCCGTAGTGCAGAGTGGTAAAGCTGCAGCACTGCAGTCGGAACCCTCTGCTCACGACCTGAGTTCGATCCCAGCGGAAGCTGGTTTCAGGTAGCAGGCTCGAGGTTGACTCAGCCGTCCATCCTTCCAAGGTCAGTAAAATGAGTATCCAGCTTGCTGGGGGGGAAGTATAGATGACTGGGGAAGGCAATGGCAAACCACCCCGTAAAAAGTCTGCTGTGAAAATGTTGTGAAAGCAATGTCACCCCAGAGTCAACAATGACTGGTGCTTGCACAGGGGACTACCTTTACCTTTAATAAGTACACACACAGCCCAGCCTGACACAGTTTGGCCCGACAAGGTCTCATTTATGTCAGATCCGGCCCGCATAACAAATCAGTTTGACACCCCTGCAGTAGAAGGCGGGAAGACCTGAAGGTCAGGGAAAAGGAGCTGTCCATGCAAGGGTGAGAAGGAGGTTTTGCAAGGAGAGAAGGAAAAGCATGCAAAAGAAGGAAAAACCTGGTGGTGGTGGAGGAGGAGGAGAAAAGATGGGATTTATACCCCACCCTTCACTCAGCATCTCAGAGTGGCTTACAATCCCCTTCCCTTCCTCTCCCTACAACAGACACCCTGCAATTTATAGTCTGTAGGGTGTTATAAATTGGAGAAAGTCTCAGAACAACCAGCAAATTCCACAGAACAATCAGCACAGTCAACAACCATCTTCCTTATCTTCAAACCCCTTCCAACCTTCCCAGCAATTAACACAGAACAATGGTCACATTCAACAGCCAGTTTCCTTATCACTACCCTTCCAGGAAGCCCCCCAAACAATGGGCACACCCACAAACCTATTGCCCTTTCATCACACCCCCTCCAGCCTACAAATAGCAGCTCTCCAGCAGCCCTGGCCCCACTCAATGCACAGCAGCCAAGAAGGTCTGAGCGCTTGCTCCGGCTGCAACGCCACTGAGGATGTTCTCCGCAGCTGAGAACGAAATGTCTGGAAGGAAAACTTTCTCCAGTAGAACACGGCACTTGATCCCGAAAGAGTCTACAAACCCTAGTTATTAACCAACTTATCTGGTTAGAGAGCCAGGCTGCCTTGTGGCATCTGGTCTCTGTTAATCGATCCTGCCGCCTAACACCATTAAATACACAGCCAGGACTCTTTATCCTTATGTATTTAACAGCTGTCTAAACCAGAGGTGTCGAACTAATTTGTTATGAGGGCCGGATCTGACATAAATGAGACCTTGTTGGGCTGGGCCATGTCAGGTTGGGCTGAGCTATGTCGGGCCAGGCCATGTGTGTACCTATTTAAGATTAGGTACCAGAGATATAAATTTTATAAAGAACAGACAAACACAAATATATTTTAAAAAAACTTTTAAAAAGCTTAAAACATTAGCACTCATTGGTCTTAAAGATGCATTTTTTGTATTTCTCCCATGGGATTCAGGGAACTGGGCAAAGGAAGCTCTGGCTCTTTCTTTCCTTCCCCAGGGGACTGGGAGGGAGGAGCCTCAACCAATAGAAGGAAGAGAGGCTCGGCTCAGTAGCTCTGTTGTGCAATTGAGAGAGACTGGCAAAGCAAGCTATTCCTCCCCCCCTTCCTCCCCAAGGGAGGAGCCTCAGCCAGTGGAGAAAACAAAGGTCTTGCTCTGTAGTTCCTGTGCAACTGAGCAAGCTTTGCAAAGCAAGCTGTTATGCAGAAGGAAGCAAGATATAGGGAGAAGGAAGCAGATGACAGCCAGTTGCTCAGGGGCTTGATAGGAGCCCTCCGGGGGCCTAATTTGGCCCCCAAACCATGTTCAACACCCCTGGTCTAAACAATGTATTTTACAACAGCAATACAAACAGAGCAACCTACAGAAAGGTCATTTAAGAATATCTTATTGAGTTTATTATCTTTTGAAATAAAATGTATGACAAGGGCTTTTTTTGTAGCGAGAACTCCTTTGCATATTAGGCCACACCCCCTCAATGTAGCCAATCCCCGAAGAGCTTACAGAGCTCTTAGTACAGGGCCTGCTGTGAGCTCAGGAGGATTGGCTACATCAGGGTGTGTGTGGCCTGATATGCAAAGGAGTTCCTGCTCCAAAAAAAGCCCTGTGTACGACCATTTTAAATAGCACAGCTGCTTGAACCCTTTGTGAAAAGCCTTGTTCCTCTAAATGCTGTGCAATTCATTTCACTTTAAGGGCAAGCAAAAGGGACATACATTACCTTAGAAAACAAGTCAAATAAAATTGCAGGGACTTACAAAGGGACGTATCTGGCAACTGTTTCCAACGCTCTGTGACATGTGTTAAAGGATCTGGTAATATCTGCAAGAGTTGGAAAAATAATACTGAGAATTGCCCAAGCAAGCAGAGCGCAGCAATTCAGACAGATTTCACAGGCAAAAGCTTTCATTTCTCAAGACAGATGGCTTTTAGCTCGCTATTCCAGTCCCAATATTTATCTAACGTACCTGGGTTGCAGTCAGACAGAAACAAGGTTCGAATTACTGAAATAAGAGTCTACTATCAATAGCAGGAGCTGCGGCTAAGTGGTAGAGTGTTTTCTCTGCGTTCAAGGAGGTCCCAGGAGTGAGCATGTTATTTTGGCCTGGGACCAGCATACCTACAGGACTGTCTCTTCTCAGAAAACTTAAAAAAGAAAGGTTCCCCAGCTACTGAACAGATCTATACTAACAAGATGCCCTTTGGAAGCCTCAGAAAGCATGGACATTATCTATTATTATGTGGCTCTCTGAGGAGCTCCGTGGCGCAGAGCGGTAAAGCTGCAGTACTGCAGCCAGAGCTCTCTACTCACAATCTGAGTTCAATCCTGGCAGACGCTGGGTTCAGGTAGCCGGCTCCAGGTTGACTCAGCCTTCCATCCTTCTGAGGTCGGTCAAATGAGTCCCCAGCTTGCTGGGGGGGGGGGGGGAAGTGTAGAGGACTGGGGAAGGCAATGGCAAACCACCCCATAAAAAGTCTGCCATGAAAACATCGTGATGCGACGCCGCCCCAGAGTTGAAAACGACTGGTGCTTGCACAGGGGACTACCTTTACCTTTCACCTTTTTAGTGGCTCTCTGGCATCTTAAAAAGAGAAAGATAATTCCCACCACCTGCTACCTGGGAACCTTTAACTGGAGCTTGTGGGGACCGAACCTGGGGCCCTCTGCCCACAAAGCCGTCCCATGGTTTTCCCAATGGCATATGTATGGTTCTTGAGTTGACAGTAAACCTTCCACAGATTTTGAAGAGAAGCACAATTCACCCTTATGCCTCTGTCCTGAATACATTGAAGCGCCATTTGTCACAGGCTAAGCAACAGTAGTTTCAACGTATTAAATAGGAAATAATATGCTTAGCAAGCAAAACTATTTAGCAATGGAAACCAGAACCGAATAAAACGTTACCACTCACTTTCATCGTCGTTGTCTGAATCAGAGATGTCCACGTCGTCCTCCCGTACAGTGATTCGAGCTAGCAGGAAACAGGATCCTTTTTTAAATATACCGCTTTGAAATGACAGTCATACTGCCAAATGAGATTTAAGAGCACAACACAACCTAAAAATTTCATCTGCCAGACCCTCATTACCAATTTTGCTGCACTCCAGACTGCAAAAAATGAAATTTTCAACGTTGTGCCACACAGAAAACAGCCTATAATAGTGGTAGTGGTCAAATTTGCTTAATGTAAGAACCACATAGAATAATTGTCAGATGTTTGAGAGCCACAAGACATGAACATCAGATGTTTGAGAGCCGGAAGACAGGCAGGCAAATATAGGGGAGGGAGGAGGAGGTGGAAAGAAAGCAACTTTAACTTTACATGCATTCTCCAAGCTGGCAGCTGGCTTGGAGAAATGATTTAAAGAGACAAATGCCTTCTCCAAGCTGGCCAAAAGCACAGTGGGGGCTTCGAGAGCTACACAATATGTGTGCAAGAGCCACATGTTGCTCCTGAGTCATAGTTTGGCCACCCCAGGTCAACAACTGGGTTCAGATCATTATATCTAATGGTAAATTGGCTATCCCTGGGATGCAAGCAGTAAAACCAAGCCCCTCACAGAGAAGTTAAGGGTCTCTACATACTTGGTGGACTACTCAAGTAACACATAAAAATATGACTTTGTAAACCAGTCTCCTGGGTGGAGGAATGGTTGAACGAGGACTGAATATGTCCAAGAGGCAGAGAATTATGAGATCAGCTGAGTGTTAATTAGGGGAAGGGGCGGTGAGGGTGGAATCAGCTTGCTCAAGTCCCCAAGAGCTCATAAAATCTTGGGGGGGTGGGATGGAATGGAATTTCCGAATTATTCTCTCCCCAGTGAGTCCTGGTGGGTTTCAGCTTGTAATAGTTTAAATAAGCAGGGCTTTTTTTGTGTAGGGGAAAAAAAATCCCAGCAGGAACACATTTGCATATTAAGCCAACCCCCCCCCCCCGATGTTTCACACAGGGTTTTTCTTTAATAGAAAAAGCCCAGCAGGAACTTATTTGCATATTAGGCCATACCCCTGACATCAGCCTTGTTTCAGATGGGGGTGTTTTTCTATAGAAAAAGCCCAGCAGGAACTTATTTGCATATTAAGCAACACCCCCCGATGTCACCATTGTTTCACACTGGGTTTTTTTTTAATAGAAAAAGCCCAGCAGGAACTTATTTGCATATTAGGCCATACCCCTGACATCACCCTTGTTTCACACAGGGGGGAGCTGTACAAAAAGCCCAGCAGGAACTTATTTGCATATTAGGCCACACCCCCTGATGCCAAGACAGCTGGAACTGCGTTCCTGTGTGTTCTTGCTCAAAAAAAAGCCCTGTTGATATGCAATGTGAAATAAAGTCTGCAACTCCCATTAAGTCCCCCTCCAAGCGATCACCAAATTAAAAAGGTAGCCTGCCCAAGTACTCCAGTTAGAGTAACCATATGGGGGGGGGGGGAGAGAAACTCACGGGGAATGAAGTGTGAGACGATCATAGCGAGACACGGCCGAAGGTAGATTGTCTGCGCTGACACCAAGTTGCTCAGGAAGGCCAAATACTCTTCCTCCACAGCTTTGCTTCTTCGGAGCCATGGGACTTTCTGCATTGTTGTACAGACAAGCAATGAGAACACGCACCGGGCAGATGAAATAAAAAGAACCAGCTGGAGTATTATTCACCTTCGGCGCATTCTTACCAATAAGATGCTGACCAGCTGTTCAAACTCCTTTGTCAGGGTTGCAACAGACGACCGGAACTCACGCAGCCAACTAATAATCTGCTCATCCTTAAAATAAAAAAGAGATTTTTTTTCTTTTAACAGTAGAACATTATTAAAAATCCAAAATATTATTACTGAAAGCACCTTTTTTTTCAGGGTTGCCACTAACATTTTATTTTTCATTTCTGTGACTTTCACTGACCAACATCTGACAATTTTCCTGACCACCATTCAAATATAACAAGTTAAAAAATGAATAGGCCGTGTTGCATTAATGCAAGGCTTAATGAAATGTTCCACTCTACAACTACATAAGTCTCAGCTGAAAAATATTTGTCAAAGTAAGAGATTTAGGTAATATCAGCTTCTTTCAACATTAACTACAGCAACACCTGTTTTGCAATTGCACCCAAAATTACACCAAGATACAAACTTCAATTCAACTAAACTCTGAATGCTAACAAGTAGGAACTTTCCAAAACTGGAAATGTTTCACTTTCACTTTCTGGTTCTAGAATGTGTAATGAGCGGATCAGCAGCAAGAAAGGAGGTGGAGTTTCCGCAATCTAGAGAAGCAGACAACCCTCATTTCCAACCTTTATGCAAGGGAGAAATCACGAAACGGGGTGAGAAAGCTCATACTCTGTAAACTCCAG
The DNA here is from genome assembly GCF_032191835.1 of Heteronotia binoei. Lineage (NCBI taxonomy): Eukaryota > Metazoa > Chordata > Lepidosauria > Squamata > Gekkonidae > Heteronotia > Heteronotia binoei. The sequence goes on along the minus strand of NC_083242.1, from coordinate 19,038,185 downwards.
CACGGGCAATCACATTTGCAAAATTTACTTCGCATGGTGCAGAGTAGAAAGTGCTAGTTGTCTGTGAAATCCAACAGTGGCAAAACTCATTTGCAACTCTGTGCTGGATTTAGCAATTTCCCTGACTTTCCCTGACCTCAGACCAATTTCCCCGACTTTCCAGAAAGTGGCAACCCTGTTTGTTTGTTTTTTTAAAAAAGCAACAGGCATTCTGTGGGACTCCCCATGTGTACAATTGTCTTCCAACAAACTTATATGCATTTTTAAACAAATCGTCTGTCTGGGGGGAGGCGTGAGGAAAAGAGCTTCACAAGACAAACTTTACCAATTATTCCTAACTGCAACCACAGCCCAAATACAATAACATAAATAATTGCATCCAAATGTGAGCAGGCAGTTATGCTTAGAACATTCGCTAAAGCACCTGTCCACATGTAAAGCACATCAATTTTAAAAAGTTTTTAAACCTATACAAAATACCACTAGTCAATAATACAAGACATCCCTTAAGACGTTATACATGGTGTGTGTGTGTGTGGTTTGCAGCAGGAACTCCTTTGCGTATTAGGCCACACACCCCTGGTGTAGCCAATCTTCCTGGAGCTTACAGGGGTCTTCGTACAGGGCCTACTGTAAGCTCTGGGAGGATTGGCTACATCTGGGGTGTGTGGCCTAATACGCAAAGGAATTCTGCTTTAAAAAAAAAAAGAAAGAAAAAGCCCTGGTTATACACACTCAAAATTTGTAATTCTCAGTGCAACCATGCAGAGTTCACCTTTACTCTAAGATTGGTCTATTATGAGAGCCAGTGAGGTGTAGTGGTTAGAGCTGTGGACTACGATCTGGCACAGCTAGGTTCAAATCCCCACTTTGCCACGAAAGGTTGCCAGGTGACCACTCACATACACACAATGTCATCTACCACAAAGTGTCCTTCATTTTTTCCCCCTCCATCCAGTCAAGTTGGCTTCTGGCCACCCCAGTGGGTCTTGAAGGCAAGGGATGTTCAGAGGTGGCTTGCCATTGCCCGCTTCACGTTATGACCCTGGTATTCCTTGGAGGTCACCACCCAAATACAAGCCAGGGCCAGCTCTGCTTAACTTCCGAGATCTGATGAGATTGGCCTTGCCTGGGTCATCTAGACCGGGTGTGGCCAAACTGCGGCTTGGGAGCCGCAAGTGGCTCTTTCACACATATTGTGTGGTTCTCGAAGCCCCCACCACCCTGCCAGCCAGCTTGGAGAAGGCATTTGTTTCTTTGAATCACTTCTCCAAGCCAAGCCAGCTGGCAGCTTGGAGAATGTATTTTAAAAGTTGCTTTCTTTCCACCTTTCCCTCCTCCCTCCCCTCCCAACTTATTTGCCTTCCTTACTTGTGGCTCTCAAACATCTGACGCTCATGTCTTGTGGCTCTCAAACATCTAACATTTATTCTAGGTGGGTCTTATGTTAAGCAAGTTTGGCCACCCCTGATCTGGACTGCAGAATGCTATCAAGAATTCCACCCCCCCACACCCCTCCAGGTCAATTATTCATAAAAGGCAACTTAATGTATGTCCAGTAACACCCTCTACCTCCTCAGACCCACTAGGCTTTTGATAAAAGTAGGTGGCGTTTCTATAGCAATGAGGATCCTGTGAATTTAGGGGAAGGTATTTGTGAGTTTCCTGCGGTGCGCAGAGGGTTGGACTAGATGACCCTGGAGGTCCCTTCCAACTCTATGATGCTACTGAATCTTCCTTCCAAAAGGCAGGGGATGCAAAATGCAAATAAAAGATGAAATGGATTTCCTTAAAAGAAGTATCAGTAAGAGCCATGACACCTCTGTAAGAAACACTGAATACAACAGACAGCGGAGAGAAAAGCTGAACTGTTAACGTGATACACCTCCAAAAGTTCAATTTCTCCTTCAGACAGCTATTTCCCTCTACCAGGAAAGAAAGCCATTCCTAAAGATGCAATTCATAAGCATGCAGTTGAAACATATTTTGGGAAAAAGGATATAAGCAGGGCTTTTCTGAGCAGGAACCCACAGTTCCGGCTGGCTTGGTGTCAGGGGGTGTGGCCTAATATGCAAATACGTTCCTGCTGGGCTTTTTCCATAGAAAAGCCCTGTGTGAAACAATGGCGATGCCAGGAGTGTGGCCTAATATGCAAATGAGTTCCTGCTGGCTTTTTCTACAAAAAAAGCCCTGGATATTAGTATAGAAAATTTCTGGTGGATGTCCCCAAAATTTTATTCTCTTTTGATTTAAGGAGCAAGCATACTGAAATACTTGGGTGGGTAAATATCTTACTTTTAAGTCTGGATCCAACAGCTGATCCTTCAACAAATCAAAATCAGTTCTCTCTCCCTAAGAGAGAAAAATAAGAGCATTAAGATGCAATTTGGTAATCCATGCAATCTTGTGTTAATGAACTTCAACACTGTCATCTCTGATCAGGCCTAAAAAAGACAACTCAGTCAAAAGGCAACTCTTGAAATCAGATAGTGATTTTAGAAAACTCCTCTAAATCCTAGATAAAAATCTCTTGCAACATACATAGTCTCTGACAATATGGCACAGCAAAATCATCTCTTTTTTTAAAAGATTCAGTGATCTCAATTATTTTTTCACTTCAAGCAGGACACATTACTAAACACTAAGGAGAAAGGAAAATACCACAGAAGTTGATCTTTTGAGAATGAACTTCCAGAATTTAAAATCTTTATACTTTTGTCTCTAAATTAACAGTAATCAATACCTCATCCCTTCTTGAAGTCATGTTAGGCAGATATACAAGAATGGAGATCTCCACACATGTGAAGAAGTGAACTATGATTCATAAACATTCATACTGAAATAAACGTTAGTTTTTAAGATGCCACTAGACTTCTGCTTTATTTTGCTATGAAGGACTACCATGGCCTCCCTTTGCAATCATGATGTACACAACACAGGCAACAACACATAGTTACATTACCTTTTGGTATTTTAGCAGAATATCTGTCAAGGTCCCGCCAAATCGAACCGTTTTCTTTGGGGGCGACCTTAGAAGTTCGCCTGTAGCCAACATGTCAGAAATTCTAAATGGGTGAAACAAAACACGACACGATAAAAACAATCTTTTAGAACATTTCCTGTTTTGCTGGCTCCTACATAATCACTCCTGCCAAACCCTTGTCATAAGAAAAATGATGGAATTGTGGTTAGGTGGGACAGGTGAAAAACATAATGCTTGGTGCCCCAAACCTGCACACACTGGGCTATCCAACCAGCTTCTGCTTTTCATACATGATTTCAGAGAAATCAACATAACACAGTTTAGTTTCAAGACTAGAAACCTGAAGAAGAAGATGATGATGATGAAGATGATGAAGGTATTGGATTTATATCCCGCCCTACACTCTGAATCTCACTCAGAGCAGTTACAATATCCTTTACCTTCCCCTGCCCCCACAACAGACACCCTGTGAGGTGGGTGGGGCTGAGAGAGCTCTCACAGAAGCTGCCCTTTCAAGGACAACTCCTACAAGAATGATGGCTGACCCAAGGCCATTCCAGCAGGTGCAAGTGGAGGAGTGGGGAATCAAACCAGGTTCTCCCAGATAAGAGTCTGCGCACTTAACCACTACACCAAACCAGCTCTCACTGCCTTTACTACTTAATTTCACACAGCTGACAAAGTTAAAGAACAGAATTTTCCATATTTAGCAAAAGAAGTGAAGGACCATGATGAGTAAAACCACACACGGTAAAAGAATGTATGACGAGACCAATGGTCCATATAGTCCAGCATCTGCTCACACGGTGGCTACCCAACCAGCAAAGAGGAGGCTAGTGCTAATCAAATCAGTAGCCGTTCATCAGCAGAGATGCCAGGGACTGAATCTGGCCTCTTACCTGGGCTAACCCACTGAGCTACAGCCCTCCTTACAAACATACAATACTGCTGCTGTCTACCAAGTTTGACCACTGATCCATACTGCTAAACATGACCTACTCAGGTTGGCAGCAGCTCTCTAGGATCTCAGGCAAAGAAAGGACATTTCCAATACTACAGCTTTAATTTAACTTCAATCCTCCTGCTTCCAAAACATGGACTCTGCTGCTGAACCACGGCCTTTCCCAATGGCTGATGGATATAACTTAGTCAAGTGGTCCATCTTGTTTAGGATCATCTCCTTTTGGCTCTCTACCAAAGAAGAATCTTTCCTGCTGCCTGCTCACTGAGATCCTTAATTTAACTGGCAGTTGAATCCAACTGTCTGCAAACTGTGCTCAGCCACAGAACTATGTATGCTGCCTTCCCACCTGAGGACATCCTATGAAGCTGCCCTATCGCAAGTCCAGCTGCTGGTCCTTGGAGCTCACTGCTGTCTACTTTGACTGGCAGAGAAAGAGCTTTACCACCTTTCACTGGAAATGCTGGTGATAGAACTGGGGACATCCTCACATGATGCCTTCTACTGACTCCATCTATCCAGTCCAGCAATGCCTACTGTTATCTGGCAGAGGGGTCTTCATCGCCTGCACCTTTTACTGAAGATGCTTGTGAATGAATATGGGGTGGGGGGAGTCTTCTCTGTGCAATTCCATCCAAGGGATTTTGCAGCAGTGACAGAGCATCTGATGCTGCACTGCTAGGGAGTTGGATCACAGGTCCACACCAAGATCAGTGGCCTGCTTTGCCTGGCCAGAGTGGTCCCAAGCGGAGAGGTCTTTCCATACCACCCACTATCTGATTGGTTGTGGTATATTTTCTGGGCTGTATGGCTGTGGTCTTGACATTGTGCGACCTGACGTTTCGCCAGCAACTGTGACTGGCATCCTCAGAAGTATAACCCAGAAAACTGAAGTTCTCTCTGGGTCAAACTGAGAAGAAAATGGTAGGCAGTTAATATTTATCTACTCAGGCAGGTGGGGTAGGGCTGAGTCATTATCTTCGACAACACACTATCTGATTCTTTCGAAGGAAGAGGACTAGGGCTGTGATCTCACACACACTAAATAATAATGCACTTTCTAAATGGATTTGGCTGCGTGAACTGGCAAAATCCAGTTGGAAAGCAGACTGAAAGTGCATTATTTAGTGTGCATGATAACAGCCTGAAACTGAACCTGAGCTGCCTACTTCACGTAAAAGCAGGTGCTCCACCACTGAGCTAAGCCTCCACCGCATTCAAAGACTAAACCGCCGTTTAGTCCACCCAGGTTAGCATCGCCTCCACTGCCAGGCCGGGGTTTGGGTCTGAGTTAGAGTTGCCAAATTCGATTTAAAAAATATCTGGGGACTTTGGGGGTGGAGCCAGGAGACTTTGGGGGTGGATCCAAGAGCAAGGCTGTGACAAGCATAATTGAACTCCAAAGGGAGCTGTGGCCATCACATTTAAAGGGACCGCACACCTTTTACATACCTTCCCTCCACTGGAAATAATGAAGGATGGGGCACCTTCTTTGGGGGCTCCTAGAATTGGACCCCCCCTCATCCAATCTTCTTGAAACTTGGAGGGTTGAGGAGAGGCACCAGATGCTACGCTGAAAATCTATCTCAAAAAACCGCCCCCCCCCCCGAGCCCCAGATACCCACGGATCAATTCTCCATTACTCCCTATGGGAATCGTTCTCCATTGGGAATAATGGAGTGCCCACCAGACCTCCCCCTCCCGTTTTCTGATGACCCTGAAGGGGGGCGGAAGGTCCCCAAACCGGGGGATCCCCTGCCCTCACCTGGGGACTGGCAACCCTAGTCCGCGTGCTCCTGAATCGTTCCAAGGGGAAATATTGGGGATGCTGCGTGCAAAAGAGATGACGCTCTCAAACGCGCAGCGCCTCTGCAGCGCTCCTCCGCCCGCTTTAGGATCTCCGCCCAGCGACCAGCCGGCCACCCCGCGCTGCCTCCGGCTCCATGCTCTTCGTGCGCCCAGCTGGCTGTGACGCAGGCACGGCACAGGCCTTACCTCCCGCGACCCGGAAGGAGAACCATCGGGGCTTTTTTAAAAAACAAAACTTCCCCATGTCTGCTGTGCACGCCCCTTGCAAAGGAGTCGCAACTCGCGGTGCTTCTTTTGCAAGAGGTGCGGATACCAGAGAGACGAAGATGGTGCTTCCGATGGTCTCGACTGGGTGCTGGCAAAGCAATAAAGGTGCCCTTATGAAGTGTGTGGCTGCACGCGGAAGCTCGCATTCTGAATAAAACTTTGTCGGTCTCAAAGGCGCCACTGGACTCCCAACTTGGTTCTATTTGAGTGGCTCCTCTCTCTCTGACCAATTTCGCACGGTTTAACTCTGTCCCCAAACTGGCTTTCTACACTAGAATAATAGAAACCAACTTTATGATTCTATGGTTTTAGTGTAGAAAGTCAGTTTGGGGACAGTTAAACCAGGATTAAAGCTCTAGTGCGAAATTGGTCCTTCTCATTCTCTCTGTCTCTCTCTCTCACACACACACATACACACACGGAGTTCGTAAAGACCGTTTAAAATATTTGTTTTATAAGGAAAAGGGTAAAAGTCGGATCTACACGGATCTTCATGAATTCATATGATTTTTACATTGAAATGAAATCAAACCACGTTAATCCTATAGATCCTGTTTTAGACTATAAGCAGGACCACAAAAGTCATGCCTTCACGAATTCGTGGCGCCTCAGCAATGCAAAAACTGGCTTCCAAAGCACGGATCCTCATGAATTCATATGATTTTTATGGTGAAATGAAATCAAACCACCATCATGTTGTAGATCCTCTCTTAGACTATAGGCAGCACCAAAAAAATCATGCCTCCACGAATTTGTGGCACCGCAGCAGTGAAAAAACATGTTTCCAAACCATGGATCCTCATGGATCCTCATGATTTTTGCTTTGGGCCACCACAAGATCACCAGCCAATCACATATGTCCATAGGCAGATGTTGCACCACAGAAATCGTGGATCCACGACTTCGTGGTAGCGCCAGGGACCAAAAACTTGTTTTTGGACCACGGATCCTCATGGATCCACGTTATTTTTGCCTTGGATCCCCCCAAGCCTTCCATCCAGTCACATATCATGTCCATGGGCAGAATTTCCACCACAGAAATCGTGGAGCCATGGCTTCGTGGCAGCACCAGGGACCAAAAACTTGCTTTTGGACCACGGATCCTCATGGATCCACATGATTTTTGTTTCGGATCCCCCCAAGCCCTCCATCCAGTCACATATGTCCATAGGCAGTGTTTGCACCACAGAAAATGTGGATCCACAGCTTCGTGGCAGCGCCAGGGGCCAAAAACTTGCTTTTGGACCACGGATCCTCATGGATCCGCATGATTTCTTCCATGGTGCTGCCACGAAGCTGTGGATCCATGATTTTTGTGGTGGAAGCTCTGCCCATGGACATGATATGCGATTGGATGGTGAGGTTGGGGGGATCCAAGGCAAAAATCATGAGGGTTCATGAGGATCCGTGGTCCAATACCAGTTTTTGGTGTCTGGTGCTGCCACGAAGCTGTGTATCTATGATTTCTGTGGTGCAAGCTTTACCCATGGACATGATATGTGATTGGATAGTGAGCTTGGGGTGGCCCAAAGTAAAAATCATGAGGATTCATGAGGATCCGTGGTCCAAAAGCAAGTTTTTGGTCCCTGGCGCTGCCATGAAGCTGTGAATGAAGCCGCCCTGAGCCTGCTGAGGTGGGGAGGGCGGGATAGAAATAAAATTTATTATTATTATTATTATTGAATCCACGATTTCTGTGCTGCAAACTCTGTCCATGGGCATGATATGTGACTGGATGGAGGGCTTGGGGGGATCCAAAGCAAAAACCATGTGGATCCATGAGGATCCGTGGTCCAAAACGAAGTTTTTGCTCTTTGGTGCTTCCACGAAGCCGTGGATCCATGACTTCTGGGCTGCAAACTCTGCCCATGGACATGATATGTGACTGGATGGTGATCTTGGGGGGATCCAAGGAAAAATCGTGTGGATCCAAGAGGATCCTTGGTCCAAAACCAAGTTTTTGGTCTTTGGGGCTGCCACGAAGCCATGGATCCACGATTTCTGTGGTGCAGACTCTGCTCATGGACATGATATGTGATTGGATGGAGGGCTTGGGGGGATCCGAAGCAGAAATCATGTGGATCCATTGAGGATCCGTGGTCCAAAAGAAAGTTTTGGTCCCTGGCGCTGCCACGAAGCTGTGGATCCACGGTATCTGTGGTGCAGACTCTGCTCATGGACATGATATGTGACTGGATGGAGGGCTTGGGGGGATCCAAAGCAGAAATCATGTGGATCCATGAGGATCCGTGGTTCATAACCAAGTTTTTGATATCTGGCGCTGTGACGAAACTGTGGATCCATGACTTATGTGGTGGAAACTCTGCCCATGGACATGATACGTGACTGGATGGAGGACTTGGGGTTTCCGAAGCAGAAATCACGTGGATCCATGAGGATCCGTGGTTCATAACCAAGTTCTTTTATTTCTGGCGCTGCCAAGAAACCGTGGATCCATGATTTTTGTGGTGGAAACTCTGCCCATGGACATGACATGCGGCTATATGGAGGGCTTGGGGGGATCCAAAGCAAAAATCACATGGATCCATGAGGATCCGTGGTCAGAAAGCAAGTTTTTGGTCCCTGGCGTTGCCACGAAGTTGTGGATCCACATTTTCTGTGGTGCAAACACTGCCTATGGACATGATAAGTGACTGGATGGAGGGTTTGGGGGGATCCGAAGCAGAAATCATGTGGATCCATGAGGATCTGTGGTCCAAAAGCAAGTTTTTGGTCCCTGGCGCTGCCACGAAGCCGTGGATCCACAATTTCTGTGGTGTAAACTGTGCCCATGGACATGACGTGTGGCTGTATGGTGGGCTAAGGGGGATCCAAAGCAAAAATCACATGGATCCATGAGGATCCGTGTTCCAAAAGCAAGTTTTTGGTCCCTGGCGCTGCCACGAGGCTGTGAATCCATGATTTCTGTATTGCAAACTCTGTCCATGGGCATATGTGACTGGATGGAGGGCTTGGGGGGATCCAAAGCAAAAAATCATGTGGATCCATGAGGATCCGTGGTCCAAAAGCAAGTTTTTGGTCCCTGGCGCTGCCATGAAGCTGTGGATCCACGATTTCTGTGGTGCAAACACTGCCTATGGACATGATAAGTGCCTGGATGGAGGGTTTGGGGGGATCCGAAGCAGAAATCATGTGGATCCATGAGGATCCGTGGTCCAAACTCAAGTTTTTGGTCCCTGGTGCTGCCACGAAGCCGTGGATTCACGATTTCTGTGGTGCAGACTCTGCTCATGGACATGATATGTGATTAGATTGAGGACTTGGGGGGATCCAAAGCAAAAATCACATGGATCCATGAGGATCCGTGGTCCAAAAGCAAGTTTTTGGCCCCTGGCGCTGCCACGAAGCTGTGGATCCACATTTTCTGTGGTGCAAACACTGCCTATGGACATGATAAGTGCCTGGATGGAGGGTTTGGGGGGATCCAAAGCAGAAATCATGTGGCTCCATGAGGATCCATGGTCCAAAATTAAGTTTTTGGTCCCTGGTGCTGCCACGAAGCTGTGGATCCATGATTTCTGTGGTGCAAACACCGCCCATGGACATGATAAGTAACTAGATGGAGGGTTTGGGGGGATCCGAAGCAGAAATCATGTGGATCCATTAGGATCCGTGGTCCAAAATAAAGTTTTTGGTCCCTGGCGCTGCCACGAAGCCGTGGATTCACGATTTCTGTGGTGCAGACTCTGCTCATGGACATGATATGTTATTGGATTGAGGGCTTGGGGGGATCCGAAGCAGAAATCATGTGGATCCATGAGGATCCATGGTTTGGAAACATGTTTTTTCAGTGCTGTGGTGCCACAAATTCGTGGAGGCATGATTTTTTTGGTGCTGCCTATAGTCTAAGAGAGGATCTACAACATGATGGTGGTTTGATTTCATTTCACCATAAAAATCATATGAATTCATGAGGATCCGTGCTTTGGAAGCCAGTTTTTGCATTGCTCAGGTGCCACAAATTCGTGGAGGCATGACTTTTGTGGCCCTGCCTATAGTCTAAGACAGGTTCTATAGAATTACAGTGGTTTGATTTCATTTCAATGTAAAAATCATATGAATTCATGAATAATAATAATAAATTTATTCTTATATCCCGCCCTCCCCCGCCGAAGCGGGCTCAGGGCGGCTCACAGGACATGGCATATACCATGATTACAATAAAATACAATCATTACTATAAAAGACAATTAAAACATAGTAAAATTACATTCAAATTAAGTTAAATAAACAAGTAAAATATTATAGGCTACAGATTAATGTGCTACAGTTCGATATATGTATAGGATGGCTAGGTGTCATTACCCGGGTTCCATCTTAAACGCAAGTTGGCAGAGGATGGTTTTCCAAGCCCCGCGAAACTGATTTAGGTCTCGGAGGGCTCGCACCTCCTCTGGTAGTTGATTCCACCATTGGGGAGCCATTGTAGAGAAGGCCTGCTCCCTCGTTGTTTTCAGTCTGGCCTCCCTTGGTCCAGGGATTCGTAGAAGATTTTGGGAACTAGATCTCAGTGCTCTCTGGGGAACGTATGGAGAGAGGCGGTCCCTAAGGTAGGCAGGTCCTCGGCCATATAGGGCTTTAAAGGTAATAACCAGCACCTTGTAACGAACTCGGTACACAATTGGCAGCCAGTGCAGCTCCCGCAGCCTAGGCTGTACATGTTCCCATCGTGGTAGTCCCACTAACAGCCTGGCCGCTGCATTCTGCACTAGCTGTAGTTTCTGCGTTCGGTACAAGGGCAGCCCCATGTAGAGGGCATTACAGTAGTCCAGCCTTGAGGTGACCGTTGCATGGAGCACAGTTGCCAGGTCTCTACGTTCCAAGAAGGGGGCCAACTGCCTCGCCCTCCTAAGGTGGAAAAAGGCGGATTTAGCAGTGGCAGCTATCTGTGCCTCCATTGTCAAGGAAGGCTCCAGTAGCACTCCCAAGCTCTTGACCCTGCGCACTGGTATCAGTGACGCACCATCAAAAGTTGGTAGGGAGATCTCCCCTCCTGGCCCGCTGCAACCCACGCAAAGGACCTCAGTCTTTGCTGGATTCAGCTTCAGCCCACTCAGCCTGAGCCAACCTGCCACGGCTTGCAACTTCGGCCCAGATTTATAGGGACATCGTCAGTCCAGCCGTCCATCAATAGATAGAGCTGGGTGTCATCAGCATACTGGTGTCAACCCAGCCCATACCTCCGGGCAATCTGGGCAAGGAGGTGCATGTAGATGTTAAACAACATCGGGGAGAGAACTGCCCCCTGAGGCACCCCACAATTAAGTAGGTGTCTCTGGGACAGTTCTCCTCCAATCGCCACCCTTTGTCCCCGACCTTCAAGGAAGGAGGAGAGCCACTGTAAGGCTAGCCCATGAATTCTTGCGTCGGCGAGGCAGCGGGTCAGCAGCCAATGGTCAACCATATCGAACGCAGCCGATATGTCTAACAGCAGCAGTACCCCCGAGCCGCCTCGATCCAGATGTCGTTGGAGGTCATCCATGAGGGCGACCAAAACTGTCTTCGTCCCATGGCCCGGGCGGAAGCCGGACTGGCATGGATCTAAGGTGGAAGCGTAATCCAGAAAAGCCTGTAACTGCAACGCCACAGCCCTCTCTATAATTTTGCCCAAAAAGGGCAAATTTGAGACCGGCCGGTAATGAGCCAATTTGGCCGGATCTAATGTAGCTTTTTTTCAGAAGAGGGCGGACCGCTGCCTCCTTCAGAGGTGTTGGAAAGAAGCCCTCTGAAAGAGATCTATTTATGATGTCCCGTATAGGACATCTTAGCTTCTCCTGGCAAGCCTTAATTAGCCAGGAGGGGCATGGGTCCAGATCACAAGTTGTTGGGCGTGCAGTGACAAGGATTCTGTCAACTTCCTCCAAGCTGAGTGGGTCGAAGCAGTCCAAGATCAAACCAGAAGACACGCATTGGGCCTCGAGTTCACTTACTGTATCCAAATTGGCAGGGCAGATCCGTGAAGATCCGTGTAGATCCGACTTTTACCCAGACCCGTTTAATAACAATTTGCAGATCGCTTTGCGATTTTTAAAATGCTGTTTAATGTCTATAGCACAGGGCCCATTTGGAAGTGTTTTGAATTTTACTCACTTTCACTTCACAATTGTGAAATTTGCAATTCCATATCTGTGCAATTCCATCAAAGGAATTTTGCAGCAGTGACAGATTTTGTTTCTTCAGTGACTTCTATTGCCCGCCCAGGTTTATTTTGCTTGAAATAAATCCGATCCTGAAGAAGAGATCTAGTGAACTCGGGTTGCAGGATTTCAGTTGGTCCCCTCATAAAGGTGGTTAACTTACTAGTTTTGGATTTTCCCCCCATGGGCCTTTGTGGCTATTTACATGTTCTGTTTACTACTCACATTTTTGCAAGTAGTTTTTAACCCTTTGCCGCTATTTTAACACGTTCTACCTGCCACCACTGTGGGTCGCTGTAAGCAAATACCTTGCAAGTATTACCTTGCAATACCTTCCTCTGCATAAAGACCCTGGACTTCCTTCGTGGTCTCCCATCCAAATACTAACAAGGGCAAACCCTGCTTTAGCCTCTGAGATCTTTGAGTTCAATAAAATCCAGCACAATATATACAATTAATGCCGTAAGTAAAGGTAAAGGTAGTTCCCTGCGCAAGCACCAGTCGTTTCCGACTCTGGGATGACGTTGCATCACGTTTTCACGGCAGACTTTTTTACAGGGTGGTATGCCATTGCCTCCCCCGGTCATCTACACTTCCCCCCCGGCAAGCTGAGTCCTCATTTTACCAATCTCGGAAAGATGGACGGCTGAGTCAACCTGGAGCAAGGGATGGACTCAGGTCGTGGGCAGAGAGCTCTGACCGCAGTACTGCAGCTTTACCACTCTGCGCCACAGGGCTCCTAATACCATAAAGATTACAAAATTATAGAACAATGTTTTAACGTTTTTATATTTAATGTTGTTTGTATTTACTGTTAAACGGTTGGTCATGCTGTTGCTGATCCTCATGTTGTTAGCTGCCCTGAGCCTGCCTTGGCAGGGAAGGCGGGATATACATTAAATAAACAAACAAACAATGCATTAAGCAGTAGATTATATCCAATACAATGATGCAAAAGACAACCCTGACTCAAGGGTCTGAGCAGCTTCATAAGAAACTCTCTCTCCTTTGGCGGCTGGTTGAAGGGATTTTGTTAACATCGAGTACTTGAAGAAAGCCAGTTGACTAAGTGATTTCATGTGTACTTACAGTGGGAAAAGGCTGTCTTGTGCAGCCAGCTTGGTCAGAGTTTGGAATAGGATGAGAGGGGGCAAATGATACCAGAAGTTCCTTGAGTGAGGAAAGACCCAAGCACCACCAGCCATCAGCACGTCTCTTTGGGTATTCCTTGGCTCAGAGCTGCGGGAGCTCCTAGGGTAGGACCATCGCCCCCCCCCCTTGCTCCCTTCCATCCAGGTCAGACTGCTTGAGTCTCTTTGCACACCAATTACTTTCTTTTCCTCATATTGCAATCCCCTGGTATTCTTGCCTGCATGCCTCAACCTTGTAATGTGGCAGTCCCTTGCAAACAAGCAAGAATTGCATGATGACAAATCTGGCAAAAGAGACCTGTGTTCAGATTGTGCTAACTTACAACACACTTACACTCCCATCACGATTGGAGCAGCCCTCAGGACCATACCCATAAAGCTATAACGCAGGTGCTGGAGATCTGGAACAGGCTGGTGCCACAAAATCTATAGATTGTGTCTCTCTTCCTTATAGCCACAAAGAATCAATACTATATCTAGCTGGCACATTTTATCCCACAAAATGAAAGCCTAATTGGCCTGTAGTTGGATGGTCTGCTTTGTCTCCCTTTTTATAAACTGGTATTATGATAGCATGTCTCCAAGTGCGTGGCATAATCCACTACATATATCTCTGAGTGAATACAGTTGCCAATATATCTTTCCACTGTGAGATACTGGCTTTGAATAGTTCTTGGGGGATTAAATATGCACTGGGAGCTCTCCCATTCTTCATCTGAGAAATCAGAAAACTAATTTCAGCTGACTGAACAGAGGGCCACTCCAGTAGTTCAGCTCAGTTCCAATTACTTTGATAATCGCAGTTACTACAAGAACTAATGAAGATATTAGCAAAGTGTGCTTCCCAGGTATGTGAGGAGATATGACATAAAAGTTGGGCTCATAGGAGCTAACAGACCTAACCAGCTTCCAGAATTCACTCATATTTATTCTTTCTGGCTTTGAACACCAAAAAAGTTAAACATCACACAATCCTCTTGAGCACCCAACCCTAGAACCCCCAAAAAACCTGAAAGCAGGCTGGCAACTCTGTATTTTATCAAGAACCTGAAATCCCTGCTTTGCCTGTGGCTTGGTAGGGGCTTCCAGCACCACTGACTGACTAGCAGGACATTGGGCTAATTCAGAGGAGTTAACTCCTGCTTTAGAGAAAAAGATCCGCCCCGCCCCCCGCAAAAAAAGTTTTCAATCTAGTTAGGTGGGTTTCCCCATTACAGATGCTAATTTTCTACACTTCCCATCTCTATGTATATCTCCTTGCTGTAATCAAACCAATTACATTTTTAATTGCATTTTCATTTTATCTTTGCATCCTAACTCCAACTGGCCCTTCTTGGTAACACCCCTCCAACCCTTCTGATCTGGATATAAGAACTGATGGATCTTCTTCATTTTCATTTGTTTTTGCTGAGAGCCAGTTTGGTGTAGTGGTTAAGTGTGTGGACTTTTATCTGGGAGAACCGGGTTTGATTCCCCGCTCCTCCACATACACTTGATGATGTGACCTTTGGTCAGCCACAGGTTCTCTCAAGGCTGTTCTGCTCAAGAGCAGTTCTGGGAGAGCTCACTCAGCCCCACAATAGGGAGGGGAAGGGAAAGGAGATTTGTAAGGCGCTCCGAGACTCCTTTGGCTAGCGAAGGGTGGGGTATAAATCCAATCTCCTCTTCTTCTAAAATGAGTTTTAATTATACCTTGAACAATCTGGCAGGTCTGTAAGTAGCTAGTGAGCTCAAACTTTGTTCTGTGAAATACCTGGTACAGTTTCATGTTGTAGCTGAAAGCATTTCTTTGACTTTCCCACAAAAACAATTAAGTTACCCAAAAGAACAAGTTTAATCTCCAGAAATTACAATTCCAAACTTCTTTTTAAAAAAAAGACAAGAAAACCTGAGTGTTTGAAAGATTTTAAGTTTAGTTGAACATATTTTACAATATAAAAATGCAAAAATCATGGTATTAAACTTCTGCAAAAATAATTTGTAAAAATAATTTTTAAAGCTCCATAGCGTAAGGATATCATGGTACCAGCTGTTCATGGTACTTAATGGCATCCATGCCTTGGTTACAAGATAATGGATGGTTCTTGCCCAAGATTATCATTCTGTAAATAATTTTACTTGTTTTATTTTCTCACTTGCACACAGAACTGATCGCAGGACCAATGCCCATGCATTTTAGGGCAGAAGTGCCAACACCCTTTCTAAAGCACTGTTTTTACTTTAAAAATTGTAAATCTAGCTGCCCAGACGATATTTTAATTTAAATTAAAATTCTTTTAATATCTCTTGAGATGCAGGCTATACAATTCCTTCCCTGTATAAGTGAAGTATTCATTTGGCAGTAGCGTGGCTCTATCATGCAGCGCAGGTTCCAGGGAGGCCCCTGAGATTGTTCAATGGGGAAAAAAAAATTCATTCTTCCAGTAATCCGGATGATGCTCCTATTTGATTTCCACCATTAACAGCAGCCACAGCCTTCAAGAAGTCCTGAACAGGGGAAGAAAAAAAAAAAAAAATGGCAATAAATATTTAATATTGCTTGTGTATTTTCTTTTGAAAAAGAAGGGAAAATATTTTCCACCTAAAATGCCGCTTTTTAATAAAATCAAGACATGCTCTAAACCAGAGGTAGCCAAACTTGCTTAACGTAAGAGCCACATAGAATGAACATCAGATGTTTGAGAGTCTCAAGACATGAACATCAGATGTTTGAGAGCCACCAGAGGGAGGGGAGGGAAGGGAAAGGCAGGCAGGCAAATAGCAGGAGGAGAGAGAGGTGAAAGAAAACAACTTTAACTTTAAATGCATTCTCCAAGCTGCCAGCTGGCTTGGCTTGTAGAAGTTATTTAAAGACAGAAATGCCTCTGCAAGCCAGCTGGGTGGACAGTGGGGGCCATCAAACTGTCTTGCAGTTAATTCCAACCCATTCTGCCTTATCAGGCTCTTTATAAAGATTTTTTTTTCTAGAAGATATTAACTATTCTTGGATTTGAAAGCTACCATGTTCTTCTTAAAGGATGAATACCTTTCACGAGGTTCAAGAAGTCACGAGTTTCTGCTTTTTAATATTGGGAGGGGAGGAATCAAAATGACTTTAACTCATGCAGATCAGTTTGCATTTCAATGCCCTGGTGAATTTAAGTTAGCAAAAGAAGGGAGAACTAGATCTCTAAAGATGGAGAAGTCTGTAATAGAGAGGGCTGTTTAGAACATGAAATGTATCAAGAAGCTAACTGTTGGACAGACAATCATGCCCTAAATTTGTTACAGGCTAAATAAATGCATCTGGCATCAGCAGCGCAGTCTCCAAGCCATTTTCAAGAGCAAGCTTATGCAGATAATGCAGCAGTAACTGATCCTAAAGGATACCAAAGCATGAACAACAGTAACAGGAATGTGGCTCTCAAGAGGAATAGTAAATGACAGCTGCCATCTGGGCACTGAGGATTGAAGCAAGATCAAAGAGCACTACCAAACTACAAAAGTAAGTCTTTGGATAACAGCAACCTCCAACATGGATGCAGTTCCATCACTGCAGCTCCAGAATCAGACAGGGAAGGGGCAGGCAGCCAGAGGTTGATAGTATGTCAGCAGCACACTTTCACACTGTACCTCTTCTCTGCCAGGGATTCAAATATGACAGATCTTATTTTATTTATAGTCTGCCTTTCCCAGCGAAACCCAAGGTGGATTACAGAATGTGAGTGCATTCACACTACACTAACTAATGCGCTTTATATCTGGATTTTTGCTATCCTTACACAGTAAAAATCCGGATGTAAAATGCATTAGTTAGTATAGTGTGAAGCACCCTGTAAAATACAATAAACGGAATAAACAGAGCAACATGTTTTAGATTGTGGAAATCTGAAAACGGAGCTGAAAGTTTAAAAGTAGTAACATGACGTTACATAGCTGAATTCTATTTACAGTAGCAGACTGTATGTGCTATACATAGTAATATAACCCTCAGTCTCTGTACCTTTACCAAAATATCTTTCTGAAACATTCAGTACAGCAACATCTGTGTAAAACGGCGTTGAAATAGGTGTCTGAAACAAGGATTTCTGAAACATTCCATTTCAGTACAGCCCTAGTTACCTGTATGAAAGGCAGTTTTCCATAGCCTGCAAGAAAGCATGGAAAGTGGGGACCTTCCTGACGTCATCAGATAGGCCCTAAGTCGTGAGAGAGAGCAAAAAGAGGGTAATCATAGAATTAGTATGGAGCTTCGAGCTTATCATGTATGCTCCACCCCAGCCCTTAGAATTCCCCCCCCAAAAGTAAGTCTCCCTACATATTTAAAATATCTTACTGTACCTAGTAGTCACAGTGCATTCATGCTAGGGAGTCTTGAATTCTTTGCCCACAACTGAACTGAAGGGGAGATTTGCTAATATTCCATTCTCTGTATGCCTCTGTCATCGGGCGTATGGCATGATTGAGACCATTGATTATTCTGTTATTCTATAACCAATGGTTCTTATTGTGAGAACTTTGGCTCTCCCCCATTTTGAGCAATTATCAACTTACCATTCAACAGCAGGTAGTTTCTTTTTTGCTGGCTGACACTAGTCCTGCAGTTACGCAATCTGGGGCCAAATTCTTGTCTATCATAATCGCTTTGTGACACTTTCCTGCTAAGTACTGTAATTTTACTAATGGCATAATTTTCTTTTATCATCATCCTATAACTGTTGTTGATATTTGTACTGCGATTTTATTGTATGGTTCAGGACCTCTGGTCAAAGGAGTTTAATGTTAATAAAGGAAAGGAAGAAATACCAAAAAATAAAATTAGCACGCAACAATTTCTTACTCAATATTTACTTATATATTAACCATTTCACCACACCAAAAAACCCCTTACATTAATTTTAACCACTCTTACAATCACTTCCTCACACAGTTACAACTGAAGAATTGGCCATCTCAGTAAAAGAATTTTACTGTTGTTGAAGGAGAGACCCCTGAATAATTATGAACACCCCTATAATAATAATAATGGAAACCATGGTTGTGCCTTCAAAAGAGAATGTCTGATGCAGCATTGACAGTGTCTGTTGGGAGGCCCCTCAGAGGAGCTTCTGATAAACTTAAAACCCAGACACGCTAAGGGAGTGGATCCAAGGTAACAGGAGCCTGCAGAGAAGGAACTTTTTTGTTGTTGATAAGGAACACAGCAGTGGAAAATGACAAGAAATTACTGAAAGGAAAGCAGGAGGTGGAGCATCTGAATTAGATAAGGACTGTGGGCTAGTCTGCTTGTCTGGGGATGAATAAAATGGTCAGAAGGCTGATGATTTTAACTTTGTCATTTTGAAGCTTATGCTGACAGAGTTCACTTTGATATCAAAGTAAAATATCTCGGTTTAAACCAAGCAATGTGTGGGGCCTTGTTATTCTACTGCTACAGTGTTCCTGTCATCCCAGTGACAACTACTTTTTGCCACAGAGGTGACAAAAGCATCTGTTCTTTTTGGATGAGAATCCAGACTTGAACATGCAGAGCAGGGGTCCTCAACCTTTTTAAATAGGGGGCCAGTTCACTGTCCCTCAGACTGTTGGAGGGCCGGACTGTCGTTACTGTACAAGGCCGCGGGCCATCAGTTCTCCGTCTTCTGCATCTCTCTCCCTTCCCCACACCACACACCCCGGCCTGGGAACTCACCTCACCTCGGTATCACCTCACACTCTGTCTCCGCCGCCTCAGCCCAGTGCCGGAAGTGTGCGTTGCTAACGCAAGTTTAGGTCGAATGTCACTTCCGGTCTGATTTTGCCATAACCCGGCGGGCCGCATAAACGTCCTCAGCGGGCCGCATCTGGCCCGCGGGCCGTAGGTTGAGGACCCCTGATGTAGAGCTTCTTGTGCCATTTCTAGTAGGGTTTGAGGAAAACTATGTTCTCATGCAGCACAGAATCAAATTCAGAGTGTACTTTAAAACCTACTTATCTTTACAGATCAGTAATTTAGTTTTATATTTCTAAAGTACTCTGCCAAGCACTATAATCAGTGGTCAAGGTAAATAAATACTGTCAAAGTACAACGTACCAGCATGAGATCTGGTAATTATAGAAGATCCCCATCTTGAATGTTGCCCTTGCAATCTTCTAGTTGGGCAGCTGAAAGTTGGATGGCTAACTCAACATTGTTGGAAGCATATGTTATTTTAGCCAACTGATTAGTTCTGAGAAGAGGAAGGGGGAGATAAATGGTAGAAAATATCGAGCAAGAACTCATCTGCATATTAGGCCAGGCTCCCTGACACCAAGCCAGCTGGAACTGCGTTCCTGCTCAGAAAAAAGCCCTGGGCAGTGCCAAGGAGCCTGAGCCAGCTGAGAGAGACAGAACAGTCTTGAAGAGCTGAACCAAACAGGCAAAAGTTCGATAAATGTTTCAGAAGCAAAAGTTAGATAAATGTTGGGGAGCACACTGCCAGTAAAGGTTTTTGGAACTGGTATTTCTGCTAAATATTTATGCTAATTGTTGGAATTTTGGCTTAAGACCTTGGGTCAAACGAGCTAATAAAAGGATTGATCGATTGTAGCCTGCAGAACATCTGTCACTCTGGGGCAGGGTGTCTCCCTCTGATCCACCTTACCTGGCGGCCACGCGGAGAAAATGGCGCCGCCCCTTCCCGCGTGGCTGGGCTCTTTCCCGCTCTTTCCAGGCTCAGACCAGCTCCAGCTCCACGGAGGTCGTCGAGCGCACGGCCCCGACTCGGGCGCTGGAGGCAGTAGAAGCCGAGGCGCCGCTGCCGCGCGGGCGGGAAAAGGCGCTGGAGATGCGGCGGCTGAGGGAGCGGACGCTGCCCCTCAGCCCCAGCCGGCTGCTTCCCGCGCTGGAGCCCCTCTTCCCGCGGCGGCGGCAGAGGCCGACGTCGTCCTGCAGCTCGGCGGGCGGCACCTCCAGGTTGCCCACGTACCAGAAGACCCACCAGAGGAGGCTGAAGAAGATGCCCAGGCCGCCGCCGTAGATGAGCAGGTCGGCGAAGAAGACGTCGGCAAAGACGCCGCTCAGCAGGATGGACAGGCCCACCGCGTCGAAGGCCAGCGCCAGCCAGAACGAGGCCGCGCAACGGCCCAGCCCGCGCCCGCTTGGCGGCCCGGACGACGGGCTGGGACTGGGGCTGCTGCTGCTAGAGGCGGCGACCGCGCCCGCCATCCTGCCACCGCCTGAGGGAAGGAGGGCGCCGCCCACACCTGAGGCGAGGCCACGCCCCTCGGCAGGTGGCTTCTGGCGGGCGGGAAAGAGAAGGAGACGTCCGTTGGTGAGGGGGTCGTGAGGAGCTTTTCTGGAAGCTTCTTTGCACGTGCCTGGTTCATCTGTAAAAATGTGAAAATGAGGGAACAAAAACGGCTATGTACAGAGCCTGGTTGGGTGGTCTGAAGCAGGATGACAGATTTGGATTCCAGGGGCAACTTTTAAGACCAACTGAAGTTTCTCAAGTTTTGTTGGTCGTAAATCAAGAAGACTACAGATTTATACTCCGCCCTTAGCTCTGAATCAGAGACTCAGAGCGGCTTACAATCTTCTCCCCCCACAACAGACACCCTGTGAGGTAGGTGGGGCTGAGAGGGCTCTCACAGCAGCTGCCCTTCAAGGACAACTCCTGCAATAGCTATGGCTGACCCATTCCAGCAGGTGCAAGTGGTGGAGTGGGGAATCAAACTGGGTTCTCCCAGATAAGAGTCCACTCACTCAACCACTACACCAAACTGGCCCAGATGCTCAAAATTTGTGTGTGCTGTCTGTCTCTCTCTCATCTACACAGATGTGAAAATTAAGGAACCAAAATGGCTAATTACACTGATCCAGGTTGGGTGGGAGCCCCATTGGTCTGAAGCAGGATGACAAATGTTGAGTCCAACAGTGGCACCTTAAAGACCAACAGAGTTTAATTCTGGGTATAAGGTTTCATGTGCATGCACACTTTCAGAGGTCCTGGTGGCAGCTGTGTTGGTCTGAAGCAGGACAACAAATTTTGAGTCCATTGGCACCTTTAAGGCCAACAGAAGTTTGTAAAGTTTTGCTGGTTTTAAAAGGGTCCCAGGCTCAAAATTTGTTCAACTAATCTCTCCCTCTCTCTCTCACACACACACACAGTGCTGGTCTGACAAGTTAACACACAGGAAGGCAGGGGACCAGCATGGACTTTGGGGGGGGGGGGGAGATCTTATTTTCCTTTCCCTCACTATTAAATTCTTCCCTTTCTTGAAAGCCTCCATAGCAGGGGTGTCCAAACTTGCTTGACATAAGAGCCACATGGAATAAGCATCAGATGCTTGAGATCTGCAAGTCATGAACATCAGATGCTTGGGAGCTGCAAGACATGAACATCAGATGCTTGGGAGCCAAAAGAAATAAACATCAGATGTTTGTAAGCTGCAAGACATGAACATCAGATGTTTTGAGATTTGCAAAACATGAACGTCAGATGCTTGAGAGCTATAAGACATGAACATCAGAAGGAAGGAAAGCAAATAGATGGAGGAGGAAGAGGTGGAAAGAAAGCAACTTTAAATACTTTCTTTACACTGCCAGCTGGCTTGGCGAAGTGATTTAAATGTCTTATCCAAGCTGGCTGATGGGGCAGTGGGGGCTTCAAGAACCACACAATGTGTGTGAAAGAGCCACATGTGACTCCCTGAGCCACAGTTTGGACACCTTTGCTCCATAGCTTCTCTGCTTTTCCTGCTGCCTTCTCTCCTCCCCACCCACCAGCCAACCTTCCTTTAACGTCAACTTTCTCTGATTCCCTCCCCCTGAAAACCTCACCTGGAAAAATCTGGCCCAATCGTAGGGATGCCAGCCTCCAAATGGACCCTATAGATCCCACAGAATTACAGTTTATCTCTAGACTGTAGAGATCAATTCCCCTGGAGAAAGTGGGTGCTTTGGAGACTGGGCCCTATGGCATTGCACCTCACTGCTGTCCCTGTCTTCCCCAGGCTCCAGCCCCAAATCTCCATGGGATTCCCAACCTGGAACTGGCAATGCTACCCTCCTCCATCCCCCCCTGGTGGCCAGGGAGCACCTGGCAATCCTACCTGGTTCCATGGTGCCACCCACTGATTCAGGACGAGTTGTGCTGTGCAGAACTCTCAAGAATTTGCAGGGGCCATTTCACTTTCCCCCGTGTGCCCTTTCCCAGGCTGTCTCCTCTTCCCCTCAGGAAATCTCCCATATCCACACCTTTCCCTGTTTACTTCTCACCCACTAACCAACGTGTATCCATCATCAGCTATGTTTATTCTTACTTTTCAGATTGTATTTAAATGCCTTCTCCAAGCTGGCTGATGGGGCAGTGGGGGCTTCAAGAACCACACAATATGTGTGAAAGAGCCACATGTGGCTCTTTATATTCCACTCTTCACAGTACACTAACTAATGCATTTTGCAACTGGATTTTTGCCATTACACAGTAAAAATCCAGTTGCAAAACACATTATTTAATGTAGTGTGAATGCACCCTCAGAGTGGCTTACAATCTTGAGTGCTGAGTGGTTTTGTCAAAGACATGCTACAATCTCTAGGGTATTTTCCAAAGAACTAAGGATCTAGGAAGTAAAGGACATAACTTCTGCAAATGGCACCAAAATCAAAAAGGTTTTCCTTGTGCCACTCCTTCATTTGTCTTATCATTAGTTCTGCTCTGAGAGAAACTGACTGACCCAAGGTCACCCAGCTGGCTTCATCTGGAAGAGTGGGGAATCAAACCCAGTTCTCCAGATTAGAGTCTGCCACTCTTTACCATTACACCAAACTGGAGCCTGAGAATAACCATTGCAACTTTCTTATTGCATTGCATCGTGTAAACTGTATGTTAAGACACAAATTCTGCTGAAGTGACTATACTTCACACTGAGCAGTATTTGAATTTTCATAATTTCCTAGGCAAAGATAATTTCAGTATCCTAAGTATCATTGTTTTACTGTTTTATCTTGTTGGTTTTGTTATAAGCTGCCCTGAGCCCATTTCTGGGGTAGGGTGGGTTATAAATTGAATAAATAAAATGAAAACTAATGTATTTTTATGCATAAAAAGAGCAGGTATATATGATGCAGAAGATATCCATGTCTACAGATCAACTGCTCACAATAAAGAACACAGTAAGCAGCTCTCAGGATTGAAGACTCACTCCTGGAAATCCAACTACAGCTTATGTTTGAGCCTTGAGTTTTCATGGCTGTGTAGCAGTAAACCAGGGCCACACCCAGACAAGGCAGCAATTTCTGCACATCTGGGAGACACTAGAGATAATACTTTTTTAAAATGAACTCCCACGCATACCACCCTTTACAAGACCCGATGAGGCCTGGGTTTGCTTTTCCTCCCTACAAAGGGGAACAATAGAAACAATTTAGTTTTTAAAAGGGAAGGGTATTACTTAGCAAAAACTCATGATTTCTAATATTCTGGAGGCCTGGATGCAGGAGGGATGTAGAAAGAGGGTTGGAGCCAGAACCCATGATTGCAGACTACCACTGTTGAAAAATGTTCAGCATTAAATAGATGCTTGTAATGAAAGTGTAGATTACTGGGGAAGGCAATGGCAAACCACCCCGTAAAAAGTCTGCTGTGAAAACGTGAAAGCAACGTCACCCAAGTCAGAAACGACTGGTGCTTGCATAGGGGACCTTTCCTTTTTGGGTGGTTTTCTCATCATTTAAGGGACTTTGCTTCAAATGGGCACATCTCAGAGGAACAGAATTTTGCCTTGCTTTAAATATGGATTCCCATTTTTGCAAGCCTGTGCAGTTCCAGAAAAGTAGCTGTTAGTCTGTTGCAGCAAAAACAGTGCAAAAGGGAGTCTTGAGAGTTCAGGTTTGTGGACTACAACCAGTTTTACATAATTACACCTCATCTTGTATTTCCTCTGTTTCATAGCCCTGTGATCTTGCTGTTTTTTTCAGCTCTAGACCATGCAAATTTATGAAATAATAAAATCTTTTTAGGCTTAGTGTGCCACAAGATCCCTGTTGATTTTTGAAAATCTGTACAGCATCTTAGCAGCCCCGTGATGCAGAGTGGTAAAGCTGCAGTACTGCAGTCCGAGCTCTCTGCTCACAACCTGAGTTCGATCCTGGCAGAAGCTGGGTTCACGTAGCTGGCTCAGCCTTCCATCCTTCTGAGGTTGGTAAATGAGTACCCAGCTTGCTGGGAGGAAGGTGTAGATAACTGGGGAAGGCAGTGGCAAATCACCCCGTAAAAAGTCTGCTGTGAAAATGTCATGATGTGACATCACTCCAGAGTCGAAAACGACTGGTGCTTGCACAGGGGACAACCTTTACCTTTTTAAAAAGGATCTTAGGATACAAACTTCCTTTGGGCAGAAAAGTTGGCAAGGAGGCCTTTTTTAATAAGGCAAGTAGAAACATATGTTCAGCACTGTGAACAGGATTGGATGTAAAGGGTCTCTGAAACAGTGAATGAGGCAAAACTTTGCAGTAGCAGCAGTACTTTGTGGTCTGAGAAGTGACAGCCCCGTTTTCATGAGACTCCAAGGATGGTCCAGGAAGTATGAGATAAAACCTTTTGCACCTTTTATGTATAGCCACTAACCATTAAGAGATATTCAATTGTTAAAGAAGCTTTTAAGTATTTTCCCCAACATACTTAATTTTTTTTTGCAGCTGCCTAGGACAGTTTGACTGGTCCTTTCCAAGCCTGCAGATGATATATTTTACAAACTTTTTTTTTAAAAAGTTACTCTTCTCTAGCTTACGAAGGTGCCTTAATAAGCACTAACTCACTGCCGCATCCTGCATTTATGGATTTGGCGTAAATTTCAGGTTGACAAAACTATGGAACTAAGTAAAACTGAAGAAAGCTTACTGAAAAAGCAGAAAGTTACGATTTATTTTCAAGAATAAGAAAACATCCAAGCAGAATATGCCAAGCTAAAAATAGAACTGAAAAGCAAACAATAACAAAATGCTTTCAAAGTGAAGATCTTAAATATGACTGTTAAAAACCATCCCAGGTATTTACAGCCTCTTCAGAGATACACCCTTGGAGTAAAGACAGGCGCCAGCTTGGCAGAGCTGCTTTTGAACCTAGAATTTATACTCATACCTTTCGAAGCTGCTGTGGTCCAACCAATGGCAATATATAGCCTTGTGCACTGTGCAGACAGATGTCATGGCTTTTGTGCAGATATTTTCACATGGGCTGACTTTGCTCTTAAGGCTGAATTCCCAGGGAGAACTATTTAAACACACACATTTTGTAATCTGAAAGTACACAGTGGAGAGCTGGTATCCATCATAAGTCTTCCCCAGAAACACGAGGACTACATACTTGCTTGCATGATGAAACCAAACCTTGCAGTTCTTAGTCCTTCAAGGGAGTTGGCTTGCTTAAAAACAAAACACTGTGGCTACAGTATTGTCTAGTTCAACCCTGAGAAGCAGCTTTGTTGTCTGTGTTTAAATGTATGAATTTCTTTCGTTGGGACAGGAGAGAAAGGCCAACTAGAAGCATTCGATTTTGAGTCACTGAAGGGAAGATTAGGGCATAAATGATACAAACATTCCAGTTTACGTGCTCCTAAGCAGCCCTTCAGTCCTTTGCAAAACAAAATACTGTACTTGGGAAGACTATTGACTATGGAGGCAGGGCAACACTTACGCCTTTCCCATCTGTGTCTGGCAAAGGGAACTCTGAATCTCAAAAACTGATCCCCTAAAAATTTTGTTGGGCTCCAAGGTGCTGCGGGACTTGTCTCTAGCTCTTCTCCTGCAGACCAACATATCTCTCTCTGCTGCGGCCCTGAGAGCTTTGTGAGAAACAGTTTTTAAGAAGATACTGGATTTATATCCCGCCCTATACTCTGAATCTCAGAGTGGTCACAATCTCCTTTGCATACCCCCCCCCCCCGCCAACAGACACTCTGTGAGATAGGTGGGGCTGAGAAAGCTCTCCCAGAAACTGCCCTTTCAAGGACAACCTCTGCGAGAGCTATGGCTGACCCAAGGCCATTCCAGCAGCTGCAAGTAGAGGAGTGGGGAATCAAACCCGATTCTCCCAGATAAGAGTCTGCGCACTTAACCACTACACCAAACTGGCTCTCACAGAGTTTCTGCACCCCTGGGCAAAGTGCAGTGTGGTAGGTTTGTAGCATTCATTCCTATGGGGGTCAAAAGTGAATTAAGCAGCGGAACAAAGTTACGATGCAGCCCATGTTTTGGAGATAACGTCTGACTTTATAGATTATTATGAAAAGGGTTTGGCCTCCAGAGTTGCCAACAACAGCTGAAGACAATGACAACCAAATTATACATTTGAAAGAGGAAACTGAGAAACACAACTCAAGCCATCTTCGGTGTTCAACCTTAAAGTTTTGTTTAAAAAGCTAACAATTCTGTGATCCAGCACTGGTCACACTGACTGTAACAGTTCCCTTTTCCCCATGGTCTGTTTTGGTGTTCTGGGGGCCTTCTTGGCAGACATTATAGCTTTCTTCCTTTGGAGGTTCACTGGAGACTCTGGTTTTGGCTTCAGGGGAGTCTCTGCCAACTCCTCTTCCATGGCTGCTTGTTTTGGAGTCTCGGCCTCCTTGTCCTCTTTGAGCAGCTTTGGGGTCTTTGGGCTTGAGCCACCTTCCAGTCCCGTTACGGAAGCCTCTGAAGACGAGGAGGGCTTTCTCTTGCCATGGAGGTGACCTTTGGGGTCTGTCCCCCCCCCTTCCTTTGCAGAAGGGTTAGGCTCTGCCACCTATATTTTGGAGGAAAAGGAAGAATCAAGATCTTCAGCTCTGGTGAAGAAAGCAGTTGTCAAACCATCCTACGCTGGTTTGATACAGCAGCTCCCCAGCTCTTGAGCCTCTCTTACAAACTTGCAAAAAAGGATTTATACCAGCCTCTTCCCCACTAGTAGCCTACAATATATTCCTAAAGGTGACTGTTTCCTCCAACAAGGCTCCCTGAGTCACCAACCAAACCGGATGTCTTTCTTCCAAAGTTCACTGACAAGGGTCTTGCCATGAAAGGGTTACTGCTCTATTGTACTTGTCTGTACACTACAAACTTTTGAGTTATTATCTCTAGCTGCTTCCCAGGCTTTTTGCACACCTGCTAGTTGGCCAGGATGTTATGTCTAAGGGCTATTGCTTGGTAACACATTGTATCCAAACCGCAACCTTAGGACTGGTGGGAAGAGAACCAAAGTTCCAAAGAAATGCTATGGGAAAAAGTGTGTGTGAGGTTATCCTTGCTTGCCAGCAGCGTCACCTGGGGGGGGGGGGGGCAAGGGGGCCATCGGCCCTCCCCCAGAGCATTCTCATTGGCCCCAAGCACTGACCCATGACCCCCCCCCCCAACAGGAAGGGGCTGGCCCTGGGACTAGAACGCTGCTGCTGTGTGTGGGCTGTCCGGGATTCTGAAACCGGGGCCGCGCTGCCGCCGGCTCAGCTAAAAGCGTGTGGGTGAGTGGGGGAAACTTAAAATGCTGCCAAACTGGTATCTTGGATTACGGGGGCTGGTCATGTGACCAGAGGGTGGATGAGGGAGGGGCCATGTGAAGTGGGCGGGGTTGTGTGCGGAGGGGGTGACGCAGCCCTCCAAAAGGGGTGATACCCAATGGGGGGGACGGACTTGAATCAGTTACACCCCAGGGTGCAACCCACCCTAGTGACGCCTCTGTTGCTTGCTATGCCTTTTGTTGAAACTACTGTATATTATTGCTTGATCTAGTATTGTACTGCAGCTCTGACTCAGACCCAATCTGAGGCTAAGCTTACCCGAACTTCTGAATAAATGGAAGCGAATGGACTGTTTATTGGGTATTCAAGGGGGGAGCCTGACACTCACTAAGATTGAAGACACTGGATTTATATTGAAGACACTAGATTTATATTCCGCCCTCCACTCTGAATCTCTGAGTCTCAGAGTGGCTCACAGTTTCCTTTATCTTCTACCCCCAACAACAGACACCATGTGAGGTAGGTGGGGCTGAGAGAGCTCTCACAGCAGCTGCCCTTTCAAGGACAACTCTTACGAGAGCTCTGGCTGACCCAAGGCCATTCCAACACCTGCAAGTGGAGGAGAGGGGAATTAAATCCTGTTCTCCCAGTTAAGAGTCTGCACACTTAATCACTACATCAAACTGGCTCTCTTTAGCATCTCAATTCACAAGCACAAGCCTTCAGATTTTAATCCACTCTGACACAGATAACCCGAGTCTCTCAAAACGAGGTGGAGAGGGACAAGAAAAATCCTGAAATCAACCAAGATGCTCAGTTTCCAGTTATCTGTAAAACGTCACTCTCCTTGTAAATCTGGGCTGGTTGAGACAATGGAGCATGTGCCTTTATTCCATCAGTTCTATCATGAGAGTCAGACAAAATACTTTACTCCAAGGAAGATCTAACTGATTTTATCCCACTCTCCTTTTAGCTGATTCCTGAAATGAAATTACTGCCAAGATAGCAAGATTTTGTGCAATGGCCTGCTGAATCAGACAGAAGATTGCTGCCTTTTAAAAGAAATTTTAAATAATTTTAATCCATTTTATCCAACTAAATTCTTGACTGTATTGTTAGTTGTGTTTATGTAATTAATGTATATGTGATATATTAATGTACTCTCTGATCTTGGATTGTAATAATCAAAACAGTTATCTGTAAAAGAGGCAGCTTTTACCACCAGTACAAAGCTCTGCACCCACCCCCCTGACGGTCTGGGTTGGGGTGGCCAAACTTGCTTAACGTAAGAGCCACATAGAGGAAGCATCAGATGTTTAAGAGCCACAAGACATGAACACCAGATGTTGGAAGGAAGGAAAATAAATAGAAGGGAGAGGTAGAAAGAAAGCAACTTTAATTTTAAATTTATTTCCCAAGCCACTGACTGGCTTGGCTAAGATAAGTGATTTAAAGAGAGAAATGCCTTCTCCAGACCAGCTGATAGGGCAGCGGGGGCTTTGAGAGCCACACAATGTGTGTGAAAGAGCCACATGTGGCTCTGATCTGCAGTTTGGCCACCCCTGATCTGGGCAATACATCTGACTTCCTAGAAGTGCCTTCATAGCCTGGCTATGCCCTACCCCTCTCTAAGCAAGAAAGTTAAGACTCTCCTGATAACTGGCAGAACAGCTGGGAAGGGATCAAAATCACACACAGTCCTCAGCAAGCAACACTGTCCCCTCCCAGCAAGCATATTGGTATAGCCAGGATTTTAACCCTTGCAGTTCAAATTCTCAAAAAAGAAAATCCTGAGCTAGGTTTAGTTGGGCCAAGAACTGAGAGCTACCTTCTCTTCTGGCATGCAGGCTACCATTTCAATGGGCACCAGCTGCGGAATCCCTTCATCGTCTTCCTGTTCTGGTTCCACATTCGAGATTTCCACTGTCTTCTGCTCCTCTTCTCCCTTCAGGCTCCCAGGAGCAGGGACGTCGCTTCCTTCAACCAGCTCTCCAGATTTGACTGGCGTCTGCCCTTTGTTTTTATTCTTCAGATTCTTTTTCTTCTCATTTTTCTTCAACAAAAACAAAACAAGTTAGGAAGTGTGTTGAGAAGCCAGCCGCTTCATCAAAAGACCGCTGATTTATGTAATCACAGAAATATTAACATATGAATCTGCCTTCTACTGAATCAGACCCTCGGTCCATCGAAGTCAGTATTGTCTACTCAGACTGGCAGCAGCTCTCCAGGGTCTCAGCTGAGGTTTTTCACGCCTACTTGCCTGGACCCTTTTTAGTTGGAGATGCCGGGGACTAAACCTGGGACCTTCTGCTTACCAAGCAGATGCTCTACCACTGAGCCACTGTCCCTCCCTGGTGCACTAACGCCTTGAGGCTGAGCAAAAAGCACACTCATTGGTACGACAAGCAGACTGACATGAATTGATTCACACATACAGGATTAAGAAAGCAACTGAAATGGCGCAGTCCATCCTGACCGTAGTGGTTAGATTCCAGCTTTGTTCCTCCTTTTTTTGCGTTTTAAAGTGAGGTTTTCTTATTGGCAAGGAGACCTTTTTTTAAAACACAGGAAAGCATTCTAAATGGTGATTCGCTCAGGATCCTCTACATTACACTCCACCCCAAGCAGAAGCTCTTCTACGATCTCGTTCCCCCAGGGATATGAATGGGGCCGAAATGGAGCCCCCAAGTTACTGAAACAGAAAGGGAGCTGCAAGTGCTCAGACAGACTTCAAGGCCCTTGAGGTGGAATCGCCAATAGCACATGGGTCAGCGTGCAGATGGACCAGGCATACTCAAGACAAAGACCAATTCCTGTTTTTTAAATACTCACACCCTCCCAAACCTCAAGTTTAAGTCATTGTCAGGCCTGTATCCTGTCAAAAGGTTATTCTCTTTGCTGGCCTGTTGATGCATTCCTGCTGTACTGTTTATGCTGTAAAGAAGGGGTGGAGGATGCTCATTGCTTTGTAGTGCAAACCTTTGCATTTTATAGCCTGCATCCGGTGCCTGCAATTCTTGGCTTATCTTGTTGCCACAGAGAGGAAGACCTGGTGCCTGGTTTGCTGAGTCCTCCCTAGATGCGAGTGGCCTTGGGGAGTGGGGGAAAGAATAACTTAATGGAATGCTATTTCCATGCCATAAAGCCTCTATTGAAAGGGAGAGAGTATTTTCCTCCAGCCCTGCTGACAACCCTGAAGTCTAAGAAGTTCTGCAGCCGCAAGAAGCCCATTTCGCTTTTGTCTGCTATGGCCTGAGTTTCAGTAACAGCATTGCTCAAGCTTTGCTGATTGCTTTACCTCAAATGATATTATTGACCACAAGCCTTATGGCCTGTTTGGAATACAAGTGCAAATAATTCCAGACACCAGGGCTATTTTTTGTAGAAAAAGCCCAGCAGGAACATATCTGCATATAAGGCCACACCCCCTGATGTCACCATTGTTTTGCATGGCATTTTTTGTAGAAAAAGCCCAGCAGGAACTCCTTTGCCTATTACGCCACACCCCTGACACCAAGCCAGCCCAAACTGCATTCCTGGTCAAAAAAAGCCCTGCCAGACATCATCAACAACAAAAACATATGCAGCTGCAGCCAAACATGCACATTTGAAGATTAAGCATATGGAAATGCTGAGAAAAGCATCCACTTGCTACACTCAGGGTAGGCTCGTACCTTCTCTTTAGCCCCTGTCTGTTTCTGAATGCTGTCTGAGCCCGGATAACTCGAGTTAAAGATGGGAAGAGCAACGGATCTATCCATTTTGAGGTGAAGGATTTTAATGCTCCGAGAGATCTACAGGAATATAAGAGGATAACCAAAGTCAGGCAGACAATACTCCAAGTGAGCACTTCCAGCCGCACAACTCACAAGTAAACCTCAGTGAGAGAATGAGGCGGAGTCCTGGGCAAAGGAGCACAGCACCCACACATCAGGTAGCATTACCTTAGGAGCTTTAGAGGCAAGCACTGTCACAACTGCAACAACGTTCCTTGCTATCTCCTCCGCAGTCATCCCGGCATGTCCAACACGCACTGCACTGGAAACAAAGCAACATCCAAGGGCTTCAGTATCCTGCTGACTTCATTGGACTTCAGCTCTCTCAACTCGGCCACCTGTTTGACCCAACAACTTGAATCCAATAGGCCAGGGGGCCGGATCAGGCCCCCATAGGGTTCTTATTAGGCTCGCAAGCAAGTCTGCTTCCTTCTCCTTCTTTCTGGCTTCCTTCTGCATCACAGCTTGCTTTGGCAGGCTTGCTCAATCACACAGGAGCTACAGAGCAAAGCCTCTATTTTCTCCATTGGCTGTGGCTCCTCCCTTGGGGAGGAAGGGGAGCTTGCTTTGCCGGGCTCTCTCAGCCATGCAGCAGAGCTACTGAGCAAAGCCTCTCTTCCTTCTATTGGCTGAGACTCCACCCCTTCCTCATCCCCTGGGGAGGGAGGGAAAGAGCCAGAGCTTCCTTTACTCGGAAGAGATACAAACCTTTAATTGTAATTATCTGTGTTCTTTATAAAGTTTATATCTCCACTACCTGGCATTACATTTTATGATACATATGGCCTGGCCCAACAAAGTCTCATTTATCTCAGATCCGCCTCTCATAACAAATGAGTTTGACACCCCTGCACTAGGTCATTCAAGAATCATACCACTGGAAGGGACCTCCAGAGTCATCTAGTACTTGAGAATCTGATGTTTATTTTGTGTAGCTCTTATATTAAGCAAGTTTGGCCACCCCGGAACTAGCAGAACAGCTGCATTTTTAAAAAAAACATAAGATGACACTTCAAAGTAAGAGCCTGTGTGATCCTCCCCTTCAGTCTGGCGTGGATCTCTGTCCTTGCTCCCGCGCACGTCTTCAGTGGTCGACAGAGGGGAACCTGCCTGGCGCTTACAGTCTGGGAAGTAGGAACAGCTGGGAAGCTCATCTCATCACCTTCCTCTGAGTATCACTTTGTCTATCTGCCTTGGTGCAATTGCCCTGCATTCTAGGGCTATTCTGGAAGGATTTACTGTGATGGTGCTGCTTTACTCTGCTCTGATAAGACCTCACCTGGAGTATTGTGTTCAGTTTTGGGCACCACATTTTAAGGATATAGACAAGCTGAAATGGGTCCAGAGGAGGGCGATGAAGATGGTGAGGGGATTAAAGACCAAGTCCTATGAGGAAAGGTTGAAGGAGCTGGGGATGTTTAGCCTGGAGAGGAGGCGGCTGAGAGGTGATATGATCCCCATCTTCAAGTCCTTGATGGGCTGTCCTATAGAGGATGGTGTGGAATTGTTTTCTGTGGCCCCAGAAGGCAGGACCAGAACCAATGGGTTGAAATTAAATCAAGAGAGTTTCCAGCTCAACATTAGGAAGAACTTCCTGACCATTAGAGCGGTTCCTCAGTGGAACAGGCTTCCTCAGGAGATGGTGAACTCTCCTTCCTTGGAGATTTTTAAAAAAAGGCTAGATGGCCATCTGACAGCAATGAGGATTCTGTGAACTTAGGGGCAGGTATTTGTGAATTTCCTGCATTGTGCAGGGGGTTGGACTAGATGACCTTGGAGGTCCCTTCCATGATTCTATGATGCAGGAGGAAGAACTTCCTGACCATTAGAGCGGTTCCTCAGCGGAACAGGCTTCCTCGGGAGGTGGTGGGCTCTCCTTCCTTGGAGGTTTTTAAAAAGAGGCTAGATGGCCATCTGACAGCAATGAGGATCCTGTGAACTTAGGGGCAGGTATTTGTGAATTTCCTGCATTGTGCAGGGGTTTGGACTAAATAACCTTGGAGGTCCCTTCCATGATTCTATGATGCAGGGCAAACCTAAGTATATTCCCCCATGAGCCCTTTAGCCCGGGGGCATTCCTCCACCACTAAATGCTATTTAATGTGTGTCGCTCAGTGTCTTCCTCAGTGCTTCAGGAATATTACCACAGCAGTTTTTACAAACAGCCACCTTGTTGTAGATAAGATGTGAACTGAACTTAAGATATGAACTGAAAACTTCCCAGGCCACAGTCCCTTTAACCTGCAGTACCCCAATGTGGTGCCTATAGGCATTCAGTGCCTGCTGAGCTTTTCAGAACATGGGTGGGGCCACTGCAAAGAAGGCCCTATTATCAGCTGCCTTTGTTCAAATGAAAGGGTTTTTCAGGACAGCAACAGCAGTTGCTGGAGAATCAGAAAGACTGGGCCTGCGCTTGTGGTTGCATTCTCCGCTTTAGGCTTTCCTTTTTATTCTTTCTCCCTTCCTCCCTGCTGGGGTTCCCTTTATTTCTTTTCATTCCCCTTCTGGGATTCCTTTGCAAAAGGAAAAGAGAGAGAATATCTTTGGCGACACCTCCTGAAGCAGCCATTTTTGGTTTTGTTCCACCTCCTACAAGAGCCTCTTATGAGCTGTCTTATTGTCTTCCTTTATTGCTGTTCTGGTTGTTGAATGAAATATTGATTTTTTTCCCTTCCTATAAAAGCCATTTTGAAGAAGAAGAATTGCAGATTTATACCCTGCCCTTCTCTCTGAATCAGAGACTCAGAGCGGCTCACAATCTCCTTTATCTCCTTCCCCCACACCAGACACCCTGTGAGGTGGGTGGGGCTGAGAGGGCGCTCACAGCAGCTGCCCTTTCAAGGACAACTCCTGTGAGCTATGGTTTATACTCCACCCTTCTCTCTGAATCAGAGACTCAGAGTGGCTTACAATCGCCTTTATCTCCTTCCCCCACCACAGACACCCTGTGAGGTGGGTGGGGCTCAGAGGGCACTCACAGCGGCTGCCCTTTCAAGGACAACTCCTGAGAGAGCGATGGCTGACCCAAGGCCCTTCCAGCAGCTGCAAGTGGAGGAGTGGGGAATCAAACCCGGTTCTCTCAGATAAGAGTCCGCACACTTAACCACTACACCAAACTGGCTCTCGGAGTGGAGTGCTGCTCACCACCCTCTCTCAAATTCCAAAGGTGCAAGCCGACTCTCTCCGATTTAGACCGCATGTTCCTGCACATTCTCTCTTCTAATGAATATAAAAGGGAAGAAATTAATACTCACTAACAGCAACCCTTGTTGGTGACTCGAAGGACCGTTCCTTGGATATGGTTGTTTATTTCCTTGGCCAGATTCTTGGCTTTCAAGTCCACGGAGAGAGGAGCCCTGGTATTTTAAAAACACAAGTTTTCAGTGAAAGCGGTTCTGTTCCCCAAGAGAGTCTTACGCAGCAGAGCTCGCAAAAGCAAAAAACCACTTACTTTTTACTATTATAGAAGTGCTTCCCTATGTGAGACGGCAAAAGCCTTCTGATGCGGGCATCGGACAGGAAGAGCGAAAATCTGCTCAGGAGGCGACGCTTTGATTCAAATGACTTGTATTCTTTGGTCAGGGTTTTGTAAGAGATGATCTTCAAAAACAGAAAATAAAAGTTGAGAGCATTGGCTGTCACAGCGCTGACCTCAGATTGGTTAAACAAGTTTTGAGGCAAAGGGAGAGAGAGAAGAAAAGAAAGCCAACACACTTCAGTGAGGGCTCAAAGTAAACCATCCTATATGGCTGAGGATCTGCCTACCTTAAGGGACTGTCTCTCCCTACATGTTCCCCAGAGAGTACTCAGATCTGGAACACAAAATCGCTCCTATGCTTGGTCATCAGAAAATCTCAATTCTTTTATATGTAGGCATGGTCCTAATATCTCTACTAAGATAGGACTGAAAAGGCTGCTGTTCCAACTAGATAAATACTGTAAAGAGGAGGCTCTTAATATAAACTACCCAAAAAAACAAATGCTATGGTGTTTAAAAAACAGCCTAAAAACACTCTTGGAGCATCCATGGTATTCCCATTGAACAATGCAGCTCTTTTAAACACTTGGGAGTGACTTTTAAAAAGGTAAAGGTAGTCCCCTGTGCAAGCACCAGTCGCTTCTGACTTTGGGGTGATGTTGCTTTCACAATGTTTTCATGTCA
Organism: Heteronotia binoei; assembly: GCF_032191835.1. Lineage (NCBI taxonomy): Eukaryota > Metazoa > Chordata > Lepidosauria > Squamata > Gekkonidae > Heteronotia > Heteronotia binoei. The sequence continues at coordinate 19,002,491 of NC_083242.1, read as the reverse complement.
GACTTTTTACGGGGTGGTTTGCCATTGCCTTCCCCTGTCATCTACACTCCCCCCCCCCCCAGCAAGCTGGGGACTCATTTTACCAACCTCGGAAGGATGGAAGGCTGAGTCAACCTGGAGCTGGCTACCTGAAAACCCAGCTTCCACTGGAGGTCAAACTCAGGTTGTGAACAGAGCTTAGGACTGCAGTACTGCAGTTTTAACACTCTGCGCCATCGGAAATTAATAATCTTAGAACCAAACTTTTTAAACTGCTATATTATTACATATTGTATTATTTTTAAATGCATAATTAATGTTTATTGTGATTTTATTCTTGTGAGCTGCCCTGAGCCTGCTTCGGCAGGGAGGGCGGGATATTAATCTAATAAATCAAATCAAATCCTGCTCACCAGATCAACCTATCAATTTGTACCTATGAATCTGATGCCAGAACTTCTGGACTGAGGTAAGAGTGGGAAGATGTTGGCGCAGGTCCCCCCCCCCCTTTCAGCTCCTGTGCTTGCTAGAAGCAGGCGCTGGTATCTGGGAGGCCATAACAGGCATAAATTCATACAAATCGGCTGAAAGTCCATGAAAGAACAGAGATACTGGGCATGCAAATTACCTCATAGCATTTATGAGGCAAGAAGGATCATTCAGGCTTTCCCCCTCCCCACACTGCAAAAAAAGCTACCAGGAAGAGTTAGGAACTGGCAGCCCCTGAGTCCAAACTGGCCCAATCAGACCACCTTAGCCCCTCCCCCCCAAATACATCTGAAAAACAAAACCCTTTCCCTAGCCTTGTCCGTTGTGGGCTTCATGGCCTGTGTTCCTTCCCAGACTACGCAGCACACTTAGAAAAAGAGGGCGGCTATCTTCTGAGCGTCCTTGATACCTCCGTGACATTCGTGATCCCGTGCTGGCTCAAGAGTTTCCTGTATAGGTTCTCAGTCTGCTCAGCTGTTAAGCCAGGCTCATCCTTGGTAAACAAGCAGACGTCGGACGTCAGAGGCAGAATACCATGAGGGAGCAGTCTGCAAAAGACAGAGACAGACAAGATTTTAACCATATATTGATTAGAGGCAGGTGAGTGTTGCAGACTGAGTGCAAAGATGCTGGTGTGCTGGCAAACCAGAGGGATGTGTATGTGACACTCGGCTAGACACACTCAAAACTAGCCAGATGCGAAGGGTTTTGTCTTGGACTTGGATGATGACTGTTTTCTGGGATGCCAAGTCCCTGACAGTTAGTTGCTTCATGACTCCTGTTGCTCAACTGCTGTTTGGATTGTTGGTATCATTATCCTTGCTTATTAGTGGCTGGCGCAGAGTGGTAAAGCTGCAGTCGGAACCCCCTGCTCACGACCTGAGTTTGATCCTGGCGGAAGCTGGGTTCAGGTAGCCGTCTCAAGGTTGACTCAGCCTTCCATCCTTCCGAGGTCAGTCAAATGAGGACCCAGCTTGCTGGGGGGAAGGTACAGATGACTGGCGAAGGCAAGGGCAAACCACCCCATAAAAAGTCTGCCAGGAAAATGTCCTGATGTGATGTCACCCCATGGGTTGGTAACGACTCGGTGCTTCCACAGGGGACTACCTTTATCTTTTTATTATGTTATTGCATTCAAGATTTTATAATATACTAATCCCATATTTTAATATTAATCATGGTTACTAACATCCAAGTGTCATTACTTATGTCAGGGGTGTTGAACTCATTTGTTATGAGGGCTGGATTTGATATCAAAGAGACCTTGTTGGGCCAAGCCATTTTGGGCTGGGCTGTGTGTGTACTTTTTTAGGTGGCGGAAATATAAACTTTATAAAGAACACAGACAAATCTTAAAGGTGCTTTCTTTGTATCTTTCCAGTGGGGTCCAGGAAACTGGGTAAAAGAAGCTCTGGCTCTTTCCTTCCTTTCCCTGGGGACAAGGAGGGGGAGAAGCCTTAGCAAATAGAAGGAAGAGGAGGCTTGGCTCGGTTGCTCTGCTGTGTGATTGAGAGAGCCTGGCAAAGCAAGCTCTCCCTCCCCCCCCAAGAGAGAAGCCTCAGCCAATGGAGACTATGACAGCCAGTTGCTTGGGGGGCCTGATAAAAGCCCTCCAGGGGCCCCCAGGTCACAAGTTTGACACATGTATTTAGTGCTTTATGAGTATGTGGAATGCTTGAAACCTGCAGATGGAGAAAAGCTGTGGGGAGCAGAGAACTCTAATCTAGTCTCCCTGGGCAACGCTGATACTTGCCAACTGAGGATGGCAGAGTACTTACTTGGAATATGACCTTGACGGGATGTAACACTGAGGCCTGGGAATGGACTTTATATTAATTGTGGAAAAACACCATTTTAGGCCTGTGCTTGCCTGGGAGTTGGCTAGAGGAGTCTATAAAACTCTAGGCAAGGCTTTGGCCTAGTCTATTCCTCCTTCCCCCTCCCCTCCTGTCTGGAAGCAGCACTTCTGAGGAGGCCTCCTAGAGAGACAGGAAGTCTTTCAGGCTGCTCTCCCAAAAGGCTGCAGGAGGGAAAACCCTGGGCGGGAACTGGGTTTTATATTAGAGATTTTTGGAGGGAAATGGGGAGTTAAAAGTTGTCAGGGGAAGCTGACAGTCAGTTGAGTTTGATTTGAGTCTGTTCTGGATGGTATGGACAGGGCCAGTTATATATTAAGGAAAGAAGGAGCGTTTATCCCTACTTTCATTTATTACTTCTGTTCATCCTGTATTTAAAATGCCTGTATATAGTTATACATTTTAAATAAATATTTTGTCTGTTTAAAAAGGTAGTCCCTCTGTACCACATGGGTCCCCAAGCGCCTTAGACCAGCTACTGCAAGAGGGGAGTCCAGGAAAGGGGGAAGGCATGCAGTTGGCAAGGGTGCCAATCCTCCAGGGGTCTCCCAAAGGACTTTGGTCTCTGTCATAACCAGGTGCTGGGTTGGCAGAGGATCCTGAGGCCAGGCCTCAGAACTGGCAGGAAGGGGGATTGGAAGTTCTGTTCCTCTCAGTCAGGAACCGCTAAATTGCGCAGGTGGTGGCAGCGTGCCCTAGTGGTGGGAAGAAGATAAGTTCCCTTCAGGAGCTGGCAACTCAAAAGGGAGTTGACGGAGCCGGATCTGAAGGCAGAATCGGGCCGGTTCCGTCACACTAATTCAAAATTTTTGCGGGAAAGAGGGGAGCCGTCATTCCGCAATCTATAATTGCCTGGTAACTTTCGATTTACTTCAGTCTGGCAAGACCTGGTCTTGCAATGCATGCTATTAATGTCTGAGCCCACATAAGAGGCCTCATGATTGAACCTGGGCAAAACCTTCCACAAGCTGCACCTGTTGCATTCTCCCGCACCACTGGCTACAGGCTGTTGTTCAACCTCTGACACATTTGCTGGAGGTGTCTACCCCAATATAATCCTTTGAATAGGAAATGCCAGGAATTGAACTCAGGGCCTTCTGCACGCACAGCAGATGCTCTGCCACCAAGCTACTCCCCCCTCCTGTACACCTCCTTACATTTTGACTACGTGTTCATGTCGTGGGACTTTCCATACTGTGACCATCAAAAAGACATTCTGGTTTTCGTTCAGCAGCAGCTTCTCAGCCGTCTTCTCCCTGGTCTTGTTGTAAGCAAGCAGGGCATGAGCTGCCTTTTTAATCTCAAAGAACAAAGATACAATAAAATTATTAATTCTTCATTTCCATTCTTCAAAAATGTCACAAAGACATTTTAGGTTCATGATAACTCCGGAAGCTAACTTAGGTAGACACGACAGTATTTTTTTTCAAACCTACCCAATTAGCTGACTGACTGGATATGAACTTCAATTTTCCATATATTGAGAGCCTGGAAGCCCTAAATAAACACTCATTACCAAGACACTAAAGGGTCGAAGCAGGCAAGTACAACTAGCATCACACACATTTGTATCACCTGCCAATGGCTTCGCTTTCATTCTCCAGCTTTTCATAGATGGAAATAATTTATAATCCACACTCGAGAGGCAGATATCCATTGTATTCTAATCAGTGTTCCCTCTAAGCTGAGTTAGCGTGAGCTAGCTCACCAATTTTTAGCCTCCAGCTCACACATTTTTGTGTTAGCTCAGGAAAAATGGCCCCAGGGCACACTAATTTATGTAGTAGCTCACAACTTTAATGCCAGTAGCTCACAAGGTAGAATTTTTGCTCAAGTCTCTACAGCTTAGAGGGAACATTGATTCTAATGTATTTTTGTTCCCTCTACAGCTTAGAGGGAACATTGATTCTAATGTATTTTTGTATTAGCATTTGAACAGAGCACAGCAGATTCCGGCTTCATTCTACAGAAAAAAGTTATTTTAACCCATGCTTTAGAGGAGACCAATGGAGCATCACAACAGACTCTAGCTGATTATTTTTCCCATGTAGGACATGGACATCAATCTCCAATTCTGACATTAATTGCCTTTGCTATTTTTTCTGCCCAGTCAACCCAGGGTGATGACTGCCAGATTCCAGCTTGCTATTCTTTTAATCTGCTAAAACAATTTTCACTACTTTGCATACTAGTTCATTGCCCACTCTCTATATGTGCAGCGCTGCTAATTCAATCCCATACTGTTGTCTGATGAAGTGTGCTTTTAGCACAAGAAACATCGTGTATAAAACTTGTTGGACTTAAAAGGTGCTTCTGGACTCCAACTTTGTCTTGTGAGCAAAAAGTCTACTTTGTGAGCTACTGGCATTAAAGTTCTGAGCTACCGCATCGTTCCTGAGTTAAGACAAACAATGTGTGAGCCGGAGGCTAAAGAACTGAGCTGGTTCACACTAACTCAGCTTAAAGGGAACACTGCAGTTAACTCTACAAGCAGTGTGGGGTAGTGGTTAGCACAGGAGCCAGAAAACCCAGAATCCCCAATGCCCACTATCTCACTGGGTGATCCTTGGCCAATGTCTGTCTCACTGTACTCTACCTCAAGAGCTCTGTTCGCTCTAAGCTGTGGAGGAAGAATTCTACTTTGTGAGCTACTTGCACACAAGCTAGCTCACACTAACTCAGCTTAGAGGGAACACTGCTCAAGAGCTCATGTGAGAATAAAATGGAGGAGTGGAGACGAGTGTAGGCCACCCTTGATCTCCTGTGGAAAAAAACAACAGGACAACCATACAGTAAATTAAGGAACATAGGAGAAGCCATGTTGGATCAGGCCAATGGCCATCCAGTCCAACACTTTGTGTCACACGGTGGCAAAAAAAGGTGCCAACAGGAGGTTCACCAGTGGGGCCAGGACACTAGAAGTCCTCCCACTGTGCCACCCCCCAAGCACCAAGAATACAGAGCATCACTGCCCCAGACAGAGAGTTCCATCAATATACTGTGGCTAATAGCCACTGATGGACCTCTGCTCCAGATGTTGATCTAATCCCCTCTTGAAGCTGCCTATGCTTGCATCAATGGGATCCATGGCACTTTTGAAACTAGCACATCCTCCCCATTAACACTGCCCCCCTTACCTGCGCTCCATCCAGAGGCAGAATTGCACCAGACGCCGCCATGCTTCCCCCTTCCTCTTCAACGCGTCCTCGTCTCGTGCGCGTGGCGCTTTGATGACGTTTTCAGAATCCAAGCTCCACCCCCGCGATTCCACAGCTTGGGCACTTCTCGCTCACAGGGCCCGTGAGCCTCTAGCTTTCCTAGAGCGGCGACTGCGCGAATCGCTTCTGGCGAGTGCCACAGCGCCCTCTGCCGCGGCGCTAGAGTCGGAAAGCGGAAGGGTTAGCGGGATTGGGTTGGGTTGCCGCGTGGTATTTATTCATTCATTCAATTCAGTTTGCAGATTCAATATGCAAGTCGTCCTCTCTTAATTAAATGCAAACGTTAATTAAATGCAAATAGACGTCAGATGTTTGAGAGCCGAAAGGGAGGGGGAGAGAGGTGGAAAGAAAGCAACTTTCTTTCTTCTCCAAGTCTTCTCCAAGCTGGCCGACAGGACACTGGGGGCTTTGAGAGCCACGCAATATGTGTGAAAGAGCCACATGTGGCTCCCGAGCCACAGTTTCGCCATCCCTAGTCTATAGGTTTAAACTGTTACCTCCCATTTCATTGTATCTGAGGAAGTGTGCTTGATTGCATTCGAAAGCTCTTATCTTGACTAAAACTTTGTTGGTCTGAAAAGTGCCACCGGACTGTAACTTTGTTCTCTTGTTAGTAGCAATTCGCTACAGACCAACAAGGCTATTGCTACAGACCAAGAACTCTGCTGCACCTGGATCTATGTTCTCTTCCAGGCAGTGGGCATGTTTACTCAGAAGTAAGTCCCACTTAGTAAACTGAGCTAGGGCCAAGCGATACGGCTGCAATGTTCTGTATGTTTTCTTAGGTTTTGTGGTGTTTGGTGTTCCTTCGGGTACTCTCTCTCTACCTACAAGGTTCCATTTGCCCATGTCAACTCACAGCTACTGATGGCCCTCTCCTCCACAGCCCTGCTTTATCCCTTTCTAAAGGAAAAGGTAAAGGTAGTCTCCTGTGCAAGCACCAGTCTTTTCTGATTCTGGGGTGACGTTGCTTTCACAACGTTTTTGCAGCAGACTTTTTATGGTGTGGTTTGCCATTGCCTTCCCCAGTCGTCTACACTCCCCCCCCCCCCAGCATGCTGGGGACTCATTTTACCAACCTCGGAAGGACGGAAGGCTGAGTTGACCTGGAGCCAGCTACTTGAACCAGCTTCCGCTGGGATCGAACTCGGGTAGTGAGCATAGGGCTCCGACTGCAGTACTGCAGCTTTACCACTCTGCTCCATGGGGCTCTTAGTATCCCTTTCTAAAGAGTATCTAATTCAGTTCTGCCCCCCCCCCCATGGGAAAATAAAGGCGGTGGTAATATTTGATAGTAAAATCTTTCTTGCTCTCATCTAGGTTTTCATTTATTCATCCCATTTAGATCCTGCTCTTCCTTTAAAGAGTGCAGAACGATTTTAAGGTCAGTAGTCAGTTGTTTTTTTGTTTAAGCTCAATGCAGCCTATTAAAAAATTCATACAAACGAAAGAAGACGAAGACTGCAGATTTATACCCTGCCCTTCTCTCTCAGTCGGAGACTCAGAGTGGCTTACAATCTCCTATATCTTCTTCCCCCATGACCGACACCCTGTGAGGTGGGTGGGGCTGAGAAGGCTCTCACAGCAGCTGCCCTTTCAAGGACAACTTCTGTGATAGCTATGGCTAACCCAAGGCCATTCCAGCAGCTGTAAGTGGAGGAGCGGGGAATCAAACCCCGTTCTCTCACAGCAGCTGCCCTTTCAAGGACAACTTCTGTGATAGCTATGGCTTACCCAAGGCCATTCCAGCAGCTGCATGTAGAGGAGGTGTGGGGAATCAAACCTGGTTCTCCCAGATAAGAGTATGAACACTTAACCACTACACCAACAGACACCCTGTGAGGTGAGTGGGGCTGAGAGAACTCTCCCAGAAGCTGCCCTTTCAGGGACAACTCTGATAGCTATGGCTGACCCAAGGCCATTCCAGCAGGTGCAAGTGGAGGAGTGAGGAATCAAACCTGGTTCTCCCAGATAAGAGTCCGCGCACTTAACCACTACACCAAACTGGCGCCAAAAGGGGGGGGGGCAGTGGCTCCCGTGGTATAGCATCCTCCTTGCACGCAGGAAGTTTCAGGTTCAGTCGCTGGCATTGGAAGGTGTGGTGTGAAAGAACTCCTCTTGATACCCCAGAAAGCTACTGCAGTCTGAGTAGACAATAATGACCTTGATGGTCTGATTCAGTATAAAGCAACTTCATGCGTCCAACTTTTCCTTTGAACCAGGGGTGGCCAAACTTGCTTAAGGTAAGAGCCACGTAGAATAAAGGTCAGATGTCTGAGAGCCACAAGACATGAATGTCAGATGTTTGAGAGCCAGAAGGAAGGAAGGAAAGCAAATAGATGGGGAGAGGTAGAAAGCAACTTTAACTTTAAATGTATTCTCCAAACTGCAGACTGGCTTGGAAAAGTGATTTAAAGAGAAAAATGCTTTCTCCATGTTGGCCAATGGGGTGGTGGGGGCTTCAAGAGCCACACAATGTGTGTGAAAGAGCCACATGTGGCTCCCAAGCCGCAGTTTGGCCACCCCCGCTTTGAATTCTTTGCTGTAATTAAAAAGCAAGGTTACCCTGCTCCAGAATGCAACCCTTCACAAAGAATAACACACTTGGCATTTTTTATGACTCCAATATGTTTTCGAAGCCATTAACACACATTGTAGCCTGTGTTCTTGAACACTTTTTGGTGGCGCTGGCTGGCTAGTCTGCAGGAAGGACAGGTAGAAAGAGCCAGTTTGGTGTAGTGGTTAATTGTTTGGACTCTTTATCCGGGAGAACCAGGTTTGATCCCCCACTTCTCCACTTGCACCTGCTAGCATGGCCTTGGGTCAGCCATAGTCCTGGCAGAGGTTGTCCTTGAAAGGGCAGCTTCTGGGAGAGCTCTCTCAGCCTCACTTACCTCACAGGGTGTCTGTTGTGGGGGAGGAAGATAAAGGAGATTATGAGCCGCTCTGAGACTCTGAAATTCGGAGTGGAGGGCGGGATATCAATCCAATATCGTCATCATCTAAATAAAAGCTGGTGGTTGGTGCTTTTGTATGAAAAGCTATGCTCTTGCCTGCCCCCCTCCCTCCTCCAGTGTTGTGAGGTCACCTAATATTCTACACACTGGAAGTGAAATGAAGAGCAAGTGGGCTGAGGGTCCAAAAGAGACGTGAAAGGTGGATTAGTGAGGACTTGTTCATTCACAACATGTCACAGTTTAGGGGTCCCCACCCACCTACCAACACCTTTCTTGGCACCCAAGTGTTTGTAGAAAGGATGTGGAGCTTTTGCTCAACAAGCCTTGTGATTGGTTGCTGAAGTTTCAAATAGCTGTGCGGTTTTTAAAAACATTGCCTTGGCAGCAGCTGCCAGCACAGCACAAGGATTTTCATTGCGTAGCTGCAGCAGCCATGTTGGAGCTGGCCTTTCTACCTGTTGCTGGCAGGCATTCTTGTCAGAATTTCACAGGTGTTTGCAGGCTCCAAAAAGGTTGGGGGAGGGGCTTGCTTTAATTTATTCAGGGTATTTGTCACTCTCCCTGATTGTTTTAGAGAGCATGGCAAACAAAGGGAAAGTCTGAGCCCAGTAGCGCCTCCAAGACCAACTATCTGTTAAAATCATATAATCTGTATAGACATACAAAGCTGCCTTCTACTCGAAATCTTTTTTTTTGTAAAGATCTATGAATTTTCTATATCCTTTTGTGCTGGCTATTGATTGGAAAAGCTGGACTTAGTCCCTTGGCGGAAAAAATAGAAAGTAAGGTCAATTGCCTCCCCCTCCATTACAGCAAAATCAGGGGTATGTCTTTTGGTGGACATTTAATAATTTTGTAGATCAAAACACTCCGTTCAAGGACACGACACTGTGTGTCAGACCCGGAGTCAAGGAAAAGACAGTTGAAGTTCAAGATCTTTATTCCAGCTTCATGGGCATACACATGCGTTGTCGGAACTAACCTGTCAGTTCCCCCAATTTATAAACCTTTGCTCTGACCGTTATAATTCAAGCCAAAGCGCGCCAAGCAAAAGCGGGTTTTTGCGCGGGGTTTTTGCAAAGCTCTCATCACTGAAGGTGCTCGTTGTCAGTTCATGGTTCGCTTCTCCTCAAGCTCTGTCCTTGGTTACCTAGCAGCTAGCCAATTCCCAGACATGCCATCCTCCCTCCCGATAAGCAACAAGTTAGTTATATCAAAGGCATAGCAAGCGCAGCATAGCATTAAAGCACAGTCTAGCATAGTACAATTGAATACACATGACAAGAGGAACAAGATGGAGTGACTCTTGACACTGTGTATTCATATTAAGAATCAAAATAATCATTTCGAGTTATGGCTGTGATGATTTGAACTCAGTCCAGCTCTTCCAAACTCAAGTCAAACTAGCTTCTTTCTGCTAGTAAAGGATGACTTTCACAAAGAAAAAAAGGGGGTGGCTTTTTTCCAAAGGACAAAGATGGCAAAAAAAGGTGGAAAACGTTTTTGTCACCATGTGTGAAAAAGCAGCATCACGACTGCAATTCCAAACACAGCTTGGACCCAAAAATTCAGGGAGGTGTTCTGTATTTTGGGTGGAAGGTGCTGAATTTGCTCCTCATGATCCACCCGTGCCTAAGGCTACAAATACAATATAGGAGGGGGAGGAAACAGAACTACTAGAATGTGGACTCTATGTTGTTTCACACATTTTAGGCATTAGGATAGCCAGGGGTGGAATTCTAGCAGGAGCTCCTTTGCATATTAGGCCACACCCCCTGATGTAGCCAATGCTCCTAGAGCTTACAGGGCTCTTCTTACAAGGCCTACTGTAAGCTCCAGGAGGATTGGCTACATCAGGGGTGTGTGGCCTAATATGCAAAGGAATTCCTGCTAGAATTCCACCCCTTGAGGATTGCACAAACTCAAGCTCCCCCCTGGTCTAATGTGTAGAATTACCACCACCGCTGAAATGATTACAAAGTCCACATTCCATGCAGGGGCTTTGGGAACAAGAGTGTTTCTGAGATTCAGCAGCCATCTCTCGTACAGGGAGAAGTGCCTCAATTCCACCACTGAATTTGGTTGTTGGTGTGGTTTACGAAGATTTCTACAGAAAAAATCTAAGGAAGGATCAAGCAGTTACTGGTCAGCCTTAATCAGGGCCAGCCCTGCCACTAGGCAATTGCCTACGGCACTGGCCTTCCGGGGGGCCCCCCATGTGACTCGGGGAGAGAGTGCCAGACAGTCCAGGGCCAGCCCTGGCCTTGATCGTGTTCTGCAAATTGTAGCCTTCTCTTCTAAAATGCTTCATGTTGCAATTGCCAAGTATTGATGATTTAATGTAACCAAACAGAGTACCGTAATTGACAATCTGGTACCTCTTGAATTGCAGTTCAGTAGCACTATTACAGTTAAAGGCAAGGGCCTAGTCCCTTTTGCTCATTGTTACTATTAAATTCATTTATACCCCCACCCCCAGTTTATGTCATTTTGTTCTTCATTTTATCCTCACAACAACCCTGTGAGGTAGGTTAGACCAAGAAAGTGTGACTGGTCCATAGTCATCCAGCCAGCTTCCATGACACGAGTCGGGATTCGAACCTGGGTCTCCAGCACTTAACCATTCCATCACACTGGCTCTCCTGAACAAAACCTATTTTCAATTCCATTGGGATGGTCCTCAGAGTTTAGTATTGCAATGATAGCAGAATATCAGTCTGATGCAGTAGCCTTTTAAAAAAAAAATCCTGTTATCTATACTTGAGAGAAAGATCTAGTTTATTGACTGGTGGCCTCTTCCATCTTGGTTCACGCATCAGGCAGAGACGGATCTCGCATGGTAACTTCAGAAAAGTCTTCTCCAAATCATAAAAAGAGGGAACCAGTGTAGCATGAAATTCACTGTACAATTGAACTCACTGGAAGATCTAAGATCTTCAGTATTGCTCTTTTTAAAAAGTTGTTTTTACGTTAAGTTCAGATCCGCAGAAAATAAAGCGCAAGAAATTTGCAGACATAATAAAATTTATTTAAATTTCATGCATTACGGTAGCTACAAGTGTAGTCATATGAAACTGAAGGACAATCAAACTTTTGCTCTGTCCGTACAATGTAGCCTTAAATGTGAAATGGATGGGAGTTCCACAGTTACAAAGAAACAAAAAGGGCAAACTTTTTTTCAAATTTCAAGGTGTTGTTTTTGTGAAATGGAACAGTCCTGGGACTGCAGAATTACAGGGGTAGGGGGTAGGGTACATTATTACTTTGTACATACAAAAACAGTGAAAAAATTATTAAATTAGGGGAAAATCATTTTGAACAATGTTGGCAGAGTCTGCCTTCTAACTGAATCTAAGAGTAGAGACTGTTGTTCATTCCATACTGGCGTTATGAGCATCAGTGAACCTTCCACCTCGTTTTTTGAAAGCCCTGGTACAGAATCCACACCCAGCCTACAGCTAAGTACAAGTTTGCCACCTTTGTTCCTTCAAGCCGTAACCACGCAAGACTCTAGGCTCGCTATTGCTTTTTCCTCCAATGCAAATTTGCTTTGATGTGCAAACAAAAAAATGATAGAATATACTTGATTCTACTTTCTCTGTTTTTTTTTTTTTTAAAAGCAAAATCTTTTTTGGATTTTATTTAAAAAGGGGGAGAACAGCGAACATCTGGGATTGCCTGCCTATGCCATTCATTTCCGATCTCTCTTTAAAAAGCAAAAGATTAACAAGTTGTCCACGTTAGACAGAACGAACCAAATTTAACCTGGCGCTCGAGAGCTCAGTTTTGCGGCATTATTGCTGGAGTGACCACATAACAGTCCATATTGGTTAGCATTTTCTGCCAGGAGGCCTTTGTTGCTAGACTTTAAGCAGACACAGCAGCCAAATGCAGTTTGGTTCCAGGGTCTAAACACTCCTGCTCAGTCAACAACGAAAATTTTTTTTTGTAGCTATAAAATGATGCAGTGTTAATTAAATAGTACCGTACTTGCATGAACGTATTTAAGTCTTCTTTTTAAAGCCACCATAGGGAAAGGGCAAAACAATGAGGCATTTTTTCCTTTAGCCCAAATTTTGTCAATTGTCTAATTGCTTCATTTAAAACTTGACTCGCGGGGAGGGGTGGTGGTGGTGTATCCACAAAGGGATAGACTGAGGGAGGGGGATTTAGAAAAGTCCAAGTAAATTGATGGCTCAGATTACTTGGCAGGTTAAAAGCTAAATGCGATGGTGTTACATCTGGTAGAAACATTATTCGAAAGCAATTAAGATACCCGGGAAAAAAAAAAGGGATTTCAAATTGAATAGTTTTATTAACATGGTAATTGTCTTTAATAACATGTGCACGCACCCATACTCCAAATGATCTGCTTTGAAAAAATGTTTTAATATGCTGGGAACAGGAGGGGAAAAATTAAACATAAATCCTATAGATTTTTCATAATTCTAGGCAATTATGTCCACATCACTTACAAAGCTATTGCCAAATCTTTCCAAGGAAGCAGAATTTAGGAGGAGGAGGAGGGGAGGGGGAATTGGGTTTTTTTTTGGGGGGGGGGGGAATTCAACAGTGGCATAGCAGAGCTCTCAATATGAGAAAGCTGACATAATGTGGACCTTTGCTGTGAAATCTGTCATTGCAAAATCTAAGAAGGAGGTTATCTCTGGGAAGGAAAAGAAGGCGACGTGAAGTAGGCTTTTGCAGAGTCAGTTCCCCCCTCCCCTCACAGTATTTTGTGCAGGCTGGTTGAAAACAAGGCTCAGTCCTTCTCTGGAACCAGTTTCAGAACTTTCCCAATCGCAATGGTCTTACCTAGGAAATAAAGGAATAAATGGGTGTTAGAAATAATTCAGGGATGTTAACGGTTTGCAGAGGAATGGGGCCCACTGAACCCTCACTGGAACACTCCCGCTTCAACCCTCTTTGGGCATCAAAAGAGCTGCTCCGGAGGACTGAAGGAAGCAAGGAAGGGGATTGGCTGAAATCCCTCCTTACACCTGCTCTCGCAGAAGGGGGGAGAAAGGCAGCTGCTGCAGCCTATGGGTCCCTCAGCCTCCAAAGGGCACAAGGACCTGTTCCACAAGCTCATTCCCAGCCACGGTTGACTGGATCCAACCCTTTTACTGAACTTCCCAAGTAAAGAAATAATCAAAATGGTTTCGGCCGCAAGCAGAGGTTTGCTTCTTGTCCGCAGCTTTCTCAGCCAACGGTGTTAAAATTTTGCTTCCGACTCTGGATTTGTGGGTTCTCTTTGTACTCGAGAAACTGCACGTGACCTAGAACGGGGGTGGCCAAGCTGTGGTTCAGGAGCCACACGTGGCTCTTTGACATATACTGTGTGACTCTCAAAGCTCCCCCCTACCCCCTTGACTGGCATGGAGAAGGCATTTCTCTCTTTAAATAACATCTCCAAGACAAGCCAGTTGGTGGCTTGGAGAATGCATTTAAAGTTAAAGTTGCTTTCTTTCCACCTCTCCCCCCTCCATTTATTTGCCTGCCTGCCTCCCTCCCTATCTTGCGGCTCTCCAACATCTGATGTTCATACCTTGCAGCTCTCAAACATCTGACGTTTATTCTACGTGGCTCTTACATTAAGAAAGTCTGAAAATTTTGTAAAGATGGTAATGAAATGTACTGTGAATGGAATGTATTGTAGTGAAGTATTTTATTAGAAGTTAGGTTCGGTGGGTTTAAATTAAAGCCAGTATAGTGAAACAGGTGAGCGTCATTGGCAATTTAGGGCTTATCTACCTAGAGCTTAGGAAAAGGAAAACTGAACACAATGAAATGCTGATAGATGGAAAATGGAGGCAGCGTTCTGAAAAAGGAGATTAATTAGAGAAAGCCTGGGTAAGTTGGCAACTATAAATAAAATAAAAAACCTTGAGAGAGGTTTAGAATAGCTCAGTCTGTGTTTACAATTGTAATGTATAATTGTCTACAGAAAACAGTGAATTGTAATGAAACAAGGCACCATCAGGCTACTGCACCTAAAAATAAATAAGACAGTCCAAGAGAAAGGATCACACAGATCCGAAGTGAGAACGACCCTTGGCACTTACCGTGAGGGGTCCTTTTCCTAAGAGGACAGGAGGACATCTTGGGTGTTTCCCACCGTCCAATCAGGGAGGCAGGAATCTTAAAAAACCTTCCTCTTCCTGTGGGAACCACCCCTCTCTCAGTTTGGGTGACTCCGAGCAGCAGTAAGAAGGAAGATTATACCTAATAAAAAAACACTCCTAACAGAATAATTAACAATCGGTCAGAAAAAACGGGGTGTTAACCCAACAGACCGACCAAATGGGCCCTTATAGGAAAAGGTACATGAAAAAACAGGTAACAGTTATCAACATGAAGAGAAAAAAAACCCTCAGAAGCAAGTTGGCAGACGAGGTAAAGAAATAAGGTACTGCCCAAGGTAGGGCGATAGAAGGGAGGGCAAGATGTCCTCCTGTCCTCTTAGAGAAGGACCCCTCACGATAAGTGCCAAGGGTCGTTCTCCCTAAGAGGCGGAGGACATCTTGGGTGCTCCCAGAGCAGTATGTTAGTCAGGGAGGGATCGCCCTACTCAAGAAGTACATGTTGTAGGATTCACCGGCCAAAGGCTGCATCCGCCGATGCGTAGCCATTCAATTTGTAGTGGCGAGTAAAGGTGGAAATAGACGACCACGTAGCTGCTTTACACACTTCTTCGACAGAGGCGTTCTTGCTAAAGGCGGCATTGGTGGCCGCACTTCTGGTCGAATGAGCAGTGATCCCTGTAGGCACCTTGAGGTGCAACGCCTTGTACGCTTCTGCAATGTACTGTTTAATGGCGTAACTAATGGCTGACTTGGACATCTTCTGGCCCAGTCTGGGAGCTGCTATGTTAATGAACATGGAATCTGACTTACAAAAAGGCTCAGTTCTGTTCAAGAATATCTTGATCGCCCTGCGTACGTCCAGAGTGTGCCATATGTGTTCCTGGGGGTGCTTAGGATCCGGGCAAAAAGATGGTAAATTGATTTCCTGGTTCTTGTGGAACCTAGATGAGACCTTAGGTTGGAAGGTAGGATCCGGATAGAGCACCACCTTGTCCCTATGAAACACACATTACTCTCGCTTGACCGACAGGGCTCCGATCTTGGAAACCCTTCTGGCCGAAGTGATTATCACCAAAAGGATAGTTTTCATGCGCATCATCTTTAAAGGCACTGACATCAAGGGCTCAAATGGTGGATTTGTTAAGGCTGAAAGCACTGGGTTCAGACGCCAGGTAGGGAAGCGATGAGCTTGAGGCGGGGAGCTCATTGAGGCCCCTCTAAGAAAATGACGAATATGAGGGTGTGACGTCAGACTAACGCCGTCCATCTGTTGAAGTACTGAAGACAAGGCCGCGATCTGGCGCTTAAGCGTAGCCGGTTTCAAACCAGAATGGAGTCCGTCCTGGAGGAACTGGAGAACCATAGGAACTGTGGGATGAAGTGGATCCACTTCCTTCCTCCGGCACCACCTGTGAAACGCCTTCCATGGCATGTTGTAGATCCGTGTAGTGGATTCCTTTCTGGACGCTAGGATGGTATCCGTCACTTCACCGGAGTAGCCCAAACCTAATAGCGATCTCCTCTCAATCTCCATGCGGTCAACCTCAGCCATTCTGGATGTGGATGCCACACCGGACCCTGCAATAGCATGTCTGGCCAGATTGGTAGGTGAAGAGGCTCCATCACTGACATCTGCTGGATTGATGAGAACCAGGGACGTCGAGGCCACCAGGGCGCAACCAGAATGACATCTGCTCCCAACAGACTGATTCTTCTGAGTAACTTCGGGATGACCGGGATCGGCGGAAAGGTATACAGAAGATCTCGTGGCCAGGGAGACGTCAGGGCGTCCGTCGCCGCTGCCTGGCTGTGGAAGTACCTCGTGAAGAACCGAGGTAGTTGGTGGTTCTGATAGGAGGCAAATAGATCCACCATCGGCTGACCGAAGTGTTCCACTATTTGTTGAAAAAGAGACTTGTTGAGGGACCACTCCCCGGATTGTATGCTTTCTCGGCTGAGCCAATCTGCTTTGACGTTGTAAGCCCCTTTTATGTGCTCTGCCCTTACTGATTTCAGATGGATCTCCGCCCATTCGAATAGCTTCATGGCCTCCTTGTGGAGGGAACCGGACCTGGACCCCCCTTGATTGTTTAGATATGCTTTGGCTGCTACACTGTCTGTCCTCACCAGCACATGCTGTCCTGTCACCTTGTCTTGAAAATGCAGCAGTGCTAGACGAATGGCCCGAAGTTCCAGGAGATTGATCAGAAGGCTCGACTCCTTGGTTGACCACTGACCCTGCGTAGGTATCTCGTTGAGGGTCACCCCCCAACCCGAGAGGCTGGCGTCCGAGAACAACTGTATCTCCTTCTCCACGCAGAAGGATCTTCCTTGGCGTAGGTTGGCGTCCTTGGTCCACCAGATGAGACTTCCTTGACGACCATGGGTACCGTCAGAGACATGGGGTAACTGGTAAGGGTGTAGAAACTGGTAAGGGTGTAGAAACATCTGTAGCTGTCTGGTATGAATACGCCCCCACTGAAGCGCCTCGAGGTTCCAGATCAGGAGGCCCATAAGTCTTGCCAACGACTGGAGGGTCAATGACGACTCCCGTATCACCTGTTGCACCGCCCTCTTGGTCTTTGTTATCTTGTCTTCTGGGAGAAAGATAGAGTTCATGGTCATATCGATGACCATGCCCAGGTGTTCCAGCCTCTGAGTTGGATGTAGATGGCTCTTGGACAGATTGATTATGAAGCCATGCTGCTGCAGACAATTGATAGTGTGACGAACGTCCTGCTCTGCATTCTTTTTCGACGAGGATCTTATTAACAGGTCGGATGCACGTGTATCCCCTGTTGCCTGAGGCATGCTATCAGATTCACCAGTACCTTGGTGAACACCCGTGGTGCTGTTGCGAGATCAAATGGCAGAGCTCTGAACTGGAAGTGGGACCCGTTCACGCAGAAATGAAGAAACCTGCGATGTGCAGGCAGAATCGGGATATGGAGGTAGGCCTCTGTTAAGTCCAGGGATGACATGTAGTCCTGATGATGGAGGGCCTCCGTTATGGACTTCATTGATTCCATTCTGAAATGGCGTAGCTTGATATTCTTGTTCAAAAATTTTAAATCCAAGATCGCCCTCCAGTCCCCGTTCTTTTTGGGAACCGTGAAAAAAATTGAGTAAACACCTTGACATCTCTGCTTGGAAGGAACTTGTTCTATTGCAGAAATATTTAGCAGGTGGCGTATCGCCCTGAATGTAATGTCTCTTCGCTCCGGGTTTGACCGAAGAGGAGATATGATGAAGCGGTCCGGAGGTGTCCTTTTGAACTCGATTGAGTAGCCCCGGGATACAATTTCCAGAGCCCAAGAGTCGGCCTGCGAAACCTTCCAGGCTTGGTGAAAATGTAGCAGGCGACCCCTACTGGGATGGGGTCCCAGTCATGCCTTATTGGGCTTGGGGCCCTTGTCGAATTTCTCCGACCTGTCAGACTGATTTCTTTGAAACCGTGGGTTAGAGAAGTTCTTGCGAAAGTTCTGCTTGGGGGGTCCCCAGGCTGATTTCCTGTATTCCTGTTTTGGTCTGGAGGTGCTGGTGGAGGCACGAAAGGAATTAGGCCCAAAACCTCTTCTGTCCGGATATCTCAGGTACTTGGGCGTGGCCTTCTTCTTGTCCCGTGTCTCCACTAGGATCTTATCCAGGGTGTCTCCAAAGAGCTTTTCTCCTTGAAAAGGATAGGCTGAGACTATTGACTTTGAATGGATGTCTGCTGGCCAGGCCCGGAGCCACAAGCCCCTCCTTGCAACGGTGGTTGACGCCATCGCTCTGGCGGAGAATGTAAGAGCATCCAGAGAAGCGTCTGCAGAGAATTCAGCTGCCCTAAGAAGCCTGTTGGTGCCCTCCAGGATCCTTTTATCTGCGTCTGGCAATAGTTGGGTTAGCCGTCTTAACCAAACAATTGCTGCCCTAGAAACTATGGAGTTTGTGGCGGATGCCTTGATGGCCAAGGCCATAGCCTCATGGCTCCTCTTCAAGGCCAGGTCAATCTTTCTGTCCCAGTTATCTCGGACTGACCCATGACCATCTTCAGCTAGCAGCCCATGAGATTGAAGAGCTGCGATTGGGGCATCAACCAGAGGGACCTGTAACATGTCATTGGCAAAGGGGGGTAAATCATACAACTTCTTAACCGCATTTGGTACTTGTTTGTTAGCACCTGGTTTAGCCCATTCTGATTTTAATTGGCGCTCGAAAAACTCTGGAAAGGGGAAAACCTTTTCAGAAGACCGATAGCGAGGAAAGAATTCGGTGTTCCCCTTGGGCTTATTTTTTGGATTAGTTAAAGGGCTGTTGGTCTCTTGCTCCTCAGGAGGAACGTAGAGGTCCAATGCAGACAGCACCTTAGCTAAGAGGGGCTGGTATTCCTCTGCCTTGAAGAACCGTGGCTCTGGAACAGGCATGTCATTTATCTCCTCATCTGATAAGAATTCGCCCTCCTCCCGGTCTCCCTCATAAGAGCTCTCAGACTGGTCTCCGTCAAGGGATCTCTCCTCCATGAGGTCACTGACTAGGGACTTCTTCTGGGTTTTAGGGAGCCCGGCACGCTCTCCGGTTCTCTTGGGGGGAGAGAATCTGGAGGAGGAACAAGAGCTAGAGGGACCTGGCCTGCTATGAGAGGCTGCCCAGACTGCTGCCCCCACGGTCTGCTTAATAGATTCTAGAAAATCTGAAATAAATGAAGATCCCATGTGGGGTACGTTACCCAAGCCCCTCTGGGGCTGGAAGGGCTCCGGAATAGGCTGGGTCTCCTCCTGGTCGAAGTCTCCCGGCGGGAGGTTGCCATCCGAGGATCCTTGCCGCCCCGCAGCACTTCCTTACCGCTCTGCTCCGTTTCGTGCCCTTTTGTGCTCCGGAACATGGCTGCCGTCCTTGGGGGAAGCTCCAGCCACATGCGCATCTTTCCCAGCCGGGGAAGACCAGCGCCACTTTCTGCCGCTCCTCTACGGACCGCCCCTACAGGACATGTTGCCTGCAGTCGAGGCAAGACCTGAAGTCATGCCGGCTCCAGAGGACGTCTCTTCGGCATTGCGCCAGCCGCTTGTGGGAGCGTCGTCTCCCATGAAGACATCCCTGAAGCGCCTGTCCAACTCCTCGCGCCGCGGCTTCGCGCCTGAGCCGCTGCGGTGCCGTTCTCCTTGTTAAAGGAGGAAGGAGGGGGGGGGGGTTTGCAGTTCTCCTCGTTAAAGGAGAAAGGCAGCAAGAAAGAAGTCCAAGAAGAAGTTAGATAGAGGTAAGACAGGACCAAGAAAGAGGAGGGAAAGGTATTTTTTTAAAGGATATATAGAAAGGGATATGAATGAGGAATAAAGCATAAAGGGATAGGAGCCTATCCTAAGCCTTGCTCTCCCTGTCGAGGCAGGAAAGGAACTGAGAGAGGGGTGGTTCCCACAGCCATTGGAAGAGGAAGGTTTTTTAAGATTCCTGCCTCCCTGATTGGACGGTGGGAAACACCCAAGATGTCCTCCGCCTCTTAGGGAGAATGGACCGGTTTTGTATCATCATTGGACTGTATTGAACGAATATTGCATCATCTGATGGACAGTAGTGAAGCTGTGTGCTTTGGATGGTATTTTGGTCACTGAAATTTATATTGTTGTTACTGTGATATATTGTTGCACTGGGAAACCATTGAAATTATATTTTGATATTGTTCTGCTACACCGAGAGTATTTTTCTTGTTATTTCCTAGTTGTAAAACCTCCAGAGTCTGGCATTGTTTGACGGCTTCAGACCAACACAGCTGCCCACATGACTTTATCTGAAGAAATGTTCTTGCACACAAAACCTTCTGCCCAGAATTAAACTTTGTTGGTCTTCAAGGTGGCACTGGACTCGAACTTTGTTCTGTTGCTCTAGCGGGAGATGGTTGCAGTGGAGGGGTGTGTGTGTTAACCTGGAGCCTGCATCTGACCCCCCCCCCCCCCGCTTGTTCAGGGCTCAAGGCTGAAAGCCTTAGCATTTACAAGAATCAAAGGGCTCGCACAATAAGCACTCCTGTCACCAACAACCCAGTGCCTCTTAGAGCATTACCTTTGGAGTACAGGAACTACCTCCTTTCCTCACCCTATTGAATTAAAAACCCTGGAATCAAATGGAGGGGCTGGAAAAACCCCCCCGAAGCTGTTTGTCACAGACTCCTCTGTGGCGATTTCTGACTACTTTTGTGCACTGCACAGCAGCAGCTCCCCGTGATGCCAAAGCAGCTTCGAAAGCTCTCGGTGATGGGTGGGCAGAGAGGTTCAGGCAAGCCCCTGCTTCCACCCGTCCTCCTCAAGGAAATCCCTCGCAACGAAAGCAATGCCTCTCTGGCTGTATACCTATAGACAGGCCTCTAATCCAGCAGGAGCTCACAGCAGCGCAGCTCCTGAACCTTTCTGAGGGTTCCCCTTCCTCCTCCCCACCAACCTTGTCCATTGACTAATAGGTGCAGCTGCATAACAGTTCCTGGAGAGTGGGCAGCCAGCCAGTCACCAGGGGCTTTGCCATGCCCCCAGTAGCCCTCATTAAGAAGACTGTAGATTTTAGAAGACTGCAGATTTATACCCTGCCCTCTTTGAATCAGAGACTCAGAGCGGCTTACAATCTTCTATATCTTCTCCCCTCACAACAGACAACCTCTGAGGTGGGTGGGGCTGAGAGGGCTCTCACAGCAGCTGCTCTTTCAAGGACAACTCCTGCAATAGCTATGGCTAACCCAAGGCCATTCCGGCAGTTGCAAGTGGAGGAGTGGGGAATCAAACCCGGTTCTCCCAGATAAGAGTCTGTACACTTAACCACTACACCAAACTGGCTTTCTAACCCCCGAGAAGCCCACACCCCTTTCTCCACTTCTGATGTGGTTTTTGGCTTGCTGGCTTTTTGACTGGGGGGGCGTGGCCAAGGAGAGCCCCAGGTAAGTGAGGTCTGCTTGGGCTGGCTGGATCTCTAGCCAGCCCAAGCAGGCCTCGCTCACCCGGGGATCTTCTTTCTTGCATCGGTTGCTTTTGGCTGGAGGGAGGGCGGCATATGCTAATGAATTATGCCAATGAGCTCCACCACCTTTCTACAAAACGACCCCTGCCTATAGAGGAGCCTGGCTCTGGGGAAGCAGCTGGTTCTTGGGCCCCTCTTCTTAGTTGCACCATTCTTCAACCAGCCATGACCTGTGTGTGCTTTGCCACCTACACCTAAGCTGGCGGCCCCAACAAAAGGCAGCTGTTCTGAGTGGTCCTTACCCTCATCTCTTAAAGTGAAACGACCCATCTGAGGGAAGTCTTTGAAGGTCTCAAGGCAGATGGTTCCTGCTGTCCTTAAACGGGCAATGCAGACTTGATCTTGCTTGACGAAACGGGGCCGGGTCTTGCTTTTCTCTCCTGATTTTTTGTCTACCAGACAGATTAAGGCCTAGGTGAGAAAAAGAAACCAGCGGTGATAAAACCGTACTAGGATTGCAAATCTCTTGCCGCAGAAGCTCCAATGCCTTTAACAGACTTGGAATTTCTCCTTTGTTGTACACCACTTCACACTGGGGAGGGACAGTGGCTCAGTGGTAGAGCATCTGCTTGGTAAGCAGAAGGTCCCAGGTTCAATCCCCCGGCATCTCCAACTAAAAGGGTCCAGGCAAGTAGGCGTGAAAAACCTCAGCTTGAGACTCAGGAGAGCCGCTGCCAGTCTGAGTAGACAATACTGACTTTGATGGACCGAGGCTCTGATTCCATAAAAGGCAGCTTCATGTTCATTATTACCATGATTCTGACAACAGCACTGAAAGGGAGGCTAAGATTATGGGGAATGAGGCAAGAAAACATCTTGTCTGTGAACTGAGTTTATGGCAGAGGTGCCGTTTGAACTGGGAATATCCGGTAAAGACATCCTTTCTGCTAAGGAGGTCACAATAGAAAGAAGGCAGGCTGTCAAATTCTCAAATTAGGCAAATCTGGACTTCCAGGAGAGGAAAATGCCAAGCTGAGCTGCCTCTCATAACGGGAGCAGGCTGGAACTTCTGCTCGGGGTAATGAAAGGCAAATTGCCTACTGCCTACTTTTTCTCAGTTAGAGATTAGTCCAAGATATGCACAGGAAACTTTGATGAGATTTACCTTGGCTAAAAGGGAGTCCCGGAGGGGGCTTTTTTGAGGCTTTGAGGGGTCTCAGGGAAGAGTTGCATTCTCATCATCTGCAGAAGCTCTCAGAGTCATTTATTTGACATAAGCTTGACAGGATCCTAACCTTCTTGGACATTGCTAAACATCTAAAGCTTTGCATGACCAGTGGAAACTTGGATAATTGGAAGAAAAGGTACAGAAGACTATTTTTTCATTCTGGAGCTATTTATAGTTTAAAGAGACAAATTTAAAAGGTGGGAAAAGAAAATTTAGAGAGCCTGGAAGAAGAGGGAAGGAAGAGGTGAAATGTGGACTTTATACATATAAAGGACAGTGTTAAAAACTGCTAAAAAGTGGGAAAGAATTTATTGTTTTGTCTACTTGTTTTGGAAGAAAAAGCACCATTGTCATATTGGAACAGAACTGCAGCACATCTGAGCAAGACAGGAAATACATCAAGCATCGTGAGATCTCCTTACCAGTGTGAATGAGATTTCGTGGCAACAAAAACAGGAAGTAGTGGAAAGAAAACCTACTCTAGGAATATATACCATTGAGAAACATCGGCGGCCATTGCTGGGAGGCCAAAATAAAAGCAATGTTTTAAAAGAATTCGGGACATTAAAAATTGTTGGAATCAATTGAAAAGAGGGTAAGAAGATAAATACTATTGGTCATATTATTTGTGTGGTCCTTGGAAATTTTTAAAAGGGGAAAGAAATTGTAAGGAGCAGTAAAAAGTTGTTGCCGCCATCTTGGAAGATTTAAAAACTTTAAAAATAAATATCTTGACTTTGGGAGCTCTGAGGACGGCGAAATTGGGCTTGTTATAAAGGACAAGTCGTACTCTTTTGAACCTGATAGTTGAGTTGAAAATTGGTGAGGTCCAAAATTTTGTTGTTTTTTGAAGGGTTTAAAAGTTTTAAAAATTAATATCTTGGTCTAGGAAGCTCCGAGGACGGCGAAATTAGGCTTATTATAAAAAGCAAGTTCTAGTCTTTTGAATCTGACAGTCAAATTCGAAATCTGTGAGATTAAAATTTTTGGTGTTTTTAAATGTCTGAACACAAGCAGCCCCGAACAAGGGCTACTTCATTGGAAAAAATGCAAGACCAATTAGAGGCGATGGAGGCCAGAATGATGAGAGGGGTGAGAGAGATGATAGATGAATCGAAAAAGGAAATTATTGCAGAAATTAAAAAAGATATGGAAGATTTCAGAAAGGAAACTGAGGAAACATCTAAGAAAGTGCAGGAAGTAGAAGGCAAAATGAAAGTATATGACTCCACCTTGCTGAAAATGCAAGAAAAAATGACAATCTATGACTGCAAATTGATGGAGACTCAGATATGTGATATTAAGAATTGGCTGTTAACTGTCATTGAATTAAGAAGCAAAACTGTAATATAATTTGTTTGCAAGAAGTGCATATTAAACAAAAGGATTATAAATTTTTATGGAACAAACAATTGGGAGTAGAATTTTTTTCATTAGCTGAACAGAAGAAAAGGGGAGTGGTTTTGTATATTAAACAAGAATTGGAGCCAAAATTAGTGTTTAAAGATAAAGATGGAAGATTTGTAGCAGTAGAAACAATATTAAATGGGAAAAAAACGTTGTTATTGGGATTGTATGTGCTTAATGGTGCAAAGGATGCTTTTAAAAAAGACATTACACAACAGCTTGATAAACTGACCTATGACCAAGTATTGTTAATGGGAGATTTTAATGGAACAGTTAAGAACTCATTGGATAGATCTGGAGGGGGAAAAAAATAATTGTAAAGAAGGGAAATTGCCAAAGTCTTTTTTTGAATTGGTTAAATAAGAAAATTTGGAAGATATATGGAGGAAATTCAACCCTGAAGTGCGGGACTATACTTTTTTTTCAGCAAGACACAAAACTTTTTCTAGAATTGACATGCTGTGGGGAGCCAAAGATTTAGGTCTTATAACAAGGAAGATAGAGATTTTACCTAAAATTGGGGCTGACCATAACCCAATAATATGGATTACAAAATTGTCCAAGAAATTGAGAAGATGGAGATTGAATGAAGATTAGAAACAGTGACATACCTAGAAAATGAAACTAAAGCTTTTTTCCAAGTGAATGATAAAGAGGATATTGATTTTCAGACGGTCTGGGATGCTTATAAAGCAGTAATGAGAGGAGTGTTGATTACTTTGAATAATAAAGATAAGAGAATGAAAGAAAAACAGTTGTTGGGATATTCAAAATGAAATAAAGAAAAAGGAAGGGCAGTTGATAAAAAGTCCTGGGAAAAAGAAAATTTTAAGGGAAATTACAATATTACAAACTCAATTGAGACATTTGTTAAATAAAGAAATGGAATGGAGTTTGAAAAGACTTCAGCAGAAATCCTTTGAAGGAGCAAATAAACCGGGAAAGTATTTGGCTTGGCAATTGAAGAAAAAGAGAGAAAATAGAATTATTAACAGAATTGTGGTAGATGGAAGAGAAGTGGTTATTCAAGAGGGGATAAAAAGAGAATTTTTTAAGTACTATGCCAAATTGTTTAAAGGTGTTAAAATAAAGAAAGAGAAGATGGATGAGTATTTACAAAAGATAAAAATAGAGCCTTAACTGAAAATATGCAAAAAGTTTTGAATGATCCAATTGAAAAAATAGAAATTGAAGCAGCAATTAACGCAATGAAAAATGGAAAAGCTCCTGGGCCAGATGGATATACAGCTAAATATTTTAAAACCTTTAAAGATGAATTAATACCAAAATTGCAGAAGCTGATGAATATGATAAGAATAAAAGGGAATGTACCAAACACATGGAAAGAAGCTGTCATTTCGTTGATACCAAAGGAAGATAGAGATGTCACGAATGTAAAAAATTATAGACCAATTTTGCTATTAAATAATGACTATAAAATATTTACAAGAATCTTGGCAGAACGGTTTAAATAAACAACATTTGATAAACTTTATAAAGGAAGATCAAGCAGGGTTTCTTCCCAAAAGACAAATAAGAGGCAATATTAGAGCTGTTGTAAATATTGTAGAATACTATGAAAGACATCCAGAAAAAGAAGTAGCATTATTCTTTGCAGATGCAGAGAAAGCATTTGACAATTTAAGTTGGGACTTTATGTTTGCGGAAATGGAAAAAATGGAGCTGGGAGAAAGTTTTATAAGAAGGATAAAAGCAATATATTCTGAACAAAGGGCAAGGTTGTGTATAAATGCAGATCTTACAGAAGATATGAAAATTAGCAAAAGTACTAGACAAGGCTGTCCGCTTTCACCACTGTTGTTTATAATGACTCTTGAAATATTACAGATCCAAGAAGAAAAAGTTATAATGACTCTTGAAATATTACAGATCCAAGAAGAAAAAGTTATAGAAGGTTTAAGAATAAAAGTATTTACTTACAAATATAGAGCTTTTGCTGATGATATAATGTTTATAAATGAAAACCCCATACAAGTTACACCTTTGCTGTTAGCAAAAATACAAGAATATGGGGAGTTGGCGGGACTTGTATAAATAGAGAAAAATCAAAACTCCCATCAGCCCCAGCCAGCATGGCCAATGGCTGGGCCTGATGGGAGTTGTAGGCAAAAAAAACATCTGGAGAGCTGTTGGCCACCCTGATCTACACTTTCCCCCCAGCAAGCTGGGTACTCATTTTACCGACCTCGGAAGGATGGAAGGCTGAGTCAACCTTGAGCTGGCTACTCAAACCCAGCTTCCGCCAGGACTGAACTCAGGTCATGAGCAGAGAGCTCAGACTGCAGCTTTACCACTCCGCACCATGGGGCTACGTTAAATAAATGTTGCTTGACATTTTAAACTCCTTGGAGTAGGAAAGCAACACTCCTGCATACTCAATACTCACTGTGATCTCAACTTCTTCAATACAGGTGTGAATATGGAGCACCGCATTGTAACCTGGGCAGATGATAGATTTGTGCTCAATTATCACTATCTGCAAGGAAGAACGATTTATTTGTTTAGTGCCATAGAAAAAGTATCAACTCCTTCTTTTGGATACCATGTAGCACCCAATCCCTTGCCACAATCTCTCAAAGGTCAAATTACTCCAGGAGCAAACACTGGTATGGGCTGACCAGTAAGCAAATAAGATTGTTCCTTTAATCATTATCTGGGATTCTCCATTAGCTTCCTCCTAAGGGGCAAGGGTACACAGTTCTCCTCCTCCCCATTCATAACTCCGTGGAGGTAAATTAGGTTGAGAAACTGGCCCAAGATTACCCAGCTTTGTGGACGATTTGGGATTTCTATCTAGACCTTCCCAGTTCTGGTGGTGGTAGAAAGTGCTATCAAGTCACATCTTGATAGCATCAAGTCACAGGGAGTGGTGGCAGCTAAAAGCATAGACAGCTTCAAGAGGGGATTGGATAAGCATATGGAGCAGAGGTCCATCAGTGGCTATTAGCCACAGCTTATTGTTGGAACTCTCTGTCTGGGGCAGTGATGCTCTGCATTCTTGTGCTTGAGGGGGGGGGCACAGTGGAAGGGCTTCTGGCCCCATTGGTGGACCTCTTGATGGCACTTGGGTTTTTTTGGCCACCGTGTGACCCAGAGTGTTGGATTGGATGGGCCACTGGCCTGATCCAACATGGCTTCTCTTATGTCCTTATCTGACATGGCAACCCCGTAGGGTTTTTAATGAAATAAATGTTCAGGGGTGGTTTGCCATTACCTGCCTCCATGTCACGATCAATACTCCCTCTGTAAGCTGTGGAGTCTAGTAAGCAAAAGTTGTACTTTGTGAGCTACTGGCATTAAAGTTGTGAGCTCCTGCATATTTTAATTTGCTTTGGGGGGGCATTTTTCCTAAGCTAATTTCAAAAATGTGTGAGCCAGGGGCTGAAAAAGCTATGAGCTAGCTCACGCTAATTCAGCTTAGAGGGAACACTGGTCACGGCCCTGGTATTCAATGGAGTTCACTATCCCATCCAAATATTCAATGGAGTTCTCCCATCCAGGGCTGGCACTGCTTAGCTTCCAAGACCCACTGAGATCTGGCTATCCAGTCCTGGCTTAGTGCTTAACCACTCCACAACTGGGCTAATCACCACAGCAGGCGTCTGTGCAATCTGCCATACAGAAGTGTTGTTTAGACCACTTTTTATTAAGATTCAATATTAGACATTTTATTTACAGCAAAAGCCAACATCTTAAACAAAAGGGATAACTATCCATATCCATAAGAACTATCTGTAAAACATGATAAAAATATTATAACATTATTAAAATTGAAAAATATACAAAAATGGCCATTAAAACAAATGTACTCTGGCATTTTAGGCTACCAGTAATGTCCTTGTCCTAAAGGTGAACCAACCAAATTTAGTTATTTTAAGAGTAACTGCAGGATATTTGCCCTCCAGGAGTTCTTTAAATTGGCATATTTTTGGACTGCTAGTAGGGGGAGTAATCATGGAAGGCAGGAGGGATCCCCTAGGCTTACTGTACACCTTGCAAGCATAAAAGACATGAACTGATGACTCTTTGCAACCATTACAGCAAGGGCATATACGAGCTTCATAGGGGATTTTCCTGTATCTGCCCTCTGTCACTGCAGAAGGGAGGGCATCCCACCTCATAAGGGAGAATATTCTTCTGTACTCCTGGTTTTCTAGGTGAAACAAATATGGCATGGGAGATTTTATTAAGATTAATTTGTTAATGTCGCCATAAGAGCCCACTGCCACAAGATGCAGCTCTGCTAGCTAAGCACCTATAAAAGGGGACCCAACAAATTCATGGAGAACAGACCCATCAATGGCTATTAACCCAGATGGCTAAAAGGAACCAGCTCCATGTTCAAGGATATAGTCTCTGTCGCAGAGAGGCCAACAGGCTTCATTGCCCATGGCCTCACTGCCCGCTTTACAGGCTTCTTTTTTGTGGGAGGGGGCAGGGAGAGGTCTGGCTGGGAAAACAGAATATTAGTCTAGGTAGGCTTTTGGTCTGATCCAGCAGGGTCTCCCTGAATTCTCTATCAGAATTGGGTTCCAATGATCCAGGTGTTAGCGAAGCCCACTGCGCTTCAATTCAACTTGTTATGCACAGGAGACCTAATGCTTATTTTATTTTATCAAATTTATATCCTGCCCTCCCCTAATGGGCTCAGGGCGGCTAACAACAGTTAAAAACCACATATTAAAAACAATATACAGTAAAATCAATCCCACACATTTTAACCATAAAATCCAAGATGTGTGTCGATGTTTCTGAATATCTATATTTGTCCAGTGGAAATGTCAGTGCTGTAGGACATTTGCTACCTCCCCTTAACTGTTGAAGGCAAGCTTAAATAGTTTGGTCTTAGAGGCCCGGCAGAACTGTGGCAGGTCCCGCGGGGCCCTGCTGTTTTTGGGAAGGGCATTCCACAGAGCTGGGGCTATTGTTGAAAATGCTCTGGCTGTAGCGGTGGACAACTGAACTTTTTTCAGTCTGGGAATCTGAAGGAGATTTTGAGACCCTGAATGTAGTGCTCTCTGGGACACATATGGGGAGAGGCAGGTCCCAAAGGTAGACAGGTCCCAGGCCATATAGGGCTAATGTTCTCTTCCAAGACACATACCTGAGCATCGAAAGTACGTCCTGAATGACACAGGTTGTTACTATCGCAGAGTATAAACCCCGGGAGGATCTCCTCCTCTTCAATTCCTT
Source organism: Heteronotia binoei (assembly GCF_032191835.1). Lineage (NCBI taxonomy): Eukaryota > Metazoa > Chordata > Lepidosauria > Squamata > Gekkonidae > Heteronotia > Heteronotia binoei. Next base: position 18,973,139 of record NC_083242.1, on the reverse strand, counting down.
TCAGCCGGATTTTCAGATTTTCACCTGGAGCTACAGACTCGGTTTCTACATCATCAGAAAGGATTCCAAGGACTTCCACGTTGTGCTTTTAAAAGAAGCAGAATCATTCTAAGACCGTGCAGTGATTGTAGGCTGCATTTATTTACAAGACATATTCAAAAACACATTCCTAGCCTAACTAGATTCCAGAACCAGTCATCACTCCAGGTAGAGATGTTTCCTATCCCACCCAGACAACAATAATGATTCTTTAGCAGGCAACACTGACTTGAATTTTTAACATGCTATTTTTGCTTAGCATTTTGTTAAAATGATGGAATACTGTCTGCAGCTGTGCAAGATTGGAAGATGCTAACAGTACAATTTTATACAGACTGCTGCTAAAAAAGAAAACAAATGGGTTCAGATGGGGGCAACTCTGCACAGGAATTTAGAACAGGAGGAAAGTGGTTTGAAAGGGACGGTCGCATAGGATGGGCAGGAAACAAAGAACGCAGAGTTGGATTTGCATGTCAGCTGAAATGTTCTGCAGCACATAAAGATTTCTGCTAAGCAGGGGATTAGCTGGGCATTTTTCACAGGCTGGGGAAGGTGTTCACTGATCTTGCAACTCTGCAACAAAACCAGGACTTAGAAAAATGCAAGGCCTGTGTTGTGAGCCATCCATCAGTTCCCTAACATTCAACTCTGTTCCCAGTTTCTGTTCTCCTTGAGGCTATTCCCAAGAACCTGAACTGTCCCTGGCCCCACTGATGAACCCCCTGATGGCACCTGGTTTCTTTGGCCACTGTGACAGTGTTGGACTGGACAGGCCATTGGCTTGATCCAACATGGCTTCTCTTATGTTCTTAGGCCTGGTACAACCTTTTGCTTTAAACCCATTTCTGGGTGCTGCCTATGTCTGCGGTGATAGAGGGTAATTGGTGAAAATCTCTCTCTCCCCCCCCCCAGTTCAGTGGAAGTTTCCCTGGGGATCCAACGCAAAGGCAGCACCAAGAGGTCCATATTGGGGGGGGGGGGTGGCCTTTGCAGCCTATGGGCATTTTGTTCCAGAGCAGCAAATTTATTCAGATTCAGGACATGCTGAGAGTATGTGAAACTGTGACATCTTATTACAGCTTTTTGAGATGCCAAACACCCCAGCTTTCAGGAGCAATACTCCCTCTCTAAGTTGTAGAGTCTTGTGAGCAAAAATTCTACTTTGTGAGCCACTGGCATTAAAACTGTGAATGAGCGATTTGGCTACTGCATAAATTATTTCTTTAGCTGATTTCTATTCCTCCCTTTTCCGCGAATGGGTTCAGGGCAGAGTACAGCGTATCAGCGGCAACAATAATAAATCACAATAATTAATAAAGACAAGCCATTAAAACAATAAAATCGATTAACAATAGATTACTTTGCTCTGGGGCCATCCTTCCTGAGTGAAGACAAAAACCTGTGAGCTGGAGGCTAAAAACCTGTGAGCTAGCTCACACTAACTCAGAGGGACCACTGCTCAAGAGTTCCTCCCTATAAAAACCAGGTTGATCGCATGGACAGTTCTATATGCAGACCTGAGTCTACCAAGAAACCCAGAGCACAAGCACAAGTCCAGGTGGGGAATAAAGATTCCCAATGCATTTCCTTTCATAGACAAAACTGCCTGAGATTTAGCTGGGGAATGGGAATTGCTGTACCTTGTTTGGCATCATCACAAGCTGCTGGCCTTTGCAGATAGAGCCCGATTCCAGCTTCCCCAGAACCACCGTGCCCATATCCTTGACAAGACAAACAAATGCACATGAGTTCAACTAGGCTCCGTGAGTTGTCCTTTCAAAGACATCTCTGGGTTTCAGCCTAAAGTGACAGGACACTTTTGTATAAACAATTACATCATGGAGGTAAAAGCGCTGTTGTGTCCCTGCATGTCTCCAGTAAAGTGAGAGAGCTGTGTGCCTGGCCACTCTTCAAAATCAGTTAACAGCCAATTCTTAATATCACCATCCTAGAGAAGCTGATGGGACACTTAAATAAGGTGCCTTACTCTGAATAAGTGTGTCAATGCAGTTCTGGCCGAACAGACACCCTTTAACATTGTCTATTGGAATGCGATCTGCTTAATGTGGCAAGAGATAGTTGGATAAACCTTATAAAACCTGAGAGCCAGTTTGGTGTAGTGGTTAAGTGTGCGGACTCTTATCTGGGAGAGCCGGATTTTATTCCCCACTCCTCCACTTGCACCTGCTGGAATCGCCTTGGGTCAGCCATAGCTCTCGCAGGAGTGGTCCTTGAAAGGGCAGCTTCTGAGAGAGCTCTCTCCAGCCCCACCCACCTCACAGGGTGTCTGTTGTGGGGGAGGAAGGTAAAGGAGATTGTAGGCCGTTCTGAGACTCTGTCCTTGAAAGGGCAGCTGCTGTGAGAGCCCTCTCCAACCCCACCCACCTCACAGGGTGTCTGTTGTGGGGGAGGAAGGTAAAGGAGATTGTAGGCCGTTCTGAGACTCTGTCCTTGAAAGGGCAGCTGCTGTGAGAGCCCTCTCCAACCCCACCCACCTCACAGGGTGTCTGCTGTGGAGGTGTTTTATTTTTTTGTAGAAAAAGCCCAGCAGGAACTCCTTTGCATATTAGGTCATAACCCCTGACATTACCATTGTTTCACATAGGGCTTTTTTTTTTTTACTAGAAAAAGCCTAACAAAATCATTTGCATGTTAGGCCACACCCTGACACCAAGTCAGCCAGAACTGAATTCCTGTGAGTTTCTTATATCCAGGATTCTAGGTGTGAATTGGATAATTTGAGGCTTCTTTTAGCGGGGGTGGATTTTAATATTACATTGACAGTTGCCAAGTTCTTTCCGCAGTCAATTAAGATTAAAAACTATTAAATCATTATGTGTGTGTGTGTGTACACACAGAGTCATGTATTAATAATTTTCTTTTAATATCAATGTGACTGTTCAGAACCAAACTGGCTGTATGACCAATACTGTTAAAGTAGAGCAAGTAAATACCACCATCCAGGGGAATGTTCAGCTAGGCATGTACCCTTGGGGAGGGTGAGGTTGGCATACCTCTTTGAAACTCCTGCCCAAATGTTACCCTAGTTTGGGAGGAGGGTTCTCAGCACTGTTCCATTTTAGCTAGAGTTAGCTGGTTTTTAACTGGGCTGTTCTGGCTAAAGCTTTTGAGTCAGGGTGGACCCAAAAGAACATTGCTGAGACCCAGTCACGGCACAATCAGGGTAAGTGGCGATTTACTGTCAGGGTGCATTTTATGGGCCACCAGACAAGGTGCCCCCATCCTCCACTGCTTTCAGTGGAGAAGGAGGAAAGGCATTTAAAGAGACCACAGTCCCTTTAAATACCATCTGAGTTTATTTGCTGAGACCTTTAAATGCTTCCACCAAGTGGCATGACTCAGCAAGTGACCTCGGAAGGCTTTTAAAGAGACCTCTTTAAACGCCTTCTCCACGCTGTGGTGCAACTTGGCAAGTGACCTCAGAAGGCGTTTAAAGAGACTGCATCCGGCTGGATAAATACCTGAAAAATACCAGTAGTATTTTTCAAGTATTTATTCAGTTTGGTTTATACCGAATGCACACCCCTAGTTGTGATACTTCCCAATGCCAAAGAATTCACTGCTAATTTCTTGTGAGGCCTCAATACAGACAGAATTTGGATGACCTTAGAGTTTCTTTGGGGTGGCAATGGTGAGCCATTAAACACACAGCCTGGAATGAAAACTAGAAACTGGCTCGTGAAGAGCCACAACATCACAGGAGCTGGAACCTGTTTAATCTGTACCTTGTATTTATCAACAATTGGCAGTCTGATTGGTCCATCAACTGATCTGTTGAAATTTGGCAAATTATCCAGATATGGAATAAATGGTAGCCCACTAGAAGAGAAAAAGGGTGGGGAAAGGAAGACAATCATGTAAGTCTACAGTCTTTTTTGTAACTCCCCAATGAAAACATGCCTCTCCCTGTGATAAGTTTACTTGCTTCATGTTTTTGGTATAAGTAGTGCCCTTCCAAATTTTAACAACACAGCAAATCGTAAAACTATAGCTCTACCAATTCAGAAGCCCCACCCCCATATGCATCCAGCTGAGAAAAGAACCCTTCAGTCATCATGACTTTTTTTTTGTATTTCTTTATTTTTATATTTGCATGTGAATGTGTGTGTGCACACCTGGAACTCATGGCAACCTCTGGTGACTATCATGGAGCATGGAGGATATTCAGGGAGGTGGCTGAATAAAGCCTGCCCCTGCCCTCCTGACTGCTGGTATTTCAAGGTCTCCCAACCAAGGACTTGCCAGGGAAGAACCTGGAAGTCCTGGCAACCTCTAGTGACTGACCCCTACTGGGAGCCTGGAGGATATTCAGGGAGGTGAATAAAGCCTGCCTCTGCCCTCCTGACTGCTAGTATTCCAAGGAGGTCTCTCATCCAAGGACTTGCCAGAGTCGATCCTGCTTAGCTTCTGAGATCTGACAAGATCAGACTTGCCTGGGCTACCTGGGCTACCCAGGTCAAGGCAGTCATTATGACAGCAACATAATATTTTCTGCATATTGAAGAGTCCCTCCATGTATGCAGAACTCCCTAAGAAAGCCAGTTTGGAGTAGTGGTTAAGTGCGCAGACTCTTATCTGGGAGAACCGGGTTTGATTCCCCACTCCTCCACTTGCACCTGCTGGAATGGCCTTGGGTCAGCCATAGCTCTGGCAGAGTTGTCCTTGAAAGGGCACCTTCCAGGAGAGCTCTCTCAGTCCCACCCACCTCACAGGGTGTCTGTTGTGGGGAAGGAAGGTAAAGGAGATTGTGAGCCACTCTGAGAATCTGGAATACAGAGTATAGGGTGGGATATAAATCCAATAACAACTTCTTAAGAACATAAGAGAAGCCGTGTTGGATCAGGCCAATGGCCCATCTAGTCCAACACTCTGTGTCACACAGTAGCCAAAAAGCCCAGGTGCCATGAGGAGGTCCATCAATGGGGCCAGGACACTAGAAGCCTCACACTGTTGCCTCTCTCAAGCACTAAGAATACAGAGCATCACTTGCCCCAGAGAGTTCTAACAATATGCTGTGGCTAACAGCCACTGACTGACCTCTGCTCCTTTTTCATAGCTCTCGCAGAGCTGTCCTTGAAAGGGCAGCTTCTGTCAGAGCTCTCTCTGCCCCACCCACCTCACAGGTTGTCTGTTGTGGGGGAGGAAGGTAAAGGAGATTGTGACTACTCTGAGACTCTGTGATTCAGAGTGAGGGGCGGGATCTAAATCCAGTATCATCATCTTCTTCTACCTTGCTTGTGTGGATAGTGCACAAAACATCCCAGTGGCAAAGGGTTATGAACTCTACTCATCCAGCTCATCACCAGGGTGGTCATTCTTCTTTAAAAAGGTGTGCAAGACGATCACGTTTCGGGTGTGATTTGAAGATACGTACATGTACCAGGGACAAAAGTCTGATTGCTCCTTGAGGTTTGCTCCAGTCAGTCCCGAACAGGGCATGAAGTGAATGTCTTTTTTGGGGTTGAAGCCAACCTTCTTCAAAAATGGCACCAGTTTCTCTTTACATTCTTCATACCTAAGTCAACGACAAGAACATTTCTCAAATGATCTGCTGCTGCTGCTGCTTGTGACAAGGTCCTGGATGACTGTGCACCGGAACAGCCGTCTTCAGGTTTCCCAGGACAGAGCCCTGCCTGAACTGCAAATCTGTGACAAGATGTCATGTGACCTCAGAATCATCTGACCGGGTGGAAAAGGGCAGGGTTATGCTGTCGCTGGTGTTGAGGTCACAGGCAGCAGACAAGAAAGACGGGAGTACCATAGGCAGTAATAAGCCAAGGGTCACAACTACTGCGCGATCAGGCACCTGTTTGGAAGAATCATGTCTGCCTCTTGCCCATGGCACTTTTAGCGCTTGTGCAACAAGAAATAATACATTCCTGAAACATGGGAACATGCTTAGGACCTATACTCCCTCTAAACAGTGGAGTCTTGTGAGCAAAAAATCTAGTTCGTGAGCTCCTGGTGTTAAAGTTGTGAGCCGCTGCATAAATCAGCTTGCTCTGGGGCCATTTTTCCTGAGCTGAGATAAAAATACGTGAGCTAGCTCACACTAACTTGGCTTAGAGGGAACACCGCTTAGGACCTGTCGGGTGCATTCAAAGATCTGGCTCCACTCGTGGAATGGAATTTTCTGACCCTGCCCCTCCCGCCCAACAACCCACCATACACCCAGGATTCGGGATGCACCCAGAAAAGGCTCTGGACCTCTCTTCTTCCACATGAGGGGGGAATCAACAGGAATCAGCCCCTGTCTCCCATTTCCCCCAGGGAGGTGCCTTTCCACTGCCAGAAGCTGCCACTAAATAAATCCTCAGCTTGCAGATAATTAAACACATAGAACCAAAGCTGTGCAAATGAGATTTAAGTATTCATCACACCATTTATGTATATAACCTTTTTCTTCTTTCAGTCACTTCTGTCTTTATAAGTTTTTTCAGAATCCTTCACAGTCCATTTCATAACACAAAATCAAAAAAATCCATTCTTGGATGCCAAATTTCATTGTGAGATACCAACACCTGCTGTCCAGTGTGACTTTTGCTCGCAGGAAATGCCCTGTATTCACATCCCTTTCCTCTCAGGCAGCAGCCCGCTTATCCGCCAGGTGCAGCAACACGATTCTGGCTATTCCCGTGTGTCATTTAAACTTCAGCAGGCTGCATATTGATGCTGGGAGCCCGTGCCGAGGCAACTGCTCTCATTGGCTTTTACGCTCCATTCACAATCTGCACGACACGGTTCTCTCAACAGCAGTCCGCATGCTAAACTAAGGTCAGGGAGACTGGAGTTCAGACCCCGCCCCCCCAACTTTCAAGTGATTTTAGGCCAGTCACTGTCTCCCAGCCTAACCCACACTCACAGGAAAGGGTAAAAAAAAAGGGGGGGGGGAATCTAAAGAAGCAGCAAGAAAATATTGGGTGAAATTGCATGCTGGTTGGATACTCAAGGCTCTTAAGATTCTCTGGTGTGAACTGATTTATTTTTGCTTTTTTCCTGCATTTTATATTATAAAATCCACCTTTACAGGAATTGTCAAAACTATTAGATTATAACAAAAAAATTATATAATTTTAAAATGGATTATATATAGCCTTAGACAAAATATAATATGGGACAATTTATGTAAAGAAAATATTGTAGAATCATACCTGTGTTTTTTTGGAAGTATTTTATACAAAATAAGGTCAGGATGTATCGTGCTTTTATTCTTTTCTTTCCCCTACTCCTATCCCTCCACCTTTTTCTGAAACCAATACAACTCTTGAAAACTGAAAAAAGGGCGGGGGGGGGGGAGGTCCATGTACACTACGCTAAGCTTCCCGGAGGAAAGGAAAGGCGCAATGATAAAAATGGTCACATTAACCCTATGAACAAGCCACCCTGCGTGACGATATGGAAGTTTCCCATACATAAACAAGGTTGGATTTGGGGTTTTTTTGGACAAGGGGGTGCTTTTGAGCTCATGACAGTCTGCATTCATCCCACTGCAGCAGAGACTTACAGAAAAGTGGAAGATTATAAACTGCTCTGAGACAGAGGCCAGATATAAATCCAGTCTCCTCTTCTTTTAGTCTCAAGAACATTTGCCAGTAATTTCTTTTGAAGACAACGTGCCCGTGTTCTTTGCTGCACGTGGTGACTTTGCTTCCTGTAGTGTGCTTAAGAGAGCACACGAAAGCTTAGGTTCTGAATAAAAATCGCTTGGTCTTAAAGGTGCACTTGACTCCTGCTTTGTTCTACTGCTTCAGACCAACACAGATGCCCACTTGGATCTATCCCCCTGTAGTATGTTCATGACCCTCCCCCTGAAATTTTCTGTAGTTTCAAATGGCCTTTTCTCCAGTTTGATAGCATATGCACAGTGCTGCCACTGACCCAGACAAGTGGTATGTGATCTGGGGCTTGGATGTTTTATGAATAAAAGGTAAAGGTGCAAGCACCAGTTGTTTCCGACTCTGAGGTGACATTGCATCATAACATTTTCATGGCAGACTTTTTATGGGATGGTTTGCCATTGCCTTCCCCAGTCATCTACACTTTCCCCAGCAAGCTGGGCCCTCATTTTACCGACCTTGGAAGGATGGAAGGCTGAGTCAACCTGCGCCGGCTCCCTAAACCCAGCTTCCACTGGGATCGAACTCGGGTCGTGAGCAGAGAGCTTGGACTGCAATACTGCAGCTTTACCACTCTGTGCCAGGGGGCTACATTAATGGAAAAACCTGACAGCATGTGCACCAGCAGCCCTTGCATATTATCAGGAGTGAAGGAACTGCCAAACTCTTCACTTTTGAAGGCACCTAGTCATGCACATAGCCATGTATTATGTTCCAAGTCTGGAAATCACAGGCCCGGTTACATCTAATCCCCACATACTACAACAACAACAGGGCACACAAATGTGCAACAACGAGAAGTTCAATCCTAATGAAAACGAAAACTCAAGAATCATACAGTACACAGAAAGCCCGAAGACCTGCTACGTTTATGGATCATTTTGTTTCTGAAATATCTCATGCTCACCTTTCGTTGCTCCAGTTCACAGTAGGATCGTCCATTTTATTAATAAGAACTATTAAGTGTTTTACCCCGGCTGTTTTGGCCAACATGGCATGTTCTCTTGTTTGTCCTCCCTTCTCAAAACCGGTTTCAAATTCTCCTTTCCTTGCAGAAATGACCTAAGTATGAAGAGAAATGGAATCAGATAAGGCTTATGAACAAAGACATAGCATCGTATTCTGCTTCTTTAGATTAAATGAAGAGCGGCGCTGCAACAGTGCCTGGACTGCAGGCCTTATGACCAGCTGAGGGTTGAACATCTGAAGAGGCAGCTAATCTCAAGACAGTTACTTATTTTATTTTGTAGGTTTCTATTCCTCCTTCTCCCATAACCGGGCTCAAGGTGGATCATAGCATACAATAGTAACAATGTACACCTATAAAACAGAGTTAAAATACCACATTAAAATTAAACAGTAAAAACAATAACCAATAAATAAAATGCACCATTGGCGAAAAAGTTACCATGAATGCAGCTGCCACTTATCCTTACAAAAGCTATTTCCTAAGCATGTACAAAACGCAAACAAAAAAAATTATTTCAGAACATCTCATTACTACTAGTAGACCAGTATACCCTAGAGCAAGCGTGGCCAAACTCTGGCTCAGGAGCCTCACATAGAAATCTAACAGACATGTTCTGAACCTTGTTGGTCTTCTGTGAATGTATTGTAAAGACTGGGTCTCAGTAATAAATAAGCCTCCAAACTGAAGAAAGACAGACGAAGTGTATTGATATCTAGAACAGACGTCTTTGGAAGGGCTCCTTTTAGTTCCACAAACGAAATACTGGAATATTGTTACTCCTTGGAAAGACTGTTTTTGAACTGTCTTCTGTGAATGTTTTTTTGCTACATGCTCTGGTCTATCTGAAGTTCTACGTGCAAGCTTTGTCAGGACACCACTGACCTCTACATTACACTGTTTTGTTGTTTAAAATTTATGGTGCCTCTCAGCGTTTTTTTTTATTTACCCACTGCCCTGTTGGCTGGCTAGGAGAAGTAATTTACAGTTAAAGTTGCTTTCTTTCCACCTCTCTCCCCATCTATTTCCTTACTTCCTACATTTAACATTTTCATCTTGCAGCTCTCAAACATCTAATGTTTATTCTATGTAGCTCTTACACTGAGCAAGTTTGGCTACCCTTGGCCTAGTGCTTTGAATGACTGACTGAGGAAGGGGGGGGGGGGTCAGAGTCCAGTGGCACCAATGAAGTTTTTTATTCAAGGGGAGCTTACAAGTGCAATCACACTTCATCAGACTATGAAATGGAATTAGAAATAGCAGCCATACACCTAGCAAATGAGTGAATTATTTTGCATCCCAACTTGCTGCCCACCCTCTATGTGTGCGGCTGCACACAAAAGCTTATTCCTTGAATAAAACTTTGTTGGTCTTAAAGGTGCCCCTGGACTCTGACTTTGTTCTACTGCTTCAGACCAACACGGATGCCCACCCTGACGAATGGGGAGATTCAGGTATAAATCTTCAGTCTCTGCCACGGAAGCCTGCTGGGTGACCTTAGGCCAGTCACAGACTAAATCTACCTTACAGGATCCCTGCAAGGACAAAAGGGGAAATGAGGGGAAACCACGTATGCTATTCTGAGCTTCTTAGGGAAAGGAAAGGATAAAAATATATGGTTAAATGCAGGGCTGGAATTCTAGAAGGAGCTTACAAGGCTCTTTTTTGTAAGCTCTTGGAGGATTGGCTATATCAGGGGTGTGTGGCCTAATATGCAAATAAGATCCTGCTAGAATTCCACCCTTGGTTAAATGTAGACTACCACAAAGATGTGCAGATATTCAGTACAAATAAGAGGGACTCAATGACTTCTTACCAGCACAGCTAAGTCGGCTTGAGAAGCACCACCAATCATATTTGGAACAAAGCTCTTGTGCCCGGGAGCATCTAGGATTGTGAAGTGTTTCTTCTCTGTTTCAAAATAGGCGCGGCCCACTTCCACAGTTTTGCCTTTGTCACGCTCTTCCTGGTTTGTGTCTAAGGCCCAGGAGAGGTACCTGCATCAAAAGAGCAGAATGCAGAATTGCATCCTTGCTTTGTGACAGCAATATTGTAGATCAGGGGTCCCCAATCCCTGGACCAGTACCAGGCCGTGAATTGTATAGTTATTTCATTATACTATATTACAATGTAGTAGTAGTAATAAGACACTGGATGGATATCCTGCCCTCCACTCTGAATTTCAGAGTCTCACGGCGGCTCACAATATCCTTTACATTCCACCCTCCCACACAACAGACACCCTGTGAGGTGGGTGGGGCTGAGAGAGCTCTCCCAGAAGCTGCCCTTTCAAGTACAACTCTGTGAGAAGCTATGGCTAACCCAAGGCCATTCCAGCACCTTTGGAATTTGAGAGAGGGTGGTGAGCAGCAATCCACTCTGGAGCCAGTTTGGTGTAGCGGTTAAGTGCGTGGACTCTTTTCTGGGAGAACTGGGTTTGATTCCCCACTCCTCCACTTGCACCTGCTGGAATGGCCTTGGGTCAGCCATAGCTGGCAGAGGTTGTCCTTGAAAGGGCAGCTGCTGTGAGAGAGCTCTCCAGCCCCACCCACCTCACAGGGTGCCTGTTGTGGGGGAGGAAGGTAAAGGAGATTGTAGGCTGTTCTGAGACTCTGTCCTTCAAAGGACAGCTGCTGTGAGAGCCCTCTCAGCCCCACCCACCTCACAGGGTGTCTGTTGTGGGAGGAGAAGATAAAGGAGATTGTAAACCGCTCTGAGATTCAGAGAGAAGGGTGGAGCATAAATCTGCGGTCGTCTTCTTCATTTGGGAGGTTATTAATTTACAGGATCACTGTAAGTCAGAAGTAGGGATGGACAATCCTGGTTTGGTCCAGGGGTTGTGAGCCAAGCAAGCCCTGGACTTGAACCCCAGACCGAACAGAACCAGTTTAGGCAGTATGAGGCCCAGCCCCTGGTGTTCCTGTGTTACCCCAAAGCAACATGCACCTGCTGCTTCCGTGTGGCATCGGGCCCTACCTCTGGCGTGCCAGCATTTTCATGAAGTGTGTAACTTCCTAAAAATGCAGGCACACCAGGGGCGGGGCCCACTGCCACCCGGAAGGGGCAGGTCGATGTCATGCCCAGCTTGATCCTGTGCCTGCCTGAAAAGCTTGGGGTTAGTGCTCAGGGAAGGTGCAAGGTTTGCAAGCCCCAAACTGGGCAAAGTCCAGGCCAGACTTTGGCTCAGTGTTCAGGACGGTGCCCATCCCTAATCAGAAGAGACTTGACAGAACTTCATGCACGCCCCCATCTCCCAACTTGAGATCTTCAATCACTACAATGGCAGAAGACCTGGAAGGAAAGAAAACACCACCCCCCTAGCATGTTCAAAAGCCTTTAGTAGCCCTGGTTGGGCACATGAAATTGTGGCTCCTGTTTGGAGATCTATTCCCACACAGGGGGTGACGTGCCCGTGGAGCATCAGCACCTCCATTTTAATCCAAGCTATGTATTTCCAATCCCCCCAGTGGTACATCTGCAAGAACCCGCAGCACCAAATGTGTAATCGGAGAGGAAAGTGAGCCGCAGTCAGTCATAGGTCTCTGAATTTGAGCCGTGTGTGTTATGCCAGAGATCCTCAGATGGGAAACCGGCGAGAGAGCAGGAAATCACATAGTCCAGTGAAAACCCCTCTAAATCCCAGAGTAAACACAGCAAGCTTCATACCAGGTTTCCCTGTTTTTCTCTTTTGCTTCTCTTTCGTATTTTTCAAGTGTCCTCTTATCAACCATGCCTGTCAAGTACCTAGAAAAGAGAGATATGTTACATTAATTTGTAATAAAGAGGTTACCTACAAAAAAGAGAAGCAGCAGCAGCGAGCCTTGGGAGCTAAGCCGTACGCACACTTATCCACTACTGCAATCAAGAACTTGCGGAGATGTAAGGATCTCTTTATATTCATAACTATAAGCAATTTTAATAATTTTTAAAAGAGGGCTGCTTACATTATTTGTCCTCCAATTGTTGATTTGCCAGCATCTAAATAAAAACAATTGGACAAAGATAGATCAGGTAAGGAAATGCAGATGGATGTGAGCATTCTGACTCGCCTAAACTTAATTTTTTTTTGTTGCCATCAAGAGGGCCCAGAATGCTCTTTTGTTCAGTCCACTTTTAATAAGACCACAGTGGTTATTTTGTTCCAGGACAAAGCACGAGATCCAAAGGAATGCACCTCTTGTCCTGCATGCCCACAAAAGTTTTGCCCCCCCCCCCCGCTTCTCTCTGTACTGTTGAGTAGCAAAAACAATTTTGGAAAGAAAACAGCTTTTGCAAGGCATGGCATGGGGGCCTATAATTCGAAGCAGAAAGTAAAATAGCAGACTTGGTCATCTTAAAAGGAAGTACTTCTTCACCCAAAGGGTGATTAACATGTGGAATTCACTGCCACAGGAGGTGGTGGTGGCTACAAGCATAGCCAGCTTCAAGAGGGGATTGGATAAAAATATGGAGCAGAGGTCCATCAGTGGCTATTAGCCACAGTGTGTGTGTGTGTGTGTATATATATATATTGGCCACTGTGACACAAAGTGTTGGACTGGATGGGCCGTTGGCCTGATCCATCATGGCTTCTCTTATGTTATCTTCAGTCTTCAAATTTCAGGCACAGCCAATAATGATATCATGGAAACCATCAAATGGAAGAGCTCAAGTTTTAAACATCCAAAAGCTCAATATGCATTTATTTAAACATTCTATATTCTGTCTCTCTAGGTGACCAGCAACCAGATTTTTTTAAAAAATCACCTTAAATAATATGAAATGTCAAGTACACAAAATCAAACTTGGGCAGCCAGAACTACTCTAAAGCCATGGCCCACCCCACTTCGCCTCTCAAGGATCACAAACGGCACAACTGTATGCCTCTTGGAAGAGAGAAGAAGGCCCCATCTTATCACCCCAACCTCCTTACTTTGCATATTTATTTATTTACTCTGGATTTATTTGCCACCCACTCCGCAAGCAGACTCTGGGCGGCTAACAGTCATGGTAAAAACAATTTGGATTACAGTTTCAAAACAATAAAAACATATACAAACAATTTAAAGCTAGATATTTGGTGCTATGGAATTTTTTTTTTTAACACAGGCAGACCAGATTATATTGATGTCTCCGTTCTTCTGTTTATCTGTTTGTGGTCCTACAGATGGTATTGCTCAGCAGCGTAAAAGTAGTAAACCCCGACTTTTCCTACTTTGCTTCAAAGCGGCTCACAAGACACACTGCTTAAAAGCATGTAAAAAACCCTTTTAAAGAAAAATAGTTTACAGGGATTTATTGCCATCCAAGATAGAAAACTTCACAGCAAAGGGCTTCTGAGAAAGCTTCTGGCAGGCTCAGCAGCCTTCGGCTGAGCGGCAAAAAGTCCATCTCATTCACACACTCTTACAAAGCAGGCACATCCACTGCAACCAGTGAGGTTAAGGAGCTTACTGGATTCCCCAAACCTCTGCCAATCGGTAGGTAAAGAACATTTGCGACTCAGGTTAATCTGGGCTCAACTACATGAGACAATGGGAATTCCGAAAACAGGAGCTCTGAAGGTTTTCTGTAATCTCAAAACTGGCCACACGAGGTACCAAATTTGGGTCAGGAACAAGGCATAAGAGTATTCTCTCATGTGCCACTCGCCTGACACAAAATGACTCTGGGGAGCTGTGGTCTGGCCTGTTGGCACATGCTTGCTTGCCACTGAGGTACATAATGGCTCCCCGGGGCTATTTGGGATCAGCAAATAAGTGTCTGGAGGAGGATTAAACTTCTCCTCCCCTCATACTATCTGGCCCACCTCAAACGCACAATCGTGAACTTAGGACCTTTCTCTCAATAGGACATCCAGTAGTAACAGCCAAATAACAACACTTAACATGGACTGAATTGGCAGCCAGTCACCATTGCCAACACATTAATATATTGTATTTTAAGATTGCAATAGCACCTGATAATAGTTTTATGTTTTTATTCATTATGTATTTTTATATTTTCATGTCTACAGTTTATATCGATACTGGTCTTTATTACTCTGAATGTAAGCTGCCCTGAGCCAGCTTCGGTGGGGAAGGCGGGATATAAGCTGAATAAATAAGTCAGTCTGTATGATGGCAGTGGTGGTGGGGAAGAGGTAGGTGCCTGCTCTCTCTGTCAAGATGCTCCCAATACTCTGCATGTGCAACACTCACTCTCTCATGGAGTTGTGCCTTTAGTTTCGTAATAACGACACCAAGGAAGCGCTGAAGAAGCCTCCTTTCATGATCAGAATGTCCACTCCGTTCCCTGTAGCTACCTCCGACTTACCTACATGTCCAATGAATACTACATTTACATGTTCTTTTTTGGGAGCACCTGGTGGTGCTACCATGGATTTGGGCTTCGGTATCTCCTCCTCCTCTTCCATCATCTCCTGGGTACCCTCCTCAATAGGTCCTGCATCTCCAGAAGGTCCCCCTCCTAGTTCAGGCTCAAGGGCTTCTTCTTTGTGGTCCCATGAATCTTCTGGGGACATTTCGGTCTCTCCATTTTCTACTGGAAGTCAATATTAAAAAGCACTTGTTTAAAGAAAAGGCAAAGCTTTTATGTTCCCTCCCCTGAAAAATACATCAGGACCTGAAAACTGGGGGTGTTTTTACTTCTACAACACTTAAATGCTGCAATTCCCAGTTTTTCTGATTTTGTTCGACTTCAGGCACTTTGCTATTTAAAGTTGTGTTCTAACTTGGGTACTGTTTGCAAAGCAGCAATCCAACTATGATTCAAGGGTATTAGCAGGCTATTTCGGCCCAGCAGCATTTTTGCTGTTGTTGGAAGGAAAGACGTGTGGAAAGCCCCCTCAACATTGTAGACTTTCAGAAAAGGGAGAAATGCAAGAAAAAGCTCAAGTTGTTTTCTGACAGCTACTGAACAGCTGTTCTTTTGAAGGACAAATATTTAGTTATTCAGATTCCAATGGCCTGTGGAAACCAGCCTCTCTAGATAGGAGGTGAGCTGCTTACAATTTAAAAACAACAACATTCCTGAGAATTCTGAAATGGGTTACAGAATTTCATGCAAACATTCTTCAGTGTCCAGTCAATAAGTGTTTTACTTGTGTACAAAACAGCTGCTTGTCCTTCTGTCGAAACAAAACTGCGGAGCTCCCAATTAGGAAGCTTTTTGATTACACATATATTAGGACATGTCCAGTGGCTAGCCAAACAAATTTCTTGCCACATTGCCTAATTTCTCTTACCGACTGGTTCAGAGATTTCCATACTGACGGCAGTGTTCAGTCCTAAAGAAACAGAAGCACATTGCATTTCAATTCCAAACCTTCAATGGCGTAGAACAAAACACAGAAAAAGATCTGGATAGACAAGGTAAGTCAGAATTGAACTTAGGTTAGACATAAAATCAAGCATAGCCAGTATACACATCACACATTTAACAGGAATTCAGTTGTCCCAGTTAAACAGTCCTTCACAGCAGATGATACGTTTAGAAGAAGATGAGAAGATGATATTGGATTTATATCCTGCCCTCCAATCCTAATCTCAGAATGACTCACAATCTCCTTTACCTTCCTCCCCCACAACAGAAACCCTGTGAGGTGGGTGGGGCTGAGAGAGCTCTCACAGCAGCTGCCCTTTCAAGGACAACCTCTGCCAGAGCTATGGCTGACCCAAGGCCATGCCAGCAGCTGCAAGTGGAAGAGTGGGGAATCAAACCCGGTTCTCCCAGATAAGAGTCTGCACGCTTCACCATGACACCAAACTGGCTCTCCCATTTAGCACCCTTTTACTAATGCCATGTTTCACACAATTAGCACAACATCAGATTTCCCCAACAAAATATATTACCGTCACAAGATGAGGGCTGTTCCTCTTGCGAAGATTCCGCAGTTGCCCCTTAAAACAAATTAAGAGAGTCAACAATGAAACAAATACCGTTTACGACCGAGATGCAAATTCAAGAACTGAAATATCCATATACAGAAGGTAAAAAACGAGCAAAGGTTTCTAGGGGTGTTCTCCCCTTATCGCTTACTTATTTTTATTTAATAAGATTTTCTGTCCTGATAAGAGCCACCAGGGCAGCTAACAAATAAAAACATAAATAAAACCACATCTTAAAAGTATTAAAACCAAGGGGGGGGGGGAACACACCATGAAAACCAGAGCTTTATCAATCTTTCTCTATTCCTTTCTCTGTTTTAACTCCTCTCTCATCTATTTTTATATTACTTTTCTCATGCCAACGCTATTTGCTTTTTCCTCATTTGATAAAATATTTTATTTCCCGTACTTTTTAGAGCACCCATAAACCAGAGCTAAAACACATGGGCACGAAGAAAGGATCACTGCGTTAAACTTTGTCCCGGTCTTGTTCTCGGCTCTCGAGTTTGTGCTGGGCAGGGAACAAGCAGCCCAGCTCCAGAGATGCCGGTGCAGGATCCAGGGAAAGAGCCACCGTGAGGGGCCCTGTGCAGAAAAGAGGCAAGTGCTGAGTGTGAAATTGGTCAATCGCAAACAAAACAAAAAAGTCTTGAATTGTTTGAGGATTGTAACAGAACGGGGGGGGGGGGGGGGGGAAGAGTTTCAGAGCTTTGGTTTGACTGAACCCTCCTTGTTCTGTTCCTTGAATTTTTGAAGACTGTAGATATCAAAATCCCATTTGTAAAAAAACTCTGAAAACATCTGTTTAGGTGTGGGGCCAGTATCTAGAATAGAGCACCGTGGTGCAGAGTGGTAAAGCTGCAGCACTGCAGTCGGAGCGCTCTGCTCATGACCTGAGTTTGATCCCAGCGGAAGCTGGGTTCAGGTAGCTGGCTCCAGGTTGACTCAGTCTTCCATCCTTCTGAGGTCGGTAAAATGAGGACCCAGCTTGCTGGGGGGAAAGTGTAGATGACTGGGGAAGGCAATGGCAAACCACCCCGTAAAAAGTCTGCCGTGAAAACGTGTGAAAGCAACGTCACCCCAGAGTTGGAAACGACTGGTGCTTAAGCACACAGGGGACTACCTTTACCTTTTACAGTATCTGGAATCCTTACCAACTGAGGCGGGTTTTTGAGGGGGGGAGGCAGAGGTAGCCCTATTTATCACCTGTGAAAAAGTAACCTTGTATGCAGTGTCCAATGCAAAATTCCCTACATTTATATCAATATGCAAATTAAAGACAGTCAAGTACAATGAAAGGTGTTAGTGCACAAGTGTCACTAACAAATATTAGTGCACAAGTAGCAAAAAGGTAATCTTCTAGCAGACACGGTTTCTGAGGCTCTGCAAATTCATCCCAGCAACTAGGAATTTGAAACCTTTTATCCAACCTCTGCATTCCAACCTGAATACTTGCAATGTACTAATTAAAGAAGATCAACATCTTACTCTCCATTTATTTATTCGGTTCAGAACCTTCACTTTTGAGAAACAGTCTCAGAAAACAACCCTGCACAATTAATAGTAGACTTCGGCTCCTGAGCTGGAAAGCTAATTCCATATGCCAGAAAACCGTTTCTGTATGGCAAATACTTTTGATACAAATGCTCTTAAGCTGGCTTCTTATATTGAAAAAAAATATTAGTTTGGGTTTGGTGCTGGAGGCAACAGATGTTTGGCTGCGTATCCTGCTCATCCAGTTAACTGGATGACAATACAGCATATTTGTAAAATAAACTTCCAGCTGGCCCTTAAGTACCTCAGGAACTGGGCTCTCAGTCGTTTGCCCCAGTTGTGCTAGCATTTTGGGCTCAAACAAAGTCCTGCAAGCAACACTGGCAGGACACCAATATCCTAAGCAAGTAAGGCAGGGTGAATACAGGTCAGGCAGAGCTGGACACGGAGAGGAGACAACATCCGCTTCAGCGTGGTAATAAGACATGTCAGGTGACAGCAGAGCAAATCAGGTCAAACACATCAGTGTCTACCTGGACCAAACAGGAAGGCGTTGATGTACAGGCCAAACCCTCCCAAGCATTGAGATTAGTTGACAGATTGTAAAAATATGGCCTGCATGACCATAAGAGAACAGGGTGGAAATGCACAGAGCTATCCCTTTGGTGGAAAGAACTGCCCCTCTGACCACTGCTGAGATGGAATAAGCTGGAGAAGTGAGAGGGGAAAGGCTTGCTTTGTAGGTTTGTACATGCTCTAAGTCAGGGGTGGCCAAACTGTGGCTCTTTCACACATATTGTGTGGCTCTCAAAGCCCCCTCCCCACTCCACCTGGCTTGGAGAATGCATTTAAAGTTAAAGTTGCTTTCTTTCCATCTCTTCCCCACCCCATCTATCTGCCTGCCTGCCAGCCTTCCTTCAAACATCTGACATTCATGCCTTGTGGCTCTCAATGTTTATTCTGTGTAGCTCTTACATTAAGCAAGTTTGACCACCTACTGGATAAAAGTAATTCTGATTCTGTATAGTCTTTAGATTCCCCCATGGCCCCTACACCTTCTGTTCTAGCACATACTGCATATTGTAATGAAATACAGCAATGACCTGAGAAGTTTTTTAAATACCTTGATACATAACTGTCAGCTGACCTTCCAAGCAAAGTGTGTTAACTGAGAGGCCTATTTGATTGGCAGTTCTGCACATTAACTTCTTCCATGTTCTCGAATAAAAATGATCTAGCTTCCTGGATATTCAAGAAGCACTTTAAGCTTCACTCCAGTTTCTGAAGTGCTCATTTCCATTTGCATCAGTCATTCTTTCAGCATGAATCACAACAGAGCCAATCTCATCCTTACCTAACCGAATACTTCCAAAAGTGCCACATGCTCAACTTCCTCGAGCCCTCCAGTTATGTCTTGCTCTTACTGGCCCCGCTTGTTCTCACTGCTTATGTAACTTCAGACATACTTTGCTATCATCATTTACTTAGAATTACAGAGTTGGAAAGGGACCTCCAGGGTCATCGAATCCTACCCCCTGCACAGAAATTCACAAATACCTTCCCCTCCCCACACTCCCAGTGACTCCCTCCTCCTCCTCCATGCCCAGAAGATGGCAAAAAACCCTCCAGGATCCCTGCCCAAACTCACCTGGAGGAAATCCCTTCCCGCCCTCAAAGTAGCAATCAGCATTTCCCTGGGCGTGTAAGAAAGGGCCAGGAGAACTAGGCACTGATGCAACCCTTCCTGCCCGCCATCTCCTCCTTTGACTCAGTAACCCCTACACTGTCTGACCTAGATTTGAAAGGAGTTGGAATTATTCTGTATTAAACACTCCCACTTTCGAACCAAGACTTTGGAGATTTTCTATGTATACCGGGGTGGCCAAACTTGCTTAATGTAAGAGCCACACAGAATAAAATCAGATGTTTGAGAGCCGCAAGGCATGGATGTCAGATGTTTGAGATCCACAATACAGGAAGGAAGGAAGGAAAATAGATGAAGGGAGGAGGGAGGGAGGGAGAGGTGGAAAGAAAGCAAGTTTAACTTTAAATGCATTCCCCGTCACCAGCTGGCTGGGTGAAGCGATTTAAAGAGACAAATGCGGGGGGCGGAGCGTCGCTTGAGCATGGGGGATGCATTCTGATCGAGCTCCTGAAAATTCCCCCTATTTCGTCTAATATAACGTCACCAGGCATCTTAGAAAACTCTGCTTTCGATAGGACAGCATAACAGAACTAAAAAGAAGACTACTCAGAAAGGAAAAAAGTCTGTTCTAGACTTCTTCAAAGCGGATGTTTTGGAAGAAGTTAGTAGGCCTATAACCAGATCGGTACTAAATACGGCGGCAAATAATACTAACCCTCCAAGCCCCAGTGCAGAGGATGAGGACGCTCCGTTAACTAAGAGAGATCTAAATCTCCTGAAAGTGTCTGCTTCTGCTTCCATCGCTTCTTTAATGAATCTTTAGACTCTTTCCTTAAGCCCATCCAGTCCAAAGTACAGGAGATGTCAGAAGAGCTCACTGTTACTACAAAAGTGGCGGAGCAAATGGCTGAAGTGGCCATTGTGCTGCAAGACGAGGTGAAATCTCTTAAAAGAAAGGAGGCTATTCTAGAAAATATAATTCTAATACTAAAAAATCGTTTTAGAACCTCAAACTTAAAATTTCGGGGCCTGGAAGAGGGTGAGGAGTCTACTGATTTGGCCACTTTTATATCAAACTGGCTGAAATCAGCACTGAAGGAAGCGGGAAGCACGTTGTCTATAGCCAAGGCGCAAAGACTGGGAGCAATGGGGTCGGCAAGGAGAGGGAGACCTAGAGACGTGCTAGTTCATTTTGTCCTCCCCAAAGCACGGGATTTCATTTTAAAAGAAGTGAGAATGAATGGGGCCCTGATCTACAAAGGGAAAATAATTCTGGCTCTTTTAGACCTACCTCCTGAAATACTAGAAAAGCGCAGGAAGCTACGATCTTTTGTTTCCAAACTGCATGCTGCAAACATTAGATTTAGATGGAGCCCTACGTTGGACATCTTGGTGTATAAAAATGGCTACCTGCATAACGCGGCTGACATTGACTCAGGCAGAGCTTTACTCAAGGCACTATCGCTAGAATTAACACCCACGGAAGAAGAAAAAATACTTAAAGCTAACCCACCATCTGAAGACTCTACAGCCTAATAAAAAGGAGTTTAAATAAGTTGTTCTATTAACATTGTTAGATGTCCTTTTGAAACTTTTTTCCAGTCCCAAGCCGTTGCTTCAACTGGAAAAACTTTTGGCGGGCTTCTGTGATTCAAAATTTCTTAAGCTTCTTGTTTGTTCTGGAGCTTCGTTTTTTCTCAGCCTCTGATAGAGAGAGATGGTTTAGTATAACTGTTTAGTAGAATTACTGATCACTAGATAGCATAACTGTTGAATAGAAAATGCTTGATATTAAATTGTCTTTTAAATCGGGAAGTATGGGCGGGGGTGACGATGTGACTGATATGAAACTGAAGAGGAGTGACTGAATGAATGTGATTCGTTATTAGGCATGACTGAAGTCTAGTAAGTGAGTGATTTTAAATAACTGAGGTGATAAATGAAAGGTCTAAGTAACTTTAATCTAGAAGAAGAATGAGAGTAATAAAATTGATGAGATATGTCTGACAGGGGGAATGTAAGTGCTGATGAATGTTTTTGAATGATTGTATAGTGATGGTGAATGGGGTATGAATGGTAGGGATGTATGAGTGAAAATTAGAGAGAGTACTGTTGGTATGAATGCTTATATTTTTAAATATAGCTAGACTTATTAGTAATGAAATGTAATAATTAAGTGTGCATGTAAATATATTAATTACAATGAATGGATTAAGTTTTTGAGCTTTAATCGCCTATGGGGAAATCAAATGTTAATAAGAATTCTTATAAGAAATAACCCAGTTAGTATAGTATACATCTCTTTATATATGTTTTTAATTACATTGGATATTGTTAAGATATATTATAGGGGTTACTAGAATACGCTTGATATGCGTTTAACTACTAAACATGTTAATACTTTATATCTCCTAGTTGAGCAGGATTAAGTCTTTCTGCTAAGAGCCTGGTATATTTTCTATCTTTAATTATGGGGGGAATGTTTGGGTTGTTCAATTATTAACTGTGTTTTGCAACAACATAGCTCCCCTAAAGGTGTGTTAAGTTTCACTGCAAGGGAGTACCAAGTATATTTCTCCCTTTTCCTCTTAGAGATAGGAGGACTGGTAATACTGGTTCCCCAATTGGGGTGTTTGTGTTAGGTATTCTACTTAGTTTTGGTTTTAAGACCACCACTAGTTTTAAGTGCTGGTAACTGAAGAGTGAAGTGGGATACAAATTGTAAATCAACTTGTTTGTCCAGTTTCGTAGCTCTTTCTAAACCTTTAAAGTAACATCAATAACACTATGTCACGCAATCTAAAGTTTGCCTCGTGGAATTGTAGAGGTTTTAAAAACCCCAAACGTAGAAGGATTGCCAACTATCTTGAAAAAGGTAAACTCAATATAGTGTGTCTTCAGGAAACGCATCTGTGACGGAACCGGCCCGATTCTGCCTTCAGACCCGGTCCCGCCAACTCCCTATTGAGTCACCAACTCCTGGAGGGAGCTATTTCTCCTCCGGCCACTTGGGCTTGCTGCCACCACCTGCTCAGTCTAGGGGTTCAGATTGAGAGGAACAGGACTCCCAATCCCCCTCTCCGGCTCTGAGGCCAGGCCTCAAGGTCCTCTGCCACCCTGTACTTGGGTATCACAGAGACCACAGCACTTCTTCGGGGAACCCCTGGAGGACTGGCACCTTATCCAACTGCATGCCTTCCCCCCTCCCCGGGGCCCCCTTCATAAAGCAACATGGTCTAACGCGGTTGGGGATCTATGTGGTACAGAGTTTGACTACCAGCATTCAAAACAGTAAAAAAATGTTTAATAAGAAGAGAAAGAAAAATAAAAACAAAAACAGTTACATGTAACAGTTTAGCACAGCACCTGATCAGCAACAAGAAGGGCAAATAAAAGGTGGATTTAAACGCATCCTCTTGTCCCTGGTGTAAACTTGGTCTACCTTGTGAATTACTTACTCGGTCTGACTGCCTGGGGTCCTCCTCCTCTTGAGTAGGCCTCTCCCACAGTCAGGAGCCCACAGACTCACAACCTCTCTCTTTGAGGGCCAGCTGCAAACTGGCCTTTTCCTGCCTAATTCAAATAAAAAACCCAAAAGACCTTCCTGCCCCTCTAGGAGGCTTTCCCCGTAGAGTTGCTGGTTTATCTCCAGAAGGGAGGAGGGAATGAGGGGAAGGCTAAAGAACTTCCTGCCCCTCTAGGAGGCTTTCCCCCCTAGAGTTGATGGTTTAACTCCGGAAGGGAGGGGGGGAGTGAAGGGAAGGCTAGGCCACACAGCCCGCCTAGTAGTTTCATGTTCCCCTCCAACCAAGCACCAACATTAACCAAGATGGCGTTTCTCCACAGCATCTAAAGGCTACAGTTCCAAACATACTTAAATCTCGTTGGTTCTCTCAATCGTACCAAGCCTCTGGCTCCTCCAAAGCTAGGGGGTAGCCATTTTGATCTCAAAACATACTCCCTTTGTCTGTCAGCAAACTAAAAAAGACCTGAAGGGCAGATTTTTAATTTGTAAAAGGAGAGCTTGATGGAGTCAGTACCACAATTGCCTCAATTTATGCACCTAATAGTGGAGAACTAAATTTTCTTAGGGAAACATTCATGGAATTGCAATCTTTCCAACAGGGCAATGTTCTTGTGGGAGGAGACCTAAATTTTGTGGCAGATCTGACTTTAGATAAATCAAAATATACCAAAAGGAATCTCATCGTCTCTTACAGAACTAAATTCAGTTTTCAACTCTTGTAATCTGATTGACGTGAGGCGAACTTTGAATCCTAAAAGCAAAGATTATACCTTTTTTTCTAATGTTCATAATTCTTATTCTAGAATCAATTATTTACTAGTTTCTCCATCATTGATCAATTTGATTGAAAATGCTACAATTGAGGTACGTAGTATTTCAGATCACTCCTTGGTGCAATGTGACCTGCTTGCTCAACAGCCAGATGGAAAAGGCCTGAATTGGTCCCTCAACAAACTACTATTTTCAAGTGAGGCAATAAGCAAAAAGTTAGAAGAACAAATTCAATCATACTTTTCTTTAAATGCTCAATGTGGGGTGTCTCAGGCTTATGTATGGGATGCCTTTAAAGCGGTGATGCGAGGCAATCTCATCTCTGTTGCCTCGGCCAGTAATAAAGCCAAAAGGAAATCCACAGAGGATCTAAATAACCGTATTGCCGTCTTACAGGCCAAACATTCTAAGTACGGTGGTAAAAAAACTGAGAAAATTAAATCAGGTCAGAAAACAACTAGAATTGTTAGAATCTTCTGCTATTCAAAAAAACCTTTTATATCTCAAACAAAGATATGTAACTAAAACCTCTAAATCAATTAGACTTTTGAAATATTGTGCAACCCAGAAAAGACTCCAAAATATGGTACATACAATTAGAACACCCCAGGGAGTAGTGCATTCATCTTCTAAAAAGATCTCTGAAACCTTTTTTAATTTCTATACAAAACTTTATGAATCTAATAATCCAGACCCACACCAAATTGAAAATTATTTAAATTCCATTGATTTTAAAGTTATCCTTTCAGAAGAGAATGCATCTTTTTTGGACAGACCTTTTATTTTGACTGAGTTAACCTCAGTGATTTCAAAAATTAAGAATAAGGCTATGAAAAGGGATGGGTTCCTGATAGAATTTTATAGACACTTTAAATCCTCTTTGTTAACACCGCTATTGGACACCTGTAATTCAGTCATGGAAGAGGGGTGCCTTCCCCCAAGCTGGTTGGAATCATGATAGTAATTCATAAACAAGGAAAAGACAAACTTAATCCTGCCTCCTACCGCCCTATTTCGATTTTGAATTATGATTTTAAATTTTTTTCTTCTTTACTTGAAAAGCGACTGAAACAGATTATCACCCATTATATACACCCAGACCAGGCCGGCTTCATGCCAGGTCGTACTATTACAGACAATATTTGAAAATCACTGAATCTGATTCACCTAGCAAAATCTTCAGAAGTACCATCATTAATTATGTCTTTAGACGTGGAAAAGGCATTTGACAAGGTGGAAGTAAATTACTTAAAAAAAATTACTCAGTTTTATGAATTTTGGATAACGTTTTTTGAAGTCTATTTTTGCCATTTATAGTTCCCCTTCCACACAAATCAATACTAATTTTTATAGATCAGATGAATTACATCTTGGTAGAGGTACCCGTCAGGGCTGTCCACTATCCCCACTATTATTTGCCCTAACAATTGAACCCTTCGCCTATGCAATCCGGAATACTTCAGAAGTCTCGGGTATCTCAATTAATAATGTTGTTTATAAAGCCAGTCTATTTGCAGATTATATGGTGTTTTATCTTAGTAACCCTTTTAATTCATTAATGTCTCTTAAAGATAAAATAAACGAATTTAGTAAATACTCAGGCTTTTCAATCAACTTTAATAAATCAGAAATATACCCGATCAATATTCCTCAGAAGATGCAAGAGACTATTAAGTCTGCATTACCCTTTAAATGGGTTGCAAAAACGTGGAGACATCTAGGTATATTATTTCCGCTGAATTTATTGGATTTGTATAAGGTTAATTACGGACCGGTAAGTAAAGCTATGACTCAGACACTAGGGGAGTGGTCTAAATTGAACTTCTATATCTTAGAAAAAAATAGATCTTATTAAATCCTTTCTTCTTCCTCGTCTTCTTTTTTATTTCAAAATCTCCCTATACCTGTCCCACAAAAAGATCTAGCAAATTGGCAATCACTCTGGACTTCCTTTTTATGGAACAATCGGAGACCAAGAATTGCCTTTTCATTTTTAGTGAAACCTTGAAAAATGGGTGGACTGGCCATCCCCATGATAGATAAATATTTTATAGCAGCACAACTAAGACATATTGTGCTATACGCTTCCCCTTATGAAACTCCAGTTTGGGTACAAATTGAAAAAAATGATCTACCTAATGTATTATTACAGGAATTTATTTGGAACTCTAAATCTGACAGAAGGGAGTATGTTTTGTCTAATCCGTTTCTTAAACACACACTGCAACTATGGAATCAATGGAGAAATACTCTCTCTCCTGCCTCCTCACCACTGATAGCATTCTTGGGACAATCGTGGTTTCCCCCAGGTCAGAATATAAATCACTTTAAAGTGTGGAGGGATAACAATATTTTCAAACTGATAGATGTCACTACTAATGGCAAACTGAGTACCCACAGTCCGTTGGAGGACAAATTCAAAATTTCTATCCCTTGGTACCAATATACCCAAGTTCACCATGCTTTGCATCAAATTATTCCAATAGACATGGCCAATAGAGCTCTCAATCCTCTGGAAAAATTATTCAACAAAAGCAGTACTTCGGTTAGGGGTGTAATCTCCATTATCTATACCCTTTTAAATCAATCAGTGTGGTCAAGTACGTCAACCCAGCAAAATGCCTGGCAAAAAGATTGTCACACCACAATAAATGAGGACTAATGGGAACAAATTTGGGTATCACCTTTATTTAAATCCAAATCTTATTATTTTTAGTTACAAAACTACAAAATCTTCGCAAGATGGTATATGACTCCCTATAGGCTCTTTAAAGGAAAAGCGAAAGAAACCCCAAATTGCTGGAAAGGTTGTGGTCAATCGGGCACATTTATTCATTGTTGGTGGGAGTGCCCAGAGATCAAAGTTTTCTGGAAAGAAGTTCTGGAGAAAATAACAGAAATAACAGGGATTACAATTCCATCTACACCTGACTGTTTTATTAAATTTTTGGCCAAATGCTGATTTGTCTGTGTTGAAAAAAGAGCTACTATCTCTGTTATTGTTAGCAGGAAAAATAGTTATTGCCAGTTGCTGGAAAAAACTGAATGTGCCTAAGTTAAATTGTTGTTTCAACAAAGTTTGGGATATATTAATTCATTATAAGCTAGCTACTAATACACTGTTGCAAGAAAATGCTAAAGCTGAGGATTGGTTCCTTGAAAAGTGGTTCCTTTTCCTTGAATATATAAATAATGAGACGAATGTTGGAAAAATACCTTCTAAATATTTGAATATTATGATTTATTAACTCTACAATGGAATTTCATGTAATACTTAGCCTAGGAGCTAAGGAAGGGATAATTCTTTGTATAGTAAAAGTTTTTCTCTCACTTGCTATGGGATAACTGCAGTATGTATCCTGTAAGACACTGATCTTTGTCAAGTTGGTTGTTTGCATGTTGTTTATGTTTCTTTTATGTTTGTAAAGAGGAAATGGCTATATTTTTTGCACAATTCTAATGTGTGAAAAGATGATAAAAAATTCAATAAAAATTTAAATTGTAAAAAAAAAAAGACAAATGCCTTCTCCAAGCAGGCCAATGGGGTGGTGAGGGTTTCAAAAGCCACACAATGTGTGTGAGAGTGCCACATGTGGCTTCCGAGCCAGTTTGGCCACCCCTGATGTATACAATATGCAAGCATAACATTATATGTGCTATGTTAGTCTGCTAACAATGCAAACAAGCAGCATAGAGGGGGAATATTTACAGTAGCTATAGCGTGGTTTTTTTGTAAAAAGTTTAAGAAGAAGGTACTGAGACTGAAGACGACAGCCCAGCTGCTATCCCTGAAATAAATTCTGCACACTGTGGACACAATCATCACTCAGCATTAGAGCATGTGATCTGCAAGCAGAAAAGCCCAATTTAAACCCCTGGTATCTTCAATTAAGAGGAAGCAGGGCTGGGTTCTTGGAGAGTCCCTGCCAGTCCAAAATAGATCCTGTTCACCAAGAGGGGACAAATGGTCTCACTCAGTACGAGGCTGTTGCATTTTGAGATTTGGAAGTACTACAGTGTTGTCCAGAACAGACCTGACAGCCACCCAACCCAATGTGGGTCATGTCATAAAATCATAGAGTTGGATGGGATCTCCAGGGTCATCTACTCCAACCCCCTCGCACAATGCAGGAAACTCACAAACACCCCCCTACATTCACAGGATCTTCATCGCTGTCAGATGGCTCTCTAGCCTCTGTTTAAAAACCTCCAAAGAAGGAGAGCCCTCCCAAGGAACGCTATTCCACTGAGGAACTGCTCCAACGGTCAGGAAGTTCTTCCTAATGTTGAGCCATAAACTTTTTGGATTACATTTCTTTCAGGGGGTGAACAAACATGTGGACAAAGGAGACCCGATAGATGTTGTTTACCTTGACTTCCTGAAAGCTTTTGATAAAGTTCCTCATCAAAGGCTCCTTAGGAAGCTTGAGAGTCATGGAGGACAGGTCCTCTTGTGGATCAAAAACTGGCTGAGTAATAGGAAGCAGAGAGTCAGTATAAATGGGCAGTCTTCGCAGTGGAGGACGGTAAGCAGTGGGGTGCCGCAGGGCTCGGTACTGGGTCCCATGCTCTTTAATTTGTTCATAAATGATTTAGAGTTGGGAGTGAGCAGTGAAGTGGCCAAGTTTGCGGATGACACTAAATTGTTCAGGGTGGTGAGAACCAGAGAGGATTGTGAGGAACTCCAAAGGGATCTGTTGAGGCTGGGTGAGTGGGCGTCAATGTGGCAGATGCAGTTCAATGTGGCCAAGTGCAAAGTAATGCACATTGGGGCCAAGAATCCCAGCTACAAATACAAGTTGATGGGGTGTGAACTGGCAGAGACTGACCAAGAGAGAGATCTTGGGGTCGTGGCAGATAACTCACTGAAAATGTCAAGACAGTGTGCGTTTGCAATAAAAAAGGCCAACGCCATGCTGGGAATTATTAGAAAGGGAATTAAAAACAAATCAGCCAGTATCATAATGCCCCAGTATAAATCGATAGTGCGGTCTCATTTGGAGTACTGTGTGCAGTTCTGGTTGCAGCACCTCTAAAAGGATATTATAGCATTGGAGAAAGTCCAGAAAAGGGCAACTAGAATGATTAAAGGGCTGGAACACTTTCCCTATGAAGAAAGGTTGAAACGCTTGGGGCTCTTCAGCTTGGAGAAACGTCGACTGCGGGGTGACATGATAGAGGTTTACAAGATAATGCATGGTATGGAGAAAGTAGAGAAAGAAGTACTTTTCTCCCTTTCTCACAATACAAGAACCCGTGGGCATTCGATGAAATTGCTGAGCAGTCAGGTTAGAATGGATAAAAGGAGGTACTTCTTCACCCAAAGGGTGATTAACATGTGAAATTCACTGCCACAGGAGGTGGTGGCGGCCACAAGCATAGCCACCTTCAAGAAGGGGTTAAATAAAAATATGGAGCAGAGGTCCATCAGTGGCTATTAGGCACAGTGTGTATATGTGTGTGTGTATGTGTGTATATATATATATATATATATATATATATAATTTTTTTTTGGCCACTGTGTGACACAGAGTGTTGGACTGGATGGGCCATTGGCCTGATCTAACATGGCTTCTCTTATGTTCTTATGATTTAATTTCAACCCATTGGTTCTGGTCCTATTCCACACCATCCTCTAGATGACAGCCCTTCAAGTACGAACGATGTCAATTTTACATGGAGTGTGTGTGTAGGGGGAGGGAAAGACATGAAATTGCCTTATACTAAATTTGAAGTCAAGATGATCTGTTCCCACTGGCGGCAGCTCTTCAGGGTCTTCTCCTTCACATAACCTACTACCTGAACCTTTCAACTGTACATGCTGGGGACTGAACCTGGGACCTTCTGTGCAACAAGCAAAACACTTTACCCCTGAGCCACTGCTTCTTCCCAAAGAGCATGTAACAGGCAGCATGAGCAGGGGGACCTGATCCCTTCCCCACTGGGCTTCTCTTCCTATAACCGCTTCCTAGTTCCAAGCAGATTTGCACCCAGCAGAGATTAACTCTGGTT
Source organism: Heteronotia binoei (assembly GCF_032191835.1). Classification (NCBI taxonomy): domain Eukaryota; kingdom Metazoa; phylum Chordata; class Lepidosauria; order Squamata; family Gekkonidae; genus Heteronotia; species Heteronotia binoei. Next base: position 18,943,180 of record NC_083242.1, on the reverse strand, counting down.
TTCTTGAGCTGCACCAAGAGAAAAAAATTTTTTTGGGGGGGGGGGGGGAGTTCACTGCCCTTTGTCAGAATTGTATCCACCTCGATGAGCTTTAAATGTCCTGCCTTATAAGAATGCACAAGCAACTCAATTCTGATACAAGGATACACCATACATCATTCATCGTAATAAGCTAGAGATGACACACGCCATTGAAAATACAAGCACCGCAAGCCCAGAACTGGTACACACTCAAAAGGCTTAACAGAATCGTCCCTCATTTTCAAACTGTTACTATAGCTTTGCTGAATCGGATTGGGGGGGGGGGACAAACCCATTAGCAACCCAAAGTATTCTGTTGTGCAAAATCTGTGACTACCACACAACCTCCATGAGTTCTAATGCCTGCGAGAGAAACAACAACGTGCAAGAGTTTTCCACTCTTCTGTCTGAGAGAGGAAAACTCTGGCACATGCACTGGCACGTGAGTAGCCTGTAAATCTGAGCTTGGTCGCCTGTGGCAAGCAAACACTCCTTCATGGTGAGGAAACCGCTGAGTGCAAGCTGATACATATTTACTCAGAAGCCTATCCCACTGTGGGCAGCAGGAGCAAGAGCGCACAGGAATGCGGCTCTCAGTAAAGGTGGAAGAGAACTGGTTCTCTTCTCTTCCAGTATGCTGGGGTATCTCAAGTAAGCAACAGACTAATGTGGACCAACGAGTGACACAATTGCGGACGACCCCATGGGTCAGTAACGACTCAGGTGCTTGCACAGGAGACTACCTTTACTAGCCGTGAACCCTTTTCCGAGGCTGTCTTCTCATAAACAAAAACATGAAATCATTTCCATGTTGATCTGCAAGTGACCAAATACCGTAAAGCTCTCTGGGCAAACTAAGACACAAATGGTTACTGCGCAACAGGAAATTACTGTGCAATTTGAATAATAAATTAAGAAACACCATTTCCAACAGACGCACCTGGAAAAAACAAGGAAATCTAGTGCTTCTTTTCTTGACTGCAATGTTGCTGTTCCAGTAGTGACATCCAAGGTCCTGGATGAGAGAAAGTCATCTTTCTCTCCAGTTTTGTTCTGTGCATTTGGTGGCAACAATACTACACATACACACTCCCATCTTCAGCAAGGATATTAAAGGGGGAAAAACCCACTCGACATCGGGGTGGCCAAACTGTGCCTCAGAGCCAATGTGGCTCTTTCACACATATTGTGTGGCTCTCAAAGCCCCCACCGCCCCATTGGCTGGCTTGGAGAAGACACTTGTTTCTTTAAATCACTTCTCCAAGCCAAGCCAGCCGGCAGCTTGGAGAACACAAAGCTAAAGTTGCTTTCTTTTCACCCCTCCCCCATCTATTTGCCTTCCTTCCTTTCTTCCAGCTCTCAAACATCTGACATTCATGTCTTGAGGCTCATACATTAAGCAAGTTTGGCCTCCCTGCTCTACATAATCCCAAGTATTATGTAACCAAAATGCATCTAAAAAAGCTAATTCGCATGTTTATGGCAATGGGATTGAAAAGATCTGTTGGCTTATACCTGCACTCTGGAACCTACATTCCAAAACATGAAACATTTAATTTATAATTCTAATTAGTGAAGCATACGACTTTAATGTCATTCTGTAGTGGCTCCTGCAATGCTGCGCTGAACTCACATTTACAGAGAATAATGTAGAATGGCGATTGCTGGGAACACATCATTCCAGACTGGCTCTAAAGAACGTCACACTGCTGGGATTAAAAGCCAAGTCAAAGAGGTGGTGAACTTGATGGAAGTCAAGCTTCAAACTGGAAACAGACTTTTAAAAAAGAGCATAAACTCACCCTGTATCTCAGGTGCAACACAAATCCCTTTTTGAAGAGCACTGAGAGAATCCACCCCCCAGTCCCTTGGAACTAATTCTGCCTCAGGGGTTAAACAAAATTCAAATGCCAAAGCACCAGCCTGAGACTTTTTTTTCCAAGTGTGCCTAAAAATTTTCCAACTCTTTTAAGATCACAGTGATAGGAAAACCAGAAAAGCAAGCCTGGGAAGCGTACAGACATTTCAAGTTACCTACTATTCTGACTCACACGCTGACCTTCCTGTACACTGTTAAACCTTCAGCATCCATGATTAGCATGTAGCACAGACCTTGCAACTCTCCAAGATCTTCCCATGCACTCAGAAGCGTGGGGCTAGTTCTGGGGAGTGCATTCTACACATGCTCTGAGAAAGACTTACCCCAGGTAACTAGCTAAGCTCAGGCAACCACGAAGCTCAGGGGCTCTCATGCACGATCCTAATTCAAATGAAACTCTGCTTACTGGATAGCAGAAGTGTGGAAAGTCCTTGAAGAATTCCGATAGCGCGTTGGGTGGGAAAGCAAAGCATTTAGCAAAAATAAGAGACTCCTGTAGAATTAAACGGAGGATAGCCATGATGAGATTGTGGGTATTGTACGGCAGGAGGGCTCACCAAATCCTGCTTGTGCTTCTTCGATGGTACCCTGGAACCTCGTTTATAACAACATCCCCTAAAAGTGTTTCACCAGCACCTAAATGAATTCAGCTGCTTACAGTGGACTGGCATAACCCTTTCTTCTTCTCTCTAAGCACCGCTTTGCCAAGTAAATAATTAGCAATAATTAAACCTCACACAGATTCAGGGGAAGACAAGGACAGAACTCCAAACATGTAATTACCCTCAAGGCAAATGAGCTGAGAACACACACACAGACAAAACTCTGCTTTTGCCCAAAAGCATTATTTTGGTATGCTAGCGGTGGTAGAACAGGAATTTTAGCAGCACCTTGCAGGCCAAGAGAACTGAAGGAGAAAGGACTAGGATAGTGGGATTTCAAAGAGAAGCTTCTCTGAAGCCAAAGACGTGGATGAGTTTAGGATGGGGAAGAGAAGAGCATGCCCTTTTAGAAATAATCAGTAGTTCAGCAATACTTTCATTTTTGGGCCGATAACTGTTTACTCTGTAAAATGTGCATTTCCTGTCTGTGATGCACTTTATTGTTCTGTTCAATTTTAATGCATTGTTTTAGCTCTGAATGGCAGGTTTTTATTGTTGTCAGTTTACGTTGTGATCCACCCTGAGCCCATTCAGAAGAAAATTATGATATTGGATTTATATCCCACTTTATATTCTTAATCTCAGAGTGGTCACAATCTCCTTTACCTCCCCCCCCCCGCCCACAACAGACATCCTGTGAGGTAGGTGGGGCTGAGAGAGCTCTTACAGCAGTGCCCTTTCAAGGACAACTCCTACGAGAGCTATGGCTGACCCAAGGCCATTCCAGCAGGTGCAAGTGGAGGAGTGGGGAATCAAACCTGGTTCTCCCAGGTAAGAGTCCACGCACTTAATCACAACACCAAACTGGCTTTATGGGAAAGGGCGGACTATAAGCAGAATGCTCTTGTTTTGCATGGAGAAGAATCTGTGCTCAAACCCCAGATAAATTGCTACCTGAGACTTCAGAGAGCTGCTGCCAAATCAGAGTACAAAATACTGAGGGAGACCGACCATCCAGCCATCTGTCTGACTCAATATAAAAGGCAGCTTTGTGCGTTCAGTGCCAGAATAGCTCAGACTGCAAAGGCAGCCTGGGCAAGCATCTTGAAATAGGCACGTTTGGGAATAACTAGAACTGCACGGTAACAACACCCCCCTCTCCCCACATCTTGGAAGAAGACCTCAGCTGGCCTACCCACGTGAACTACTCATAAAGGCACCCAGTTCATCTTCACCCCTAACCACTTTTGTTGGCCACACCAGCCAGTTCTCCACAACCAAAATGGAAGGCACCCTTATTCAACCATCGCTCTCCACCCCCACCAGACTTACCATTACTTGGAGAGCTACAAAGCAAAAACCAGCACTTGCAGGGCCTTTTTTGTAGCAGGAACCACTTTGTATATTAGGCCACACCCCCGTGATGTAGCCAATCCTCCAAGAGCTCACAGGGCTCTTAGTACAGGGCCTTCTGTAAGCTCCAGGAGGATTGGCTACATCAGGTAGCCTGATACACAAAGGAGGCCTAACATGCAAAGGAGTTCCTACTACAAAAAAGGCCCTGAGCACTTTTAAAATTTTTTCTTCCCACCCCATTTCTATGTAATTCTCTCAAAACCCTGCTCCAAGTGTCAGTCAAAACACTCATGTCATTTCATGCTTGATTTGGCTCCTCCTTGCACCTACGTCATGGAAGGCCTTCACGGCAGGCGCTAGTTTCTCTTTGCTGAAATTAAAGAACTTCTGAATCCCTCATTCACCAACATCGCTGTGCAAACCAATGATGAATAAGTTGATCTAATCTTGAGGGGGCACACAGCTCTTTAGATAGCTCCTTTTCTTCATTTGTAACAACGAGGGGAAGAATTGTTTCCTACTGCTCACCCTGCTTTGAAAATAAAAACCCCAGGTTTCTCTCCCAGGACTTAAAAAAATAACCCAACTAGCATGCGGGAGGGGGGGGGGAATCAAGCCCAGCACTAAGGAGTTGGCTGATGGCCATAATGCTCAAGGGCCTAGCTGAATCTATGCCCCAAATCTGCATATCATAAATGTACGGATGCAAACAGAAGCTGCCTGCCTGGAGTGATGTTTTATGCTTTCTGGAAGATTGCTCACTTGTCATAAGCTTGCCCAGCACCTCAACTACTCCTAGGACCACCTTCTGGATGAACCCTCCCTTTAAGTTGACTGTTCAGCCACAGCAAGGGCTCCAGCGTTCTCTATGCCAGGGGTCCCCAACCTCTGCGGCCGTGGACCAGTACTGGTCCGTGGTCTGTTAGCAACCAGGCCATGAGTTGTATAATTATTTCTTTATATATTACAGTGTAGTAGTAGTAATAATACTGTAGTAGTAGTGGCGATTTGGCTGGTGTACCGTACGCCTAACGCACCGGCCAACGCCTTACCGTCCCTGCTTGAGGCGGCGACAGGCTGGGCGCTGGAGCACCCAAGGCTGATAATCCTGGGTGACTTCAACGTCCATGCCGATGACCCGTCCTCCAGTCAGGCGACGGACCTAGTGTCTTCCATGGCGACACTGGGACTCTCTCAATTCGTTGTGACCCCCACCCACCAGGCCGGACACATGTTAGACCTGATCTTTGCGGCCGGGATTGTAGTGAGCGATATAACCACAGAGGTTGTGCCATGGTCGGATCACTTCGCCCTCAAGGCCCGTGTGAATATGCCCCCCCGAACCTGTTTAGGCGAGGAGCCGATTATGGCTCGCCCACGGAGTCAAATGGACCCGGAACGGTTCCAGATGACTCTGCGGGACTCCTGGCCCTCTGGCGGCTCCCTTGATGGCCTGATTGAGACCTGGAATAGCCGGCTCTCTAGGGCCATCGAGGAGATCGCACCTCGGCGCCCTCTGCGACCTCGGATTAAGCTGGCCCCGTGGTATACCCCGGAATTACGCCAGCTGAAACAAGGCCTTAGACGGCTAGAGAGGCAATGGCGACGCACTCGTGACGAGGCGACTAGAACATCTTATAGGAAGTCTATGAAGTCCTATGAGATGGCAATCAAGGCCGCAAAGAAAACATACTTTGCGGCTAGGATTGCATCCGCAAATTCGCGCCCAGCCCAATTATTTAGAATAATTCGGAATCTGACTACATTGCCTCAGGGCAATTCTAAAGCTAAGGAATTGGAAATTGGCTGCGAGGCCTTCGCGAAATTCTTTGCGGATAAGGTCCAATCGCTCCGCCAGGACTGCCCCGCCAATTTGGAGGCAGTAAGTGGACTCGAAGCCCAATGCGTGTCTTCTGATTCAACTCTGGATTGCTTCGACCCGCTCAGCTTGGAGGAAGTCGACAGAATTCTTGCCACTGCACGTTCCACGACTTGCGATCTGGACCCCTGCCCCTCCTGGCTAATTAAGGCCTGCCAGGAGGAACTAAGATATCCTATACGGGATATTATAAATCGATCCCTTTCAGAAGGTGTTTTTCCAACACCTCTGAAAGAGGCACTGGTCCGCCCTCTCCTGAAAAAACCGTCATCAGATCCGGCCGAATTGGCACATTACCGGCCGGTCTCAAACTTGCCCTTTTTAGGCAAAATAATCGAGAGGGCCGTGGCGGTGCAGTTACAGGAATTCCTGGAGGACGCTTCCGTCCTAGACCCATGCCAGTCCGGCTTTCGCCCGGGCCATGGGACAGAAACAGTCCTGGTCGCCCTCATGGATGACCTCCGACGGCAACTGGATCGAGGCGGCTCGGCAGTATTGCTGTTGTTAGACCTATCGGCGGCGTTCGATATGGTTGACCATCGGCTGCTGACCCGCCGCCTCGCCGACGCAGGAATTCGGGGGCTAGCCTTACAGTGGCTCTCCTCCTTTCTTGAGGGTCGGGGACAAAGGGTGGCGATCGGGGGGGAACTGTCTCAGAGGTATCCACTCCATTGCGGAGTGCCTCAGGGGGCAGTCCTCTCCCCGATGCTGTTTAACATCTTTATGCGCCCCCTTGCCCAGATTGCACGGAGGTATGGGCTGGGTTGCCATCAATATGCAGATGACACCCAGCTCTATCTATTGATGGACGGCCGGGCTGGTGATGTCCCAGCAAATTTGGACCGGGCACTACAAGCCGTGGCTGACTGGCTCAGGCTGAGCGGGCTGAAGTTGAATCCGGCGAAGACTGAGGTCCTTTGCGTGGGCCGTGGCGGACCGGGAGGGGAGACTACTTTACCGGCCTTTGACGGTGTGCCACTGGTACCGGTGCGCAAAGTCAAGAGCCTGGGGGTGCTACTGGAGTCCTCCCTATCAATGGAGGCCCAAGTAGCTGCCACTGCTAGATCCGCCTTCTTCTATCTCAAGAGGGCGAGGCAGTTGGCCCCCTTCCTGGAACGCACCGACCTGGCAACTGTGATCCACGCAACGGTCACTTCGAGGTTAGACTACTGCAATGCCCTCTACATGGGGCTGCCCTTGTACCGAACACGGAGACTCCAGGTAGTCCAGAACGCGGCGGCCAGGCTGCTGGAGGGACTACCACGGTGGGAGCCTGCACGGCCTGGGCTGCGCAATCTGCACTGGCTGCCGGTTGTCTACCGTGTTCGCTATAAGGTGCTGGTTATTACCTTTAAAGCCCTATATGGCCGAGGACCTGCCTACCTAAAGGACCGCCTCTCCCCATATGTACCCCGGAGAGCACTGAGGTCTGGTTCTCAGAACTTATTAACAATCCCTGGGCCAAGAGAAGTTAGGTTGAAGGCCACTAGGGAGCAGGCCTTCTCGGTGATAGCCCCTCGCTGGTGGAATGACCTCCCAGAGATGGTGCGAGCCCTGCGGGACCTGAACCAATTCCGCAGGGCTTGCAAAACATTTCTTTTTCAGTTAGCATTTGAGTCACCATGTGGCAACTAAGACAGAACCTGATTAATGAATGAATAGACCATCTTAGCCATCTTAAATACATCATTTTAGCACCTATTTTTATATCTTATATGTTTATATGTTTTTATGTATTTTAAATAATTTATTGTAATTAATGTTTAAGTGTTATGTTTTATGAATCACGGGACTCCCATGTCTATTATTGTTTAATGTGAATCATGAGACTCCCGTGTCTGTTAGCCGCCCTGAGCCCGCCTAGCGGGGAGGGCGGGATATAAAAATAAAATATTATTATTATTATTATTATTATTATTATTATTATTATTATTATTATTATTATTATTATAATAAGACATTGGATTTATATCCAGCCCTCCACTCTGAATTTCAGAGTCTCAGACTGGCTCACAATCTCCTTTACCTTCCTCCCCCACAAAAGACACCCTGTGAGGTGGGTTGGGCTGACAGAGCTCTTCCCAGAAGCTACCCTTTCCAGGACAACTCCTGCGAGAGCTATGGCTGACCCAAGGCCATCCCAGCAGCTGCAAGTGGAGGAGTGGGGAATGCAACATCGTTCTCCCAGATAAGAATATGCACACTTAACCACCACACCAAACAAACAGAAATAAAGTGCACAATTGCATCATCCGAAACTATCTCCCCCCTGCCCCAGGTCCATGGAAAAATTGTCTTCCACAAAAGTGGTCCCTGGTGCCAAAAAGGTTGGGGACCGCTGCTCTACGCTATTCTCCTTCCATAAGAAATATAGAGCTGTCCTCTTTCAGGTGGTCATTTTGCAATTGATTTTGTAAGGGCAGTATTTTGAACCTATTTGGGGTGAACACACCTTATTAAGTAAAGAAGAAATTAAAATGTAATCAATGAGGGTGTAATTTCCATGGTGTGTGGAAGAGCAATCCTTTCCCGCCAGATCTGTCTCCATATAGCTATGAGTAGAAAATCTTTTAAAATCTTAAAACTTTGACTAGTGGAGCTGCATTCCTATTGTCTTAGGCTTTAATGTACCAACTGCGCTGGCATAAACTCTGTGGAAGAGTATTATCAGACGAAGAAAGGAACTTAAATTTGGAACTCACCGCCTTTTAATTCAGATATTGCAGATGTAAAACTACAGGCCTTTAGAACGCTATCTTTTTGGTATCTCACACCACAAAGACTAGCCCATATCTTACTTTCTGGCAATCCAATTTGTTGGAAAGGTTGTAAACAAGGGACATACCTCCATTGTTGGAAGGATTTTTGGAAAGTGGTATTGGATAGAATTAAATTAACAAGTATCACAATCCTATGTAACACCTTTTAAATGGTTGGAACACTAAAAAAGCGTCCCCCTGTAAGTTTAAATGCCTTCTTGAAGCTGCCAGCTGGCTTGGCGAAGTGATTTAAAGAGAGAAATGCCTTCTCCAAGCCGGCTGACTTGGGGGGGGGGGGCTTTGAGAGCCACATGTGGCTCCTGAGCCGCAGTCTGGCCACCCCTGGGGCCGACCCAAAAGGCAGCTAAAACTAATCTTTACTGGAAAGAAAAACCGAAGAGACTGCACACAGTGGGTGTGGGGAGAGGAGACCAGTCACACAGAGAGGTACTAGAGCAAAGTCACCTGGACACAGAGAGGGCAGCTGATGCAACTCCTGACTCTAAAGTCAAGAAGGTTCAGTCCAGAATGCATTGCTTGTGTTGCTTAGAGAAAGGGTAGGAAAGAAGAGACTAGGCCCTCAGCTTGCAGTTCCCTGAGGGAGGATGTGAAAACCTGCCCCAAAACACAAGCCTCCCCCCCCCCCCCACATCAGCACATAAACTGAGAAACTCCCGAGCTGCAGCATTACTCACATCTAGTACTTTACTGGCTGGGAGCAGGCTGAATGCTTCTGCCCAGCCCTTAGTCACAGCCAAGGGTGTGGGGAGCAATCATGGCCACTCCTAGAAATTTGCCTTCTCTACCCAGCATACCCAGTTCTCTATTAGGCATACCCAGTTCTCTTTAGAGCCATTGCTCTAAAGCAGTTTGCAAAAGACAAACTCCTCCTCAGCCTGGCTGGTACAACCCTTGGAATGTAACAGAAACAGACCTTTGATTATCTGGGTTACTTGGGGAGGGGCGAAATGCCACTTGTCCAACACTGGAGGGGGAAAAAAAGAATAAATCTATAAATGCTTGATGTTACCAATGTCAACTAGCACCGCCTGTCCTGTATTGGGAAAGACAACCTGTAACATCTTCAGCTCTAAGATGAAGCAACATTCAGGAGAAACAAGCAGAGACAAGAAATTAAGACCACAGTCTTATATATACTGAATAAGATACCCGTGGCGCAGAGTGTTAAAGCTGCAGTACTGCAGTCCTAAGCTCTGCTCACGACCTGAATTTGATCCCTGGTGGAAGCTGGGTTTTCAGGTAGCTGGTTCGAGGTTGACTCAGCCTTCCATCCTTCCGAGGTCAGTGAAATGAGGACCCAGCTTGCTGGGAAGAAAGTGTAGATGACTGGGGAAGGCAATGGCAAACCACCCTGCAAAAAGTCTGCCGTGAAAACGTTGTGAAAGCAACATCACCCCAGAGTTGGAAACGACTGGTGCTTGCACGGCGGACCTTTCCTTATATATACTTAATTGAGGCTGTGATCGCGCAGACTAAATAATGCACTTTCAACCAACTTTCAGTGCACTTTTCAACTGGATTTTACTTTGTGAACTGGCAAAATCCAGTTTGAAAGTGGGTTGAAAGTGCATTATTTAGTGTGTGTGACCAAAGCCTATTTAATTCAGTGACCCATACAAGTATCAGTCTGCAAGTCATCTTAACTATGTTGTAATGATTAAGTCTATCTTTTCAACTTCCTGGGGAAGATAAAGACCTCTTTTACTGAGCTCCGATCTTTACTCAGTTTGTTTAATAAGACAAAATGTTAAAACTGTTTATTTTTGAACAAAGTAGGAGACCAGTAGCACCTTTAAGAGCAACAAAGTTTTATTCAGAATGTAAGCTTTTGTAAGCATTTTAGTATTCATTCTGAATACAACACTGTTGGTCTTAAAGGGGGCTAATAGCCTCAAACTTTGTTCTATTGCTTCAGACCAACATGGCTGCCCACTTGGATCTATCTACATGTCCATTTTTGAGCAGTTCCTTCTGGTTTTATGGACATTGGGATTTTCTTCTTGGTTAAGAACTGCTATAACTGCGGTACAGATTTTTGTTGAATTAATCAACCTGAGGCAGCTGTAGGTAACACTGCGGCTAAGGAATTGTTTGTAAATTGGTCCAACCATGCTTGAATTGAGGTCTTTAGCTTTCAGCCACAAAGATATTAAATGCAATAAATCCGTCATTATTTCTACACAACATGCCCTGTAACCTGCAACAACATTTCAGCAACATGTATTGATATTGAATACTTCAAGGTTAAATATCTTAAAATCTGATTCAATGACCAGGCACGCAGTAAAATACTACTAAATACAACCTGCGTTCAGTGTGCGCAAAGACATCTTTATCTGCTGACGGAAGTCCGCACCTACAACTCATGGATTCTTTAAAGTATCACCTGCAAGAAGGTCACAAAAATCCTGAACCATTTGTTCAGGATTTTTTGAAGGAGCGGGAAACAAGACGGCATGGGGAAGAAGAATGCGACAGCATCAAAAAAACAAACAAACAGGCAGGCAGAGATGATGAAAGACACAATTAAATTAAAAAATGGGTCACAAGTCTGGAAAGGTTGATCTGAAGGGGAAATTCCTATAACTCTGCATTCTGTCATGTGCAGTGCCGTCCCTCTACCACTACGAATGCATTTCCCAATCCGAGAAACCTTCCAGTGGGTGAGTGTTCTATCAGAGGTGCGGCTTAGCAGCCTGTCTGCTGGATGATAACAAGAACATCATTTTATGCCAGGCTCTTTTTTTGGAGGGGGGCATAGATTAGGGGTGGCCAAACTTCAGCTCAGGAGCCACATGTGGCTCTTTCATACATATTGTGTGGCTCTCAAATCCCCCACTGCCCCGCAAGCCAGCTTGAAGAGCGCATTTAAAGTTAAAGTTGCTTTCTTTCTACCTCTCTCTCCTCCCTTCCATCCATCCCTCTCCTCAAACATCTGATGTACGTGTCTTGTGACTCTCAAACATCTGACATTTTTTCTGTGTGGTTCTTACATTAAGCAAGTTTGGCCACCCCTAGATAAGATACCTGTGGCTATAGGTGTGCCAAGTTTTGGCTAACAGAAATTTGGGGCTAGCAAATGGAACCAAGCCACTTTTACAGATGAAGAAAGAATGACCACAACATTCAGCAGCCGCTATTCGGCCAGCGTCGTCATGTCTCCCTCCGACCAAAACAGTGATTTCAATTTAGACTCCTCAAGGGAAGAGTCTGAGGAGCCGAGGCCAGTAGCTGAAGAGGGCTCAACCACTGCAGAGGTTTTGCTGACAATGAACCACCAAAACCAGAGACCACCCTGTCAGGGCCTGCGAGAGAAACCTTGCCACTTGCCCCCCAGGGAAGCCATCAAACTTCCACTATGCATGACTGGAACAGCAGTGGCAGAAGGGCTAAAGTACCACAGAGGAGGCAAATGCTAGACCAGCTGCACACAATCCAACTGCTGAGCCTGGACAGAGAAATACAAAGAAAGCATCTTTAAGACCAACAAGTGCTAATGTTTTAAGCGTGTAATATTTTTTTTTTAAAAACCTTTACTCGTGTTTGTCTGTGTCCTTTAAAAGTTTATCTCTGCTACCTAATCTTAAACAGGTACACACATGGCCCAAGCCGATATAGCCCGGCCTGGCAAGGTCTCATTTATGTCAGATCCGGCCCTCATAACAAATGAGTTTGACACCCCTGCTCTGTCTCATTCATCCCACATGGGCACAGCCTACCTGAGTTATGGAATTTTCTTAAATCTCCCATGTAACACCATAGAAGGGAGAACGTTAAAAATGAGCTAACGCAAATGCCCTGCGAAGGTGAGGATTGGTCAGACAAGATAAGTATACAGGAAGGGTAGTGCTCCCAATGCACTGGGGAACAATGCCCAGAGGCAAGGCTTTTCGATTCTTGAATCTCAATATCAATAAAGTCTTTGCTTCATCAGAATAAAAGATCTGGCAGTAGATGAGCAGAAGACCTCTGTCTGAGTCCCTGGAGAGCTGCTGACATCTGAGTAGACAACACTGACTTTGATGGACCAAGGGTCTGATTCGGTATAAGGCAGCTTTGTGTGTTCATGGTACCTGTTAGCTTAAGTTAAATCAAATGCCAAGCGGTAGCTAGGAGGGTGTCCTATGAGTAATTTCAGAAGTCCAGTAACTCTACCAGGGCTTTTACTGTCCACTGGGTAATACATATGGATTAGCTGCACATATGAACCATTTGCAGAGCCTGCAGAACCATTTGGTGTCTGAGTAGACCTGTTTAGAATTCTGCATGTTAATCAAACCTCCGCTAGCCTGACCTTCTGCCCTACTTGGACACCTTAGAAATGTAGCTAACTGTTTAAAATTAATGAACGCACACAGGTAAAGAAACAAGATGGCCTGTGCCTCAGGTACATAATTTCTCTTGCTTCTCGAATGTATAACATCCTGTTACTTTCTCAATACAGCTCCTGCACAAAAAGATTTCTAGGTGAAGAGGAAGAAACACAGTTTGATGTAATCAACAGAATGCCAAGGCTTAGACCAGCGAGTCCAGAATTTGAATAGCCACTCAGTTGAGAAGCTCAATGGAAGATGTGGACCTGTCCTTATTTCTCTGTGCTTCCCTCACCGCAAGGATGAAACAGAAGTGGCAAAAACCACATATTCTACCCCAAGTTCCGTGGATGAAGAGCACAAGAAAATGCAACAATTTCGTTAAAAACATGACTTAATAGGTGGCTTAGGGCAGGGGTCCCCAACCCCTGGTCTGTGGCCTGTTTGTAACCAGGCCATGAGTTGTATAATTATTTCATTATATATTACAATGTAGTAGTAATAAGATGACTTTGGATTTATATCCTGCCCTCCACTTTGAATTTCAGAGTCTCAGAGCAGCTCACAATCTCCTTTACTTTCCTCCCCCACAGCAGACACCCTGTGAGGTGGGTGGGGCTGAGAGAGCTCTCCCAGAAAGCTGCCCTTTCAAGGACAACTCTGTGAGAGTTATGGCTGACCCAAGGCCATTCCAGCCGCTGCAAATGGAGGAGTGGGGAATCAAACCCGGCTCTCCCAGATAAAAGTCCACGCACTTAACCACCACACCAAACACTTTAGAAATAAAGTACACAATTGTATCATCCCAAAACCATTGTCCCGCCCCCTGGTCCATGGACAAATTGTCTTCCACAAAACCGGTTCCTGGTACCAAAAAGGTTGGGGACCAATGGCTTAGGGCACCTATTAATGATCCTTTTTCACTGCAACTTGCTCTACTGGGAACTTTACTTTTCATCTGCTGCCAGTTTAGCCAAATGGCCACCTCTCAGTCATGCTTCACAACTATTAATGTCCTCTGAGTCACTCCATGTCCATCGGGTCCAACCACCTCAGCCCACGGCGGGCATGCCTCTGTTATGCTATCCAGAACAAAAAATATTTACACCCTCCATTTCCCAAGGCACCTATCGCCACTTTGGCGTAGCAGTTAAGTCCATGGACTCTTATCTGGGAGAACTGGGTTTGATTCCCCACTCCTCCACTTGCAGCTGCTGGAATGGCCTGGGAACAGCCATAGGTCTCACAGAGTTGTCCTTGAAAGGGCAGCTTTCTGGGGGAGCTTTCTCAGCCTCACCCACCTCACAGGGTGTTTGTTGTGGGGGAGGAAGATAAAGGAGATTGTGAGCCAGATTCGGAGTGGAGGGCAGGATATAAATCTAACATCCTAGGAAAAGGAAAGGTCCCCTGTGCAAGCATCAGTCGTTTTCGACTCTGGGGTGATGCTGCTTTCACAACGTTTTCATGGCAGACCTTTTTACGGGGTGGTTTGCCACTGCCTTCCCCGGTCATTACACTTTCCCCCCAGCAAGCTGGGTACTCATTTTACTGACCTCGGAAGGAGGGAAGGCTGAGTCAACCTCGAGCCGGCTACCTGAAAACCCAGCTTCCTCTGGAATCTAACTCAGGCATGAACAGAGGGCTCCGGTTTGGTGTAGTGGTTAAGTGTGCGGACTCTTATCTGGGAGAACCGGCTTTGATTCCCCACTCCTCCACTTGCACCTGCTAGCATGGCCTTGGGTCAGCCATAGCTCTGGCAGAAGTTGTCCTTGAAATGGCAGCTGCTGTGAGAGCCCTCTCCAGCCCCACCCACCCCACAGGATGACTGTCGTGGGGGAGGAAGGTAAAGGAGATTGTGAGCCGCTCTGAGACTCTTCGGAGTGGAGGGCGGGATATAAATCCAATATCATCTTCTTCTTCCAATTGCAGTGCTGCAGCTTTACCACTCTGCACCACGGGGCTCTTTAACATCCTAGGAGCACATCCAAAATGGCTGTTTTCTGGTTTCAGCTATCTTTACCACGCCCCTGCCCTTTACAACTCCCATATCCTCACCCTTATCAAACACCCTTATCCATGCTATGCCAGGGCGGCTACTCCTATACTTGCAAAATTTATGGACCCTGTGTGTTTGGGGGGGAGGGGGTTGTTAACATTTCTCTCACCTTGTTTCCCCATTTTCTGTAGCCCTCCCAGCTGCCTTATGCTAATTTCCCACTTCTCCCAAGTTTAGGAAAAGTAGCAGCCTCTCTTTATCAGGACCTTTTCAGCCTAAAATTGCAAATGAATTGGGAGAGACAGTCCCATTGATACCGCATTTACATGGATAGGACTGTACTATAAGAAATGTAATTCAAACTCTAGCCAGGAGAAACATAAGCTCCCAAAAAATTTCTCAAGGGCAGTTGGGGGGGCGGGGGCGGAATTGTGATTTCTTTTTCAGTCAAGCGCCCCAATACTAAACAGATTTATTCAGAAGCCAGCCCCCAGCAGTATCAGCTGGGAGGCCTTATTCTTTATACCCAGTTTGTTGTCGGTCAACGTATAAAGCAGAACACGAACCTAGATGGACCACTGGTCTGGCCCAGCAGGGCTCTTCATATGTGTTTGAATTTAAACAGAGGATTATCAAGAGAGACAGACAAGGCTGACAGCCAAGAGAAACTTTACCAGCACGGAAGTCCAGTCATACTTCTGAAACTCTGAACACTATAATGCAAATATTATAAATGAGCAAGCCTTCCCCTTTACATCAGAACATGAGCAAGACACGTGCTAGATTTAAGCCCAGACAGAGTGAGCTACTTTTTAAAAAGCATCAGTAAATGTCTAAACAAAAGCAACCATGAGGATTTCCTTTTAATAGGCTGCGATCACACACACTAGATTTCACTGTGTGAACTGGCAAAATCCAGTTGAGCAGTGCTGAAAGTGCATTATTTAGTGTGTAGATCCACGAGGAGTGAGCTGTGTGACTCTTGCTGAAAAACAGTAGAGAGTCCAGTAGCACCTTTAAGACTAACAAATTTTGTTGTGGCATAAGCTTTAGAGAAGCACAGCTCTCTTTGTCAGATGCATGGAGGGTATGTAGAAACTGGTCAGTTTCTACATAGCCTACAAGCATTGAAGAAGAGAGCTGTGCTTCTCGAATTCTTATGCAACAACAAAATTTGTTGGTCTTAAAAGTGATACTGGACTCTTTACTAGCTAGTGTGTAATAAACACATCTACACTCTATTAAGATTGGACAGAGGCAAGACTAGGGGTGGCCAAACTGTGGCTCAAGGGCCACATGTGGCTCTTTCACACACATTGTGTGGCTCTCGAAGCCCCCGCCGCTCCATCAGGCAGCTTGGAGATTGCATTTAAAGTTAAAGTTGCTTTCTTTCCTCCTCCTATCCCCCATTTATTTGCCTTCCTGCCTGCCTTCTCTCACATATCTGACGTTTAAGTTTTGTGGCTCTCAAACATCTGACATTTATTCTATGTGGCCCTTCCTTTAAGCAAGGTTGGCCACCCCTGGGCAAGACCAAACATTCAGACGGAGTAAGGCTTATTTTCTTTTTAAAACACACAAACACAATATTTGAACAAGGATGACACGCAAGCCAAGCCAGAACATTCACAGCCAGCATGTTTCTCCACTTTATTCCAAAAGAGACATAAGAAAAGCCATGTTGGATCAGGCTGGTGGCCCATCCAGTCCAACATTCTGTCTCACACAGTGGAAAAAAACAAACAGCTGATATCAGGAGATCCATCAGTGGGGCCAGGACACTAGAAGTCCTCACACTGTTGCCCCTCCCAAATATCAAGAATATAGAACAACACTACCCCAGGCATAAGAGAAGCCATGTTGGATCAGGCCAATGGCCCATCCAGTCCAACACTCTGTGTCACACAGTGGCCAAAACCCCCAGGTGCCATCAGGAGGTCCATCAGTGGGGCCAGGTCACCAGAAGCCCTCACCCTGTTGCCCCCCCCAGCACCAATACCCCAGAGAATTCCCATAAATGAGAAAAAGGGAACCAACCAACGCAACACCACCTTCTACTAGCACATGCCAGACACAAGTGCCCGCATTCCAACGTTACCAGCAACTCCCATCTCCCATTCCCACCCTAGGGTGGGCTCCTCCCACCAGCAGATGACTCCCACCTCACCAAGGCCCTGACTTTCTGTGGTCCTCACAGCTGTCTTATGCTAATGTCCCACTGCTCCAATTTTAGGGAAAGTAGCAGAATCTCTTTATCAGGACCTTTTCAGCCTAAGCTTGCCAATTAATTGGAGAGTCAGTCCCACTGAAACCACATTTACATGGAGAGGACTGTCATTTTTTTAAAAAAGCATGTGATAAGTTTACTTAAAAATTCCAAATTATACAGAACTTTGGTGTAGTATCAGGCAGATTAATTCCATCTATAATAAATTCTACTATGCATATAAGAACTATGGCAGAGGTGGCCAAACTGTGGCTCAGGAGCCACATGTGGCTTTTTTATACATATTGTTTGGCTCTTGAAGCCCCTGCCACTACATTGGCCAGCTTGGAAGAAGGCATTTCCTCTTGAAATCACATCTCCAAGTTGAGCCAGCAGGCAACGTGGAGAATGCATTTAAAGTTGCTTTCTTTCCACCTCTCCCATTATTCCTTCCTTCCTTCTTGCGACTCTCAAACGTTTGATGTTCATGACTTTCAGCTCTCAAACATCTGATGCTTATTTTACGTAGCTCTTACGTTAAGCAAGTTTGGCCACCCCTGTACTATGGTATATATAACATTGTAGAACATCTTATTTCACATTTAAGACAATGTCCAGTTCGCCAATCAATCAATCAATCAATAGATAAATAAATAAATAACTATCTTATTAAGGATAGATTAACTGGTACTAGAAATACACACACAATCCTATGAAACAATCCTGTGAAACTATTTCCTTTTTCCTTTCTTGCCTGGCCAGCAGCTTGGAGAATGGATTTAAAATTAAAGTTGCTTTCTTTCCACCTCCCCGCCGCCGTCTATTTTCCTCCCTCCCTCCTGTCCCGTGGCTCTCAAACATCTGCTGTTTATTCTATGCGGCTCTTACATTAGGCAAGTTTGGCCACTACTGTACTATGGTATATGTAACATTGTAGAACATCTTATTTCACATTTAAGATAACGTCCAGTTTGCCAATCAATCCATAGATAAATAAATAAATAAATATCTTATTAAGGATAAATTAACCAGTACTACAAAGACATGTACAATCTTATGAAACAATCCTGTAAAACGATTTCCTTTTTCTTGCCTGGCCAGCAGCTTGGAGAATGAATTTAAAATTAAAGTTGCTTTCTTTCCACCTCTCCCCCCACCGCCCTCCCTCCTGTCCCGTGGCTCTCAAACATCTGCTACTTATTCTATGCGGCTCTTACATTGGGCAAGTTTTCCACCCCTGCCCTATGGGAATGGGTCTCCACAGGGAAGAACGGAGCGCCAGCAGACCCTTCCCTCCCGCTTTCTGATGACCCTGGAGCGGGGGGAAGGCCTCCAACCCGGGGATCCCCCGCCCGCACCCGGGGGTTGGCAACGCCATGGTTCCTGGCCGGGGACGCGGGTCTCACCGTGGGGCTGGGCGGGCGGCGGGGGCGAGGAGGAGGAGGGCGGCGGGGCGGGGGCGGCAGGCGCCGGGGGGCCGCCCCTGAGGAAGGCCGGCACGAACTCGGCGGCGTGGACGTTGGGCACGAAGGGCTTGGCGTTGACGTTGAGGTGCCGGCTGAAGGCCGCGCCCAGCAGCTCCTGCTGCTCCTCCTCGGCCGCCTCCAGCGAGGCCGGCCTGGCTTCTTCCTCGGCGGGGGCTGAGGAGGAGGAGGAGGCGGCAGCAGGGCCGCTGCCCGGCTCGACGTCCGCCTGGTCCCAGCAGTCGGGCGCCGAGTCGCTGCTGCTCCCGCTGCCGTTGGCCTCCATTTTAGGCCCGGCCCCCGGCAAGGCTCTGGCTGCACTTCCTTCCTCCCTGCGAAGGGACGGCACCGGCGCCGACTCAGCACTCGCTCCGCGTGCGCCCCGCCGCCCCGACACCGCTGCGCAGGATGGCCTCCTTCAGCTGCCGTACGCCTCTCCCCCCCACCTCTGCCCCGAAGTCCAGGCGGCCATCTTGGTAGTTCGGAAGCCTCCTCGGCGGCCCTTCGGAAGCATGGGAGGGAACCCAAGGCGGAACTACGTTTCCCAGAAAGCGAAGCGCCTACGCGGCAGGGGAAGATGGGAAGACGCGGCTTCCTCCTCCCCGCCTTGGCTGAGACGCGAACGACAACTCCCAGCGGCCATTGCGGGCGGAGGTCGCTGCTTAAGGTGCAGGGAGGCAACTGCTCTTTTGCTAGGGAGGTGGGAAATAAAAGTATTTGCACTTTTAAACGGAACCAAGGGCCGAATTCTTCGGTTGGTTCTTTGCACTTAGGACGTTACATGATGTGCTCTCTGATTTCATCTTATTTCTGCAAAGGAGAAGTTTGGGAGAGGCAAAATGAGCAATGCTGATTTGGGACAAAACAAGTAATATGTGCACTATTGGTTTATGGGTGATATTAATACAAGCTTGCTTATTTATTAATGCAACAAGTCTTCCATTGGGATGGCGGTGCCATAAGCAGGACATGGAAGACTACTGAGGTGTTGCCACATGGACAGTTTGCAACCATCTTGATCCCTGTGCTTATTTACTCAGAAGTCCCACTTTACGCAATTACGCAACCTTAAGAAAGCTTTTTTGTTATTAAAGCTCAACACCTGAGCTACTTAACTGAAAATATTTTGTGTAGCATTTCTAATTTATTTAAAGGTTTCAAGATGGATACCACTATTCTCTGTCTCACAATGACATTTTGTGCCATCTGAATAATTACAATCAGAAAGCATACTGATAGTTCAAGAACTCAGTGACACAGGCATACTCTATTAAACCTGAGTAGTAGTATAGTATGAATTTGGGAATTAGAAATACAGCATCACACTGTAAATTGTTTTATGAGATGTGTGGGTGTGGGCTCTGACTATAACTTCTATTAGGTAACAGTGGAAAGTTTTAATCAGAGTTTGGATCCTGTGTTCTCTAAGCATGACACAGCTATAGGATAATTCTTTTCGCAAACTTGGCTTGAATCGGAATTCTAAGGTATATAAACTTGTTCCACAAGCTTCTTACTTTGTTAAGATGCTAGTTAGGAAAAAGGCTGGATGGTGGTTGTGGTTCTCAGACAGTATTAAATGTTGCACAGAAGATATTGAAGAAAATACTGAATTTATATCCCACCCTACACTCTGAATCTTAAAGAGTCTCAGAGCGGTCACAATCTCCTTTACCTTCTCTCCCCGCCCCCCACCCACAACAGACACCTTGTGAGGTGGATGGGGCTGAGAGAGATCTTTCAGCAGCTGCCCTTTCAAGGACAACTCCTATGAGAGCTATGGCTGACCCAAGGCCATTTGATTAGCTGCAAGTGGAGGAATGGGGAATCAAACCCAGTTCTCCCAGATAAGAGCCCATGCACTTACCACTCAAAACAGGAACATAACTGGTACTATCATGATTCAGTTGCTGGGCAAAGCGGAGTGAACCCCTCTTCTAAATTGGTTTCACTGTTCAAGGTCCACTTAAGAAGAAACTCCATGTTACTTTCCCCTTCCTACATCAGATTGGAATATGATGTAGGTTAACACTGGTCAAGTTTACATTCCCCCATGTTTAGTGCCTACAAACAGATAGCATGACTGAGCAATGGGTTGTATTTCATTGCCATTTTGTGCCTTACGCAGAGGCAAACCTGAATCTGCCATCTTGACTCTAGGCTGAATTCAGATGGCCAATTTGAGCTAACATAGGCACAGAAGTCCGCATATTTATACCCCGCTCTTCTCTTTGAATCAGAGATTCAGAGCAGCTTACAATCTCCTATATCTTCTCCCCCCACAGTAGACACCCTGTGAAGTGGGCGGGGCTGAGAGGGCTCTCACAGCAGCTGCCCTTTCAAGGACAACCTCTGCGAGAGCTATGGCTGACCCAAGGCCATTCCAGCAGGTGCAAGTGGAGGAGTGGGGAATCAAACCCGGTTCTCCCAGATAAGAGTCTGCACACTTAACCACTACACCAAGCAGCCCAGGCGGATTAGAAAAGCAAAGTCAGACAGACACAGCTGCCACCCATTCTGCTCCTGCACTCACCCTGTCCTCTGACATCTCCAAGATGAATCAAATACCACTAGGGAAGTGGTAGCAAATTTTTCTGCCACACTCCATCTGTATTTATGGCAGTCTGAATATGGGAGCGCGCAAGCAAGGCAGATTGGCGGTGTGAACCCATAAATCTACTTTAAGCGCTCACCGGTATTCTCTTTTTTTAAATTGCCCAGAGCGCATGAGTGTATGTACACATGAGCGCATGGCTACTAAAAATGTAAGGCACAAAAAGAAACCCAAACTGCCCTAAGGGGATGGCATGCAACAACCGTGTGAACACACCATAGTGCCCTGTGTGATATATGAGCATATCGCGTGGGAGCGTCTGATCAGGATTTGGCCATTCCAGTTTGGGGTAGCACAGTTTGGGACGCCTCCAGTGTGCATGAAGCTGTCTGTCTATACTCAGCCCTAGAGTCTCCCCCCCCCCCCAGCTTGCCTTGTTCCTACTACCTCCTGAACCTGTGACCCACCTGCGAGAGCCCCGATGATCTTTGGGGTCCTGATCCCCAGCTTAAGAGCCACTGCCCCAGGATTTGCTACCCTGATGATGGATTTAGAAGCTGTAACTTTTAACTCGTATTAAATCCATAATCTCAAAATTAGGAAGTAATGAAACGATGACACTCCTGGAGATCAAACAGTGTTATACAGAATGAGAATGTATGGAATAGCTTGTTCTTTCATGTAGAACTTCTCTTCTGAATCTTGCAATACAAGCACAAGCTTGCCTTGCAGCAGGTAAAGCTCAAAGACTGGGATGAACTGGGCACATTCCAAAAGGAAACAAAACTTTATTGCTGAGAAAAACCAAACCCCACAAGTCTAAATACAATTAAGACATACTGGTGTCTGTTTTTATTAGTTCTCTTTAATAAGTTGAACAACAGGTTGCTGAATATTAATTCCACTGGATACTGGAAATTGCCATTCATCTCCATTTCTTGGCTTCTAAGTTTTCTCCCAAGTTTGCCCACACGCATGTTCAAGCCTTATAAAAAATGACACCTGCTTATGTGTTTGAAACAGCTGTTTCCATCACTGGAGCTCATGTGCCAAGACCAGAAAAACAAAAGCAACAAACACAGAGCTTTTTTTTTAGCAGGAATGCACAGGAACGCAGCTTGGTGCCAGGAGTGTGTGGCCTAATATGCAAATGAGTTCCTGCTGGGCTTTTTCTACCCAAAAAGTTCTGACACAAACATAAAAACAAATGTAAAAAAAAAAATGAAAGCAAACAAAACAATATTGCACCTAACAAAACAGCCAGATGAAACGTTCTTTCGTAGGGGAAAATCTCTTAGACCAACCAAAACCAGAAAAAGCCTTTACTGCTTTTCAAAGACAGGAAAAGAATTTCTCAGTCTCCAGGTTGCGGCTTTTAGCAGCAGCCACTGTATCTTGTCTAGGGAGAGGTAAGTCCCAGCCGCAACGCCAAACTGGGTGGGTCACAAACTCAACCAAGCATCAGAGGCATTGGGAGTGCCTATTAAGATTTGCATGCAGCAAGGATGAATATAAGCAGACAGTGCCTTTAGGGAGTGTTGGAAAAGCTAAAGCTCAGTATAGGGTTGCCAAGTCCAATTCAAGAAATATCTGGGGACTTTGGGGGTGGAGCAAGGAGACTTTGGGGGTGGAGCAAGGAAACATTAGGGGCGGAGCCAGGAGCAAGGGTGTGACAAGCATAAATGAACTCCAAGGGAGTTCTGGCCATCACATTTAAAGGGACGGCACACCTTTTCAATTCCTTTCTTCCATAGGAAATAATGAAGGATAGGGGCACCTTCTTTTGGGGCTCATAGAATTGGGCCCTCTGGTCCAATCGTTTTGAAGCTTGGGGGGGTACTTTGGGGAGAGGCACTAGATGCTATACTGAAAATTTGGTGCCTCTACCCCAAAAAACAGCCCCCCCAGAGCCCCAGATACCCGTGGATCAATTCTCCATGCTTTCTATGGGAATAAATCTCCATAGGGAATAATAGAGTTCCCAGCAGACATTTCCCCCCCCCCCCGCTTTCTGACGTCCCTGAAGTGGGGGTGGGGTCTCCAAACCGGGGGATCCCCTGCCCCCACCTGGGGATTGGCAACCCTAGCTCAGTATGAACTTAGGCTTGCAAGATTGGCTAAGAGCCACATAAAATAAACATCAGATGTTTGAGAACCGCAAGAAGTGAACATCGGATGTTTGAGAACAGGAAGGAAGGAAGGCAAATAAATGGGGGAGAGAGGAGGGAAGGAAAGGTGGAAAGAAAGCAACTTTAAATGCATTCTCCAATCTGCTGGCTGGCTTGGCAAAGTGATTTAAAGAGAGAAATGCCTTGTCCAAGCCAACCGACAAGGCAGTGGAGGCTTCAAGAGCCACTCAATATATGTGAAAGAGCCAAGTGGCTCCCGAGCAACAGTTTGGCCACCCCTGGGCTAAACACAACAAAAAAAAAGAGTTCTTTAGTTCTGTTCGGAGCAAGAAATAGAACAAGGAAGTGGTAGGTCCACTGAGTGGCCCACTCAGAGATGGAATTTTAATAGGTGATGAAGAGAGGGCAGAACTGCTCACTTCCTGCTGTCTCTGTCTTCTCTTGCAAAGAAAATAGTGCTCAATCTGGCAAAAAGAAAACACATGATGAAGGAAGGGAGTTGCAGCCTAAGGTAAGCTTAGGGATGGTGCATAAACATCTAGCTTCTTTAAATGAAACCAAGTGCTCAGGGCCAGATGAACTGCATCCAAGGGTAGTAAGGGAACTTGCTGATGTAATTTCAGAGCCTCTCTTCATCATTAAAAAAAATTCTTGAAGAACAGGTGAGGTTCCAGAAGATTGGAGGCAGGCAAATGTTTTCCCCATCTTTTCCCAAAGGGGAAAAAGGAGGATCCAGGTAATGACAGACCTGTTAGCTTGAGAACCAAGGGGCTGAAATTAAATCAAGAGTTTCTGGCTCAACATTAGGAAGAACTTCCTGACCGTCAGAGAAGTTCCTCAGTGGAACAGGCTTCCTCGGAAGGTGGTGGGTTCTCCTTCATTGGAGATTTTTAAACAGAGGCTAGATGGCCATCTGACAGCAATGAGGATCCTGTGAATTCAGCGGGAGGTATTTGTGAGTTTCCTGCATTGTGCA
Organism: Heteronotia binoei; assembly: GCF_032191835.1. Classification (NCBI taxonomy): domain Eukaryota; kingdom Metazoa; phylum Chordata; class Lepidosauria; order Squamata; family Gekkonidae; genus Heteronotia; species Heteronotia binoei. The sequence continues at coordinate 18,919,026 of NC_083242.1, read as the reverse complement.
GGGGGTTGGACTAGGTGACCCTGGAAGTCCCTTCCAGCTCTATGATTCTATGTCCATATGTGGTAAAATTTTAGAACGAATCAAAAGTCAGTCTTTGAGTATTTAGAAAAGATGGCTCATTACTAAAAGCCAGCATGACTTCCTTAAGAACAAATCTTTGTCAACTCTCTCCAAATTATGCACAATTTTATAAACCTCTATCATGTCCTTGAAGACCTCCATGGCGCAGAGTGGTAAAGCTGCAGTACTGCAGTCAGAGCGCTCTGCTCATGACCAGAGTTCTATCCCAGCAAAAGCTGGTTCAGGTAGCCAGCTCCAGGCTGACTCAGTCTTCCATCCTTCCGAGGTCGGTAAAATGAGTACCCAGCTTGCTGGGGGGAAAGTAACGGCAAACCACCCCGTAAAAAGTCTGCCGTGAAAATGTTGTGAAAGCAATGTCACCCCAGAGTCGGAAACAACTGGTGCTTGCACCTTTACCTTTTATCATGTCCTTCCTTAGTTGTCTCTTTTCTAAAGTGAAAACTCCCAGACTCTTCAGCCTTTCCTCATGGGAAAGATGCTTCAACCCCCAAATCTTGGTTGCCCTCTGTTCCTTTTCCAGCTCTGCTGTGCTCTTCTTGACAGTACACAGTATTCCAAATGAACCCACACCATAGATTTATACAGGGGCGTTATAATATTGGTCACTTTATTCTCAATCCCTTTCCTAATAATCCCGAACATAGAGTTTACCTTTCTCACCACTGCAGCACGCTGAGTTGACACTTTCATTGAGCTATATCCACTATACCTTCAAGATCTTTTTCTCTCTCCGTTTCAGCAAATTCAAACCCCATGCTATACTTGAAGTTGGGATTTTTTGTCTCAATGTGCATCACCTTAAACTTTGCCAACACTGAACTTCGTTATACTGTCACTCACTCACCCACTTTGTGGAGAGCTTCTATGAGTGTTTACACCATCCTGAATAATGTTGTGTCATCTGCAAACCTGGCTACTACACCACACACTCCTAGTTCCAAGTAAGTTATGCATTAAGTAGTACTGGATCCAATACTGTTCCTTGTGGGACCCTACTGCTAACTTCCCTCCATTGTGAGACCTGTCCATGATTTCTACTCTTTGCTTCCTGTCAATTTTACCAATTTTTAATACATAGAACTCCTCCTCTTATCCCAGAACTGCTAAGTTCACTCAAGAGCCTTTGGTGAGGTACCTTCTCAAAAGCCTTTTGAAAGTCCAAGTAAATAATGTCTACTAGATCACTGATGTCTGTTTGCTTTCTCAGAGAATTCCAAAGGGTTGGTGAGGCAGGACTTCCCATTGCAGAAGTCACACTGATTTTCCCTCAGCAGGCTTTGGCCCTCTATATGCCTCTCTTTGATTACAGTTTCTACTAATTTGTCTGAGACAGGCTGACTGGCCTATAATTTCCTGTTTCCCCTCTGGATCCCTTTTTAAAAATGGGTTTAACATTTGTTACTCTCCACTCTTCTGATACAGCTGCTGAATTTAGTGACAGGCCACAGAATCCACCCTTCAAAGCCTCAATTTTCTGCAGGGGAACTGATCCTTGTAGTCTGGAGATGAGCTGTAATTCCAGGGGGTTCCCAGGTTCCACCTGAAGGCTGCCACCCCTCCTTCCAGTAGAACATAATGTCCTTCAGTCCACCCTCCAAAGCCTCCATTTTCTGCATGGGAACTTTGTAGTCTGGACTAGATGAGCCAGAGTTGCCAGCCTCTAGGTGGGCCCTGGAGATCTCCCACTTTTACACCGGATCTCCAGCTGGCAGAGACCAGCTCTCCTGAAGAAAATGGCTGCGCTGAAGGGTGGAGTCTAGGGCATTGTCCTATGCGGAGGACCTTCTCCTCCCTGAACCCCACCATCTCCTGGATCCACCCCTAAAGTCTCCAGGGATTTTCGAACCCATACTTGGCAACCCAAAGATGAGCTGTAATTATGGGGGACCCCCAGGCCCCACCTGGAGGCTGGCATCCCTAAGGCTTCAAACCCCTCCCCCCCAAAAAATCTCCAGGTAGCTCCCAACCCAGAGCTTGCAGCCCTTGACTACTCTGAAGTAAGCCTCATTGATTTCCACAGGCCTGAATGCAGACAAGTCTGCAATACCCTCCCTCCGCCTTACTGCACAGGCAGCGGACGATGGGAGAAGACAGCCTCTCCCAGACATTGCCTTCAGACTATCTGGTGGGGCCGCTTAAGTACACGTGTCTTCTAGGCTCCTCCAAGAGAACTTCCGGGTTTGGCATATTTTGCTTCCGGGCCGAGGGAGGTCACATCCGGGGCCGGGATGCTGGGCTGTGCAGCGGCTGTTTCTTGGAAAGCGGGGCGGGAGTCGCTCCCGGAGGCTTCGCCGGGCTGCTGCTGAGCAGGGCTGCTGGGGGGCGCCATGAGCGGTAAGTGGGTTGCGTTCCGGGGCTGCCCCTTCCCCAGACTGAGAGGTGTCGGGGCTCAAGCTGTCGTGGAAGCCCTTTTTCCTTAGTCAGCCCCGCCTGTCATCTCAGGAGGCTGCTTTGTGGGTCCTGCGTGCAGCGACCGAGGTAGAGGGGGAAAAGACACTCTGCACATGCTCAGGATCCCACTTCTCAGTCTGTTAGAATAATAGAATCCTAGAGCTGGAAGGGACCTCCAGGGTTATCTAGTTCAACCCCCTGCCCAATTTAGGAAATTGAACATATGACGCTGCCTTCTACTGAATCAGACCCTCGGTCCATCAAAGTCAGTATTGCCTACTCAGACTGGCAGCGGCTCTCCAGGGTCTCAAGCTGAGGCTTTTCACAGCCTGGTTGCCTGGACCCTTTCTTGGAGATGCCGGGGATTGAACCTGGGACCTCCTGCTTACCAAGCAGATGCTCTACCACTGAGCCACAGCCCCTCCCCAAATTCTCCAGTACTTTCTCCTCACCTCCAGTGACCCCTTTTTCCATGCCCAGAAGATGGTAAAACCCCTTCAGGATCCCTGGCCAAACTGGCCTGGAGGAAAATTATTTCCTGATCTCAAAGTGTCAACTGGCATTTCTCTGGGCGTGTAAGAAGGGGCTGCAGGAACTAAGCATTGATGCAACCCTTCCTGCCCTCTTTTTCATGATCTGCCTAAGTTCACAGAATCAGCATTGCTGTTAGAAGGCCATCTAGCCTCTGCTTAAAAACCTCCCAAGGAAAGACAGACCACCTCCCGAGTTCTGCTGAAGAACTGCTCTGTTGCCGTAGAGAAGGTGACTTGTGCAGGTTCCGAAGGGAAAGTGTCCTCTCTGTGTGAGTGCATGGACACCCATCTCAGCCCCACCTGTGTTATCTCAAAAGGCTGCTTGTATGTTCTTTGAAACAGATGGTACATGCAAGGGATGCCAGCCTCCAAGTGGAACCGGGGGATCCTCTGGAATCACAGTTTGTCTCCAGAATACAGAGGTCAGCTCCCCTGAAGAAACGGAGGTTTTGGAGGGTGGAGTCTATGGCATTGTATCCCACTAAGGTCTCTGTCCTCCCCAAGCTCCATTCTGAAATCTCCATGTGTCCTCCAACCTGGAGTTGGCAACCCTAACTGTAATGCATGTATGAAGTGTCTCTCCCCCACCAGCCAGGAAAGTGCCAAACAGGACCAAACTTAGGGCTGCCATTCTCCAAGTGGGACCTGGGGTTCCCCTGGAATTACAGCTCGTCTCCAAACTGCAGAGATTAGTTCCCCTGGAGAAAGTGGAGGGGGGACTCTTTGGTCGTGTCCCCCACTGAGGTCCCTTTCCTTCCCAGGCTCCGTCCCCAAATCTCCAGGAGTTTCCCAGCCTGGATCTGACAATCTTGGCTCTGGCACCCTGGTTGTTAAATAGTTGAAATAATTCTTTATGAATATGAATATAAAATAAATAGATTTTAAGTTTCTCACTGCTTATACACAGGCCTCGGATTCAGCAGGAGCTCACAGGAGTGCAGCTCCTGAACCTTTCTGGGAGTTCCTCCTCCTCTGAGAGTTCCACCTCCTTGTCCATTGAATAGTAGGTGCGGCTGCATAACAATCCCTGGATGAGCTCCACCACCTGTTTTTCCTACAAAACGACCCCTGCTTATACACAAAGTTACATCTTGGCTGCAATCACACACATTAAATGATGCACTTTCAATCCACTGTCTAACTGGATTTTACTGTCTGAGTTGGCAAAATCCCGCTGGAAAGTGCATTGGATGTGGATTGAAAGTGAATTATTTAGTGTGTGTGATCACAGCCCTTATGCAGTGTTTTAGTATAGGCATTGATTTAGGAGAAGGTTCAAGACACTTGTGATAAAATACATAATAGGAATTAATTGAAAATGGTTGGTGGGGAGACCAGGAATTTCCCTCCCACTTCGGATGTTATTTACTGCAGTTATTGTTGTTGGAAGTTGACACTGTGTGTGTCTTATATACATTTGAGCTTAGCACTGAATGTTGAATACATGCCCTTTGGACCCCACAGTTGATAATCCGTATGTATCCAAGGATACCCTTTAAGCGTTTCGTGAAGTGAATTTTAGAACACACACTTTTGCCACATTTTTAAGACTGGACTGCAAGCAGCATGACTGTAATAATATGCGTTTGATAGCTTTTATAGCCATTAGTTCATAATAATTGTGGCTGGAGGTGGCATTTGTATGTGTCACAAGAAAGTGGTTTGTTGCTATGTCTAGGGCAGCGAAGTTGGTAGCTATGTTTTGTAGCGATCATTGTTGCAATGTCCAGATTCACAGTTTGTATTCCTGCTGCGTTTCTGATGCTTTATTAACTCCATTTATGCGACCTTTCCCACCAGGTTCTGTAACGGCCAGTGCTGTTTAGCATTTCAGTTCTAAATATAATATAAGTTGGATGGATGGGTGTAATCTCTTTTCATGTGCTATATATAACTCCCATCAGTTGATAATACTATCTGCGATAGCTTAAGCTGCCAGGACATATATAATAGTAATTGAATGTAACTTTGACATTTGTTTTAGTGGAGTGCTTGATGCATATTTTTCCCATTTAGTTTATAGCATCAACCTAATTCAAATATCCCTCCTCCCTTCCAGTTCTTCGCTGAAAGCTATTAGTCAAGGGGTAAACGAAGGAGCTTTTACTTAGATTTAGATGAGACTGGTTACTTTTAACACCTTGTTTCTCCTTATATTTGCTTTGGAAGGAAAAAGCCCCATGGGTTTCAGTGGAATTAATTCCTAAGTAAGACTTTCTCTGCAAGATTGTGACCTAAGGAGAGCTAGCTTGTCTGTGCCCCAGTGAAGTCAGCTACAGTTAATCTTCTCCAGGCTGTGTCCTAAGGTTTTAACCTTTACGAGTTAATTATTCTGCTGCAGTTAATGATAATGGTACAGTGATTTGGTTTTAGATTGGCGGAGTTGGATAGAGCAGCCCCAATTTCCAAAGGGAAAGTGGGGGCAACTGTCTTGGTCTCTCACAAGCAGGGGCCATATTAAAACACAGCACAGTGTTTCAGTATTTGAAAATATCAGATCCTTTTTCTTCTACGAACGTGTCAGTGAAACAAAGTTGGAGTCCAGTGGTGCCTTTAAGACCAACAAAGTTTTATTTAGGGTACCTGAAATAAAACTTGGTTGGTCTTAAAAGTGCCCTTGGACTCAAACTTTGTTCTGCTACTTCAGACCAACATGGCTGCCCACCTGGATGTGTCAGTAAAAACATCACCTCAGGATCTGTGTGTTTTGTTAACTGGGTTTGCCTGACACTCCATCGATTGGATTTGAAAGTGTGGAAGATTCTGCTTTAGTGGTCTTCTTTGGCCTGAAAAATTAATCAAGATAATGTCCCATTAACTGCTGTTATCTGGGAGAACTGTGTTTGATTCCCCGCTCCTCTGCTTACAACTTCTAGAATGGCCTTGGGTTAGCCATAGCTATCGCAGGAGTTGTCCTTGAAAGGGCAGCTGCTGTGAGAGCTCTCTCAGCCCCACCCGCTTCACAGGGTGTCTGTTGTGGGGGGAGAAGATAAAGGAGATTGTCAGCTGCTCTGACTCTCTGATTCAGAAGGGGTATAAATCCGCAGTCTCCTTCTCCTTCCCTCCATCCCCCCACAACCCTGGACAAACTGTCAACAGTCTGGTTGATAGCTTAGTTGGGGATGTAGAGCCATCAGCCCGGAGAATACCAGAACAAAAGATTTACTGAGTAGCCTCAGATTCCTGATATGCAGGGCTGCTGATTCCCTCCCCCCATTCCTACTGACTTGAGGTTTACAGCCCACGGCAAAGGAGATGATCTTGCTTGAAGAAGGGGTTCTGTATTTTACAAATGAATCCAATAACATTATGGGGACTCTTTCAGGTTTCAAAAGATAAAGTCTTAAATGTATTGCTGACTTAATTGGAATGGCCCAGGCTAGCTAAGCAAAGTTGGCCTTGGTTGGTGCTTGGATGGGAGACCACTAAGGAAATCCATGGGTGCCATGCAGAGGCAGGCAACGGCCAAGGCTTTTTTTGTAGCAGGAATTCCTTTGTATAATAGTGCCCCCCCCATGTAGTGCCCCCCCAATCCTTCAAGAGCTCATAGAACTCTTCTTACAGGGCCTACTGTAAGCTCTTGGAGGATTGGCTACATCAGGGGGTGTGTGGCCTAATATGCAAAGGAGTTACTGCTACAAAAAAGCCCCGGCAACAGCAAACCACTTCTGTGTGTCTCTTGCCTTGAAAAACCTGACAGGGTCACAAGTTGACAGTGACTATATGGTACTTTCCACCACCACTCTTGAGTTTCCATGTCAAATGCAAGCGTCTTTTGAAAACCTTAGTGGCATATCAGGCTTTTTTTGTCACCAAATCCCAAATAACATTGATACAGGACACAGTTAGACATCAACATTCGGCCCATGGCTTCTGAGAATCTCGAAGAGCCTGCAGATGGGAGGAATATGGAGACAATGTACCCCAGGGAACATTTGCCTTTTGGATCACAGCAAGAGAGAATCCACCTTCAGGCTTCCCTTTATGGAATGTGGCACTATTATTTTCTGTTCTTGCTGAATGAGAAGAAGCTGCCTTAGAGCCAGAAACCAGAATCTTCTGGGGATAGTTTGGCAAGGATAGGTGGGAAGTGCTGGGTTTAGTGAGGTACAGGTAGTTTCCCCCCCTTAACTGCAAGTGTTCTCTCACTTCTTCCTGCCCTCTTTTTAATCTATCTATTTTTATTAAGGTTTTATTACTTAGCTTTTCCATGAATGGCCCCCAAGGTGCCTGGTGTGCGAAAATTGAGACAATCTAATAAATTAAAAAATAAAGCAATTAAAACAAACTTAACATGCGGTAGTAACAGAATTACTCGTTACTTGGGTCCTAATAAAATGGATTACACTATGGCTGTTTCTGAATTTTTCTAGCAGAGCATGGTGGTATCTTGCTGCTTTGTAAGCTGTGTGAAGATTGGTTTGATTTTTTTAGTTCAGGTCTGGAGTCTGCAATGTTAGGGAACACGGTCCCTGCAACAGCTGTTGTGCAAGCATTTTCATCTTTGCTGACTCTGCTTAGAAGAAGAAGATGATATTGGATTTATATCCCACCCTCCACTCCGAAGAGTCTCAGAGTGACTCACAATCTCCTTTCCCTTCCTCTCCCACAACAGACACCCTGTGAGGTGGGTGGGGCTGAGAGGGCTCTCACAGCAGCTGCCCTTTCAAGGACAACCTCTGCTAGAGCTATGGCTGACCCAAGGTCATGCTAGCAGGTGCAAGTGGAGGAGTGGTGTTTCAAACCAGGTTCTTCCAGATAAGAGTTCGCACACTTAACCACTACACCAGACTGGCTCTCCAAAGCTTGTTCATTTAGTATAGCATTTTTATCCCATCCTTCCTCCTTGACAATGGAGATAGTTTCCCCTTCCACTGCTCCGTTTTATCCTCGTAGCAATCCTGCAAAACATACCTCAGGCTGAGAGAGTTCACCCAGCGAACTTGGTGGCACAGTCTGAAGTTCAGTCTTGCATGTCCTGGTCCAACATTAACCACCACAGTGCTCTGGCTCTCAGGGCTTTTTTTGTAGCTGGAACTCCTTTGCCTATTAGGCCATGCCCCCTGATGTAGCCAATCCTTCTGGAGCTTACAGTAGGCTCTGTGAGAGCCCTCTCCAGCCCCACCCACCTCACAGGGTGTCTGTTGTGGGGGAGGAAGGTAAAGGAGATTGTGAGCCGCTCTGAGACTCTTCGGAGTGGAGGGCGGGATATAAATCCAGTATCTTCTTCTTCTTCTCTTGAAGGATTGGCTGTATCAGGGGTGTGTGGCCCTAATATGCAAAGGAGTTTCTGCTACAAGAAAAGCCCTGCATAGGTATACATGCAGAGAGTGAGAAGTTGGATATGTGAATCTGAGATGCGGTCATAGCTGGCTGAGGAAATGTTGTGAATTGTAGCTTTTAAAAATGTAGTTTCATTAAAATTTTTGACATAGGCTTTGCTGGTTAACATCTACCAAGTGGTCTCTCTCCTACGCAGATGCCGCTGTGGTATCTTTTATAACTTATCAATTTCCCTGTAGATGTGTCTGTCAAAATGTCAAGGAGAACATCTCAACTTCTGGTGACTTTATATAGGCAAAAGAAAACAAAACACCCCAGTTAGTTGTATTGGCCCATTAGGATAGTGGGTTGAATCCAGACTAGACTGACGATTTCCACCAAATCTCTCTTTCTGGTTCAGATCTCTCCCCCCTCCCCCCATACTCCAGGATCAGCATTTAATGGAGATTTGTGGGCTATTGGGGCGGGGCAGGCAGGGAAGTTCAACTCTGCCACTGGGAAATGTAGTCTGAATCCAACCCACTATTGCATTCCTATTATTGTCTCATTCGGTGTACCCTCCTCCCCTCCCTTCCTGTGGCGTAAATTGTGTGCTTCGGTGAGGAAGGAAAGATTTTCACAACTGGGGAGAAAAATAATAACAACTCCCAATGTTCCCTTTAAGCTGCAGAGTCTTGTGAGCAAAACTTATATCTTGTGAGCTACTGGCATTAAAGTTGTGAGCTCCTGCATAAATTAGTGTGCTTTGGGGCTATTTTTCCTGAGCTAAGACAAAGATGTGTGAACCGGAGGCTAAAAATCTGTGAGCTGCTAGCTGACACTAACTCAGCTGAGAAGAGGGAACACTGATCACTCCTTCTATTGGCAATCAGTGACTAACAAAATGAAGCTTAGCATGTGTGGGCCAGGTTAGTTCTTGGATGGTAGACTGCAAACCCCTCTGTATGCTTCTTTAAGTTCCATGGTGGAAGTAAAGCCCGTATGCATGCAATAAGTAATTGATAAAGATGCCTTCCCATTTGCCTGATGAGAACTGACAATGCTTATTGCCCTCCTTGAACCATGGACTGAACCATGGACTGAAGTTAAGATGTTCTAGAGTGAGAGATTAAGGTTGGGGCATGTATGACATAAGATGCCTTATTGCTGTTCACCCCCATCAGGCCAAGTGCTGTATTACCACATTGAAGCTAAATGGCAGGTGGTGTTACTAAGAAGGGGAAGAAAAATGTCACTTCTGATCTTAACTAATCATGCCCGCCCATGCACATAACACGATGCCTTAAGCCAGGGGTGTCAAACATGTAGCCTGGGGGCCAAATTAGGCCCCCGGAGGGCTCCTATAGCATGAGGAGGGAAAGACACTCCCTCCCAGCAGTCTAAAGACGCAGGATGCTCAGGGCTTTTTTCGTAGAAAAAGCCCAGCAGGAACTCATTTGCATATTAGGCCACACACCCCGATGCCAAGCCAGCTGGAACTGTGTTCGTGTGTGTTCATGCTCAAAAAAACCCCTGAGCATGCTTGTTATCTTTATGCTGTTGGGGGCTGTTAAGGGTTGAGGAGACAGGCACAACAGAGGTTGGAACAGAGGTTTTGTAACTTGGTTTTTGTGATTTCTCATGGGCTTCCTGCTTAATGTAGAATATCATTTATGGTTTCTTGAATTCTAGGGCCGCAGAACAATGTTGACAGAAGACAGTTTCTTCTGGAGAGGTTATTGGATGCGGTGAAACAGGTAAGAACCTGGAGCTCCGACTGGGTGAGAGTCCTTACGTCTTGGAAACCTTCCTAATAATAATTGGTGCTCCTATGCCAGAGAGTAATTAGGGGCAATCATTATTTGCTGGTTTTATATGTGCATCTGTTAAATAGCAGGTTTGATACATGAGGGGGCTGGGTTGTGCTTGATCAAAGCTCTTTATTCAGGTTACAGCAAGGCAATGGTTAAACGAAGACTACTGCACTGGACCAACGGGGCCAACTATATACCCTTCAAAGTTTCCGCGCTAGAACATCATTGGGTCATTAGAACCAGCAGGGGGCTGGCGATTGGTCCAGGGAAGCAGAGATTTGGATCCTGCTACCTATTGTTAGGAAGCCCCATGGCGCAGAATGGTAAAGCTGCAGTACTGCAGTCTAAGCTCTCTGCTCATGACCCGAGTTCGATCCCGGCGGAAGCTGGGTTCAGGTAGCCGGCTCGAGGTTGACTCAGCCTTCCATCCTTCTGAGGTCGATAAAATTGCTGGGGGGGGGAGTGTAGATGACTGGGGAAGGCAATGGCAAACCACCCCGTAAAAAAGTCCGCCGTGAAAACGTTGTGATGTGATGTCACCCCAGAGTCGGAAACGGCTGGTGCTTGCACAGGGGCCTACCTTTAAGTAGTTAAGTGTGTGGACTCTTATCTGGGAGAACTGGGTTTGATTCCCCACTCCTTCACTTGCACCTGCTGGAATGGCCTTTGGTCAGCAATAGCTCTGGCAGAGGTTGTCCTTGAAAGGGCAGCTGCTGTGAGAGCCCTCTCAGCCCCACCCACCTCACAGGTTGTCTGTTGTGGGGGAGGAAGGTAAAGGAGATTGTGAGCCGCTCTAAGACTGTCCTTGAAAGAGCAGCTGCTGTGAGAGCCCTCTCAGCCCCACCCACCTCACAGGGTGTCTGTTGTGGGGGAGGAAGGTAAAGGAGATTGTGAGCCGCTCTGAGACTCTGTCCTTGAAAGGGCAGCTGCTGTGAGAGCCCTCTCCAGCCCCACCCACCTCACAGGGTGTCTGTTGTGGGGGAGGAAGGGAAAGGAGATTGTGAGCCGCTCTGAGACTCTGTCCTTGAAAGGGCAGCTGCTGTGAGAGCCCTCTCCAGCCCCACCCACCTCACAGGGTGTCTGTTGTGGGGGAGGAAGGGAAAGGAGATTGTAGGCCATTCTGAAACTCTGTCCTTGAAAGGGCAGCTGCTGTGAGAGCCCTCTCCAGCCCCACCCACCTCACAGGGTGTCTGTTGTGGGGGAGGAAGGGAAAGGAGATTGTAGGCTGCTCTGAGACTCTGTCCTTGAAAGGGCAGCTTTTGTGAGAGCCCTCTCAGCCCCACCCACCTCACAGGGTGTCTGTTGTGGGGGAGGAAGGTAAAGGAGATTGTGAGCCGCTCTAAGACTGTCCTTGAAAGAGCAGCTGCTGTGAGAGCCCTCTCAGCCCCACCCACCTCACAGGGTGTCTGTTGTGGGGGAGGAAGGTAAAGGAGATTGTGAGCCGCTCTGAGACTCTGTCCTTGAAAGGGCAGCTGCTGTGAGAGCCCTCTCCAGCCCCACCCACCTCACAGGGTGTCTGTTGTGGGGGAGGAAGGGAAAGGAGATTGTAGGCCGCTCTGAGACTCTGTCCTTGAAAGGGCAGCTTTTGTGAGAGCCCTCTCAGCCCCACCCACCTCACAGGGTGTCTGTTGTGGGGGAGGATGGTAAAGGAGATTGTAGGCCGCTGTGAGACTCTGTCCTTGAAAGGGCAGCTTCTGTGAGAGCCCTCTCAGCCCCACCCACCTCACAGGGTGTCTGTTGTGGGGGAGGAAGAGAAAGGAGATTGTGAGCTGCTCTGAGACTCTGAGTGGAGGGAGGAATATAAATCTGATGTTTTCTTCTTCAATGTCGTTTTCTGCCTTTTAACCTTTTTATCTGTTGTTCCCAGTCCCCAAGCTCAGTCCTAAAGGCTCCAATGAGCCAGGCAGGAACTACCACCCAATGTTAAACAAAGAGTCCACATACACAACAGCATCTATTCATTCCCCCCCCTCAAATTAAATATTCTTGATCTTTAGCCATATTTATTTCCACCCCCTGCCCATAAGCAGTAACAATTATTTTATTTATAACTGGCCCTCCCCTGCAAACGGGCTCAGGGTGGGTCACAACACGTCAATAGAATACAGAAAATACATAGAATTAAGACATTAAAAACAACAGTGAGACAGATTAACAACTAACTATAAATGACCAGTCATGGCAGCTATTCTGGGCCTTTAGTGCCTCCTGAGGAGGCTGTCCTATTGCCTGATAATGCTTTGCAGATCTCATAAGCAGGGATGGCCTTCATGGCTGCTATAGCACTGCAGTACTATAGACCAGGGGTGTTGAACTCATTTGTTATGAGGGCCAGATCTGACATGAGACCTGGCCAAGCTGGGCCGTGTTGGGCCAGGCCATGTGTGTACTTATTTAAGATTAGGTAGCAGAAATATAAACTTTTTAAAGAACACAGACATGACTAAAGGTTGTTTTTTTTTTAAACAACCTTAAAATAAAGCATACTTAAGACATTAGCACTTGTTGGTCTTAAAGGAGCTTTCCTTATATTTCTCCCATGGGATCCAGGGAACTAGCAAAGGAAGCTCTGGCTCTTTCCCTCCCCCCCAGGGGACCAGGAGGGGGAGGAGCCTCAGCCAATGGAGAAAATAGAGGTTTTGCTCTGTAGCTCCTGTGCGATTGAGCAAGCCTTGCAAAGCAAGCTGTGATGCAAAAGGAAGCAAGAGAGAGGGAGAAGGAAGCAGACAACAACCAGTTGCTCGGGGAACTGATGGGAACCCTCCGGAGGCCTGATTCGGCCCTTGGGTTGAATGTTTGACACCCCTGGTATAGACTATGCAGGCAGTGAGGGGAGGGGAGGCCAAAATGAATTGGACTTCTGCTGCCTTAACCAAAGGCCTGGCGGAACAACTCTGTTTTACAGGCCCTGCTGGACTGTAGTAAGTTGATTCCCCCTTTTAACTCTGTAGATCTTTTTAGCAAACCATTTTCTGTTGATTGATTTTTTGTTTGAGTGGGAATATGTTTCGTTACAGCAAGTAATTCAGCAGCAGAACTTTGCCACATCACCCAGTGGCGGTGGCATTATCGTCTTCTTCTCCCTTTGGTGCTCCTCCCTCTGCCCTTTGTGAAAATTTCAGGGCTTATAGAGCGTCAGGGTGTTGGTAGGCAGGTTTGAAATTATTCACTATAAGGAGAGGCTGCAAATAAAAAACAGGCCTGAATCAGCCCTTGAAAAAGATGATCTCTTTCATCATTTAATCTGTCTCAGGCTGAGTTTTCATCATCTAATTGTGTAGATAATAGAATCATAAAATCATAGAGTTGGAAGGAACCTCCAGGGCCATCTAGTCCAACCACCTGCACAATGCAAGAAACTCACAAATACCTCCCCCTAAATTCACAGGATCCTCATTGCTGCCAGATGGCCATCTAGCCTCTGTTTAAAAACCTCCAAGGAAGGAGAGCCCACCACCTCTTGAGGAAGCCTGTTCCACTGAGGAACCACTCTAACTGTTGGGAAGTTCTTCCTAATGTTGAGCTGGAAACTTTTTTGTGAGGCAAAAGTTGAGCTATGCTCAACCTTTTGACTACTTGGCTAGTAAGCTGAGCCAAAATGTGTGGATTCTTGAGAAATCGGTGTGGCATTTGGCCCTATACAGCCAGATCTTGTTTGAAACTGAAACTCCTTGCGCCTTTGGGCTACTTTACAAGTTTTAATAAAATAGATCTGACTCTTGAGTAGTGTTTTCTGTTAAAAAATAGATTCCCCTGATTTATTTAATGGATGTGGTTGTGCTTCTTACAGTGCCAGATCAGATTCGGAGGAAGGAAAGAGATTGCTTCGGACTCAGATAGCAGGTAAGTCTTAGGGGACATTTGTCCATCAGGTGTCAGCCACAGAATACATCTTTATCTGTACAGTCAGCTGGTTACTTGGTGGTCACATTTGTTCCAGTCTGGGGGATGGGAGGGGGTGAGCTGTATGTCACATGGCACCAAAATCATTGAACTCCATTCCCAGTGATATTCATGTGACCCTTTCTGTCATTGTCTTCCAGTGAGTAAAGATTTCTTTGGTCTGGCATTCCCTCAGTGATCTCTGCCTTAAGTTTTCATTTGTTGTGTTTTGTTTATAGATGTATTTTTAACTTTGGTTTTATGATGTATGCATTACACCAGGGTGTCGAATGTGCAGTTCGGGGGCTGGATCAGGCCTCCAGAGGGCTCGTATCAGGCCCACGAGCTACTCACTGTCATCTGCTTCCTTCTCCCTCTCTCTTGCTTCCTTCTGCTTTGCCAGGCTTGCTCAATTGCTCAGGAGCTACAGAGCAAAACCTCTATTTTCTAGATTGGCTGACTGGCACATGAAGCAACTTACATACAAAAGCTCGCAGTGCCCAACCATTTCATGTTTCAAAGCACTGACCATGAGATTTCTTTAATGAGTGTCAATGAATCAAAAGTAGGTTTGCAACTTACGGACACACACCAGAATGACACCTGAACAGCATACTCAAGAGTGCTACAGCATAGACATTGCCTCCAGATTTTGATGCAATTATTCTGAGCAAGTCGTGTCAGTTATCAGAAATTGTTAAATAAGCAAAATGTTGCAAGAGTGCTAATGCTTTAAGGATATTTTAGTTTAAGTTTTAAAAAATCTTTAATTGTGTTTGTGCCTGGAGTCAGTTTGGTGTGAGAGTCAGACTAATTTCGCACTGGAGCTTTAATCTTGGCTTAACTCTGTCCCCAAACTGACTTTCTACACTAGAATCAGAGAAACAATTTTACGACACTATGATTCTATGGTTTTAGTGTAGAAAGTCTGTTTGGGGACAGAGTTAAACCAGGATTAAAACTCTAGTACGAAATTGGTCTGAGACCAATTGGTCAATTTGGTGTAGTGGTTAAGTGTGCGAACTCTTATCTGGAAGAACCAGGTTTGATTCTCCACTCTTCCACTTGCAGCTGCTGGAATGGCATTGGGTCAGCCATAGCTCTGGCAGAGGTTGTCCTTGAAAGGGTAGCTGCTGTGAGACCTCTCTCATCCCCGGTGGAGGAAGATAAAGGAGATGTAGCAGTGGAATAATGAGGCCGCGCACTGACTGATTGAAACGAGGTTTACTATTGGCACCAATAGCAGGGTCCAATTGAGCAGCAAGGCTCCCAAAAATATCGAAACCTCCCTTTCCAGTCCACAGACCATCCCTTTTAAGCACAAAGCCAGCTCAGCAAGCAGGCCCTTACAAAATTATCAGATTCAACTCCCCCCACCCTCTTTCTTCTAGTAGTTTTCCGCTGAGTCTGCTTATCAATTCAGCAAGGAGTTTCCTTAAAGAAGCCTGCCTGTTATCTATACACATTGGTGACTCACACCCATTGAAGGCCTGTCTAGTTTTATCATATCGCAGCTTCTTCAACATTACATCAGACACCCTTTTTGCTTCTAAAGACAAGAGCATATTTTTATTTATTATTTTATAGGGTTATTCATTAATTATTCAGGGGTCTCTCCTTCATTTCCCTCTTTCAAACTCTGACAGCTTATTTAAGTCTGAAAGAGTATGACTATTATTACACAAATTAATGAAATATTGTTTCCTTTTCTCTGGAGACATGTACAAGATGCTGGCATTTTTTTCAAAGGTAATGAGTGCCTTTACAGCATTCTTAATACTGTACGTTATAACAGGAATTAAACATGGCAATAACCCTAAACCTCCTAAGGAAATGCCAATTAAGAATAAAATCCGCTTCCAATCTCCCAGAATTTGTCCAAACCATGATGCATCCAAATTTTTCCATGTTTGAACTGGTACATGAGCAATTTTATGAATTTCAGCCTCTCCATTATTATCTATATTAAGACAGCAATTTGAAAGGTTAAATTTCCCACAGACACCACCTTCTTCAGTCAGCAGATAATCCAGAGCCAAACGGTTCTGATATATGGCTGCACGCATCTGGGTCTGCTGTCTAGCCAACAGTTCTAAAGCCATGGCTGTTTGATTTGTAATAATTTCTACTACAGCTTGCAATCTAATAATACGGTTAAGCATATACACAGGTGTTCTGTATCCCCAAGACCCATCTTGTGCCCACGTAGCTGGGCCATAGTATTCAATGATCCGCTGTGGGGGCCATTCATCTCCCCAATGTGTACCTCCGATGTCTAAGAAACGTTTTGATCTAACATAATCATCAAACACTGGAGTCCCCAAAGCTGAACCATCATTTAATGGCAAAAGAAAGAAGCTGGGTGTCATGGGTGCTGGGGGCCCTGCAGAAGAAGCCAAGCCTGCAGAAGAAACTGTGCCCCTGCCACCTGCACCAGTGCCCCTGCCTCCTGCTGGAGAAGATCCAAGCCCCACTGCCTCGCCCTCCCGGGTGGCTCGTGTGCGTGACTGCCTTCGTCAGGACCTCAGGGATTGGAGGAGGGCGGCACGCTCACGAGCAAGACGCTCCCTGAGCCCTGAGTTTTGAAAGGATTCTGGCCCTTCTAGGAGTGAGGGTGCTGGAGACTCAGCAGGATCCTGGCTGCCCTCTGAGTCAGCAATTAGCCCAAATGGGCAACAGACAGCAGAGGGCTATATAGCTGTGGTCTTTGAGAGAAGGCTTTGTGGAAGCAACTAGTCACTTACCTGATGTTCTAGCATCCACTTCGGCTTCTGACTTCGGCTTCTGGACCCCCTGACTCTGGCATTGACTTCTGGACCCCCTGACTTCGGCTTCTGAACCTCTGACCTACGATACCTGGACTGTGATTCGGTTTTGGCGCTTTAACCCTCCTTGCTACCCAGCTACAGACCTTGGACTGCCCCTGGACTTCGCCTGGCCTGGCCCCAGCCCGTGACACTGGGATGTATTGTTCCAATAATGCAAGTCCCATGCCATCTCCTGGGCAGGAGTGTATAAGCCCTTTTACCACAAATCCAATATAACCCTTCAGGAGCCACCCATTGCTCAGAGGAATCTGAAGCAGCATTGAAATATTTATTTATACTGCTAATATTTTCCCATGGCTGGAAATCCTCTATAATAGTGCCCTTTGCCTCTACCCATTTTGGTTTTTCCTTAGTAGAGTTAACTAACAAAGTTCGGTGGCACAAAGTGTGCCAACATGCTTTCTATTTGTCCACAGAACAGCCCGAAAAATACGTAATTCTCCATTCACCACTGTCTGCAATTCCCAGATCTTTCTCTCTTCTGGCATTGACTCTGATCTAGGTTTATTCCATTGGACTAGGTCAGAGGGCAAGACCTCAATGCCAACCCAAGGCCATCTTTCACTCATTAGTGGACCTCCGCACACCCAACAGTTTGAAATATTTAGGGAGGAGGCTATTTGATCATCTAAGGCTATAAAAAGATTACTCCTAGGTTCTGTAATGACAAATTTTTCATCCTGAGCATCATTAAACACGGTCTTATACAAAATTTTCTTATTTTCCTGGACAAGTAGCTTAGGCTTAGGGTTGGACTTTTTAACCTGGTTAGACTTTAAATTAACTGGCCAGCATACCCTCTGTAACGTCGGGCAGCGGAAACTTCCTCTAAAAGTTATTGTTCTGCTTGATCCAGGATATTCTATTTTTGCTTGATAATAAGACACTCCACGTTCTACACAAACTATCTGAGTGTTAGACTTTATGCAGACTCCATGCACTCCCCTAGATTGAACACGCAACATACGTTTAGAATCCTTTCCTTCCCAGCATCTAGTACATCTCACTGCTTGAGTACAGCACATTAGCATACTGGCAAAAATATAGCAAGAAAGCACAGCAGTAAAAGCCTTTGAAGCATGCATGATTCTTTAAGTCCTACAGCAAATGCTTATAGCGAAATAGCACTATTGTAATATATTCAATACAGAAAAATAAACAATTCAAGAAATTCAGCAAACTAATACAAAGGAATATCTAGCCCTGTATGACTCCAGAAGACTTCTTCAGGCTTCAGCCGTGCATACCCTGCAGCTTCCAGGTGTGGCTGGGGCAGGGCTACTGACTCCTTAGCTTCGGCCGTGCGTAGACCAGCCAGCTTCCAGGTGTGGCTGGAGCAGGGCTATTGACTTAACAGTCCTCACTGCATGGCATAAGGCCAGGTAGGGTCTTTATAAAGTTTCAAAGTTAATGGTTTCCCTGGAACTGGCTGAGCTTTCCAGTAATCTGCAGCTCGCTTTAAATGTGACCAATGGATCCACGCTGCTATGCCTTGCCCCTTGATGGCTGTAGGGGAACTTAAAGGGACAGTGAATGGGCCCTTCCACCTAGACTTTTTACCCACACATTATCCCCCGGCTGGTAAGAATGTACAGGAGAATAAATTTGATATGGCAAGGTTTCAAACACATACTTATTTACCTCCTTCACAGCTTTGCCCAAGGCTTGCAATTCCTCAGAAGTTATAAGGCTCCCCAACTGTGAAAGGTCACCTTGAACTCCTTGGACTATGGGGGGGGGGGCGTCTTTCATAAACAATCTCGAAAGGCGACAGACGAAGTCATTTGTGTGGCAAACAGTGCAACCGAAACAATGCAATTGGCAACATTGTAGTCCATGGCAAATGGGTTTCCTGACAGAGTTTAGACAAGGCATTCTTCAAAGTTCTAGTAGCCCTTTCAACTTTTGCTGAACTCTGTGGGCGGTAGGCTGCATGCAATTTCCAGGTAATACCAAGCAACGTAGACACACCCTGTACAGTTTTCTCTATAAACGATGGTCCATTATCGCTCCCGATAATTACAGGTAAACCAAATTTAGGCATAATGTCTTTCAATAAGGCTTTTACAACCTTATTGGCTTTCTCAGTACGTGTGGGGTAAGCTTCAATCCATCCAGACATCGTACATCGTAACGGTAATGTCCAGCTTTGGGCATCTTGGTGAAATCCACAACTAAGGAGGAGAAAGGTGTTGCTCCCACTGGCTGACTCCCAGGGAGTTGAGTGGGACCCGACCTTGGATTATTCTTTGCACATATAACACATTGTGCTGAAGCTTGAGCTGTCAGTGAACTCACACGATTAATATATGCCCACTGACTCACAGAGTGTTCTAGTGCAGTCTTCCCATAATGTGTTCCCTCATGCAGTTTCTGAATTAATGGCCATGCGACAGCTTCTGGAATATAAATTCTGCCATCGGGGAAAACATACCAGCCATCTCTTCTTTTAGTTACTGCCCCTTGAGTTTGAACCCACTGTTCCTCAGTTTGTGAATGCTGAGGGCTCCATTTGGCTAAGGAAACTTGAAAAACAGGCAGAATTTCTGTGCTTCCCTGATAAGGCTTTAGTGCTGCCTCCTTAGCTGTTAAATCTGCCTTCCGATTTCCTCTTGCTACCGGACTTAGGGCCTTCTGATGGCCTTGACAATGGATGACAGCTATGTGCCGGGGTACCCAGACAGCTTTTAATAGTTCCAACATTTCTTTACTGTTTTTGATCCCTTTGCCATTTGCAGTAATTAAGCCTCTCTCTTTATATAGGGCTCCATGAGCATGCAGTGTCATAAAAGCATATTTAGAGTCTGTGTAAATATTTACTTTAAGTCCCTCTGCTAGCCAGAGTGCTCTGATGAGGGCAGTTAGCTCAGCTTTCTGTGCAGAGGTTGAAACAGGCAGAGGTTCTGCCTCTATAATGGTTTCTAGAGTAACTACGGAATATCCTGCTCTGCACTTCCCATCCTGGATAAAGCTACTCCCATCGGTAAAATATTCAATAGCAGGATCTGAAAATGGGACATCTTTCAGATCTGGCCGGCTGGAAAATACTTATTCTATAACCTCTAAGCAATCGTGCTCCAATGCATCATCAGAAATTGGCAGCAAAGAGGCTGGGTTCAGAGCTGACACAGTCACTATTTTTCCTCTTGGATTTTCACACATAAGTGCCTGATATCTGACCATATGGGCATTGGTGAACCAGTAGTTTCCTTTGTGCTCCAGAAGAACTTGCACATAGTGGGGAACTCTTACTTCAAGTTGACTTCCAAAGGTAAACTTGCCTGCCTCCTTTACAAGTTCCGCAACAGCCGCTACTGAACGCAAACAGGGGGGCCACCCTTTTGCTACAGTGTCTAATTGCTTAGACAAATATGCCACTGGTCTGGACCAGGATCCCAGCAATTGAGTTAAAACGCCTGCAGCTATTCCTTCTCGCTCATGCACATATAGAGTAAAAAGCTTGTCAGAATCAGGTAGTTCCAGAGTTGAGGCTTGCATGAGCTGATGTTTTAAATTTTCAAAGGCATTTTGACATTGCTCTGTCCATTCAAAAGGTGCTTTTTCTCCCCCCTTAGTGGCTTTGTATAAGGGCTTAACTGTTATGGCAAAATTGGGGGGGGCAAATTCTGCAGAACCCTAAGAATTCTGGGAGGGGAAATACCTCTCCCGGTTTTTGATGGCGCGCCTGGGAGCCTGGGAGTTCTACTGGAGCCTTCACTATCGATGGAGGCCCAGGTAGCTGCCACTGCCAAGTCGGCATTTTTTCATCTGAAGTGGGCAAGGCAGTTGGCTCCTTTCCTAGAGCGCCGGGACCTAGCAACAGTGATCCATGTGACGGTCACCTCAAGATTGGACTACTGTAATGCCCTCTACATGGGGCTGCCTTTGTGTCGAACCCGGAAGCTACAGCTAGTGCAGAACGCAGCGGCCAGGCTGTTACTAGGACTCCCGAAATGGGAGCACATACAGCCGAGGCTGCACGAACTGCACTGGCTGCCAGTTACATACCGTGTTCGCTACAAAGTGCTGGTCATTACCTTTAAAGCCCTATATGGCCGAGGACCTGCCTACCTGAAGGACCGTCTCTCCCCATATGAGCCCCAAAGAGCACTGAGGTCAGCAGGGAAGAACAAGCTGACTGTCCCTGGGCCAAGGGAGGCAAAATTACAGACCACACGGGCACGGGCTTTCTCCGTGGCAGCCCCGTGCCTGTGGAATCAACTCCCGGAGGAGGTGCGGGCCCTGCGGAACTTAGATCAATTCCGCAGGGCCTGCAAGACCATCCTCTTTAGGCAGGCTTTCTCAGAATGCTGACAGAGGATGGCTGAACGGAGGATCCAACAAAGTGATTCTTTAATGATTCTTGCCACCATTTAAATATGTAATAGCGCCTGGAACACCTCTGCTGCTGTTAAGCTATAGATTATATGTTATAGATTATATATGTTGGATTAGTTCTTAAATTGTATTAACTAAGTATATTATTAACTATGTATAATTTTAATGCTGTTTTATAATGTTAATATGTTTTAATTACTGTATTTATATCATGTCTTATTGAATGTTGTTAGCCGCCCTGAGCCTGCCCAGGCGGGGAGGGCGGGATACAAATAAAATTTAATAATAATAATAATAATAATAATAATAATAATAATAATTCTCTCAGCTTGCATCTGGTAGTGGGCACAGGAATGGCACACACAGTCTCTTTTCGCTCCCTGCCTAGCTGCCATCTGCCCTGGGATATATGGAAGCCTAAAAATTTCACTGTCTCTTGGCATAGCTGAGCCTTCTTCTGAGACACTTTATAGCCAGCCCCAGTCAGAAGTGTTAGCAGGGCAGCAGTGGCACTTTGGCATGTCTGCAAGTCTCTGGCCCCTAGCAGAATATCATCAACATATTGAAGGCACGCAACTTCTCCTGGCACAGTTGGGAACCGGCTCAAGTCCTTACTGAGAGCATTACCAAAAAGGGTGGGAGAATTTTTGAACCCCTGAGGTAAACAGGTGCATCTGTATTGTAGCTTTCTACCCGTCTTTTTTTCTTCCCACTGGAAGGCAAACAGTGGCTGACTTTCAGGTGCCAGTCTTAAACAAAAGAACGCATCCTTGAGATCTACCACTGAGAAGTAAGTGGCTGAGGCAGGTATAAGTCCCAGCAAGACATATGGGTTGGGAACGACAGAATGCAAGGTTTGTGTGCAAGAATTTAGCGATCTGAGGTCTTGTACTGGTCTGTAATCGTTGGTGCCCTGCTTCTGGACTGGCAAAAGGGGACTGTTCCATGGAGACTGACATTCTACAAGAATTCCATATTCAAGAAGCCTGTCAAGGTGTTTCTGGATGTCAGTTACTGCCTTCTTAGGAATCAGGTACTGGCGTTCTCAGACTGGAACGGCCCCTGGGGTTAATTCTACTTTAATAGGCGCATGATTTACTGCTAGCACAGGCGGATTCTCTTCTGCCCATACGTCTGGAAATTGTTGAACCCAGGCTTCTGACATGGCCATTGCAGGAGCTGATTGGTGAAGCCTCCACTCCTCTTCTCTGGGGCATTCTATAACATACACACCTTGATAATGTAATTTGCCTTCTGAGGTTATATAAGGCAGCTCAAAGTTCATTTGACTTCCTGATTCAAAAGTCAATCGGGCTCTTAACTTGGAAGGCCAATCTCTTCCCATTAGTGGCACTGGGCATTCAGGCAAATGGACAAAATTGTGATGGACCACATGGCCTCCTACTGTACAAGTTCGTTTGGCTAGAAGTGGTCTGAATTGTCTATGCCCTGTAGCTCCAATTATATTAATATACTTGCAAATTGAAGGGGCAATCTTATCAGGCCCAACAGATCGCGCAGCCCCAGTATCCACAAGGAATGCGATCTCCTGACCCTCAACATCAACTGTGACCATAGGCTCCGCAGGGTCAGGAGTGTCGGTGCCCGGTCTGTCCTAGTCATCCCAACCAAGCCCTGGACGGGCTCTTCTTCGTTTCTCCTATATCTGCCATTCTGGATTTGGCCTCTTCCTCTTCCCCTCACACTGGCTCCTCCGTTCCCCCGGCCTTTAAACTCCAGTCCTGTCGTCTGTCTAGGAGCGTTTTGAATTTCTTGTGTGCGAAGAGGGGGTCAATTAGGGCATGAATTTTTCCAGTGCCTGAAATCCAAACAAAAGGCACACTGGTTTGGATCTAAATTGGTCATCACCGTTCTTTGGTTTCTGCCATTCATTCTTTGCCCTCGAGCAGCCCCTCTATCTCTTTTAGGTGACTGCCCAATCAAAGCTGCTGCCAATAAATCAGCCTTTTTTTCTCATCTTTCTTTCTTCCTCCTGCTTCTGGTCTACATCCTGATTAGCATAAACCCTGGGCAATCTCTTAACAGTTGGGATAAGTTCATGCCGGCAAAACCATCTTGCTTCTGTAGCTTCTTGCGAATGTCAGCATGGGATTGGGCAACAAAAGCTGTATTTACCATGCGCAAGTTCTCTGCAGCCTTAGGTTCGAATGGGGTAAGCATTTTGAAAGACTGCATTAAATGTTCAGCAAAAGCTCCAGGGCTTTCATCTATTCTCTGGAGTACTTCACTGACTTTTGACGTTAATGGGCTTCTTGCCTGCTTTTTTCATCCCTTCTAAGATGGCCTGCCTGTATTCTGGTAGACGCTCTTTGGAAATCTGAGACTTGGGGTCCCAGTTTGGGTCTGTTTTAGGAAAATGGGCCTTTATCCACTCCTCCTTGTCTGCAGTTCCCTGAGGAACTTTTTCTTCCACATGCTTTTGAGCATAATGCATGATATGGCTTCTCTCCTCAGTTGTGAAGAGGGCCAGTAAAAGCTGCTGACAATCTGCATACGTAGGCTGATGCGTAGCCATAATACTGGTTAGCAGATTTGTCATTGGGGCAGGATTATCAGAAAATGCAACAGTATGAGTTTTCCAGTTTACTAGATCACTTGAAGTGAAAGGCACATACATGTATCGGGTCTCAATACCTGGGCCAGGCTGTTGAGGGATATGAACTTCCCGAAGGGGAGCTAGCAGTGAGCCTTCTGTGCTAGATGTAAAACCTGGATAAGTTGGAGGTGAAGCCAGAGAAGAACTGGAGGTTTTCTCAGTACTTGATGAGAGTTCTGTCTGCAAGGGAGACTCCCGAGCTGAATTAAAACTTGCAGCCAACCTCTGATTATTAAACACAGGTGTGGAATAACAAGGAGCTGCTGCAAAAAAGGTTGCTCTGAAAACAACTGCTGAACCGAATTTAAAGTTTGCAGGGGTGTCATTTGACCTTTCCCAGCTCTAGCTCCTTCATTCATCTCTATTTCCTGGCTCTCTTCATCAAAGGATTTTAAAGTGCCCTTAGCTAGCTGTGCTTGCTCCTTGCCACCAGTACCTCCTGCTGGCTGCACTGGGAGAAGAGGGTATACTGAAACATATGGCGGGGGACTAGCCAAGGGGTCTTCAGGATTGGCATCTAACACTGGATCATTGTTTTTACTAACTGATTCAGCAAGGAGTTTCCTTAAAGAAGCCTGCCTGTTATCTATACCCATTGGTGACTCACA
The DNA here is from genome assembly GCF_032191835.1 of Heteronotia binoei. Lineage (NCBI taxonomy): Eukaryota > Metazoa > Chordata > Lepidosauria > Squamata > Gekkonidae > Heteronotia > Heteronotia binoei. The sequence goes on along the minus strand of NC_083242.1, from coordinate 18,894,672 downwards.
CCCATTGGAGGCCTGTCTGGTTTTATCATATCGCAGCTTCTTCAACATTACATCAGACACCCTTTTTGCTTCTAAAGACAAGAGCATATTTTTATTTATTATTTTATAGGGTTATTCATTAATTATTCAGGGGTCTCTCCTTCAGAGATTGTGAGCCGCTCTGAGACTCTGAGATTTGGAGTGCAGGGCGGGATATAAATCCAATGTCGTCGTCGTCTTCTTTATAAAGAATGCTACCTGGCATTACATTTTATGGCACAACATGGCCCAGCCCCACAAGGTTTCATTTATGTCAGATTTGGCCCTCATAACAAATGAGTTTGACACCCCTGCATTATGCTGTTTTAGTTGTTAGCTGCCTCAGTGGCCCTGACTGGGCAGAAAGGTAGGATGTGAATGTCAGAAATAAAATGCGCATGCATAGGATTTTGAGGGTGAAACTGAGTTGTTGGGGTCCTGGTTTCTGACTTCATGTCCTTGAATGTGGCCTTTGACACAGTGCGGGGAGTTGTGCTCCAAAATGGAAATCGAGAAAAGCCCTACGCTTGTGTCCTTGCACCCTTAATTCAATTTGGACTGGCTGGGAATATTGGATGTAAGACTTCAGTGCGATCCCACCCCCTCAGCCTTTTTTGAAATGAAAGGAGAAATCCTGTCGCACAAATACAATCAACAGCTGGAAACCAGGATATCTGAAAGATCACCTCCTCCCATATATTCCTTCCCAGCAATTAGCAGCTGCATCACATGCTGCTTTATTTCCCATGAGGTGCAAGAGGCCTGTGGTTGAGGCAAGCCCGTGTCCTCATTTCAGTACACCATCCAACTGGCCTCCCAGCACTAATTGCCATCTTGATTGCTAAAAATCGGGCTGATACTGTTGACATTCCTTGGACATCCAAGTCGACAATCATGTCTTAATTTATGGGCTCACACAATCCATGCTGCCCTAAATTAACTTTGATCTAATGGTGTAATTGTTTTAACTGTTTAATTGTTTTATTGCTGGCGTTAATTGTTTTATGGGAAAGGGCAGACTATAAATTTACAAAATAAATAAAGGTAGATGAGAAGATGAGCCTTTTCTGTTGTGGCTCCCCCAACTTTGGAATTTCCTCCTCCCCAGAGAATTGGCTGGCACTGAATCTCATGACCTGGTGGCAAGTGGAGGCACTTTTGTTTAGCTAGGCCTTTTATTAGATTGGGTGACCAAGGCATTTGGACTCTGGTTGTTTGCCAGTGATAAAGAGCCCCGTGGTGCAGAGTGTTAAAGCTGCAGTACTGCAATTCTAAGTTCTGCTCACGACCTGAGTTCGATCCTCGGCGGAAGCTGGGTTTTCAGGTAGCTGGCTCGAGGTTGACTCAGCCTTCCATCCTTCCAAGGTCGGTAAAATGAGTACCCAACTTGCTGGGGGGAAAGTGTAGATGACTGGGGAAGGCAATGGCAAACCACCCTGTAAAAAGTCTGCCGTGAGAGCAATGTCACCCCAGAGTCGGAAACGACTGGTGCTTGCACAGGGGACCTTTTGTTTTTCCTCTGCTGATGCCTAAATTCTGGTCACTTATGTTAAATCATAATTGGGTGTTCTTTGTTGCAGATAGGGTCTAGTGTGTGCCAAGTGGGACTCTTTAAAAAAAAAGTTTAAAAAATTAACAGAACAGCAACACATCAACGTAACATCAACCATGACAGAATAAAATTATGGGGAATCTACATTATTCCCCCCCAACCCTCCCCCCCCCGCAAAACCTGGGTACCACTTACTCCCAATGGGATTCTTGTGTGTAGGTTGGGCTTTTCTGGATGTTGCTGTGGTCAGGGTGCATTTGCTTCTCAAGGAAGTATTTATGGTTGTTTTCTTAGAACGTGTTCTATGGTTAATTCTCAAGCTTATTTTAGGGAAGAAGAAACTGCAAAACTTCTGCATTTTGCAGTTTCTCTTCTTTTATTTGGGCTGATGGTTTTTGTAAAGCCCACTTCGGCAGGGAGGGCGGGATATAAATAGAATTAAATAAATAAAGGGGGTTTCTGCATTTCTGACCAGCACCTGTGATTTATAGTCTTAATGGGCTTCAGATATTCCTGGGGAACTGTTTAACACAAACTGATGTGGTAGGTGCTAGCAATAAACAAGTTCCTTTGTGTTAAATAAACACCACTGGCTTTGTTCTTCAGGGTTGGAATCAGAATATTGTAACTCCTATTCATTAGTAAGGGAGTAGTGACTTATGTTCTAGTTGAGGGGTGGCCAAACTTGCCACACAGAATAAACATCAAATGCTTGAGAGCTGCAAAATATGGACTTCAGATGTTTGAGAGCTGTCAGATATGAACATCAGATGTTGGAAGAAAGGAAAATAGATGGATGGGTGTGAGGGACTGGGAGGTGGAATGGAAGCAGCTTTTGCTCCTACAAGCTGCTGGTTTCCTTGGTTTGGAGAAGCGATTTAAAGAGAGAAATGCCTTCTCTAAGCTGGCCAAAGACACAGTGGGGGCTTTGAGAGCCACACACTCTGTGTGAAAGAGCCACATGTGGCTCCCAAGTCATGGGCACCCCTGCTCTAGTCATGGATTCAGCATCCTGATAGATGCTTTGGTTCAACTTTATGCTAAATGTTTCTGTGTAACTCTCAGACAGAAAGGATGTTTTTCTGAATGACAAGCGGGGTTTACAATAGTCCAGTTGTTTTTGTCCTTGCTTGTTCTAATGGCTAAAGCGGGCATTGTAAAGACAGCTGATTTGTGTGCTTTCTTTAATAGAAATATTCTGGGGCAATGTCTCTTAAACCAATGTGGACATCAGACTTTGTCAGTGTCAGGTCTTGCGTTTAGATAACATTGGGTTGATAAGAACCACGGCTTTTTTTGAGCAGGAATGCACAGGAACACAGTTCCGGCCGGTTTGGCATCAGGGGGTGTGGCCCAATATGCAAATGAGTTCCTATTGGTTTTTTTCTACCAACCCCCTACACTGCCATCTCAGTTGCTGTTAAATGTTGTGCCAGTTTTTAGGGATGATGGTGGTAAAGCAGCTTACAAAGCTTAATTTAAAAAAAGACAAAGGTGTGACTCCATTCCACTGGCACAAGGAGCTTTCATGGCAGAAGAGCGTCTCCTTTCAGCCATTGGTAGTGGAATGGATCCGTACCATCCAATACGTAATTTAGATAGACAGGCTCCTGCTTGTTGTCTATCAGCAGAAGAACCAGAGCTAGTGTGTGGTGATGCTTAGTATCGGACTAGGATCTGGGAGATCCATGTTTGAATCCCTGTTCTGCCTCAGAAGTTCACTGGGTGACCTTGGTCCAGTCACACAACTCTCAACTTAACCTACCTCAGAGGGTTGTTGTGAAGATAAAATGGAGAAGAGGTGAATGGTGTAAACCTGTGAGGCGAACCACCATCTTTGCCCTCCCTCAAAGGTTCGTGTGTAAAGTAATGGGCCCGGTTCTTTCTTTCAAGTGTCTTTAATTAAGGGCTCTGGCCTAGCCTGCCCCTTATCAGCCCAAGGTCAAAATTGTTAGTTTCTAATGAGAACATCTTCTAGAGTTGGGCGGGGGACAACCTGGAGTGGTGATGTAAGCGTCTGGAATATTCTTCTGAAGGACTGTTTGGATTAGAGGTTACCATCACCAGAGTTAGAAACTTTAATTATGGTATTGCCTTAGAGACAAGGTTCCTTTTGTAGATTTTTCATGGGTAGGCCTGAATCTATGGTGTACAGAACCACTGCTATCATAAACACTGGTGCTTATTCTTACACGTGCTACCTGACAGTTCTTTGGAAGTCTTAGATCGGGGTGTCGAGGAGAGGTGCGCGCATGCTCTAAGGAGTAGAAGCCGAAGCCTCCCCCTCCAAGAGTGAAAAAAGATTTATGACCTAAAGGAATGTAAACATCTCTTTTACAGCGTGAAAGATAAAAGAGGAGTGTGATTAAGAAACAGAGAACAGTCTGACCTGAAAACTCAGCTTCTACCAGCCGTAAGGAAATTTTTATTTAACTTTCAAGATAAGGAGTCGGCACTGATAGCGTTTGATGGTTTAAAATGGCGACGACTGTGAAAGGGCTATCAGAGCAAATGATGCAATTTCAGAACTTAATGTTAGAGTCTACATATGAACATATATGAACATATGAAGCTGCCTTATCAGACCCTTGGTCCATCAAAGTCAGTATTGCCTTCTCAGACTGGCAGCGGCTCTCCAGGGTCTCAAGCTGAGGATTTTCATGCCTACTTGCCTGGACCCTTTTTGGAGATGCCAGGGATTGAACCTGGGACCTTCTGCTTACCAAGCAGATGCTCTACCACTGAGCCACCGTCCCTCCTATTAAAGTTCTTTTAATAGGGCTTATCAGATACAAAGGTAATGATACAAAGATCAGATACAAAGGTAAGAGTCTAATGAGAAGTTAAGGGCAGAGATTGAAGGAGTGAGAAAAGAAATCTCCCAATTAAATATAGAACTAAAAGAAGTTAAAGCAACAGCATTAAGAGCTGAAAAAGCCACAAAAGAAAACAAGGAATCGATTAATCAGTTGAAGAATCAAATTACTGAGCTTTCAGACAGAAATAGAAGGGCTAATCTAATTATACAGGGAATTTCAGAAGAAGTGGATGCCAAACATTTAGAGAAAAGTATGGTGGAGTGGATTTCAGAGCAAGGAATAAAAATAAATGAACAGCAGATAGAATGAGTTCACAGATTGCGGAGTAGGAGAAGAGGAGGGAACCACGCCCCGTGATAATTAAATTTGCAAGGCAGAAATTACAACAGCAAGTATTTCTAGCTCTAAAAAAACAACAACAGTTGGAATATAAAGGTAAAAAGGCATTTGTAAGGCAAGATTTTTGTCAAGAAACATTGCAACGAGAGAGCTTAATGAAACCTTATGCTGAGAGGCTCTTCCAGAATAAAATACAGTTTACATGGACTTATCCAGCTTCTATAGTAATTTTCAGTGAAGGGAAAAGACTGATGGCAAGAAATCCAGCTGAAGCAGTGAAACTACTTGAGAAGTTTGGAATCGACCCAGTAGACATAGGTTCTCAGCCCATGGATGAGACTCCATTATTAGAACAAGAGGAAGGAGAATCCTCTACACATCAGGACAAACGGCAAAGGACATCCTCATAAGAAAAGGGAAGTATTCATAAAACACTATTCTAAAGGGAGGAAGGGCTCCTAATACTTGAAGGAGAGCGGAAATAACCTTAATAGTGAAACCTCAGAAGGACCCTCAAGAAGTGGGTTCATACAGACCAATAAGTTTATTAAATCAAGATTATAAAATTTTTGCTAAAATAATGGCAAACAGATTGCGAAACGTAATACCCCATATAATAAAAGAAGATCAGTATGGGTTTGTGAAAGGTAGAAGTATAGCTCACCCCATAAGGAATATATTAAATGTAATATGCCATAACCAGGGGAAGAAACTAGGATTACTTAAATTAGATGTATACAAAGCATTTGATACACCGGCCCAATGAATTTTTGTGGTCCATAATGTCAAAATATGGAATAGGCCAGCCATTTATAAATACAATTCAGGAAATTTACAGAGAAGGTACAGCAGTTGTAAGAGTGAACAACGAACATACGGAACAATTTCCAATTTTAAGGGGAGTAAGGCAAGGTTGTCCACTTTCACCAGCCTTATTTATAATGGCGATGGAACAACTGGCTGAAAGAATTAGGAATTCAGGTAGGATAAAAGGATGCAGGATGGGCAAGGAGGAGATGAAAATTAATTTATTTGCAAATGATATAATAATGATTATAACAAATCCCCAAGAGGAATTAAGGAAACGAAAATTATACTAGATGATTTTGAAGCGATATCAGGATTAAGAATTAATATGGGGAAATCAGAAATAATGTATTACAATGTGAACTCAAAGAAAAGGAAAGAAATTAATAGGTTAACCAAAATAGGATTGGGAGTCAAGAAATTTAAATATTTGGGAATATAAATTTATAAAAATGTTAATAAGATAGTGGGAAAAAATTATAAAAAGGTATGGGAAAAGATAACAAGAGATATGAAGGGATGGAGGAGGAAGACTATGAGTATAACTGCTAAAGTAAATAGTGTTAAAATGTTTTGGATACCAACATTATTATATTTATTTCAAACAATACCATTATTATATTTATTTCAAACAATACAAAATGAGCATCTGGAACACAAAAATACGAGAATGGATTTTTGGTACCAGAAATTTAGAATTGCAAAAAAGGTAGTATATAATCATAACTCTGAACTAGGATGGGGAGTACCAGATATAATAAATTATTATGAAGCTTTTCAACTTAAAGCATTATTAGAAATAGAAAGAGGGGAATCAGAAATGGGTTAGGTTTGAAAGTGAAGCTAACAAAGGGGTAGGGAAATTTCGTATTTTTACAAATATATGGGCTAGAGGTCTTAAATTGGATACAGGACCAAGGAAAAGTACAATAATGATCTGGAAAAAGTGGCAGCCAAAATGGTTAAAACGAATATCCAGATGGTCGCCTTTGGAAACCTTGGAAGAGGAAGGCATAGACTATAGATGGGGGGAACTACTTAAACAAAAAGGATATAGTAGAATACAGGACTTGCTATCTGCAAATATTTTAAAACCATTTCAAGTTCTTGGGGAAGCAGTAGGTCCAAAATACTGGTTAAAAGCTGTAGGCTTATACACAAAAATTGAAAAAATAATTGAAAATAGTGACACTTGTGGGAAGGGCGGGGGTATAAATCTTGTATAAAGGGCGGGGTATAAATCTTAAATAAATAAATAAATAAATAAATAAACATAAATACAGAAGAACCAATAGAAGAGATTTATAAATTAATGGAAAAAACTAAAAAAGGATTGGTAGGTGTAATTTATAAGAAAATGACCTCAGATAAAGAAGGAATAATAGCCCACCTTCAAAGAAAATGGAGTACAGAATTTAAAATAACAGAGCAAAAAGCTAAAAAATTAAGGGAAGGAATTAAGGGAATAAAAATACACAAATTTAGGGAAATGGAGCTAAAATTCTATACCAAATGGTACAGAACTCCTGCCACCTTAGCCAGTCTGTTTCCAGGATTAAGTCCAAACTGCTGGCATTGTAGAATAGCAAAATGATGGTACTCCCATATGTGGTGGGAGTGCCATGAAGTTAAAAAAGTTTGGGAAAATATAGTAAGAACAATAAATAAGCTTTTTCATGTAAAGCTAAATATAGATTTTGAGTTGATGTTGATGAGCACTTTGGGCAATGCAATAGTAGAAAAAAAAATCAAGATCTATTAAAAGCAATGATACTAGCCAGTAAAGCAGTAATGGCAATAGGGTGGAAAGATAAAAACAAATGGACAGAAAGAACTTGGTATGATTATTTGTTTGAATTTGTTCAATCAGAGATAATGGCCATAATAAACCGAGATTTGCCATGGGAAGATAAAACATCAAGGATCAAAGAAAAGTGGTCGCTCTACCTGGACTGGATGAAAGAGGAACAGAAGGAAGACGTTCAGTGGAAGCTTCAAGCCTTATGCCCCTGGATGACAGAAGATTAGACTGAGGGGGGAGGGATGGGGATAAAAAATGTATATTGGAACAACAAGATAATGAAAAATTGTATATTTTAATTAAGAAATAATAAAAATATGGGGGGAAAAAGATCGGGGTGTCGAACTCATTTGTTATGAGGGTCGGATCTGACATTAATGAGACCTTGTTGGGCTGGGCCATGTCAGGCCGCGCCATGTGTGTGCCTATTTAAGATTAGGCATCAGAGATATAAACTATATAAAGGATACAGACAAAAACAATTAAAGATTTTTTTTAAAAAAACACCTTAAAACATGCTTAAAACGTTTCCACTCGTTGGTCTTAAATGTGCTTTCTTTGTATCTTCCATGGGATCCAGGGAACTGGGCAAAGGAAGCTCTGACTCTTTATTTCCTTCCCCAAGGGGCGGGAGGAGCCTCAGCCAATAGAAGGAAGAGAGACTTGGTTCAGTAGCTCTGCTGTGGATTGAGAAAGCCTGGGAAAACTAGCTCTGCCTCCCCCCACTTCCTCCCCAAGGGAGGAGCCTCAGCCAATGGAGAAAATAGAGATTTTGCTCTAGCTCCTGTGCAGTTGAGCAAACCTTGCAAAGCAAAGTGTTATGCAGAAGGAAGCAAGAAAGAGGGAGAAGGAAGCAAATGACAGCCAGTTGCTCAGGGGCCTGATAGGAGCCCTCTGGGGGCCTGATTCTGTCCCTGAACTGCATGTTTGACACTCCTGTCTTAGATAGTAACAGCTAGCTTTACTGTTTTGTCTTCTGTGTGACTTTATATAATCTGTTGGCTACAGTCTTATTTACTTGTTTAATCATTGAATAAATTACATCAATTTTTTTTAATAAAAACCTTTGGTTTGGTTACTTATATATTCACACCCTGAGGGAACTCACAGGTCAGCCTGTGCAGCTTCTTGACTGGTCCCCATTTTTATACTCTATATTTTGTAATGTTTTACTATATCTGTTTTCTCTGTATGTATGTATGCATTTATTTGTGTTAATTTCTAGTCTGCCCTATCCCGCGAGCGGTCTCAGGACGGATCACAAAAGACTTAAATATTTTTTTTAAGGAAAAAAATTGAAGTCTGTTGTGATCCGTTGCTTTTTTTGCTAAACAATACTGATGATGATGTTACTGAAACTGTGACAAAGTTCCTCCAGGCAGCTCTACTTATACCTAGTACTATGGTAAACTGAGCTATTTTATAATGATTTAATTCATAACTTTTTAAGAATGGAACTGAAAAATGGAATATGTCTTTTTGTGTATGTGTATGTTTTATTTCTGCATTTTCTTTTATCCTACCCTTTTCTATACTATAGAGCCCCATGGCGCAGAGCGTTAAAGCTGCAGTACTGCAGTCCTAAGCTCTGCTCATGACCTGAGTTCGATCCCTGGCGGAAGCTGGGTTTTCAGGTAGCCGGCTCGAGGTTGACTCAGCCTTCTATCCTTCCGAGGTCGGTAAAATGAGTACCCAGCTTGCTGGGGAGGGGGGAAGTGTAGATGACTGGGGAAGGCAATGGCAAACCACCCTGGAAAAAGTCTGCTGTGAAAACGTGAGAGCAATGTCACCCCAGAGTCGGAAACGGCTGGTGCTTGCACAGGGGACCTTTCCTTTCTATACTAACAGTTTTATAATGCCAATAAAGGAAATTGCTATAGAATAAATATTAGCAATAGACAATTAAATTAGAAATAAATCAACAATTAAAGCAATTAAACAATTAAAACAATAAAATCACTCCATTTCAGGTGGAAGACAACTAATCAGGCCATAGTGCAAACAGAGCTGGAACCAATGATGTTCCAATATGCCCGATAAACGATGGAAAGCTACACTACTGGGAACCACTCTGAGCCTTGCTTTGTGGGAGAGGGGTAGAATCTAAATTGAAATAATAAAATAAACCTTGGACCAGCAAGCAGTGGAGAGAAAAGGTTGGGGTATAAATGAAGTAGGTAAAACAATACAGAGAAACTCATCCTTCCTTGGTTTTTCTGGAAGATGGTAGAAGGTGAGGAGTCACCTGCAGACATTTTAGCTTCCTCTTGTGGAGTGATGGTTGCACGCTGGCCCTTTCTGGACTTGGCCAAAAATACTTATATCACTTGTGGGTGGGCAAAATACTTATATCACTTGTGGGTGGACTACCGTTTGTTGTTTGACTGCAGTGTTCCATGTAAATGATTCCCCAGGTAAATGGGGAATTTAGCATCTAACTGTAGTTCCTGGTCTTGCTTCCATGTCTCACAGCATTTCTCATTGTGTTGGTTCATTTTTTTGCAGAGTTACCTGCCTATGTGCTCAGTTCGAATCTGTCCTCCAGCATGGTTTGAAGCGGACCCGGGGATTAGCCTTAACTGCAGCAGCGATTAAACAGGCGGCAGGTTTCTCCAGTAAAACGGAAATGGGTAACTTGGGTTTCCAAAGTGCTCTGCTTATTTTTAAAATGCTATATTTTTTGCTTGTATGTGAATGCTTGGTGATAGATCTAATTTCAGCCATGGCAATAACAAATAGTATATCTCAGGAGTGGCCAAACATATTGTGTGGCTCTTGAAGCCCCCACTACCCCGTCAGCTGAACTGGAAAATATATTTCTCTCTTTAAATCATTTATCCAAGCCAAGCCAGCCGGCCGCTTGGAGAATGCATTTGATGTTAAAGTTGCTTGCTTCCCACCTCTATCTCCCCATCTATTTCCTTCCTTCCTTCCTTCCTTCCTTCCTTCCTTCCTTCCTTCCTTCCTTCCTTCCTTCCTTCCTTCCTTCCTTCCTTCCTTCCTTCCTTCCTTCCTTCCTTCCTTCCTTCCTTCCTTCCTTCCTTCCTTCCTCCCTCCCTCCCTCCCTCCCTCCCTCCCACAACTGTCATTCATGTCTTGCAGCTCTCAAACATCTGACGTTTGTTCTATTTATTAAGCAAGCTGGCCACTCCTAGTATAGCTTGTCTTTCTACCTTTCCTACCCCATTTTGTAAGGATCCGGCTACCTTGCCAGCAAAGGGAGGTTTGGAAGCCAAAGCAGGTGCCAAAGGGACGTGGCCGGGACCTGAAAGAGAACTGCCCTGCTTTGAAGGTGTGCATTAAAATGAAGACTGCTGGGTTCAACTTGTCCTCCCATTACTAATGTTATAGCGAGTCTTGTCTGGTGAGCTTTTTGCCTCTGCAGAACTCTTCTAAGTACAACGTGGAAGGGAGATGATTTTTTGCACACTGGTTTGAACCAGTTCTGCTTTGCAGGGATGAGCAAGCAGTAGAAAGGCCAAGCCCGTGTCTTCCAGCAAGCTTTCTTTCTTTGTGGGATGCACAAAATTAGGGTTGCCAATCCCCAGGTGGAGGCAGAGGATTCCCTGGTTTGGAGGCCTTCTCCCTGCTTCAGGGTCATCAGAAAGCAAGGGTGGGGGGAGGGAAAATCTGCTGGACACTCCGTTATTCCCTATGGAGAACAATTCCCTTGGAGTATAATGGAGAATTGATCTGTGGGTATCTGGGGCTCTGGGCCCCCCTGGTTTTTGAGGTAGAGGCACCAAATTTTCAGCTAGCATCCACTGCCTCTCCTGAAAACACCCTCCACATTTCAAAAGTATTGGACCGGGGGGTCCAATTCTATGAGCTCCAAAAGAGGATGCCTATCCTTCATTATTTCCAGTGGAGGGAAGGCATTTAAAAGGTGTGTGGTCCCTTTAAATGTGATGGCCAGAACTCCCTCTAGAGTTCAATTATGTTTGTCACAACCTTGCTTCTGGCTCCACCCCCAAAGTCCCCAGACATTTCTTGAATTGGACTTAGCAACCCTACACAAAATGTGTGTGGCTGGGGGGAACCCTGCTCCTGCCCCACCCATTCCTAGCTTCCCTTCCTCTTTCTGGGCTACACCCTGCATTAGCTTGTGTAGCAGTATTGGTTGCAAGGTAGGATGGGTGACTCTTGAGTTAATTTTTCCCTAGTGAAAGTTCTAAAAAAGAAGTTACTGTCAGAAAGGTATAGCTGTCATATAGGTCCCTAGAGTTACCAGCCACAGTGATTTTTTTTTTATAGATTTCAGAGGACCTTTCAGGGAAATGCCTTTTTGGGGGGTTTGTTTGTTTGTTTTTTGTGTATGCACATGCCTGGAAGTCATGTTGACCTTTGGTGACTGACTCCTGCTGACTCCTGCTCCTGCCTCCTAGCTCTGGTATTCCAAGGAGGTCTCCCATCCAAGTACTTGCCAGAGTTGACCCTGCTTAGCTTCCAAGATTGGGCTTGCATGGGCTATCCAGGGCAGGAAATTGCCTTTTTGCGATGCCCCTCCCCCCGCCACCGAGCCTGAAGCTTTGGTGAGCTGTGGTGTGCATCCTTTCTCACCCATGCAGACAACTAGGGCTTGTTTTGTAGCAGGATCTCCTTTGCATATTAAGCCACATACCCCTGATGTAGCCAATCCTCCTAGAGCTTACAGTAGGCCCTGTACTAAGATTACTGTAAACTCTTGGAGGATTGGCTCCATTGGGGTATTTGGCCTAATATGCAAGGGAGTTCCTGCTGCAAAAAAAAAAGCCCTGCAGATAACAAAAATATACAATGCATAAGAAGCTTAGAATTTGGGGGCTAATGCCCCTCCTACTATCGTGATGCTGATGTCACTCTGCATATGCCCAGATGATGTGAGAAAAAAAAAAGTCAAATGGCATTTGGGATTTTCATATTTATTTATTTGATTTATAGCCCGCCCTACCCCACCGAAGCGGGCTCAGGGAGGCTTACAATACAGAGATTCTAACATAGAATTCAAATTTTAAATATAATAGCAATTTACATAGTTAAGAAATTAAAACATTAAAAAACATTAAAAACAGTGCATCAGTCCAACAACGTACAATTTATACACTTCCTTCAGTATTTGGTAGTTTGGTGGTTTGGTGCCGGTCAGTTATAGGCCAACCGGAAGAGGACTGTCTTACAGGCCCTGCGGAATTGTCCAATGTCCTGCAGGGCCCTGACCTCTTCCGGTAACTGGTTCCACCAGCAAGGGGCTGTTATTGAGAAGGCCCTGTCCCTGGTTGACTTCAACCAGGCCTCCTTTGGCCCAGGGATTACGAGCAGATTTTGGGAGCCAGATCGCAGGACTCTCTGGGGAACATATGGGACACAAGCAACACAAAACTGGAAGTAGGGGGAAGCAAGAGTGTAGAAAGAATATATAAAGAGAGACTGAGTGTGGCAGGAGAACAGACTTACAATAATGGGGAAAAGTGGGAGCTGGAAAGGGTGATGGGGAAGATCTGGAGGGGTACACAGAGGGCTCGAAGAGGGCACGGGAAGAAACTCCCCCTCTTTGTAAGTCCTTGCTTGTCTCACACATACGTTCTAGCTCTCAATACTTTGCTATTGCTTGTTAACATCTTTGTACAATTTTGCATTTCCTTTTAGGCAATATGGACATTTGGGGGCCTTTCTTTCTGCATTCGCTCTGCCCCAGCTGACATGGCTGGTTCCTCTGGAACAGGGGTGGCCAAACTTGCTTAACATAAGAGCTACATAGGATAAATGTCAGATGTTTGAAAGCCACAAGACATGAACGTCAGATGTTTCAGTGCTGCAATATGCAAACGTCAGCCGTTTGAGAGCAGCAAGACATGAAAGAAGGGAGGGAGGCAAATAGGTGGGGGAGGGAGAGGTGGAAAGAAAGCAACGTTAACTTTAAATGCATTTTCCAAGCTCCTGGCTGGCTTGGCTCAGAGAAGTGATTTAAAGAGAGCAAGATTCCTTCTCCAAGCTGGCTGATGGGGCGTTAGAGGCTTCAAGAGCCACAGTGTGTGTGAAAGAGCCGCATGGGGTTGCTGGGTGCATGACTTGGAAGGTGAAACAGTTCTGTAATTTTATAACCCATTTTGAAGCTCTTGAGGGTTTTTTGGCATCTGTTTTTTAATGCTCGGTCAAAGAGGTAGTTCTTCCCCTAAAGCCTCTCTGTTAATTAAAAAATAATAATCCCCTAAGCAGCAGGCCGAAACATTATTCTCTTAGCTTTGGCTACCTACGGCAATTAAATGTGGAGCTAAATGACCTTTAGACACAGGACATTAGGTTTGGCCATAAAAGGTGGATTCTCAGGGATGATAGTGAACAGTTTAAAAGCCGTTCTGTGCAAGGAGGTCCAGTGGCAGGTTAGCAGTTCAGCCAGCTGTAACATAATTTTGCTTTAAGGGGCTTAAGCCAGCTATACAGTTTTCTGAAATAAAACTGTCATAGGTAGCTGCTTGAATGGCCAGCTCGAGAGAACTGGAGGGTGGGGGTGGCGCGCATGGTCGTAGAGCCTGGGAGCAGGAGAAGAGATCTGATGAAGGCAGTTCTTTGACATTGTTATTCCTTTAAAAAAAAACTCTAGATAATTTTAGAAGTGAACAGGGGTTGTTTTGTAGATAAATAGGTGGTGGGGCTCATAAGCATAACTCATTAGCATATGCCACCCCCTCATCAGCCAAAAGCAACCCGACACAAAAAAGGAGAGCCCTGGGCGAGTGAGGCCTGCTTGGGCTGGCTAGAGATCCAGCCAGCCCAAACAGGCCTCGCTCACCTGGGGCTCTCCCTGGCCACACACACACCCAGTCAAAAGGCCAGCAAGCCGACCACCACCCAAAATCACATAAGAGGTGGAGGAAGGGTGTTGTGGTCTTCTCCAGGGGTTAGTGAGAGCTGCTGGGGGGTGTGGCAAAGCCCCTGGTGGCTGGCTGGCTGCCTGCTCTCCTAACCCAGGGATTGTTATGCAGCTGCACCTACTATTCAATGGACGAGGTAGGTGGGGAGGAAGAGGGGGAATCCCCAGAAAGTTTCAGGAGCTGTGCTCCTGTGAGGTCCTCCTGAATTCAAGGCCTGGAAGTGAATATATATGTTCTTTTTTCCTCTCTCCCAGATCCTGTGTTCTGGTATTACGTGAAAGAAATTCTGAACAGGCACGAACTTCAACGCTTCTACTCTCTGAAGAGCATTACAACAGATGTTGGCAGAGGCCGTGCCTGGCTGCGTTGCGCTCTGAATGAGCATTCCTTGGAAAGATACTTCCATATGCTACTGGCGGATAAGGATCGGCTTAGGTAGTTCCTGCATTAATATTTTTCCTGATAGGTGCGGTAGCGTTGGCAGGAAGGAGCCCATTGAGGCAATAGAACGGGCAGCAACAGACTAAAATTACTCCTTTTCAGCTAATAACATTTGTAGCACAAGTGAATGAGGAATCGTGCAGATCTTTTGTTCAAGATACAGTAGTAAAGAGCTTAGCTTTTTAAAAAAAAGCTTTTAAGATTCTAGGCACCTTAAATGACAATCAGACTGTAGAGTTGGAAGACCAGAGTTTTCCAGCTCCTAGTCCCTATGACTACTAGGGATGGGCATGAATCGAATTATGAACCAGGTTTCATTCCGAACTAAGTCAGTTTGTGGTATGTGAGCCTGCCTGGTTCGTGATACATGAACCGCCATGGTTTTTGCGGTGATTCTTTCAGTTTGCATCTCTGCAATGCAGATTGCATTCCCTTCACTTCTGGAGGCGTGCCACCACTGTGGTACAACTAGGAGAAGGAAGGGGAGGCGTTTAACAATGCCCCCCCCTTCATGAACCCTATGAATCTGAACCAGTTCATGTGATGGAAAAGTTCATGGAGGTTCGCAAACTGGTTCATGAGAACCCACAAACCTCCACTTTCCTGGTTCCTTGCTGCATAGTGCTTTAGAGTGATTGGGTGTCTACAATGGTTAGATTTCTGGAATAAGGCTTGAAAATCCCCTGGAGTCACCATAAGTTGAGTGTGCCTTGATGTTCAAAAAAAAAAAATTGCTCAAGACCAAGTATGGCTAGATGGGAGTCAGAACTGCCGCGTTGGATCTAGACAAAATTTTCCACAAATGGAAGGGGAGGTGGAATTCCTGCCAATTCCTCCTGCCTGCTGTATAGCCTTGATCTGTCCCTGTGCCAGTCCTGAAGGTGGCAGCAGGAAAGTTCCCATCTATGGATTTTTTTTTTAGTCTGGGATTCAGGCTTATACCTCTGGGGCCTGCTATGGGTGGGCACTTATAATTTGGAGTGGAGTTGTATTGTGAGTTTATTTTTTTCAAAACTGGCTGGGCAGCTGCTCCAGAAGTCAAGCTTCTGTTGGCTTTGATGGCAGAAAAGGTTTCATCCCCTTCCCAACCAAAGCCTCTCAGCCTGCAGGGTCAGAAAAAAGCTGCTGGGGAAGAGGGAGAGAAAGCAGAGAAGATCTGCAGCTGCCAGCCTCTTTGCTGACAGATTGCTGGATGCAATTTGATTTAGCTTTCTTCGTTGTTTCACTACTACTACTTCTTTTTTTAAACACACAGTGTCTTCTATGAAGACTGGTCATTCATGATGGATGAAGAACGCTCCAGTATGATCCCCACCATGGCAGCTGGTAAGCATTGCCCAGCAGTATTGATGCAAATGACATGGCTGTTTGGAAGACTGTTTTCTGCTTTCTTGGCCAGTAAGGGTGAAGTAGAGTGTGTGCTGTGGTAGTTACGTTCAGTATACCCCCAGAAGAGCATTGGGCTCTGTGGATTGGAATCTAGTGGTGGTCCCCCAGCCCAAGAGACATCTCACTTTCCTCAACCAGAGCAGAGTTGGCCAAACTGCAGCTCGGAAGCCACATGTGGCTCTTTCACACATATTGTGTAGCTCTTGAAGCTCCCCACCCCCACCACGTCAGCTAACCTCGAAAAGGCATTTCTCTCTTTAAATCCCTTCTTCAATCCAAGCCAGGAGGTGGCTTAGAGAATTTATTTAAAGTTAAAGCTGCTTTCTTTCCACCTCTCCCCCCTCCTCCCATCTATTTTCCTTCCTTCTGTCAAGTCCCCAGACTTCCAGTTAACAACATACTCCGTGATGAATCAAGAGTTGTTTATTGAGACACTGAAACCGCAGTTAAATTACTGTATTTTATTGGTTTTTAACCTGTTCTCTTGATGCTTTTATGATTTTGCTTTACACCACCCTGAGCCCTGTTCTCCAGGGGAGGGTGGTTGGAGAAAATCTAATTAAATAAATAAAAATAAATGACATCCTTGGGCATAATCCGCCGTGTTCTCTGTATGGAGTTTCGCTGCATCAGGGACCTCCCTTGCTTTTATCCGAAGGTCTGAACCCGATTCTTTTCGCTATCAACATTGATAACAAGGATTTAAATGGGCAAAGCAAAGGCACTTCTGCGGTCTCCCACCTTCTCAAGGAATCCACACAAAACATGACCTCGCTGTTGAAAGGATCTACCCAAGGGGTTAGCAGCCTCCTCCGGGAGATCACGGCGTCTTCTCCCGTTTCCATTCTCATCAGATCGGATCAAGACACAGACCTATCTCCAGTTTTCCCAAAGAGTGCTAGTGGTGGTAAGTGCTACCAACATGCTTGAGGTATTTAAATGCGCCAGTTTGGTGTAGTGGTAAAATGTGCGGACTCTTATCTGGGAGAATCGGGTTCAATTCCCCCCTCCTCCACTTGCACCTGCTGGAATGGCCTTGGGTCAGCCATAGCTCTCACAGAGGTTGTCCTTGAAAAGGCAGCTGCTGTGAGAGCCCTCTCCAGCCCCACCCACCTCACAGGGTGTCTGTTGTGGGGGGTGGAAGGGAAAGGAGATTGTAGGCCATTCTGAGACTCTGTCCTTGAAAGGGCAGCTGCTGTGAGAGCCCTCTCCAGCCCCGCCCACCTTACAGGGTGTCTGTTGTGGGGGAGGAAGGTAAAGGAAATTGTGAGCCGCTCTGAGACTCTGTCCTTGAAAGAGCAGCTGCTGTGACAACCCTCTCCAGCCCCACCCTCCTCACAGGGTGTCTGTTGTGGAGGAGGAAGGTAAATGAGATTGTGAGCCTCTCTGAGACACTGTCCTTGAATGGGGAGCTGCTGTGAGAGCCCTCTCAGCCCCACCCACTTCACAGGATGACTGTTGTGGGGGAGGAAGGTAAAGGAGATTGTGAGACGCTATGAGACTCTGTCCTTGAAAGGGCAGTTGCTATGAGAGCCCTCTCCAGCCCCACCCAGCTGTCCTTGAAAGGGCACCTGTCCTTGAAAGGGCAGCTGCTGTGAGAGCCCTCTCAGCCCCACCCACTTCACAGGGTGTCTGTTGTGGGGGGAGGAAGGTAAAGGAAATTGTGAGCTGCTCTGAGACTGTCCTTGAAAGCGCAGCTGCTGTGAGAGCCCTCTTCAGCCCTACCCACCTCACAGGGTGCCTGTTGTGGGGGAGGAAGGTAAAGGAGATTGTGAGCCATTATGAGGCTCTGTCCTTGAAAGGGCAGCTGCTGTGAGAGCCCTCTCATCTCCACCCACCTCACAGGGTGTCTGTTGTGGGGGGAGGAAGGTAAAGGAGATTGTGAGCTGCTCTGAGACTGTCCTTGAATGCGCAGCTGCTGTGAGAGCCGTCTCAGCCCCACCCACCTCACAGGGTGCCTGTTGTGGGGGAGGAAGGGAAAGGAGATTGTAGGCCGCTCTGAGACTCTGTCCTTGAAAGGGCAGCTGCTGTGAGAGCCCTCTCAGCCCCACCCACCTCACAGGGTGTCTGTTGTGGGGGAGGAAGGGAAAGGAGATTGTGAGCCCCTCTGAGACTCTGTCCTTGAAAGGGCAGCTGCTGTGAGAGCCCTCTCAGCCTCACCCACCTCACAGGGTGTTTGTTGTGGGGGAGGAAGGTAAAGGAGATTGTGAGCTGCTCTGAGACTCTTCCGAGTGGAGGGTGGGATATAAATCCAATATCATCATCAAGGAGGTTTCCATGCCAAGGGCTGTTGTGTTTATTTATTTTTTCAATGTTTGCTTTGCAATAAGGAATCCTATCTCCTGGACTATTATCTTCTCTATATGTTGTCGAAGGCTTTCACAGTCAGAGTCCGTTGGTTGCTGTAGATTTTCCGAGCTGTGTGGCCATGGCCTAGGTATTATGAGACCTGACGTTTCGCCAGCAACTGTGACTGGAATCCTCAGAGGTGTAACCCTGAAAACTGGAGTTCTTTTTGGGTCAAAGAACTTCAGCTTTCTGCAGGGGTCATTTTGTAGTAAAATAGGTGGTGGAGCTCATTAGCATATGCTGCTCCCCCCCCAGCCAAAAGCAACCTGATGCAAGGAAGGAGAGCCCTGGGCAAGCGAGGCCTGCTTGGGCTTGCTAGAGATCCAGCCAGTCCAAGCAGGCCTCGCTCACCTGGAGCTTTCCTGGGCCCCGCCCCCAGTCAAAAGGCCATCAAGTCACCCACTGCCCAAAATCATATAAGAAGTGGAGAAAGGGTGGCATGGGCTTCTCTAGGGGTTAATGAGGTCTGCTGGGAGTGTGGCAAAGCCCCTGGTGGCTGGCAGGCTGCCTGCTCTCCTAATCCAGGGATTGTTATGCAGCTGCACTTACTATTCAATGGACCAGGTCAGTGGGGAGGAGGAGGGGGAACCATCAGAAAAGTTCAGGAGCTGAGTTCCTGTGAGCTCCCACTGAATCTGAGTCCTGGTTTTCTGGGTTTTACTTCTGAGGCTACCAGTCATAGTTGCTGGCGAATTGTCAGGTCTCACAATGCCAAGACCACGGCCACACAGCCCGGAAAATCTACAACAACCAATATATATCTTCTCTGTTGACACAATTGCTTGTTTCTGCAGGAGTGCTAAAGGATACTTTTGCCTTGCACTCAGGTTCATCGAATTGTTTGCCCTCCTTTATCAAGTCTTCAAGTCCAGAGGGGTGCTAAATGGGTTTTGTCGGGCTCTGGGGTTGGTGCATTGATTGTTAGCCACAGAGTATAGATGGAATTCTCTGTCTGGAGCTCTGATGCTTTGTATTCTTGGTGCCGGGGGGGGGCAACAATGGGAGGGTTTCCTGATGGCACCTGGAGTTGGACAGGGGGTTAGACTAGATGAACCCGGAGCCCCCTTCCAACTCTATGATTCTATAATCTTCAGTCAGTTAATGCTTCTTTTCTGTAGGGCAAACTGTTTGGGAATTAGGATGAATTTGCCAAACTGTGACTTCTCCTCCAAACCAGGAATACAAGCCATGGCTGTTGTCATTTGGTGGATAAAGAACAAAGTTTGGGGCCAGCGACACCTTTAAGACCAACAAAGTTTTATTGTGGGGGTAAGCTTTCGCGTGCACGAAATAAAACTTTGTTGGTCTTAAAGGTGGTATCGGACTCCAACTTTGTTCTGCTGCTTCAAACCAACACAGCTGCCCGCCTGAATCTGTTTAGTGGATGTGTGTGTTCAAGTGTGTGATTGTGTGCCTTCTCTTCTCTGTTCATGTGATTGCAAAGTATAGCTTGCATGAGAAGTAGGGGACAATCACCAGAGGTTGTCATGACTTCCAGGTTCTTCTCTGGCAAGTACATAGATGAGAGACGTCCTTGGAATACCAGCAGTCGGGAGGGCAGGGGCAGACTCTATTCAGCCACCTCCCTGAGTATCTTCCATGATTCCCGCAGTAGGGGTCAGTCACCACAGGTTGCCGTGACTTCCAGGTGCAGGCACACACATGCGCACATAAATACAAAAATATTTTAAAAAGAAGAAGAGTTGGATTTATACCCTGCCTTTCACTTAGAGTTTCCTTCCCTTTCCTCTCCCCGCAACAGACATCCTATGAGGTAGGTGGTGTCAAGCATGCGATTTTCAAAAGAACGAGTCAGGTAGATACAAAACTGCGTTTATTGCTAAATCGAGATGCTCTCTTGGTTCAGGACCTTGAGAGTGATACTAGAAATATATTGATACAATTCTTTTAAGACATACTTCAAAGGATCCTCCAAGGAGGGGGTAAGGAATGCAAGCTAACACATAAACTATCATAAATGTCTACGTTCCCACAATGTTATCAGTGTCTTGTCCTTGCTTTCCCAGATGGCTTACACTCCCATGCAGGAATGCATGGGAAGGTGTTCAGTCTTCTTCTCCCGTTACTAGTTTTGTTTCTCACTATTCTACTACACAAAGCAATAAAGCAGGATGGGGGGGGGAAGAATAACAGAGCCAAACTACACCGGCCCTCCATGATGTTTCACAGACCAGCTTTATGGAGGGCCCTAAAACCATAGATCACCATTAAGCTTTTACCATGCATGACAGGTGGGGCTGAAAGAAGTGTCTGGCCCAAGGTCACCTAGCTGGCTGCATGTGGAGGAGGAGTGGGGAATCAAACCCGGTTCTCCAGATTAGAGTCCACTGCTCTGAACCAGTACACCAGTGACTCGAGTGCTGTCTTGCCTATATTAAGGGGAAGTGCCTGAGATTCAAATTGGGGTGGAGTTTTCTTCCTATAAAGTAAGACTATCCCTGGGTCCAAAAGTTTATTTTTAAAAATTTATTTAGGTCTGTAAAACAGTTCAGTGTCATTGTGCTCTTAACCAAATAGAACTGAAGTCATTTGCCCCCCTTCAAATGCTAAATTTGATTCTGTCTCCAGGGTATGAATGTAAATGGGAGCTCTCAGTAAGGATTCTCATAATTTTATTTCCTAAGTTCTGGCATGTAATTTTATAAAACCTCTTCTAAAAAGCATTGAGTAGCTTTGCAAAGAATAGGAACATCTATTCATATGTTGGATCAAATGTGCAAAAAAAGAAGTGTGGCAGACAAACTTGCGATTTTTAAAGAATTCGATAGCTCTGCAAAACTGAAAAAAAAATTCTTTTGCAAATTTGTAAGAAAGATAAAGGAAAGGTCCCCTGTGCAAGCACCAGACGTTTTCAACTCTGGGGTGATGTTGCTTTCACAACGTTTTCACGGCAGACTTTTTACGGGATGGTTTGCCATTGTCTTCCCCAGTCATCTACACTTTCCCCCCAGCAAGCTGGGACTCATTTTACCGACCTTGGAAGGATGGAAGGCTGAGTCAACCTTGAGCCGGCTACCTGAAAACCCAGCTTCCACCGGGGATCGAACTCAGGTCGTGAGCAGAGCTTAGGACTGCAGTACTGCAGCTTTAACACTCTGCGCCGCGGGGATAAAACTGGCTTTTAAAATAACACAACTATGTCTGCTTGTGTTGCCTGTTCTCTGTTTGTTCGTGTTTGTGTATGTAGATCTGGTGGGCAGCCATGTTGGTCTGAAGCAGTAGAACAAAGTAGGAGTCATGTGGTACCTTTAAGACCAACAAAGTTTTATTTAGAATGTAAGCTTTTGTGTTCTAGAAGCACACTTCATTCAGAATGTAAGCTGTGAGTTAGTATGTGGGCAGTGAGTTAGTATGCAAAGTCATGGAAATGTTTTTTAGCAGATTAAAAGAATCACAAGTTGGGGTCTGGTGATTGTTAGTTTGTGTTGACTGGGCTGAAACAACAACAAAGGCAATATAAGTCGAAATAGCAGATTGATGTGTCTGTCATTAGGTATCCTGGGTGTGAAGTGCAATAAATAAGAGTCTGTTGTTGTGTTTGCTCTGGATTAAAATGAGGGGGTGTATGTGTGTGAGAGAAAGATTTCCAATTTTTTGCCTTTCTCTCTCTTCCAGATCTGAATTATGGAAATGGTGGGAGGAGAAGGAGGAAAGTCAATATTATTTCATTCGATGACAAGGAAGACGAACCAGATTTGGATGACATCTTACGGGTGACTGTTGCGGGCAGAAGCTTGGAAGGGAACTCTGGCCCATCTTCAGGGTCTTTCTCTGCCCCCCTGGCTAAACTGAACGGGAAGCAGATGGCAACTTCATTCAAAAACAATCCCATGAACCTAAATGGAGACACAAGTTTCCAGAAGCTGGATGTTAAAAGTATAGATGATGACGACGACGATGTTGATGATAACGAAGGGAGCCGTGCCAAAACAGTTGGAATCCAATGCTTAGTGCAAGACAGAGAATCTTGTGGAAAGTGAGTATTCTGGATACTGCCAAGGATAGGAGTCTGTGGAGAGAGGGACCGCAGAGGCAAAGTGAAATAACTACGCTCACACTCCACATAGAAAAAATGTTCAATATTATCTACAATTCGTTTCTTCCAAAAATTCTCAGCAGTGTTACAGACAATAAACCATCCATTGCACAACACGCCTACTGTCCAGAAAAATCATATATTATTAAAGTACAACGAATCATAAATGAACCGGTCCAATTTCATTTCGGGAAGACCCTGCAGCATTTGATAGCGTCAGATATTGAACATTTTTTCTGTGTGGCGTGTGAGCGTTGTTATAAGGATGGAAGTCTGGCATGTTCTTGTGGTGGTTAGGCCTGGAGTAGTTCTGTCACGCATGACTTTAATTAAGAACATAATAGAAGCCATGTTGGATCAGGCCAATGGCCCATTCAGTTCAACACTCTGTGTCACACAGTAGCCAAAAAAACCAGGCGCCATCAGGAGGTCCACCAGTGGGGCCAGGACACTAGAAGCCCTCACCCTGTTGCCCCCCCAAGCACCAAAAATACAGAGCATCACTGCCCCAGACATAAGGACATAAGAGAAGTCATGTTGGATCAGGCCAATGGCCCATCCAGTCCAACACTCTGTCACACAGTGGCCAAAAAAACCAGGCGCCATCAGGAGGTCCATCATTGGGTCCAGGACACTAGAAGTCCTCACACTGCTGCCCCTCCTAAGCACCAGGAATACAGAGCATCACTTGCTCCAGACAGAGAGTTCCAATAATACGCTGTAGCTAATAGCCATTGATGGACCTCTACTCCAGTATTTAGCCAACCTCCAATATTTATCCAGCCACTGGGGCAGTGATGCTCTGTGTATTAAATCGAATTATGCTCTGTGACCAAATTGATGTTTTTATTTTAATCATATGTAATATGATCTTAGCTTTACATGTCGATCTCAGACGTCATTCTAAGTTTTTTTACTGTGCCAATAAAGGTACTTCTGTCTGGTGTACTGGTGCAGCAGCAGCAGCAGAAGATACTGGATTTATATCCTGCCCTCCACTCCGAATCTCAGAGCAGCTCACAATTTCCTTTATCTTCCTCCCCCACAACAGACACCATTTGAGGTGGGTGGGGCTGAGAGGGCTCTCACAGCAGCTGCCCTTTCAAGGACAACCTCTGCCAGAGCTATGGCTAACCCAAGGCCATTCCAGCAGGTGCAAGTGGAGGAGCGGGGAATCAAACCCGGTTCTCCCAGATAAGAGAGCTATGGCTGACCCAAGGCCATTCCAGCAGCTGCAAGTGGAGGAGTGGGGAATCAAAACCGGTTCTCCCAGATAAGAGTCCGCACACTTAACCACTACACCAAACTGGCTCTGTGGCAGTAATTGTTCCTGCTACAAACTGGCAGTAATTGGTATTTTGCTTTTGGACTGGTGGAATTTTCTAAAAGCAGTGACACTTGTTTACTATTGAACTTTGGCTTTATTGCGTGTATTTTTGTTAGTTTGTTTGATTGTTTTTGGCCTTTCCCCATCACCCTCCTTTTCTGGGAAGTTAGTTCACCCTGTGCATTTCATGCACACTATAAGCTGAGCTCTTTTGAACTTGTCAGTATGTATTCTTTATGTAGGGAGTTTATTTTGCAGCTTTTTATTTTGATCATATGGTTGCTGTATCTACCTCCTGAACTTCACCTGTCTGAATCTGATCCTAGGATAATTGTATAGATGTGTTGTTATAAGAACATTAGAGAAGCCATGTTGGATCAGGCCAATGGCCCATCTATTCCAACACTCTGTGTCACACAGTGGCCAAAAAACCCAAACAAACCCAAGTGCCATCAGGAGGTTCACAAGTGGGGCTAGAAGCCCTTCCACTTTGCCCCCCCCAAGCACCAAGAATACAGAGCATCACTGCCCCAGACAGTTCCAAAAATATGCTGTGGTTAATAGCCACTGATGGACCTCTGCTCCATATTTTTATCCAATCCCCTCTTGAAGCTGGCTATGCTTGCAGCCGCCACCACCTCCTGTGCCAGTGAATTCCATGTTAATCACCCATTGGGTGAAGAAGTACCTCCTTTTATCCGTTCTGACCCGACTGCTCAGCAATTTCATCAAATGCCCACGAGTTCTTGTATTGTAAGAAAGGGAGAAAAGGACTTCTTTCTCTACTTTCTCCATCCCATGTCACCCCGCAGTCGACGTTTCTCCAAGCTAAAGAGCCTCAAGCATTTTAACCTTTCTTCATAGGGGAAGTGTTCCAAACCTTTAATCGTTCTAGTTGCCCTTTTCTGCACTTTTTCCAATGCTATAGTATCCTTTTTGAGGTGCGGTGACCAGAATTGTACACAGTATTCCAAATGAGACCGCACCATCGATTTATACAGGGGCATTATGATACTGGCTGATTGGTTTTCAATTCCCTTCCTAATAATTCCCAGCATGGCGTTGGCCTTTTTTATTGCAATTGCACACTGTCTTGACATTTTCAGTGAGTTATCTACCACGACCCCAAGATCTCTCTCTTGGTCAGTCTCTGCCAGTTCACACCCCATCAACTTGTGTTTGTAGCTGGGATTTTTGGCCCCATTGTGCATTACTTTGAACTTGGCCATGTTGAGCCTCATCTGCTTTGGGTCAAAATAGAGGGGCCAAAAGGAAATTTAACTATCGGAGTTTATCGCCCACCAAATCAAAAGATAGAGGACGATTATAATATGATGGAAGGATTAAAGATAGTGGCTAAACGTAAAAACTGTGTCATAATAGGTGATTTTAACTACCCGCAGATTGATTGAGTCAATATGTGTTCTGGTCGAGAGAAAGAGATTTTGTTTTTAGACGCTCTCAATGACTGTGCTATGGAGCAGATGGTCACAGAACCTACCAGGGTGGGGCAATCCTGGATTTGGTCCTAAGTAATGCCCAAGACCTGGTGAGAGATGTAAAAGTGATTGCACCGCTTGGGAGCAGTGACCATAATGTTATTGATTTCACCATTTGTATAAATAGAGAGTTGCCCCCCAAAATCCAGCACAACCACTTTTAAATTTAAAAGGGGTAAATTCTCTGAGATGAGGAGGCATGTGAAGAGGAAACTGAAAGGAAAGGTAGATACAGTCAAAACCCTTGGGGAAGTTTGGAGGCTATTTAAAACTACAATCCTAGAAGCTCATATAAAATATATACTACAAGTTAGGAAAGGCACAAATGTATAAGAAAAGGCCTGCATGGTTAACAAACAAAGTTATGGAAGCTGTAAAAGGTAAGAAGGATTCCTTTAAGAGGTGAAAGGCTAGATAGTGAGATAAATAAAAGGGAACACAGGCTGTGGCAAATCAAATGCAAGACTGTGATCAGGCAGGCAAAAAGGGACTATGAGGAGCATATTGCAAAAAAAATAAATAAAAGGTCAGCAATAAAAATTTCTTCAAATATATTGTCAAGCATGGTAGAATTCCACTGGTAATTAATTGTTTTAGGGTCCCCCATAAAGCTGGTCTGTGAAATATCATGGGGGACCAAGATATGTTAGCTCTGTTATTCTTCCCCCCTCCCCCTTCTTGCTGTATTGCTTGTGAAATAGAATAGAGAGAAACGAAACTAACTTGAGAAAGAGTAATCAACACCTTCCCATACATTCCTGCCTGGGAGTGTGAGACATCTGGGGAAAGCAAGGACAAGATACTGATAACATTGTGAGAATGTAGACATTTATGATAGTTTAGGTGTTAGAGCGCCCCGCTTGCCCCCACCTCTGGGAATCCTTTGAAATATGTCTTAAAAGTAATGTATTTTTGGCATTACTCTAAAGAACCTATATCCAGAGAGCATATCAGTCTATCAGTAAACGTAGTTTTGTATCCACTTGAAATTGTATCCAATTGAAAACTGCATGCTTGACATATATTAGAAACAGGAAACTAGCCAGGGAGGCAGTGGGGCCCTTGGATGACCAAGGGGTAAAAAGATTACTGAAGAGGATAGGGAAATGGCTGAGAAGCTGAATGCATTTTTTGCCTCTGTCTTAGCTGTGGAAGATGAAAAGTGTTTGCCCTTTCCAGAACCACTGATTTTGGAAGAGATACTGAAAGACCTGAGGCAGATTGAGGTGACAAGAGAGGAGGTCCTACAACTGATAGACAAATTAAAAACTAATAAGTCACCAGGTCCGGATGGCATGCATCCAAGAGTTCTGAAAGAACTCAAAGGTGAACTTCTTGATCTCTTGACAAAAATATGTAATCTTTCATTGCCCGTGTTCCTGAGGACTGGTGTCAAGCACCGATATTTCTCAATAATCAGTCTTTTGTTATTGAATCAAAAGCTGCTTTATTGTAGAAACTCAAAAGCTTTACCAAGGACAGAATCCTTGGAAGTAATGACGTACACAGACTTACATAGTTACCCTTTGAAGCTATTCTATAAAGTATCATGAAGATGCAATTTGAGTCACGGATTCATAGGTTACTACATAGTATCTCTTTTATTACTAAGGAATGTAGGCTATTAAAAACATCTCCCTTTCTCACACTTTCTCTGCGAGCAGATAAGACCTGTCTGTGTGAATCTGGGGGAGAGGCGCATCACACTGTTACCAGCCAGGCTAACCTAAACATCCTTGGGCCAGATGGATTTATTACTTGCCCTTAGGTTGTAAAGGAGGGGGGAGCAGGAGCGGTTGGCAATCTGCTCTTTGTCTAAGGAACCATCATGGCACACAGAAATATGCATGCTTGACAACTGGAAGGTAGCAAATGTCACCCCCATCTTTAAAAAGGGTTCCAGAGGAGATCCTGGAAATTACAGGCCAGTCAGTCTGACTTCAGTACTGGGAGAGTTGGTAGAAACCATTATCAAGGACAGAATGAGTAGGCACATTGATGAACACAAGTTATTGAGGAAGACTCAGCATGGGTTCTGTAAGGGAAGATCTTGCCTCACTAACTTGTTCTTTGAGGGGGTGAACAAACATGTGGACAAAGGAGACCCAATAGATGTTCTTTACCTTGACTTCCAGAAAACTTTTAATAAAGTTCCTCATCACAGGCTCCTTAGAAAGCTCAAGAGTCATGGAGTAAAAGGACAGGTCCTCTTGTGGATCAAAAACTGGCTAATTAACAGGAAGCAGAGAGTGAGTATAAATGGGCGATCTTCGCAGTGGAGGACGATAAGCAGTGGGGTGCCACAGGGCTCAGTACTGGGTCCCATGATCTTTAAATTTTTCATTAATAATTTGGAGTTGAGAGTAAGCAGTGAAATGGCCAAGTTTGCAGATGACACTAAATTATTCAGGGTGGTGAGAATCAGAGAGGATTGTGAGGCACTCCAAAGGGATCTGTTGAGGCTGAGTGAGTGGGAGTCAATGTGGCAGATGAGGTTCAGTGTGGTCAAGTGCAAAGTAATGCACATTGGGGCCAAAAATCCCAGCTAGTTATAGATTTTTGTATGGAGGGAGGGGGATTTAAAAGGTTAAGATTTTGTGAATATTTGACTGCACTTGTGGTATATCGTTTAAAAAAGTTTGATTAAAAATAGAGAATGAAAAAAAGAAAATAGTCTGGATTAAGTGACCACATATGCCTTTCTTTTTTTATTTAGACCCTCTCGGGGCATTACAAGCAACTTGACGGTCAGTGCTTGGGCTCCTTTGCAGCCCCTGAATGATGATTCCGATGTGTTGTTTCCTGTCAGTGCTGCTGGCTGTCGCTCTCCGACTGGTGAGTATTCATTGCCTTTTTAAAAAAAAATTAATATTTCTGTGACCAGATTCAACGAGGTATGAAGAGAGTATCTGACCCGAACAGTTGTTAAAATGCATGCCATTTTGAGTTGGCCAAGTGAAATGGTCTCCTTGATGCTGGGAATGCTATGGCAGCAAGTCCTTTGTTCAGTGTTGCCCCCTTCCTTTCCCTAACCTCTCCCCAGTGAGTTTGGGGTGGATTTATTTGGCACTGCACAGAGAGCGAGAGAGAGCTCTACATGCACACATGAAAGATTGTCTTCATGTCCTGATGCTTATATATTGCTGTGGTGCCTTCTCCGTATGTGGGGGGAGATGAAGAGTGAAGCTCTGGGAAATATATAGGTTGCTTTTTGTCCAGCAACGCCCCCCCTCCCCCCGGTTTGTTTTCTCTTCTTACAATGCAGGCACAAGGATTTCCTAGTGGATACTCAGTACTGCAGCTTTCAACTCTTAATTCAGTGCTGAGGGGCTTTTTTTTTTTTTTGCTTCATAAAAAATTGTCATCTTGCAAAATCTGAGAGAAATACCAGAACGTTTATTTGTTCCTAAGCAGGCCTTTGAGGAATCATGGGACAGGGGACATAAATGGTTTTTCAGTTTCCCTTTTTTGCCCCACATCTGCACCTTCATCTCCTGCTCCCAGATGCTGTAATCTCACAGAAGCTTGAAATAGGCAAGATTTCCTGTCTTTCTCCGTTATTGTTCTTCTTTCGATAATTCTCATTGGCTCTTGATGTCCTGTACCTTCTAATGCAGCTTCAGTCTTTGTCAGTTGGGCTTTTTACATTTTTGGAGTGGGGTCCTTAGCATAAGAAGAGCCATGTGGGATCAGACCAAAGGCCCATCCAGACTAGCTGTCAGGAGCAAGTCCCTGACAAGGTTTCATTTAATAGTTTCTGATTGACGTTTGCATTGCTGATGTTATTAAAAAGGTAAAGGTAGTCCCCCTGTGCAAGCACCGGATCATTACTGACCCCTGGGATGACATCAGATCAGGGCGTTTTCTTGGCAGACTTTTTATGGGGTGGTTTGTCATTACTTTCCCAGTCATCTACACTTTACTCCCAGCAAGCTGGGTACTCATTGTTGTTGTTCAGTCGCACAGTTGAGTTCGACTCTTTGCGACCCCATGGACCAAGTCACACCAGGCTCTCCTGTCTTCCACCATCCTCTGAAGTCCACTCAAATTCATGTTAGTTACATCAGTAACGCTGTCCAGCCATCTCATCTTTGGCCGTCCCCTTCTTCTTTTGCCTTCTGTCTTTTCCAGCATCAGGGTCTTCTCCAGTGAGTGCGCCCTTCTCATTTGGTGGCCAAAGTATTTGAGTACTCATTACCCTGGTATTATTATCAATGCCAGTTAGCAAGTTTATGTTGAACCCTTTCTAGATTCCATATGATACTACCCTTATTGTGTAAACTTGTTTTCACTTGCTAACACTTACAAGGTCTCTTGATGGAACAACTAGCAGTTTAGTTGATGTGGGATGCAGACTCTCAGGTGGGAAGAGGCCGTGGGGAAAAAAGTCTAATCTCGTCTTCCTGGGCAACACTTATAGGCACCAATGGAAGAGCAGATTTGGCCTTGACTATAGAGGCCTGAGACTTTCAAAAGACTTTTGGGGAAGTGACTAGCCCCCCTCCTCTATAATAGCTTATAACTTTCAATTGTACTTCATTCTGGCAAGACCTGGACTAGTGAACACTTGCCATGTAACGTTTGCTTTGAGTATCATCGTTAAAACTCCCTTTGATCCAACTCAAGGAGTCTCGTGATTGAAGAACTGCAGATTTATATCCCACCCTTCTTCTGAATCAGAGACTCAGAGCGGCTTACAATCTCCTATATCTTCTCCCCTCACAACAGACACCCTGGGGGTGAGAGGGCTCTCACAGCAGCTGCTCTTTCAAGGGCAACTCCTGTGAGAGAGCTATGGCTAACCCAAGGCCATTCCAGCAGGTGCAACTGGAGGAGTGGGGAACCTGAGCAAAACCTCACACTGGTATTCTGTTCACCTGCTGGTTGACCAGCTAGCTGCCTTTTAGAAGCTCTCAAGCAGGATATCAGTGGCAGCCCCCTCCTGCCCGTGCTCCCCAGCAGCAGATATAAAGAGGCTGGAGCGAGTAGACGTCCATTTTGACTTACCTTTGGGTTTAACATACAATCGCCAGGGCTTTTTTTGTAGCAGGAACTCCATTGCATATTAGGCCACGCTCCTCTTATGTAGCCAATCCTCCGAGAGCTTGCGGGGCTCTTATTGCAGAGCCTGCTGTAAGCTCTTAGAGGATTGGCTACATCAGGGTGTGTGGCCTAATATGTGAAGGAGTTCTTGCTATAAAAGAAGCCCTGACAATCACTTTAGGCTTTGTACTTAGCAAGCACAATATAATGTGTTTCTTGGAATGAGGAAATAGAATATGGTAAACAGTATACAGGATCTCTTTCCAACTCTGGACATCATGCAACGGTCACCTTGAGACTGGACTACTGTAATGCCCTCTACATGGGGCTGCCTCTGTGCCGAACCCGGAAGCTGCAGCTGGTGCAGAATGCGGCTGCTAGATTGCTGATGGGGCTCCCAAAGTGGGAGCACATACAGCCGGGGCTGCGTGAACTGTACTGGCTGCCAGTTATATACCAGATTCGTTACAAAGTGCTGGTTATTACCTTTAAAGCCCTATATGGCCGAGGACCTGCCTACCTTAGGAGCCGTCTTTCCCCATATGAACCCCAGAGAGCACTGAGGTCAGAGTCCTTCCACCTGTGGATTAAGACTCAGGCGAGTCACGGAAACCCTGCAGAGCCTCCATTTCTTCGCTGCCTTTTTAAAAAAGACGTGCTGCTGGGGGACATACATGGAGGGCAAGGGCATTGTGGCCTCTTACTCCTCACTTGCATGCTGAGAAGTCTGGTGGAATGGCGAGGAGAGATGGCTTGGTGGAGAAGTTTTCCCTGTGACTCTAACCCTTGGCTTGTTCTTCTCTGTGATTCTTCTCCCATGCTAGACTTTGTCTGCTGCTCACAGCCCTCACTCTGACATTGGAGAGGTCATAGAGCTTCTCCCAGTTAGAAGTTGAGCCAGTTTGGGGTAGTGGTTAAGTGTGCGGACTCTTATCTGGGAGAATCGGGTTTGATTCCCCCTCTCCTGCCCTTGCAGCTGCTGGAATGGCCTTGGGTCAGCCATAGCTCTGGCAGAGGTTGTCCTGGAAAGGGCAGCTGCTGTAAGAGCTCTCTCAGCCCCACCCATCTCACAGGGTGTCTGTTGTGTGGGGAGAAGATATAGGCGATTGTAAGCTGCTCTGAATCTCTGATTCAGAGAGAAGGGCGGGGTATAAATCTGCAGTCTTCTTCTTCTTGGTGTAGTTGTTAAATGCGTGGACTTTTATCTGGGAGAAATGGTTTTGATTCCCCACTCCTCCACCTGCACCTGATGATGTGATCTTTAGTCAGTCGCAAGTTCTCACAGAACTGTTCCTCTCAAGAGCAGTTTCTGTCAGAGCTCTCTCAGCTCCACCTACCTCCCAGGGTGTCTGTTGTGAAGAGGGGAAGGTGATCGTAAACCACTCTGAGACTCTTTTGGGTAGTAAAGGGCCGGGTATAAATCCAATCCCCTCTTCTTCTTCATCTCTTCCCTCTTGTCACATGAGTGGCATCATATTCAGATCTGGAAAGACGGAAGGTCTCAGGGCATCATGGCTAATTGTATTGGTAGTTTGACACGGGAATGCAGAATTCGGTTTCTACTCCTAAGCGTAACTTTACCCACTGTTGGAAGTGATATAGTCATGAGAATCATAGAATCAGAGTTGGAAGGTGCCTCCAGGGTCATCTAGTCCAACCCCCTGCACAATGCAGGAAATTCACAAATACCTTGACCCCCGAAAAACATACCCAGTGACCCTCGCTCTATGCCCTGAAGATGGCAAAAAGGTTCCTGGCCAAACTGGCCTGGAGAAAAATTGCTGCCTGACCCCCAAAGTGCCAATCAGCATTTCCCTGGGCATGTAAGAAAGGGACATGAGAACCAGGGGTGGAATTCTAGCAGGAGCGCCTTTGCATATTGGGCCATGGCCTCCTGATGTAGCCAGTCCTCCAAGAGCTTACAAGGCTCTTCTTTTGTAAGCTCTCGGAGGATTGGCTATATCAGGGGTGTGTGGCCTAATATGCAAAGGAGCTTCTGCTAGAATTCCACCCCAATGAGAACTAAGCACTGATGCAACTCTTCTTGCCTCCTTCCCACGATCAGCTTAAGATCACAGAATCAGCATTACTGTCGGATGGCCTCTTAGCCTCTGTTTGAAAACCTCCAAAGGAGGAGAGCCCACCACCTCCCGAGGAAGCCTGTTCCCCTGAGTTAGAACAGGAAGGGGAAGATTCAGGTTCAAGTCACGACTCCAGCCATGAAAATTCAACTGACTGGATAAACTCTCTCAGTCTCACCCACCTCACAGGGTTGACGTGAAGATAAATCGAAGGAAGGAAGAACTCCGTATCTGCCTTGAGCTCTATGGAAGAAAGGGCAGGGCATAAATTAGATGGTGAGGAGGATATTTCTGAAATTGCAAAAGGTTGTAAACGTTTAAACACACATATTGTATCTTGTCAGTGCGCAGAGGTATGAAAACATAATTCGTTTGTCCTGGAAGAAAGTGGCTGTTGTTTCTAGTGGTTACTTGGGTAGGCCTTAACCCGCTCTTGGCTTGGGGACTCTCTGGTGGAAAAATCTCAATCTTCATAAGAGGATAAGGATGCTCTTACATCTTTGTTATTGTGCTTTAAGGATGTGCCGAGGCTTGTCAAATTTTGGTGCGCTTTGAAGTATCCTAGATGGGCTTGACATTCCAGTGCCTAGAAGCAAAATGAGGAGGGTGCAACGAGAGAGGATTTTTGACTCTGCTCTTAAGAAGCTGTCATCCCCCGCCTCTTCCCACTTCCTGACATTGTCAGGTCACTTTATGATTGCATTGTGTTGATGGAGGAGATCAAAAAGGGATGTGTGTGTGTGTTCGTCTCTCTCTCTTTGTGTGTCTGTGTGTGTTTCAGGCGGGTAGCTGGGTTCATTTGCGGTAGACAAGCAAGGTTCAAGTCCAGTAGCTCCCTGGAGGCCAGTAATATTTCCGGGAGATCAGCTTTTGAGACAGCCAAGGCTGTGTGCACGTGGGCACGTCTGTGCTTGTACACAGGGCACGTTACTGAGGAAGTCTGGTTCTGTCATGCTGCTTCTATGTGCCGCGCCGAGCTCCAAAGAGAGTTTCATGGGAAAATATGGTCAACAAACATCCATTTATTTAGGGGTGGGTTGGCCTCCCCTACTATACTGTACTTCTGTACGGCTGTACTATTCTTCTGTGCTATTCTGCGGTACCATTCTGCTGTACCATTCTGTTATGTCCTCCTGCTGGACCATCCTGTTGTACTTTACTAAATGTTGTAACTGGTTTTATTATGATTGTAATTTTATTGTGATTTTATTACTGTTTACGTTGTATGCTATGAGCCCCCACATGGGGGAATGGGCGGAATAGAAATAATAAGTTGTAATAAGTAATAATAATAATAATTTCATTGGACTTCTACTTGCTCACCCCCCATAAATGGGTTCAGAGTGGGGTAGCACCATATAGGCATAATGCACAATTCAAAACATTCTCATATTTAAATATAGGGAGCCCTGTGGTGCAAAGTGGTAAAGCTGCAGTACTGCAGTCCAAGCTCTCTGCTCACGACCTGAGTTCGAGCCTGGCAGAAGCTGGGTTCAGGTAGCCGGCTCAAGGTTGACTCAGCCTTCCATCCTTCCGAGGTCGGTAAAATAGGGACCCAGCTTGTTGGGGGGAAAGTGTAGATGACTGGGGAAGGCAATGGCAAACCACCCCATAAAATGTCCGCCGTGGAAACATGGTGATGCAAAGTCACCCCAGAGTCGGAAACGACTGGTGCTTACACAGGGGACTGCCTTTCCCTTTTTATATTTAAATATAATGCAATAATCGATGACACCAGTTCTCAGGGGGAGGCAAGGAACACAGTTCTGGCTGGTTTGTGTCAGGAGGTGTGGCCTAATATGCAAATGATTTTCTGAAACAAGGGTGACATCAGGGGGTGTGGCCTAATACACCAATGGGTTGCTGACAGGGCTTGAATTCAGCAGGAGTTCACAGGAGCGCAACTCCTGATCCTCCAACAAGGGTCTGCATTCAGTGGGGAGTTCTCTCCCCGCTGCACACAGATCCCGGAGCATATTTAAATGAGATATGCTACTGAGCTCCTGTACCTTTTCCACCCTATGAAATGACCACTGGTTCCTGCTGGGCTTTTTTCTACAAAAAAAAGCCCTGGGGGGGAGGTATCTAATATCTCAACCCTGTGGTAAGAAGGAGGTGGGGGATGGAGGGGAACAGATAGAGGAGTCATAGTGGAGGAAAAAAAAAAGCCATCACTGACCTCAACCATACATCTGGCTGAACAGCTCTGTTTTACAGGCCCTGCGGAATTACACCAAGTCCTGCAGGGCCCAGATCTCACCTGGAAGAGTGTTTCAGTTTGGTGTAGTGGTTAAGTACGCGGACTCTTATCTGGAGTGAACCGGGTTTGATTCCCCACTCCTACACTTGATGCTGCTGGAATGGCCTTGGGTTAGCCATAGCTATTGCAGGAGTTGTCCTTGAAAGCGCAGCTGCTGTGAGAGCCCTCAGCCCCACCCACCTCACAGGGTGTCTGTTGTGGGGGGAGAAGATATAAGAGATTGTGAGTTGCTCTGAGTCTCTGCTTCAGAGAGAAGGGCGGGGTAAAAATCTGCAGTATTCTTCGTCTTCTTCCTTCTTCTTCTTCTTCTTCTTCTTCTTCTTCTTCGTCGCCTTCTTTGTCACCTTCTTCTTCTTCTTCTTCGTCGCCTTCTTCGTCGCCTTCTTCCTTCTTCCTTCTTCCCTCTTCTTCTTCTTCTTCTTCTTCTTCTTCTTCTTCTTCTTCTTCTTCTTCTTCTTCTTCTTCTTCTTCCTTTCTCTCCTCCTCCTTCTCCTCCATCGGGTTGGAGCCAGGGCCAAAAACACCCTGGCTTTGTTTGAGGGCAGCCGACTGCTCTTGGGGCCAGGGATCACCACCAGATTTTGAGCTGGGGATCACCAGTATTCTTTGTTCTGAGCGAACGACGTGTCAGTGTTAAATAAAGATGTTCAGTAACAGGCACATCTCAGCCCGCTTCTCCCCTCCCCTCCCCTTAGCTGGTTTCCTTGATTACAATATTTAATTAAATGTATCAAAGCGTTCCTCCTCAAGATTAGGAATCATCCCAGAGGGACTTCCTCATGGATTGGAGCTGCATCGATGCTATAATTTCTTCTAAATATCTGCATACAATTTTAGATAACCTGGAGAACGGTGATGGGCATGAAGGTATCGATTTCATGGTCGAATTGGATCGGAGGGATGCTGAGCTGCACTACAGGTATACAGCCAATTAGATAATTATTTAACTACTTAAAAACCCCCCAACCCAGCTCAAACAGTTAAATGTGTTTTGTAGGAAGAAATCTTGTTTCTGCGCTAGAAAATAAGCAGGTCTCTGAAGGCCTGTAAATGGGATTTTTCTACCATTCCGAAGGGCCTGTAAAACGGAGCTCTTCCGCCAGGCCTTTGGATGAGGCAGTGGGCGTCCTTGCTGAAGTCTTCCATCTTTATGTGGCCCAGATAGAGAAGATCTTTAATGGCCTAGAAGCTCTAGCTTTTGAGACTACTGCACATTAACTCTTGGTGTTGGGGGGGGGGCAAAGTGGAAGGGCTTCTAGCCCCACTTGTGAACCTCCTGATGGCACTTGGGGTTTTTTTTTGCCCACTGTGTGACACACAGCATGTTGGGCTGGATGGGCCACTGGCCTGATCCAACATGGCTTCTCTTATGTTCTTACATTCTGATAGTGCAACCTGTTTTGATTTATGCTTTTTAACTGTTTTCATCATTGAGTTACCGTTTATATTGTTGCATATCGTCATTGTGATCCGCCCTGAGCTCGCTCGCGGGGGGGGGGGCAGAGTAGAAATCGAAATAAACAGTCTGATGCTCCAACCACTGTACCTGTTCATTGTACAAAATTTTTATCCTGCCTTTTTTGCCTTTGTGAGAGCCACCACGTGGATTGTGCCCAGTGTTTTTGGAAATCCAGTATTCTCTTTTCTTCCGCCAATAGTGTTTGCTTTATTTTTAACTTAATAAAACAGGGGGAAAGTTAGCCCTCGTGCCCAAGAGAACCCTTTAAATGAGCTGTTGCCGTCAACCAGAGTGCCAGAAGCCATGACAGTCGGTAAGTAATAACCCAAGTTGGAAGAAAACATGTTTTTAAAAGTTTTTCAGGCTTAATGCATGTGAACGAATGGGTGAGGTACTTGTGGCTCAGTGGCAGAGCATGCAGAAGGCCCCAAGTTCAGTTCAGTGTTGCCTCTAAGCCAGGGATGGCCAAACTTGTTTAATGTAAGAACCACATAGAATAAATGTCAGATGTTTGAGAACCACAAGACATGAACATGAGATGTTTGAGAGCAGGAAGGAAGGAAGGAAGGAAGGAAGGAAGGAAGGAAGGAAGGAAGGAAGGAAGGAAGGAAGGAAGGAAGGAAGGAAGGAAGGAAGGAAGGAAAACAGATGGGGGAGGGAGGGAGGAAGGAAGGAGAGGTGGAAAGAAAGCAGCTTTAACTTTAAATGCATTCTCCAAGCCACTCAATATGTGTGAAAGAGCCGCATGTGGCTCCCGAGCCACAGTTTGTCCACCACTGCTCTAAGCTGACTTAGTATGAGCTAACTCACAGCTTTTTAGCCTCCTGCTCACACATTTTTGTCTTAGCTCAGGAAGGATGGCCCCAGAACACAATAATTTATGCAGTAGCCAATTTGCTCACTCACAACTTTAATGCCAGTAGCCCACAAGACCTCACAGCTTAGAGGGAGCATTGGGTTCAACCCCTGGCATCGCCAGTTAATAGGGCTGCCAGGTTCTGACAGTGCACCAGCAGGGAGTGGGAGGGAGACTTCGAGGAGTGGGGGTGGGGCCCCACGCAAAGGCCCCACTGCAGTAATGTCACACGGAAGTGACATCATCACGTAGGGCATGTTACATGGCAAAGCTCTGAGTCTGGGGCAAAACTCTATGGTAAGTCAACATCAAACCATAAAGTTTTGCTCCAAAACAAAAGCGTCGCCATGTGATGTCCCCAGCAGGATGACATCACTTCCGTGTGATGTCATCGTGTCGGGGAAGCCCAAAAAACTGGGGAATCCTCAGCTGCCAACTGGGGAATGTCGGCCCTACCAGTTAAAGAATCTTGGGAGAGGGACCGGGGAAGTTCTAGGATCACAAGGGACAATGAGAGTCCCTCACCAATCTTTTGCGCTTTGCTCATAATTTTACAAGTTTTCATTGTGACCAGCAGTTGTGTATAAGTGCAGATTTATTAGAAAATATTTAAGTATGTATTTTGTTTATACCCCCCCCCCCTCTCTTCTCCCTAATGGGGGTCTACAGTGACACACGTTGTTCTCTCCATTTTGTCTTCACCTCCATTTTATCCTCCCATCAGCCTTTTACGGTAGGTTTAGTTGAGATGGTATGAGTGGGCTTGGGTTCCCTAGCAGTCTTTCATGGCAGAGTGGGTGCCTGAACCCAGGTCTCCCAGATTCTACTCCCAACACTATCACCATTACCCCAGCCAAAGCCCCATCACTTCCCCTAACTAGAATGATTAAAGGTTTGGAACACTTTCCCTATGAAGAAAGGTTGAAAATGCATGAGGCTCTTTAGCTTGGAGAAACATCGACTGTGGGGTGACATGACAGAGGTTTACAAGATTATGCATGGGATGGAGAAAGTAGAGAAAGAAGTCCTTTTCTCCCTTTCTTACAATACAAGAACTCGTGGGCATTCAATGAAATTGCTGAGCAGTCAGGTTAAAATGGATAAAACGAAGTACTTCTTCACCCAAAGGGTGATTAACATGTGGAATTCACTGCCACAGGAGGTGGTGGCGGCTGCAAGCATAGCCAGCTTCAAGAGGGGATTGGTTAAAAATATGGAGCAGAGGTCCATCAGTGGCTATTAGCCACAGCATATTGTTGGAACTGTCTAGGGCAGTGATGCTCTGTATTCTTGGTGTTTGTGGGGGGGGGGCAAAGTGGAAGGGCTTCTAGCCCCACTTGTGAACCTCCTGATGGCACTTGGGGTTTTTTGGGGCCACTGTGTGACACAGAGTATTGGACTGGATGGGCCATTGGCCTGATCCAAAATGGCTTCTCTTATGTTCTTATGTTATGTGCATAATTTGTGAGGTCTGAATGCAGATTAGTTGAGTCAGTCCGTAAACACAAGATTCCCCAGTGTCATTTGTTTCTCGCCCTTCCTTTCCCCCTCGTACTCAATGTTGAAACTGAAGATTTTCCTAGTTTGGAGTGAACCACAGTTGGTTATAATCTCTGAATCGGTTACTTCTTTTGCCCAGCACAGCTGGGATTCAATGTGAGTAACAACAACATCTCTAAATAAAAACACCAGCAAAATGGGAAGTCATTAGATAACAACTGAAAGTGGTATAAATGAAAACAGTGAAGTAGCCGGCATTCTGTTATAATTTTTAAACAACATGGCAAGAACCCCTCTCCTCCATAAACATTAGCTCTCCTATTAAGAATTCCCATTTTGAAAGCAAAAGTTTTCTTCTGGGTGTGTGGGAATTCCGCTTGTTTAATTATACAAACACTTTTTAAAGTACAAATATAGGGTGCAAACATGTTGGTTCCCAGTAGGGGGAGGAATTGTTCTTGCATTCACTTGCCTGTGTGTGTTCTGCTAGTCAATTATTTTAAACTTAAAACATTCTGTAGTTCAGTGTGTGATATTTAACCTTCTTTCCAGCTAGGCTGAGAGTTGATTTAAACATAAACATTGACATTGTCGATGGTAAAACTAAAGCTAATGATTCGCTTTGGAGGAGAGTGTCACATGAAGCTGGGTGCGCATATTGCTCACTCACATATCCTTTATTTAGAATTAATTCCCTGTAAAGAAAGTGTCCAACTGGAAATCAGAGTGGATTTAACTGGTTCTTTTGGGCATTTACCTGGTCACTGCTGACTAGTAAAGGACTATCAAAGGATGTCTGTACCACCACCTCTGGCTCAGGGTGGATGGAACACTTCCCACCCCTAACTCTTTAAAAATGTGAGCATTTTTAAAGGAATTTTGTACAGGGTAATGGTGGTGGTTTGTGTCTTTTTTTTTTTTTTAATGACCTGCTTTCCATCCAAAATGGCTCCTAAAACATCTCAGAACCATGACAGAACTCAGTGCAAATGTTCTCCTGAGGAAGGAGTTTTCTCCTTGAATATAAGACTCCAGGTATATCTAGAGAGGCGACCCAGCCAATCTATGGCCCTCCTTGGATGGTTTCATGAGAGCCCCTTGGCACAGAGTGGTAAAGCTGCAGTACTGCAGTCTTAAACTCTGCTCATGACCTGAGTTTGATCCTAGCGGAAGCTGGGTTTCAGATAGCCAGCTTGAGGTTGTCTCAGCCTTCCATGGTCAGTAAAATGAGTCCCCAGCTTGCTGGGGGGAAAGTGTAGATGACTGGGGAAGGCAATGGCAAACCACCTCATAAAAAGTCTGTTGTGAAAACATTGTGAAAGCAACGTCACCCCAGAGTCGGAAACGACTGGTGCTTGCACAGGGGACCTTTCCTTTCCTGGATGGCTTCAGTGCTGGCAATGGACAGGGGCATGGATGCGTGGGGCTGACTTGGACACTGGTATAGTCTTGTGCTTGCCTGCAGGGCTTTTTTGTATCAGGATCTCCTTTGCATATTATGCTGCACCCCTCTGATGTAGCCAATCTTCCTGGAGCTTACAGTAGCCCCTGTACTAAGAGCCCTGTAAGCTCTTGGAGGATTGGCTACATCAGGGGGGTGCGGCCTAATATGCAAAGGAGTTCCTGCTACAAAAAAGCCCTGATTACAACATAGATAAGCAGGTTAAAAACAATTAAAATCAAAACATACAATTAAAAAACAATTGACAAGAAGGTGTGTAACCAGTGCTCCCTCTAAGCTGAGTTAGTGTGAGCTAGCTCACAGATTTTTAGCCCCAGCTCACACATTTTTGTCTCAGCTCAGGAAGGATGACTCCAGAGCACACTTAATTTATGCAGTAGTCACAACTTTAATGCCAGTAGCTCACAAAGTAACATTTTTGCTCACAAGACTCCACAGCTTAGAAGGAACATTGTGTGTAACTATATCACTAATTCAGACACAGGGGAAGAAGCAGAGGACAGTGTATAGATAAAAGCTCCCTGAGCTTATCCATAAGCCTGGCAATACAGTTCTGCTTTACATGCCCTGCAGAACTGAGCGAAGTCCCTCAGGGCCTGGATTTCATTTGGAAATGCATTCCACAAAGCTGGAGCTATCACTGAAAAGGCTCTAGCTGTAGCTGAGGCCAGGTGAATGGTCCTGGGCCCCAGGATTGTTGAGCCTGGCACTGGCCAGGATAGGGCGATTAATCAAATATAATAAATAATAATAATAATGTGTTGCTACAGTCAGAGCTCTCTGCTCACGACCCTAGTTTGATCCCAGCGGAAGCTGGTTCAGGTAGCCAGCTGGAGGTTGACTCAGCCTTCCATCCTTTCGAGATCAGTAAAATGAGTACCCAGCTTGCTGGGGGGAAAGTGTAGATCAGGGGTGGCCAACGGTAGCTCTCCAGATGTTTTTTGCCTACAACTCCCTTCAGCCCCAGCCAGCATGGCCAATGGCTGGGGCTGATGGGAGTTGTAGGCAAAAAACATCTGGAGAACTACTGTTGGCCACCCCTGTTGTAGATGACTGGGGAAGGCAATGGCAAATCACCCTGTAAAAAGTCTGCCATGAAAACGTTGTGAAAGCAACGTCACCCCCGAGTCGAAACCACTGGTTCTTGCACTGGGGACTACCTTTACCTGAGGAGCGTAATGCTCCTTGGGGTGTATGCCAGGAGAGACAGTCCCGAATATATGTTGGTCCCAGACTGTGAAGGCCTTTAAAGGTTAAAGCCAACACTTGAAATGCCTTAGTGGTGTTTTCGAGCAAGAGTGCAAGCAGTGTGGGTTTCTTTGGTAAGAAAATGTTTTCAAAAAGGTCTTCTAATAGCTGCCCTTCTGTTATTAAGGGAATGGCTTCCCGGGTGTTGCATAGCAATGTAACTCTGTAAATGGAAAGCAAATATATAATACTAGGGATGGGCACGAACCAGCTCACAGACTAAAATTCTTGACAGATTTTAGTTGGTTTGGGAACTGAAGTTTGTTTGGGAACTTTCGTGAAGTTTTAGCGCTGTTCGTGGCAGTTCGTGAACAGAGACAGAGTGGCAGTGATCAATTAAACTGTTCCCCAAACTCCAAGGCAACGGGGCAGGGTGGTGGTGGTTGAATTCTCCAGCCATGGAAATACCTGCATGGAGCAAGTTACAGTAATCTAGCCTGGAGGTAACTGTTGCATGGATTACAGTGTTCACTTGGAATATTGCCAACTGTATTGGTGACCTAAGCATCCATTTTCAAGGAGGTATTCAAGATAACCCCCAGGCTTCAGATGGTAGGTTCTGATTTCAGTTTTACACTATCGAGAACCGGGAACTGGCATCCCACATCAGCATCCCCAGCCACAGAACCTCCTTCTTTGAAGGGTTCAGTCTCAGTTTGGCTCTGCTTTAAGTATCTCACTTTGGCCTCATTTCACTTCCTCTCTGGGTGTCTCCTCATTTCTCCTCCTCTCTGGATGATCCAGCCTGTGGGTTGTGCCTTTGGTGTTTGGGTGGGAGGATGGGCCCACACCCAACCCAAACACCATCTGCCTCATGAGAAAACACCTACCTCAAGAATTGACATCTACCTCATAACAAAACACCTATCTCACCAACCACTGTCTACCATATAGCAGAACAGTGATTAAACACATGGCATTCACTGCCACAGGAGGTGGTGGCGACTACAAGCATAGGCAGCTTCAAGAGAGGATTGGATAAATCTATGGAGCAGAGGTCCATCAGTGACTGTTAGTCACAGCATATTCTTGGAGCTCTCTGTGGCAGTGATGCTCTGTATTCTTGGTGCTTGGGGGGGCAGCAGTGGGGGGACTTATAGTGTCCTGGCCTCACTTGTGGACCTTCTGATGGCACCTGGTGTTTTGACCACTGTGTGACAAAGTGTTGGACTGGTGGGGCCCTACACTTCTGTGTGTGTGTGTAAGCCTTAGCTAGTGGATTCCTCAGCTGAGTACCCACATTTATGAGATTGCTTCTCGGCCTTTTGCTAAGATCAAGTGTGTGAAGTGTAGACCTTCCCAGCTGCCATGGGGGTACTTTGGGGAGGCCCCTTTGAAACTTTGGGGGTGTCTGCATTTCTGTCAGTCCTTCAAATACTGGTTGTATGTTTCAGCCCAGGGGGAGGTTGTCAGCATTGTGGGTAAGCGTTGGGTTTTGGGTTTCTGGAGGACTCAGCTTTGAGCTGCCATATCTACATATGTCTTTGCACCCTTCGGGGTCTGGCTGTCAAGGTTGGACTCAGGGCTTTGAGCCATCTCAGAACTTTGAGCTATCATGTCTGCATACCTGGTTGCATGCTGGTTTGGGTTAGGGTCTCAGGTGGTCTCAGTGTACATTGCACTGTTTTTGTTGGGCTGACAAAAATGCCCTCCCCCGCCTTCAGTTTTTACTGCAGAGATTCTCTGGGATTTTGATTCTGTTCTGCAAGGCTTCTATTGTCCTTGGGGTTTTTTTGCAGTCCCCTCCCTCCACTGGAAACAGTAGAGGATGGTGGCACCTTCTTTGAGGAGCCATAACTTAGACTCCATAAACCCAATCCTCACCAGATCCGGAGGGCTGGTAGAGGAGAGTAAGCCAGAGATCCCCTGTGAGTTTGGTGTCTCTCACACACTAGTGGGCCATTCTACCACATCACAAATTTCATTAACCTGTT
Organism: Heteronotia binoei; assembly: GCF_032191835.1. NCBI lineage: Eukaryota > Metazoa > Chordata > Lepidosauria > Squamata > Gekkonidae > Heteronotia > Heteronotia binoei. The sequence continues at coordinate 18,851,580 of NC_083242.1, read as the reverse complement.
CAGTTCGTATGAAGCCTTTTTTTAGTTTGTGATGGTCCATGGGTCAGTTCGTGGGTCCACCACTAACCGCAAACCGAACCGCATTTTCCAAGGTCATGACCATCCCTATATAATACAAAGCACAGTGTGGTAGAAGACCACAAGGCATGCAGCAACAAGTGGTTTTCAGTGACTGTATTTTCAATGGAAGTGGTTACAGCCTGGGTGAATTGAAAGGGAATACAGTTGTATTTCTTTCTTTTCAAGCAAAAAATAATTGGCTCCTTTTGCAGACATACAGTCTAGCAAATGTACCTTAGTTTATGAAAAGAGTGATCGTTCTGCTGGTGGTCTTTGCATTGAATGCCTTACAAAAACCCAGGTGCCTTCCAAGGGTTAGTGCTGAAAGTTTGGATTTAGCTGTGAAATTTCCCCTGATCTGGGTTAGTCAACGGGATGAAAGAAAATGTCTTCTTTAAACATATGAAGCTGCCTTATACTGAATCAGACTCTGGGTCCATCAAAATCAGTATTGTCTACTCAGACTGGCAGCGGCTCTCCAGGGTCTCAAGCTGAGGTTTTTCACACTTATTTGCCTAGACCCTTTTCAGTTGGAGATGCCGGGGATTGAACCTGGGACCTTCTGCTTCAAGCAGATGCTCTACCACTGAGCCATCGTCCCTCCCCATGTTCTTTGTACAATGCATCATTATACAAAGTTGACTGCTGGTGGATGTGACCACAAACACCAATCTAAAAGAAGCAGGCCAGAGGTTTTTTTGAGGGAAAAGTCTGATGCCTGAAACTCAAAAGACTAAGTTCCTGGCAGATACATTTAGGAAGTTCCACAGAATCAGTGCCACCTCAAAAAAGGCCCTGTTGAACCAGTATGTATAGTTCGCAGCAATTTTGCCTGGCCCGTTCAGCAAGTTCTGCAGTGTTTCTGCCCAGCCACAAAGCTTTTTTTTCCCACTAAAGAATAAGGCAATTCAGGAAATGTGCAAAACAAGGGATACCGAGTGAGTTTAGATAAGAAGATAAACAATCCTGCCTTGAGCTTTATTTTCACGATCTGTTATGAATAATAAAAAAGCAGTGCAACATCCTGAATATCAATGTTAATGGTATTATTCATGCATTTTAACATGTTGATGTAAGGCCTTTCTGTCAAGGCATTCACAACAATTTACAGTTTAGAAAATGAGATGGCAGAGCAGGCATTGCCTTAGGCTATTGCTATTTTTTTTTAGTAGTTGTCAGGAACTCCCTGGACTGGGTGTGTTGCTGCCCATTGACCGTACATTATGTGCCACTAGTCTAAGGGTGGCCAAACTGTGGCTCTTTCGCACATATTGTGTGGCTGTTGAAGCCCCCCCCCCTCCCATGACCTAAATGACCTAAAATCGGCTGCCTTGGAGAAGGCACTTGTTTCTGTACATCACTTCTCCAAGCCAAGCCAGCTGGCAGCTTGGAGAAAGCATTTAAAGTTAAAGTTACTTTCTTTCTACTTCTCTCTCTCTTCTCCCCATCTTCCTTCCTCCCTCCCTCCCTCCCTCCCTCATCTGACATGTTTTGTGGCTCTCAGACATCGGACATTTATTCTATGTGGCTCTTATGTTAAGCAAGTTTGGCCACCCCTGCACTGGTCTGTTGTCTTAACATTTTTCATGAGCAGAAGGAAAGGAAGAATAATCCATGCAAATACTGGACTTTCTGAGCTTGCCCCTTTCTAATATATTCAAAAGCTCTCCAACAGCAGGTCTTGAACTGGAAGGTCTCTGAGAAGCAGCTTATTTCACATTCTGACTCTCGCTCAAGAAATGGTTGCAAACTAAATTTACTTAATCTTTGACCTTCCACGGTGAGTGTTTAAATTAATAACACCCCAGAGGGTCTTAAGACACGTTTGGAGGTGTGTTTCTTTCCAAGCGCACTTTCCCTCATTTGTATGGCAGGTGCTCCACTAAAATCTGTGAAATGCCAGCTATTTGAAATAAAATAGTCTTAGACTAACAGTGCATTCAGCTACTCTGTTTTCTGCAACAGCCTGGTTGCCTGCTGAGTGCGGTGGGAAAAAATTTACACCTAATAGCGCCAAGATACATAGAGGAAATTCTTTCATCTCGATTGTGCTGAATTTCTGAAAGCGTTTGGGGATTTTATTGTGTATTGAAGGTCATGGAGGTGTTTCTTATGCTCCTACCCACCCCCTTCCAGTTTCTTGAGAGTGAATTTAAGAGCTTTTCTGTGTTGGGCATAAAGGTCTATCAACAGATAAGAATAATAGATTTATCCCCCCCCCATTGTTTTCCTTAGCTGAGCTTCGGCAAGCCATTGTGGCCATGATGACCCGAAAGCATGAACTTGAAGAGCAGAGCAGGTAAGAGGATTGTAATGCCCCAGGCAACGTCACGTTCCTCTGCTATGATCCATTGCAAGAAGGCACTAGCCTTCTTGGAGAGGACATGTCCCAGTGTTGGGTAAACCCATTCAAGTTTGTTTGGAGCTCCATGAATTTGAAACTCTTCAAACTTGCCTCAAGGATAATGAAGTTACTTTCACAGGATCTGCATGTTTCTGTTGTCCATTGCTGGAATGGTATGGTATACTTCTATGATCAGATTGTTGATGTAAATGGGGCAATGATGGGCAATGATGTAGATGAGGCAGTGATGCAGATGGGGCACTTAAACGTCTGCAAAATCATTTCTCTGCACTTCACTGAGTCCTAGGATCTTGGGGGCCCAGTCCAGACTGAGAATCTGTTTCTACAATGTCCATTTTATGTCAGTTCATAATGAAAGCAGGTTTTTGTCCTGTTGCTCCTGAGACTGTAAATGGGACAAGGTTACTGTGGTGAGGAATTAAAAAATTGTACCAGGCCCAGAGGAATTATGCTTGGTAGGTTCTCTCTTCTTTTGCTAAGACTAGCATCTCTGATCAGCAACAATGGTACTGGGTACTTCTGCGAAGGGGTTCTTCTCTGCATGTAGTTATGTCCATGTTAATGGGGCAATGAACAGGCCTTTACCTTCTTGCAGAGAGGTGCAGTAGTTGAATCAGCTTTTGGACAATCGAAAATTGAGCCGCACAGCCATTACAGCAACTGATAAATATTTGAAGGCCATCAAAGTCCTTGCAGTTATACAGCGTAGCACAATAAGTATGCTAATAAGGAAATGTAAGGTATTTTGAGAGTAGAGGAAGGGAATCATTACCCACTGTTACATGTGGACAGATTCAGGTGGGCGGCTGTGTTAGTCTGATGCAGCAGAACAAAGTTAAGAGTCCAGTGGCATCTTTAAGACTGACAAAATTTTATTCTGGGTATGAGCTTTCAGATATAAACAGAACTCACCAATCATTGCACATAGATACATGACAACACTCTGAAAGCCAGTATGGTGTAGTGGTTAAGTACGCGGACTCTTATCTGAGAGAACCGGGTTTGATTCCCCACTCCTCCACTTGCAGCTGCTGGAATGGCCTTGAGTCAGCCATGGCTATCATAGGAGTTGTTCTTGAAAGGGTAGCTGCTGTAAGAGCTCTCTCAGCCCCACCACCTCACAGGGTGTCTGTTGTGGGGGGAGAAGATATAGGAGATTGTAAGCCGCTCTGAGTCTCTGATTCAGAGAGAAGGGCGGGGAATAAATCTGTGGTCTTCTTCTCCTCTCCCTTCTACCTATATGTAATGGTTTGAATGTATTTGTAGCAGTGCACGTGAACACAAAAGCTTATGTTGTTGTTGTTCAGTCGTACAGTCGAGTCTGACTCTTTGTGACCCTATGGACCAAGTCATGCCAGGCCCTCCTGTCTTCCACAATCTTCCAAAGTCCGCTCAAATTCATGTTAGTTACATCTGTAATTCGTGTTACCGTAGTTACATCAGCCATCTCATCTTTTGCCGTCCCCTTCTTCTTTTGCCTTCTGTCTTTCCCAGCATCAGGGTCTTTTCCAGTGAGTGCTCCTCATTTGGTGGCCAAAGTATTTGAGCTTCAGCTTATACCTAGAATAAAATTTTGTTGGTCTTCGAGGTGCCGCTGGAATCAAACTTTGTTCCACTGTTATATGCAGGTACTCATAACCAATGGAAAGGCTCTGAATTTTTTAAACTGGGCATCCGCTACCTCATGTGCCTAGTTCTGGATTATTGCACATATTTGTAGTGTAGAGGGGCTCTATACTTTTGTCATTTAACTGGAAATTTGGTCATTGACTAACTCGGTATATGGATGGCATTCAGCATCATCAGTAAGAGAGAGAGCCAGTGTGGTGTAGTAGTGGTTAAGTGCACGGACTCTTATCTGGGAGAATCGGGTTTGATTCCCCACTCTTCCACTTGCAGCTGCTGGAATAGCCTTGGGTTAGTCATAGCTCTCGCAGAGTTGTCCTTGACAGGACAGCTTTTGTGAGAGCTCTCTCAGCCCCACCCACCTCACAGGGTGTCTGTTTGGGGGAAGAAGTTATAGGAGATTGTAAGCCACTCTGAGTCTCTGATTCAGAGAGAAGGGTGGGGTATAAATCTGCAGTTCTTCTTCTTCTAATGCTGCACCCCTTCTCTCAGATCTCTGCGGAACCTACTTGATGGAGAAATGGAACATTCTGCTGGGCTCCGTCAGGAAATAGACAACCTCAAGAAGGTGGTTTCGGAACAGGAAGAACGCTATGCAGTGAAGATTCAGGCCCTGGCAAGGTAAGGAGGTGACCCTTTGCTTCACCTGGCCAATGTGGGTATGGTGGCAGGGCAGCTGAAGCAAGGAAGAACTGAAGCTCTCCCTTTCTCTCTACCTCATACTGCTTCTCAGGGCTTTTTTTTTTGTAGCAGGGACTCCTTTGCATATTAGGCCACTCACCCCTGAAGTAGCCAATCCTCCTGGAGCTCACAGTAGGCCCTGTAAGAAGATCCCTGTAAGCTCTTGGAGGATTGGCTACATCAAGGGTGTGTGGCCTAATACGCAAAGGAGTTCCTGCTACAAAAAGAGCCTTGCTGCTTCTTAATTTATTATTTATTTATGTTATATTTATATCCCGTCCATTCTATGCAGACTCAAGGCAGCTAACAGCATAAAATACACAATAAACAATAGGCAATATTAAAACAGTAAAGCAATCAAATAAATTGCAATGGTGCTACTTCAGGCGGATCATATAATATTTTCCTTTCTCAGCGTGTACAGATCCTAGGCAGTTAGTATTAAAGCGCGATAGATCCAGATGTGGTGGCAGCCCTCTCCCATTAGATGTTATATGCCATCCGAAACAGTTCAGTCTTGCAGGCCCTGCAGAACTGCAATAAGACTCGCAGGGCCCTGATGCCTTCTGGGAGGGTGTTCCAAAGTATTGGGGCCGCAACCAAGAAGGCTCTTGCTCTGGTGGAATTAAGCCTAGCCTCTTTTAACCCAGGGACAGCTGTCAGAACTGGAAGAACTCCAAACAAGGCCCAAGACTTGTTGCAAAGTATAGGCGTTTATTGGGAACTACAGAGCTGAAGCTACAGAATAACACTGATATCGAAAGTTAGCATTGGATGCACTTTATGCGGTTCCAGGGACAACAATAAAACGATCTTTCACACGGCTGGAGACAACGGTCTGTTTCCCAGGGTCTGTTATCAGTAAGGGAGGATGGAATCCTGCTGAGAGAGCAGGCTTCAAAGGGCCACCTGCAGATGTTGACTAGAGGCTATCTGTCACCCTTCAGTGATCACAGTTTGTTTGAAATGCACAGAAATGTTTGTTAGTTGCTGGAACCAGGTTGCATGGGTTAGTATTTGGTTGCAATATGGAGTCGCTTAGGCTAACAGCAGATAGGAAAGTTACCAGTTCTGACATACTGCCCCCCCTAAGCTCTCGCCCTGGGTTTGTGTGGGTGCAGCAGGTGGAATTTCTTAAGTAATTGCGGTGCAGACACATCGCTAGCCTTAACCCATTCGTCACAGCTCGGAGGGAAGTACTTCCAGCAGATTAAGTAGTACAGGACCCCCCGTTGGACCTTTGAGTCCAGTATTTCCTGGACTTCATGGTGGCTCTGGCCCTTCACTCGCGTAGGAGGTGGCTCGGGAGGGCGAGGGTGCCAGGATGTAGCCCCAGGATCTTTGCGAAGAAGGCTGCAATGAAAAACAGGGTGGATCTTACTCAGTAATTTTGGTAGTTCTAACTCCACCGTCACACTGTTAATCACCCGTTTTATTTTGAAGGACCCAAGTACTTGTAGGCCAGCTTACGGCAAGCTTATGGTAGGGGAAGGTTCTTGGTTGACAGGAAGACCTTCTCCCCCTCTTTAAACTCCCACTGGGGGGAGTGCTTTTTGTCAAACTGCCGTTTGTATTTCTCCTTGGCCCTTTCCAGGTTTTCTTGGATCACTTCCCACCCTTGTCGAACCCCTTCCCACCATTGTTGACAAGATGTTTGCTTGGGCTCCCCCGTGGGTAGGGGAAGGTGGGGGAACGGTTTGCCCTCATAGCCGTTCACTATCTGAAAAGGGGAAGTTTTTGTGGAGCTATGTAGACTGTTGTTATATCCATACTCAGCAAAAGCCAGTAGCTCCACCCAGTTCGACTGCTGGAAGTTGACGTAGCACCTGAGATATTGCTCGAGAAGCCCGTTTACCCTCTCTGTCTGTCCGTCCGTCTGTGGGTGGTAGGCCGAGCTAAGTCCCTGCTCTATCCCCGCAATTTTGCAAAACTCCCGCCAGAAGTTGGCAACGAATTGTGGCCCGCGGTCGCTAATGACCTTATCTGGGAATGAGTGGAGTCGGACCACGTGATTGAAAAATAGGTGTGCTAATTTCTTTGCGGTGGGGAGTTGTTTGCATGGGATGAAGTGTGCTTGTTTGGAGAAAGTATGCACCACTACTAGTATCACTGTTTTCCCTTGCGAGGGGGGGAGTTCGACTATGAAGTCCATCGAAACCACCGCCCAGGGTCGGTTCGCGGTTGGCAAGGGGACTAAGTGGCCGGGTGGCTTCCCCCCCCCCCCCCCCCCCCGTCGTTTGGCCATGACACAGGTTGGGCAGGAGCTTACAAACTCTGACACGTCTCTTTTCATCTGGGGCCACCAGAATTGTCTGGTGATCAGGTTTAGTGTCTTTACGTAGCCAAAGTGCCCCGCTAGGCGGCCGGAGTGACACTGCTCTAGCACCTCCTTTCGTAGGCTCTTGGGCACGTAGATCTTCCCGTTGTGGTACCAGAGCCCACCCTCCCCCTTCGCTATTCCTTCGGGCCGTTCCTCCCCCTCCGCTTCCGTCTCGGCCACGAAGCGTTCCTTTTCTTTCGGTTCTGGGGCCCCTGTGGTCTTCCCCGATCTGGTGGTGACCCTTCCCGCCACTTGCGTTGGTGGAATGAGGGAGTCTACTACTTCCTCTCTCTGACTGTCGTGTTGGGGCATGCGCGAGAGCGCGTCAGCCAAAAAGTTCTTGGTGCCGGGGATGTGCTTTAGCACAAAGTCAAATTTAGCGAAAAATCCCGCCCATCTTATTTGCTTGGCCGTTAGTTTGCGCTGCCCGGTTAGCGCTTCTAGGTTTTTGTGGTCTGTCCAGATTTCGAACGGGACTCGGGCTCCCTCTAGCCACTACCGCCATGTTTTAAGGGCGTACGTGACGGCGAAAGCCTCTTTATCCCACACGGACCAGTTTCTCTGTTCGTTGGAGAATTTGTGGGAAATATACGCACACGGCCGGAGCCCCCCCTCGTCGTCCCGTTGCATCAATATTGCCCCCACCGCGACGTCGGAAGCGTTGCATTGCACCACGAATGGTTTCAGCTTGTTGGGGTGGGCCAATACTGGCTCGCTTTTGTGGTCTGTCCAGATTTTGAACGGGACTCGGGCTCCCTCTAGCCACTACCGCCATGTTTTAAGGGCGTACGTGACGGCGAAAGCCTCTTTATCCCACACGGACCAGTTTCTCTGTTCGTTGGAGAATTTGTGGGAAATATACGCACACGGCCGGAGCCCCCCCTCGTCGTCCCGTTGCATCAATATTGCCCCCACCGCGACGTCGGAAGCGTCGCATTGCACCACGAATGGTTTCAGCTTGTTGGGGTGGGCCAATACTGGCTCGCTTGTGAACAGCCTTTTCAGTTTGTCAAAGGCGCGCTGGCAGTCGGGAGACCAAGAGAGGCGCGCCCCTGTTTTTTTTGCCTCTTCCCCTTTTCCCTTGGTTTTGAGGAGTTCGGTGAGGGGCAACATGACCTGGGCGAACCCTTCGATGAACCCGCGGTAAAAATTTGCGAACCCGAGGAAAGATTGTAGCTGCCGTCAGGTTTGGGGCAGTTCCCAATCTAGAACGGCTTGTATTTTCGCGGGGTCCATCGCCAATCCCTCCCCCGACACTCTAAACCCCAGATAGTCTAGTTCTGACTTGTGAAACTCACATATCGTTAACTTAGCATACAGTTTGTTTTGATACAGAGTAGTTAACACTTTCCTGACCAGTGGTACATGTGACTCGATGTCTTTCGAGTAAATAATGATGTCATCCAGGTAAACCCCCCCCCCTTTATACAAGTATTCCCGGAGTACTTAATTGATAAAGTTCATGAACACCCCCGGCGCGCCCTGCAGCCCGAACGGCATCACCAAGTACTCGAATTGACCCATCGGCGTATTAAACGCCGTCTTCCACTCGTCCCCCTCCTTAATCCGGACGCGGAAGTACGCATCACAGAGGTCGAGTTTTGTGAACACCTTACCCTCCGCTACTGTACTTAGTAAGTCTTTTATCAGCGGGATCAGGTAGGCGTTTGACATTGAAATCCCGTTTATCCCGCGAAAATCTGTGCAAAGTCTCAAACTTCCATCCTTCTTCTTGCGGAATAACACGGGGGCGGCGTGGGGAGCCGTGGCCGGCTGGATAAAGCCCCGCTTCAAGTTTTTGTCTATGAATTTTTTTAGCTCCGCTTTCTCCGCCCAGCCCATTGAGTAAAGTTTAGCTTTCGGCAGTTCCTGCCCGGGTATTAGTTCGATGGCGCAATCAGTGGGGCGATGGGGGGGGTAGTTCATCCGCTTCCTGCTCGCTAAAAGCCCTTTTTAGGTCCCTGTACTCCTTGGGGATTGATCTCACTTCTTCTATGGTCAGGCACAGCCACTCGTTTTGCGGCGGGGCTTTGGGTCCCCACTCCACCTGCCAGTGATGGTGCTCGCCCCGCCAGTCCGGGAAGCGCACGATCTGGGCTTCCCACTGTATATCTGGTTGGTGCCTTGCTAACCAGCCCGCCCCTACCACCAAGTCAAACGAGGAGGAGGGGGCTACTACGAACACCTCTATCCCCCAGTGGTCCTCAGTCCCGACCGGCACCGCCTGGGTCTCTTCGGTGTACGGTTCCCCCTTCATCACGGACCCGTCCATTTGTTCGAATTGGATCGGGCGGGGCAGGGGGGACTTGGCTAGCCCGAGGGCTTCTACCAGGCGTGGGGACATGATGTCTCTGGTACACCCCGAGTCGATTAGGGCCCGGGTGCGCATAAAGCGCTTTAGGCAGGGGTTCAATAAAGTCACAGCCATAAACAAAAGTTCCCCGGTAATTCTCACCGTCATCGGTGCCGGCATTTCTTGGACCTGCTTTGCAGCACCTATTAAAGCAGGTCGCTGTCGTTTCCCGTCGACTCGGGGTCCCACGACTCCTCACTCGATTCGCCGATGGTTATAGTTTCCTCGTCAATCGCCATGGATGCGGCGACAGCGCCCCGACTGGGCTCTTTGGCGCGGGCTCCTCCTTTCTTCGGGGTGCCCGCGAACGGCTTTGGCAGCGGAGTGGCCGGTGGCGCCTTCGCGGGGCAATTTGCAGCAAGATGCCCCAGGTCTCTGCACCTGAAGCATCGCCGGCCGCCCCCGGTTGGTGTGGAGGTCGCCAGCGGCTTCTTCGCCTCGGCCTTGGGTGCGGTAGGGGTCGCTTTTCCACTCCTTTTCCCCAGCTGTTGCTGCTGACGCATCCCGACATGTTGTAGGTTCGTCTCCACCTCGCCCGATAGCTGGATCCACCCCACTAGGGTGTCGGGTCTCCCCTGATGGTAGCACCTGTCGAGTATGTTTGCGTTCAGCCCGTTCTTGAACGCCGAGCACTTCATCAGCTCGCTCCAGCCCCTCACCGCCGTGCAGTGGGCCATGAACTCGGTGACGTACTCTCGGGTTGTGCGGTTCCCTTGCTCGATGCGCTGTAGGGCTTTGGTGGCCTTCTCTTCCCGTAGAGGATCCCCGTACTGCTGCAGCATCACCTGGAGGAATTCCGCCACCGTGTCTAGCTCGGGTTTTCGCCCAGTGTACAGACCCACGTACCATTTCCTGGCGGCCCCTTTCAGTCGGGATGCGATGTGGTCCACCCGGCTGGCTTCCATCGGGTAACCGGCCCCCCAGTGCGTGAAGAAGCTGTTGCACTGGATGGTGAAGTATTCCACTTCGTCTCCGTCCCCATCAAATGTAATCTGCAACTCATGCAGTCTTCCACCGTCTCCTCCCCCTAGGACGGCCGGAGGGGCGGGCGGCGGCCCCGGCGGTGGTAGCTGGGGCAGGATCGGGGCCGCGGGTGCGACCGGAGCTGCCGGTGCGGCCGGGGCCGCCGGTGCGGCAGGAGTGGCCGGCGCGGCTGGGCTTGCCGGCGCGACCGGGGCCGCCGGTGCGGCCGGGGCCTGGGGCGCGGGTGGTCCGACCGGGCCCCCCTCCTCCGTCTGGGGGCGCCGCGGGCTGTCCTGGCGCCCCGTCAACTGGTGCTGCAGGGACCCCTCCAACGGGTAGCCCCGGCGGCACGGGACCCTCACAGGGTGGCCCAGCTGGCCCCCCCGGCACTGCTCCCTGTAGGGCGCGGATCTGGTCGCGGAGTGCGCCCAGCTGCAACTGCATCTCTTGGGTCATCATGATGCGGGTCTCGTGGACCTGGTCGTGTATCTCTCTCACCCACTGGAACAGCTCGTTGCGGAGCGCTTGTGCGGGGTCCCCGGTCCCGGGGTCTCGGCCCTCGTCTCCGTCCCAGTCGTCTCCACCCGCTCCGGCGGCGAGCACCCTGTATCTCTCGTCCGCCGCGTCCATTAGCTTGGTGGACTTTCGCGGGCTCCAGCTCCGCGAGGGGAAGACGTCCGTTGAGAAGTGAGCCGGGTCGCGGATCTTGCGTCTCACCGCGTTCACTCCTGGCTCCAACGGTCTGTCTTCTATTGGGGTAGTGGGCTCTCCGTCGTCTGGAGCCTTTGCTGCCATCCAGCCAGGTTGCCAGTTCGGATAAGTCCCAAAACAAAGGGATCAGTGTTATAATGTCAGAACTGGAAGAACTCCAAACGAGGCCCAAGACTTGTTGCAAAGTATAGGCGTTTATTGGGAACTACAGAGCTGAAGCTACAGAATAACACTGATATCGAAAGTTAGCATTGGATACACTTTATGCAGTTCCAGGGACAACAATAAAACGATCTTTCACACGGCTGGAGACAACGGTCTGTTTCCCAGGGTCTGTTATCAGTAAGGGAGGATGGAATCCTGCTGAGAGAGCAGGCTTCAAAGGGCCACCTGCAGATGTTGACTAGAGGCTATCTGTCACCCTTCAGTGATCACAGTTTGTTTGAAATGCACAGAAATGTTTGTTAGTTGCTGGAACCAGGTTGCATGGGTTAGTATTTGGTTGCAATATGGAGTCGCTTAGGCTAACAGCAGATAGGAAAGTTACCAGTTCTGACAACAGCTAAAAGATTTTGCGAGCTTGATTGCAGTTCTCTCTGAGGAACATGTGGGGCAAGGCGGTCCCGCAGATAGGTAGGTTCTTGGCCTTTTAGTTCTTAGTAGACTACTAAAATATGTAAAAAGCAAGACCCCATTTGAACGGCTGCGAAAATCTATCACAGAGGCGTATAATTTCACAGCTAAAAGAGCGATAGGTTGGCTATTCCCTTCTGATAAAAGAAGTCGTGTCTCCCTATGATCGAATACTCTCGTTTCTCTTCAGATCGCCAAAATATCTATATTTTGGAGCGAAGGAAGAATGAAAAGATTTCTAGGCTCAGAAAAGTAATTGCATTCAAAGGTCACAAGAAGCTGACGCTGTCCCACTGGTGCAGGAGCAGAAGTCAGAAAGGAGGCCAGGAGGCAGGAAAAAGGGCTTAGATAGCTGGAATTCTCTTATTGGGAAAGCTAGTGTATGAGGTGTTTTTTTGGTTGTGTTGAATGAGCAGAGTTTGGATCCCAACGAAGGGGTTTTATAGGAAATCGTACAGCCTAGGAGAGCTACTAGCCGAGCAAGAAGTATGTACCACTGAGTCGTGAATATTACAGGGGCTGTAGGGCTCCAGATATAAGAAGCATTAAAATAATGTATTGTGAACTTGATAACGTAGTTTTGAGAGCCTCAGTGTAAAGGCTTAAGTTGTTTATATGTGCATCTCTTGATAAAGATATTTATCGAAACGGGAAGCATAACGATTGAAATTCTGTTGAGAACCTATTTTGTGCACATTTGGGAGAATTTACATTCACATTACTCTTGAGTATTAAGAACATAAGAGAAGCCTTGTTGGATCAGGCCAGTGGCCCATCCATTCCAACACTCTGTGTCGCACAGTGGCCAAAACTCCAGGTGCCATCAGGAGGTCCATTTGCAGGGCCAGGACACTAGAAGTCCTCCGACTGTTGCCCCTCCCAAGCACCAAGAATACAGAGCATCACTGCCCCAGACAGAGAGTTCCAATAATACTCTGCGGCTAATAGCCACTGATGGACATTCTTTATTGGACGTTCTTTACATCTTCCTTGGAAGCCTGGAATGGTACTGGAACTTGGTGGCTTGGTTTGTGTTATTATATTCATTGGCTACAATGTGTGTGTATTATAACATTTTTGACCTTTTCCCATAAGTATTAGTAGCGTTTTGTGTATTTTTCATGTGGTTGTGTAATTAAGTGCTTGTTTTCATTGGTGTTTTTTGGTTGCTTAGTCTTTCTCCCCATCCCTGTTTATTCGGGGTTGCTGGGGGAGCCTGTGAGGGTTCCAGAAGCAGAGGGGGTCCCCTAGCCAGCATTCTTACAGGATTGTGGTGTTGCATAGAGAGCCAGTTTGGTGTAGTGGTTAAGCGCATGGATTCTTATCTGGGAGAACCAGGTTTGATTCCCCACTGCTCCACTTGCACCTGCTGGAATGGCCTTGGGTTAGCCATAGCTCTGGCAGAGGTTGTCCTCGAATGAGCAGCTGCTGTGGGAACCCTCTCAGCCCCACCCATCTCACAGGGTGTCTGTTGTGGGGGGAGAAGATATAGGAGATTGTAAGCCGCTCTGAGACTCTGATTTAGAGAGAAGAGTGGGGTGTAAATCTGCCGTCTTAAATCTGCAGTCTTAATGGAGCTTCTCTCTAGAGGTCCTGATGTACTTTGAGCTCAGGGTATAATAGGGACTAGGGCAGGGGGATCCTTTTTTTCTGAGGAGTCTTCTTTCCACGTTGAGGATGGCCTGGGACATATCCTAACCATATCAGAGGCAAATATTGCTTTGTCAGTCTTGGCTTGTAGAATGCCTACCCACGCACCAGCTTAGAGCCATTTTGGTATGGTGGTTAAAGGTGGCGGACTCTAATCTGGAGAACGGGGTTTGATTCCCCACTCCTTCATATGCAGCTGCTGGGTGACCTTGGGTCAGTCACGGTTCTCTCACAGCTGTTCTCTCAAGAGCAGTTCTTGCAGAGCTCTCTCAGCCCCAGCTACTTCACAGGGTGTCTGTTGTGGTTCTGCCTCAAAACAGGATAGAGAGCTTATAATGAATTTACTTTACTGGAAAATAGAAAGATGTGCAGTCTCCTAATATTCAGGCTTGGTATCTCAAAGTTTGGGATCATTTTACTATTGATAAGATCACTGATGAAGGTGCAGTCACGTGCTATAACACCTCAATATAAGTCTGTAATGGAAAAGTGGTCGCCTTCTTTAAGAATTCGTTTTGCTAAATTATTTAACTTAATTGTAATTTTTTGTGTTATTATCTGTGTGGAATTTAAATTGTGTAATATTTTGAAACTTTATGCTTTTGTGTAAGCTGTTTGAATTTTAAATAAAGAAAATTTTGAGATTAAAAAAAAAGTGGAGAGAGGAAGGGAAGGCAATTGTAAGGCACTCTGAGGCTCCCGAATGAAGGGCGGGGCATAAATCCAGTCTCCTCCTCTTCTTCCTGATTAGAATCATAGAGTTGGAGGGGACCTCCAGGGTCATCTAGTCCAACCCCCTGCGCAATGCAGGAAACTCACAAATGCCTCATTGTCTCATTTGTCTCATTATCACTCCTTCCCAGGGCTTTTTTATGTTAGAAAAATTCCAGCAGGAACTCATTTACATATTACATACACATGCCCCGACACCAAGCCAGCCAGAACTGTGTTCCTGTGCGTTCCTGCTAAAAAAAAAAAGTCCTGCTCCTTCCTGAAACCTCTTGCAGCCTGGTCAAATCTGCCGGTACTTGATCTTTAGTGGGGTCCCCCCCCCAGTCAGTTTTGGCACCCACGCTGCTGGTGTGCATGTTAAATGGAAAAAAGCAGTAACAAACAAATGTGTGCACTGCACTGACGGCAGTGACAGATGCACATGTGTTTCTATACTAATCAACCCAGAACACCCCAGTTCATGGAAAGTAGTTGTCTGTTAATTGGGCTCCTCTGGCTAGATGTTACGGCTGTGGCTCTGGAAAGGAAATGCATGTTGCAGAAGTAATTAGCTGACTTGATTGCTGGGAAATGAAGTAGAGGAAAAATAGCCTTGATGTCATCTTAGCTCGTTGGACTTTAGGACCTGTGTTTCATCTTGCTTTGGAACAGCACATAATGTCCAGGATCCTGCTTTTTGTGTGTGTGTCCCAGGTTCTCTTTCCTAATGCTTAAAATTGTGAATCCTAAAAGAGCATATTGTTAGGAATGTGGGCCTGTGATCCGTAAGTGACTTCAAAGATTCATTGAGCCAGTGTTCCTGTAAACATCTGCCTTGTTTTTTCTGACAGTTGTCCTAATATCTGTCTTTTGCTATAATAAGAACTATCTGTAAAAACATGATAAAAAGTATTATAACATTATTAAAATGGAAAAATATACAGAAATGGCCATTAAAACAAACGTATTCTGGCATTTTAAGCTACTAGTAATTTTCTCATCCTAAAGGTAAACCGACCAAATTTATCTATTTTAAGAGTAACTGCAGAATATTTGCCCTCCAGGAATTCTTCGTTGGCATATTTTTTGGACTGCTAGTTGGAGGAGTGATCATGGAAGGCAGGAGGGATCCCCTAGGCTTACTGTACACCTTGCATTCCTAAAAAACATGAACTAATCTATCTTCTATTTACTGTTTTAACCAGAATGTTTGATTTTGAAATTGCCACCAATACAGTTACTGTTGCTCACTTTATATCTGCAGTGGTGTTTCCATCCCTCATGGTGCCTTTTGGAGTCTTGCAGTGCTACTTCAGAGTATAGGAACACTTCCAACATTGCTGGAAAGAAAAATGCAATATCTAGGGATGAGTACCAACTGAACCATGAAACAAAATTCATCTTGAATTTTGCCTTGTCCATGGTTTGTGAACCAAAGTTAGTGACAGGTCTATCATCACAAACTTTTGAAGCAGTTTGTGGATAGAGCAGAAAGCAGGGGTTTAAAGGGACTCAGAGTCCCTTTAAATGCCTGCTTTCTGTTCCTCACAAAAGCTGCAAAAACAGCTGAGTGGTGGGGAGATGCTCTGGGTCCCTCAACTGTTTTGAGCTGTCGGTTCATGGCCGATCATGAACCAGACCGGGAGGTTTGTTCATGAACTGGTTTATGGCCCCACAAACTCATCGAAAGGGGACTGCGGTCCTTTTAAATCTCTCGGCTTGACTTCGCGAACGAAGATTTAAGAAGGGTGCAGTAGTCCACGTCTGCTGCAGGCTCGCTGGTGGCTGACAAGACCAATGCAGGACAGGCAGATCCGGCCACAGTGGCTGCAGGGAAAAGTCTGATTTGGGGTTGGTGCTGTAGCAGTGCGATTCTTCCTCAATCTCCTTTTGTCCTCAAGACCAGCTATGCGTGCGTTCTCAAAGGAAGAGACAGCCTGGTGGATGGTGTGCCTCCATGCTTTGCGATCTGAGGCTAGGTCAGACCACTGGTGATGGTTGATGCGACAGGTGCCAAGGGATTTCTTCAAGGAGTCCTTGTACCTCTTCTTTGGTGCCCCTCTATTTCGATGGCCGGTGGAAAGTTCGCCATACAGAGCAATCTTGGGAAGGCGGTGGTTTTCCATCCTAGAAATATGCCCTGCCTAGCGCAGCTGCGTCTTCAACAGCAGTGCCTCGATGCTTGTAACCTCTGCCCTCTTGAGGACTTCAGTGTTGGTCACAAAGTCACTCCAGTGGCTGTTGAGGATGGTGCGAAGGCAGCGCTGATGAAAGCGCTCAAGGAGTCGCAGGTGATGATGGTATAAAACCCACGATTCGGAGCCGTAGATGAGGGTTGTCATCACAACCACTTTGTAAACATTGATCTTTGTGCCTTTTTTCAGATGCTTGTTGCTCCACACTCTTTTGTGCAGTCGGCCAAATGCACGGTTTGCCTTTGCCAGCCTGTTGTCAATCTCCTTGTCGATCTTGGCATCTGAGGAGATGATGCACCCCAGGTAGCTGAACTGCTGGACTGTCTTCAGAACTGATTCACCCACAGTGATGCAGGGAGGGTGATAATCTTCCTGGGGTGCAGGCTGGTGGAGAACTTCTGTCTTCTTCAGACTAACTTCTAGGCCGAATAGCTTGGCAGCCTCTGCAAAGCAGGATGTCATATGCTGCAGAGCTGATACCGAGTGGGAGACGAGTGCAGCATCATCAGCAAACAGTAGCTCTCGGATAAGTTTTTCCATTGTCTTGGAGCGAGTCTTTAGTCGCCTCAGGTTGAACAGGCTGCCATCGGTGCGATAGCGGATGTAGACACCATCATCATCATCTAGATCTACTGCGGCTCTTTGAAGCATCATGCTAAAGAAGATCGTAAAGAGAGTTGGCACGAGAACGCAGCCTTGCTTTACACCTGTGCTTATTGGGAAGGGCTCCGAGAGGTCGTTGCAGTGTCTGACTTGGCCTCGCTGGTCTTCATGTAGCTGGATGATCATGCTGAGGAACCTTGGGGGACATCCTAAACGTTCCAAGATTTGCCACAGGCCTTTCCTGCTAACGGTATCGAAAGCTTTGGTAAGGTCGACAAAAGTCACATATAGACCCTTGTTCTGTTCCCTGCATTTCTCTTGGAGCTGCCTGAGAACAAATACCATGTCGGTGGTGCTCCTGTTAGCTCTGAAGCCGCATTGGCTCTCTGGGAGGAGTTCTTCTGCAATGGTGGGCACCAGTCTGTTCAGGAGTATTCTGGCAAGGATTTTGCCTGCGATGGAGAGCAGGGTTATCCCCCGGTAGTTGGAGCAGTCTGACTTTTCCCCTTTGTTCTTGTATAGGGTGATGATGATTGCATCGCGAAAGTCCTGTGGTAGTTTGCCTTGTTCCCAGCAGGTGACAAGTAGTTTGTGAAGTGTGCTATATAGTACTGTGCCCCCATGCTTCCAGATCTCTGGTGGGATTCCATCAACTCCCGCTGCCTTGCCACTTTTCAGTTGCTTGATGGCTTTAACAGTCTCTTCTAGGGTGGGGATCTCATCCAACTCTGTTTTCATTGGTTGAAGTGGGGTGAGGTGGATTGCTGAATCTTGAACTACGCGGTTGGCACTGAAGAGAACCTGAAAATACTCCGACCACCGGTTCAGTATGGATTCCTTGTCTGTGAGGAGCACTTGGCCGTCTGCACTACGCAAGGGACTCTGAGCCTGATAGCCCAGATAGCTGTGAGCCGCCCTGAGCCCGCCTTCTGGCGGGGGAGGGCGGGATATAAAAATAAAATTTACTTTACTTATTATATGATGGGCCATATACTGCCTTCAGGGCTTCGTAGAACCCTCTTAAATCACCAGTGTCTGCACACAGCTGGGTTCTCTCTGCAAGCTTGGTCCACCACTCGTTCTGAATGTCTCGAAGCTTGTGCTGGAGGTTGCTACATGCAGCACGAAAGATTGCTTTTTTACCGGGACAGGAGGGCTGAGCAAGATGTGCTTGGTAGGCAGATCTCTTTTTCGCTAGTAATTCTTGGATCTCTTGATTGTTCTCGTCAAACCAGTCCTTGTTCTTCCTTGTGGAGAACCCGAGGACTTCTTCAGAGATCAACAGGATGGTAGTTTTTAGGTGTTCCCAGAGTGCTTCTGGAGAAGGGTCTGTGGGGCAACTGGGGTCCTCAATTCTTGACTGGAGTTTTGCCTGGTAGGCAGCTTTAACTTCAGCTGACTGAAGGCTGCCAACCTGAAGCTTCCTCCGAGGGATACCTCCTCTCCTGGGTGTGGGTTTAAAGTGAAGACGGAGATTGCAGCATACAAGACGATGATCCGTATGACATTCCGCACTGGGCATTACTCGGGTGTGTAAGACATCTCGAAGGTCTCACTGGCGCACCAGAATGTAGTCGATAAGGTGCCAGTGCTTGGACCGTGGGTGCATCCAGGTTGTCTTCAGGCTGTTCTTCTGCTGAAAGATAGTGTTGGTGATGGTGAGCTGGTGCTCCGTGCAGAATTCTAGCAGGAGGCGCCCGTTATCATTGCAGTTGCCAATGCTGTGTTTGCCAAGTACTCCTTTCCAGGCTTCCGAGTCTTTACCTACTCTGGCATTGAAGTCTCCAAGGATGATCACCTTGTCCTCTGTAGGGGTCTTCCGTACGAGGTTGCGTAGATCAGCATAGAACTTGTTCTTTTCTGCAGGATCTGCTTGAAGGGTTGGGGCATACACACTGAAGAGTGTTGTATGCTGCTTGTTTTGAAGTGGGAGGCGCATGGACATGATGCGATCTGAGTGACCTGTTGGCAGGTTTTCGAGTTTGGAGGCAATGGAGTTCCTGACCATGAAGCCAACGCCAGAAAGGCGGCTCTCAGCCTTTGACTTACCCGACCAGTAGAGGGTATAGCCAGCACCGTGTTCTTGAAGACTACCTTCCTCAGGGAAACGGACCTCACTGAGAGCTGCTATGTCGATATTCAACCTGAGAAGTTCGTGGGCAACAAGAGCAGAGTGTCGTTCAGGGCTACCACTGTCTACTGTGTCAAGCATGGTTCTGATGTTCCAACACGCAAGCTTTAGTCTTTGCACACTTTGTGAGGCAGGTGCATGCCTTTTCTTTGTTGTTATTTTTTGACCACAAGTAAGGATGCCTGTTGACCGCGGCTAGCCAACTGGGGTGGGGGAGATGAGCTTTGTTTAGGCCACCTTTTCTAGGCCCCTCTCTGTGTGGAGCAAGCAGTGCTGTCCCTAGATAAGGCTGCTTGGTCATTCAGGGTGCTGCTGAAAAATGCTTTCGTCTCCGGGTCAGCATCAGGCGACCAATACCCTGAACCGCCTACATGCAGGATCGGGACTGCGGCTTCCAGTGGCATCTTCCACCTGCCCTTTCGCCCCTTGCCCATCGCTGCAGGACTTGGTGTGTTGTGGGTTGTGGATGTGGATATGCCCTTCAGGTCTGCGCAGAGGAAATTTTAGGTGAAGCACAGTGTGCATGGTACTGGCTCCACCCTTTCACCTTGGGGTCATCTGCCATGGCCCAATAAGCCGGGACGCCGGCAGCGAGTCCTCCAGGTGGTAGGTGTTACATTAACGAGCTCTATCTGCCTGGGTTTGATGTTAGAGTTTTCCTTCTCTTGGCTGGCGAGGTTGGTGAGCCCAGCCTGCCCATCTGGTTATACCGCCGGACATTCGGTCGCACCATGATGTGGCAAACTCTGTGAGAAACGGGTGGGACCAGCGGGAAGGTGTTGCCACGGATGCAGTAATGCAGGAGAGGCCATTGCAGTGACCATCTGCCAGGCATAGCCAGACAGTGACCACACGGCGTTCACTACACCGGGAAAGGAGAGGCTATGTATTGCGCATACACTTTCCCTAGGGCGGCAGGATACCCAAGAGGGAGCCCACCCCTCCCCCAGCTGAGCAAGGGCTGTTTTGTGCAGTTCTGCTCAGCTGTTTCAGGCTGGCTTGTGCAGTTTCTTTAAACTGGACTGCACATGGCAGCCCAAAACAGCACTTTGCTCCCCTTTACTCAGCTGTTTTTGGGGCTTTCTGCAACCCTATTTAAAAGGACTGCAGTCCCTTTTGATGGGGTTTGTGGGGCTATGAATCATGAACCTGTCCAAGAACAACCCCCCTGGTTCAGTTCATGGTTTGGCCACGAACTGACACAAGTCGCATCTTTCCAGTTCGTGCCCAACTCTGGCAATATCTGAAGAAGTATGCATGCATACAAAAGCTTACATTCTGAATAAAACTTTGTTGGTCTTAAAGGTGCACTTGACTCCTACTTTGTTCTGATATATCCAGTGTTCACACAAATAGGTCAGCTGTCAGTCTCAGTGCAGCAGCAAATGTATCTAAGGATTTGAAGCAAAACCTCAAATAACAAAGAGGCACTCAAGTGTTAGATTGCATTGTCTCCAGTCGTGTGATGCACACTATTTAAACGTAAGTGTGCTGTGCTCAATACCGACTGTTATAGTATATAAATGGAATAGTCTCTTATGTTGAATCTCATCTAAGTCAAAGGCAATTGCAATGACACGTTTGACTCAGCACTGGGTACTTTCTTTTGTTTTCTCTGAAATACCAGGGACTGTTTTGTGTGCTTACATAGCTATTCTTGTACTCATGTACACAGGGGTCATTTTGTAGAAAAATAGGTGGTGGAGCTCATTAGCATAACTCATAGCATATGCCACACACCCCAGCCAAAAGCAACCCTATGCAAGAAAGGAGAGCCCTAGGTGAGTGAGGCCTGCTTGGGCTGGCTAGAGATTCAGCCAGCCCAAGCAGGCCTCGCTTACCTGGGGCTCTCCTTGGCCACCCTCCTCCCACAGTCAAAAGGGCTGCTGGGGTGTGGCAAAGCTCCTGGTGGCTGGCTGGCTGCTCGCTCTCCTAATCCAGGGATTGTTATGCAGCTGCACCTACTATTCAATGGACAAGGTGGGTGGGGAGGAAGAGAGGGAGCTGTCAGAAAGGTTCAGGAGCTGTGCTCCTGTGAGCTCCTGCTGAATCTGAGGCCTGCATGTACAGCTATGTCTTCATGCTAAAAACTGCTTAGAGCAGGTGCCAGAATTCTTGCGGTGTTGGTATCCTCCACAAATAACTGGTTGCATGAGTAATCAGTTTGCATGGTATGCGCAACAAAAAGAAAAAACTCTCAGTGTAAGAGTTTTTTCTTTTTCTTTTTGTTGTGGCTTAGTCTCTCCTCCGTGGTCCTGTTTACATTGCATGGTATGCACAGCTGCTTCTTCTGTTCTGCAAACAAAATCATCACAAGTCACAATTTCTCTATTTGTGGAAGAGGAGTTGATGATCTTGTAAAAGTTTGCCCTTCAGGTACGAGAGAGCAAGTGCCATGTGAAAAGATACTCATAATAAGCAGGGCTTTTTTTGGTAGAAAAAGCCCAGCAGGAACTTATTTGCATATTAGGCCACACTCGGTGGCGCCAAGCCAGCCGGACCTGCGTTCTTGCTAAAAAAACCTCCCTTCTCATAAGAGGTTTTTAGCACAAAGTTAAGCATGCAGGAACATAAAGGAAAGCTTATGTTTTCCAGTTTTGACAGACCAAGACATAGTTTTGCCATCCTTATTAAGCATTAAGACATGAAACCACCAGGGGAGGAATTCTAGCAGGAGCTCCTTTGCATATTAGGCCACACAATCCCTGATGTAGCCAATCCTACAAGAGCTTACAAGGCTCTTTTTGTAAGCTTATAAGGCTCTTTTTTGTAAGCTCTTGGAGGATTAGCTACATCAGGGGTGTGTGGCCTAATATGCAAAGTAGCTCCTATTAGAATTCCACCACTGGAAACCACCTTATCAAGAGTCAGATCCTTGGACTGCCAAGGTCAGCATTCTTTACTGAGTGGCAGTGGCTTTTTAGGAACTCAGGCCTTTTCGCATAGACAGGGATGGCCAACGGTAGCTCTCCAGATGTTTTTTGCCTACAACTCCCATCAGCCTCAGCCAGCATGGCCAATGGCTGGGGCTGATGGGAGCTGTAGGCAAAAAACATCTGGAGAGCTACCGTTGGCCACCCCGGCATAGAATGATCAAGTTGGAAGGGACTTCTAGGGTCATCTAATCCAACCCCCAGTACAATGCAGGAAATTCACAAATACCTCCCCTCCACACTCCCAGTTTCGCCTGCTCCATACCCAGAGGATGGCAAAAAACCCCTCCAGGATCCCTTGCCAAACTGGCCTGGAGAAAAATTGCTGCCTGGCCCCAAAGTGGCGAACAGCATTTCCTTGAGCATGTAAGAAAGGGCCAAAAGAACTAAGCACTGATTCAGCCCTTCCTGCCCTCCTTCTCATGGTCTGCCTAATTCACAGAATGAGCATTGCTGTCAGATGACCATCGGTCTCTGCTTAAAAACCTCCAAAGAAGGTGAGCCCACTACCTCCCGAGGAAACCTGTTCCACTGAGGAACCGCTCTAACTGTCAGGAAGTTCTTCCTCACGTTTAGTCGAAAACACTTCTGATTTAATTTCAACCCATTGGTTCTAGTCCAACCTTCTGGGGCCATAGAACGCAACTCAGCTCCATCCTGTAGATGACAGCCCTTCAAGATCACCTCTTGAGGATGGTGATCCTATCACCTCTCAGTCGTGTCTCTCCAGACTTAACATACCCAGCTCCTTCATCCTTTCCTCATAGGATTTTGTCTCCAGAACCTTCAGCATC
Source organism: Heteronotia binoei (assembly GCF_032191835.1). Lineage (NCBI taxonomy): Eukaryota > Metazoa > Chordata > Lepidosauria > Squamata > Gekkonidae > Heteronotia > Heteronotia binoei. The sequence continues at coordinate 18,828,851 of NC_083242.1, read as the reverse complement.
TTCATTGCCCTCGTCTGGACACATTCCAGCTTGTCTCTATCCTTCTTAAATTGTGGTGCCCAAAATTGAACACAGTACTCTAGGTGAGGTCTAACCAGAGCATGGCAAAGTGACACCATCACTTTTTGTGATCTGGACACTATCCTTCTGTTGATAGAGCCCAAAATTGCCTTTGCATTGAAATGCCCCCCCCCCACTACTTACTGCCTTAAAAAACAACCCTGGAGGTGCCCAGGGGATTGAATCTGGGACACTCCACCTGTAAAACAGATGTTCTACCATTGAGACATGGTTCTTATCCAATATTTTTTTTTACTTGTCAGAGGCAGTGATGAAGTAGAATCTTCTGCAGGGCAAGCATATGCACTGCAGAACTATGTACCTTCTCTTTTTGCATCTTTTCTCTGAGCCTGTAAACTTCTTGGAAACCTACTTGCATGCTCCTTAGCTTAAAGCAGGTGTGGTCAAACTGTGGCTTGGGAGCTGCATGTGGCTCTTTCACACATATTGTGTGGCTCTTGAAACCGCCATTGCCCTGTTGGCTGGCTTGGAGAAAGCATTTCTCTGTTTAAACCACTTCCCCAAGCCAAGCCAGCCAGCAGCGTGGCGAATGCATTTAAAGTTGCTTTAGTTCCACCTCTCCTTTCCTGCTTTCTTCCTTCCCTCCCTTCCTTCCCTCCCTCAAACATTGGATGTTCATAATTTGTGGCTGTCAAACATCAGACTTTTTTTCTATGTGGCTCTTACATTAAGCAAGTTTGGCCACCCCTGGCTTATAGTCATTATTTTCTTTTTTTATATAAAAACCAAGCCTTTAACCAAAGACTATTTTTAAATATTCTGGGGAAATCTTTGAGAGAAACCAGTGATGGGCAATCTTCATGTAATGGAGTAGTCTTTTGCAGGCTTCTTTTCCCCACGGGAGAATCTCTCACTAGCTTGTTTAAACATAGCATATTTATTAACCATGTTGTTGGGTTTCAGCATGAGGCTGTCCTGTGTCGTGGTTGTGAATCCTTTCTGCAAAACGGCCATGAATAATGCACACCGACGGCCTGAGGATTTTTAAGGAGCTGATAGCGTCTTTGATTTTATTTCCTAAAAAGTTGCAAGCCAAAGGTACCGTCTGTATTTATGAGGTCTGTCAGTGAGAGTCCATCTCTACGAAAGGCTTCAGTGTCAGCTCTGTTGTGAGCTCATTAGAGAGTAGGACTGCTTCTTTGGTATCTCACTGAGGAGGAGTTTGCTCAGAAGAGGGAGGGGTCAGAGTCCAGGACACTATTGACATAGGCAACTCAGCAAGATGTCATGGCCTCCTGTGTCAAAGGCAGCTGATAAATTCAGTAGGAGCAGTGAGACCTTCCCATTGTCTACATTTAGTCATTTAGACGGAGGTTGTCAACTAAAGTCTCATTGCCTTATCTGGAACCAGGCTGAAAAGGGTCTAAAGCAGGGGTGGCCAAACCGCAGCTTGGGAGCCACGTGTGGCTCTTTCACACATATTGTGTGGCTCTCCAAGCCCCCATCAGCTGGAGATGGCATTTGTCTCTTTATGTCATTTCCCTGAGCCAAGCCAGCCAGTGGCTTGCAGAATGCATTTAAAGTTAAATTTGCCTTCCTTCCTTCCTTCCTTCCTTCCTTCCTTCCTTCCTTCCTTCCTTCCTTCCTTCCTTCCTTCCTTCCTTCCTTCCTTCCTTCCTTCCTTCCTTCCTTCCTTCCTTCCTTCCTTCCTTCTCTCAAACATCTAACATTCATGTCTTGTGGCTGTCAGATATCTGATGTTTATTCTGCGTGGCACCTATGTTAAGCAAGTTTGGCCACCCCGGTCTAGAGGACGAGTTATCCAAAAAGACCTCAAGTTTGTTGTCTGCTCTTCTCTCAATCACTTTGCTTAAGAAGGGCAGATTAGAAAAAGGGCAAAAATGGACTACATTATTTTTCTTTAGAGATTTTTTTTTTAAGTAGCACAGCGATACCCTCCTCTTTGAGTGGTCAGGAGATGGTGCCCAGAATTGGTGATTGATTTCTAATGGATGCTAAGGATTCGTTGAAATGGTCTTTACATGATTTTAGAAGACAGGATGGGCAAGGATCCAGGGCACAAATAATGGCCTTCTCAGATCCCAGTAGCTTTTCAACATCTGTCATGGAAACTAGGTCAAAGTGGTCCAGAAATAGAACAGGTGGTGTTATTAGGCAGTTCTTCCAGGGGGCTTCTGTTACAGTCAGAATCAAAATCAGAGCAGATTCTTTATATTTTTATCAGCCAAAAACACTTTGCAAAAATATCACAACTAATTGTTCGGTCCCAATACAGTGAAGACTGACCTTAAATTGGGCTGGTTGTGAACTAGTTGATGTTATAGTAGCAGAGAAGTAACATTTCTTAACTCCCATCACCACTGCTTAATAGGTTTTACAGTGAGTTCTATAGCATGCTCTGTCAGAATCAATACAAGTTCTCTCCCAGTGCCATTCTAGACATCTCCCAACCCTTTTCAGATCACCCAGCTCTGTGGTAAACCAGGCTGGGTTTCATCCGAGGGCAAAAGAAGTTGAGGAGCGACTTTGTTGATAGCTTTGAGGAGCTTCAAATGCCGCACTTCTACTGCAACATCAGCAGAGCACGGCTTCATGGAATGTTAAACACAACTCAAGGAATAGTTGCCTAATCGCCCAGTCTGTTGGCTGACGTGCCAGCCCTGTAAGGAAATGGGTTGTGAGCTCCTCCTTTTTATTTCCTGCTTTCTGAAAGGGCCTGATGCTTGTGCAGACATGTCACATGCACCCTGAAAAAACAACAACCTGGGATTACAGTTCATATTGGTTTATTCCAGGATGAGAGATTGTGAAGTAAATAAAGAGGTTGCGGAGAGCATTTTGCCAGCCAAGTCCAGAAGGCTTTTGCATCTGTTTAGAAAAGAGGTTATGGCCTGGCTTGTCCCAATATCAACACTGAATTGTAACAAGAGGCTGATAAACTTGAAGGAAATAGGAATCCTCCTGAGGAAGACTTTTAATGGAATGAGCCTATACCCGGGTGCTCTTTGGGATGGATCTTTCTTTGTAATATTGAGAAGCTGTACTTTTTTATAATGTGTACAGAAGATTTGTGACTTAAAAGTTTTGCAAAATGTTGTTAGTCAGTATATCACAGTGTTTGTTTTTTGTATTACATGCACGCATTGACATCAGTTGGACAGCAAGCCGAAGTTGCTCCTCACTAGAGAGGGTTTAGAGCTTTTTTTGTAGCAGGAACTCCTTTGCCTGTTAGGCCACACCTTCCTGATCTAGCCAATCTTGCTGGAGCTTACATTAGGCCCTGTAAGAAGAGCCCTGAAAGCTCTCGGAGGATTGGCTACATCAGGGGGTGTGGCCTAATATGCAAAGGAGTTCCTGCTACAAAAAAGCCCCAAGAGGGTTCATTTTAGCTCAGGCAGTTTCAGACCCCATCTTGCTGCAGAAACCTCTCCTTGCCTGCTTTTTCTTGCCCAGGCTGTCCCTCTGCCAGCTGCTCCTCCAGTGGTCCATACATGCCTGCTGCAGAAAGCTCTCCCCACTTACTGTGCTGACAACTCTCTCCCCCCTTGTGTAGGAAAACTCCTGCGTGAACTGTTTTGTATAGCACATAAAATAGGTCGTTCTGTGTTGTTTGCTCAGTGGCTGTCTTGCCAGACAAAGTTTCCTTGCTCTGAAGGAAGCGTCAATGGCTGTGGCTCAGTGGTGGGTCATCTGCTGTATATCAGAAGGTCTCAGGTTCAGTACTTGACATCTCCAGGTTACAATAAACAAATAAAATAAAATCCATTGTTGGTGATGCAGAATGCTTCTGTTTGAAACCCCAGAGAGCTGCTGCCAGTCAAAGTAGACACTAGTGACTTTGGTGGACCAATAATGAAGAATCATAGAATCATAGAGTTGGAAGGGGCCTCCAGGGTCATCTAGTCCAACCCCCTGCATTTATTTCATTTCATTTCATTTTATTTAGTTTATATCCCGCCCTTCCTACCAAAGCAGCTCAGGGCGGCACAATGCAGGAAACTCGCAAATACCTCCCCCTAAATTCACAGGATCCTCAGTGTTGTCAATTGGCCATCTAGCCTCTGTTTAAAAACCTCCAAGGAAAGAGAGCCCACCATCTCCTGAGGAAGCCTGTTCCACTGAGGAACCGCTCTAGTGGTCAGGAAGTTCTTCCTAATGTTGAGTTGGAAACTCTCTTGATTTAATTAAAAAGAAGGAGAGTTAGTTTTATACCCCAGTCTTCACTATCTGAAAGAGTCTCAGAGCTGGTTTACAGTTGCCTTCCCTTCCTCTCCCCACAACAGGCACCTTGTGAAGTAGGTGAGAGAGAACTGTGACTGGCCCAAGGTCACCCAGTTGGCGTCATGTGGAGGAGGGGGGAATCAAACCCGGTTCTCCAGATCAGAGTCTGCTGCTCTTAACTGCTACATCACAGCTGGCTCTCAGGATCTGACTTTGTGTAAATGGTCTGACTTAGTATGAAGCAGCTTTACATGTATGCATCTAGATTCAAATACCTTCTCCCCTCAGGAGCTTGCAGGAGCCGCCTTTTGAACTTTGAAACGATAGAGGTACAAATCTTTAATTAAAGCTCCTTTCATGGTTGGGCTGAGGTATTAAGCCCACATCCCCTGCCCACCCCGTAAGCCAGTTATAGGAGAAAATTGAATAATTTGTTCTGCATATATTCGTTCACGTTGCAGATAGTTGACAACCAACATGCCTGCAGGTAACGAATGGCTAATAAAAGGTGGTCAGTCTGAATTAGGAGGACCTGGTTTTGAATGAATTAATACTTGTGGCTTCAGTGCCTGAGGTCTTGGGCTAACTATACTGAACCCATATTGCTGTGTGGCAAAATGGAAGTTATTATTCTCCAGGAAGCATTAGTTGGAGACATGTGAGTGCGTGTGTGAAAAATGCATTTCCTTTGACAAATCTGCCTGTTAAAAATGTACCTACCTGAGAAATGATTAAAAGAATTCTTGAAATGTTTAGGGTGCTCAGTTATTTAATGGGTGCTAACTAAATGGTTTAACAAGGTTTGTGAATTTTGTATAATGGGTAAGCTCACTGACTATATTCTTTGAAAATACTCAGTTTCGTATACCTCAAGCTTTGTTCCAATATGGTATCCCTTCCTAAATTATTTATCGACTAGAAAAGAATATGCCTCACTATTAGATACGATTAATGTATTATACTAAAGTAAAGTTGGATGGAAGTAGTTCTCCATGTATTGTATTACATTAAGTATTGTAGTACATATTATGTGCCATACTGTAAATAATTACTTGTTCTGTATTATTATTTATGGTTTATAATTGTTTGAAAATAATTTTTTTTTAAATGAGAGGGAAACTTGTATAACAGAAATTTGAGGATGTATAAAGCAGGCACTGTGGTGGTTGCGCTGTAGCCCTCCACAAATGGAAGAGAGCAGCATGTATGAGCCTACACACTCACAAAGTCAGATGTAGTTGGGTCCGAGGCTGAACATTCCAGCACAATATTCCCCAGAAAGCTTCCTTTCCTTTATTTGTTAGCTTCTTTGACCGATGGAGTTAAGCTCAGCATAATAAACAGGACATTGAATAAAACTGCAAACAAAGGCAAATTTACAGAAACAAAATCCCACAACAGTTTAAAAATCAAGTTAAAATAAAAAATTACATAGCATTGTTATTAAATTCATAAACCCCCTTGGAATTTAAATTTTTAAAATATAAATTTATAGGGCATAATATCGATGAGGACGGTTTCAGGAATGTTTTAAGGAAAGCACTATTGACAGGTATTTGGCCACCGAGTGGGTTATCTCAGGGTTCGTATCTGCCAATAATAGGGTTATCACCCAAGGTGCCATTGGAAGTTGATAGATTTGGAGAACGGGGGTAATCCATAAGGATCTAGGATTGATCCACTGATGGCAAAATAATATAAGATGGCCTAATGTCTCTATTAAACTTGCTGCACAGTCACATCATTGATCAGAGAATGGAATTTTAGCTTCTAAATTCAGAATCCTGTGTGAGGGTGACTAAGAGAGCCTTCCTGTAGCCTGAAAGGCTCTTCTTCAAATTGTGCTTAGCAGGACAGGTTCCATGCTAATAGATCTGTCTTGTCATGTTCTCAGGGCGCAGGCAGGTGGGAGTCCAAAGCCAGTCCAAGGTCAAAGTCCAGGAAGTCAAGCAGGGGCCAAGTCACCAAAGCAAAATCGCAAACCGGAATTGGAAATCAGTGTCCAAAAACCAAAGGGTCAGGGTGCCAAGGAATTCAAGCAGGTCAGGATCTGGAATCAGGAAGGAGCGTGGATGCAAGCTCCTTCCTGATTCCACAAGGTTACCAAGTCCTGGGTGGGAGTTATATGGGAGCCTCAATCAGCCTGGGTGGCAGCAACTCTGCTAGAACTCAGGTCTGAGAGAGCTGAAGCATCAGCGTCTCTCATGTCTTCTCTCTGAAAATTCTTTCCGGAGCCTGCTTCGAACTCTTGAAATGGGAAAGGGAGAGCTTGGAGGAGATTGATTGTCAACAACCTGCACTGGTGCCTGGAATATGGGGAGAGTGATTGATGGGCCAGCTGCTGGTTGTTCGGCTGAGGAACTGGTTGGCAACTCTTCCAGGTCTGTTAATCCTTCCAGCTCCCCCTCATCAGGGCTCATGATATGTCCTAAAAAACATAGCAGAGAAAAGAGGTGTTCGTTTGTGCAATGATTCTGAAAGATATTGATAGTGAGATGTTAGAATTTGAGTATCTTTGCAGTTACAAATAGATGTGCTTTTACCAGGACTTTTTTTTGTAGAAAAAGCCCAGCAGGAACTCATTTGCATATTAGGCCACATCCCCTGACAACAAGGAACTGCATTCCTGTGCATTCCTTGAAAGCTCTGGTTTTTACATATGAGTGGTAGTATCATTATACCTAAGAAAGCAGCTAACCCGCAATCAAGGGATGGGACTCTCTGCACCTTCCAAGTGTTCAGAAAAATATGAAATTCAAAATAATGCCTTAGCTTAATCAGAGCCAGGGCTTTTTTTGGAGCAGAAACTCCTTTGCATATTAGGCCACACACCCCCTGATGTAGACAATCCCCCAAGAGCTTACAGAGCTCTTAATACAGGGCCTCCTTTAAATTCCAGGAGGATTGGCTACATCAGGGGTGTGTGGCCTAATATGCAAAGGAGTGCCTGCTACAAAAGAAGCCCTGCTCAGAACTGAGCATATTTGAGGAAGTGTAGAATTTTAAGAGCAGCTAGGAGTTAATGGAAGGGGGGGACAGGAGAAAGTGGCCTGCTTTAAGCCCTTGAGAATGCCAGAGTGAGATTGGGGACGGGTAAAGAGGGGCAGGTTTGTGAAATTGTTTTCCACTTCCCTCCATTCCTTGTAGACTTCCCCTTGCTGTGTGTTTCTGTGCATGCCCACTGCATCCTCTGCTATGGAAGCAGCATCAAAGTGATAAACTCCACTAAAATGCATATAAATAAGGCAGTGCAAAACATAAATATACTTTCCACGGAGAAGGTTCCATAGCTGGTGTTTGATTTTATGCCATGGGGGGTAAGCACTCTGATGGCACTCCTCTTATTCTGAAACTCACCTCAGTCACTTTGTTTATGTAGTCTTCACAGCAAACAGTAATAAAATGCACAAAGGCTTCAAGAACGTCATTAAAATTTCATAGTTATGCAATATGTATTTCTCACTGCCAAGGGTTTTATAAAGTCCCGTAAGCTGACTTGCACTGACCTGAAATCTGACTTGACGTGTCTGTAATTATGAAAGAATATTTCCCAGTAAACTCTTTGGGGTCATTACTTTGGGGGTGGGATCTTGCTGATGTCGTCTTTCTAATGTCATTTTAAAATAGTTTTCACTCTCCATCCCCCAGCTGAACACCAGGGTAAAATGTTTCCTGGATTTGTACAAGCAACAGTTTAAAATAAGTGCAGCTCCCTTGGCTTTTTAAATGGAGTGAAATTAATTTTTTTTGCTAGTCTGCTCGAGAGATTTAGCAAGCACATTCCATCTCCCTCTTTCTGGAGGTGCTAGAGTGCCCCCTATACACAGTAGATGTCAAGGGCCACGTCAGGTGATGTGCCTGGCTTGTAATGCCCAGTAACCCCCTCAACTTCACTCCGTATTTCTTTACCCAGTGCTCTGTCTTTAACTGCTGCTTCCATCTCCTTTCTTCTTTCCCCCCAACTTGTGGTCAATCAAGGACAGGAGAGGTGGTGTCAGGAACCCTCAAAGGTTAGGTTCCTGCTACCACCTCTCCTGTCCTTGGTTGACACACTTGCTGTATTTGATTGTCCGTTTCCAGGAGCCTTTCTGTAGAAAAAGAGGTACCGGAGCTCATTAGCACAACTCATTTTCATAGGCCACACACCCCTGACATCACCAGAAGGTGTGCTAAATCATATCTGCTCAGCGTCTACCTTAAAATGCTTCTTGAATTATAATTGTCAGAATAAAACCTTACTCCCATCATACTTCTAAACTTACATTCTCCTATGTGGCACGATGAAGATTTCCATCTGTCTGCTTTAGATGTTTTGGTTATTTTCCCATTTTTTGTGGGGAAAAATATTAGGAAGTTTGTCAGATCTTAGAGTTCAGCAAAATTCTCCCAGGGAGTTTGAACAGTGGAGCCCAGAAGCAAGGATTTGGGGTGGGGGGGGGCGGGCTAAGAAAGAGCACAATAAAATTCAGAGGTTCTGGAGCTTTGCTCCTGTGAACTCCTGCCCCAAATGAGGCCTGTCTGTTTCCATTCAGAGCCTTGATAATGCTGTAATATATATAGCATAAGTTTTACGCATGACTTACACATGTTAATTAGACCTGTGTGTCTTTACAAGGTTTGCTGATGATTGATTAGATCTTGTATCTTAGATTTCAATAAATGGAATACTGGCTGCAGAGCTCAAAGAGTATGTTCCCTATATTATCTAGGTTGCAGTTGGCCAAACTGCAGCTTGGAAGCCACATGTAGCTCTTTCACACATATTGAAGCTGCCACCACCCCATTTCTCTCTTTAAATTCCTTGTCCAAGCCAAGCCAGCTGGCAGCTTGGAGAATAAATTTAAGGTTGGTTTCTTTCCACATCTCCCTCCCTCCCTCTCCATCCATCCATCATCTCCCTCCCTCCTTCAAACATGTGGCATTTATTCTGTGTGGCTCTTATGTTAAACAAGTTTGGCTACCCTTGAGTCTTTCAGTCCCAAAGTCTCTGCCTGCTTACTGCAAATATTTAATGGTTTCCAAGTATAGAATACTTTTCTCCAAGACGAGACTAATTGCCCTGCCATTAGGAGAAACAGCAGACAGATTTCTAGGAATTCCTTTCTCTGAGCCACTATATGACTGTAAATCTGATGACTTGGACACTGTTTGGCACTTCTTTATAGATTGTACTAAGTATAATTTAGCTTGCGATGAATGGATGCAATCTATATCCAAAAATGGAGCTCTGCCACAAAACAAGAGGTTGTAGCAAGATTATTAGCAGATACTGATGTGACTTTGGCAGCTGCAAAATTTTTGTCCATGGCACTTGTTATCATTTCCTAATATAAAATTTTGTATGTATGTTTTCCGTATTGTATATCTATGTTCTCCATATTGTCTATATATTAATATTTCCTTTTGTATACTTACAACCTGTTGGTCTTCAACTGTTAATAAATTACTGAGAAGACATGTTTTTGCGCACATAGCAGTTTCTGGAGTCTTGGGAATGAACTGATAGTATCAATTAAATCACCTATTGCCTTGTGCTGATTTGCACAACTCTCTCTTAGCTGCAGCTTCTGTTCATGTGAACCAGAATTTCATGCTGATGAAAGCATGCCAAGTAGAAAGTCCTACACTATAGGAAACCCCTCTTCCTCTTCCATCAGAAGAATCCATTCTGCACTTACTGAGCAAAGTAGTAGGATGCAGCCAGGTATTCTAGCATAAGAAGGGTCCAGGTAGCAGAGAATTTTGAGTTAGTCAGTTTATTAAAATTTGTCTCCTGTCTTTCCTCTTGGCTCTAGGTGGCTTCTAGCATCATTTTATATATTGGTTCAGAACATATGCGTCTTTTTTTTTTTAAGCAACAATGTTGTTTTCTTTATTGTTCTTGTCCTCCTAGAGAAAATGAGGTCCTAAAAGTACAACTGAAGAAATATGTCGGAGCTGTCCAGATGCTGAAAAGGGAAGGTCAAACTGTGGAAGGTGAGTGCGAAGTGTTACTGAACACACACACACACACAGAGACACCTTCCTTTTGTGGAATCACTTGACAGAGCTTCCTGTTCAATGCACAGTTCATTCCTAATGAGCTATTCCCAATGAGACAAATTCAGTCTTGATGGGGTAGTATAGAAACCCGTGGCACTTAGCTCGTAGTACTGTTATCCAGTAATTTTTAGTCTCTTCTCCCCCGCCCCCTCCCCCTCCTGGTAAGACTTTGACAAAAAGAGCAATTGCTGTTCAGGTTTGCCAGTCTTATATGTACTGTGAACAAGTGGTTAGGCAACTTGCTTTTCTCTGTGTGTACATGCATGCAAGTCTCTATCATCTATACGAAAATTGCAGTAAGTGCTGCTTTAGATCTCTACAGCAGCCAAGGCTGTTCTTTGAAAGGATGACAACAGGCCCTGTTTATGGCTGAAGAGGTTGCTGGTTTCTGCAGCTGAGTAAAAAGAGAGATTTCTTTAAAACCTCACTTATTTCAAATGCTCCTTTATGATTTCTTGCACAGCGGGGTGGGGGAAGTATATTTGTGTATAAATATGAGTTCTACAGTGGCTTCACAAAGTCTGCGACTGCATTCTCCAAGCGTTAGACCACTGTCTTTGTGCAGTAATATTATAAGCAGTGTGATCTGGCTGAATTGCTTGCAGCTCTACGCACAGGAGTTGGTTTGAAGGCTCCATGGAAACTACGGTTGGTTTAGAATGCAGACAGCAAGGCTGCTAGCTGGTAAGGATATAATGCAGTATATCTTGGTAGTACTTTTAAGAGCTTTGCAGGCTGCCAGTTAGTTTCCAAAGAGCTGGATTAATGCTCCGAATTTCTTGGGATCAGGACAACAGAGGGCCACCTGTTCTCGTTTGAACCCCACTGGGGCCATGAGGTTATTCTTTGAAGCCTTGCATTGGAGGTCCCCAGAAGAGAGAACATAAGAACATAGGAGAAGCCATGTTGGATTAGGCCAATGGCCCATCCAGTCCAACAGTGGCCAATATATGTGTGTGTGTATACACACACACACACACACACACACACACATATATATATATATATATACATACACACACACACACACACACACACTGTGGCTAATAGCCACTGATGGACCTCTGCTCCATATTTTTATCCAATCCCTTCTTAAAGCTGGCTATGCTTGTAGCCGCCACCATTTCCTGTGGCAGTGAATTCCACAAGTTAATCACCCTTTGGGTGAAGAAGTACTTCCTTTTATCCATTTTAACCTGACAGCAATTTCATTTAATGCCCAGAGTTCTTGTATTGTGAGAAAGGGAGAGAGGGTGGCTTTAAGGGACAAGTACGCTTCCATAGTTGCATCTGTCCTGTGGGGGGATCCATCTCCACACCACCAGGCACATGCTTTTAATGAACTTCATATGCTATCGTAAAAGACTACCATTTCTCCAGTAATTTTTCTCATGCATAATATTTATTTACTCATGTCTCAACAGGGCATAAATATTTTATTTTGTCACTATGTGTCATGTTTGATAGATCTGGGTTGCACGAGTTGAGGTTGGTAATGCTGGCAGGTAGACTGGAACCAGAGCCAGTTTGGTGTAGCGGTTAAGAGTGGTAAACTCTGATCTGGAGAACTGAGTTTGATTCCCCATTCATCCATATGCAGCCAGCTAGGTGATCTTGGGCTGGTCACAGTTTTCTCAGCGCTGTTCTCTCAAGAGCAGTTTTCTCAGAGCTCTCTCAGCCCCATCTTCCTCACAAGGTGTCTGTTGTGTGGAGAGGAAAATACATCACTGAGACTGCAAGTGAAGGGTAGAGTATAAATCCAACTCTTCTTCTCCTCTTCCTCCTCCTCCTGCTACTGCTGCTGCTTTTTCTTTGTGGCTGCTATCCATAATATTTATTTGTAAAGATCACTATAAACAGTTGCTTTTGCTTTCGTATTCATCAATACTATCATCAAAAGTTACAAAATGTTATGACTCTGCTTTGTTAAAATCATTAGGGGTTTTTGCATACATAAACTTTTTTTTTTTTGCATTTAACTCCATAGCTTTAAGTGATTTGGCAATGGTCAGAGCATACCTTGTGTGCAGGAACTGAAATGCTTTGGGTGGATGGAAAGCGGAAGTGTTTGTCAGCATTGATCAAAACAGATCCACAGCTCAGAACCTAGCAGCTGGAAAGCTGAGTAAGGGCCCGGTGGAAGGAAATGGAAGTGAGCAGACATTGAAACACACACTTGATGAAATTATGAGCAGATGAGGTGGAAACCCGATGGCAAGAAGGTGACAAAGAGTGAAGTATGTTTTTTGAAAGAGGATACAACGAGAAGGGTAAATGAGGAAGTTTTTCAGAGCATAGTGGACTGGGAATGTTCTGTACTGTTGACAGAATAATGTATTGTGATGGGTAAAAGCTGATAAGCTTGTGATATGGGTTTAGGTAATGTTAAGCTGAGTTATTGTGAGCTAGCTCACAGGTTTTTTAGACTCTGGCTCACACATTTTTGTCTTACCTCAGGGAAAATGGCCCCCCCAGAGCAAACTAATTTATGCAGTAGCTCACAACTTCCCCTTGTCTGAAGAAGTGTGCTTTTAGCACACGAAAGCTTACGTTCTGAATAAACCTTTGTTGGTCTTAAAGGTGCATCTTGACTCCTGCTTTGTTCAACTTTAATGCCAGTAGCTGACAAAGTAGAATTTTTGCTCACAAGACTCCACAGCTTAGAGGTAAAAGCTGATAAGCTTGTGATATGGGTTTAGGTAATGTTACTGGTATCCTTTTCAATGAATTGGACAAATGTTACTGGTGTCCTTTTCAATGAATTGGCCTGATCCAACATGGCTTCTCTTATGTTCTTAAATAATTTTTCCATCTAACACGTTCCACTGTCAGAACTCTCCCCAGCCTCTATGATGTGGAGTCTTGTGAGCAAAAATTCTACTTTGTGAGCTACTGGCATTAAAGTTGTGAGCTACTGCATAAATTAGTTTGCTCTGGGGGGCCTTTTTCCCTAAAGTAAGACAAAAATGTGTGACTCAGAGGCTAAAAAACCCTATGATCTAGCTCACACTAACTCAGCTTAGCAGGAACACTGCTCCTCACATGTATTTCATTTTAAATAAAGTTTATTCTTTCCCTCCTCAAGTTTATTTTCATTCTAGAAACGAATTAGGTGGAAGTAAGAGTTGAAGTAAGAGTTGGTTTCTTTTGTTGGTAAAATGGCAGCCTAAGATTGGGGATGGAACATTAAAAAAAAGACACTGGCATTTTTCATTGAAGGAAATAAATCTGACAGGCAGTGCAAACTCATTTTCTGCTTTTCCCCAGTGCTGAAGCTGTGGGAATAGTTTCCAGTGGAGGTTCTCAGTTTTGAATCCTATTTTTTATTCCCCCCCCCCCCAAGAGCTTCTGTAAGAATTAGAATTTACTTCCTGTTGTGAAGGATTCTCAGACCAATATAACACTTTGCTTGTTTTGTTTTTTTCTTTGCTTGTTGCTGTTGCAGCCCAATCTGAACAAGAACTGACTAAAACTCATGCTTCTTCTCTTGAGCAGTGAAAACACAGAGTGGAAATCCCACCTTGTTTAATGTCATCCATTTTGTTTATTAGAACTTAAAGGCTGGGAAACTGTGGCACAGATCACTGTAGTCTCTTCCCACAATACATTGTTTTGATATATTTGGGGCTTGATTGAGATGAATCACAGGCACCCTTTTTGGAATTGAAGAACTGTGAGAGGCTGGGAGCAGTGGGAACTGTCTGAGTATGGTCCCAGCTGAGCTGCTAATGCAGGTGTACCTCAGCTGCTCATGCCTGGCAACATCGTGGCTGTAGCTAAGGCAACTATGATGCCCCTGTCCACTTCCCTCCCTCAGAGGCAAGATTTTCCCTCCATTTTTCTTTCCCTTTCTGACTGAGCCACCCTAGGTATCTTCTTTCCTGAAGAAAACACCCTGTCCCAGTATGATATTTTGGCTCTTGGCTCAGCCCAGTAACTTGAGGGGAAAATCAAGAGCCCTCTTTAACTTAAATGACATTTGAAGTGTTTTGAAATTCCAAATTAACAAAATATTTTATTCAACATAGAGGGGGGAGGTCAGATGAAATCAGAGGTAAAATTTCTGAGGTAACTCAATTCTAGAACTCTGAAATCAATATATGTACAGACTTGTCCATATTTTTCAGGTTATTGGGAGTTTCATAAGCTTTTCACAGTGGGGATCTTTAAGGTGATTTGTTTTTGTATCTGTGTTTTCCAAACATTCCAATACACTTTGTTTGAGTATTTGTTGACTCTTTGGGTGTCCAGAAAACCGGTACACTCTATCCCAGGGTGTACTGTGTCTCAGGAGCCACATTCAGCTCTTTCACACATATTGTGTGGCTCTCAGAAGTTGAGGAACTTAATGCAGGCTTACTCTCGAGTAAGCATGCTTAGCATCGGGACCTTAGTCAGCCTCTGAGCATTGACCCATAGATAGGGAACTATTTCCACCCTGTGTGAAGCGGGGAAGGAAATAGGCGGTCTTGCAAGCTTTCCTGCTCCACCATAGAGGTTGCCCAGAGACCTAGAGCGGGGAAAGACAACACAAGAACTGAAGAAGCCACTGGGACAGAATTTCATAGCTTTTGTAGGAGCTGTATTTACTAACTTTGATGTCAAGCAGGCCTCGGATTCAGCGGCTCCTGAACCTTTCTGACAGTTCCACCTCCTCCTTCCCACCTTGTCCATTGAATAGAAGGTGCAGCTGCATAACAATTCCTGGATGAACTCCACCACCTATTTTTTTACAGAATGACCCCTGATGTCAAGGCAAAGAGAGATGCATAATGATGCAAATAGTGGTCAGTGATTTATATGGTACATGTATGTTTCCTTCTCCCACTGGTGCCAAAAAATAATTCCCTAACCTTCCCCTGTGCTGGTCTTATGGGGACTGTTACTCCCAGCTTTTGTTTTTTAAGAAGTCTCTTTCTAGCATGGCTGTGTTGTAATGGGCATAGATATGTATTTTACCTTTCTGTGCAGTTTTATATGTATTTTATCTTTCTGTGAGTTTTAATGAAGACCTGTGTGTGTGATATCTGTTTGTGTCTTGTGGTTCTCAAACATTTATTCCATGTGGCTCTTATGTTAAGCAAGTCTGGCCACCCCTGCTCTATCCTGTAATCAAGGAAATCCATTGGTTCAGATCCATTGTTTGGTGTGCCTCAACAAAATGTCTTCCTTGGAGATCATTGTTAATAACAAACACTATGTTTGGTGAATGGCATAGCAAACAATAAAAAACACAATAGAACAATGAAAACCCAAATAAAAACAAAGCACAAAATGAATAAAATTGAAGGGCTAATGCATTCTCATGCGGCACGTATTCTGCGCTGTAGACTAGAGTGCTAATGAATTTTCCAGTTTTTTTACAGAAATATGATATATCTCCAGGAAATGTGGATCTTGGAGCCTTATTCTTTATTTCTTCATGAATTCCACTCATATGTTATCTCTGCAATTAAATCTAATAATAGGGGCCTTGGTAGTGAGGGGTCTAGCAATCTTGGCTTCGGTAGATCTATCAGTTGAAATCCAAGTCCGGAAAAGGGAATCTCAAGACCTTATTCAGGTTCCGAGGATTTATGCGGGGGGCCTGGCCGGCTCCCTCCTCTGCATTAATGTTTATCTTCCACCAAAACTTTCTAACTTATGGAGCCCAGACAGTCTCTGGAACAAACTTTCTGTCACTTTGGAAGCCCCTAGACCTTCAACATCTCGATTCTCACATTCTATTATGTAGGGACTTTAATGCCAGAATAGGTGCTGGCTTGCCTGGCTCCTCTTATTGTCCTTTTCAATCAGGCTATCCTGAAAGCCAGCCTTTTAGATAGATAGTCTGAGGATACAATTATCAACGATGCTGGAGGAAAACTCACAGAATTGTTCTCAACTCATGAACTTCATAGTCTACATAGAATCATAGAGTTGGAAGGGACCTCCAGGGTCATCCAGTCCAAGCCCCTGCACAAATACCTCCCCCTAAATTCACAGGAAGGAAAGGAAAGGTCCCCTGTGCAAGCACCAGTCGTTTCCGACTCTGGGGTGACGTTGTTTTCACGACAGACTTTTTATGGGGTGGTTTGCCATTGCCTTCCCCAGTCATTTACACTTTCTCGCCAGCAAGCTGGGGACTCATTTTACCGACCTCGGATGGATGGAAGGCTGAGTCAACCTAGAGCCGGCTACCTGAAAACCCAGCTACCGCCGGGGATCAAACTCAGGTTGTGAGCAGAGCTTAGGACTTCAGTACTGCAGCTTTAACAC
The DNA here is from genome assembly GCF_032191835.1 of Heteronotia binoei. NCBI lineage: Eukaryota > Metazoa > Chordata > Lepidosauria > Squamata > Gekkonidae > Heteronotia > Heteronotia binoei. Next base: position 18,812,288 of record NC_083242.1, on the reverse strand, counting down.
TCTGTGCCACGGGGCTCTTAAAATTCACAGGACATGGTACTAAATTTGACTCTTAACAAGGGTCATACACTTATTTATCTTCCTGGGAGTGCCAGCAAGTTGCTGTTATCAAATATTAAGGCTAGGGTTGGGGGAAAAAAATCTCCATATTGCCTTGAACTTCATTTGAGTGACCTGGGGCTATTTGTGCACTCTCAGGCTAAATAACCTCATAGGGGAGTTGAGAGGATAAAATGAGGTCAATGTAGTTATCTGTAATTTAGGTTATTCTTTTGTTTTATTTGAAAAAGTTTTTATCCTGCCTTTCCACCCAATTCTGAAACTCTGGGTTGCAAGCAGTTAGTCATTAAAAATCAGCTTGTGTGTGTATATGTGTATACACACACACACACACATTTTCCTGGGTAGGAAAAACTCCAGTTTTGGTGCCACAACCACAAAGGCTGTTTTCCAGGTTGCCACATGTCTAGCCTCAGATGATGGCAGTTTCCAAAGCAAAGTTCCCCATCCCTCCATCCAAGGTTACTATCAAGCTAGGTTTACATGAGAATGTGAGATCCTTACGGCATGCTGGTCCTAAGCTGCACATTTATGTCTCATGGTTACTCTAGAACAGTGGTCCCCAACCTTTTTGGCACCACAGACCGGTTTGTGGAAGACAATTTTTCCACAGACCGGGGGGTGGGGGCAATAGTTTTGGGATGATACAATTGTTCACTTTATTTTGGTGTGGTTAAGTGTGCGGAATTTTATCTGGGAGAACCGGGTTTGATTCCCCACTTCTCCACTTGCAGCTGTTGGAATGTCCTCGGATCAGCCATAGCTCTCACAGAGTTGTCCTTGAATGGGCAGCTTCTGGGAGAGCTCTCTCAGCCCCATCCACCTCACAGGGTGTCTGTTGTGAGGGAGGAAGATAAAGGAGATTGTGAACCACTCTAAGATTTTGAGTGGGGGGCAGGATATAAATTCAATGTCGTCGTCTTGTTATTATTACCACATTGTAATATGTAATGAAATAATTATACAACTCACAACTCAGTTGCTAACAGGCCACAGACCGGTACTGGTCCATGGACCAGGGGTTGGGGACCCCTGCTCTAGAACAGGGGTGGCCAAATCTACTTAACATAAGAGCCACATAGAATAAATATCAAATGTTTGAGAGCTGCAAGACAGGAAGGAAGGAAGGAAGGAAGGAAGGAAGGAAGGAAGGAAGGAAGGAAGGAAGGAAGGAAGGAAGGAAGGAAGGAAGATGGGAAAGGGAGAAGTGGAAAGAAAACAACTTTAATTGTATTCTTCAAGCTGCTAACTGGCTTGACTTGGAGAAGTGGTTTAAAGAGACAAATGCCTTCTCCAAGCTGACTGATGGGCAGTGGGGGCTTTGAAAACCACAGAGTATGTGTGAAAGAGGCACATGTGGCTCCTAAACCACAGTTTGGCCACACCTGGTCTAGAGACCCCTACGTGGCATACCTCGTCCTCCCCCTTACGGGAGATGTCTTCTGCATGCAGAGAGTGTACTTGAGGTAAATCAGTAATTGGGCTGTGTTAGAATGCATACAAAACTTGGTATGTGACACAGTTTTTCTGTACACAGTACACACCACAATCTTCTGCAAAGAAACATTTTCAAGTGTATATGTGTTTGATTGTTTCAATGTAATGATCTCTATTAAAATTATTCACACAAAAAATCTTTTAAATATGCTCATAATAGGAGAAATTATCCATCGTTAGATGCTGACAGTTTTTGTGACTAGTGTAATTACGGGTCGGGGGGGGAGAAGAATCTTGGCTAGCTGTATTCTGCTGTGTTACAATTATGGAAATGAGAAGCGATAAGAATAGCAGCAGAGGGGGGTGGTCAGGTGTTATAGAAGAGGGAAAAGGGGGTGGGGAGCGGAGTGATAGCAAAGTTTCTAAAAATGACTGGTTTTGCATCATTCCTTCTAGCTGCCTTTCCTTAGCTGGGGGTTAAATCCCCATCATCGCTGCCAAGAATAAATCAGAGCTGCATGCATATTATAATTTGTGTGACTAAAAGAATGTTTTGTTTGAGGCTGGGTTTCTGTAGTGGAAATGGCTGTATTACTACAAGTCTTCCTGATAGGTAGGTTACTTTGCACCTGCTTTATGGTGTTAACTGTGTGCTCGAGCATGACTGATGGTGAAATACTTGGGCTGGGGGGCCAAAGAGCCCTTGCCAGCTCAAATGGTCTGGCGCAGGGGTGTCAGACATTCCGCCCAGTGGCTGAATCCTTGGGCAAGAGGTCTGTCCATCTCAGCATCTCAAGGAAAGGAGAGAACAACTTCCCCTTGCAAGAAAGTTCTTAACTCCCTGTCTCCACCCACTTTAGATCACTCCCTCCACCCTTTTGATCCAGTCAGCCCAGGTCACAGGTGCATCCTGGGAGCCTTCCTGAAAGGTATTCTGGGAAATCTCCAGGTATCACCAAAATCCCTTAGTTGATTTTCCTACCAGGGCTATTAGCATGCATATAGATGTAATCTAGCAGACCATTGAACTGGCTCCCTGCCATTTCTAGAGAGGAAAAAAACTCAAAGAGTTGGGGGAGGGTTCTCCCCAAGCCATTTAAGAGAAACAAAATAGCTGTTATGTTCCTGTTTGAAAGAGGGTCAGCAGGCCAATCCATCACTTTTGCTGTTGGTAGTCATAGCTTCTTCGAAAGGGGCATTTGTTGCATAAAATGAATGCCATCAGATAATTCTTTATATGCTTAGCCATTAAGTTAAATGAACTTGCATACCTGTTTATACTATCCTTATCCCAGAGACTAAGGACCGTTAATGTGGAATTTTGATCTAGACCGGGGGTGTCAAATCTCTAGCCCGCAGGCCAGAACCAGTCAGCTCAGGGCTTTAATCAGGCCTGTGGCTCTTTTCTCCCCCCTCACCCTTTGACGCTCTAAGGCTGCCGGAGCTCCTTATCTTTGCCAGCTGCAGCAGGAAGCAATTCTGGGCTTGCAAAACTGCAAAGAAAATGCAGAATGGGTTTTCCATTAAGGTCTTTGTGCCCAGATAGTCTGCCTGGGCCCAGAGACCTTAATGGAAAATCCAATCCACCTTTTTCTTGCAACTTTGTCTGTGCTGCAATGTGTTTAAATGGAGTGGAGTTCAGTTTCACTTTCCAGTGTTCCTATGGCCAGCTGAAGCTGTGTGTCCTTACAAATAAAGAGTTGATGCTTTGAGACAGCTTGTCTCAGCTGAATGGACCTGAGAACTGGTGCCTAGTGAGTACTGTAACCTGGAAACCCACAACCAAAGCAGGACATTATACTGGAGAGCCATTTCCCTTCTGAGTAGACCTGGCAGGAGGAGAGGCTTGCAATGCTCAGTCATTTCATATTTTTCTAGGCTCAGAGCATTTTTATATTTTTAGTTTCTGCTGTGATCCTTGTGCTTTTTCTTGATGTTTTATATTTACAATTGCATTGCCAAATCCCACTGTTTCCATATTGCGAGAGTTTTAAGAATGAATTGTATTTTAAGTTAAAAAAATATCTTTAACTGTTTTGCCAGTGTCATTTATAAAGTTTATATCTGCACTGCCTCACATTACATTTTATGACATACATGGCCCGGCCCCACAAAGTCCCATTTGTGTCAGACCCCCCTAACAAATGAGTTCGACATCCCTGATTTAGACATGCCAAATTAGTTTGCACAAACTCTGGTTTGCAGTTTATTTGATTTTTATTCTTTATTTCCTGCAGTGAACTCCAGGTGGTGGTGTACATGGTCTGTCCCCCATTTCATTCCCACAATAACCCTTCAAGGTTAGATTGAAAGCTAGATTGCCCGTGGTCACTCAGTCAGCTCATGGATCTGAGCCTGAGTCTTCTGGGTCATGTTTGGGTTCTGTGATCACTATATAATGCAAGCTTTGCAAACCATGCCAGTAGGTTCTGTTTTTTTGTGCAATTGCAGACTGTCATTTCTCAATTCAACAAAGTAGGAGTCAAGTAGCATCTTTAAGATCAACAAAGTTTTATTCAGAATGTAAGCTTTCATGTGCATGCACACTTCTTCAGATGAGGAATCAAGTACAGTGAGCAGAGCTACGTATAGCTGGTAGGCAGTGGTTTAGAATAGCAAAATTAACACATTGAGCAAACCTTTGATCTGGGTAGCATGAGCATGTGAAACCAAGGATTTTGTCATGTTACTGTTTTATTGGTTTCTCACGCTCATGCTACCCAGATCAAAGGTTTGCTCAATTTGTTAATTTTGCTATTCTGTCACTGGATTTTAAATTTGTACCATTTTGCATTCTAAACCACTGCCTGTCAGCTATATGCAGATCTGTTCACTGTTCCTGATTCTTCGTCTGAAGAAGTGTGCATGCTTACGTTCTGAATAAAACTTTATTGGTCCTAAAGGCGCGACTTGACTCCTACTTTGTTCTACTGCTTCAGACCAACATGGCTGCCTTCCTGGATTTTTCAATTCAGATGTCATGAAAAAGCCAGCTTGTCTTAGCAGGTTTTGCCGTGTGATCTGTGTTAAACCAATGGTCTTAAAACCAGCATAAATGCCATGTGAATTCTCAATTTCCCCCTTCATATGTATCTTTTAGAGCAGAGGTGGCCAATGGTAGCTCTCCAGAAGTTTTTGCCTACCATGAGCCCCAGCCATTGGCCATGCTGGCTGGGGCTGATGGGAGTTGTAGGCAAAAAACATCTGGCGAACTACCGTTGGCCACCCCTGTTTTAGAGGTGGGCTGGTTGAAGGTGGCAGTGCATTTAGGTTTTTGAAGAAAAAAAGTGAATAAATTGTTAGCATAGGATTTGGACAGTGGGGTGTTGTGTGTGTTTATTCAGCATTGGCTTATGATTGTGTAGTAATGAGACAGAGCTGGTAATCCGAATGTCCAGAGTGCTGTTACCCATTTTCTTTCAGGGATGGCCAAACTGCAGCTCGGGAGCCACATGTGGCTCTTCCAGACATATTGTGTGTCTCAAAGCCCCCACTGCCCCATCATCCGGCTTGGAGAAGGCATTTCTCTCTCTAAATCACTTTTCCAACTTCTGTGTCGCTAGTTATTTTAGCAGCAGCGTACCAGATTGCCTTAGGAGTTTTGATTCCTTTCCTCTTAGGATTTCGCTAACTGCTAGGTCAGCACAGTCAACCTGGATCTGTGTGAGTTGTAATTTGCTGGCAGAGTTAGACATTTTTTCTCCGTTTCTTTTCCTTATGGGGAAAATGATTCTATGGAAGCTTTCAGCCGCCACAACATGGTCTGTGTTCATCCCCCTTACCGTGGCACAGCTGAGCTGAACTTCTTTTCTTTGCCAATACAGCTCCAAAATTCACTGAGCTGCCAAATAAAAAATCATGTAGTCTTTTAAAGCTCTAACAAATAAGTTCTTCTTCAGTGGAAATGAGGAATGTTTGAGCATGTTGCAACCAGCGTTCCCTCTAAGCTGAGTTAGTGTGAACTAGCTCACAGATATCTAGCCTCCAGTTCACAATTTTTTTGTCTTAGCTCAGGAAGGATGGCCCCAGAGCACGCTAATTGATGCAGTAGCTCACAACTTTAATGCCAGTAGAAGTAGAATTTTTGCTCACCGGACTCTGCAGCTTAGAGGGAACATTGGTTACAACTCAGTAAGTTCTTTTTAAAAAATGTACATACAGAACTTCCTTGTGTTCTGAGTCCAGTGGCACCTTTAAGACCAGCAGAAGTTTTGTGGGTGCTAGGGTCGCTAGGTCCTATCAGCTTGCTGGCAGCAGGGATCCTGGCGCTGCTTCGGGAGTCTTTGGTTGTGCAGGCACAATGCTATAACCTGGAAGTGACATTGTTGTGTTGCTGACATTGCATGCAACACTCTAAGTTTTGGGGGGGAAACACCACGGGGTTTTTTTTGCTACAAACCATAGAGTTTTAAAAAAACAACAACCCCAGAGCATTGCATGACATCACTTTAGGGTGATATCATCACATCAGGGGGGTTACACAATGACCCCCCTGTTTGGGTGTGGGTTTGGGTGTGGTTCTGTCAAGTGCCTTGCCATGATAGAGTTAATCCTGGGAATTGTCCGTTTATGAATGCTTCCCTCTTCCCTCATGGCTTCCTTCCTTCCCCAAAGCTTGCACCTGCTGTTTAGACTATGTGTAGGCTAGCATAGTTGCAACGATGTTTATCAAGAATGTTACCTTGGGAATGAAGTTGTGTACCACCAGGGCTTTCTTTGTAGCAGGAACTCCTTTGCATATTAGGCCGCACATCCCTAATACAGCTAATCCTCCTAGAGCTTACAGTAGGCCTTGTAAGAAGAGCCCCATAAGCTCTTAGAGGATTGGCTGCATCAGGGGTGGGTGGCTTAATATGCAAAGGAGTTCCTGCTACAAAAAAAGCCCTGTGTACCACAATTGTTCTCAAAGCAAAAGGGGCTGTAGGAAGTAGTGGGGTGGGGGCTTGAACATGCATACTACCGCTTTTTGCAACGTATAATACTTCTAATGTTCCAATGCATGTCAGTCTTAACTCGGACTTGGTCCAACATGTCTGAATTACCTGAAGCCTTAAATAAACAGAACCAATTATATCCAATGGACTGTTTATTGAGTTAACTGGCGGTACGGTTGACACTCTGGTGGCCAGCTGGCTGGCAGCAGATTGGAGCCCCCCAAACTGGGACCTGGGGGGTTGACAACCCTACTGTGCACACACACTTTCAGATACATACCTGAAGAAGTGTTTGTGCACACAAAAGCTCATACCTTGAATAAACTTTTGTTGGTTTTAAAGGTGCCAGTGGACTCAAAATCTGTTCTGCTGCTTCAGACCAACATGACTGCCCACCTGGATCTTCCTTGTGTTCTGTTTTGCTTTGAACACCTAGGCCCAAAGTAGGGATCTGTGTAGCTTGAGAGCAGATGAGTTTAGAGCTGCTTTGTGTCAAACTGTGGGACTGAGTTTTACTGTGGATCCATTTTGCTCAGAACAGTGATTGGCAGGGGTCGTTTTGTAGAAAAATAGCTGGTGGAACTCATTAGCATAACTTATTAGGATTTGCTCCCCCCCAGCCAAAAGCAACCCGATGCGAGAAAGGAGAGCCCCGGGAGAGTGAGGCTTGCTTGGACTGGCTAGAAATCCAGGCAGCCCAAGCAGGCCTCACTCACATGGGGCTCTCCTGGGCCAACCCCCCCCCCCCCAGTCAAAAGATCAGCAAGCTACCCGCTGCTGAAAATCACGTAAGAAGTGGAGAAAGGCTGGCACGGGCTTCTCCAGGGGTTAATGAGGGCTGCTGGGTGTGTGGCAAAGCCCCTGGTGGCTGGCTGGCTTCCTACTCTCCTCCATCAGAAAGGTTCAGGAGCTGTGCTCCTGTGTGCTCCTGCTGAATCTGAGGCCTGGTGATTGGCAGCCCTTCTCCAACAGCTCAAGCAAAGAAAGGTCTTTCCTAGCACTTGCCATTTAAGGTCCTTACTATATCCAATTATATACAAGTCTCTGACCTGGCCTGGATAGCCCAGGCTATCCTGATGTTGGAAGCTAACCCGGGTCAGCCTTAGTCAGTATTTTGATGGGAGACCAGACCACCAAGAAATACCAAGGCTGCGACACAGAGGTGGGCAATGACCAGGGGTGGAATTCTAGCAGGAGCTCCTTTGCATATTAGACCACACACCCATGATGTAGCCAGTAGTCCAAGAGCTTACAAAAAAAGAACCTTGTAAGCTCTTGGAGGATTGGCTACATCTCGGAGGTGTGGCCTAATATGCAAAGGAGCTCCTGCTAGAATTCCACCCCGGCAATGGCAAACCACTCAAAAACCCCCCCGCTACCGAGAGTAGTGATAAGTTAGCTGTGACTTGACAGTAAAAAAAAAAAAAAGTATCTGAGAAAAATACAGCTTTTTTTGCAGCTACGAAATAAGAATATAGAATTTAAAAAAAAGATTCTGCTAAGTTATTTAAACTGTGCACTTTGTTGAGTTTTCTAAGCACCAAATTGGTTTATGTGGTGTATGATCTAGATATTTTTAGTGCACGTTGTGCTCAACCACTTTCCGCAAAGATCCCCCTAACTAACATTAATTAAAAACGGGGAGCTGGAACAGGTTGTCTGGGTGGGCCAGACAGAGCATTTAGTAGCCTGGGGTTAGTCAAGCAATAGAGTATTTATGTGCCTGAGTTTCTGCTGCATTCACCAACAACATTCTGCCTGTTAGAGTTGCAGTGACAAAAAATTGGGAGGGGTGGGGAGTTTGACCCATTTTGAGCTAGTTCCCAGCAGAAATGGAGAAGTGTCAAAATCGCTGGTAATCTCTAATTGGCCCCGATGGCTCATTTCTTTAGGCTGGACTGCTGAAGCAGCAATGGGGGCACGCAAACCCGAGCTCCTGAAATGGCTGTCGGCAGCTGGCTGTGGAACACCTTGAGCCAAGTGTGGGCTGATTCCACAAATAGGTTTCAGGACTGACAGAACACCTGGCTCCTCCAGCTGTCTAATTGCTTGTCAGGTCCACTTTAGCACCATTTAAAAAGCACATCTTACCTTGAATGGTTGGTTGAATACTATCTCACACACACAGGGAGGGAGAGAGAGAGAGTTCAGTTTGATTTTTTTAAAAGTTCGGCTATGAAAAAACACTCAATGCTTTACTATCAGTAGAAATTCTTCTGTATCTGTTGGTTGCAACCAGGGCTTTTTGTTGAGCAGGAATGCACAGGAACACAGTTCCGGCTGGCTTGGCATCAGGGGTGGGTGGGTGGGTGGCCTAATATGCAAATGCGTTCCTGTTGGGCTTTTCTTACAAAAAAGCCCTGTGTGAAACAATGGTGATGTCAGGGGATGTGGCCTAATATGCAAATTTGTTCATGCTGGACTTTTTCTACAAAAAGCCCGGTGTGAAGCAATGGTGGCATTGGGGGCGTGGCCTAATATGCAAATGAGTTCATGCCGGGCCTTTTCCACAAAAAAGCCCTGTGCGAAACAATGGTGGCACCAGGGGGTGTGGCCTAATATGCAAATTTGTTCATGCTGGACTTTTTCTACAAAAAAAAGCCCTGGTTGCAACAAACAATGACTCAGTATAGAATACACTACACCCAAATTGCACAGACCTTTTTTTGATGACGCAATATGCTACCAGCAGTGCAAGCAAGAGCCACCTAGCCAAATAAATTTCCTTTTAATATCTCTCGGCCTGTGGTTAATTGAGACAGAGAATGGTTTAACAGATCTTACTTTGTTTTATTTATATATTCAATTTATGAATTGTCTGTTCTCTACGAGGGCTTACAACCTCTTCTGTGTGGAAGGCAGCCTAGTGTTAACTCTGGTAAATTGCAGGTGTCTTTTAGTGGACCTTTTGATGAGAACTTTTTGGCTTTGTGTGGTGGCTTGACCTTCTTAAAATGAGGTTGCCCTTTAACTTCCATTACTTTAGAGTTACATTTTTGTGGCAGCAGTCTCATGCTGGTGTAAATATTGCTATAATTTCCTTAATTAATCAAATAATTTGTTCCCTTAGGTTATTTGTATATTAAAAGGGAACCTTATGAAGAAAAATGGTTTTAATCCGTGAGTGAAATGGGTTGTTTTCTTGGCTTCTTGTATATAGCTTTTGTTCATATCTTCAGTGGTGATGACCCAGCCCTTGGAAAGCTTTCTGATTTTTTTTATCAGTCTCTCTCTGGAAGTGTGACAATTCCCCTTGAAATAGGGTTGCCAGGTCCAATTCAATAAATATCTGGGGACTTTGGGGGTGGAGCCAGGAGCAAGGTTGTGACAAGCATCATTGAACTCCAAAGGGAGTTCTGGCCATCACATTTAAAGGGACCGCACACCTTTTAACTGCCTTCCCTCCATTGGAAATAATGAAGGATAGGGGCACCTTCTTTTGGGGTTCATAAAATTGGACCCCCTGGTCCAATCTTTTTGAAACTTGGAGGATGTTTTGAGGTGAGGCACCAGATGCTATGCTGCAAATTTGGTGGCTTACCTCAAAAAATAGCACCCCCCTTCAGAGCCCCAAATATCCAGGGATCAATTCTCCATTATACCCTATGTGATGTCGTCTCCATAGGGAATAATGGAGTGCCCAGCAGACATTCTCCCCCTCCCCACTTTCTGATGACCCTGAAATGGGGGAGGGCCTCTAAATTGGAGCATCCTCTGCCCCCACCTAGGGATTGGCAACCCTACCTTGAAACCAAAGTTAAAAAGCAATGGTGAAACCAAGGGTTAATTTAAAGGTGATGTCAGGAGATCTGTTTCTTTTTCAAGAGTAACCACCAACTACAGGCCCATCCTGAAACACGCATGCGCTGTGGGAGGTGCCCTATGCTTCTCCCCATGGTTTCAACGTATGGTAGGAGACGAGATAGAGGAAATAGACATGGATTAAACTATTTCCCCTTCTCGTTGTGGCTCCAGCCCCAGGCTCCCTCTTCCTGCCATTTACTTGGTTTTTTTAACATCACTGATTTGTTTACCTTACCTCAGTAATCCATATAGAAAAGACATCTCTGGAGTATTGTTACAAATTTCAATTCCCCGTGAAGTCACAGGGAGTCTGTTCTGCCTCTAACCAAGATTCATACAGCATCACAAAGCGAACTTGAAACTTCTGCAGTGTTATTTATGAGTTTTGCAGGAGTCAGGTGAAACTGCCTTCCCTCATTCTTTGAGTGGGAAAAAAATCCTGTTTGTCTGACAGGTTTTTTCCCGTTGGTTCGTTTGTTGACAGAGTAAAGGTTTCTTTCTTTCTTTTTTTTGAGAGGGGAACTTTGTAAAGGTACACAAGCTAAAAGGACACCCCTCCTCCCCAATCTTCATGTACTTTCTTTTATAAAGGTTACCTTTACCTGTGACTCAGGGGGTGTAGTAGGAAGGCAGCTGCTGTAGCAACTGAAGCTAAGTAGGTGCAGTCCTGCCAGCGCTGGGAAGGAAGAGGCTGCAACATTTGCTGCTCTTGCCTTAGAGAAGGAGTGTCTAATTCACTACTATCCTGTCTAATTCTAATTCTAATTCACTACTATTCTGAGCTCTCCCCAGAGACCCTTTAATGCTCTTATTTATCAGACTAATTGAAAGGCTCTGATCAAAGGCTACATCTGACTGCTTTGATTTCTGATTCTGTTTGCTTGGTTTGTACCAGCCTGCGAACAGGATTGCTGGTCTCCAGTCATTGCTTACTGAATGCTGAATTTCTGCCTTAACGTCCCTTATGGGGGGAGGGAGGGGGTGGCGTCTTCCTTGTAGGTTCTGTTCAGTGATTGCATAAAAAGACCACCCATCTAAGTTTATGCGTTCTTCTGTTTCTTTGTGCAACATTTGTCCTATTGATTTGACTTGATTTGTATGCACTGTCCCCCTCAATGGGGATCCAGGTGGCTTACAGTCTTCTCCTCTCTTCCTCCGTTTAAACCTCACAACAACCCTGTAAGGTAAGTTGGGCTGAGGGCGTGTGGCTGGCTCAAGGATACCCAGCATACTTCCATGGAAGAACGGAGAGATGAACCTGGCACTCCCAGATCTTAGTGTGACACAGGTCCATAGCCAGAAAATTTTAGGTGGGTAGGGCCAATGGAATAAAATTTCCGATGGAGGGGCCCCCTGCTCCGGCGGCCCCTGCTCTCTCCGCTGCCGCTGCTCGTGCGGCCCTGATCTCTCTCCCCACCGCTCTGGCAGCCCCCCTTCCCAGCACCTCCCCCCTCCCTCCCACCCACTCACCTGGCAAAGTGCCTGCTCCTGAGGCTCTTTCAAGCCCCCCCCCGTCAATCAGCTGACCAGCAGGAAAAGCCGCACCGATGCCGGTGCTTCTACGCTGACCTTTGCTGCTCTCCGGACCAGCAAGCCACTGAAAAAACACCCGCTGCCTCTGCTCCTTCCCGGGGAGGGAAGTGGGGAGGAAGCAGCAGAGGCAGCGGGCACTTTTTCAGCGGCTTGCTGGTCCAGAGAGCACCCGAAGGCCAGCATAGGAGCGCCAGGAGCTGGCGCTTCACTGGGTGGGTGAGTGGGTGGAAGGGAGGGGGGAGGCGCCATGGAGGGGGACGGGGGCTGCCAGAGCAGCGGGGAGATCAAGGCCACCAGAGCAACAGCAGTGGAGAGAGCGGGGGCCACAAGAGCCATGGCAGTGATGTCATCACATCAGGGATGTTCTGGTTTTTGGCTTAAACTCTATGGTTTAAGCCCAAAAAACAGAGCTTCCCTGTGCAACACCCCTGCCCGTCCCTGTTAAGCCCCCCAAATCCCCCACCAGGTGGATGAGGGGACCTGGCAACTGTATTGAAGAAAGGAAGGAATAGAAATGCTAGGCAGGAAGAGGGTACCTGGGCAGGTAGGAGAGCTGAAAGTGTTGGCTGTCTGCTGAAGGGCATAACATGAGGATGCACAGGAGAGGGAGAAGGAAACACTTGGGCTGCATTAGACCTGCAGCCCAGTGAAGGAGAAATCCGTACCCTCTTGGCAACGGTCACCCACTGCCTGGTTTTCCTGGAGCCCATTTCTGCAGTGGGGGGATGGCTGGGCCAGCTGCAGCTTTCAAAATGAGCAGCAGTACCCAAAACATCTGAACTGGAATAAAAGTTCTTTCCATTTTATCTCCCAGCCCTTTTTGCTGCTTAAGAGACCCAGTGTAAAGAAAGGCATAGCAGCTGGGGGCTTGTACTTAAGAGGGGCAGCCCAGTAGAACAGAGACTCGGCAAAATAGTATATAGTGCCGGTTGTCTTAAGAGACATGAACTTGAAAAGAATGGCAAGTCATCTCTGCAGTGTAAACAACCCAACATTTACTATTTAGTTAGATGTTTTATTGCTGAGAGCCGCCCTAAGCCGGCTTCTGCAGGGAGGATGGGATATAAATCCAATAAACAAACAAACAAACAAATAAATAGATGAGGCTAGACTCACACTGTGTTATTACCAGAAAATGTTGGTTAAAATAACAGTCTTCTTCTCTAACAGTATATTCAACATTAGGATTTGCATTATGATGTTTGCCTTAAGATTTAAATAATGTAGAGTAATTTGGTTTTTTTAAAAAAGCTAGTATATTTTATAGAATAGATATTCCATAGAATAGAATATTTTATAGAATAAATTGCTGCTTATAGAATAAATTACTTATAGAATAAGTTATAGCACGATTTATAGAATAAATTCTTATAGAATAAATTACTTCTAGTTTAAACCAATGCACACTTTGTTTGGGTTTCAGTACTGTCAAATCTTTGGAATGTGGAGAGTGAATTGAGCATACCTGAACAAAAACAAGTAGAAAATAATGAGGAACTAGCCAGCTCCTATGAGAGAAAGCTGATTGAGGTAAGAATATTTTACTATGTAAAAAAAAAGTAACACAAATTGTATAACATGTCTTTGCTTTGACAGCTGAGAAATTTTACAGTCCTGTTCTAACGCTTGATTTTTTTTTACCCCTATGAAGGAAAGGAAAGGAACCCCTATGAAAGTATAGCCCTAAACAGAGATATTCCCTTGTCAAGTGGATTAAAGCCAGTAGGTTTCGAAAACTCTGCTCAGAATGGCACTCTGATGCTGTTCGATTCCCTGAGCTTCCAAATGGAAGACTAACTAGGCCTTTAAAAAGGAGAGAAAAAGGGGTCAGAAGGGAGGAAATCCAGCAGGTGAAAGCCAAGAGGAATGGAAGGGCTGGACCACAAGCTGCACTATAGCTGTCGTTCATGTGCCCCATCCTTAACCTGCAGCATTTACAGCATGCTCTTTTAAGGCTCGGATGATGAACACACCCAGTTTGAACATGTGCATCAAGCATGGAATTTTTTAGCAGCTCAGGGCAGGGTCCGCAGCTGAGTGATAGAATGTGTGCTTTTCATGCAGAGTTCCAGGTTCAAATCATGAGAGGGCATATCTATCAGGAGTAGATGTTGGCTAGAAAAGAGGAAAAAGGGAAGTTACTTAAATTTTATTGTCTATTGCCAAATCACTCCTAGCGTACAATTGGGAAAGCCCTAAATTACCTTCTTTGCATAACTGGAGGAATACAGTTTGGCATATTCAACTTCTAACGTTTCACCATTATTATATGAAATGAAATTATTGAACAATGGTATCCAGTAATTACATACGTAGCGGAGCATGATGTATCACTGATCAGTCCTGTTTATAATGATCTGATTTACTGCTGAACCGTTGTACCTAACAGCTTCATGAGTTTATCTATTTACGCTGATGTAATCTTATAGAAATACTAATGAAGTTAATTTTATTGTTTAAAAAAAGTAGATGTTGGGGAAAGAATTTCCTCTACCTGAAACTACAGAGAGCTTCTGAGCTAGGTGGACTAAGATTCTGAGAAGGTAGTTCCAGGTGTTTCTGTACTCCATGGGGAAGGATTATGACTCTGGTAGGTGGTTCTAGGTACAGCCCCAGGCATATCCTATCTATTTATTTAGATTTTTATCACGCCCTCTCTGCAAGTGGACTCAGGGCGGCTAACAATCAGTTCAGCTATCTATAATTACAATTCAAAACCAATAAATCACAATTTAAAAACATTTTGTGGTGCTGATTCAATTTCAATATAGGCGGGATCTTTCTTTGTTCTGACGGTGATCCTTTGATCGTAGTTCCTCGGCAGTGTAGGGTGGCAGTCCTCTCCCAGTTTAGGTGTTGAAGGCCTGTCAAAATAGTTCAGTTTTGCAGGCCCTGCGGAACTGAGAAATATCCCGCAGGGCCCTTATGGCCTCCAGGAGGGCATTCCACATTTCTGGTGCTGCCACTGAGAAGGCCTTGGACCGTGTAGAACACAGCCTGGCCTCCCTTGGTCCGGAGAAAGACAGTAGGTTTTGTGACCCTGAATACAGTGCTCTCTGGGGAACATGTGGAGAAAGGCGGTCCCATAAATAGGCAGGCCCCTGACTATATAGGACCATTAAAAGGTCTGGAATAGCTTGATTCAGGGAAGAACCCTTCTCTGATGGTCCAGGGTGAGGCAGTTTTTACTGATACATAGCTCCTGCCTGGAGGTTGTCAGGGTTGCTAACCTTTTTGATGACTCTTGGTGGGAGGGGCTTCTTTCTAGAACACCCACTTTCAGCCCCGTCTGGCTCGCAGACTGGTTGGTTGCTAGTCACGCTTGTTAAAGAGCACAGTTCCACCTTTCTCCACAGCTTTTCCTTACTGTTCTCCCTCCCTTGGTATAGAGAGCCAGCTTGGAGCAGTGGTTAAGAGCAGCAAGACTCTGATCTGGGGGACCAGATTTAATTCCTCACTCCTCTGTATGAAGCCATCTGGGAGACCTTGGGTAGGTCACGGTTCTCTTCAAATGCTCCCTCTAAGCTGTGGAGTCTTGTAAACAAAATTCTACTTTGTGAGCTACCGGTGTTAAAAGTTGTGAGCCACTGCATACGTTAGTTTGCTCTGGGGCCGTCTTTCCTGAGCTAAGACAAAAATACATGAGCTGGAGGCTAAAAAACTGTGAGCTAGCTCACACTAATTCAGCTTAGAGGGAACACTGGTTCTCTCAGAACTCTCACAGCCCCCAAAGGAGGGAAGAAGAGGTAGCCAGCAGGAAGCCTCACTGGAGGAACATGTCCCACAACAGAACCAAAATTCCATCCCCTGCTTCTCAAAGCAGCCCAAATTTAAGTAATGGTTTCACTTTGTGTAGGATAGTGTCATACATTTGTAGCTTAGCTTACCTCCTAGACCTCTGCTGGCTATTCAATCGCACAAATAGTCTTTTTCTGAAATGGTTCTAACAGGATGCTTGATATTGAACATGCGGAGCAATTGACTTGTCTCAGTTATGATTTATGGCTCTCTTAGTTGCTGCTATGTCAGTCCTACAAAGGTGAGTCCCAGTTCAGCGTAGCCATAAGAATTTGGAACCTTAGAAACGAACTGCAATTTTTCACTGTTTGCTTGATGACTGAGATGTTTGTCTTGCCAGATGACAGCACCCATTTACAGTCTCCTGCTTCCGTCTACACACAACGGATTTTTTTTCTTTTTTGAACAGCCGTTAAGAGTTGATCATTGTGCAGAAACGGGTCTTGCTTCGGAACTGTGCAGTGGTTTTTTTTTCTTTTCTTTTTCCTGATAAAGGAGGTGTCAGGTTTACGGTGAATATGAGAGTTTGGGGCGGGGGGGGGGGGGGGGACAACATTGCATCCAAAGCAGGAAAAGTTTAGGTCAGGCAAGATAAATGGATTCTGTGCGTCAACGCAGATTTTAAACTAATGATAAACAGAGTGGGATGTGATATTTCCCAAACTGGAGGAGGCAAAAAAAAAAAGCATCCACAGGATTATCCACATGATGGGGGGGCACCAGTGGGAGGGACTCTGGCTCTGCTGGTGTTCTTCCTGATGGCACCTGGGTTTTGGCAACTATGTGACGCAGAATGTTGGACTGGATGGGCCATTGGCTTGACCCAGCATTGCTTCTCTTATGTTCATATGACTGGAGCAATGATGCTTTGTATCCTTGGTGCTCGTAGGGGCAAAAGTGGGAGGGCTTCTGGAGTTCTGGCCCTGCTGGTGGACCTCCTGATGGCACCTGGGTTTTGGCTGCTGTGTGTGACACAGAGTGTTTGACTGGAGGGGCCATTGGTCTGATCTAACATGGTTTATAATATGTTCTTATGTCCAGGGCACTGATTCTCTGTATTTCTGGTGCTTGGAGGACAACCATGGAAGGGGGCTTCTGGAGTTCAGGCCCTGCTAGTGGACCTCTTGATGGCACCTGGATTTTGGCCACTGTGTGACAGACGGGGCTCTTTTTGGTAGACAAAGGCCATCAGGAACTCATTTGCATATTAGGCCACACCCGCTGATGCCAAGCCAGCTGGAACTGTGTTCCTATGCATTCCTGCTCAAAAAAAGGCCTGGATACAGTGTTGGACTGGAGAGGTCATTGGCTTGATCCAGCATGGCTTCTCTTATGTTCTTATGTCCAGGGCACTGATGTTCTGTATTCCTGGGACAACAGTGTGAGGGCTTCTGGAGTTTTGGTCCCACTGGTGGACCTTCTGATGGTACCTTGGTGTGTCCACTTTATAACACAGAGTGTTGAACTGGATTGGCCATTGGCCTGATCCAACCTGGCTTCTCTTATGTTCTTATCCTGACATATTGCAGTTATCAGCTCTGAACCCAGGTTTCCAGGGTTCAAAGGCCCAGTATATGTCCAGAGACCATTCCTGGCTTGAATGGAGAACCAGTTTGGTGTAGTGGTCAAGTGTGCAGACTCTTATCTGAGAGAACCGGGTTTGATTCCCCACTCCTCCACTTGCACCTGCTGGAATGGCCTTGGGTTAGCCATAGCTATCGCAGGAATTGTCCTTGAAAGGGCAGCTGCCATGAGAGCCCTCTCAGCCCCACCCACCTCACAGGGTGTCTGATGTGGGGGGAGAAGATATAGGAGATTGTAAGCTGCCCTGAGTCTCTAATTCAGAGAGAAGGGCGGGGTATAAAGCTGCAGTCTTCTTGAATCCCAATTTGTTTGTGGGCAGCAAGCAAACCCAAATTATTAATAACCCTACATGGGGTGGGGTGTTGCACCACTTCAAATTGGGCTTGGACCAGAGACTTCCTAAACCAAGGATGATGGTTTACTGCTGCAGTTGTGTGGGATAGTGAATGAATCAGGCTCCATCTCACCATAAAAGAACTAAAATTGGTTCACATTGTTTAAATTTAAACAATGATAACGAAGGGCAGGAAACAGGCAGGGCTATCCCTTCACTGTGGCTGGTTCCAGATTCAGCTGAGGATTTCCTTCTGAAGCTGGAAGGTGGGTTGCCATCAGGCATGAATCCAGCTCAGCCAAGATTTGCTTCCCAAGGAATGAGTCCAGTAGCACCTTTAACAAATTTTATTGTAGCATGAACTTTCAAGAAACACAGTTCTCTTCATCAGATGCAAGAAATTAGGGCATTTTTGGCTTCAGCTCTCATTTTTTTATTTGATTCCTGTGAATTGAAGAAGAAAATATTGGATTTATATCCCGCCCTCCAAATCTCAGCGTTTCAGAGTGGCCTACAATTTCCTTTACCTTCCTCCCTCACAACAGACACCCTGTGAGGTGGGTGGGGCTGGAGAGGGTTCTCACAGCAGCTGCCCTTTCAAGGACAACCTCTGCCAGAGCTATGGCTGACCCAAGGCCATGCTAGCAGGTGCAAGTGGAGGAGTGGGGAATCAAACCTGGTTCTCCCAGATAAGAGTCCGCACACTTAACCACTCCACCAAACTGGCTCGGAATTGGTTCAGAAGCCAGCTTTTGTTTGAAAAATAGGATAGATATATATTAACCCTGTGTGCAGCTGGATTCAGGTAGCTGTCTCAAGATTTACTCAGCCTTCCATCCTTCTGAGGTCAGTAAAATGACTCCCCAGCTTGCTCAGGGGAAAGTGTAGATGACTAGGGAAGGCAATGGCAAACCACCCCATAAAAAAGTCCGCTGTGAAGACGTCATGATGCCATGTTACCCCAGAGTTGGAAAAGACTGGTAACAGGGGATAGATAGATAGATAGATAGATAATTTTATTTGTATCCCGCCCTCCCCGCCGAGGCAGGCTCAGGGCGGCTAACAACATCATACAAATTTCAATTATACAAAAAGCAAAAAACACAAAATTACATTTAAGCATTAAAATTCTGATTAGGTTTAAAATTAGTTAATTAAGTTAATAAAAGTGCTAATACTGTTCTTTAGGATGGCGGTTATCATTAACAATTTCTTCCTTCGTCAGCGAAAGCTAGTCGGAAGAGGAAGGTCTTGCAGGCCCTGCGGAATTGTTCAAGGTCCCGCAGGGCCCGCATTTCCTCTGGAAGTTGGTTCCATAGGCTCGGGGCTACAGAGGAGAAGGCCCGGTTACGGGTACATTGCAGCTTCACCTCTCTCGGTCCGGGAGTAGTCAACAAGTTTTTTCCGGCTGACCTCAGTGCTCTCTGGGGTTCATATGGGGAGAGACGGTCCCTAAGGTAGACAGGTCCTCGACCATATAGGGACTGCCTTTACCTTTACCTGTGTATGAACTTTTCTAATTGGCTCTTACAATGGATTTAGAAACCATTTCTTTTTCAACTTCATAAATTATTTTGGTCAGTTTCTGACAAATTAAATGAGTCAATGTTCTTTTGAAAGGTAAAGCACTTGGATCTATACAGCAGTCCCCAACCTTTTTGGCACCAGAGACTGGTTTCATGGAAGCCAGTTTTTCCACATAATGGGAGGAGGGGCGATGGTTTCGGGATGATACAATTGTGCACTTTATTTCTATTGTTACATTGTAATATATAATGAAATAATTATACAACTCACCGTAATGCAGAATCAGCGGGAGCCCTGAGCTTGTTTTCCTGCAACTAGATGGTCCCATCTGGGGGTGATAGGAGACAATGACATGCAAAGTGTGTTGCTTATGTCCAGTCTAGAAGCCTGATCACCCACCGCTCACCTCCTTTGTGGCCCAGTTGCTGACAGGTCACGGACCAGGATTGGTCTGTGGCCCAGAAGTTGGGACCCCTGAGCTATAACACCAGTAAGGGAGGGGGAAGGCTTTCTTATCTTTGCAAGTTTTGTTGATGTTTCCCCCCTCCCCAACTAATATGGAAAGAGCTGTGAAAGGTTTCTGCAGTGTCCTTTTAAAAAATGTAATAGTTTTATTAAAGGTAAAGGTAGTCCCCTGTGCAAGCACCTGTCATTTCCGGCTCTGGGGTGACGTTGCTTTCACAGAGTTTTTACAGCAGACTTTTTACGAGGTGGTTTGGCATTGCCTTCTCCAGTCATCTACACTTTACCCCCAGCAAGCTGGGTACTCATTGTACCCAGGCTGGGTTTGGAGGTTGGTTAGACCCCCCACGCCTCTGGAATCTGTCTGTTAAAGCAACAGTGGACTTGGCCCATTGGAAATGCAGCGAGAAGATATGCAGACCTCTTAAATTGCATATTTTCAGAATAATCTAGAGCTTTGTATTTGTTACCCTGGCAAAGCTAGGTCAGTTAACAAAGAAAAGGGGAAAGCAACTGTGTTTTGTCATCTTTGTTTGCACATCCTGGACAGTGTCTGTGCTTGGGGGGGGGGGGTTGATATCTATAAGGGGCTGCTATTAGTTGCATTGTCCTTTTTTCGTTCTGGACCAGTAACGATCCCTTCCTGAAATGGAAAGCAGGGTGAGAAGTGATGTGTTGGGTGATGTCGTTAGAAAGTGCTCTTAATGAGAGAACAAAAATCCAGCTTTCCTTGCAGTTTGCAGTTCAGTCAAATTTAGGACCCTATTCACAGTCTGCTTTTATTTATGATGTACATTGTTCATCCGCCGTAAAACACAGGCTTTGTTGGAACCGATCTTTGTAACAGCCTAAAGTGCATGCTAGAGAGCCAGTTTGGTGTTGTGGTTAAGTGTGCAGACTCTTATCTGGGAGAAGCGGGTTTGATTCCCCACTCCTCCACTTGCACCTGCTGGAATGGCCTTGGGTCAGCCATAGCTCTCACAGAGGTTGTCCTTGAAAGGGCAGCTGCTGTGAAAGCCTTCTCAGCCCCACCCATCTCACAGACTATCTGTTGTGGGGGAGGAAGATAAAGAAGATTGTGAGCCGCTTTGAGACTCTGAGATTCAGAGTATAGGGCGGGATATAAATCCAATATCATCTTCTTGTTCTTATGGTTAGGCCTGGGGAAACCAACTGGGGCAGTAGAAACTATTCACTCAGAGCAAAAGACTAAGATGGGTGAAGGAAAGCAGATGCTCTGTGCAGGATGTGTCCTTGATCTCAGCCCAGAATTACTTTTATCACAACACATTCTATATGTAGTGAAGCACGTCTGTGTAAATGCCCAAAGACTGGCTTCAGCGTTGACTCTAGCAAGAAGAATCTTTATGCCAAGCTGGTGGCTTCTGTATATAGAGGAACATCTGGACTTGGGAACTGATTCAACCTCGTTGGTCTGAGACCAGTCTCAGATGAGGAATGAGCTGTTGGTGGAGAGCTCACTTTTCCCACATGTGCTGCCACTTTGACACAGGCCAAAACGCTAAAGCTGCCAGATTGTCTGTTTCTCCTTGCCAAATGCAACACAGCCATCGGACGTTTTAATATGCTACTCATATAGCTTTGCGCTCTTGTATTCCTACAGGCATATGATGGTGTTCACGTATGAATATTTATGTCAGGATGAAACTCAGTTTCTGTCAGAAAAACGTTAAATTTGGCATTTGAAATGTTTGACAAATCGTACAGCTCTCTTCAAATCCTGCTGCTGTGAAGCACTTGAGAAAAATATCTTCAGAGATACTTTTTTTTGACATATTAATCCAAGCCGTAAATGTCCTGGTTAGGTTTTGTCATTTATTTGTTATCTCTTTTCAAGTCTTACATCTTGAGCTTACACAGCAGCAGGACAAAAAAAATACGTTTCTCCAGTGACTGTATACAAATGCCTTCTAGGCTTGTTTTTTGTTGTTGTTGTTTTTTTTTTTAAGTTTTCTGCACCTTTATTTTGGTTTAGATTTTCCAAAACAGTTACAGGTAAAAGGCTTGTCTTGTACTTACTATAACTGTGTCTTAGGATAAAGAGCATGCTCCATTCGCAGTCCAGCCCACGCTATGACCACTCTGCTGCGGCAAAGCTTCCAAAAAGTCAAGTTCAGTGGCAGAATAGTTACATTTGGTGGGATGTTGCAGTTAGGAGTGGCCAAACAGACTCCCTTTTTTGGTTCTGTCATGACCCAGATGGGGGTTCCACCTGACACTAGGGTTGCCAAGTCCAATTCAAGAAATATCTGGGGACTTTGGGGGTGGAGCCAGGAGACATTGGGGCGGAGCCAGGAACAAGAGTGTGACAAGCATAATTGAACTCCAAGAGAGTTCTGGCCATCACATTTAAAGGGACAGCACACCTTTTTAAATGTCTTCCTTCCATAGGAAATAATGAAGGATAAGGGCACCTTCTTTTGGGGCTCATAGAATTGGACCCCCTGGTCCAATCGTTTTGAAATTTGGGGGATACTTTGGGGAGAGGCACTAGATACTATATTGAAAATTTGGTGCCTCTACCTCAAAAAACAGCTCCCCCAGAGCCCCCGAAACCTCCAGATCAATTCCCCATTATACCCTATGAGAAGACGTTTCCCTCTCCCCCCCCTCCCCCCCCTCCCCCCCCCCCTTTCTGGGAAATCTGATGCAGGAGACAGAACTCACTCACCTCCGGAGGTGCAAAGGCACATGGTCCTTTGGGGGCGTGGCTGGGCTCCCCTCCCTTCACCGGCCAGCTGACTGGGGGCGGGAAGCAGCCTGAGAAAATGGAAGAGCTCTGGCTGCTGCGATCGGGGCTGGGTGGGAAGGGCTGCCGTTCTCCCCCTCCCCCCCCCGCTTTCCCTTTTATGGCCAGCGGGGGGAGGAGGCTCCAAATCGGGGGTCTCCAGGCCTAGCGGGGGATTTGGGACCCCTACCTGACACTGCCACCACTCTGGAATTAGGCTCCCTTGGAAGGCCCAGTGTCCCCTCTCAGGCCCTTCAGATTCCTTGCTTTGGCCAAGAAAATAGGCGTGTAGATCAGGCAGAGTAACAAAGAACAAAAAGGTTTATTTTAAACAGGAAAATCAATAAAGGGGAAGTGAACAGATAAGGTGCTTTAAAACTATAGTAACGTGGGTGAAGGGAAATAAACATTAAGTCCCTAACGTGACTAAACTTAAGTGTTCCTAGTCTGTTAGGCCCCAGGCCTCGGCCTGCTCACTCTCTCCCTTAGCGTGAGGGTCTTCCTCCTAAACAGCAGCCATCCTTCCTGCTTGGCTTCTCAGGAGGAAAGAACAGTGTCTGTCTCCTGAGAGAGTTTTTAAACAGTTCTCCTCAGAGCTTACTTGGACACTAATCGGCTGAAACCAGTGCCAAGCACTCTGGAGATTGTAGGCTGTCTCTTTCTACTGAGACACAGGCTTCCTAGGCCCACTAGGCCTCTGTCTCAGCACAGCACAGATCATGACAGGTTCATTTTTATTTCTGTACTTGGTTATCACTGAATGGTTTTAGTCAGTCGTTTTTTGTTGCCGGCACAGATATTCCCATTTGTTCTTTTAATGCCAGTTATGTGTACGCACGTACTTAACACTTTTTGCATACAGCGTACATAATTTGCACAAAACATGCACAAACCATGTCGGCAGCACTCGTGTGCTTTATGAGAAAGAATCAACATGAAGAAACAAAAAGGCACAAAGTCAAGATTCAGCAGGTTTGATTTCTGCAAGGGAGAAGCAAAACTGAAACAGGGATTTTTAATTTGGTTTGTCAGGGGTGAACCCTATTTGTGGCTTGAGAATAGTGTGAAGCAAACACCCAGTCAGCAATCCAAGTCATGGAGTAAAAGTGTGGGTCTGAAACTTGGACAGCTGATAACCTCTGAGGCTTGATCAGGTGAATCATAGAGTTGGAAGGGACTTCTAAGGTCATCTAGTCCAACTCCCTGCACAATGCAGGAAATTCACAAATACCTTCCTCCCTACCCCAGCTACATGTTCCCAGGTACAGCTACATGTTCCCAGATTGCTGCTTCAGTCTCTGCACTCCCCTGCCTTTGCTGCAAGTGGAGCACTCTGAGGGACCTCCTTCCACAATCTTGCTGCTCGTGCCATCAGAAAGTTGCCTGCAAATAAATGGGTATCCTCTTTTTCCTGCCTTCATTCTTGTATTCCAGACGTGAGCAAGAGCTCCTTGGCATCGTGGAGCTATTTCTGCACTGCTTGCTGCAATGGGCGGTGTTTGTTTCTTCCCACCACAGGGCTGCCATCTGCACACTGACCATGATTTCTGACTCTGAAGGTCCATCTTCCATTATTTCCAATGAAGAGAAGGTATTTAAAAGGAATGTGGTCCCTTTAAAAGTGATGGCTAGAACTCCCTTTGGAGTTCAGTCCTGCTTGTCACAACCTTGCTCCTGCCTCCACCGCCAAAATCCTCAGATATTTCCTTAGTTGGACCTAGCAATCCTTACTACATGACAGTACCAGAGTGATAGAGCCATGATTTTTATTGTGCTTCCTTTAATTCAAGATATGATCAACAATATGATGGTGGTTGTATTTTATATTTTTTCATATAAAAATAAGATGAAAGGCAGGCAAAACAGTTGGTTCCTTTCCTTGACTGTGGCGACCTGGCAACTGTGATTCATGCAACAGTCACCTCGAGATTGGACTACTGTAATGCCCTCTACTTAGGGCTGCCTTTGTCACGAACCTGGAAACTTCAGCTAGTGCAGAGCGTGGCTGCTAGGCTGCTATTGGGGCGGCCCAAGTGGGAGCACATACAGTCAGCGCTGCAGGAACTGCACTGGCTACCAATAGTGTGCCGGATTTGTTACAAGGTGCTGTTTATCACCTTTAAAGCCATATATGGCCAAGGATATGTTTACCTGAGGGACTGTCTGTTCCCACATGTCCCCCAGAAAATACCAAGATCTGAATCTCAACATCTAGTGATCCCCAGGCTGAAGGAGGCGAGACTGTCGACCACCAGGAATTGGGCCTTTTCAGTGGCAGTGCCTCCTGATGGAATCAATTGCTGGAAGAGGTTAGGGCCTTGCGGGACCTCACAGTTCTGCAAGGCCTGTAAGACTGCTCTCTTCCAGGAAGTCTTCAGTCGACTGTAGGAAAATTCTGGAACAACTGTCATCCTGAGAATATGAGTAACATCTAATTTGTTAGCACCAATTGTATATTGCTTAATAGTTTTATTGATTTTATGATTGCGATCATAGTATACTATGATTTGATGTAAGCCGCCCTGAGCCTGCCTCGGTGGGGAGGGCGGGATATAAATCAAATTAAACATAAATAACTGCCCAAAAAAATGGAGAGGAGAGGGGAGAGGAAACCTTCCGGGATCCTTGGCTAAACTGGCCTGGAGAAAAATTGCTACCTGACCCCAAAGTGGCAAAAAGCATTTCCCTGGGCATGTAAGAAGGGGCCACGAGAACTAAGCACTGATATAACCAATGTTCCCTCTAAGCTGCAAAATCTTTGTGAGCAAAAATTCTACTTTGTGAGCTACTGGCATCAAAGTTGTGAGCTCCTGCGTAAGTTATTGTGCTCTGGGGTCATCCTTCTTGAGCTAAGACAAAAATGTGTGAGCTGGAGGCTAAAAATCTGTGAGCTAGCTCACACTAACTCAGCCCTCCCTCTCATGATCTGCTGAAGTTCACAGAATCAGCATTGCTGTCAGATGGCTCTCTAGCCTCTGTCATCTCTCAACCTGAAGCTCTTTTTGGTGTGGGAAACAAACATCCTTTGAAGATGGATGCCCAGGGTTTCAATATGAAGACTTTTTAAGCGCTAGGTCTGTGCAGAGCCATGCAAATGTCGGAAGATCTTTTAGCTGTGAAATTTACACTCGAGCACATCTTATTCGTAGTTAAGAGAACTGTTCTGTTTGGAGGGAGAGAGTGGAGCATGTGATGTTTGTAGGTACTTATCTAAATCAGATTGCACCAAAATTGGGGGGAGAAAAGAATTTGTTTCTTGCCTTTGAATATTTGAGTGAAGAAGCAAAACACTTTGAATGTTTCAGTGGCTGGGAGAAGCAGGTTGCATTGAAATGTTGCCTTTACTTGGAGTGGCCAGGAAAATGAACAGGCAGGGACAGGTGGCCGAGGTAGTAAAATACATGTAATTGTCACCAGGCAAGGGGGGAAAATAATCAAAGTAACCATTACTGTGTCATGAATTGCTTGGTGGAAATAACCATTAGTACCTTTCCCAGATGTCTGAGTGTCGTTTTGACACAATAAATGAACAATTGTTACTCCTTTTTTGCACAGGATCCAGATTCCGCCACCAACTTCTAAGAGCCGTTGCGCTTTCCTGGTAACAAAACAATAGCATTTTTGTTTTGTGTTTCCCTCCTGGGGAGCACATTGCTGTTTGTGATTTCTCTTTGCACTGCGGTTGTGCAGTTGTTGTGACCGTTCTCCTCTTCCTTTTGCTGCTAGGTTATGCAAAAGTTTAAAGTTTGTTTTGAAAGAAATAACTCTATGACTTTGAGGCCATATGTTTGTTCAAATCAACATCAATACCACACCTTTATTGGCATGTATTTGTTGCACAGCACTGTCCTCTGTTCTGGAACATTTTCCTCTAGTGAGGCTTTCTGCTGGGCGGGGTGACCTCCTTTGGGGGCTGTGATGTGATGGGGTGGGAGAGGCCTTTTCTAGGGCCTTTTTCTTCCCAGTCTACCCTTGAAGGAAGGTGTACAATCGGGGTGAAATTTTAGCAGGAGCTCCTTTGTATATTAGGCCACACACCCCTGATGTAGCCAATCCTCCAAGAGCCTTGTAAGCTCTTGGAGGATTGGCTACATCAGGAGGGTGTGGCCTAATATGCAAAGGAGCTCCTTCTAGAATTTGACCCCTGTGTACGATCCAAGATAAAATTATAGAAATAGAGTTGGAAGGGACCTCCAGGGTCATGTAGTCCAATCCGCTTCACAAATACCTTCCCTCCCACACCCCCGTGACCCCTGCTCCATGCCCAGAAGGTGGCAAAGAAACCTCCAGGATCCCTGGCCAAACTGGTCTGGAAAAAAATTGAGTCCTGACCTCAAAATAACAATCAGCATTTCCCTGCAAGTATGATAAAGGGCCATGAGAACTAAGCCCTTCCTGCCCTCCTCCTCATGATCTGCCTAATTCACAGAATCAGCATTGCTGTCAGGTGGCCGTCTAGCCTCTGTCTGGAAACTCCAAAGAAGGCGATCCCACCACCTTCTGAGGAAGCCTGTTCCATTGGGGAACCCCTCTAACTATCAGCAAGTTCTTCCTAGTTTAGATGCTTGCAGATTGAACCCTTTAAAATTTTCTCCAGTCTCTTCTTGGGAACAGAGGTCAGACTGGCTGGCTGGCCTTAGTGGCCTGTAGTTCCCTGGATCACCCTTTCTCCCTTTTTTGAGGATTGGGATAGCATTCACCTTCCTCCAATCTTGTGGCACATCTCCTGTCCTCCAAGAGGCCTTGAAGATCATGGATAAAGACTCTGGAAGCTCTCTAGAAAGTTCTTTGAGCGCTCTTGAGTGCACACCATCTGGTGCAGGCAGGGCTTTTGTTGGTAGCAGGAATTCCTTTGCATATTAGGCCACACCCTCCTGATGTAGCCAATCCTCCTGGAGCTTACAGGGCTCTTCGTACAGGGCCTACTGCAAGCTCCAGGTGGATTGGCTACATCAGGGGTGTGTGGCCTAATATGCAAAGGAGTTCCTGCTGCAAAAAAAGGCGCCCTGCTCATCCAGTGCATTATTGATTCATTTACATGGTGATGGGGGTACTTTTTTTATATATAATGGGCTTTTGAGGGCAGCTGCAAGAGTGTAAGGAGAGCAGAAAGGGAGAGAATGTGGATGCAAATTCCGTTTGTTGACATAGATGCTGAGAGAGTAGGCGTCAAGAATGAGGGGAATCTGCTATTTTTAGTAGGGAAGAAGAAGAAAAGATTGGATTTATACCCCACTTTTTGCTAGCCAAAGGAGTCTCAGAGCAGCTTACAAATCTCCTTTCTCTTCCCCTCCCACAACAGACACCCTGTGAGGTAGGTGGGGCTGAGAGAGCTCTCCCAGGGAAAGATGTAGAGAAAAATAAATTTCAGGATAAACCTTGATGACCCCTCTCTGGTTAGGAGTGATGGATGGAAGCAATCTTGGTTTCCCAGGATTTATTAGCCACAGTCTCTGCCTGTGGTAAAATACTGAATCTCATTCTTGCTGATTTATCTGCTTTGTGCTGGACACAAGCCCCTTCTTCCTCCTTACCTTGGCCTTCGGTCCTTGTTCTTCCTTCTGACCACAACATAGATTGAAGAAAGGCTTGGTTTTATTTATTTTATAAAATGTATATGCTTAGTTCCTATTTTCTCTATTTCAACTCAAGGAGAAGAGCCAACTTGTTGCAAGAACACAAAAACATAAATTAATGAACAAGGTATAAACCAATGCAAATTAAAGCCAAGGATTAAAACACAAACACAGTTTAAAACAACTAACTGCTCATTTTAAAACCAAATATGGAGATTTAAACTATATTAAAACCCAGCATGGGGGTTTAAACCTAAGGTGTTTACCCTTTACTAAATCTCTGAAATGAAACTGTCTTGAGAGCCAGTTTGGTGTAGTGGTTGAGAGTGACAGACTCTCTGGACATCTGGAGAACCAGGTTTGATTCCCCACTCCTCCTCCACATGCAGCCAACTGGGTGACCTTCGGCCAGTCACCGCTTTCTCAGAGCTGCTCTCTCAAGAGCAGTTCTTGAAAGAGTTCTCTTAGCCATTGTAATGTCTGTTGTGGAGAGAGGAAGGGAAGGAGATTGTTAGCTGCTCTGAGACTCCATGGGAAGGGCAGGGTATAGATCCAACTTTCTTCTTTCTCCACCTTCTTAAACCCAGCCAAAACAGTACCCTCTGCACTCACTTACTCTGGTGTGGGATCGCAGAGGACTGGGCTGGCCAGTGAGAGAACCCAAGATCTGAATGTTGCTGTACAGACCATAGTGTTGGCAGGGCTGGCACTGCCATTAGGCAAACTAGGCAATCGCCTAGCACGCCGGCCTTTTGGGGGCACCAAATTGGTTACACTCCACATGACTTGGTGACATTTTCAGTGCGGGGTGTGTGTGTGTGCCAGAAGTTAGCCTTGTGTAGGGTGCCAGACAGTCTAGAGCCGGCCCTGTGTGTTGGGGGAAGGGTCTGTGGCTTGGCCCAAGGAAGTCCCAGGTTCAGTCTCTGCTGTCTCTAGTTAAAATATATTTGTAAGTGTGTGATGTGCTGGACCTGTGTCTAAGACTCCGGAGGGCCACTGCCAGTCTGAGAAGACTGTGTTGACCATAATGGAACAAGGGGTCTGACACAGCGTAAGAGAGCTTTGTGAGTTTATGGTTTTGAAATTCCTTCAGCGTTTCACTTTTTTCAGCTTCAGTTGTAAATCTGCAATGAAAATTTGAGTCTCTCATTGCTAAAGTACCCTGGCAATGTCTTCTTGCAGTCAGCAGGATAATACTGTTCTCGCAGTCAGTTATGTGCAGCTCTAGAGGTCTAGATTTCTTGGTTCCACCCCGCCCCCCTCACAATTCTATCTATATATACTACTGCAGAATGCTTTATAATTAACCAAACAAAAATATCTAATCTACAGCTGTCCCAACTGAAGCATGGCAGGCTCATGGAACAATAGACAAATAGTTGTGAAGTGTGTTAATCATAATGATATAGGGGAGACCAATAAATGCTCCTGATCCAATCAGGACTTCTACATCTGTCATTTAAAGGACTGCAACCTCCAATGCAGTATAATTACATCAGGACATTTTGAGGTTTGTGTTTCCAATGCAGTATAATTATATCAGGACATTTCGGAGTCCGTGTCCTGGAATTCAGTAAGCAATCACTCATGTAATATTTCTCTAAGAAGTCAAGTTCATGCAGACACCAGCTGTCCATGGAAGAAAGGAAATCATAATGGCAGATAATGAGCACAAACGTGCGTGTGCAACATATAGAACACACTGTAGTGAGATGAGAGGTGGCGGGTGGGGACCAGAGATGCTATATTAATTATGATGCTCTGTATTCTTGGTGCTTGGGAGGGACAACAATGTGAGGACTTCTGGTGTCCTGGCCCCACTGATGGACCTCCTGATGGCACCTGAGTTTTTTGGCCACTGTGTGACAGAGAGTTGAACTGGATGGGCCATTGGCCTGATCCAGCATGGCTTCTCTTATGTTCTTAGTTCTCATGGCCCTTTCTTACACTTGCAGGGAAATACTGATTGTCACTTCAGGGTCAGGAAGTGATTTTTCTCCAGGCCAGGGTCGGGATCCTGGATGGGGTTTTTTTTCCAACCATCTTCTGAGCACGGAGCAGGGGTCACTGGGTGTGTGTGTGGAGGAGGTATTTGTAAATTCCCTGCATTGTGCAGGGGGTTGGACATAATGGCCCTGGAAGTCCCTTCCAGCCCTATGATTCTAAAATACTCTTTGGTGTAATAGTGCATCGTTTCCAGCTGGGAAGATAACATGCCAACCCTTTAATGGGTTAAGCATCTCTGAATTGGAGGGTGCAGATCTGGCAGACTTGGAGACCCAAGGCTTAGCATCCAGATTGGCTGAAGACCAATCCAGATTGGCTGAAGAGAGCACGGAGGCGGGGTTGAAAAGGGTAGTTGTTCCTTTATTTGGGGCTTCTTTCTGGGCTCTCTTATTGGTGGTTTCTTGGTAGCAAATGCCAAAGGCCGCTTGTTTTGTTATGAAGGGAGGGGAATGATGCAAAAGGGAGATGCAGATGCACAGGGTAGGACTTGGGGAGTGGGTGGGGCAGATTTGTGTGTGTGATTACGGACATTAAATCCAGAGGGAGTGAGCTAGTTTACAGGTTTTTAGCCTCCAGCTGGCTAGGTCAGGCCAAATCTCTTGTGTGATTTCACCCACTGTCTGCGAACTGCTTTCATGCGCAGCTTCATTTGCAGTTCAAAAATGCATTGTGTTTTAAGTTGGAACAGAACTACAAGTTGTCTTTGCACTTTATAGAAGCAGCTACAGTGTGTTGAGAGGAGAAGCTCTAAGTAAGTAGTATCTATGTTATGCATATTTATGGGCAGTACTTCTCACTATTTAAATAGGCATAGCTTAAATCATTAAATGGAAAAATTAACATTTTAATTATGGTCTTAAAAGGTCTCCAAATGTTCAGCTAAATGTAGCAATGAAATCCTACTTTTTAATGCATGTTGCATTCTTTACGGTCAGATAAATTAAGTACAAAGCCTTAAAGATAAGTTAGCTTCATTATTACTCTTTTGATGTTGACCCAAATGATAACACTAGTCCAGAAATAGCCGTGCCTTAAGGAGTTGTCCAGTCATTTTAAATTGTTGTTTTGTCCTTTGCTTGAGATTTCAAGTGATGTATCATTTTATCTGTAGCTTAACAGCTAGTAGGCTGGGTTGGAGGGGGGACTGCAAAGTGCTGAGCCATGAAACTTGTTTGGTGGCTTTGCAAAGTGAGTGCCTGAAAGCTTCCTATTTCTGCTCTGGATGTCAGCAAGTCATGGAAGAAAGTGTTCAAAACACAGGGGCTTTTTTTGTAGCAGGAACTCCTTTGTATATTAGGCCACACACCCCTGATGTAGCCAATCCTCCAAGAGCTTTCAGGGCTCTTAGTTCAGAGCCTACTGTAAGCTCCAGGAGGATCGGCTACATCAGGGGTGTGTGGCCTAATATGCAAAGGAGTTCCTGCTACAAAAAAAGGCCCTGTGTGTGTTGTTGGGAGAGTCTGTAATTGGGAAGGGAGAAAACAGGAGGGGCAGTGCATGCTATGTCTACAGAATGTCTCTATTTAAAAGGAATCCCTTGTAGCTTTTTAAAAATCTCACTTGCTGGACTGCAGCCAGATATGCTCAGCATTTGCTTGTTGATATAGACCTGGTCTTACGCATGCAGTAAAATGAAGTAGAAAACTCCAAGGATGGTACAACAGACAGGCCTTAAGAACGTCTGAGGAATTCAACGTTTTTTGTTTTCCAGAGGTGGACATTGTTTTCTCAGTTGTCAAGCTTTTTGAAGCAAAAGTGGTTACCCAGCTTCTATATGGCATTCTTTTGTGGCCTGACTTAGTAGAAGAACTTTTAGATACTATTTTGCACAGTTTTCTTAGAAAGCCGCTGGGTGCCCCTTATTGCATAGCTGGGATTGCTATCGGAGTTGAGCTGGGGATTCGATCCCTGGAGGTGAAAGCACAGGCCTCAGTTTTTAGCTATTAAAACTTCTTTTGGCCCTTCCTATGGACAGTCATTTAAGCCTGCTATTAAAGGATCCATACGTCAATCCCTACCGTAGTATGGTTAAGTAGGTGCCAAACTTCAGCTTGTTTACAATGTCTTTCTTTACTGCCTGATCCCTGATTGGGGGCGGGGGGGGGGAGATTATTTCAGTGGGACCTAAATACTACTGCTTTCCACGTCCATCCTGTGTGCTCTCCTGCTTTCTTTGAATTTTGAACCAGTTTGATGTAGTAGTGAAGTGTGAGGACTCTTATCTGGGAGAACCGCGTTTGATTCTCCACTCCTCCACTTGCACCTGCTGGAATGGCCTTGGGTCAGCCATAGCTATCGCAAGAGTTGTCCTTGAAAGGGTAGCTGCTGTGAGAGCCCTCTCAGCTGCACCCACCTCAACGGGTGTCTGTTGTGGGGGGAGAAGGTATAGGAGATTGTAAGCCGCTCTGAGTCTCTGATTAAGAGAGAAGAGCGGGGTATAAATCTGCAGTCTCCTCCTCCTCCTCCTCCTGTCTGTATATGGATTTCTTGACCACCCCAGCTTATAGAAGAGCCTTCTTTTTAGTTAGGTTCAATCCTACTGCTGTCTTGAGCAGGTGTTACATTTTTTTAAACAAACCCTTTGATCATCTATGTGGCTGTAGATGATGACAATATTGGATTTATATCCTGCCCTGTACTCTGAATCTCAGAGTCGCAGAGCGCTCAAAATCTCCTTTACCTTCCTCCCCCACAACAGACACCCTGTGAGGTAGGTGGGGCTGAGAGAGCTCTGACAGAAGCTGCCCTTTCAAGGACACCTCTGCAAGAGCTATGGCTAACCCAAGGCCATTCCAGCAGCTACAAGTGGAGGAGGGAGGAATCAAACCTGGTTCTTCCAGATAAGAGTCCACGCACTTAACCACTACACCAAACTGGCTCTCTATGTTCTATACTCTCTATACTATGTTCACTACTGAAAGCTAGAGCATGTCCTCCCTGCCCCCCCCCAAAATAAACATCTAAGAACATAGTTAATTGATCTGTTAGTTCCCGACAGTAGTGAAATTTCTCTTGGGCTTGCTTGGATATGACATGAGATGAATTCAAAGAATCTATGTATTACTAAATAAACAAAGTATAATAAAATAATTAAAAGGGCATTTATTTATTACGTTATTTATTACGTGATATTTATTTATTACGTTAAGCTTATATCCCGCCCTCTCCGCAAGCGGACTCAGGGCGGCTCTCAACATCACATTACTTCCATTAAAACCAATAAAACATATAAAACATAATTACATAATTAAATTATTTAAAACATTTCATGGTGCTGTATTAATACAGTACAGTATAGCGGTTCTGAAAGTTTGATGGTGACCATTGGTACTCTGCATGGAGCTCTACATAATGTCCAGTGGCAGCTCTCTCTTGGTTAAATGTCGAAGGCCTGTCGGAACAATTCAATCTTACAGGCCCTGCAGAATGTAGACAAATCGATATGGTCGATCACTGGCTGCTGACCCGCCGCCTCGCCGACGCAGGAATTCGGGGGCTAGCCTTACAGTGGCTTTCCTCCTTCCTTGAAGGTCGGGGACAAAGGGTGGCGGTTGGAGGAGAGCTGTCCCAGAGACACCTACTTAATTGTGGGGTGCCTCAGGGGGCAGTCCTCTCCCCGATGTTGTTTAACAACTTCATGCACCCCCTTGCCCAGAAAGCCCGGAGGCATGGGCTGGGTTGCCATCAGTACACTGATGACACCCAGCTCTATCTATTGATGGGCGCCCGGACTGGCGACGCCCCTATAAATCTGGACCGGGCGTTGCAAGCCGTGGCAGGTTGGATTAAGCTGAGTGGGTTGAAGCTGAACCCAGCAAAGACAGAGGTCCTTTGCGTAGGTCGCGGCGGGCTGGGAGGGGAGATCTCCCTACCAGCATTTGACGGTGCGTCACTGATACCAGTATGCAGGGTCAAGAGCTTGGGAGTGCTACTGGAGCCTTCCTTGACAATGGAGGCACAGATAGCAGCCACTGCTATATCCGCCTTTTTCCATCTCAGAAGTGCGAGACAGTTGGCCCCCTTCCTGGAATGTAGCGACCTGGCAACAGTGATCCATGCAACGGTCACCTCGAGATTAAACTACTGTAATGCCCTCTACATGGGGCTGCCCCTGTGCCGAACTCGGAAACTGCAGCTAGTGCAGAATGCCGCGGCCAGGCTGTTAGTGGGACTACCTCGGTGGGAACACGTGCAGCCTAGGCTGAGGGAGCTGCACTGGCTTCCAGTTGTGTTCCGAGTTCGCTACAAGGTGCTAGTTATCACCTTTAAAGCCCTATATGGCCGAGGATCTGCCTACCTTAGGGACCGTCTCTCTCCATATGTTCCCCAGAGAGCACTGAGATCTAGTTCCCAAAATCTCCTAAAAATCCCTGGACCAAGGGAGACCAAACTGAAAACAATGAGGGAGCAGGCCTTCTCAATAATGGCTCCCCACTGGTGGAATCAGCTACCGGAGGAAGTGCGAGCCCTGCGGGACTTTAACCAGTTCCGCAGGGCTTGTAAAACTGTCCTCTTTCAAGAAGCCTATAAGGTGGAACCCTGAAAGTGACATCTGGCCATCTGGATATATATATTACTGTACTGTAGCACCTCTAATCTGTTGTGGTTTTTTAAATTATTTATGTAACTGTCTTTTAACTGTATTTTATTAACTGCATTTTATTATATGAATTGTATTTATTGTAATCATGGTACACACCATGTCTTGTGAGCCGCCCTGAGCCTGCCTCGGCGAAGAGGGCAGGATATAAATAAAAGTTTATTATTATTATTATTATTAGGGCCCTTATGGCCGCCGGGAGAGCATTCCAGAGTTCTGGCGCTGCCACCGAGAAGGCCCTGGTTCGTGTCGTACGCAACCTGGCTTCTTTTGGTCCAGGGATGGACAATAAATTTTTCGTCCCTGAACACAGTGCTCTCTGGGGAATAAGCAGAGAAAGGCGGTCCCGCAGATAGACAGGTCCCTGACCATAAAGGGCTTTAAAGGTCAACACCAACACCTTGAAACGAACTCGGAACACAACAGGAAGCCAGTGCTGCTCTTTCAGCACCAGCTGAATGTGCTCCCATCGAGGGAGTCTCATTAACAGCCATGCTACAGCGTTCTGCACTAGCTGTAGTCTCCGGGTTAGCATCAAGGGTAGCCCCATGTAGAGAGCGTTACAGTGATCTATTCTTGAGGTGACTGTAGCATGGATCACCATTGCTAAGTCGTTGTACTCCAGGAACGGGGCCAGCTGCCGTTCCCGCCGAAGGTGGAAAAAGGCGGATCTAACTGTGGCCACTATCTGGGCCTCCATTGTAAGGGAGGATTCAAGGAGCATGCCCAAGCTCCTGACCTTAGGGGCTGGTATTAATGGCACCCCATCAAGAGCCAGCAGATGAACCCCTCCCCCCGGACCACCCCGGCTCAGATAGAGAACCTCCGTTTTTGTTGGATTCAATTTCAGTCGACTCAACCTGAGCCACGAAGCCACGGCTTGAAGGGCCAGGCCTAGATTTTCCGGGGTACATTCGGACTGGCCGCCCATCAATAGATAGAGCTGGGTGTCATCTGCATATTGATGACAACCCAGTCCATACCTCCTGACAATCTGGGCAAGGGGGCGCATATAGATATTAAATAGCATCGGGGATAGGTCTGCTCCCTGTGGCACCCCACAACTGAGAGAGTGCCTCTGGGATACTTCCTCCCCTATCACCACCCTTTGTCCCCGATCTTGGAGAAAGGAGGTCAACCACTGTAAGGCAGACCCCTGAATCCCCACATTGGCAAGGCGGCTAGTCAGTAGCTGATGGTCAACCGTATCAAAAGCAGCTGACAGATCTAATAACAACAGCACCGCTGAGCCGCCCCGATCCAGATGTCTATGAGAGCGACCAGAACCGTCCCCGTCCCGTGACCTGGCTGAAAGCCGGACTGGAATGGATCCAGTGTGGAAGTGTCCTCCAGGAATCCCTGTAGCTGAGTTGCCACCGCCCGCTCTATAACCTTACCCAAAAAGGGAAGGTTTGATACCGGCCGAAGAACCGTAAATCTGGAAAATTAGGTATTATTTGGCATGTTTTATTGACAGTAGTGAACCTAGTATTGCTCGAGATACGTGGAGCATTATTCACATTTGAAAAAGGTCTAGCTTGAAGATAAGGTGTTAGCTGATATTGGCCTTGTGACTTTAGCTGTGGTTAGATTCTTGCTTATGATAATATTTTATAATGTAAATATTGTAGTTGTAATTACGTATTTTCATCTCTTTTGTTTGCTTATGACTCATTGGTCTGCAAGCTTCAATAAATAAATGGAAAATGGAAATAGAACTGACTGGGGCACTCTGGGCTACAGATGGGTAGGTGGTGCTTTTTGAGTGCCTTGCTACATTAAAAAAAATCTTCCTGCAATAAAGAACTAGGACACTGGTAGAGGTCACGTGATGAGAAGACAAGAGTCGCTGGAAAAGACTGGCATGCTAGGAGAAGTTGAAGGCAACAGGAAAAGAAGAAGACTCAGCCTGAGATGGATTGACTCAAGGAAGCTTCAGTTTGCAAATTCTAGGTGAAAAGGTTCTAACCCAGCCCATTCCATGCAGGGCGATATGGACGTAGAAGAATATTCAAAAAATTGAGACACACTCCCCCAGCTGAGTTAGTCCCGATTTACCACTCAAGCCTAAACTAGTTTAACATTAGCTACAACCTGGGGTGGAATTCTAGCAGGAGCTCCTTTGCCTATTAGGCTACACCCCCTGATGTAGCCAGTCCTCCAAGAGCTTACCAAAAAGAGCCTTGTAAGCTCTTGGAGGATTGGCTACATCAGGGGTGTGTGGCCTAATAGGCAAAGGAGCTCCTGCTAGAATTCCACCCCTGGACTGATATGAAAACAAAGGGTTAAACAATAAGTGGAAAACATATATAGATATAGATAGATATATAGATATTATATATAGATAGATATTGATATTAATACAGATATTGATATAGATATTGTATGTATGTATATGGGTGCTTTTAGACCTGAGGTGTTTTTAGACCAAGGGTGCTTTTAGACCTGAGTGTTTCTAATGCAGAATCCTGTTCTTTGACAGGCTACCTTTGAGGCAGTTTTACTGTTAGGAATAAAGCTGACGTCGGATGTGTCATCCACTTGTCTTTGTGATGGGGAGGTGGTGATTCTACTTGGTAATGGCTGACCTTTCTTAGTCATGGTTTCATCTTCTGTGTCTGCAGCTGAACTACTTTCAGAGAAGTTCTAGAATTTCTATGTGAATCTCACCCAAGTGGAGCACAGAAAAATAACTTCTTTAAAACAAGGTCACAAAACGGAAGTGATGCATTGCCTACTGCTTGTCAGTGCCTTTTATTTTTATAATAGAGATGAGTGAAAATTTAAATGTGATTTCAGATTCAGCAGGTTCCTGAGAGATTTTGGCACATGTATCTGATGGAATCAGTTTAAAACTTGTTCTCCTTTACAATGTATGCTGCCTAGGTGATAAATTATGGGTCAACTATACCTATGGATGTGAGTTGATAGTCTGTTGCGTCAAATGTTTGAAGGCCTAGGTTTCGATGTTTAGTCCTGGAGATCTCTGGGTAGCCTTGGGAAGTCACATCCCTTCAACCCAGTCAACCTGGTCAATATTAATCACACTTCTACTGAATTACCTTGGAGTGCCTTCAGGCAGGACTTGGTGTTGTGAGAGCCAGCTTGGTGTAGTGGTGAAGTGCGTGAACTCTGATCTCTGAGAACTGAGTTTGATTCCCTGCTGATGTGACCTTGGGTCAGCCACAAGTTCTTTCAAGGCTGTTCTGCTCAATGGCAGTTCTGGGAGAGCTCTCTCAGCCCCTCCTATCTCACAGGCAATGCTCCCTCTAAGCTGTAGAGCCTTGTGAGCAAAACATTCTACTTTGTGAGCTACTGCATAAATTAGTTTGCTCTGGAGACACTGAGCTAAGACAAAAATAAGAACATAAGAGAAGCTGTTTTGGATTAGGCCAGTGGCCTATCCAGTCCAACACTCTGTGGCTAAAACACCCAGGTGCCATCAGGAGGTCCATCAGTGGAGCCACACTGTTGAGTCCTCACACTGTTGTCTCTCTCAAGCACCAGAGCTGGATGTGTGAGCTGGAGGCAAAAAACCTATGAGCTAGTTCACACTAACTTAGCTTAGGGGAAACCCTGTTCACAGGGTGTCTGTTCTGGGGAGGGAAAGGGAAAGGAGATTGTAAGCCGCTCTGAGACTCCTTTGGCTATTGAAGGGTGGGGTATAAATCCAATCTCTTCTCTTCTTCTTCTTGTGTGGTCAACAAAGGATGCCAAGATATTCCCAACTAGAAATGCGAACAATCTCCTGCATTTTTTTCAGTTCTCTAAACTGTGTGGTACCATGAAACTATCATCCTTATATTGGACCAGGCCCTTGGTCCATCAGAGTTGCAGTGGGTCTCCAAAGTCTCAGATAGAGATCTTTCTAGGGATGCCAGCCTCCCAGTGGGACCTGGGGATCCCCCAGAATTACAGCTCAACTACAGACTACAGAAATCATCTCCCCCTGGAGTAAATGGCTGCTGTGGAGGGGGGGGGGACTCCATGGCATTGTATCCCTCTGAGGTCCCTGTCCTCCCCAGGCTTTATCTCCAAATCGCCAGGACTTTCTCAGCCTGGAGCTGGCAACCTTACCCAACCTATCCCCTGCCAGTGGCCCAGGGGGATCTGGCAATTCTGGGTCTCTCACATCATCTACTGCCAGATATTTCAACTGGAGTTACTGGGGATTGAACCTGGGATCTTCTGCATGCCAAGCTGATGCTCTACCACTGAGCCACGGCCTAGATTGGAACGCTTGCAGATACTAATAGCTTTGGCTTAACTGGATCCCCTCACCGCCTTCAACTGCTGGGGAGTTCTGATTGCTTCCGGCTTGCAATATTTCAGTTTCAAGAGGACCATTTAGTCATTCATCAGAGAGAACCTGTGGCTGCGTCCTTCAGGATGTTCCGTGGTGTCCCTGAAAGAAGGGAAGGATGAGTAATCTTTTTTCCATTAGAAGTTCCTTCCGTTTGAAAGGTCTCTCTGGGCACCATTTGCATAGTGTTCTTATTATACAAAGGGTGGTCATTACTGTTTTCAAGAGAAGAAGGTTGCATTGATACTTCTAATGAAGACCTTGTTAATGTTTAAGCTTAAAAGTACCTTTGACTTGTTTTTGTCATCATACTGGATGATGATAAAACAGTGTTTTTTCTTTTAGCTGAGCATACTGGCCCACCTTTCAACCTCAGCACCGTAAGCAATCCTACATGTTTATTCCCAGGAGTTACTGGTTCCTCATTTCTGCCTGTTGAGTTTCTTTATACTGCTACACTGATAAACATGGTCACCCTAATGGGTACTCATTGATGCCCAGGGCTGTTTTTTTGTAGCAAGGAGAAGATGATGATGATATTGGATTTAGATCCTGCCCTCCACTCCAGAACTCAACATC
This sequence comes from Heteronotia binoei, assembly GCF_032191835.1. Classification (NCBI taxonomy): domain Eukaryota; kingdom Metazoa; phylum Chordata; class Lepidosauria; order Squamata; family Gekkonidae; genus Heteronotia; species Heteronotia binoei. Next base: position 18,773,001 of record NC_083242.1, on the reverse strand, counting down.
TCAGAGCGGCTCACAATCTCCTTTACCTTCCTGCCCCACAACAGACACCCTGTGAGGTGAGTGGGACTGAGAGGGCTCTCACAGCAGCTGCCCTTTCAAGGACAGAGTCTCAGAGCAGCCTACAATCTGCTTTACCTTCCTCCACCCACAACAGACATTCTGTGAGGTGGGTGGGGCAGAGAGGGCTCTCACAGCAGCTGCCCTTTCAAGGACAGAGTCTCAGAGCAGCCTACAATCTGCTTTACCTTCCTCCACCCACAACAGACACCCTGTGAGGTGAGTGGGACTGAGAGGGCTCTCACAGCAGCTGCCCTTTCAAGGACAACCTCTGCGAGAGCTATGGCTGACCCAAGGCCATTACAGCAGCTGCAAGTGGAGGAGTGGGGAATCAAACCCGGTTCTCCCAGATAAGAGTCCGCACACTTAACCACTACACCAAACTGACTCTCCTTCTCCTTTGTATATTAGGCCACACCCCCTGATGTGGACAATCCTCCAAGAGCTTACAGTAGGTTCTGTAATAAGAGCCCTGTAAGCTCTTGGAGGATTGGCTGCATCAGGGGTGTGTGGCCTAATATGCAAAGGAATTCCTGCTGCTACCAAAAAAGCCCTGTGGATGCCTATATATGGCATGCCATCAGGTTTGTTTATCTTGGGTGTTTGTCTTGGGAGCGGTTGTCACTGCTTATCATGAGGAAACAGGGCAATCTGGACTTGCTCGAGCAGAGACATGTGGATCCTAACAGTGGTGGCATACAGATTCAGCTAAGGCTGCTTCCTTTTTTTGGTCTTGAGTCTTCACAGTCTCTAGAAAAAGCAGGCAGAAAAGATTTTACCACTTCCCAATTTTGCTAGGTCACCAACAGGAAAAGAAGCCTTGTGAAGTCATCTGGCTGCTTCCTAAAGGAAGAAGTCAAGTTTTGGAAATAAGTATTTAGCTTTTAACAGGGCTGTTTTTGTAGCCCTGTTAAAAGCTAAATACTTTTGCATATTAGGAACTCCTTTGCATATTAGGACACACACCTGATGTAGCCAATCCTCCAAGAGCTTACAGGGCTCTGAATGCAGGACCTACTGTGAGCTCCAGGAGGATTGGCTATATCAGGGGTATGTGGCCTAATATACAAAGGAGTTCCTGCTACAAAAAAAGCCCTATTAATACAGTTCCCCCCTACATTTCTTGTTACTCATCTCTGGTCATCTGCGCAGCTAGGAGATGGTTTTTCAGCCATTGTGTCTCCTGTTGGGTCCAGTGTTAGTGTCCCCACTCAGACCCTGTCTTTTGAAAGCAAGGAAGATGGAAAAGGCCATTTGACTTCAAATGGCAGTTATTGCATCCTGTGCATTTTCCCATTGCTGGCTTTAACTGTTCCCTCTACCAGACGGTTGTTAAGCAGAAAACAACTTCTGGTGTGGTTATAAGCAAAGAAAGCAGAACCCGGATGGGCGATTCTGGAACGTGATTCTCTCCAAAGTGTTTGTGTCACATTCTTTTGCCAGCATGCTCATGCAGAAGTTAATGTCCAGCGCTATTATGCCTGAATATACCAGCTGCAGTATTGCTGTGTCCATCAAACACCTCTTTTGCTTTTTGGACTTGCCCTTTAACTTTACAATGATTGCTCTTCTAAGTAATTCTTTTGTATTTCAGAAGGGCATGAAGTAGCAAGATGAGGAATAGGAAAGGTGTATAAACAAGAAGGGGAGGATATGCATGCCTGTAAAATAAGAGGTAGGGTTTCAAGAGATTCTTTCCAAAGGGATATGCTTCTGGAAGCAGTTTTCCCACACACAAAAATAAGATCAGTGAGCACAATGAGGCTTATGCGAATCTTTGAGATCTCTTTTTGTGGCTTAATCCCCCCCCCCCCCAACACATTTCCTGTGGATCGGAGTGCTGTATAGTTAAGAAGCAATCTCACCCTGATTCAGTGGTGCATCCTTGCTTTGCCATGTTTTGGGTTAGTTGCAAACACAATAATAAAGGGTTAGTGCTGAATGGTAATTTCTTACCCTTTGCTTGAAATGGCTGCTGGGGTGAAATGCCTTCAGGTTAATGGTTGGTCTGCTGTTCTGCATAATCCAGCACAGCTCTTTGAAGTCAGCTGCATCTAAAGGTGGCAGTTGTTGCGCAGTGGTTCTAATCCACACTCCCACATTAATGTGATTTGCAGGTTTGACTTGGCTGTGGAGCAGGGTTAGCTGCGATTGTGAGCTGGCACAATATTTACTGTGCCCCATCTCAAACTTTCCCCGACACGATGATATCCAAAGATGGGATGCTGAATATTCATGCGGGTCAAAAGAAAACTTTATTGAAAAGAGCAAACTCACCCAAAGAGTTTGGAAGGGGGTTGTGTCTCAGTGCTAGAACATGTGTTTTGCCTGTAGAAGGTCACTGATTCCATCTCTCCCATCTGTAGATAACGTATCTTCCATAGCAAGTTTTGGGAAACTTTCTCAGTTTGAGATCATGGAGAACCGGTGCCAGTGAGAGAGACAGTGTCTAAATCACTGCAAGATAGCTTTATCGGTTTGTATGGTTGTTGTTGCTTTGGAAGGGGCCATGGCTCAGTGGGAAAGCCAGGAGGGCTCAAGTTTTGGTTCTGAGTGTTGGGAAAGACCATTTTCTGCCTGAGATCCTGGACAGGTCCTGCTAGTCTGTGTGAATAGTATATTTAATCATGCTATTTACAGTCCACCTTTCTCACAGGGACCCAAGGCAGATTACAAAATGGGATGTTCAATAATCAATGCATTAGGATTGTAGCAGTCTGGAAGCACCAGAAAGAAACTGAAACATATAATATTAACATGATGCATTAAGTCAGGGGTGTCAAACAAGTGACTCGGGGGCTGAATCAGGCCCCTGGAGGGCTCCTATCAGGCCCCTGAGCAACTGGCTGTCATTTGCTTCCTTCTTCCTCTTTCTAGCTTCCTTCTGCATCACAGCTTGCTTTGCAAGGCATGCTCAATTGCACAGGAGCTACAGAGCAAAATCTGTATTTTCTCCATTGGCTGAGACTCCTCCCTTTGGGTGGAAGGGGGGAGGGAAAGCTTGCTTTGCCAGGCTCTCTCAATCACACAGCAGAGCTACTGAGCCAAGCCTCTCTTCCTTCTGTTTGCTGAGGCTCCTCCCCCTCCTGGCCCCCTGGGGAAGGAAGGAAAGAGCCAGAGCTTCCTTTGCCAAGTTCCCTGGATTCCATGGGAGAAATACAAAGAAACCAACGAGTGCTAATGTTTGAAGCATGTTTTATTTAAAGGATTTAAAAAAAAATCTTTGTGTTTGTCTGTGTCCTTTATAAAGCTTATATCTCTGCTACATGGCCCAACCTGACAAAGTTTCATTTATGTCAGATCTGGCCCTCATAACAAATGAGTTTGGCACCGCTGCATCAAGTGGTGTAAAAATTACATAGCAGGATCTTACTTTAATGCATGAAACTGCCATATACTGAACCAGACTGTTGGACCAACAGTCAGTATTGTCTACTCCGTTGGCAGCAGCTCTCCGACGTCTCAGACAGAGGCCTTTCACATCACTCACAACCTGATCCTTTTAGCTGGAGATGCGTCTGCATGAAAAGCAGATGCTCTAGTGATGAGCCACTAGGGTCTTCCACATCACCTACTGCCAGATCTTTCAACTGGAGATGTTAGGGATTGAACCTGGGACCCTTTGCATGCCAGGCAGATGCTCTGCCACTGAGCCACAGTAAGCTATTCACAGCAGTATAGACCACAGTCCCTGATCATTTATCCAAATGAGTTTGTACAGTGCAACCCTGTTATCTATACAGAGGTGCCCTTTTTGAATAATTCCATTTTGCATAGTTTGTAGAAAGCCAGGAGAGCAGGAACCTTTCTCATCTCCTCGGGCAGGCCATTCCATAAGAGAAAGCATGCGTGCAGCTCCACGTTTAATGTTAAAAGAACGCTTTGTGTATGTTATTCATGTTGGTTGTTCTGTTTCTATAGTTCCGGAAGCAAGGAACAGAAAATTTGGTCATTCCTCCTGTAGGACCAGAGAATGTATTGGAATGTGCGAAGCAAGTTTGAGAGAGAAAAAAGTTTGGTTGTGCACAGGCCTCAGATTCAGCAGGAGCTCACAGGAGCGCAGCTCCTGAACCTTTCTGAGGGTTCCCCCTCCTCCACCCTGCCTTGCCCATTGGATAGTAAGTGCAGCTGCATAACAATCCCTGGATGAGCTCCACCACCTATTTGTCTACAAAACGACCCCTGGTTGTGCAGATATGGAAAAAAAAAACATCTGAAGAAATTTTAAGAGTTTATTCTTTATACCCCTTTACTCTCCCCCCTCTCCTAAAAGAGGCCCCTAAAACAAAGCTGAAATCACAGTGTTTATTGAACCCAAAACCACAACATATACATATTGAGAGCCAGAGCCAAATCAAAAGTGTGTGTGTTGTTTTGAACCGAGCTGGTGTCAAAAATAGTTTCCAGGTGCTTTTGTTCACCAGATTGAGCAGGTTGCCTTTGGATAACGGAATATAGGCACCTGCGTGATATTTATATCTGAACTAGACTTTCTGAACAAAAGGTAAAGCATGTTAATGCAAGCAGCCACATTTCCACATGGCAAGAATTAAAGTATACAATCTTGTTTTGCATACCTTTTGCAGCTCTTGGCAATGTCTGGAGTTATTAAGCATACAGTGTTACATTCTGCAACTCTATTTACTGTTTTGTCTTGTACTGGTATAATTGTCTTGTACTGGTATAATCGTTGGCAACCTTAATCAGTTCTATCTAGACTAAAGGCAAGACTCAACCACAGTTATCCCCCCCTCCCAATTTCTGCCTGCCATCTCCGTAACATCTTCGATGAAAACAGTGCTTTCATATATCTTTAATGCAGCTTTCAGTTACTGAGAATTGCTTTTTTTTGTGGTGATGTGTGTTGCAGTAGAAATAGTGGGATGTTGGGAGATACCTGTGTCTTTTAAAATGCAGGCAGAACGGAATTCTTCTGTGATTTATGCTGCTGGATTTCAGAATTATTCCTTGGGGAAGGAAGTGAGGAAAGGGACCTTTTTCATGTCTTATTTATTTCTCTGAATTTCTGTCACAAACAAATGTTTGGCAGCTGAAAAGACCCCACCGATAGCAGCGGGATTCAAAGGCTGAGGCCAAGTTGTGTGTTTTCTGTGTGCTCTTCTGCAAGTATATTTTCCCCCTCCTCTCCTTGTTCTGTATAGGCATGCTCATGTTCCATATTCATGAAATAACAACCAGGACTTTAGGGCAAAACAACTTCAAGCACAGTTTTGATGTAGTAACAACTGTGACGGGAAGTGTGCAGGAATAAAGCTTGTCACACCGTGCCCTGCTCCCTTTAAAAATCTCTCTTCCTTGTCACTCCACAACTCCCAAGAAATATGTTTCCTTTTTTTCTTGGCTCATATTTTTCAACATGGTTTCCTCACTTTCCTTGATCATGAAACCAGTTTGATCCAAGGACTCCCCATCCCAATGCACCTTAATTCATGCACTTTTTAGAAGACAGCAAACATTGCATAGGCACCATCTAACTAGAGCTGCCATTAATTAATACTTAAAACTAAAGCAGGATTTTTCCCCCGAGGGAACATGGTGGAATGGAGTTCCGGAACCTCTTTGTGGAAACAAAATTCTCAAGAAATGTTTAAAAGTTCATGAGGGGCTGTGTGTTTCTCCTTTATTTCCCTCTTGAGAGTTCCAGCACCTCTTTTTCCAGAAAAACAAACAAACCCTGCTTTAAAAGTATTTGTCACAGCCATTCGAGCTGTCCTGCTTTCCATTCTGGAGGGACATAGTCTCACCCAGTCAGTGGCATGGCAACTTGGAGCACAGCTGAGAGTGGGAACTGTCCAGTAATTCCAGGAAACCAGGACAAGTTCAGGAACCTGGAGATTGGTGTACGAGATAGCAAGCCAGCTGCAAACATCTGGAGCTGGTTTAGCTCTATTCCACCAGCTAAGTTCAGGTAGCCACTGAAGGGGTTTTTTTTATGGCTCTGATCAGGCCTTGAATTCAGCAGGAGCTCACAGGAGCACAGCTCCTGAACCTTTCTGAGGGTTCCCCCTCCTCCTCCCCCACCCACCCTGTCCATTAAATAGTAGGTGCAGCTGCATAACAATCCCTGGATTAGAAGAGTGGGCAGCCAGCCACCAGGGGCTTTGCCACGCCCCCAGCAGCCCTCATTAACCCCTGGAGAAGCCCACGCCACCCTTTCTCCACTTCTTTTGTGATTTTGGGCACTGGGTGTCTTGCTGGCCTTTTGGGGGTGGCCTGGGTGAGCGAGGCCTGCTTGGGCTGGCTGGATCTCTAGCCAGTCCAAGCAGGCCTCGCTCACCCAGGGCTCTCCTTTCTTGCGTTTGGTTGATTTTGGCTGGTGGGGGTGCTGCATATGCTAATGAGTTATGCTAATGAGCTCCACCACCCATTTTTCTACAAAATGACCCCTGGCTCTGATCCTGACAAACGTAAGTTCTTTGTCCACTTCTTCCAGTTTAGGGCCGTGATAGTGGCTACATGAGTGCAACTTGCTCTGACTGAAATCTTGACTTATGTTCACTACTACTGTTGTTCATCAGGTCGTTGGAGTATTTGGGAGGGGGGATCTAGTGGCTGATGGGTCAGTGGGGGCTTCCTCCTTATCTTGCCGGTTCCCTGAGTGGGGTTTCCTTCTGCATTGTAATCTCTGAGCTACATTTTCTGCTGCTTGGGCAGGGAGCAGAAGGAAGTCAGGTGGTCTAGGGAGAACTGCAAAGATTCTGAACTGCAGAAGCGCACTTTCACTTCATTCTCTGCTTATGCCATACTTTTTTCAGAAATATTTACTGAAAAACAAGCTTCTCCTTTGTGGAAGTTCGTAGCATCTTGCTAGCATCTTGTGTTCTCTTATGTAGGTATGCAGAACAGTAAGAAGAACTTGAGACACATTGGTTCACAATGGTATAAAACAAACCTAATATAGTTAAAAGCAAGATAAAAATGCAAAGTATATAAAAAGCCAACAGTTTGCAACTGATAACCCCTTCACACTGTCCACAGAGTACCTACACACCGTATGAAAACAAACCTAATAACTTGTCTGGGCTGCCAAAGTGACCAGGCAAGTAGAAACTTGAGCTCTTGGCCCTTCACTCCTTGCAGTGACTCCACTTGAAGTGAAATTCTGATAAAAGGGGAGTGTTGTTTTAACAGCTCTTTCACAAGCAATTTCACTGTTGATGTTTAGAAGTGAGTCCCATAAAGAAGACTGTGGAAACAGGGATGGGCAAACTGTTGCTCAAGAGCCACACGTGACTCTTTCACACATATTGTGTGGCTCTCAAAGCCCCCACCAGCCCCAGTAGTCATCTTGGAGAAGACATTTCTCTCTTTAAATCATGTTGCCAAGCCAAGCCTGCTGACAGGTTGAAGAATGCATTTAAAGTTAAAGTTGCTTTATTTCTACCTCTCCCTCCCTTTCCCTCTTATCTATTTTCCTTCCTTATAGATGGGGCCGGGAGGAGAGAGGAAGAAGTGGAAAGAAAGCAACTTTAAATGCATTCTCCAAGCCACTGGCCCCTGCTGGGGCTCGAATGTTTTCAAAGAAGTGGCTTGATATGCCTGCCTCTGCATCCCAGGCCTGGTATTCCTTTGGAGGTCTGCCACCCAAGAACTTGACAGAGTTGGTCCTGCTTAGCTTCTGAGATCTGATGAAATCAGGCTTGCCTGGGCTATCCAGGTCAGAGCTGGTCTAATCTTTTAGATGTTTCTGTCCCAAGGCACCAAGTCAAATTATGGTCTTAGAAATTGCTTGCCTTCAATATGAGAGCTATGAATCATTTCCCTTTGGTGAAAATCTATTAACCATTTTCCCCTTACTTAACAGGATGAATTTTCATTATTTAGCCATTCTGTTTCTAGCTTCATTTCCCACCTTGTATTTTAAAGTCTGAGTCATTAGTCAAGTGGGATGTTAATCAGTTTTGTTCAGGAGAGATTTGTATGGTTTAAGTCAAATTTACCCATATTTTTAATATATATGTCCAGAACATCATCTTGGTCCTGATGTATTCATGCAACAGAATGGTTAAGGGATCTGTGGGTGGGGATGAATGGACTTCAGACTGCAGGTGGTGAATAAAAAAATTGAACAGCCTCTGTGCCATTATTACAGCATACAACAACCTGGGTTAGGATCTGACCGAGTTTTTTTGGAGGCAGGGGTTGCCAAACTATGTCTTGGGAGCCACATGTGGCTCTTTCACACGTATTGTGTGCCTCTTGAAGCCCTTGTCAGTCAGCTTGGAAAAGGCATTTGTCTCTTTAAATCACTTCTCCAAGCAGCTTGGAGAATGCATTTAAAGTTGCTTTCTTTCCACCTCTCCTCCCTTTCTCCATCCGTTTGCCTTCCTTCCTTCCTGATTTGTGGCTCTCAAACTTCTGACATTTATTCTATTTATTCTATGTTAAGCAAGGAGAGTGGTTGAGTGTGTGGACTCTTATCTGGGAGAACCGGGTTTGATTCCCCACTCCTCCACTTGCACCTGCTAGCATGGTCTTGGGTCAGCCAGAGCTCTGGCAGAGGTTGTCCTTGAAAGGGCAGCTGCTGTGAGAGCCCTCTCCAGCCCCACCCACCTCACAGGGTGTCTGTTGTGGGGGAGGAAGGTAAAGGAGATTGTGAGCCGCTCTGAGACTCTTCAGAGTGGAGGACGGGATATAAATCCAATATCATCATCATCTTCTTCAAGTTTGGCCACCCCTGGCTTGGGGTGTTTTTCACTAGGGAGCTTCTCTCCTTGCTGTAAAGAGTAAAAGAATTCTGAAACGACACCTCCCATCTGCAGTGGTGCAGTCCATTGTACCACATTATTCTTCTGTATATGTATTTCAGGAGCCCCATGGTGCAGAGTGGTAAAGCTGCAGTACTGCAGTCTGAGCTGTCTGCTCACGACCTGAGATCGAGCCCAGTGGAAGCTGGGTTCAGATAGCTGGCTCAAGGTTGACTCAGCCTTCCATCCTTCTGAGGTTGGTAATATGAGTACCCAGATTGCTGGCGATAAAGTGTGCATGACTGGGGAAGGCAATGGCAAAGGACCCCTTAAAAAAAAGTCTGCTGTGAAAACATGATGTGACGTCACCCAAGTTTGAAATAGCTGGTGTTTGCACAGGGGACTACCTTTTACCTATTTAAAAAAAATATGTAGATCACCCCCTCAGAGCATTTTTTAAAAGCCATTGTACAGGGTACAGAATTTAGTTATGTTTCCGTCTGCTTCCTCTTCTTTTCTTGCTTCTCTTCCTTTTCCCACCAGTCACTATTTCGTGAGGCCTTAATAATTTGCCAGATATTCAACTAAGCTGGATGTGTAGCAATGCATGATCACCATTTTGTTTTACCCTACTCCACCCTCCCCCCCAAAATACCATAACCACTCAACATTGTCCTTGTATCCATGGTTCACACTTACTGAATAACGGCCATCTTCTGTTTATGCTGTCACGATTATGAACACAGATTCAAATCCCTCTTTGCATCTTGACCATTTCACCTGATTGGGAAAAGGTAGGTATTAAAGAGATAAATTGTTTGCATAAGTGAGAAAGAGCATGTTGCAATAGGGTGGGTTTGCCAATGAAGGCTGTTGCTTTCAGTTGTTTGGCTGTAGAAAACTGCTCTTCAGAGTTCTTGATTTCCAATCTCCTTTCAGTTTTTCAAGGCAATTAGCCATAATGAGAAGGTAGGCTGCATGTGTAACCTATCACTAAATTCAGCCGTTGTACCAGAAGACTGAAGAAAAGCAAATGTTACACCGATTTTCTTTTTTAAAAAGGATCCAGAGGGGAGCCAGAAAATTACAGTCCAGTCAGCCTAATGTCTGTCCCAGGCAAAGTAGTAGAAACTGTAATCAAAGATAGAATTGTTAGGCATACAGAGAGACAAAGCTTGCTGAGGGAAAATCAGCATGGCTTCTGCAAAGGGAAGTCTTGCCTCACCAGCATTTTGGACTTCTTTGAAAAAGTGAACACGTAGACATTATATAACTCGATTTTCAAAAGGCTTCTGACGAAGTGCCTCACCAAAGACTCCTGTGTAAACTTAGCAGTCCTAGGATAAGAGGACGAGTTCTCTTATGAATTAAAAACTGGCCAAATGACAAGAAGCAAAGAGTAGGAATAAGAGGGGTATGGCCTAATATGCAAATGAGTTCCTGTTCCTCTCTTCCTCCCCCCAATCTGGAACTAGGGAAGAGTAGTGTAGAGACCACATTTGCAGATGACACAATATTATTCAGGATGGTGAAAACCAAGGCTGACTATGAAGAACCTTCACAAACTGTGAGTGGGGAACAGCATGGCAAATGAAATTTAGTTTTGGTAAGTGTAAAGCAGGGGTCCCCAACCCTTGGGCTGTGGACCGGTCTCGGTCCGTGGCCTGTTAGCAACCGAGCCGTGAGTTGTATAATTATTTCATTATATATTACAATGTAGTAATAATAATAAGAAAAAGATGACATTGGATTTTTATCCTGCCCTCCACTCCAAATCTCAGAGCAGTTCACAATCTCCTTTACCTTTCTCCTTCACAACAAGCACCCTGTAGGGTGGGTGGGGCTGAGAGAGCTCTCCCAGAAGCTGCCCTTTCAAGGACAACTCTGTGAGCACTATGGCTTACCCAAGGCCATTCCAGTAGCTGCAAGTGGAGGAGTGGGGGTATCAAACCCGGTTCTCCAAGATAAGAGTCTGCACACTTGATCACCACACCAAAATAAAGTGCACAATTGTATCATCCCTAAACCATCCCCCCACCCCAGTCTGTGGAAAAATTGCCTTCCACAAAACTGGTCCCTGGTGCCAAAAAGGCTGGGGGACCACTGGTGTAAAGTAGGAACTCTGTTGCTCAGGGTGTTAAGCTGCAGTCCAAGGTCTTCTCACGACCGAGTTCGATCCTGGTGGAAGCTGGGTTCAGGTAGCGAGCTCAGGGTTGACTCAGCCTTCCATCCTTCCGAGGTTGCTAAAATGAGTACCCAGTTTGCTGGGGGGAAAGTGTAGGTGACTGGGGATGGTAATGGCAAACCACCCCATGAAAAGTCTGCCATGAAAACCCTAGGTGACTCTCCTCTACTTGGTGAGGATTGGATATCTGGGATCTGAATAGGTTATCCTAGGAAAGTGACAGGCACAGTCAGGAGATTCCGCCCCCTCCATCTCAGCTGCTTGTCAGTTTCAAGAGGGTCCCTTCCCTGCTTTGCTACTGTTCTTCTGTGTTCCCATTTTCTTGCACAGAGTTCGCAAAATCCCACCCACCCCTGGGCTTGGATTCCTTGTGACCCCATGCTTTAGAGATTGAACAGTCCTTTTAAGCTTGCTGGTACTGAATTCTGCTAGGCCTTCTGTACACTGAACTGGTTGTCCTGGACTTGAAAACAATGCTTCTGTCCCTTCAGTTTGTACTGCAGGGATTATTTGGTTTGACAATAGTCCACTTTTGCTTGTGTTGTTACATATGAACATATGAAGCTGCCTTATACAGACCCTTGGTCCATCAAAGTCAGTATTGTCTTCTCAGACTGGCAGCGGCTCTCCAGGGTCTCAAGCTGAGGTTTTTCACACCTATTTGCCTGGACCCTTTTTTTTTTTTTTGGAGATGCCAGGGATTGAACCTGGGACCTTCTGCTTCCCAAGCAGATGCTCTACCACTGATCCACCGTCCCTCCCCTTTATTTGTTGCAGCTACAGGAGTCTATAGAATTGCTCAGGAACAAGCTAGTGACAACACTTGGATGTCTGCGCATTTTAGTATTTTGGGAGAGGGAGACAAAGTTCTCTTTGTCAACTCTCTCCACGCCAAGCATAATTTTATAATCCTCTATCCTGTCTCCCCTTGACTGTCTCAGAAAAGTCCCAGATGCTTCAGCTTTTCCTCATAGGGAAGGTGTTCCAATCCCAAATCGTCTTGATTGCCCTCCTCTGTACCTTTTGTAGGTCTGCTATGTCCTTTTTGAGATACGTTGACCAGAACTGTACACAACATTCCATATGAGGCCACAGCATAGATCTGTACAGGGGCATTACAATATTGGCCCCTTTATTCTCTAGCCATTTCCAAATAACCCCTAAGATAGAGTTTGCCTTTTTCAGCTCTGCAGCACACTGGGTTGACACTTCCATTGAGCTATCCACTATTAACCCAAGATCTTTTCTCCTTTCAGTCTCAGCAAATTCAGATCCAATTAACTCAGGGGTGGCCAAACTTGCTTAACGTAAGAGCCACATAGAATATGTTTGAGAGCTGCAAGAAATGAGCATCAGAGGAAGGAAGGAAGGAAGGAAGGAAGGAAAACAGATGGGGAAGGAGGGAGAGATGGAAAGAAAGCAACTTTAACTTGAAATGTATGCTCCAATCTGGTGGCCAGTTTGAGTTGGAGAAATTATTTAAAGAGACAAATGCCTTCTCCAAGCCAGCCAACAGGGCAGTGGGGGCTTCAAGAGCTGCACAATATATGTGAAAGAGCCACATGTGGCTCCCGAGCCACAGTTTGGCCACCCCTGTTCTAGGGCATCAAGCGCACAATAGATATGCCCCTGCTCTAAAATTGTTAGCTGTTGCCTGTGCTTGCTACAGAATCCTGATGGATGTGTTTTGTCAGGATTTTTGCTCTTTTTTTGCTGAACCTGAATTTACCAGCTCAGTTTCTGTGAGGTAGACAGAAAGATGTTACAGGAGATCATGTTGACTTTGTATAGATGTCAGGTGTTTTCAAAATAAGGGAAACCCGCAAAGCTGATGGAGCTATTTATATTTTAGGAACACAATATCTTTATACTTTTTTTCTGCATTGTAGTTCAGATATTCTCCTATTTTTGTGGGAATATTTCACAATTAGATCAGTTTATTCACTGCTTTATCCTTTTAAAAACCAACGTTACAGGTAAAAAAGACTAACAGCGAGCAAATTAGCAGCTGAGAATTGTGTGAGGGTTATTGACGGTGGGGAGAATAGAAATGGGTGCCAGCAGGGAACTTGCGGTAATTATAGAGCCAGTAATTGAGCCCAGAGTTTGTATAACTCTTTGGCTTCTCATGAGTGATAATTACTACAATGGTATGAAATCAGGTAAATTGGTGTACAATATGCCAGACAAATTAGATCTTGTGCGGCATCGCCCTTCCCCCCATCCCTGATATAAGGAAGCAGAAATACAAGAGCTAAATCTAAAAAAAAAAGTTCGATTTGAGCTTGCAGCTGGTTTCACCCATTAAAACACGATCTTGTGCTCTCTTTTGGCAAATTTTGGCCTTACACCAAATTTATCCCATGATCTCTCCAGCATGTGAGTAACTTGACCATTCTAATAAAGCTCTTATCTTTGATACTCTGCATGATATTGATACGCTAGTTTATGTTCTCATCAGTATGGTCTTAATGTTGGATTAATTGAAAGACACATATTTTGTTCATTTGTAGCCAGGGTTGTCATGTTACAGACATGTAGAGTCTGGTGGGAGGCATACAACATATGCACCATGAATATTTTGAGTTAGTTCTGTTTTGGGTTGGCCCTTCCTTTCTGCCCTTTACAGAGACAGAATAGGTATTATCTACTCTGTCAGTGGGTTCTTTTGATGCTTAGGTGGCAAGTGATCTTTGCCAGCTCTGCCACCAGACCTCCTCCTTACTGGAGATGTCAAGGAACCTGGGTCCTTACAAGCAAACCATTCCATCAGCAGTGGCCCAGCTTATGAACAAAGATTGAACCAGGGACTTTCTGCATGCATAGTCTGTGCTCTGTTGCTAATTTGAGAACCTGCTTAAATTTGGGCAACACTTGTTAGAAATCTCAGAAGCCCAAAGGGAAGTGTGCATCCAGAGGGCAGGCTTCAGTACCTAACATTTCAGTTTTCTTCCCTCCAAATCTGGAACAATTAGAACAGGGGTGGCCAAATTTGCTTGGCAAAAGAGCCACATAGGACAAATGTCAGATGTTTGACACCTTCCTTCCTTCCTTCCTTCCTTCCTTCCTTCCTTCCTTCCTTCCTTCCTTCCTTCCTTCCTTCCTTCCTTCCTTCCTTCCTTCCTTCCACAGCTGATGCTCAATGTCATATGTTTGAGAGCCACAATACATGAACATCAGATGTTTTAGAGTCGGAAGGAAGGAAAATAAATGGAGGGGAGGTGGAAGGAGAGAAAGGTGGAAAGAAAGCAACAACTGACAGCTTGGTTGGCTTGAAGAAGTGATTTAAAGAGAGAAATGCCCTCTCCAAGCTGGCCAACAGGGCAGTGGGGGCTTTGAGAGCCACACAATATGTGTGAAAGAGCCACATGTGACTCCCGAGCCACAGTTTGGCCACCCCTGAATTAGAATTTAATTATGCATCACAGATGTGAGTAGTATGCATATGCAGAAAAGACCCATTTCTTTCCAGCTGCACAATTTACTCACAGTTCAGAATATTGGCTTTTGAATGACTTGGGTGCAGTTGCGTGAGTGTGTTTTTTAAAGCTGAGAATGTGCTTCCCCATCTCTGGCTCATTACTTTCAGTATTGATTACTGTATTCTTTGCCATCTCCACTGAAATGTTAAAATGTTGGCTGTGGTCCAGAGAGTGAGCAGTTATATCCAAGCGCCCAACAGGCATTTATCTTTGTGCTGCTTTCTTGGTCTTGTTTTCCTAGCGGCAGACTTTAAGGGGAGTTTTAAAAAGAAGATGCCCTGACCAATGTTTCCTCTAAGCTGTGGAGTCTTGTGAGCAAAAATTCTACTTTGTGAGCTCCTGGCATTAAAGTTGTGAGCTACCGTATCAATTAGTTTGCTCTGAGCTAAGACAAAAATGTGTGAGCTGGAGGCTTAAAACCTGTGAGCTAGCTCATTCTAAAGCAGCCCCCTGGTGCAGAGTGGTAAAGCTGCAGTGCTGCAGTCCGAGCTGTCTGCTCAAGACCTGAGTTCGATCCCGGCAGAAGCTGGGTTCAGGTAGCCAGCTCAAGGTTGACTCAGCCTTCCATCCTTCCGAGGTCAGTAAAAGATGTACCCAGCTTGCTGGGGAAAAGTGTAGATGACTGGGGAAAGCAATGGCAAACTACCCCACACTTATGGTGCAGAAGGTGGCAGACATTCCAGCTCCAGGCAGCTGAGGTTAGGTCATGACCTGGGACCACTCCCAGTGAAGGAGTGAAGGATGTTGCTTTGGCTGAGCTCTGAGCATAGCTGAGCACCCAAATAATGAAGCATAAGCATAGCAAGAGCTCTCCTTGCTGCAGGAAGGTAACAGCTAGGGTTGCCAACAATCCTCAGCTGGTGGCAGGGGATCCCCTGGTTTGGAGGCCCTCCCCCTGCTTTAGAGTTATTAGAAAGCCAGGGGGGATGGCTGCCAGGCACTTCATTATACCCTGTGGAGACTGATTCCCACAGGGTATAATGGAGAATTGATCTGTGGGTATCTGGGGCTTGGGATGGAAGCTGTTTTTTGTGGTAGAGGCACCAGATTTTCAGCATATCATCTGGTACCTCTCTTCAAACCACCCCCACCCCCCGCAAGTTGCAAAAAGATTGGACCAGGAAATCCAATTTTAGGAACTCCAAAATAAGGTGCCCCCATCTTCCATTATTTCCATTGAAGGGAAGGCATTTCAAGGGAATGCATTCCCTTTAAATGTGATGGCCAGAACTCTCTTTGGACTTCAGTTGTGCTTGTCACCACCTTGCTTCTGGCTCTGCCTCCAAAGTCCTCAGATATTTCCTGAGTTGGACTTGGCAGCCCTAGCAGCAGCTATGTTGTGTGAAACAAACGGTTAAAACAGATTCCTTGAGAAACTGTTGCCGAACAAGCTCTGTTTATAAAAATAAAAGCTGTGTGATAAATCCTAGAGTAATAGCTCCAGAAAAATACTTCACTTGTGTGGCTTTTGGCTGTAAAACCTAGTTTCTATTAAAATAATGTTTTTAGTCCTGAGGTTAATAGAAATTGAATGCATCAGATTGTGGAAGTCCCATAATAAGGGCAGAAAATGTTGCATTTTAATAGTTTCTGCATGATCAGAATACATTATTTTACAAAGATATTCATATTTTCTTCCTGAAATATTGGCTGCATTGACTGGAAGTAGTTTATCTCGTAAGAGACTTTTGACAAAGATTTAACCCACCTTTGGATGAGAGGTTTTTTCCCTTTCTTTCATGTCCTCAACTTCTAGAGAAGCCATATTGGACCATTGTTGTATGGTGATAAAAGTTACAGTAGCGCTACTACGGCCCAGAAGGTTTTTGTTTTTTAATAAAAAAAGAGATAGAGAAAAACTGACCTGTTGCAAATAACAACTGTTATTTGCTTAATAGACTAGGGGTGACCAAACTTGCTTAATGTAAGAGGCACATAGAATAAATGTCATGTTTGAGAGCCGCAAGACATTAACATTAGATGTTTGAGAGCCACAAGACTAGGGAGGGAGGGAAGGAAGGAAGACGAGGGAGGAGGAAGATGAGGGAGAGAGGGAGAGGTGGAAAGAAAGCAGCTTTTAACTTTAAATGCATTCTCTAAGTCGCCAGCTGGCTTGGCTTGGAAGAGTGATTTAAAGAGAGAAATGTATTTTCCAAGTCAGCTGACAGGGCGGTGGGGGCTTCAAGAGCCACACAGTATGTGTGAAAGAGTCACATGTGGCTCCCGAGCCACAGTTTGGCTATTCCTGTAATAGACAAAACCAACTGAATTTGTGTTTTGACTTGTTCTGAATAGTTGTGGTGCATTTCAGCATGTCTTCAAACAATATAAATGTAAATAGCTGAGAAAAGCCATTTCTGAGACTAATTAATGTGTGCATGTAAACACAATACACATATGATGCTTGCTTATACTGAGTCAAACCAACTAAGGTCATTATTTCAGTACTGTTTACCCTGCTCCACTGATTATTTCCAGGGTCTCACAGAGGTCTTTCATATAATGTGCTGCTTGATCCTTTTGATGGGTGATTCCAGAGACTTGAACGCGAGACCTTCTGCATGCAAAGCAGGTGCTCTACCATGGTGCTGTAGGCTTCTCCCTCTTTCTTCCCTTCATATCACAATAGATTTTTGGATTCATGGTACACCAACAGCAATGGGTTGGATCCCAATCTAGGATTCCAAACCAAAAGCAAACTTGCAGCTTCTTGAGGTACATCCCTATAACAATAGTTCGTTGGTGCTCAGGAGCCAGTTTGGTGGTTAAGTGTGTGGACTCTTATCTGGGAGAACCAGGTTTGATTACCCACTCCTCCACTTGCACCTGCTGAGATGGCCTTGGGTCAGCCATAGCATTGGCAGAGTTGAAAGGGCAGCTTCTGGGAGAGCTCTCTCAGCCCCACACACCTCACAGGGTATCTGTGGGAGAAGAAGGTAAAGGAGGTAGTGAGTTGCTCTGAGACTCTGAGATGCGGAGTGGAGGGTGGGGTATAAATCCAATCTCCTCCTCCTCCATATAAATCCAATCTCCTCCATTCTCCTCCTCCTTCTTCTTCTTCTTCCATCCCTTCGCTGATGGGGGTTATCCTTACCACTTGTCATTGTGCCCTTGAAATTGTAGTCCTGTCCCTTGTGGGTGGAATGCCCCACAAAAACTAAATGTTGCTTTTGGAAAAATTGGGAGGTGCTAGATGCTGGCCTTTAAGGGATATAAATTCTATCTTTATTCAGTCCCTTTGTTAAATCTATTCTTTTAGCTGGAGGCTTTCTGTATTTATCATTGGATGCTTTAAAGGCATTTTGCTGGTGTAAAAGCATTGTGGGAGAAAGGTGCAGTCCCAGCTGCGTTTCAGAGCAAGCTCTTGAATGTTTTAAAGAAGCAGCATCTCCGGGTAAATAGTCGTACTTTTTGGATTGACACACGTGGCACTTTGAAAGACGGCAGCTCCGAAAAGCAGGAACATAGATAAATGTCACGAACTGTTTGTACAGTAACAATATTGTGCCAAGACCCACGTGCATTTCCTGAACAGTGTGCTGTAAAGATTAAAGAAGGGTCAGGAAGGCTCAAAGTGTAGTCTAGAGTGAAAATGAGATCTGTGGGAGTGGTGGAGGACAACATTCTCAGAGCACTTTTAAGCAGAGCTCCGGCTCTCTTTGGGGGTTACATTGTCAGATTCTGAAATTCCAAATCTGCACATGCAAGTTTACGTTTCTGAACTGGAGGTTTGCACGCATCCCGTTTCTGTTTTGAATTCAGGTTCCTCGCAGACAGGGACGGTGCCATATGCCGCATTGTGTGTTTAAAAGGAATTATGTTTCACTGTATAATTTATATTGATTGAATGAGTTGACTAGTCGCTTTTATGCTGAAGTGGGATTGTTGTCTTGAGGCTGATTATTCAAGAGACAACTGGGATATGAATATAGAAAGCTTTTAATTGCTAGCATACAACGTATTATGTGTTTGATCTTATCCAAACAAGCTTGTGCTGAGTCTTTAATTAAGTCAATGAGGCTGTGGAGTAAACCCCTGTAATGGAATTAAGTAGAACAGGAAGCATAGAAAGGAAGGCAGTGAAGGGTTTTGGAATTAAGCAAACACAATATGGATATATGACTGAATGCATAAATGTCAGTACTACAATGCTACAACTATTATGAATTTTTGATAGGGATACAGAAGGGAAAAGTGGAAAATGGGGGGAAAGGGGGAAATGTCAAGCATATGTATTCTTGTTAGTATAGAACTGTATTGTTTATCCTTGCTCTTTGCTGGTGCATATCAACGCCATGTAACCCATTTTCTAGTTTACACCTCTTGTAACAAATGCAGGAATGCCAGCTTTGAAGATAACGCCTCTCGAGACAGATTCCTAGGCCTCAGCTTGGGACCCAGGATGTTATTAACCACAAAAGATAACTGAACCTGTGAATGTAGCACTTCACACGCCTATGTTAGAATTCCTAGCAATCTTTAGGATTCCTTTGATGTACTGCTAAAATCCAGCTGCTATACAATACAATGTATCACTTTCAATATGGTCCTTGGATAAGTAACATGGATTATCAATAAACCAATACTTTGTTTCTAAACATTTGGATCTTTTGAAAATCCTATGCTTGACAGGAAACATAGAATAAGTACACAATATATGGGCAGTTTTACTAACACTAATACTGAGGATATTTCTTATTCACTGTACACACGTAAGGATAGTTTATTCCATATGTGACATGACATAATATGAGAAAGTATAATAATGTATTTCACGAGAAAGTATAATAATAATAATAAGGTGAAGATATTGGACATATCCCACCCTCCACTCTGAATCTCAGAGTCTCAGAGCAGCTCACAATCTCCTTTACAGTCATATTTATTATTACAGACACCCTGTGAGGTGGGGAGGCTGAGAGAGCTCTCACAGAAGCTGACCTTGCAAGGACACCTCTGCAAGAGCTATGGCTGACCCAAGGCCATTCCAGCAGCTGCAAGTGAAGGAGTGGGGCATCAGACCCGGTTCTCCCAGATAAAGAGTCTGTGCACTTAACCACTAAACAAAATTAGCTCTCCATATATACGTATAAGATAATATATGTATAATGTAATATATTGTGACTATTTAAAAATCCAATATAGCCTCCTATTTAAGCCTTTATATACTACCAGTAACAAGGCCTGTTGTAAAAAAAATTACAATAGGCTCTAGAAAGAGGCTCTGGGTGAGTGCCCCCCACCCTTGCTGTCTTCCACCCCCCCCAAGAGAAGGCATGCACTCCCCCCCCACACACACACACACCTGAAGGGGAGCTGATGGCCGTCATCTGGAGAGCAGTTGTAATTCTGAATGATCTCCACCCCTCACCTGGAGATTGGCAACAGTGTTTCCACAGGAGAAAAATCTGTCTGAGGTCTCACCCCTCCTCAAACCCACCCCTTAAATTTCCAGGATTTTCCTAAACTGGAGTTGGCAACTGTATCTCCTTCCCTTTATCAGTCTTTCAGCTTTCCATTGCCTTCCCTCTCCCTGCAGCTTCTACACAGGAAAAGGACAGTCTTTCTTTACTCCAATTTAAATTTGGTTAGGCTGAAAGTCTGTGACTGGCCCAAAATCACCCTGTCAGCTTCCACAGCAAAAACCTAGTTTTGAAGCCCCCCCCCTTCCCCCCAATCTTGGCTTTCACTCACCTCCTCACTAGTGGGATCTTGACACCTGACTCTTATCTGGGAGAACCGAGTTTGATTCCCCACTCCTCCACTTGCAGCTGCTGATGTTCTCTCAGGGCTGTTCTGCTCAAGAGCAATTTCTGTCAAAGCTCTCTCAGCCCCACCTACCTCACAGGGTGTCTGTTGTGAGGAGGGGAAGGGAAAGGAAATTGTAAGCTGCTCTGAGATTCTGTTGGCTAGCGAAGGGCGGGGTATAAATCCGATCTTCTCCTCCTTCTTCCTCTTCCTCCTGTTCTTCCTCTTCTTCCAGGAGCAAGCAGGACGACTTCACCATGCGCAATGTCCCTGACATGATGATGTCATGGAGAAGCGACATCATCATGACCGGGACATTGAACGGTGCCGTGCTGATATTTGGCTGAGCATCGCTGTTTGATGTCCCCAGCTTGATGACATTGCTTCCTTGTGACATCATCATGCTGGGGATATCCCATGGGCTTGTGGCCATTAGGGTGGGGCTTCTCCGCACTGGCTAACTGGCTGGCAGCGGGCAGGAGCCCTTGAAATCGGGATGCAATGCAAAGTTTGGCAATGCAAAGTTCAAAAAGTCTTGTTCATGCCGTTTGAAAAGTGGTACCAATTTTGTTTTCTTTCTGGGCTCAGTAATAAGTCCAGCCAAGTCATGAGTTACACAGACCTCTTTGTTGACTTGAGTAGAGAGATTTGTGGGTCTTCCTCTCCTTTTAAAGCCTGAACTCCTCCGTATTGGGCAAAGGGTATCCCTCCATTTGTGGGCCAATCAATACATTACAAATCAGAGCAAGATCAGACTTGTGAAAAGAGAATCTGGGAAATGTATGCAAAAATGAGGTTCCCTGTGGTGCAGAGAAGATGATATTGGATTTATATTCTGCCCTCCACTCCAAAGAGTCTCAGAGCGGCTCACAATCTCCTTTACCTTCCTCCCCCACAACAGAGACCCTGTGAGGTGGGTGGGGCTGGAGAGGGCTCTCACAGCAGCTGCTCTTTCAAGGACAACCTCTGCCAGAGCTATGGCTGACCCAAGGCCATGCTAGCAGGTGCAAGTGGAGGAGCGGGGAATCAAACCCGGTTCTCCCAGATAAGAGTCCGCACACTTAACCACTACACCAAATTGGCTCTCCAGAAGAAAAAGATGAAGAAGATTGATTTAGAAGATGATGATGATATTGGATTTATATCCCACCCTGAATCTCAGAGTCTCAGAGTGGTCACAATCTCCTATACCTCCCCCCCACGCACACATTACAGACACCCTGTGAGGTGGGTGAGGGTAAGAGAGCTCTTACAGCAGCTGCCCTTTCAAAGACAACTCCTGCGATAGCTATGGCTAACCCAAGGGCATTCCAGCAGCTGCAAGTGGAGGAGTGGGGAATTAAAACTGGTTTTCCCAGATAAGAGTCCACGCATTTAGCCACTATACCAACTGGCTCTTCAAAAACAAAAGCCAAAAAAATCCCAAAACAGGGTGTAGTTATCTAAATTAATAAAAACAAACAACTAAATTTTTAAAACAAAACAGTGTGGGAACCAGAATACCAAACATACCCTAGTGGCAGCTCACTTGATGACCTTGGACCAGTTGTACACTCTAACCCTAATCCACCCCACAGGGCTGTTCTGAGAATAAATGGGGGGAGGGATGTGATAATCTGCTTTGGGACCTCACTGGGCACCAAAATAAGGCCCAAATGAAGTAAATAAAAGAAATGTATCCTGACAATGGAGGAACCAGTGAGAGCATTACCCTAAGTCAGACGGTTAGGGGCTGAGTTGGGAAGGGGGGGGGGGGAAGGAAAGGCGTTAGTTTCACAGTAGCATGAACTGAAATGCTTGTGGAGATATCACACATTTAGTTAAGTTTCCCCATGCCTGAGTAACTGGGTGCAAAACTGGTGTGTTGTAGTAGGAGTTGCAGTAGAGTGCTGTATTCTTATGTTATAAATCTACCTGAGGGAGGGTTTTCCCAGTTAGGTATGTACTACTTAAAACAATAGTATCCAAGACCTCACAATTGGTTGTGGATATTTGCTTCAGTTACATTTCTTATTATAAATGAGCATCGTTCTTGTTTATTTGAGAAAACAAAGCATCTTGTTCCTGTCAGTTTGCTTCAGTTACCCCTCAGTTATTTATCCTCGCCCAGGCCCAGATTCTGTTCCCTCGCACCTTTTATAATTCCCTCTGGTAGCTCCAGTGCTCTGTGGGGTCAGCAGAAAACGACACAGCGAGGAAAATCTTGTGTGGTGGTGGCTGGTCCTAAATTACCTGCCATGCCGAGCAGCATTTTTATTGTGCGTTAAACATCTCGTGGCACTTGACTCCAACCCTGTTGCTTGTTTTGTGTGCTTCGCAGGTGGCAGAAATGCACGGGGAGCTGATAGAGTTCAACGAGAGGCTGCACCGAGCTTTGATGGCGAAGGAAGCACTTGTGTCTCAGATGAGACAGGAACTCATCGACTTGAGAGGACCGGTAGGTTTGATTTTAGTCAGGGCTTTTTTGAGCAGGAACACACAGGAATGCTGTTCTGGTTGGCTTGGCATCGAGGGGGGGGGGGGTGTGAGGCGTAATAAACAAATGAGTTCCTGCTGGACTTTTTCTACAAAAAAGGGCCTGATTTTAGTGCACGTTCTAATCATTTGTAAAATGTCCGTTTGAAAATTTCGGTCTGTATCCAATTTCCCCCCAAAACTAGAAACTAAGAATTCCTCTCGCTCATGCATATGAGAAGGCAAAGACTCACGGGAAAAGACCACAAAGTCAGGGAAAGTTGAAGGCAGCAGGAAAAGAGGAAGAACCAACATAAGATAGATTGACTCTGTCAAGGAAGCCGGCTCAACATTAGGAAGAACTTTCTGCGGTTCCTCAGTGGAAGAGGCTTCCTCGGGAGGTGGTGGGCTCTCCTTCCTTGGAGGTTTTTAAATAGAGGCTAGAGGATCATCTGACAGCAATGAAGACCCTGTGAATTTAGGGGGAGGTGTTTGTGAGTTTCCTGCATTGTGTAGGGGGTTGGACTAAATGACCCTGGAGGTCCCTTCCAACTCTATGATTCTATGATTCCTGACTGTTAGAGCGGTTCCTCAGTGGAACAGGCTTCCTCAGAAGGTGGTAGGCTCTCCTTCCTTGGAGGTTTTTAAACAGAGGCTAGATGGCCATCCTGTGACAGCAATCAGGATCCTGTGAATGTAGGGGGAGGTAACTGTGAGTTTCCTGCGTTGTGCAGGGGGTTGGACTAAATGACCCTGGAGGGGTCTGATTCTATGATTCTAATCAGTTTGCAAAGGTTTTAACGATAGCACATTTTGGAGGTAATTAATTTATAGGGTTACCTTAAACTGGAAGCCAATTGATGGCGCATAACACACACGTGTGCACGTGTTACCAGTGACCTTCAGCTTTCTTATTAAAGGTTTCCCAAACTGCTCCATCGATATGCACCATTTGTTGGTTTCCCAAACTGCTCCATCGATATGCACCACGTTCCTTTGCTGTTTGTTTTCAGGATTTCCTTCCTGCCCTTTTTTGATCAGACTGATCTGCAAGACAGTTAATGATTATTTGTTAAAAATCCACCGCGCAGATTAAAAATGCAAGCAAGAGAGGATGCCTCAGAAAGCAAAAGAAACCAAGGCTGCAGTCTTATGCATGCTTAATTGGGACTGATACCCATTTAATTCTTACCTCCTTTCAAGAAATCATGCACAGAGTAGCACTGGAACTGAGCAGCAAAAATGCCAACAGGGTCAGTGTTGACAAAACCAATGTAACAATTAGCAGAAATATATGGCTTGCAAACCTTTCTTCACTTGCTCTCTCCCCCCACCCCCCAACAACTTTGCTTGGTATTGAAGGTCAGCAAACAAAATGGGCAGAATAAATCTCTCAGGGGTGGGGGACCAAGAGTTTTAAGGCCACCTTGGGAAAGTCCAGCTACAGGTATCCATCCACTACATTTGAGGCAGTGGAATACAGCCTTGGGGGGGGGGGGAGCTTAATGAATGGGAAGGTTCATAGACGTGAAAGTGTTCCTTAAGGGAACCTGGATCCGGGTTGTTCAAAGCTTTGAATGTCAAAAACATCACTTTTGACTGGGAGCTAATGAAGCTGTCTGCAAACAATTGTGCTTTTAGGTTCAGGTAATCTGTCAGGAGAGCCCTGTGGCGCAGAGTGGTAAAACTTCAGGACTGCAGTCAAACTCTGCTCACAACCAGAGTTTGATCCCAGCGGAAGCTGGGTTCAGGTAATCAGCTTAAGGTTGACTCAGCCTTCCATCCTTCCAAGGTCGGTAAAATGAGGACCCAGCTCGCTGGGGGGGAAATGTATATGACTGGGGAAGGCATAAGAACATAAGAGAAGCCATGTTGGATGAGGGCAATGGCCCATCCAGTCCAACACTCTGTGTCACACAGGGCCAAAAAAACCCAAGTGCCATCCAGAGGTCTATCGGTGGGGCTAGAAGCCCTTCCACAGCCCCCCCCAGCACAAGAATGCAGAGCATCACTGCCCCAGACAGAGAGTTCCAACAATAAGCTGTGGCTAATAGCCACTGACAGACCTCTGCTCCATGTGCTTATCCATTCCACTCTTGAAGCTGTCTATGCTTGTAGCTGCCACCACCTCCTGTGGCAGTGAATTCCATATGTTAATCACCCTTTGGGTGAAGAAATACTTCCTTTAATAGTTCTAACCCGACTGCTCAGCAATTTCATTGAGTGTCCATGAGTTCTTGTATTGTGAGAAAGGGAGAAAAGTACTTTCCTTCCCTTCTCTGTCCTATGCATAATCTTGTAAACCTCTATCATGTCACCCCGCAGTCGACATTTCTCCAAGCTAAAGAGCCCCAAACGTTTTAACCTTTCTTCATAGGGAAAGTGTTCCAACCCTTTAATCATTCTAGGCAATGGCAAACCACCCCGTAAAAAGTCTGCCGTGAAAACGTCGTGATGCGACGTCACCCCAGAGTCGGAAAGGACTGGTGCTTTACCTTAATCAGTCAGGCATGGTATATTCAAAATAGAGGTTGTGTTTATATTTGTTAAATTGGAATAAAGAAGGATTAAAATTATGTTTCAGGTAACAGTGAAGAAAAGCAGGGCAGCTGGCTGGACTGTAGAAAGGAGAGGATCTTACCAAGTTAATAGTTTTTTGACATCTTCCGCAGGGAAGGAAGCTTTTTAGGGGCAAATGGAAGTACGTTAGCTTCTTTGCAGAAAAAAAATATTTTAAAACAGATCTAACTGAGAGAATTTAGCAAAGTGTATTTTAAATCCTTCAAGAAATCTATCTCTCTTGGGATACTTATTCTTTTCATAGCTGTATTTTCATTTCTCCTAGAATTGGCAAGTAAGGTTACATTTGTACACAAGATCCTTCATTGCTCAAGTATATGGATTTGATGCATTTTGCAAATTGTGTGTAATTTCTTGAACAATTTCCTCTTTTTTAAAAAAAGACGGAAGCGAAGAAACTTTGGGAGATATGCTAATGATAGCCTATTTGTCAAGTGTAAATGCATTGTAGGAAGCAGTCATAGACTCAAATATAAGGATAGAAAGGAGAGAGGGAAATAAATGAAAATAGAAATGTGAGGCATAGGTGTGGGAGGCCACTGATAGTTTCCTCTTTTTAGGAATTCGTAATTTACCTTACCATAGGAGGATCTATATACCTATTCTCAAGTGTACCCCCCCCCCCCCCCAATCTGCAATACCTAAATTCGTGGGTCAGGGCTACACTACTCTAAAGAAACTTTTCTGCAAACTTGAGTGACCTCCCCCCCAAGGGTTGCAGAAAAATCCGAAATCTTGGGGGGGGGGGAAGGGAAAGTTAATCCCCCCCCCCCAAAGTAAGAGTCCCATGGCGCAGAGTAGTAAAGCTGCAGTACTGCAGTTGAACTCTCTGCTTATGATCTGAGTTTGAGCAGAAGCTGGTTCAGGTAGCCAACTCAAGGTTGACTCAGCCTTCCATCCTTCCGAGGTCGGTAAAATGAGTACCCAGCTTGCTGGGGGGGGAAAGTGTAGATGACTTACTGGGGAATGCAATGGCAAACCACCCTGTAAAAAGGTCTGCTGTGAAAACGTCATGATGCGACGTCACCCCAGAGTTGGAAACGACTGGTGCTTGAACACCTTTACCTTTTAAAAGTAAAACAGCATTCTCTGTGCAAGCTCAAAGAAGGCATCTACCTCTGGCAGTTGCTGGAAGAGCCTGGAAGTTGCTCTGGGCCCGGTGAGAACGTGGAGTGGAGGGAATCCCCTCCCCATAAGTCTTGTGGGCCCACGCTTGTTCATGACATATTTGTTGTCTTGGAACGTGGGAAAACAAAAAACAAAAAAAATATGGGGTTGCTCCTTTTTGAAGCTATAGAAGAAATGTCCTCATTCCATAGTGTCAGAACAGGTCTATTTAATTACACCCTATGCCATTTACAGGGTGGGAGTAATAATATGACACTTAAGCCACAATTGCCAATTTAAAAACCAATTCAAACTGGCAGGTTTGGTGTTGTTTCTTGGCATGGTAAGCTATTTATTTATTTCTATTTATATCCTGTCCTCCCTGTGAGCGGGCTCAGGGTGGCTAACAAGCCAAAGATGGCATCATAAAAGTGTAACAATCTAACATAAAACAATATCAGTATAAAACCTATTAAACAATATTAAAGCCATAGTACATAAAATTAACAACTTTGGGACTACTTCCACTGATGTAATGTAAGAGGTAGATGGCGTTCCCATAGTTCTTATAAATTGGATCTCAAGTGGCCTGAATTAGGTGACAACAACGCCCAAGGACAACTAGTACTTAAGGTAAAGTGTGCCCCCAAGTTGCAACTGACTTATAGTGACCTCATGCGGTGTTTTCAAGGCAAGGATCAGCAGTGGTGGTTTGCTGTGTCCTAGTTTTTGCGTGGCCACCTCATTCATCCTTAGGGGTTTCCCATCCAAGTACTGAGCCTGCTTAGCTTCCGGGCTCTGAAGGGGTTAGGCTAGTTTGAGCTATTAGGGCTGCTGAATGTGTTGTTGCCAGGGGTCATTTTGTAGCAAAATAGGTGGCAGAGCATAACTTATTAACATATGCAACCCCCCACCCCACCCCCAGCCAAAAACAACCTGATGCAAGAAAGGGCAAGCGAGGCCTGCTTGGGATGACTAGAGATCCAGCCAGCCCAAGCAGGCCTCGCTAACCTGGGGCTCTCCTGGGCCACCCTCTCCTAGTCAAAAGGCCAGCAAGTCACCCGCTGCCCAAAATCACATAAGAAGTGGAGAAAGGGTGGGGCATGGGCTTCTCCAGGGGTTAATGAGGACTGCTGGGGGCGTGGCAAAGCCCCTGGTGGCTGGCTGGCTGGCTGCCCGCTCTCCTAATCCAGGGTTTGTTATGCAGCTGCATCTACTATTCAATGGATAAGGTAGGTGGGGAGGAAGAGGGGGAACCATCAGAAAGGTTCAGGAGCTGCACTCCTGTGAGCTGCTGCTGAATCTGAGGCCTGGTTGTTACCATTTTGAAAGAGAACCTAGTGTACTAAATACTGTCAAAAATGGAGAAGTGCTGTGATCAATACTCCCTCTAAGCTGTGGAGTCTTGTGAGCAAAAATTCTACTTTGTGAGCTACTGGCATTAAAGTTGTGAGCTACTGCGTAAATTAGTTTCCTCTGGGGCCATTTTTCCTGAGCTAAGACAAACAATGTGTGAGCTGGAGGCTAAAATCTGTGATCTAGCTCACACTAACTCAACTTAGAGGGAACATTGGCTGTGATTCTTGCACAGAAAGTTTGCTGTCTTGGAGATTAAAAAAAATATATCCGGATTCTTTAGTGGAACAGGGAGAGCTTTGGGTAACTCCCTAGTAGTTGATAAAGGGCTCCGTTTATCCCAGGATGGTACATCACTGCTTTGCACCCCTTGCCATGGATTTCGATGTCCTTATGTTTCTGGGCTCAGCACTGTCTTCAAGAGACACTGGAGAGAGCACAAATGCTGCCCTTTATTTTGGAAACTGAAACAGTTTTTAATATTGCTTCTCCAAGAAAAGTACCGATTCCCTATGGGTGCTGTTCTGCAGTTGATCCTACCCCCCGTGGCAGCTATTATAAGTAGTGCATATGTCAGAATTCCATAATAGATTGTTAATAAATGCTGGTTATTGAAATACTGGAGAGAAATTTAGAATTGGATCAGGCTGTTTTGTAGATGAAATCCCCCTCTTTTTGTCAGAGTGTATAATCATCAGAAGCTGGCTGTTGCGTATTATTTACAGCGTTTTCATAACTTTGAACACCAACATACACATGAAGTGGGAAGACTCATCTCCTTGGGTTTCTTTGGTGGGTGGGAAGGCAATGTCTTTAGTTATATCATTATGTTGAGTCATGTATGATTTCCCCCATTTCTCTTAATACACCCTGTGCCACCTTTTATGATCGGTGTCTTTTGGCGCTTTAATAGCTAGGACTACTGCAGCAGTTTTAAAAAGGTTGAAAAGGCGGTTTCCCCAAGCCATAAAGGCAAAGCAAATTCTCTGTGACATCGAGCTCCTAAAAGAGAATAGCAACTTTTATCCAGCTTGGTTTACCCTGCTGGACTACAAACCTTATCATTCTGATATCAGGCAATGAAACAAGTTAATGGACTTGAAAAGCTGCTCTTTTTTCACACATTGCAAAGGTGTGTTGACAACTTGGATACTTTGCACACACTTTTGGATGTTGGTGTACATATGTGTAGGAGTGAGGGAGAGCTACGGTGAAGAGCCTTTCTTCTTTAAGTGGTTGAGGATGTGGAACGTTTGTGCCTTTACGGTTCATTCTGAACCATAGGACTGAGGCTTGTGTGCATACACTAGATCCTGATGGGCAGCCATGTGGGTCTGAAGCTGTAGAACAAAGCAGGAGTCAAGTATCACCTTTTAGACCAACCAAGTTTTATTCAGAATGTAAGCTTTTGTGTGCTAGAAGCACACCATCAGACAATAGTAAGGAATGGCAAGCAGTCCTAAATATAGAGCAAGTGAGCTGTGGGTTAGTATGCAGAGTCATGGAAATGTTTTTTTGTAGATTAAAGGAATCATGAGTTGGGGTCTGGTGTTTGTTAGTGTTAACTGGGCTGAAACAACAACAAAAGGTGATATAAAGCAGATTGATTTGTTGTGCAAGCACCAGTTTTTGACTCTGGGGTGACATTACTTTCACAACATTTTCATGGCAGACTTTTTACGGGGTGGTTTGCCATTGCCTTCTCCAGTCATCTGATGTAGTAGGAACGTCATTTACTTACTTACTTTGGATTTATATGTTGCCCACTCCGCAAGCAGACTCTGGGCAGCTAACAGTCATGGTAAAAAACTATTTGAATGACAGTTTTAAAACAATAAAAACATGTTCAAACCATTTTAAACTAAATATTTGGTGCTATATATATTGATGTTTCAGTTCTGTTAATGCGTTAGTGGTCCTACAGATGGCATTGCTCACACACATTGGGCTCTTGGCTCTAGTGAAGGGTTTCTTTTCCTGCTTACGTACTATAACTTTTAATTCAATTTTATACTGTTTGTACAACATCTAATGTAAAAATGAATGAGACACCTATCTAATAATATAATACATCCTTTCATGGAAACTACTTTTAGAATGTGAGACAGCCTTAGAGAATGTCTTGCTCCTTCAACTTCACTGCTACAAAATTTCTTAGATCAACCTTGGTTTGAACCAGGTGTCAAGCATCTTGTTTCTTTATTAGTATGCCTGTATTGTTAACTGTGATTCTGCTGTGTTGCACATCAAAGCCATGTAACCTCTTCCTTAATTCTCACTAGTAGCAAATGCAGGAATGTCCTCTTTGAAGATAAGGCCTCCTGGGACGCTTTCCCAGGCGCAGACCTGGACCCAGGATGTTGCTAAACCACAGGAATAGTGAGCGTGTGAATTTCACACGCCTGAGTAGGAATTCTTAAGCTATCTTTGATGTGCCCCTTAAAGCTAGCATTGTAGAGTTAAACTGTATCACTTCCAATCTGGTGCCTACCTGAGCACAATGGATTATCAATAAACCAATACTTTGTTTCAAAATCAACGGCTGGTTATTTTGAGATCTGATGCTTGACACCAGGAAACTCTCAATATACTCTCCCCTTTCGAGATCCTTGAAATTGACAAGATTTGAAGATGTATTGACCAGGGGTGGAATTCTAGCAGGAGCTCCTTTGCATATTACGTCACACACCCCTGATGTAGCCAATCCTCCAAGAGCTTACAAGGCTCTTTTTTGTAAGCTCTTGGAGGATTGGCTACATCAGGGGTGTGTGGCCTAATATGCAAAGGAGCTTCTGCTAGAATTCCACCCCTGGTATTGACTAATGGTCATATAAAAGACAAAAAAAAAGTTGGAACGTGAATTTAGTCTTCCATGGTTTGAGCATCTACAGCTTTCGCAGCTTCTACAACAGAAGATTAAAAAAAAATCTAAATAGACCTTTTAACAAAAATTGAACAATGTCTTGCATCCAAAAATTTGATCAACAAAGGGTTAATATCGATGCTATACAAATTTTTGCTGTTAAAGGACTACTCTCCTCTGACAACACATCAGTCAGCCCAGCACAAGGATCTAGGAAGGATACTTACAAATCAGCAGTGGAATCAGATTCTGAACTCTTCAGCTTTCACCTCATGGTCTATTCCCATCCAACAACAGAATATAAAAGTGATATATAGAGGGTATTTAACATCTGTGAAACTTGTGCATGTGGATTGGTCTATGTCTCCATTATGCTGGAAAATATGTGGGAAAATAGGCTCATACTATAACTGGTGGTCCTGCAACAAGGTAGTACAGTTTTGGGCTGAAATATTAACACAAATCAAAAACGTGACAGGTTATGATATGGTTATGATACATCTTATGATACAGGTATGATCCAGCTCTTTTGTTACTAAATTTATGGCATAGAAGAGGGTTGGCCAAACTGTGGCTTGGGAGCCACATGTGGCTCTTTCACACATATTGGGAGCCACATGTAGCTCTTTCACACATATTGTAAAGCCCTTGCTGCCCCCATCAGCCAGCTTGGAGAATGCATTTAAAGTTGCTTTCTTTTCATCTCTCCCACCTCCCCATCTCCTTCCTTCCTTCGTCCCTCCCTCCCTGTCTTGTGACTCTCGAACACCTGACCTTTATTCTATGTGGCTCTTACATTAAGCAAATTTGGCCACCCCTGGCCTAGGACATCTATCCCATGTGCAATTAGAGACCTTATTTTTGTACCACTAACTGCTGCAAAAAACATCTGCCTTTTACTGAAGTAGGTTATTGGGTCTATCTAGCTCAGTTGTGTCTACTCTGATTAGCTCTCAGGTCAGCTTAGCTATCCAGAATTTACCTGTGTTCAGTATTGAACAAGGAATGTTCTTATATGCATTCAACACATTTGCCTAAACACTGAACTATGATGCTGTCCACCTCCAGTGTTTTCCCCACTCTTTAAAGCTTCCGATGATAAATTCTAGAAGTCTCTAGTTGAAAGAATGAATTTAACAATTTTATTCCTTCTAGTCATCAAAATGACTGCAAACTTCAGTTGTTTTTTTTTAAAGTTTCAGCTTTGGAGGGACACTGAATAATAAGCAAGGTGCTTCAGTATAGTAACTTTAAAATATTCATAGTTTCACAGGGCGATGGGGTGGAATGCAAAGTGTGACTCATTTTTTTCCCTTTAAATGCAGCACAAAGTCTAGCAACTAGGTGTTAAAATTTGTTTTCAGCATTCAGAGACTGTGCCAGTTCTGTAAATATTGAAAACATTTTCTGCTTTTATGGATTGTGGAGTTGGTTTGCTTTTTTTGCTGCCAATGCAAATGGAAGGAGAACATATTATGAAAGATCTTTTAAATGCAAACTTATTTGCAGACTTCCTTCTTTGTGTTTCTACCATCCCCTTTCCCTTTTTTCAGCTTGTTTTAAGATTTTATGTAGACTTTCTCATTTTGAGTGTGATACAAAACAAAACTGGATTCGGAGTACTGCCTTTGAATTTCTATATCAAAGGAGGAACTGCATCTAGATCTCTGATCCGTAGGGCACGTTCTGATAGCTGCAGCTCTTATGAGGGCAGAACTTGGCTTGCCATCAGTTAGGGTCCGTGTCCATCTTGCCTTACTTAAATTTTGGAGCAAAGGTTACATCACTACCACCAACTTGCACAGTAATCAGTGTTTTCAGTTAATGTCACATAACAATACAATCTGGTCTATACGTTACAAAAACATACTCACCCGCTATTCTATTCCAGATGACTTGTTGGGGGTTTTGAACAATGGTTCCATTTTACAAAATTGGGTGTACAGATGTGATGCCTTACTGGATATCTTTGCCATTTCCAAGTGCAAATTTTCCCCTTGGTTTAAGCTAATCAAAAGATATGTTAGATCTTCTAACCTGGTAAATATCTCATCCCAAAACCTCAGAAAGGCATTCAGTTCTTTACATTTTCAGACAATGCCAACGGCTTTGCTCATGGGAAGATATTCTCAAATACCGATGGCACTACGTGTTTGTATATGTGGTGCTTCAGTTCCAGAGGATATATTACATTATACTTTATTTTGTCCTATGTATGCAGAAGTTAGAACTAAATTTCTTGAAAACCTGTTAAAGAGACAAATTTTTCCTCTGATGTCGACAAGCTGGTTTCTGTTAATGATGTTATACCTGCAAGGGTTTCCAGTTCAAATGTCCCCTTGACTTTTGAACTTGGTGGAAGTCTTTATCTAAGCTGCCATTTTTAGGCTGAACCCCCTCCATCCCTGCTTCTCCAGTATGTGATACCTTTAACTTGAATGCAAACAAGATGGAGAAGATAAAAGTTGGTAGAAGAGATATGCTGGAGAAGGCTGACCTTCCCTTTAAACAACAACCACTTGAAATTCATGTGAACACGCTGAGAATATTAAGGTGCCTTTGTTTATCTATCTATCTATCTATCTATCTATCTATCTATCTATCTATCTATCTATCTATCTATCTATCTATCTATCTATCTATCTATCTATCTATCTATCTATCGTCTATCTGTCGTCTATCTATCATCTGTCTATCATCTATCCATCTATCCCTCCATCCTCTATCCTCTATCCATCCTCTATCCATCCTCTTTCCATCCTCTGTCTGTCTGTCCGTCCGTCCGTCCGTCCGTCCGTCCGTCCGTCTGTCTGTCTGTCTGTCTGTCTGTCTGTCTGTCTGTCTGTCTGTCTGTCTGTCTGTCTATCTATCTATCTATCTATCTATCTATCTATCTATCTATCTATCTATCTATCTATCTATCTATCATCTTCGTCTATCTTTCTATCATCTATCCTAATGAACAAGTTCAGTCTGTAGAAAAGAACATTTTTCTTCCAAGTTTGTTGTTTTTCTCATCTGATCTCTGCTAATATCTCTGTTTTTGTGTAGTAGTTAAGTGCGTGGATTCTTACCTGGAAGAACTGGGTTTGAGTCCCCACTCCTCCACTTGCACCTGCTGATGTGACCACAAATTTTCTCAAGGCCATTCTGCTCAAGAGCAGTTCTGGGAGAGCTCTCTCAGCCCTACCTACCTCACAGGATGTCTGTTGTGGGGAGGGGAAGGGAAAGGAAATTTGTAAGCCGCTCTGAGACTCCTTTGGCTAGCGAAGGGCAGGGTAAGAATCCAGTCTCTTCTTCTTTTTTAGATTTCTGATTGCTTCTACAACCCTATTCCTGTCTTGGGGGTGGAGCCATGAGCACGGATGTGACAAGCATGGTTGAACTCAAAAGGAGTTCTGGGAATCACATTCAAAAAGACCATGCTCCTTTTAAAATGCTTTCCTTTCTTAGGAAATAATGGAGGATAGGGGCACCTTCTTTGGGGGCTCATAGAATTGGATCCCCTGGTCCAATCTTTGTGAAACTTGGAGGGTGTTTTGAGAAGAGGCACTGGAAGGTATGCAGAAATTGTGGTCCCTCTGGAGCCCCAGATACTAATTGTGGCCCCTCTGGAGCCTCAGATACTAATGGATCAATTCTCCATTATACCCTATGGGAATCATCTCCATAGGGAATAATGGAGTGTCCAGCAGACATTCCCCCCCCCCCCCTTCACTTTCTTATGAGCCTGAAGCGATGAGATGGCCTCCAAACTGAGGGATCCCCTGCCCCCATCTGGGAATTGGCAACCCTAGTCAGTGGTTATGGAATATCTTGCCTTTTCTTTTTCTTTCTTTTTAAGTCCAGAAAAAGGCAACTAGAATGATTAAAGGTTTGGAACACTTTCCCTATGAAGAAAGGTTAAAACGCTTGGGGCTCTTTAGCTTGGAGAAACATCGACTGCGGGGTGACATGATAGAGGTTTACAAGATTATGCATATTATGCATGGAATGGAGAAAGTAGAGAAAGAAGTACTTTTCTCCCTTTCTCACAATACAAGAAGTCTTGGGCATTCAATGAAATTGCTGAGCAGTCAGATTAAAATAGATAAAAGGAAGTACTTCTTCACCCAAAGGGTGATTAACGTGTGGAATTCCCTGCCACAGGAGGTGGTGGTGGTGGCTACAAGCATATCCAGCTTCAAGAGGGGATTGGATAAAAATATGGAGCAGAGGTTCATCAGTGGCTATTAGCCACAGTACAGATGTTTGTGTGTGTGTTTGTGTATTTGGCCGCTGTGTGACACAGAGTGTTGGACTGAATGGGCCATTGGCCTGATCCAGCATGGCTTCTCTTATGTTCTTATGTTCTTATATTCAAGTGGAGTAACAATATACTAACAAGTTGCAAGAGCACAAGAACATATGTTAATGATCAAAATAAAAAAATATGCCAGACAATCCCCCACTTAAAAACAAATTAAAATGTAAAACACAGATTACAGACCACCACCAAAGTGGTCTCCATCTCAGAATGTTGTTCAATATTAGTTGTTAGGAATGCCTGATTGTGACATGTTTTTCTTCTGATAGTAGACAAAAACAGTTTTTCCCTTCAATAACAGTCTGTGTTCTGTATAAAGGTTTTTGCAGTTGTACCTAATAATTTATAAAATGATTGTTTCAAAAGTCCAGATTGCTTCTGAGGTTGCTGATTGAATGGAGAACCTACCTGTTAGCCTGTGGTTCTTACTGGCACGAAATAGTTAACTTACTTTATCTCTTGCTGGTTCTTAGAAGTTGTTAGAAGTTAATTTTTTTTTAAAAAAAATGTCAAAATGCAATCTAGTTCTGAACAATCAAGTTGCCTGATGCTGTATATTTTTTCTGCACTTTGTTCTGCTTTGTGTGTGCTCAGTTAATGCAACTGGCTGAAATGCCTTGTGCTTTTAAGAAAAACGGGTAACTCAAAGAATAGTACACGTGAGTTTTATTTTTCCTTGGCAGCAGGGCCGGATCGGGGGGGGGGGGGCAGAGGGGGGTACTGAGTGGGGGAGGGCCCGCAAAATTGTGTATGGAGTCCATTGTATTCTATGGGACCATCAGATAAGGGGGACTCATAAGAGGGAGTCATTTTTTAATTTTGCCCCCCTCAAAAAACATGTACATCCGGTCCTGCCTGGCAGTAATAAGTCTCCCCACCCCACCCCCCGGTTATAGTAGCCATGCTCACTGCCTAGGGTTGCCAGTTCAAGAAATATCTGGGGACTTTGGGGTGGAGCCAGGAGACTTTGGGGATTGAGCCAGAAGCATGATTGTGACAAGCATCACTGAACTCCAAAGGGAGTTCTACCCATCACATTTAAAGGGACTGCACACCTTTCAAATGCCTTCCCTCTACTGGAAATAATGAAGGATAGGGGCACCTTCTTTGGGGCCTCATAGAATTAGACCTCCTGTTTCAATCATTCTAAAACTTGGAGGGTATTTTCAATCATTCTAAAACTTGGACGCTATGCTGAAAATCTGGTGCCTCTATCTCAAAAAAGAGGCTTCCTCAAGCTCCAGATACCCACAGATCAATTCTCCATTATACCCTATGGGAATTGGTCTCCATAGGGGATAATGGAGTGCCCAGCAGACATTTCCCTCCCCCTCTGCTTTCTGATGACCCTGAAGTGGGAGGAGGGCCTCCAAGCTGGGGGATCCCCTGCCCCCACCCATCACTGCCTCTCCTCCACTATCCTGCTGAAGGTTGGTTTGGGGCATGAACAGGGAAATCCTAGACAATACTCTAAGAAAGATGGTGTTCTCAAAATGGCATTAGCACTAGTCACGATTACTGAAATGTCTTCTCCAAAGGTTAGGTGCCTTCATGAATAATTCCTTTAGCTCTCTAACCTGAAAAATCCTCTAGCTAGAATAATCAGCAAGTTTTGATGGCGCAGATAATAGGAGGATAATTGCAATGGAAGATAACTGCATTTTTAAAAGGCACGGATTTAAAGGTCACCCAGCGCAAGGGTTACTGTTATCTAAAATGCAGCTCCTTAGCATTTGCTTGAGAGTATTTTGCATAGTGAATAAATTTCAGAGTAATGTTTTCTCTAATTCTTTTGATTTTTTTAAAAAGGAAAATCAAACATCTTAAAGAAAAAAGAATTAGAGAAAAATTACTCTGAAATTTATTCACTATGCAAAATACTCTCAAGCAAACACCGAGGAGTTGCAGATTTGTCTGAGAATTTACATAGACATCTTTTGGATGAAAACTACTGGGAAAACATCTTTAAAAATCATGAGATGTACAGGCCATGTTATTAGAGAGAGCTTGCTGAAAAATTGGTGGTCACTTAATATTAGAATAAGTCCCCCCAATATCACCCTTAGTGTCACCACTAGATGCTTACCATGACTAATCCAAGAGGAGAAACAATAACTTTATAATGTAACAAGATATGATCAATAAATATGGGAAAATCAAATCTTGCGAAGTTATTACTGAAAAAGGAAAAAAGGATACAATGGTTAACGTATCTGCAACTCTCATTGAGGCTTAAAGACAAGCAGTGAGAAGGAGAGATATTAAGGAATTTAACTCAATTTGAAATAGTTGTATTGAACAAAAAAGATAATCTTTTAGGACAAATCTACAAATTCCTTTTACAGTATGATACAGAAACAGAACAAGTCAAGACATGTATAGTGAAATGGTTGCAAAATTTTGGGAAGGAGGTTTTATTCCAACAATGGGAAAAGCTACGGACAAAAGATAGAAAATTCACAGCAAGTCAAGCACTTAGAGATATTTGGTATAAAATGTTTTATCGCTGGTAGATTACTCCAAAAGATATTGAGAAGATGGATAAAAACTAAAAAGGATTGTGTTGGAATTGCAACAAGATAGTCAGTACTTTTTACCTTGGTGGTCTTGCAAAGATACTAGCAAATATTGGATGGAAATACATACTAAATTTTTTAAAAATTGAATATTAATTTTGCTGTGTCACCAGAAACAATGTGACTAGAAATGCTTCCAGTAAATGCGGAAAGAACAATGTATGAATTGTTCAGATACATGTTAACTTTAGAAAGAGTAGTCTTTGCAGCAAAGTGGAAAATTGAGAGTTGCCCAACTCTAGAGAACTGGAGAGACAAGGTGCAACAATATGCAGTTATGGCAAAACTGACAAGCTACATTAATCAAAGACTGAAAGATGAATTTGAAAGCAACTGGCAAGTTTTCCATGATTCTTATAACCAATCTCTGTGGTTACACATCTGAATGGTTTAATATTATATGATAATAGTATAAGACAGTTATAATATGAAATACTAAGGGTATTGTTTTAGTGTGATTTTTTATTATAACAAACGAATATTGAGGTAACTTGTGCTGATTTTGAGACCTAGTGCGGTGTAGTGGACTCTAATCTGGGAGAACTGGGTTTGATTCCCCACTTCTCCACATGCAGCTGCTGATGTGACCTTGGGTCAGTCAAAAGTTCTCCGGTGGTCTGGTAAGTGGGTCGGTCCGACTACTGGGTATAGGCTCCTCCTCCTCATCACAGGGTCGGGTCTTCCAATTGATCCAGAGGGGGGGAGTGGCCTATACCTCCCAGAACTCTCCAGTTTTTTCCCGGCCTTGCATGAAGCAGGACGGCTTTCTTCCGAGCGCCTTTGGAAAAAGCGCGGGAGATCCGGATGAAGAAGAGGAACGAAGGCCAGGAGCGTAGGGGTTGGTCCCCAACAAAACCGGCAGAGAGGCAAGCTGTCGGAGGGCTACTCACGAGTAGGCCTGATCGTCGGAGACGGCAGAGCCCTCTAGAGCTCCGTTTCCTTGCTGACGTGACAGGAACAGAGCAGGAGGAAAGCAGCACAAAGCTGCGTGAGCCTGAAAACTGCAGCGTGGTAAGTCGCCCGGCAGTGGAAAGGGACCTGGCATGGTTGCAAAGCTCGACTGACCGAGCCCTGGGAAGAGGCATGGTGCAGACAGAACTGTCTGGAGCCCAAAACTGCGTTGCGGTGAGACACATGGCAGTGGGGAGAAACCCTTCACGGGGGCCATTAGAGGGAAGACGTCTTAAGATCCGACAGGGGGCGCAGTGAAGGCATGTTGCCTTCCATTTTATGCTCTTCCCGCCCTTTTATTTTCTTATTGCCTCTACTTTCACTTTTGTTTCCAGTGACACGGGGAGGCAACGAAATGGCAGCTAGTTCAAAGAGCAATTCCCCCAGTGAGTTCGACCTACCTCTTCTATCAGGGACACTGGTCTCTCAGCAAGAGGCTCAGAACCCCGATCTCTCAGGGGATGATGCCAAGGCAAATTTGCTGCAGTGGCTTAAGCAAGAAATGCTAAAGGAGCTGGGGCAGGACCTCCGTCAACACCTGGACTCCCCTGCTTCCTTGACACTGAAAAGGAAACAGGAGGGAAGGAAAAGAGGCAGAGATACCAGCCCTAGTGATTATCTGGAATGGTGACCTAAGGGCAGGTTTCATTTAGGCTTAGATTCGCCTCTCCCAAGCTCGGCTGAGGAGTCGGAGTGTTCTGATCAGTCAGGGAGGAAGGGGAGCTTTCAGAAGAGGAAGAACAGCCTGCTATAGTGCAATCTAGGCTTTTCTCCCTCGAATATTATTCAGAGTTGCTCCCTAAGGTTTTAAGGACCCTTAACTTAGTGGCAACTCCTAAAGAAAAGGAAGAACTGGATCCTGACTTTCCCGCAGGCTCAGGGGAAATGATGCCGAAACTGAGTACCGTATTTGCCGGCGTATAAGACGACTGGGCGTATAAGACGACCCCCCAACATTTCCACTCAAAATATAGAGTTTGTTATATACTCGCCGTTTAAGACTACCCCCTCTTCCGCACACCTTCCACACACTTTCTCCTTTTTGTTCCTGCCTCATTTAGCGCTGGGTGGCAGAGCTTGCAGAGTAGTCTATCTCTAGACCGAATAAGCGTGGCCCTTTTAAGAGGGATGATTTCTCGCCCCCTGAGCTCCCACCCTTAGCCTTCACTGGAGAGGAAGAGTGGCAGAATATGGCAGCTGAGTAGGGAGAAAGTGTTTTGGGAATTGTAGTAGTGCATAATATAAACACAGAAAGCAAGTCCCCACTCCCCACCTGAAGCAATCTTATAGTTAGAACTTCAATAGTACAGAAACAACAGAAGAAGAGGAGGGAGAGTTTAACAAGGAGGAAAGGAAGTTCAAACACAGACATATTCAGGTAAAATAAACTAAAGTCTCCTGGCCAGTGTGGTATAGTGGTTGCTGGACTAGAATCTGGAAGACTTGAGTTCAAATCCCCAATCTTTCAGGAATTTAATTTGGTGGTGTTGGGCCACTTTTTCTGTCTCTCCCTCTCTCATTGTTACCCGGCCGGGTCAGAGAAGGATGCCTGCACACGCACGCAAGAGCACCCACAGGCTCGCGCGCTTCAAAGACAGCCCCCCCCCCCGCCCCCAACCCTGGAAAGCAGCATGTGCGGAGAGGAGCCACTGGTTTTCGTGAGGCTTTTTTCCCTTTTTAAAAATGCCAGCTGGGAGGCCGCTCATCGCTTTAGATGCGTCAGCTTCTCTCCCCACCAGCCAGCAGGCCAAAGGATGCAGGGAGTCAAGGTGCAAATAAAAAGAGGGGGGGGGGGGAGGAACCATCTTTGCAATATTTTTTTAAAAGTAGAAATCCTCCCTGCCCTGGATAATATCTTTTTACTGCGTTTTCCCATCCTCCATCTCTGGGGCAAAATTGGAAGCTGGAGAAATGGGAGACCATCTGCAATAAGGGCATTTACAGCCGAAGTTATACAGGGGAGGGAAGGGGGAATGATCGTTGGTGGAAACTGGGGGTGGGGGGAGCACATCTCTGCCTGCGTGCAGCTACAATCACAGACAAACACACCCGGCCAGCAGATCTCTTGCCTCTCCCCCTCCCCGTACAAACAGAGAACGACAGACGGAGCCTGTAAGCAAATGCAAGTCTGGTTTGCCCACCAGCAAGAAAAGGGAGAAAGGCTCGAAGAGCATCCATGGCCCCTTTCTCCTGCTGAATGAAAACTGCCCCCTTATTCTCCCCCGAAGTGAGAGCTGCAAGGCAGCGAATCCCTAGGAACAGGAGACAGAAGGTCGCTAAATACCGTAATGTATAGGTGGTTGCTTTGGGTTTTCGTTTCAAGGCTGCAAAGACAGCAGCCAGAGAGCGAGCAACCGCAGAACTCAGAAAGGGCTTACTTCCAAGTAAGCATGCAAAGGACCGGGCTTGCACAGCACCTTTTCCCTCCACAGCAAAAGACAGCCTCTCGCCCCCGTGACCCCCGTCCCTTGTGCTTTGGATCTACTGTATTTCCCCAAAAATAAGACCTACCCAAAAAATAAGCCCATCACAAATGCATAGAAATCCTGCTAGGGCTTATTTTTTTGGGTAGGTCTTATTTTTGGGGAAATACGGTATCCCAACTGAAGTGCACCTGGCGTACAAGACGAACCCCCCATTTGGAGGCATGTTTTTCTGGGCAAAAAAGTCGTCTTATACGCCGGCAAATACGGTAGTTCTCAAACAGGGGTTCCTTTGCCAGCTGCCTTTTTTGCTATGGTTAAGGCAGAGTGGGAACGGCCGGCTAAGCCCAAGGCCACTCAGCAAGTTTTTTCTAAGCTCTATTCCCTAATTCCACAGGCCACTAAGAGGCTAAAGTTACCAGCGGTAGATGACCCCGTAACTAGTCTTATCTCTAATTCGGTCCTGCCTATGGACACAGATGGTTTACCCAAGGATCCATGTGATAGAAGAATAGAGCAGGCTTTGCGCAAGGAATTTGAGGCAACAGCCTGGGCCATTAAGGCGGCCACGACATCCTCATTGTTTGCCAGAGCAATGTGTACTTGGGCTAATAATTTAGCAGCAGCGGATAGTGGAGCTCCTACGGAGTTCAAGGATGAGCTGGAAAAGATTGCCTTATCTGCTGCTTTTGTGGCAGATGGTTCATTAGATACCATGCAGCAAGCGGCTAGAGCCATGGCCTGTGGCATGGCAGCTAGGCGCAACATTTGGCTTCAAAATTGGGAGATAGATGCTGCAGCCCAGGCTATGGTGGCAGCGGTACTCTTTAAAGGGGCCCTGTTGTTTGGTGAGGGCTTAGATAGGTATCTCATTGAGAACAGGGATAAAAAGAAGGTCCTACCCTCTAAGGATAAAGAGGCAAAACAGAGGAAATCCTTTCCTTCCTTTCGAGACTCCAAGAAGCCTTCTAGACCAGGTCTCTTTCGTTCCTTTAGAGGAAAGTGGCAACAGAAGGGGCGTGAATCTAAACCCTGCTATTCTGGAAAGTCAGACCAGAATGCTAAACCCCTCTCAAAAAAACGGTGATCCCAATGACTATGCTGGTCACCAGACGACAGGGAGAATAGGGGGTCGTCTCTCTCTATTCGCTGACACCTGGAATCATTCTGTTCAAGACCAGTGGGTATTGGAGGTGGTGGCACAGGGCTACGCTATAGAGTTTCACTCCCTCCCTCCCTCCCAACCGCTTTCGTTGGGTCCCGCAGAAGCGGGATCTGGCTGCTCACAGAGCAATGTTGTCAGCCATTCAGCATTTGGTGGATATCAGGGCTGTGGAGCTAGTCCCAACACCCCAACAGGGGCTGGGAGTTTATTCAGTAATTTTCTTAGTGCCAAAGAAGAATGGGGAGTTCAGAACCATTCTGGATCTGAAATGGCTCAACAAGTTCGTACAAACGAAACATTTCAAGATGGAGACCTTATGGTCAGTGTTGCTAGCTATTCAGCCACAAGATTTCCTGGCCTCCTTGGATCTATCCGAGGCTTATTTACATGTTCCCATTCGGGAATCACACCGAAAGTTTCTGCGCTTCTCCTACGAGGGGAAGCACTTTTAGTATCGGGCCCTACCATTCGGCCTGAAGTCCTCTCCTCAGGTGTTTACAAAGATCTTGGTAACGCTGGTGGTGAAGCTGAGACTGCAGGGTGTGGCCCTGTTTCCTTACCTGGACGACATTCTGGTGAAGTCGGGGTCATACCAGCAATGTCTGGAGGGCATTCAGCAGACCGTGACCATGTTACGTCATCACGGCTTTGTAGTAAATGTAGAGAAGAGCAATCTTCTTCCCTCACAGAGGCTAGTGCACTTGGGGGTAGAGATAGATACGACCATGGACAGAGTATTCTTGACTGTAGAGAGACGGGAGAAGTTCTGCTCCCTGTTACAAGGGGTTCTGCAACAACGCATGGTATCGGTTATGTCTCTAGCGCAGTTGCTAGGAATGATGGTCTCATGTCAGGACTTACTGTTTTGGGCCAGGTTCCACACTCGACCCCTTCAGTTTTTCCTCCGTCCCTTCCAGGACATTATAGGGAACAAAATTCACAAACTGGTGATGCTGGCACTAGAGGTGACAACCCAGTTGCAGTGGTGGTTGGATCCAGTCCGCTTCCTTCCGGGCCATCCATTCCGCGAACTTCAGAGAGTATGTGTGACCACAGACGCCAGTCTATGGGACTGGGGGGCCCACTCGCAGGAGCAAATGATTCAGGGACAATGGGAGCCCCACGAGATGAAGCGCAGTATCAACTTCTTGGAGCTCAGAGCGATTCATCTAGGGTTGTTGGGTTTACAGGCAGTCCTGATAGGTCGCCATGTCCTCATCAAAACAGACAACTCAACGGCCAAGGCGTATGTGAATCGACAAGGAGGAACCCGGGTGAAATCTTGTCAAGGTGAAGGTTCTTTTTAATTTAATTTAATTTAATTTAATTTAAACTTTTGTTTATATCCCGCCCTCCCCGCCTAGGCAGACTCAGGGCGGCTAACAAGACATGGTAAAACCATGATACAATAAAACAGTATATAATATCATTAATAATTTAACAATAAAACCAATAAAACAGTATGACA
Organism: Heteronotia binoei; assembly: GCF_032191835.1. Lineage (NCBI taxonomy): Eukaryota > Metazoa > Chordata > Lepidosauria > Squamata > Gekkonidae > Heteronotia > Heteronotia binoei. Next base: position 18,729,572 of record NC_083242.1, on the reverse strand, counting down.
TTATGGTACAATCAAATTATATATAAGATGGCTCGGTGTTTCGAGTGGGCGGAAGCCAATCTTCTGCCGATCAAGGCGGTTCATGTTCCCGGAAAGGACAACCTGCTAGCGGACTGGCTCAGCAGACGTTTTCTGGATCAGACGGAGTGGATGCTGCACAGGGATACCTTCAGTCTGATAGTGGACAGATACGGTCCAGTGTCGGTGGACTTGTTTGCCATGGCAGAGAATCGGCGGGTGGACAGGTTCTTCGCCAAAAGCAGAGATGTAAAAGCAGAAGGGACCAATGCACTCAGTGGCGAGTGGCCGACAGGGCTACTATATGCCTTCCCACCCACTCCACTATTGCCCAGGGTGATTCAGAGGGTAGTGGAGCTAAGGGCAGAGATGGTGCTTGTGGCTCCTTTCTGGCCAAGATGGGCGTGGTTTCAGGAACTTCTGAGGCTGTCGGTTCAACCCCTTTGGCGACTACCAAGGAGGGACAATCTCTTGACTCAGGGCAACATGTCGCATCCTCAGCCAGACCTGTTACAGTTGACAGTCTGGAGGTTGAGCGGTTGCAGCTCGAAGGTCTAGGTTATGCCAAGAGGGTGGTGGACACTATGTTGGCGTCATGTAGATTCTCCACTAATAGAGAGTATAACACCACTTGGAAGGTTTTCTCTTTGTGGTCGGCCCAGCAGGGGTGGGATCCATTGAAGGTGAAGGTTCAAGGTGTTCTTTGCTTCCTACAGGAGGGGGCGGACAAGGGGCTTTCCACTAGTACACTGCAGCGTCAAGTGGCTTCCATCTCTGCTATCCAAGGGGTGCGGGGGCGTAAGGCTTTGTCTATGCATCCACATATTAGGCATTTTTTGAGGGGTACTACACTTCTCAAACCGCCACAGGTTCATAGGTTCGCTTCATGGAAGTTGAATGTAGTGCTGAATGCCTTGTTTAGACATCCCTTTGAGCCTATGGCATCATGTGGGATTAAAGAACTGACTTTAAAATCACTCTTTCTAGTGGGAATCACCACGGCACGTAGGGTGTCTGAGTTACGGGCCCTTTCTGTTGATAAGGAACTCTGTGTCTTTCATAATGATAAGGTTGTGCTTAGACCAGACCCATCTTTCATCCCTAAAGTTAATTCTATTTTTCATAGGTCTCAGGAGTTGGTGCTTCCAAATTTTTCTCCCAATCCTTAGTCTCCCAAGGAAAGGGAGTTGCACTGTCTAGGTGTTAAGAGGGCACTTATTTTTTATATTGAACGTACAAAAGACTGGAGAAAGTCTGACTCCTTGTTTGTGTTTTTCAGTAAAGGGTCACAGGGCCCCTCTCTTAGTAGATGGCTGCGGGAATGTATTTTACTGGCTTACAAGGCCCAAGGTCAAATCCCTCCGGATGGGATCACAGCTCACTCTTTGAGGAGTGCTGCGACATCAGCAGTGTATAGGTCCTTTCCTTCTTTGGAAGCTGTGTGTAAGGCAGCAACTTGGAGGTCGGTACATACCTTTACCAAGCACTATAAGGTAGATAAGTGGGCTTCAGCAGAGGCGGCCTTTGGGAGGCGTGTGCTGCAGCATGCACTCTAAACAGGGAAGCTAGTCCCGCCCAGGGATGTACAGCTTTGTTATGTCCCAGTAGTCGGACCAACCCACTGACCAGACCACCGGAGAACGGAAGATTTGTATCACTTACCGTGAAGCTTCCTTCTCGGTGGACTGGCAGTGGGTCGGTCCGGCCCGCCCTTTGGTGGTTGAACGGCTTCCTGGGTTTTGGAGATGGATTCTGGAGCTTGTTCCTTCCTTTGGAATAAGTTACTGTACTGTGGTTTGTAATGCTCTAGTTCAATTATCCATTCTGTATGGTACATTGGAGCATAATAAAATTGTTCTCCTCGTTTACTTAGTACTAGAGATAAGATAAGATAAGATAAGATAAGATATTGGATTTTTATCCCGCTCTCCACTCCGAAGAGTCTCAGAGCGGCTCACAGTCTCCTTTACCTTCCTCCCCCACAACAGACACCCTGTGAGGTGGGTGGGGCTGAAAGGGCTCTCACAGCAGCTGCCCTTTCAAGGACAACCTCTGTCAGAGCTCTGGCTGACCCAAGGCCATTCCAGCAGCTGCAAGTGGAGGAGTGGGGGAATCGAACCCGGTTCTCCCGATAAGAGTCCACATGCTTAACCACTACACCAAAGTGGCCGGTGCAACCGTCTTTTCCATAAGTGCAAGGTCACACCTCGCATGCTGGCTTAGATGGCCCAAGGTAGCCTCATCTTGTCAGATCTTGGAAGCTGCACAGGGTCAGCCCTGGTTGAAGAAGAAGGTATTGGATTTATATCCCGCCCTACACTCTGAATCTCAGAGTGGTCACAATCTCCTTTACCTCCCCGCCCCCACAACAGACACCTTGTGAGGTGGGTGGGGCTGAGAGAGCTCTCACAGCAGCTGCCCTTTCAAGGACAACCTCTGCCAGGGCTATGGCTGACCCAAGGCCATGCTAGCAGGTGCAAGTGGAGGAGTGGAGAATCGAACTCGGTTCTCCCAGATAAGAGTCCGCACACTTAACTACTACACCAAACTGGCTCTCCAAGGAGGAAGGGAAGGAAGGTAGGTAGGGAGAGAGAGGGAGGGAGGGAGGGATAGGTGGAAAGAAAGCAGCTTTAAATACCAGTGATTTAAAGAGAGAAATGCCTTCTCTAAGCTGGCGAATGGGCAGTGGAGGTTTCAAGAGTCACATGTGGCTCCCGAGCCACAGTTTGGCCACTCCTGCTATATGTCATTCCTTGGCTCAAGTTATAAGAGTTCCACGGAAAACAATGGCAAAGGAACAATTTACAATTGCAGACTTCATCCTAATCGTATGCATACATTGTTTCTACTAAGGAAAGAGAAAGTTACTCTTGAATAAACATGTATCTAGCAGGCTGTAAAAACGCAATTCTACGGAAACTAAATTGAGAGTTATCCCGCCCCCCATCCCAAAAAACCTCAGTGGGTTTACTTCTGAGTAAACGTGATTTTGTTTTAGTAAACAGCGTGATGTCTTCTTCCAAGACAGTTCAGCAGTATGTTTTATGGAACTGACTGTTTTTATGATACTGTAAGCCGCCCTGAGTCCGCTTGCGGAGAGGGCGGGATATAAATGTAAAGTAATAAATAAATAAATAAATAAATAAATAAATGTTTAATGGGGAGGATTTGGAAGTTATTTTCTATAGGGGGATGCGGCTTGGATACAACTGGAGAGTTCTGGGAGGTATAGGCCACTCCCCCCCCTCCGGATCAATTGGAGGACCCGACCCTGTGATGAGGAGGAGGAGCCTATACCCAGGAGTCGGACTGACCCACAGCCAGTCCACCGAGAAGGAAGCTTCACATTAAGTGATACAAATCTTCCGTTCTTTCAATGCTGTTCTCTCAAGGGCAGTTCTTGGAAGAGCTCTCTCAGCTCCACCTATCGCTGTTGTGGGGTGAGGAAGGGAAGAAGTTTGTAAACTGCTGTGAATGAAGAACATGATATAAATCCAATCTCCTCCTCCTCTTCTACATCCCCCTCGTTGTCGTGTGTTTTGTGTGTGTGTGTAGCTATAATGCCATATGTATTTCTAAGTCATTATGCCATAAATATTTTTTCACAAATTTTAAAGCTATTATGTCATATACTCTTTCAATATAAATATGTATTTTAATCAAGGAATGTCCGTAATATCTGTAAAATTGCCCTTTACTACATGTTTTGGTAATTATATTTCTTATGGGTTTTCTCCCCATTCCTCTTTTTTCATTCTGTATTCCTTTAAAAATCCCAAAAGAAAAAAGAAAAAAAAAGAAAAAAGAATGTGATATTGATTTCCTAGTTTACTATGTTTGCAGTTGTCAGGAGAGTTAGTAAACTGTTGAATCCTAGTTAAAGAGAGCCAGTTTGGTGTAGTGGTTAGGTGTGCGGACTCTTATCTGGGAGAACTGGATTTGATTCTCCCCTCCTCCACATATACCTGCTGGAATGGCCTTGGGTTAGCTATAGAGGTTGTCTTTGAAAGGGCAGCTGCTGTGAGAGCCCTCTCAGCTCCACCCACCTCACAGGGTGTCTGTTGTGGGGGGAGAAGATATAGGAGATTGTAAGCCGCTCTGAGACCCTGATTCAGGGAGAAGGGCGGGGTATAAATCTGCAATTCTTCTTCTTCTAAATATCCATTAGATAGTGACTCAGTCCAGATATTATATGAGTTGGCTTAAAATTACTCATGATCTCCAAGTAAGAATGTCTCAAATATTTATGTAATTTAGATGAACTTTTTTGCAGTTAGTTTTAATATTTATGATGGGGCTGAACATTTACTTTGTTGCTAACCAAACTTTCATCTTTTCTGGTCAGCTATCTAGTATTTTAATAGGGACTGAACGTGCTTTTTGCCCTTGAAATAGAATCAAAGGGGTGATCAAAGAAAAAGGAAGACAGAGATGGGAGAGACACTGGCCTGATCAAAACCCTAAGAGGATTCTGGGAGGGGGTGGGATAGAGGCCCCAATTACCATTCCTTGAATGTCTTCAGGTTGTAGCATTTATTATGCCAGCATTATTGTCATTACACCAGTCATGCTATAATTATCATTACTATAAGGGTTTCTGTATACATGTGGGATCTTCCCAGTTATGCAAAACAGTGTAACTTCCTAAATTAACTGTAGTGGCTTGATGAATTCTGAACATGCTCATTGCTATTGGAAAGCATGGGATGTTGTGAGCAGTTGAATGTTGGTTAAGGTGGTGTTTGGGGGTGGGGGGAAGGGGGTTTCACATATTCAGACTCTTAAGAAAACTCAGAGTATTTTGGACTAGAAGCTTCTGGTTGCGAGTAGGAAATTCCCAACCTTCCCTGTCTGAGATTCCAGATAACGCCCACTTTATAGAAGATGAAAAACATCCTATAGATATAAGGTTGCCCGGTCCGACTCAGGAAATATCTGGGTTCTTTGGGGATGGAGCCAGGAGACTTTGGGTGGAACCAGGAGCAACGGTGTGACAAGCACAATTGAACTCCAAAGGGTAGTCTGGCCATCAAGTTTAAAGGGACTGCCATCATTGGAAATAATGCAGGATAGGGGACACCTCTTTTTGGACTCATAGAATTGGACTCTCTGGTGTTTTTGGAACTTTTTTTTTTTAAGGTGAGGCACCAGATGCTATGCTGAAAATCTGGTGCCTCTGCTTCAAACTACAGCATCCTCTACAGCCCCAGATATCCACAGATTGATTCTCCATTATACCCTAGGGGGACCAGTCTCCACAGAGTATAATGGAATACTCAGCAGACATTCAAACCCCGCCCCCCTGGCTTTCTGATCATCCTGAAGTGGGGGAAGGGCCTCCAAACCAGGGGATTCTCTGCCGCCAACTGGGGATTGGCAACCCTATTTGTTGGTTTTTAGAGTTAAAGTACTACTTATAGCATCCAGACAGGTGCACAAAAGTGTTTGAGAATGCCAGTGGGATATTGCAGCTCCCCTTAGGCCTCCAACTGAGTTATCTGGATAAGGTATGTGGGTCAAATAGGCTGTAGGTGGACCTCTAAAGCATGCCCCCTTCACACACACACACACACACACACACACACTAGTGTATTGGCAAAAGATATTCTATCTCAGCCCCTTTTGTTTTAGTTTTCTACATGCAGGTAGCTTTTTCATGTAGGGAAGTATTTAAAGCAGCAGTCCCCAACCTTTTTGGCACCAGGGACCAGTTTTGTGAAAGACAGCTTTTCCATGGACCAGTGGGGGGGGGGGGGGGCAGGGAGCATGATGGTTTTGGGGTGATCCAGTTGTGCACTTTATTTTGGTGTGGTGGCTAAGTGTGTAGACTCTTATCTGGAAGAACTGGATTTGATTCCCCACTCCTCCACTTACAGCTGCTGGAATGGCCTTGGGTCAGCCATAGCCATAGCTCTTGCAGAGCTGTCCTTGAAAGGGCAGCTTCTGGGAGAGCTCGCTCAACCCCACCCACCTCACAGGGTGTCTGTTGTGGGGGAGGAAGATAAAGGAGATTGTGAGCCACTCTGAGATTCAGAGTGGAGGGCAGCATATAAATCCAATGTCGTTGTCGTCTTCTTATTACATTGTAATATATAATAAAATAATTATACAACTCACGGCCTGGTTGCTAGCAGGCCATGGACCCAGACCAGTCCACAGCCTGGGGGTTGGGGACCCCTGATTTAAAGTTTGTGACTTCGCACTTACATTCTGAAGTGATGCAGTCTACTCTTACTGCCTCAGAAATCAGCTGCTCAATTTCCATCTCCCATTTGTAGACCAGGCCTCCATTTCGTGCCTTGTGGCCTTGAAGGTTTGCTGGCTGAGACTCCAAAGCCTGAAATCCCCCTTGGTGTTGTACAAAGTAAAATGTACTTTCCCCCTTGGAACTTAAAAGAATAAATCAGATAGCATCTCCACAGTTCACCCAATTCACCTCTGCAAATATTTCCCTCAGCTTTTGCGCAACCACTGCAAATCTGGCCACTCTAACAGGTTTGTCTTGATTAGACAATGGGAATACAATTTTAGATTCAGTGCTGGACAATACCCCTCATTAGGTTAAAAATAAATGCCTCCCGTGGTTCAGAATGTAAAGAATAGCAAAGTAAATAGTGACATGGAATTAAGACTTTTACAGGCCTCATCAAAGTCTCACATTCCTTCCTTGCTGAAATGGTGTCCAGACTGTGTGATTTTTTGTCTTTCTGGCCAAACCAACTTCCTTTGTGTGAAGTAGCCTATAGCTCTGTTTCTCTGCTCGCTGTTTCTCAGACGGTGAATCCAAAGTTAGTTTCCTATGCATTGCGTTCCGTACATGGTATACTCATTTAATTAACTGGAGAGCTATTTTCCTTTATTGCACATCTTTTTTCTCATTCAAGGGGTGAAATTATGGATTTCAAAGAGTTAAGTAGCTTTTCCTATTTGGGAGACTGTTAGCTGAAATTCCTCCTCCTTTTTGCTGTGTCTGTTAGAGTATGTGTCCCAAAACAACCTGAATTAATTTAATGAAAAGACTGTCTTTTGTATCTGGCATTAGTCAGCTGGAATGTTTACATTTTCTTTTGTAAAATGCTTATTGCTATTTTTCAACACTTCTTGTTTTGTCACTAGGCGTGAACCGAAACAATTTGTGTCAATTCATGATTTGTGGTCCTGCAAACCCTATTGAAAGGAACCACAGTCCCTTTCAACAAGGTTTGCAGAAAGCCCTAAAAACAGCTGAGTTGTGGAGAGCAGCCTGGCCCCTGCTGCTCAGCTGTTTTGTGCGGTCTCTTTAAAGTTTAAACTCTGAGTCCCTTCAAACCTCGCTTTCTGCTCTATCCACAAACTGCCATGAACTGTTTTAAAAGTTTGTGGAAGTTCATGATGGTAGACCCATCAGGAACTTTGGTTCATGGACCACAAACAGGGCAAAATTTGGTGTAGTGGTATCTGGGAAACCCAGATTTGGTGTAGTGGTATCTGGGAAACCCAGATTTGATTCCCTACTCCTCCACTTACAGCTGCTGGAATGGCCTTGGGTCAGCCATAGCTCTCGTAGGAGTTGTCCTTGAAAGGGCAGCTTCTGGGAGAGCTCTCTCAGCCCCACCTATCTCACAGGGTGTCTGATGTGGGGTGGGGGGAGGTAAAGAAGATTGCAGCTGCTCTGAGACACTGAGATTCAGAGTGGAGGGTGGGATATAAATCCTATATCATCATCTTCTTCATGGTTCAGTTCATGCCCAGCCCTAGTTGTCACTCTTAAATGCCATGTAAATTCTGAATTGTTTTTTGTAAAAAGTTACAAAATTACAATACTGGGCATAGCACTTTCAAAATAGTGCCCATGCCACATTCTACTCACACTACTAGGTTCCTCCCCAATTAATATTTGTTTCTTCCATTGACCTTCTGGGGGTGTTGAAGTGGGTGCCCCTGTGTAACTTGGTGATGTTATAAGAGTGGGGGAGGGCACCAGAAGTTAACCTTGCCTAAGGTGCTGGGTAGTCTAGGGCTGTTAGACAGGGGTGGAATTCTAGCAGGAGCTCCTTTGCATATTAGGCCATACACCCCTGATGTAGCCAGTCCTCCAAGAGCTTAGAAAAAAGAGCCTTGTAAGCTTTTGGAGGATTGGCTATATCAGGGGTGTGTGGCCTAATATGCAAAGGAGCTCCTGCTAGAATTCCACCCCTGCTGTTAGGAATTTGAGGGGGGGGGTTACTTTCCTCCGAATTAAGTTGGTTCATTTGGATCAACTTCCAAATTTCTTTTCAGTAAAGCAATTGAATATGTCCTAATAGTGTGGGCACCATAGTGGAAAATTTAAATTAATGTTACATACTATGCAAAATGAGAGTACTGTTTATATGTAACATAATCGTTTGTTGTTTTTCTGGCAGGTTCCCGGAGATCTTAGCCAAACCTCTGAAGACCAGAGTCTGTCGGATTTTGAAATGTAAGTTGAGGGGAATGTTTGTGATTTTGGTATAATTTATGCCTGCTGGGGAATCCTGGATTTTGCATTTGGTATTACCTTAGGGACTAATGGGATTTTCCAGATAAAAACTAGGATATCCTGCATGTGGGCACTAAGCCACTCTGTGGTGATTTTTATTTACATAAGAGCAGCCATGTTGGATCAGGCCAATGGCCCATCCAGTCTAACACTCTGTGTCACACAGTGCCATCAGGAGGTCTACCAGTACTTCTAAAGTAAAGTATTGGGGTGAAGATAAATGGATTTTCTTGAGTGGGGAGTTTGCCTTTTTTTGTGACAGACTTCCTAACTATCAGTTCTAAACTGAATTGATCTTAGGAGGAACTGACTCTCCCTCCATTCCAAAACCAAAAACTAGTTGTGCAAGAGTTCCAATGAGTTATGGCAATCTCAAAGCCCCCTTTTTGTCTGCCCAGAGAACCAGTGTCTTACTCTGTGGTATCCTGCTGAAAGAGTGGTTTAAAGACAGACATTTAAGTGGATGAAGATACATCTGTGTTCTTTAGAAGAGCTCTCTGATAGAGCAGAACCTTTTTTCCTCTCTTTTTAAAAATTCAGATCAAATCGAGCTCTTATAAATGTCTGGATTCCTTCAGTCTTTCTCCGCGGAAAAGCAGCAAATGCATTCCACGTTTACCAGGTAAGTTTCACAATTTCCTTTTTCTCAGTTGTGCTTTGCATTGGCAAAAACCTCTACAGTTTTTTAATGTTATGATGACACTGTCGTCTGCGCATTCATAAAATTTGCAAAGGTGGTCGTGGCAGAAGTGAAACAACAAAGAGTCATTATGGTAGGCTCACTTTAAATTTATCTGAATATTTATGCTCTGCCTTATCTGTTGGCTCAAGGTGGCTTTGGGGAGACCATTGCATAGTTTCTACAGTATTCTACGTGCATATTTCAGATTGTACTCAACAAGCATTGGATCTTCACAGTGTCTTCCAGTAGTTTAACTTCCTTTTATGGTTAGTTGTTGTTGAGTCCAACTCTTTGCGACCCCATGAAGCAAGTCATGCCAGGCCCTCCTGTCTTCCACCATCCTCCAAAGTCTGCTCAAATTTTTGTTAGTTACATCAGTAATGCTATCCAGCCATCTCATTTGCTTTCCCCTTCTTCTTTTGCCTTGTGTCTTTCCCAGCATCAGGGTCTTCTCCAGGGAGTGCTCCCTTCTCATTTGGTGGCCAAAGTATTGGAGCTTCAGCTTCAGCATCTGACCTTCCAGGGAACAGTCAGGGTTGATTTCCCTTAGGACTGACTGATCTGATCTTTTTGCAGTCCAAGGGACTCTCAAGAGTCTTCTCCAGCACCACAGCTCAAAAGCGTCTATTCTTCTGCACTCGGCTTTCCTTATGGTCCAACTCTCACAGCCATACTGTAATTATGTGTGTGACTTTAATGTGCCACTTCAGTACTGATAAGACAGATTTGCTTGAGAGGACAGTGAATTCCATCTAAATAGTGTGCATAGAGTAGACAAATATCTCATATCTCATTTTATCTTTTATATAGTAACCATGCACTATATTAAGCCTACAGCAATATCTCCCTTGGGGTGTAGGAGTTTGCAGTAAAATGTCACATGATTATGCTGTTCGTTTGAGTGATTGAGTCCTCTTGATGCATGGCTGGAGGAGGGCTCTTCAGTACAATGACTGTATTTTTGCTCTCCAATAAAATTTCCTCCTTTTCTCCTACCTCTTGGTTCATGATGATTTCCTTGGGACTCCTGCCTCTGCTCGTGTCGTTGGCTGACCTGCTGTGTTGTTGCAGTAGTTGTCAGGTTTCGGGCTAGGCTGAGAAGCAGCATTCCAAGATGTACAAGTAATTTTGGTTTTTGCTGATTTGTCTTCGGAAGGGAGCCATGAATTTCCAAGCTTCTTTTTCTCTTCATGCACTCTGTATACAAATGAACCAAAGGGAGTGATGGAATTGTGGGTTGTACCTTCTAGCCCTACTTTCTATACACGCTCAGGAGTACACAGCATCTATGCCGGGGGGGGGGGGGGGACAAAACTTTGGCTCAGGAGCCACATGTGGCTCTTCCACACATATTGTGTGGCTCTTGAAGCCCCCACTGCCCCATCAGCTGGCTTGGAGAAGGTATTTATCTCTTTAAATAATTTCTCCAGGCCAGCTGGCAGTTTGAAGAATGCATTTAAAGTTGCTTTCTTTTCACTTCTCCCTCCCTTCCTACTTGAAGGGCTGTCATCTAGAGGATGGTGTGGAATTGTTTTCTGTGGCCCTGGAAGGTAGAACCAGAGCTAACAGGTTGAAATTAAATCAAAAGAGTTACCGGCTCAACATAGGAAGAACTTCCTGACTGTTACAGCGATTCCTCAGTGGAACAGGCTTCCTCAGGAGGTGGTGGGCTCTCCTTCCTTGGAGGTTTTTAAACAGAGGCTAGATGACAGCAATGAAGATCCTGTGAATTTAGGGGGAGTTGTTTGTGAGTTTCCTGCATTTTGCAGGGGGTTGGACTAGAAGACCCTGGAGGTCCCTTCCAACTGTATTATTCTATGATGTTTATTCTATGTGGCTCTTATGTTAGGCAAGTTTGGCCACCCCTGATCTATGCTCATCAGCTCTTGTATACACAGTCTATAAATTGAGTGTGTGAATGGTACATTCAGATGCCCCTGAATGCACTAAAGTTAGGGGGAGTGTGGTATCTCCAACCCTGATTCTTCCCACCCACCTTCATACTCACAGTAATTGAACTCAGATGCCTGTGTGAGCAAGGCTTTTGTTGGTGGAGAGACCCCACATGCCCTATTGTGCAGGCAAACGCAGCCTGTAATGTTTCGTATGAAAATTGGCTCGCAAATTATCTTTCACTCCTCTGCTGCTGTTTCAGAATGGCTTAAAATCACTCTATCTTCAGTGGGCATTTCAAAGTGAGATTTTTTTTACCTTAGATGGGTTTTTTTCTATCTCGTTAAGCGGATACATAATGCCATCTAATTCACTTTGCCATTATTCTAGTTCACATAATGTGATTTGACTCTAGGGTTTGTTCGCTGTGATGGAATCATTTTGCATAGTACAGAAGAGAAAACAACAGGAGGAGGTAGAAATTGTCCCCAAAGAATACCCATAAGTATTGTGGGTGTGGGTGTGATGTGAAGGGGGGGGAGAGAGAGAGGAAGATAGCCGTGGTTTATTTACTGCAGCCTCAATGCACATCCGATTGATTTTGTTTTTAATTTATGCAGGGTATGCGGTGAACTTCAGCATGCCTAATCGCTTTCTTCTTCAAATGACTTGTCAAGGGAATGGTTGTTCTCAATCAGTGGAGGCAGTGCCGGATTAAACCTTGCGGAGGCCTCTAGGCAGTTGAAATCGTGGGGGTTCCCTTGGAAATTATCTCAGAGTCTGAGTGCCCACCCCACTGCCCCTGCTGCAGGCACATTCTTAAAAAGCCCCTTTTACTAAGCTTAAGAGAGACAAACTTGGCGACAACGCTGGCAGAAGCGGCACCAGACAAGTCGGGCATACAGCAGCTCAATTGCTGGCTGCTTGTGCAGGCTGGGAGGGCTGCAAGCAGGTGGGAAGCAAGGGGGGAGGAGCTAGCCCAGGGCCCTAAAGGCATGGGGGCTCATAGGCCAGTGCCTACTTTGCCTAATTGTTAATCTAACTCTGAGTGGAGGGAAGGTATCCTGAAACGGATTTCGCCCCCTATTCACTCGGCAGGCCTTGCTTTCACCTACAGCTAGGGGGTGAGCCCTGCTCCATGCCTCATCTCACTCTGCATTGAACACGTTCCCACGCATCTTCCTCTGCAGAAAGACAGTCTGAGAGAGATGTGTTTAGGAAAAGGAAAGAACAGAGAATCAGAAAGTTCCCTGAGGACACTCTGTTGGAGCCAAGAGAACTTAACTGAGTACCCAGCTATAAGAGAAATTGCTTCTAGAGCAATTGCTCTAGAGCAATCTTGTGCCCGTGCTGGCAGGGCCGGCTCGCCCACTAGGCAAACTAGGCATTCGCCTAGGGTGCCATCAGGGTGGCGGCACCAAATTCCGCCTTCCCCCCTAAGCAAATGCCTAGTTTGCCTGCTCCCCAGCTTCCTCCTCCCTCCCTTTCCCGGGAATGGGCAGTTGAGTGCTGTGCTCCTGGGCTATTTAAAGGTGCCCCCTGCTGATCAGCTGATCAGTGGGTAAAACCGTGCCAGACGCTCCTGGCTCCTATGCCGGCCCTCCGGCACGATCACTGTCAGTGCTGGGTTGAGGGGGCAGGCGAGCAGCAGGGGGGATGATGAGCGAGGCACTGAAAGAGTGTCTGCCGCCACTGCCTCCTCCCCACTTCCTTCCCCTTTTAAAGAGAGAAATGCCTTCTCCAAGGCAGCCGACAGGGTGGGGGGCAGTGGGGGCTTTGAGAGCCACATAATATGTGTGAAAGAGCCACATGTGGCTCCTGGGCCGCAGTTTGGCCACCCCTGAACTAGTCCAACCCCCTGCTGAATGCAGGATCAGCCTAGAGCACCCCTGACAAGTGTTTGTCTAGCCGCTCCTCCAAGACTGCCAGTGAGGGGGAGCTCCCCACCTCTCTAGGGAGCTGATTCCACTATTGAACAACTCTGACTGTAAAAATGGTTTTCCTGATATCCAGCCGGTACCCTCCCACCCTTGAATATTTGAACATATGAAGCTGCCTTCTACTGAAACAGACCCTCAGTATTGTCTACTCAGACTGGCAGCGGCTCTCCAGGGTCTCAAACTGAGGTTTTCCATGCCTGTTTGCCAGGACCCTTTTTAGTTGGAGATGCAAGGATTAAACCTGGGACCTTCTGCTTACCAAGCAGATTCTCTACCACTGAGCCACATCCCTCCCCTTTATTTAAACATGACTGTTGCTCCTATCCTGTTGCCTTGGTGTTTTCCTGGCAGCATCTGGTTGGCTGAAGTGGGAAACAGAATGCTGGCTAGATGGGTCTGCTTATATCATGCATGAGAGCAGATGTCCTCCATGTGTGCACCAACGTTCCCTGTAAACTGCAGAGTCTTGTGAGCAAAAATTCTCCTTTGTGAGCTAAAAAGGTAAAGGTAAAGGTAGTCCCCTGTGCAAGCACCAGTCGTTTTCGACTCTGGGGTTATGTTGCTTTCACAATGTTTTCACCGGCAGACTTTTATGGGGTGGTTTGCCATTGCCTTCCCCAGTCATCTACACTTTCCCCCAGTAAGCTGGGGACTCATTTTACCGACCTCAGAAGGATGGAAGGCTGAGTCAACCTGGAGCTGGCTATCTGAACTAGCTTCTGCTTGTATCGAACTCAGATCGTGAGTTTTTTCCTGAGCTAAGACAAAACTGTGTGAGCCGGAGGCCAAAAATCTGTGAGCTAGCTCACAGTAACTAGAAGGAACATTGGTGTGCACTGTCTCACACTTTGTGTTTCCCTTGAGGAAAGAGACACTGTGGCTCGAGCCTATTTTGAAGCAGGGACTGATGAACTGGAGCTCAGACGAAGGGCACCTCAGGTGTTCTTTGTTTCGTGTCCAGAAAACCTTTTGAAAATCCAAAATTGAGTTTAAAAAACCCCAAAATGAAGCATCAAGCTGGCGAGGGGAGTGAAGCCATTCCTGGCAGAATTTTCAAGTCAAATCGCTTGTCTGTTTCAGTTGTCCCTAGCTGTTTCAATCATCTCAGTGGGATGGTAATAACTTTTGTTTTCTGTAAAATTTCCATGTCATGAATACAACCACTTTTAAAAACCTTCCATTATGCCAATCTGTTTGCCGCAGGGACCGTTATTAAAAAGCTGTTTCCTCCAGTCTTAAGTTTTAATATTTTCGGGAAGCGGTAAACATTTCAAAAGTATAACTTTAGTGACAGTTGTTTTTTTCCTTGCTGTCTATTAAGCTCAACTGTGGATTAATGCTCTCCTTGTAAACATACTCCATTGGTGTTAGTCGTGATGCTGTCTAAAATGTAGGGAAATAGTTGTTTCTCATGGTCCTTTTGGAATTTCACTGCACGGCTGTTAGACTTGTGTGGCTGTACACAGGGCGAAGGTAAAAGTAATCCCCTGTGCAAGCACCAGTTGTTTCTGACTCTGGGGTGATGTTGCTTTCACAACGTTTTCATGGCAGATTTATTTACGGGGTGGTTTGCCATTGCCTTCTCTGGTCATTTACACTTTACCCCCAGCAAGGTGGGAACATTTTACCAACCTCGGAAGGCTGGAAGGCTAAGTCAACCACGAGCCAGCTACCTGAGCCCAGCTTCTGATGGGATCAAATTCAGGTCATCAGCAGAGCTTGGACTGTAATACTGCAGCTTTACCACTCTGTGCTACGGGGGCAGCAGAGAGCAAAACAGCCACCTTTACCCATCTGTGACTGCACTGTAGATAGCAACTGAACTGAGTTCCTCAGGGCCACCATGAGCTCCAAGACCAGGGGTGGCCAAAGAAAGTCCATTATATTTCTCATATAGAAAGCCTATTTATATTCAGTATAACAGATTTTAATTCTATTTCATTGCCATACACTAGTTTATGATATTTTCTCACTTTATGTTTGTCTCCTGGTGGCATAATATACACTCCATCTTTCTTCAGATTTCATAATAGACCTGTGTCTCAAATAGGTTGTTAAGTATGTTGCCATTACTGCATATTCAGCAAGCTTATTTCCCATTCTTCTAAACATGGACGGATGTGACTTTATCTGACTTCGGATAGACATGCTCTGGTTTGTGGACTCATGAATGTTTAGGAAGAGATTCTGATATGTAAATTGTCCCACTTACTAACATGCTAGTACTCTATCCAGGGACTTTTTAAAATTTTTATTAGACTGTGTCAAGGGAGTTTTGTAAAGGCAAAGTGGGCTTTTGCAACCACCTGAATTTCTGTCCAATCTTCCTAGTTCTTTGGATATTCAGATATAAGAACATAAGAGAAGCCATGTTGGATCAGGCCAATGGCCCATATAGTCCAACAATCTGTGTCACACAGTGGCCCCAAAAAAAAAATCTGTCTGTCTGTCTGTCCGTCTGTCTATCTATCTACACACACTGTGGCTAATAGCCACTGATGGACCTCTGCTCCATATTTTATCTAACCCCCTCTTGAAGCTGGCTATGTTAATCACCCTTTGGGTGAAGAAGTACTTCCTTTTATCCGCTTTAACCCGACTGCGCAGCAATTTCATCGAATGCCCATGAGTTCTTGTATTGTGAGAAAGGGAGAAAAGTACTTCTTTCTCTACTTTCTCCATCCCATGCATAATCTTGTAAACCTCTATCATGTCACCCCACAGTCGACGTTTCTCCAAGCTAAAGAGCCCCAAGCGTTTTAACCTTTCTTCATAGGGAAAGTGTTCCAACCCTTTAATCATTCTAGTTGCCCTTTTCTGCATTTTTTCCAATGCTATAATATCCTTTTTGAGGTGCGGTGACCAGAATTGTACACAGTATTCCAAATGAGACCGCACCATCGATTTATACAGGGGCATTATGATACTGGCTGATTTGTTTTCAATTCCCTTCCTAATAATTCCCAGCATGGCATTGACCTTTTTTATTGCAATCACACACTGTCTTGACATTTTCAGTGAGTTATCTACCATGACCCCAAGATCTCTCCCTTGGTCAGTCTCTGACAGTTCACACCCCATCAACTTGTATTTGTAGCTGGGATTCTTGGCCCCAATGTGCATTACTTTGCACTTGGCCACATTGAACCTCATCTGCCACGTTGACGCCCACTCACCCAGCCTCAACAGATCCCTTTGGAGTGCCGCACAATCCTCTCTGGTTCTCACCACCCTGAACAATTTAGTGTCATCTGCAAACTTGGCCACTTCACTGCTTACTCCCAACTCCAAATAATTTATGATATGCTACATGGTTACGGTCATTCTCGTGCAGTCCCACTGGGGACTTATGTGCTCCAGTTTTTCCCCAGCCAAAATTAATTTCTCTGTCTAAGAGAACAATTATATATAGCTCACAACAAATGCATCTGATTAGAAATTCAAAAATGAATGGGGAAGAATTCTGTGTGTGAAAATCCTGGACTATTCTCACCTCTGTGTTACATAACTGCAATGCTCACTAAAAGGAGCTAAAAATACACTCCTGTTGTAATGCGTGGGAGCAGGAGGAACTGCATTCTATCCAAATTGCTCCCCAGAGTCTTCCAAAGAGAGCAGCAATCTTTTTTTAAGTCAGTGTTTTTCCCGAGAGACCATTCATTGAAACAGGGGTCCCCAAACTGCAGCGTCAAAAATTGGAATTCTGACCCAGAGTAGTAGGTGCAACTACAATGGCTGCTACAGGAAGCAGAGCCAACCACACATAGTGCAGTGGAGAAGACTGGTAATTTTAAAAATACCCTGGGAAAGAAGAGTGAGAGAGAGAATATAACCTACACTTTGGTGGCAGCTGCAGCTGGGTCCATGTTAACTTAATCTGCACGGTCAAGAGCCCCATGTGGCCCCACCTACTTTCTA
Organism: Heteronotia binoei; assembly: GCF_032191835.1. Taxonomy (NCBI): domain Eukaryota; kingdom Metazoa; phylum Chordata; class Lepidosauria; order Squamata; family Gekkonidae; genus Heteronotia; species Heteronotia binoei. Next base: position 18,712,621 of record NC_083242.1, on the reverse strand, counting down.
AAATCACTTGATGGGCACCATGAAAAGTGTTGAAGGAGCCATGGTACCCACAGGCACCTCATTGGGGACTCCTGCTTTCAGAGATGGTGTGATGGACTGCGCTTTTAAGAGGCTTACAAGTGCAGTATCAACATCTAAAGGACTGTGAAAAGTGAATTTTTCACAGAGCCAGAGAGCCTTGAGTGATAGGCTGCTTTGAGCAGTCTGTTTGGTCAGTATCAGTTGGGCAGACAGAATTTCGAGAGAGCTGGATGCTGAGGAGATTTTATTCCGATTTCAGCCTTGACTGGAGAAAGTCTGAATTCTATCTTGACTGAGAGAGTCTTAATTTACGTCCTGCTAGTTTAATATGAATTTTGGTCAATTAACTTGTGATTGTTTTATGGTACTGATTGGGTCTGAATGATACAAACTTTTGGCAAATTAATTTGAGGGTGGTTTATTAGGGAGGGATTTATAGTCAATTATTGCTATTAGATTTAAATTATGTGTTTTACCAATTAATGTACAAAGGGAGGTTGTGGGTTGGGCTTGATTGGGTTAATTTGAAAATTAGGAGCTGGCGGGCGGAGTGGATTGGGGAGTTATCTGAGGGTGGTGCTAGTCGGCATTGGAGGTGGTGGCTACGACAACGGTTCCACTAGTGGGGGATGACTGGCCCAGGGATTCCAGTGCTCCCGGGGAGGGGGAAGTATGGCGGTGGGAACAGGCAATGATATAGGGGAAGGGGGCCGAGACCAGACAGTGCTCAACCACCTTCCGGGGGGGGGGGGGGGGGAGTGGCGCTATTCATATGAGAGGCTTACTCCTTTAGGGTGCTCCCGGCCCCAAAGATTGAGGGCATTGAATGTGCTGGTCTGGCGTGGGAGGTTGGAGAGGGGTTGGCGATTTGGCTGGTGTACCGTTCGCCTAGTGCACCAGCCAGCGCCTTACTGTCCCTGCTTGAGGCTGTGGCAGGCTGGGCATTGGAGCACCCAAGGCTGGTGATCCTGAGTGACTTCAACATCCATGCTGATGACCCGGCCTCCAGTTCGGCGACGGACCTAGTGTCATCCATGGCGACGCTAGGGCTCTCTCAATTTGTTACATCTCCCACTCACCAGGCCGGGCACATGTTAGACTTGATCTTTGCGGCCGGGGTTACGGTGGACGATATAATCGCGGAAGCGGTGCCATGGTCAGACCACCTCGCCCTCAGGGCTCGTGTGGATGCTCCACGCCAAACATGTCTAGGCGACGAGCGTATTATGGCTCGCCTGCAGAGCCAGATGGATCCAGAATGGTTCCAAATGGCTCTGCGGGATCCCTGGCCCTCTGGCGATTCCCTCGACGACCTGGTTGAGACCTGGCATAGCCGGCTCTCCAGGGCCATTGATGAGATCGCCCCTCAACACCCTCTGCAACCTCGGATTGGGCTGGCGCCGTGGTATACCCCGGAATTACGCCAGCTGAAACAAGGTCTCAGACGGCTAGAGAGGCAATGGCGGTGTACTTGTGACGAAGCGACTAGAGCATCTTATAGGGAGTTTATGAGGTCCTATGAGATGGCAGTCAAGGCCACAAAGAAAATGTACTTTGCGGCTAAGATTGCGTCTGCAAATTCGTGCCCAGCACAATTGTTTAGGACAATTCGGAACCTCACTACATTGCCATAAGGCAAACCAAATGTTAAGGAATTAGAGATAGGCTGTGAGGCTTTTGTGAAATTTTTTGCAGACAAAGTCCAGTTGCTCCGCTGTGACTGCCCTGCCATATTGGATACAGTATGTGAACTTGAGGCTCCATGCCTGTCTTTTGGTTTGATCCTGGATCGTTTTAACCCGCTCGGCCTAGAGGAAGTTGACAGAATTCTCTCTACTGCATGCCCAACAACTTGTGATCTGGACCCGTGCCCCTCCTGGCTAATTAAAGCTTGCCAGGAGGAGCTGAGATGTCCTGTACGGGACATCATAAATAGAACTCTTTCGGAGGGTCTTTTTCCAACCCCTCTGAAAGAGGCAGTGGTCCACCCCCTCCTGAAAAAGGCTACATCAGACCCGGCCGAATTGGCTCATTACCGGCTGGTCTCAAACTTGCCCTTTTTGGGCAAAGTCATAGAGAGGGCTGTGGCATTGCAGCTACAGAGTTTCCTGGATGACTCTTCCACCTTGGATCCATTCCAGTCTGGCTTCCGCCTGGGCCATGGTACGGAGACAGTGTTGGTTGCCCTCATGGATGATCTCCGGCGACATCTGGATAGAGGCGGTGTGGTAGTATTGCTGTAGACCTATCAGCTGCGTTCGATATGGTCGATCACCAGCTGCTGACCCACTGCCTTGCCGATGCAGGGATTCAGGGGTTAGCCTTGCAGTGGCTTTCCTCTTTCCTTGAGGGTCGGGGACAAAGGGTGGTGATTGGGGGAGAGCTGTCCCAGAGACACCTACTTAATTGTGGAGTGCCTCAGGAGGCAGTTCTCTCTCCGATGTTATTTAACATCTACATGCGCCCCCTTGCCCAGGTTGCCTGGAGATATGGGCTGGGATGTCACCAGTATGCGGATGACACCCAGCTCTATCTATTGATGGGCGGCCAAACTGACAATGTCCCTGCATATTTGGACCAGGCGTTGCAAGCTGTGGCAGATTGGATTAAGTCGAGTGGGCTGAAATTGAATCCAGCGAAGACAGAGGTCCTTTGCCTAGGTCGCGGCGGTCCGGAGGGAGGGATCTCCCTTCCAGCTTTTGACGGTGCGCCACTGGTACCAGTGTGCAGGGTCAGGAGCTTGGGAGTGCTACTGGAGTCTTCCTTGACAATGGAGGCCCAGATAGCAGCCACTGCCAAATCCGCCTTTTTTCATCTTAGGCGGGCGAGGCAGTTGGCTCCCTTCCTGGAACGCGGTGACCTGGCAACAGTGATCCATGCAACGGTCACCTCGAGGTTAGACTACTGTAATGCCCTCTACATGGGGCTGCCCCTGTGCCGAACTCGGAAACTGCAGCTCGTGCAGAATGCAGCAGCCTACCTTAGGGACCGCCTCTCTCCATATGTTCCCCAGAGAGCACTATGATCTAGCTCACAAAATCTTCTGGAAGTACCTGGGCCAAAGGAGGCCAAATTAAAAACAACTAGAGAACAGGCCTTCTCTATAAAGGCTCCCCAATGGTGGAACCAGCTGCCGGAAGAGGTGCAGGCCCTACGGGATTTTAATCAATTCCGTAGGGCGTGCAAAACCGCCCTCTTCCAACTAGCCTCCTAAGATGGAACCTGGCATAAGCATCACGCCATCTTTAACACAACTGAGATAGTAGCACCACTAAATTATATTGTTTTAGACTGTTTTTAGATTATTTAATGTTAATTGTGAATTGTATTTAATTGTATTATCCTGTTTTTATTGTTATAACATGGCTTATGCCATGTCCTGTAAGTCGCCTTGAGCCTGCCTCGGCGGGGAGGACGGGTATAAATAATTTTTTTAATTATTATTATTATTATTAATTTCAGCAATTCAACACAGCCAGGAGAACTGGGGGAAAGTTGGCTAGGAGGTTTGGGAAGTAAACAGAGACTCCCATTCAGGCCAAGGAAATGGGATAAAACTCATTTGTTATCTTACATAAATGAGACCTTGTCAGGCCGGGCCATGTGTATCACAAAATGTAAAGCCAGGTAGTGAAGATATAAACTTTATAAAGGGCACAGGCAAACACAAAGATTTTTAAAAAACTTACGATGTACTTTAAAATAAGAATTCTTGCAATATTATATTTAACTATCTCTGATAACTGACAGCTCTTACTCTGTATCATTGCATCAAAATCTGGAGACAATGTTTGTGCTGTAACAATCTTGAGTATGCTGTTCAGGTGTTGTTCAGGTGCATAAGCTGCAAGCCTACTTTTGATTTATTGACATTCATTGCAGAAATCTCATGATCAATGCTTTAAGCCTAAGACCCTGGGGAAAATATGGAATGGCTGGGCATTGCAAGCTTTTGTACATACCAACGTATTCATGTGCTGGTCAGCCAATGGAGAAAATAGAGGCTTTGATCTGTAACTCTGCTGTGCATTTGAGCAAGCCTGGCAAAGCAAGCTGTGATGCAGAAGGAAGCAAGAGAGAGAGAGGGCAGCAGATGACAGTGAAGTGCTCGCAGGCCTGATAGGAGCCCTCCAGGGACCTGATCCAGCCCTTAGGCTGCACGTTTGACGCCCCTGCTCTAAGGAATCAGAACAGATGTGGCTATAGCACAGATGCCACCTGCATCTGAAGGAGTACTTTCATCAAGCCTTGGAACAGAACACAGGTGGACAGGCAAACATCTTCACAACATAGCAGTTCACAATGTATTGCTGAACAACTGCCATCTCTCCCACCCAACCTGCTATGCTGGCCTTTGATTCTGGTCATCCTCAGTACAAGACCTTCCTTCTTAACCTATTTTCTGCTGCTCTGCATTCTTCTTTGAACACAGGACTCCTGTTTGTTTTCCACTATATTTTTCTTCATAACTGGTAAAGCTCGGTGTTTTCCAGGGCACTTTAAAAAAAGATAAATGCTTCAAGGTCTGTGGGTTTTCCTTGCTGCCCATTCATGCTTTCTAATTTGTGCTGTTGAGCAGTTCCTTCACACATGCAGAGCCATGAAACTTTGCAGTGTGGTGTGCATTACCCGTGGTTCTCGAGATTCCTACAAGCTATAAATTGTGCCCAAAGAAATGCAGCTTTAGTCAGCTTTAACAAAGAGTAACAGTGAAAATATCCCTCACCCACCCAAGTGAGCTTTATAAGGAGAAAGAAAAGTCTCCTTCACGAGGCTAGCAGTCTGTCCGGGAAACGAGGCTGGAGTGCAGAGTTTTTCTACAGCTTGCACACAGCTTAGAAGTTTGTCCTTTCCCTTGCGAGGCCTTTCATTCCCCCGCTGTCTTCTGTGCTTGAAGCTGTTCTCCCTCTGCCGTCGGAAGCCACCGTCTTCCAAAGCTGCTGCTGAATCCGTCACCGAAGCCATCACCGCCCTCTCTCCACAGTTGCCTGCTTCTTATCTACACAGCTCTCCCATCCCAGGTGTTCTTCATTTACAATGCTGTGTAGGATTTAACCCCTTGCTGTCCTGGATGCTGCTGACTCATGGAGAAGGGCTGTATGGCTCACCACTTATCTAATTTCCACTACAGGTGCTCTAGAGAATAGAATGGGGCTCTTTAAACTTTCTGCTTTTTTGAACTTAAATTTTTTATTTTATAAACAATAAGAAAGCATCAAATCTCAATAGACATATTACATTGTCTTGAGCAACATTGCTAACGCATATATCACAAGGAACAACACACACAGATTTAAGGGGGGGGGGGGGAAGAAAAGAAAAGAAAAAAAACTGTAAGCGGTTGCGCATTTTACTTATAAGAGAATTACCTTAATACATACAAGTGCTATTCAATATATAATAAAATTTAGGTATTTCTTTGGCAGTACACTTTTCTTTGACGGATTGTTGTTTACAAAGTCTAAAAAAGGAAACCACTTTTCTACAAAGTGTTCACCTATCCTAGGATTATCCCCTAGAGTGAGGTGGGAGGCAATTTTGTCCTGGATTATAATTTCCCAAACCTTCTGAAACCATAAAGTCAGCGACGGCAATTTAGTAGCTTTCCAATGCTTTGCAAGAAGTAGTTTACCTGCTAAGAGTAGCAATGAGATAAGTTCTGATTTTAATTTGGGAAAATCCCCCTTCGACCATAGATTTAGAAGGACAAATTCAGGGGTGCGAGGGATGGTAACCTTCACAATTGCTTCAATTTGTGCTATTAAAGTGTTCCAAAATTTCTGCACCCTTTGGCACGCCCACCAGCAATGGATATAGGAACCAGAGGCACCACACCCTTTCCAGCATAAAGAGCTAGAGTTCTTGTGCGCGTGACTTATAACTTGTGGGGTTAAGTACCACCTTGAAATTAATTTAAATTGTTGCAGCTTAAAATTAGTGCATTTGGATTTACATATAGATGATGTCCAAATTGTGTGCCACTGCTCTTCTGACCATTGCGATTTGCAATCTTTACCCCACGCATTTTGCTGAGATGTGGGCTGTGTCCAATTTCTCTGGTTTAATAAACAATACAATTTCGCAATTACACCTTTCATTTTAGTGTCCTCATAGATTAGTTTCTCAAAGGTATTTAGCCGACCAATAGATTGCATTACAGGGACCACTTTGTTAAGAGCATTATGTATTTGATGGTACTCATACCAGGGAATTTCCACCTTAAACTTAGCTTCCATTTGATCACGTGTCAATAGTCTCCCCTTTGAGCTAATGTCTGAAATTCTAATAATATTTTCTTTCCTCCAGCTCTTGAAGTTTTCATTAGGCAAGCCTGGGAGGAACCAGGTCTGCCCCAAAAAGGCCATTACTGGTGTCGAAGATTGGACCACTAAGGATCTATACTTATCCCAAATTTTCAGTGTATTTTAGATAAGGGTTAGCTAATACAGTTCTTTTCCTGTCCGTTTCACTGTTCCAGACGAATTCATTGAGTTTTACAGGAAGAATACTTGCAGCCTCTATCTGTAGCCAAGGGAGGTCACAGCTTTTCCTAGTGTATAATAAAATATTTCTCAGTTGGGCTGCGATATGGTATTTTTCCCAAACTGGTGCTCCTAGGCCCCCCCTGTCGATTGGTTTGGCAAGCAGATGGTATGCTATTCTTGGTTTTTTGTTCTGCCACAAAAAAAGGGATATACTCTTTTGCCACATTTTCATTTCACTTCTCGGGACTTCTAAAGGGATATTCTGAAATAAAAAAAGAAACTTGGGCAAAACAAAGGTTTTTAATAAGTCAATTTTCTCTAATAAGTTGAGTTGGAGCTTTGACCAGGTCGTAAGATTTGTCTTAACTGTTTTGTAAAGTTGCTTATAATTTGCCTCAAACAGGTTAGATAACTCTATAGGGACTTGTATTCCTAGATGGCGCCAGGATTTGTCAGCCCACTTGAAAGGGAAAGTAGTTTTGATTTTTTGAAGCACATCTGGAGGCACATTAATCGGGTAAATTTCCGATTTAGATACATTTATTGTGAAACCTGAGTACTTCCCAAATGTTGTTCCAGCACTAAAACTGTAACTTGCAGGACAGTAAAGTGTACTGAGTCAGCAGCAAAAAACCCCCAATGCTATTCTCAGCGCAGACATTATCCTGAACATCCATGGATCCTCTTTGGTGTTTGAACGGCTTTGCTTGTCTGTTCTGCCGGGCCCTTGTCTTCTAAGGGCACAGTAAAGTCCAACTAACTGCCAGGGAGATGACTGTCCTGGGGAATGTAGCTTTGACCATGTCACATTCCTAATGATGCCACTGGTTTATAATTAGCTTGGAATAAACAGAGCTGTTTTCTGGTTTTGAGCTTGGCATGCTCAGTGGTGAATTGGAGGGGGATGAGCTTTTGCCCTTCACTTGCCACGACCCCTGAAATGCAGAATACATTGTAAAACATTATCAAGAATACAAAAGAAATCATAATAAAACTTCTGCATTCTATCTCTAGCATGGGTGTCTGTTAGATCCAGGTGGGCAGCCATGTTGGTCTGAAGCAACAGAACGAAGTTTTAGCCCCGTGGTGCCTTTAAGACGAACAAAGTTTAATTCTAACCTTTCGTGAGCATTCAATTTAGCCCTGCAAATATACCTCCAAATTCAAATGACTTTTTAATAAGAATTCCCCCAGATGGAATATCCGCCTATTAATGTGGGAAGGATTCTCCAGCTCAACTCATTTTTATTATTATTATTATTATTATTATTAGGGAAGTCTAGCTGGCAATATTGCAATTTCAGAGGCACAGATGGCCATTAAGATAAATGAAGGGTAATTTGCTTAGTGAGGGAAGTTCATTGGCATTTGACAAATATTTTTAGAACTCCTCCAGCAATGATAACTCAGAGGAAAGGAAAGATTGGTGATTACTTTGAAATCTTTATCTTCTGGATCAGACACTGAACAGGGTACACGTACCAAACAAAGATGCTCATATATGAATTTTTGGCTTGTTCTAATGATGACTCGGGAGCAGTGTTCCATCTAAGCTGAGTTAGCGTGAGTTAGCTCACAGATTGTTAGTCTCCAGCTCACACATTTTTGTCTTAGTTCAGGAAGGATGACCGCAGAGCACAATAATTTATGCAGTAGCTCGTAACTTTAATTTAAGTAGAATTTTTGCTCACAAGACTGCAGCTTAGAGGGAACCTTGGTTGGGAGTACTTTTGATAACTGGGGAGTCCTGTATGAGTGTGTCAAGAAAGTGCTTTACTGCTATAATCCCATACCAAAGTTCATAGTTTATAAAAGACTGAGTTTTGCACAAAAGTTTGGCTTCCGTTCATCATAGGTGTTACTTTTATTTGGGTACTTGTTTCAAAATGTGAGTCTGTTTGTATTTGGCTGGCCCCAGAGGCCTCCAAGCTTCATATCTGAATGTTGTGATGACAGCAGTGTTCTCTCTGAGCTAGCTCACAGATTTTTAGCCTCCAGCTCACACATTTTTTGTCTTAGCTCAGGAAGGATGACCCCAGAGCACACTCATTTATGCAGTAGCTCACAGCTTTAATGCCAGAAGCTTACAAATTAGAATTTTTGCTTACAAGTTTCTGCAGCTTAGAGGGAACATTGGATGGCAGTATTCATTTTTCTGTTTCTGTGTGCCCAAGTTTTCCTTGGTAATTTATGACCACTGGATACATTGATTTCTCTGAGATCCTTTAGTTGGTAGTCTGGGTTAGAAATATATGCTCCTCTATTTGCAGTGCAATACCTCTGCCGTGTCTGTTTTACTGGAAGTTCTTTGCATATGTAAGTAAAAGTCGTGCAGTGGGAATATGTTTTTTCAGCGAAGCTTTTGCATTTGAGTTGCATATTCTAAAATTGATTTCCACAGCTTGGTTTTTCAAAGGATGAGATCGCAGATACTAAATTAATAGCATGCTTTGAGCCTTTGGCTGTCCCCAGCAAAGTCGTCTCTGCAGATGCTTCCTTGGATACGCTTACCTTCTCTGCCAGAGCAATGGCGTCATCGGCAGTAGCGAGAAGGGGGCTGTGGCTTTGTGCCTGGCCAGCGGACATTCATTCTAAGTAAATCGTTTCTTCCTACCCATTTCAGGGTGAAAAGTTGTTTGGAGACGCTCTAGACAAGATCCTAGTGGAGACACGTGACAAGAAGAAGGCTATGCCTAAGTATCTCAGACGCCCGGATAGGAAGGGCTTCGGATCCAGCTCCTTTCGGTCCTCAACCAGCAACTCCAAGCCAAAACAGGACTTTAGAAAATCATCCTGGGGACAGTCCAGACAAAATTTTCGCAAAAATTTTAATAACCCAAGATTCCAGAGGCACCAGCCCGACAGATCGGATAAGCCAGACAGGGATCCCAAGTCCAATAAAGCCTGACTGGACTTCCATTCCCGTTGGGGGTTGCCTTCTACATTTTCATCAGGTTTGGGCGACCTCACAAGCCGATTCTTGGACTTTAGAAATGGTCTCTCAGGGATATGCCATAGAGTTCAAGAGAACTCCCCCAGATCGCTTCCTTATATCCCCTCTTTGTTCAAACCCAACCAGGAGAGACATCACCTTCAAAGCAATTTGTCATCTATTGGAGTGTGCAGCAATAGAGCCAGTACCATGGAATCAGAGATGTCAAGGTGTCTATTCAATTTTTTTCACGGTTCCCAAGAAAAACGGGGACTGGAGAGCAATTTTGGATTTGAAGTTTCTGAACAGGGCCATCAAACTCCGCCACTTTCGCATGGAGTCCATCAAATCCATAACAGAAGCTCTTCATCATCAGGACTACATGACATCCTTGGACTTAGCATACCTTCACATCCCAATTCTGCTGGCACACCGCAAGTTCCTTCGTTTCTGTGTGAACGGATCGCACTTCCAATTCAGGGCTCTGCCCTTCGGCCTGGCAACAGCACCCAGGGTGTTCACCAAAGTACTGGTGAACATAATAGCTCTTCTCAGACAACAGGGGGTACATGTACACCTGTATCTCGACGACTTGTTGATAAGGTCATCATCGAGGAGGAGCGCCTTACAAGATGTCAAACACACCATCAATTGTCTTCAACAGCACGGCTTTATAGTCAACCTCTCCAAAAGCCACTTACGCCCGACACAGAGGTTGGAACACCTGGGCATGGTCATCGACACAAACCGGGATTCTCTCTTCCTTCCAGAGGACAAGGTGCTGAGGACCAAGACATTGGTACAACAGGTGATCAAGGAAAGATCGTCGTCCCTCCAGACCTTGGCAAGATTCATGGGTCTGTTGGTCTCGAATCTCGAGGCGGTCCAGTGGGGGCGTTTTCACACCAGGTCATTGCAGGTGTTTTTACGCCCTTACCAGCTTCAGATTATGGAGAAGCGTGCCTTGTCTCTTACAGTACCTTTTGGAGGTGAAGGAGAACCTATATTGGTGGACAATAGATGCCAACCTACGCCAGGGGAAGATTTACTGCGTGGAGAAGGAGATGCAGATCTTCTCAGATGCCAGTATTTCAGGTTGGGGGCGACTCTCGACGAGAAACCCACGCAAGGCCAGTGGTCTCCCGGGGAAACAAAACTCCCGATCAACCTATTGGAGCTTCGGGCCATCCGGTTAGCGTTGCTTCACTTCCGGGATCAGGTCATTGGTCAACATGTTTTAGTCTGGATGGACAACATAGCGGCCAAGGCCTATTTAAACAATCAAGGGGGATCCAGGTCCTCCTCTCTCCACAAGGAGGCCGTGAAGTTGTTCAGCTGGGTGGAAGAGCATGTGAAGTCAGTCAGAGTGGAACACATTCAGGGGATCTGCAACATCAAGACAGACTGGCTCAGCAGAGAGAATACTCAATCCGGGGAGTGGTCACTCAACAAGTTGTTTCAAAAAATAGTGGATCATTTCGGTCTACCGATCCTGGATCTGTTTGCATCGAGTCAAAATCACCAACTTCCAAGGTTCTTCACGAGATTCTTCCACAGACAGGCAGAGTCCACAGACGCTCTAACATCCCCGTGGCCTCAAGGTCTTCTTTATGCCTTTCCTCCGATTCCTGTCATTCCAAAACTACTCAAAAGAGTCAATCTACTGAGAGCCGAGGTCTTACTGGTTGCTCCCTGGTGGCCTCGACATCCTTGGTTTTTATCAATCCATCAGATGTCAATAATGGAACCACTCCATCTACCAATGTGGCCAGACGCACTATCATAGGGGCCGGTGTGGCATCCACATCCCGACTGGCTGCAATTGACCGTGTGGAGGTTGAGAGGAGATCGTTGCTAGATCTGGGTTATACAACGAAGGTAGCAAGCACTATTTTAGCCTCCAGAAAAGATTCCACTACGCGGATATACAACGCCTCATGGAAAGCCTTCCACAGATAGTGTCGGAGAAAGGACGTGGACCCATTATAGCCTACTATTCCGAAGATCCTTCAGTTTCTCCAGGATGGTTTACATTCGGGTCTTAAATCAGCTACACTTCGACGTCAGTTGGCAGCCCTATCATCCGTTCTTCAGCAGGTGGAGGGGTTCAAGTTATCATCTCATCCTCACATTCACCGTTTTCTTAGAGGAGCTTCACTAACTTTCCTCCTCAAATTCACCGTTTTCCTACATGGCGACTAAATCCAGTACTCTCAGCTTTAACTAACCCACCATTCGAGCCTCTAATGTCGGTTCCTTTGAAGATGCTGCGTATGAAGGTTATCTTTCTGGTGGCAGTAACATCGGCCAGAAGGGTTTCTGCGCTCAGGGCTCTATCTGTTAAGCGAGAGCTATGCGTATTTCACAAGGATAAGGTGGTCCTCTACACAGACCCTACTTTTCACCCGAAGGTTTCTTCTAAATTTCATAAAACCCAGGAAATCAACTTACCATCTTTTTGCCCAAATCCCAAGCATCACAAGGAACGAGTATGGCATACGCTTGATGTACGCAGAGCAATCAAGATTTACCTGATCAGAACTGAACAAATTCGCAAGTCAGATTCTATGTTCATCAATATAGCATCGCCCAGACTAGGCCAGAAAATGTCCAAAGCGGCAATAAGTTATGCCATTAAGCAGTGCTTAGCAGAGGCATATAAAGCAATGCATCTCAAAGTACCCATTGGGATTACTGCTCATTCGACAAGAAGTGCGGCAACCAACGCGGGCATTTGATAAGAAGGCCTCGGTTGAGGAAGTTTGTAAAGCAGCCACGTGGTCTTCTATTTCCACGTTCATTCGCCATTACAAGCTGAATGCTTATGCCTCTGCGGACGCAGCCTTTGGCAGACGAATATTGCAGCATGTGCTGTCGGATTAGGGCGATCCCTCCCTGACTAACACACTGCTCTGGGAGCACCCAAGATGTCCTCTGCCTTTTAGGGAGAACGACCCTTGGCACTTACCGTGAGGGGTCCTTCTCCTAAGAGGATAGGAGGACATCTTGCCCTCCCTTCTATCGCCCTATCTGTGGAGTGTTATTTTCTCCTCTCTTTTCTCTGACATCAGATTTCCAATATTCTATTAGGTCAGGTACTGTGGCCTGCTTTTTCTTTTTACACCAGTTGTTTCATAGCAAAATTTTTGCCTTAAAGTTGCAGTTTACTGTTTATATATAGGTTAAGTTGTCCGTGCAGCTTCTCGGAGTCACCCGAACTGAGCAAGAGGGTGGTTCCCACAGCCACAGGAAGAGGAAGATTTTTGATTCCTGCCTCCCTGTTTGGACGGTGGGAAGCACCCAAGATGTCCTCCTATCCTCTTAGGAGAAGTGCCAAGGGTCGTTCTTATTCTACCAATTTGTATTCCAACTGCAAATTTTAAGCATTAAACAGAATGGTTTTCAGGAAGACTGTGAGACTGGAGATGATAATAAGCAAAAATAGCAGGTAATAAGAATAATTTTATATCAGCTCTCCCCCCCCCCCTTAGTATTTTATGGGAGGTATTCTGTGCCAGGCACCCACCTCCTGTGTGAAAAAAATATTTATTCAAGGCATATACTGCATAATACACTTGGCAAACCCCCCCCCCCCCATAAATGGAATTAGCCAATTATAATGTCCTTTCAAAATGAAATGAAGAGCCCCGTGGCGCAGAGTGGTAAAGCTGCAGTACTGCATTCGGAACCCTCTGCTCATGGCCTGAGTTTGATCCCTCCGGAAGCTGGCTCAGGTAGCCGGCTCCAGGTTGACTCAGCCTTCCATCCTTCCCAGGTCGGTAAAATGAGGACCCAGCTTGCTGGGGGGAAAGTGTAGATGACTGGGGAAGGCAATGGCAAACCACCCCGTAAAAAGTCTGCCATGAAAACATTGTGAAAGCAACATCACCCCAGAGTCGGAAACGACTGGTGCTTGCACAGGGGACTACCTTTTATCTTCCTTTAAAATGAAATAAATAATATAACAAATAAAAGAGTGAGAACAAAATAAATTGTAATATTTTGCCTGCTTTCCTGCAAGATCTATAGAGCTAGGAAGAAAACTTCAAAAATTCTGCAAGTTCTGCACCAAGCAGCAAGGTACATATAAGCACATCAAGATCCACTTTGAGCAAAGAGGAGGAGGAGGACACTGTCCTGTTCATGTGTGCCAAAGAGAGATAGAGAGAGCGTGTGCAAATTTAGCAGTTCTAGGAACCAAATGGAGAGGCCGATTCTGAGAATATTGTGGGGTTATTGTACAGTTTTATCTTGGGAAGACATCGTACTAAAAAGGTGAAAGTAACCTTATTAAAAAAAATATTTATAATGTGGGAAGCCCAGGGTTGTCGAACTCATTTGTTATGAGGGCTGGATTTGACATAAATGAAACCTTGTTGGGCTGGGCCAGGCTGGGCCATGTGTGTACCTATTTAAAAATAGGTAGCAGAGATATGAACATTTAAAAGAATACAAACACGACTTAATTTAAAAAAAAAAACCCTTAAAATAAAACATGCTTAAAACATTGGTCTTAAAGGTGCCTTCTTTGTATTTCTCCCGTGGGATCCAGGGAACTGGGCAAAGGAAGCTCTGGCTCTTTCCCTCCCTCCCCAGGGGACCAGGAGTCAGAGGAGCCTCAACCAATGGAGAAAATCGAGGTTTTGCTCTGTAGTTCCTGTGTGATTGAGCAAGCCTTGCACATCAAGCTGAAATGCAGAAGGAAGCGAGAGAGGGAGAAGGAGGCAGATGAGTCAGTTGCTTGGTGGCCTGATAGGAGCCCTCTGGGGGCCTGATTTGGCCCCCAGGCTGCATGTTTGACAACCCTGTTCTATGCCTTCTCCTAGAAGGAATGAAGCCTATTTCTCTTTCCTACATAAAGCACCCAGCAAATTTCATGGGGTGAACAGATGTGCTTGGTCAAGGAAACCCATCTCCCCAACGTTGTTGTACGTGTTGTTCTGATTTCTGAGGGGGGGAAACCAATAGTGTTTTCAGGAAATCAGACCTAGGTACCCATCCATTATGTCACTCAACAGTTATTCATTTTACTGTGCAAAATATTATTGTGTATGTGAGACTTGCCATGTGCCATCCTTGGGTCTTTGGCAAAGGCAGCTTTCCTTCTTCCTTTGGATCCCGTGAGTCACACTTGCTGGCTACAGAAATAAATTACTGTGCAGTGGTTTTCAGTCACATTTGGAAAGAGAATGATAAGCTGTGAATCATAGAAGCAGAGCTGCTGAGAGGTTCCCAGGCAAAGATGCTTTCTGTCCCACTACCTCAGTTAGAAGGTGCAGCTCAGTGGGAGAATGTCTGTTTTGAATGCAGAAAGTCCCGTGATCTATCCCCAGCAGCTGCAGTGAAAAATGACCCTACATTGAAAATGTTGGGAAAGGACCCAGGGTTCTTTTTGGTAGCAGGAACTCCTTTGTATATTAGGCCACACATCCCTGATGCAGCCAATCCTCCAGGAGTTTACAATAGGCCCTGTAAGAAGAGCCCTGTAAGCCGTAGTCTTTCCTGGTACAAAATGGAGGATTGGCTACATCACAGGGGTGTGACCTAATATGCAAAGAAGTTCCTGCTACAAAAAAAAAAAAGCCCTGGAAGGAGCTTTCTCAACCAGACATTCTGGGCATCTTCTGCCAGCACAAGCAGACAGATTTGAGCTTGATGAACCAGTAAGTCTGACTCCATATAAGATGGCTTCGCATGTTGCGGAGGGGCTATGACTCAGTGGCAGAGCATCTGCTTGCCATTTGGAAGGTCCCAGGTTCAGTCACTAAAACGTAAAAAGTAGGCAGTGATGTGAAAGACTTTGTGTTTTTCCAAGCATCATAGAGGAAAAGAAATCACATGATTTGTTGGGTTTCATATGCTTTCCAGGTGTCCACACAAGTGTTCCCTCTAAACTGAGTTAACTCACACATTTTGTCTTGGCTCAGGAAGGATAACCCCAGAGCACACTAATTTATGCAGTAGCTCATAACTTTAATGCCAGTATCTCATAAAGTAGAATTTTTGCTTACAAAACTCTGCAGCTTAGAGGGAGCATTGGTCCACACTCCCCCAGTGCTCACCCTAGTCTTTCCTGATGCAAATACTCCTTTCACGAGTGGAAGGGGCACCATTGGATAAAGCCCATTGTCTATGTGTACACACTATGTCTAACATCAGTAGTTTGAAAAATAAGGGTAGTAATGTTTTTTGATATTGTCTACCCCTTGAGGACTTTATTTAAACAGAAGAGTTCTATACAAATGTTCTGCATATTGAAATAATTGCTAAATAAGTTCCTGCCAATATATGTAAGAAGAAGGTCAAAATGGCAGTGCTACCTTTTCTCCTGTGTCTTCATTCTGTACCCTGGAGAAGCAAAGAGCCAGTTTGGTGTAGTGGCTAAGTTCACGGACTCTTATCTGGGAGATCTGGGTTTGATTCCCTATTCTTCCTACTTGCACCTGCTGATGTGACCTTGAGTCAGTCACAAGTTCTGGCAGAGCGATTCCTCTCAAGAGCAGTTTTTGTCAGAACTCTCTCAGCCCCACCTACCTCACAGGGTGTCTGTTGTGGGGAGGGGAAGAGAAAGGAGATTGTAAGCTGCTCTGAGACTCCTTCAGGCGTTGAAGGGTGGGGTATAAATCCATTCTCCCCCCTCCTCCTCCTCCTTTAAAAGCACAAAGTAAAAAAACCCCCAACAACAGTGTTACCATGCAGGATATCAAATCATATATAATAACTTGGTGGGGACTGGTTGGACAGAAAGTTGGGCTTCTGCTAAATAGCATTGGGCCCCTGCAGGATTTAAGTCAATTCCACGGAGCCTGTGATGTTCCGCCAGGATTTTGGTTGAAGACAGCATTGAGTTTTATCATGGCTGGCACCCCTCTCCTTTCTTCCATCTTTTCTCTTGACCACCTCCCTACCCTGCCTGAACTGTCTGGCTTACAATTTGACTTATGGATGCCGTCTGGTGTAATGGGCTGGGTGCGGGCGAAAGCCAAGTCCAGTCTGGGGTCGCACCAGAGAGTTCAAATCAAAGCCGAGTCAGGGAGCCAAGTCGGGGCGGAGAGCGGGGTTGTCTGGAGCTGGGAGTCAGAATGCCAGAGAGTTCAAGCAAGAGTGCATGAGCTGGGGTGATGATGATGATGATGATGATATTGGATTTATATCCTGCCCTATACTTTGAATCTCAGTCTCAGAGCAGTCACAATCTCCTTTACCTCCCTGCCCCCCCCCCAAAAAATAGACACCCTGTGAGGTAGGTGGGGTTAAGAGAGCTCTCACAGCAGCTTCCCTTTCAAGGATGACTCTGCGAGAGCTATGGCTGACCCAAGGCCATTCCAGCAGCTGCAAGCAGAGGAATGGGGAATCAAACCCGGTTCTCCCAGGTAAGAATCCGCACACTTAACCACTACACCAAACTGGCTCTCAAACTGGGTGGATGCGAGTCGTCACGAAAGCGGCTTGTTGCTTCCATGAAGAGCCCAGCCCTGAGCAGGGGGCTAAATGGGCCACCGGTGAAGCTCCACTTAGTAGCGGGGAAGCTCCTGTTAAAACTCAGGACTCAGCGACTGCCTTCTTTGTAGGCGTGCGTCCCTCCAATGGGCCACTAAGTCTTGGAGGAGTCGCTCCCTCAGCCAAGCTACCCTGGAGGGTGAGTCTGGCAGGCTTCCTTGCTTGCAGCTGTGCCTCCTCCTCTGCTGCCGGGTCAGGTGCGGGGGATGCCGACTTGGCTACAGGCTCGGCTTCCAAGTCAGGCTCGGAGTCCCGCATGGTCGCTGTCATTGCCCATGACATCTGGGAACTTTTTAAAAGATTGTATGTGATCAGGGCTTTTTTTGTAGAAAAAGCCCAACAGGAACTCATTTGCATGTTAGGCTACACCCCCTGACACTAAGCCAGCCAGAACTGCAATCCTGTGCGTTCCTGCTCAAAAAAAGCCCTGTATATGATATATATTATTTACTGTTGTATATTGCCCAGAACCCTATGAATTCAGGGACTGGGCAGTCCACAAATTTAATGTATAAATAAATAAATAAGACAGGAGACTGCGGAATGCTGAAAGATGTACTCGTCCATTCTCAACTAAATTTCATGATGGTAGCGGAGGTTCTTTTATTCCTACAACACGCACATACCCTTTCATGTTTTCGCATAATCTTCTCTTTGTGATAACTGAATTAGTAAGGCAGAAGGTTTCTCCTATCACGTTCTGCTTTGATGTAATTTACTAAAGCAGTTTAAGGGTTTTTTTCTTTTTGGGGAAAAAAATCGTGCCACGATGTGTTTAAAAAACCTCTAGTTACCTTTGAATGTCACTTTTTAATGTTACTTCATGAACTAGAAAACCCAGATAGGATTGCCAATCCTCAATTGAGCAAACTGGAAACCGTTTGTGCAAGCTGAAGCAGTAACAATGTTTTGAATGAGAAATTGACTTTGCACGGGTTCTGGGATGTAAAGAAAAGCGGCCAGTGGAAGGTGAACGAAACACAGGCTGAACCTAGGACCTGTGTAGCTGCCGCACCTGCCAGATTTCGGTCTGCTACCTAAATGAGAAGTGATATTCATTGAGGAGAAGTGATGTTCATTGTGGTACTGTCCACATCTCTCAACAAAAGGATTCTTATCAGACAGTGGACTGTAGTACTGACTTACAAAACTGATGAAAAGAGAATGCATTCTTGATTTATTTATGAATTTATGAATATTGAAAACAGTTTTGGTTTGTGAAGGAAATATATTTATATGACAATACAAAAGAAATTTGTTAAGCATATGCCTGCAATGTATAATTACACAGTGGGTTTTTTCTAAATCCTCAGTTGAGGGCAGGGGATCCCCTGGCTTGGAGGCCCTCCCCCCCTTTCAGTTATCAAAAAGCTGTGGGAGGGGGAATGTCCACTGGGCACTCCATTATACCCTATGGAGACTGGTCCCCATAGGGTATAATGGAGAATTGATCTGTGGGTATCTGGGTCTCGGGAGGGGGGGCTGTTTTTTGAGGGAGAGGCATCAAATTGTCAGCATAGCATCTGGTGGCTATCCTTAAAAACACACACACACCCAAGTTTCAAAAAGATTGGACCAGGGGGTCTATTCTGTGAGCCCCAAAAGAAGGTTCCTCCATACTCCATTATTCCCAGTGGAGGAAAGGAAAGGTCCCCTGTGCAAGCACCAGTCATTTTCAACTCTGGGTTGACGTTGCTTTCACAGAATTTTCACAGCAGACTTTTTACGGGGTGGTTTGCCCTTGCCTTCCCCAGTCATCTATGCTTTCCCCCCAGCAAGCTGGGTCTTCATTTGACTGACCTCGGAAGGATGGAAGGCTGAGTCAACCTCAAGCTGGCTACCTGAAAATCCAGCTTCCACCGGGGATCGAACTCAGGTGGTGAGCAGAGCTTAGGACTGCAGTATTGCAGCTTTAACACTCTTTGCCATGGGGCAGAATTCCAATGGAGGGAAGGCGTCTTAAAAGGATCATGGTCTCTTAATGTGATGGCCAGACCTCCCTTTGGAGCTGACTTGTGCTTCTCACAACCTTGCTCCAGCCCCAAAGTCTCCTGACTCCACCCCCAAAGTCCCTACAGGTATTTCCTGAGTCGGACCTGGCAACCCTAGTTATATACCGTTTCTCTGCTTGAATACCGGGAAGATTCTTGGCAATGTGGCCAAGCCTTTGCAATTTTCCTTTCTCTTTTCTCCCGAATTGTGGTAATTGGCAGCTCGGACCACACATATCTGTTGGAAGGCTGCTGTTGCTAAGCTGATCGAAGGCTTGATTCTGTTCCCGCTGCTCTGCGTCTCTGCAGCAAGAGCAATAAATGTATGCAGAATGATAATGTCCTTGAAACCATTTGGAAGCATGAAGCAGCTAACAACCTCTAAGTGCACAAATTAGGAGTAATTATTTGATGGGCAAGCCGGTGCTTTTTTGCAAGCTCAGTTTTGGGGGTTAGGGTAATTTGAGACCTGTTTTTCCAATTTTATTATTCCCAACAAAATAAGTTTGTCTCTGACTCTGCAGTCTGGGAACAGAAAGCACAAAATGATTAGTGTGCAAACATTGCAAATATAGTTTTCAGTGATTCTCCAAAGGAGCGCTATGGTACAACCTTGTACTAGCTTATTTTGTTCTGCTAGGACTTTGACTACAGTAGATTTAGTAGATTTAGATTTAGTAGATTTAGATGATGACGATGGTGTCTACATCCGCTATCGCACCAATGGCAACCTGTTCAACCTGAGGCGACTAAAGGCCCACTCCAAGACAATGGAAAAACTTATCCCAGAGCTACTGTTTGCTGATGATGCTGCACTCGTCTCCCACTCGGTATCAGCTCTGCAGCATATGACGTCCTGCTTTGCAGAGGCCGCCAAGCCATTCGGCCTAGAAGTTAGTCTGAAGAAGACAGAAGTTCTCCACCAGCCTGCACCCCAGGAAGATTATCACCCTCCTTGCATCACTGTGGGTGAATCAGTTTTGAAGACAGTCCAGCAGTTCAGCTACCTGGGGTGCATCATCTCCTCAGACGCCAAGATCGACAAGGAGATTGACAATAGGCTGGCAAAGGCAAACCGTGCATTTGGCCGACTGCATAAAAGAGTGTGGAGCAATAAGCATCTGAAAAAAGGCACAAAGATCAATGTTTATAAAGCAGTTGTGATGACAACCCTCATCTACGGCTCCGAATCGTGGGTTTTATACTGTCATCATCTGTGACTCCTTGAGCGCTTTCATCAGCGCTGCCTTCGCGCCATCCTCAACATCCACTGGAGTGACTTTGTGACCAACACTGAAGTCCTCAAGCGGGCGGAGGTTACAAGCATCGAGGTACTGCTGTTGAAGACACAGCTGCGCTGGGCAGGGCATATTTCCAGGATGGAAAACCACCGCCTTCCCAAGATTGTCCTGTATGGCTAACTTTCCACCGGCCATCGAAATAGAGGGGCACCAAAGAAAAGGTACAAGGACTCCTTGAAGAAATTCCTTGGTACCTTGAAGAAATTCCTTGGTATCAACCATCACCAGTGGTCTGACCTAGCCTCAGATCGCAAAGCATGGAGGCACACCATCCACCAGGCTGTCTCTTCCTTTGAGAACGCACGCACAGCTGGTCTTGAGGACAAAAGGAGATTGAGGAAGGATCGCACTGCTACAGCACCAGCCCCAAATCAGACTTTTCCCTGCAGCCACTGTGGCCGGATCTGCCTGTCCCGCATTGGTCTTGTCAGCCACCAGCGAGCCTGCAGCAGACGTGAACTACTGCACCTTTCTTAAATCTTCATTCGCGAAGTCAAGCCAAGAAGGACTTTGACTTAATAGCCACATGAGCAATCAAAACGTCTAGTGAGTAAATATTACTTTAATATTGTCCAAACCAGGGGTGGCCAAACTGTGGCTTGGGAGCCACATGCGGCTCTTTCACATGTATTGTGTGGCTCGCAAATCCCCCCCCCCCCACATCAGCTAGCTTGGAGAAGGCATTTGTCTCTTTCTTTCTTTCTTTCTTTCTTTCTTTCTTTCTTTCTTTCTTTCTTTCTTTCTTTCTTTCTTTCTTTCTTTCTTTCTTTCTTTCTTTCTTTCTTTCTTTCTTTCTTTCTTTCTTTCTTTCTTTCCTTTGGATTTATATGTCGCCCATTCCACAAGTGGACTCTGAGCGGCTAAGTGTCATAGTAAAAACAATTTGAATTACAATTTTAAACGATAAAAAACATGTATAAACAATTTTAAAACTAAACATCTGGTGCTATGGAAAAGATTTTGTAGCACAGGTGGATCAGATTATATTGATATCTCAGTTCTTCTGTTAATCTGTCAGCAGGGCTGAATCTAGGGGCGCCGATGGAGGGGGGGTGCCATATTGAATATGGAGTCCATTGTATTCTATGGGATCATAAGATAGAATGGCCCATGAGGGGGCATCATTTTTAATTCCCCCCCCCTTCACAAAACATGTAGATCCAGCCTGTCTGTTAGTGGTCCTACAGAACTGGGAAGCCAACACAAATCTCAGTTGCATTCAGCTATGACATCAGAATAGAACTTCCACATTCAGAGGAAGCATTTCTTGATTTGTTGATGCTACAGAAACCAGGAATTGTTCTTTTCATCATGCCCTCCACGGAAAGCAGACTACTGGACAAAGTAGATAACGTTCATATGGCTTATTGGGGCCATATGTAGAGTCTTCACAGCTGGTTTCTTGTTGTAAGTCTGCAAATGTTTTATGGGGGTAAAAAATACACGTATACCTTTGTCAAGAATGGTACACATGGGGAATATCAAAGTAACAGATTTCTAAAGAGATGAATTCCTCTTTTAAAGCTGGTTAATTTATTGCATAGGGAAGAACAACAACTGTCAATTCCTGCCTGTCAATCATTAAAATGCCTGAAGCGTGCGCAGGGCAAGATATGTGTCAACACGTGAAACAATTATAGCCATAGTGCCATGTTAGGTGAACAACTCACTTCCCAAGTAGCACACAGGTCTGTCTCATGGTACATCCATTTAAATCACTTCTTCAAGCCAAGCCAGCCCAGTGGCTTGGAGAATGCATTTAAAGCTAAAGTTGGTTTCTTTCCGCTTCTGCCTCCCCCCATCCAGTTGCCTGCCTGCCTTCCTGTCTGCCTTCTACTCTCAAACATCTAATGTTCATGTCTTGCGCCTCTCGAACATGGCTCTTACATTAAGCAAGTTTGGCCACCCTTTGGTTCAAACGGTACAATTCCATTGATCATTAATTGGCCACCCAAAAGGATTGTGTCGATTGTGTGCAAACAGGGCTAACCCTAGAATAGGTAGGCTCTGACTTTCCTGAGTGATGTTTTACAGCAGTCAGTGGCTGCAGTTGGTGTGTGTGTGTGTGTGTGTATGTAGTTAGAGCCTTGATTTAATTCCATGAAAGCACAACTGCTCTTGTTTTCTTGCTGATCTGTTCCCTCCCAGGCTGTTGCTTGCTGGGGAAGCCGTTAGCTTGTACATGCTAATGTGCGTGGGTGGGAAGGGGGCAGAGGCGAAAGCGACACTTCCTTTCCTCATCTATTAACAGCACTCACAGTGCCATGTTTGCACATGGCGCCAAATTAAATACAAAAGTTCAGTAATCAGGACGAATCCATAATTAATATCTGTGATAATGATGCAGAAGCATCATTCTTAAAGAGGAGCCATCGCCTTCCCTGCCGTTCATGCGTCAAGCAAGTCAGGCCACTTTTTAGAGAATCTGCGGTCTCAAGAAGAACTCAGCTTTGCCCAAATGAGATTTAGTTGCCCAAATTTACCTTTCTCAAAAAAGCCTTGCCTTGTTCTCAGTCTTTTCTCCCAGCATGTCTAGGTTCTGTCTCAGAGCTTGGATGCTTTTAAGAAGGCTTAAAGCTCTGTGAGGTGAGACATCTGTAGAAAGAGGCAGAGTTTAGGTCTCTTTGCAAAGAGACTCAGTTTTTTGTTTTAAAGACAGACCCTCCCACCCTCTGCTTTAGATGTGGATCATCTTGTACACGAGGATTCCTCAATTCTTTCTTATTTTTGCCTGGTGCCAGCTGTCTTGGGTTGCCAAATGAGTACCTCTTCTCGCTCCGGAGGTGAGCACTCTTTAAAAAGAACTCTTTTCTCCCATGGATCGCAAGTTTGGCTGGGGAGATCCCTTTTAGATAGGGGGAGTGGTAGAACTCCCGAAAATTCCATCCTCATTAAATGGATGCGGAAGAGTGATCGGCTGGAGATATATTTCTTTGGAAAAAACTTAAAAGCGTCTTGTTATGTTTTCCCCAACAGAGTAAGTAGCAGGTTCAGGGGAGACATTTGAGCTGGAATAACAGCATGGGATTTCCCTAGCACCAGGGCTTTTTTTGTAGCAGGAACTCCTTTGCATATTAGGCCACACACCCCTTATGTAGCCTGACCTTTAGAGTGATTCCTCAGTGGAACAGGCTTCCTCAGGAGGTGGTGGGTTCTCCTTCCTTGGAGGTTTTTAAACAGAGACTAGATGGCCATCTGACAGTGATGAAGATCCTGTGAATTTGGGGTAGGTATTTGTGGGTTTCCTGTATTGTGCAGGGGGTTGGAATAGAAGACCCTGGAGGTCCCTTCCAACTCTGTGATTCTATGATTCTAGCCAGTCCTCCTGGAGCTTACAGCAGGCCCTGTACTAAGAGCCCTGTAAGCTCTTGGAGGATTGGCTACATCAGGGGTGTGTGGCCTAACATGCAAAGGAGTTGGTGCTACAAAAAAAAAAAAGCCCTGCCTAGCACTCAACATGACCTCCCTCCTAATTCCTGTCCCTCTCAGTTACTAAGAAAATGTGGAGAAGATCCGATCAAGGATCTTTCCGGCATCTTGCTTGATAGCAAGGAACTCTGTTCTCCAGGGAGACCCAAAGTTTGGCTGGGAGGATGCCTAATGAAGCCACTGTTTGTCCTGAAAAGAAACATCCAGGCAGCTTTTAAGAGTAATCTGTTGTTCAACTGCAATTGATCTGCTGACCAACTATTTCCAGTCCTCATAGAGCAAAAACATTTATCTTGGTATATCCCCCACTCTTAGGCGTTGTTCAGGTGGGGATGGGGACAGTTGTGTGTCAGGCTCCTCACCCTCTGCTGTAAAAGGGGGAAAGGAAAAAGCAGAACTGTTCCGTTTCATCTTAGGAATCGAGAATGTAAGTCTTCTTCTGATTGGAAACGTGGAGCCATTGCAGATTTGGCTGGTTTACGTGTTCTACATCAAAATTTCAAGTAGAAATATATTTTTTAAAGAAATTCCACTCGTTTCTAACCTCTAGATGGTGACAGTCGCCAGCAGTCTAACTGGTGCTTGTAGAATCAAAATGTTTGCAGAGACAGTGTTCCTGGGGACATATCTGTGTTTATGATCTCCTGCTTCTGTAATGACTCAAGATTTACCTCCTCCACGGATGGGTCTCTCAGATTCCACAGTAAATTAAATAATCTTCTGTAGTGGGCAGCAGATGACGTCCTGAGCACAGATCAATTGTTGGGAATATAAACGCCTCTTTGAAAGCTTTCTTGGAGGCCATGTGTTTACATGGACATTATTATAGTTGACCTAAACTAGTACAGTCAAAATTTTATGAATTTATTTACAACCCAGAAGATTTTGTGGCCAAGGGCTGTGGGAAGAATAACCGCCCATTGGGATGTAAAGTTGTTCGATAGGCATAGCCAGGAGGGCTCATTTCGCTGGTTGTAGGGTTTGGGGGGCAGGGAAAGTGGTCCAATAAAACTATTAAAGCAAGATGGCTAGAGCACTCACATTTTGAGGGATGTGAATGTTCAAAGGTTTCAGATAGGATGTCTGAAGCTGGAAACCATTCACCCTTTGATTCTGGTAGAGTTGTGCGTGGGTTGGTGTTTTCTGCAGTGTTAGCGGCTATTTTTGGGTTTGAGTGCATCTATAGAGAAGAAGAAGAATTGCAGAGACTCAGAGCAGCTTACAATCTCCTATCCCTTCTCCCCCCACAACAGACACCCTGTGAGGTGGGTGGGGGAGGGTAATCAGAGACTCAGAGCAGCTTACAATCTCCTATATCTTCTCCCCTCACAACAGACACCCTGTGAGGTGGGTGGGGCTGAGAGGGCTCTCACAGCAGCTGCCCTTTCAAGGACAACTCCTGCAATAGCTATGGCTAACCCAAGGCCATTCCAGCAGCTGCAAGTGGAGGAGTGGGGAATCGAACCTGGTTCTCCTAGATAAGAGTCCATGCACTTAACCACTACACCAAACTGGCTCTCTCATAACAAGAGAGAAGGGGAAACCATACTCATTCAGTAATGGGGGCATCAAAACCTGTTACGATGTCTCCAAAGCACATAAAGCTAAAGTTTTTAAAAACACAAGAGTATAAAGCACCCAGGAAACTTGTAAAATGTGAGCAAGGGGCACGCTAATGCCTTGGGCATAGAACCCATGATGTCTTGCAGCACTAGTAGAATTCATACCATCAGTTTTGGAGCACACAGACTTTCAAGTAGATGGAGCCTTTGCCAAATGCACCCAACATAACAAACTATTGTGTTCATTTAGTTTCATTTTTATCTTCAACAAACTCAAGAGAAAATAAATGGTTCTCTCCCTCCTGCTTTCAGGGGCCCTGTGAGTTAGGTAAGGCTCAGAGATGGGGACTTTACCATGAGACTCATTAGAAGACCTTGGTATAGAGATTTGAACCTCAGATTTCCCATTCTTAATCTAGCCCTCCAACCACTCTGCAATACAGTCCTTTACAGTGGCATACATGAAACAATGGTGATGTCAGAGGGTGTGGCCTAATATGCAAATAAGTTCCTGCTGGACTTTTTCTACCAAAAAAGCCCTGACCTAGCCTATTTGGCACCTGGGGCAGATAATTTTTTAACACCCCCCACCTCCTCTATTAATTTATTTTTTGCCATCAAGTCACAGCTGATTTATGGTGGCCTTATAGAGTTTTGGAGGTTGTCTACCATTGCTGGCCTCCATATCAGCTCTCCTTAACTTCTGAGATCTTGGGTGGGGAGAACATTTACAATACTGAACTTTAACCATTAAAACATTGAACAATATAAACAATTAAAGCATATTAAAACAGTTTGGTGCTAGTGTTAATTCTATGCGGAAAAGAGGGAGAGAAATTAGGAGAAGGAAGGTTATTTTACCTTGTTGCAACACCCTAACGTTGGGCTGGGCCACGTTGTGCCATAAAATGTAACATCAGCGACTGGATGTATAAACTTTACAAAAGTGATTTCAGATGCTGAATGGCAATAGCAGGCTTCCCTGAAGATAATTCAGGTGGGTAGCCGTGTTGATCTGAAGCAATAGAACAGAGTCCAGTGGCCCCTTCAAGACCAACAAAGCTGTATTCAGAGTGTGAGATTTTGTATGCATGAACATTAAATCTCAGTCATGACCAATCCCTGCTACTGTTATTCAGCATCTGAAATCACTCCAGTCTCCAAGATATAAAGACAAATGGATTCACTTTCTAGCTGTATCTGAAGAAGTGAGCAGTAACATATGAAAGCTCATGCCCAGCCACAAATTTTGTTAGTTTTTAAGGTGCTATTGGACTCTTGGTCTTTTCCACTAATATAGATGGCAAGCTGTTCTATTAGTTTTGTCCCCCCCCCCCCATCTGTTAGAAATTGAGAGGCCGGAGGTGGGGAAGGTCTGTCCAAGTCAAATAATGTGTTGCTTTCAGACTGGGAAAGAGGTTTAACGTGAAGAAAGGCAGCCAACAAGCTGGGAGGGGAGAGAGGAAGACATGTTGAACTGGAACATATGAAATCCTAAATGCATTTTTTAAATACGCAACCACCTCCTTCCAGTCTTCAAACAATGGAATCCTGTCCAAGTGTTGTAATTCCTAATCAGGGTCTTTTTGAAAGAAAATAAAAACCCAAATAGACACAGAGAAATCTAATTTAAAAACAAAACTTTTCAGAACAAGCCAAAATAATTTCCTTTTAATTCCTCTTTCTCCTGATTCCAGCACATCTCTTTCCTGTGCCCATTTCTTTTCTTTTAACGTGTGTGTGTATGTGTGTGTGTGAGAGAGAGATTAGGTCTCAAAGTAAACAGCAGAGCAGGGCGATCACAATGTAAATTGTGCTTGTCAGAAGAATTCTGCCTCTCTCCACCCACCGAAGAAGTGTGTGTGCACATGGTGCACATGAAAGCTCACACCTTGAATAAAACGTTGCTGATCTTAAAGGTGAACTTGACTTGAACTTTGTCTTCTCTTTGGTAATAACTGTAGCAACTATCAGCATGATCTGTTAAGGAAGTCTGTTTCAGTCTTGGAGAAAGCCAGGGAAATTTAGGCAATCCTAGAGTTTTTGCTGTGCTCAGACCTCCCTGCGCCCCTAGTGGCTTCAGCCAGAACTACATCTAAAAAATAAAAGGGATGATAGATCCAGGTGGGTCGCTGCGTTGATCTGAAGCCATAGAATAAAGTCCAGCGGCACCTCTTTAAGACCAACAAAGTTTTATTCAATAAACTTCAATCAGTTCCGCAGGGCTTGTAAAACTGTCCTTTTTCAACTGGCTTATGAGATGGAATCCTGAAAGTGACATCTAGCCATCTTGAGATATATATATATATATATATATATATATATATATATATATATATATATATATATATATATATATATATATATATATATATATATATATATATATGTACTGTACTGAAGCACCTTTAATTTGTAGTGGTTTTAATTAATCTATTTATCTAATGTGTTTTAACTGTATTTTATTGTATAATTGTATTTATTATAATCATGGTACACTCCATGTCTTGGGTGCCGCCCTTAGCCTGCCTCAAAGGGGAGGGCAGGATATAAATAAAAGTTTGTTGTTGTTGTTGTTGTTGTTGTTGTTGTTATTATTATTATGCAAGGTATGAGCTTTTGTGTGCTTCTGTTACTTCAGACCAACATGGCTATCCACTCGGTTCTGTGAAGTATGCATGTATATGAAAGCTCATGTTTTGAATAAGACTTTGTTGGTCTTAAAGGCTCCACTGGGGACTTCCGGTATCCGGCGGAGCGACGCGGCAGGGTTTTCAGCTGCTAGCGAAGACCTGTCGATTTTCTGCCTTGCTGGGGGACCGAGGCGGGTCCGCACGACTCTGTTGTGGAGTTTAGGTGCATAGGAGGGGCGAGGGGAAGGGGTGAGAGTGCCCAGCTCCCCCAAGAAGCTGCCCTCAGCCCTCAAATCCCGGAGGCAGAAGGCGTCTTTGGGCGTTACAGCTCCAGCCACCGGACCACAGGGGGTGGTGAGTTGAAGACGGAGAGAGACAGTATCCGTAATCCAGCTTTTTTTCTGGGCACGGGACGTTGGCATACGTTTTTTTTTTTTTGTTTTCTACGGATAGTTTGGACTTTTGGAGAGAGAGCCTCCCCCCCCCAGCGTACAGGGCGGGAGGAGGTGAAGAGAAGGAGAAGAGGAGCCGCAAACGGCATAGGCATTGCTAACGAGAAGTAGCTGCAGCGACGGGATAAGACTTTTCTTTTTTCTCTTTCTTGCTTGTATATGGATTGTGGACTGGCGCTGAAGACTGAAGGCCGTCAAATATAAAATTGGGAGAAACACGAGCCTCTTATCGGCCGGTGTGTATTAAGGACGGGTTACAGTGAAAGGGCGCGGTTTGGACGGTGGCCGGGAAGCCTCCCTGACCAGCCAGAAGTATCGCGGAAGGTGAAGGTGGACAGTGAGGGAAGTTTTGAAGGCCGATAAGTGCTCAGCTTTAAGGAAGACTCTGGAGGGTACTGCATGCCGTATAGTGCTTGGAATTTAGGCTTGCTGAAGTTGACTCAGCCTTTGGGAGTGACTTTAAACATTATTATAAACAAAGAAGTAGACGCGGGGACAATGGATTACTAGCCTTGTGGGAAGGGAAGATATTGTATGGACAGTTAAAAGAGAGAGGCAAAGAGCTCTCTTGGAGTTTTGAAGAGGTTAAAATTTAAAGTTAAAGGTTGTTTATGTTGTGTCTGCTCCTTAAACTAGGAACACAATTCATTGTGGTGGGAAATATTTACCTTAAGACTTTTGGTCTTTGGTTTAGTGTTAGATCTCATTATGTCTCAGCAAGCGAAATTTAGGGCTTCACCTGGACAACCTAAAACCGTAGCAGCTTCTATATCTCAAGATGGTGTTAAAGAATTACAGTCAAATTTTATGGAAGCGTTAAATCAAATGAAGAGTGAACTTTCTAGCCAGATGGATGGTCTAGCGGCCAAATTAGAAAATGTAGATAGTAAATTTAAAGATTCCAGGAAGGACCTGACTGAAGTGGTAAAAATTAGCAAGTCAATAGAGGCTAAATTAAAATTGACTGAAAGAAAGGTTGATGAGATAGAACAAAAACAGGTGCAACAAAATGATAAAATAGCACAAATGGAAATGGAGCAGGCTGATTATGTCCTCAGGTTTCTCAACGTACCTGAGGAAAAGAATGAACCCTTATTGAAAACAATGGTGGTTGCTTTAAAAGATATTTTAGGATTGGAAACTGAAGAAATAGAAAAAGAAATTGATGGTATTTATAGGGTCAATACCCTGTATGCAAAGAAGAATGACCTTCCTAGGGAGGTACATGTAAAATTTGTACGGAGAGTAATGAAACAAAGGTTATGGATGGAAACTAGAGACAAACAACTAACAATTAGAGGTAATAGAATTAAGATTGTGAAAGAAGTTCCATGGTCAATAAGGAGTAGAAGAAGAGAATATTCGAAATTGGCGGAGAAATTGCAGGAGAAGGGTATTTTATATAAATGGCTAATCCCTGAAGGAATGCTATTATGCGAATACCAAATACAGAGTTGACTCAATGGTTAAATTAGATGACTTTATGAAGGCTCATGTGGAGAACTGGCAAAGAAAAGAGAGAGTAAAGAAGCCAGATCAGAGAGGAGATAAATCACCACAGATAGAGTTTAAGGGTTTAATTGATCCTCCAAGATTAAGTGAACAAGAGGAGGAGGAATCCTTACAAGCTGAAGA
The DNA here is from genome assembly GCF_032191835.1 of Heteronotia binoei. Lineage (NCBI taxonomy): Eukaryota > Metazoa > Chordata > Lepidosauria > Squamata > Gekkonidae > Heteronotia > Heteronotia binoei. Next base: position 18,682,680 of record NC_083242.1, on the reverse strand, counting down.
GAATTTATATAGAGAAACAAGACTTCAGAAAAAAAAGAAAGCTCAGTTGGTAGAGTGATAGATAGATTGAGAAGGAAAGATGATAAATAAATTGAAGATTATTTCTTTAAATATTAACGGATTGAATTCTCCACAAAAAAGAAAACGGGCCTTCCTCCAACTTAAAAAATTAAGGGCAGACATTATTTGTATACAGGAAACCCACATGAGAAAGAGAGATGAACATCTTTTAGTTAATAAAGGTTTAGGAAGGGCCATAATAACGTCAGAAGAGAAAAAGAAAAAAAGGGGATTAGTAACATATATTAGAGGAGAGATCCAGGCAAAACTAATTTTTGAAGCCAAGGACGCACGATACCAGGGAATAGAAATTGTTAAAGAACAACAGAAAATTTTATTAGTGAATGTCTATGCTCCTAATGCTAATCAGGGAGTTTTCTATAAGGATTTATGTTGCAAGGTGACCAGCTATAAATATGAAAGTTTTTGCATAATCGGTGATTTCAATGCAGTGAATCTTAAAGATCTAGATAGAAGTACTAAAGTTAATAATAAAAAAAATGGAAAAAAAATTACGGGAAGTAATGTGTTGCCGAAGATTTTTGGAGAAATGGTGGAAGAACTAGCTTTGGTGGATATATGGCGAATATTAAACCCAGGTAGTAGAGATTATACTTTTTTCTCCAGTCGGCATAAATCATGGTCAAGAATAGACATGATGTGGATATCGACTACTTTGATGAAGACAGTTCAGGAAACAGATATTTTGCCATCAACTATAGCAGATCACTGCCCTATTTCTTTAGTGTTGAAGTGTAGCAAGAAGAAACTAAGTTGGAGAATGTATCCAGGCTTGACTAAAAATAAGAAGTTTGTAGAGTACATAAACAAGGAGATGACTCTTTTTTTTCAAACTAACCTGCAAAAGGACATATCAATGATGACAGTATGGGAAACAAGTAAGGCCTATTTTAGAGGTTTAGTTATTAATTTTATGGCATATAAGAGGCGAGAGGACAATAAAATGATGACAGAATTAACGGATTTAATAAGACAAAAAGAAGCTCAATTAAAAAGAAACCCCTTACAAAGGGAAATTAAAGATGAAATTAGAAACTTACAGCATAAGCTACATTTACTAGCATTGGAGGAAATGGAGAGGAAAATAGCCTACTCCAGACAGCATTACTTTGACCATGCTAACAAATCAGGAAAATGGTTAGCCTATAAAATAAGAAAGGAAAAGGAAAAAAAAAAATAAAGGTACTGAGAGATAATGAAGGGAATTATAAGTCACGAATTGAAGATTTAAAGAGAATTGTTAAAGATTTTTATACAAATTTGTATAGAAAAGGGGAGATAAATAAGGAGAAACAGGATGAGTATCTGGCCAATAAACTTTTGGTAAAATTAACAGAAGACAAGAAAAAGATATTAAATGAACCGATTACGGCATTTGAAATAGAAGAAGCCTGGTCTAAATTAAAGAAAAATAAAGCGGCGGGTCCAGACGGCATACCGGCAGAATATTACATCACATTTAAGGATAATCTGATAAATTATTTTAAAAATTTACTGGAAGAAGTTTGGAATACCGCTAGGTTGCCGGATTCCTGGAGATACAGTAATATTAGTCTTATCCCCAAAGTAGGTGCGGAAATGGAGGATATTAGATCTTACCGCCCAATATCTTTACTAAATGTTGACTACAAAATATATTCTCTAATTTTGTCTAATAGATTAAAAAAAATATTATCTACCTTAATACACACAGATCAAGCCGGCTTCTTACCTAAGAGATTTATGAGAACCAATATACGTATGCTCTTAAATGCCATGGAATATTATGAAAGTAATCGAGATAAGCAAGTAGCCTTCTTATTTATAGATGCAGAGAAGGCATTTGACAACGTAGACTGGAATTTTATGTTTCAAATTTTGGAGAAAATGGATTTTGGGCAGGATTTTATTAAAAATATCCGGGCAATTTATGACAGACAAGTTGCCAAGATAATAGTAAATGGAGAACAAACGGATGATATAGTATTGGCCAAAGGTACTAGACAGGGCTGTCCACTCTCCCCTTTATTATTTATTTTATATTTAGAAGTCCTGAATAATGTTATACGTAATAACAAGAAAATAACTGGCCTTAAAACAAGAGGAGAAGAATATAAAATATTGTCCTATGCGGATGATATGGTGTTAATCTTACAAGACCCATCGCAAGCAATAGAAGAGGTTTTAAAAGAATTAAGTGATTACGGTGAGTTATCAGGCCTAAAAGTCAATAAACAAAAAACAAAAATTTTAACGAAAAATATGACTCAACAAGAAACTTTAGATATAGGAAGAAGAACGGGCTTTAAAGTTGAAAAAAAAGTTAAGTACTTAGGCATAACAATGACTAATAGATGCAGCTCCATTTATGAAAATAATTATATTCCTTTACTTAAAGAAGTGGAGTTGATGGTAAAAAAATGGGGTAATTTAGGCTTGTCCTTCATGGGGAGGGCAGCATTAATTAAAATGGGGCTGTTGCCAAAGGTTTTATTTCTTTTACAAATGGTTGGTTTTGCGATGAAGAAACCCTTTTCTAATAAACTTAATCAACAATTTAGAGATTTTATCTGGCGGGGGAAAAAACCCAGAATTAAGTGGAAAATATTAACTGATGAAAAACAGAACGGTGGCCTAGCCTTGCCTGATATAGAAGTTTATCATCTGGCATGTTTGACTTTATGGATAAAGGATTGGGTAACCTTAGAAGACAGACGTATTCTAGCACTGGAAGGATTTGACCTACAAACGGGTTGGCATTCCAACCTATGGTATGTTAAAAAGCCACAAACATACTTTAAAAATCATCTGATTAGAAAGGCCCTGTATGAAGGCTGGAATAAGATTAAGAATAAGATATATGGGGATAAGACACCAAGATGGATTATACCTGAAGAGGCTGTAATCTTACCACAACTTTGGCAACCAGCAAAAGTGACGAGATACAGTGATTTACTGGATGACAAGGACAAATTGAGGAAAAAAGAGGAATTAGAGACCAGGGGGGTCAAGATAGATTGGTGGAGCATGCTTCAGATCACATCTAAATATAATAAAGATAAAGTATTAGGCTTCACGAAACAGAATTTTGATTTTGACAAAATTTTAATGGGTGGAAAATATAAAATAATTAGGAAGGTATATAATTATTTCCTGCAAATTAAATTAGAAGATGAAATAATTAAAGAAACAATGTTAAAATGGGCAAAAAATTTGAAGAGATCTGTCACGTTAGAGCAATGGGGTTTATTTTGGAGAAACAATTATAAGGTCATCAAACCGATCAATTTCAGAGAAAATGTTTTTAAACTTTTTCATAGATGGTATGTTACACCGATACAATTGAACAAAATAAATCCCTCCATCCCTCCAGAATGTTGGAAATGTAATTCAGGGACAGGTTCTTTCTTTCATCTGTGGTGGAGTTGTGAGCAGGCCAGAAGATATTGGATTGAGGTACATAAATTATTAATAGAAGTTTTAAAGAAGAATATTAGATTTAAACCAGAGATAATGTTACTTTCGATGGTTCGAAATGAAGTACCACACGAGGATGAATATATTGTAATATATATGGTGACGGCGGCGAGAATTCTTTATGCCTCAGTTTGGAGACAAAAAATAATCCCACGGCGAGATGAGTTAATACAAAAGATTCTGAATGTAGCAGAAATGGATATCCTCTCGAATATGGTAAGAGGGATATCAAAATGTGAGGCCACTAAGATCTGGGAAAAATTTTATTTAAGGATAGGAAACATTGTTGCTCTGGAAGATAAATAGTTGATTATATAGAATTATTGATTGATTAAATATAATAGATTTTGAAGAATGGTTGAATCATGTAACTCTAATCACTCTCTAACTAGATATATGTTTATTTTTGTCTTACTTGTGTGTCTTTTTTTTTATGTAATAAGTCATAAAATTTATAATAAATAAACTGGAAAAAAAAAATTAAAGGCTCCACTGAACTCTAACTTTATTCCAGTAAAAGGGAAGATGTTTTACTGGAGGCAGCAGGCAAGGCTGGCTTCAAGGACCTCCTTCAAAACCCCTTCTTAAATTGCACCTGAGGTGGATCCCCTTTCTCCTTCCTGCATCCTGTTGGTACTTCACTGGTGTCTTGATGTATGTTTTAATGTTACATTGTTCTCTTACATAGGAGTCTTACGCCCTGTTCACCTCAGTTTTAACCAATTGAGAAGATTTCTATTTTTTTTCTCTTTTTTTACCCTTGTTGTAAGGGTCCTGCAAAGTCACACATGATTTAATTTAACTTTACCTTTGGGTGATGCCGATAAACATTGAATCCTTATATCCAGGTATCCTTCCCAGTATCTTGACAATGCTGCTGGTGTTGTCGTTTTTGCAGTCTCACCACAATTTTTTGATTGCTTTGATTATATTTTTATACTGCTTTAACCGCAGTGGTTTTCAGAGCAGTTAACTGCAAACACACACACAAAGACGATGGGGGAAGGTGTTGTCTAGATAGTGGTGCATCTGAATATAGTGTATTGGTTTAAGAGGTTTAGAGAGGTGTGAAGTCTCTTCTGTAATTAATTGGTTCATGGAATACCAGGTGCTGTTGATGGTGTCATGTAGACCAGGGGTGGCCAATGGTAGCTCTCCAGATGGCCAATGCCTGGGGCTGATGGGAATTGTAGGCAAAAAACATCTGGAGAGCTACCGTTGGCCACCCCTGAAGTAGACTACAAAGGTAGGTTTGGGAGGGAGTAGTTATCTAGAACCCTGTTTCCCATCCTCCAGATCAGGAATGTTGGGAGGGGCACAGTGGGAGGGCTTCTAGTGTCCTGGCCCCACTGATGGACCTCCTGATGGCACCTGTGTTTTTTTGGCCACTGTGTGACACAGAGTGTTGGACTGGATGGGCCATTGGCCTGATCCAACATGGCTTCTCTTATGTTCGTATGTCAAACATAAGGCCTGGGGGCCAAAACCAGCCCATCCAAGGGTCTTACTTGGCCCACAAGCAAGTAGTATGTATGGAAACGTCAGGTACTCCCGCTTTTTATGGTATCCCTTGGGGAGGAAACATGGTCTTGCATATGATTAAATACAGTTATTGGAGGTTTTATGGGCTCCCCAGTAAATCAATTGCTTTCACTGCTAGTAATCAATTCCTTTTTTTTTTTTTTTTTTGCATTTTGAGTAAAAAATAATATTGTTAATTGTGTTTGCCTGTGTCTTTTATAATAATAATAATAATAATAATAATAATAATAATAATAATAAGTTTTATTTATATCCCGCCCTCCCTGCCGGAGCAGGCTCAGGGCGGCTAACAGGACATGGTATATACCATGATCAGTTATACAATTCATAAAAATTTGTATCTCTGGTACTTGGTGTTAAATTTTATGGCACACATGGCCCAGCCTGTCAAAGTGACTGATGTCAGAACTGTCCCTCATAAGACATGAGTTTGACACCTCTGCTCCAGATGTTCTTCTTGTGGGATCTCCAGCTCTCCAAACCTTCAGTAGCAGATGCTATGAAAAGTGCTTAGTTCCTGCCACATTTGGCTTGCTAATGTTGTCATCTCGATATATTCTTAGCAGTGCCTTGGGGAAATAGCCTCTCCCTCACTGAGAGCAATATCTTCCTTTTAACTTTGTAGGAGCAATGCTTTCTCATTTGCCATTGTGGTACTCTTTCAACAGGATACGTTATATAAATGTGTGGTATTTATTCCCTTCTGACCACATCGCCAACAATCCTGTAAAGTTTATTTATTTATTATAGTAGGCTTATATTCTGCCCTTATTTTATTATAGTAGGCTTATATTCTGCTCAGGGTGGATCACAACATACAGTAACAACAATAAAAACCTACAGTTCAGAGTTAAACAATACATTAAAATTAAATAAAAACAATAAAACAATAAAGTACACCACAGGCACATCGTACAGGTGAGCAATGATAGGCCCAGATTAAATGATGGTAGTAATAGCAGGATAGCACTGCAGTAGGACACAATGTCGCCACGAGGGAGGCCAACTGATGGAATAACAGCTGGAATAGGATGCCCACTGCCTCAGCCATAAGCCCAGTGGAATAGCTCTGTCTTGCAAACTCTACGAAATGACAGTAGCTCAGGTAGGTCCTGGATCTCCATGGGGAGCTGATTCCACTGGGCAGGGGCCAGGGCTAAAAAGGCCCAGGCCCTGGTTGAGGCAAGTTGGACATCGTTTGGGCCAGAGGTGGTCAGGAGGTGTTGTGAAGCCGATTGCAATTACCTCTGGGGTGTATATGGGGAAAGGCATCAGGTATGTTGTGATGGTTTTCTGCTAAAATTTTGCATCACAAGCAATGCTCCCTCTAAGCTGTGGAGTCTTGTGAGTAAAAATTTTACTTCATGAGCTACTGGCATTACAGTTGTGAGCTACTGCATAAATTAGTTTGCTCTGGGGGGCCATTTTTCCTGAGCTAAGACAAAAATGAGGGAGCCGGAGGCTAAAGAACTGTGAGCTAGCTCACACTAACTCAGCTTAGAGGGAATACTGCTCACATGTAATCTTCCCCGTACAATGTTTTTTTTTAAACTGGAATACTTTTTTATACCAAATCGCTTTGCCCATGCAAATGTGTACATCTGTTTCGACCTTCCTCTGAAAGTGTAGATATTATTCCTGTGTCCTTTTATATCCAGATATGACAGGAGGCAGCAGCTCTCTTAATTTGTGATATACTTTCGATAATAAGGCTTTCTGACTCTTACTCTTGATTTGTTGTTCAAATTACATCTTTGAACTGACTCTTTGTTATTTGCAGAAAATTTATTAATTTTGCAAGTGAGCAGAACCAAGTCTAGGGCTGTGGCCATCAACTAAAGATAAGAAGGGGGCAAGATCATTTAAAAAAAGATTAAACCAATGGGGGGCTAAAAATGTACCCCTGCTTAACACCTTTCCTTATGTGGATAATTTTGCAAGTACTGTAATCTAAGATTTTGACTTCTCTTTTCCTACATAATATATTTTTAAAATGCTTCTATGGAACATTATTTTTTAAAAAAATCAGCTGTGCTGGTTGTATTAGTTGCTCAAATTACTTGCTGCTTTGAACTCATGAAGCTCTCTTCTACCTATGCAGACCATTGATCTATCAAGGTTAATATTTGTCTGCTCTAACCGGCAGTGGCTCTCCAGAGACCAGAGGTCTTTCATATCACCTACTGCCTGATTCTTTTAACCAGAGATGTTAAAGAGATGATGAACGCTTACGGACATTTTCCAGTTACCTGCGGGGAGTGCACAATGTTTGTTTCCCTCCCTCAGGACAAGATGGACGTTGCTTGTCAACAGCGTAAGCTGGTAGGGCTATTAGAGGAGGAAGTTTGGAGCCTGGAGGAAAGGACTGCTACCTTTCATGAGATCAAGGAAGGGGAGGATTTCATTAACGGAAGACATGAATAGCTGCATAGGGATAGGGAGAGCAGTCAAAGGTATGCAGAGAGGTTGACTTCACTAATAAGCCTATTCTGAGCGCTGCGGCATGCATCCAAAGGCATTAAGCAAGACTGAGCTCAGGCCTATTGGAACTCAGGATTTGATTCCAGGCCCTTACAGTGGCGACGGAGACAGAGAAACACTGGCAGAGAAAGAGCCACAAGGAAAAGAAACAGAGAGTGAGGAAGTCAAGGAGATATGAAAAAATGGCATTGGAAAGAAGAAGAAAGTGTTGGTCATTGGCAGGAGTGGAATTCTAGCAGGAGCTCCTTTGCATATTAGGCCACACACCCCTGATGTAGTCAGTCCTCCAAGAGCTTACAAAAAAAGAGTCTTGTAAGCTCTTGGAGGATTGGCTACATTAAGGGGTGTGGAGAGGATGCAAAGGAGCTCCTGCTAGAATTCCACCCCTGAGACCATCCATCCATCAATGTCGATCTTGTCTACTCAGACTGGCAGTGGCTCTCCAGAGTCTCAAGTAGAGAACTTATTTATTTATTTATTTATTTGATTTGATTTATATCCCGCCCTACCCCACCGAAGCAGGCTCAGGGCGGCTCACAGCATAAAAGTTCTAACAATAAAATTCAAAATTAAAATACAATAGCATTAAAATACAAAAAATACAATAGCAATTTACATAATTAAAACATTAATATCAATACATCAATCCAACAGTGTGCTATCTATAGACTTCCTTCAGTATTTTGGTGCCGGTCAGTTATAAGCCAACCGGAAGAGGACTGTCTTACAGGCCCTGCGGAACTGTCCAATATCCCGCAGGGCCCTGACCTTTTCCGGTAACTGGTTCCACCAGCAAGGGGCTGTGATTGAGAAGGCCCTGTCCCTGGTTGACTTCAAGCGGGCCTCCTTTGGCCCGGGGACTACGAGCAGATTTTGAGAGCCAGATCGCAGTACTCTCTGGGGGACATATGGGAAGAGACGGTCCCTAAGGTAGGCAGGTCCTAGGCCATATAGGGCTTTAAAGGTATTGACCAGCACCTTGTACCGGACTCGGTATATTATTGGCAGCCAGTGCAGTCCCTGGAGGCCTGGCTGAATGTGCTCCCGTCTAGGGAGCCCTAATAACAGCCGAGCTGCGGCGTTCTGCACTAGCTGCAACTTCCGGGTTTGGCACGGGCAGCACCATGTAGAGGTGACCATTGCATGGATCACTGTTGCCAGATCGTCCTGCTCCAGGAAGGGAGCCAACTGCCTCGCCTGCCTAAGATGAAAAAATGCGGACTTAGCAGTGGCTGCTACCTAGGCCTCCATAGTTAAGGCAGGCTCAAGTAGTACCCCCAAGCTCTTGACCCTGTGCGCCATTGTCAGTGGCACACCGTCAAGAGGTGGAAGGGGAATTTCCCCTCCCAGACTATGGCGACCCAAGCAAAGGACCTCTGTCTTCACTGGATTTAGTTTCAACCTACTCAGCCTGAGCCATCTAGCCACGGCTTGTAATGCCCGGTCCAGGTTTTCTGGGACACAGTCAGGCTGGCCATCCATGAATAGATAGAGCTGGGTGTCATCAGCGTACTGGTGGCAACCCAGCCCATACCTCCGGACAATCTGGGCAAGGGGGCGCATGTAGATGTTAAACAACTGGGGAAAGAACTGCCCCCTGAGGCACCCCACAATCAAGCGTGTGCCTCTGTGACAACTCACCCCCAATTGCCACCCTTTGTCCCCGACCATCAAGGAATGAGGAGAGCCATTGTAAGGCCAACCCCTGAATCCCTGCGTCGGCGAGACGGCAAGTCAGCAGCTGGTGGTCAACCGTATTGAACGCTGCCGATAGGTCCAACAACACCAGCACCACCGAGCCGCCTCGATCCAGATGCCGCTGGAGGTCATCCATCAGAGCGACCAGCACTGTCTCCGTCCCGTGACCCGGGCGGAAACCGGACTGATGGGGGTCGAGAATGGAAGCATCCTCCAGAAAACTCTGCAACTGCAACGCCACTGCCCTCTCAATGAGTTTACCCAAAAAGGGTAAATTCGAGACCGGCCAATAGTGTGTCAATTCGGCCGGATCTAGCGTTGGTTTTTTCAATAGAGGGCAGACCACAGTCTCTTTCAGAGCTGCTGGAAAATGCCCTTCCATCAGGGATCTGTTTATGATATCCCGTACAGGATATCTAAGCTCCCTCTGGAAAGCTTTAATAAGCCAGGAGGGGCAGGGGTCCAGATTACAGGTTGTAGGGCGAGCAGACACGAGAATCCTGTCAACTTCCTCCAGACTGAGAGCATTGAAACCATCCAGGACACACTCTGAAGACAGGCATGGAGCCTCAGGTTCACATACTGTCTCCAATATGGTGGGGAAGTCGTGGTGGAGCAACGCGACCTTATCTGCAAAAAAGTTCGCAAAAGCCTCACAGCCAATCTCCAATTCATTAAAATTTGGTCTGCCTTGTGGCAGAGTTATAAAGGTCCGAATTGTATTGAACAGTTGTGCCGGGCGCGAAGTTGCAGATGCAATCTTAGCCGCAAAGTATGTTTTCTTTGTGGCCTTGACTTTCACATCACCTGCTCAATCTTTTAACTGGAGGAGCCGGGGGCTGAAAATAGGACTTTCTACCTGTCAAGCATCTTGTTTCTTTATTAGTATGCCTGTATTGTTAACTGTGATTCTACTGTGTTGTACATCAAAGCCATGTAACCTCTTCCTTAGTTCTCACTAGTAGCAAATGCAGGAATGTCCTCTTTGAAGATAAGGCCTCCTGGGACACTTTCCCAGGCGCAGACCTGGACCCAGGATGTTGCTAAACCGCAAGAATAGATAAAGTAGCAAGCATGTGAATTTCACACGCCTGAGTAGGAATTCTTAAGCTATCTTTGATGTGCCCCTTAAAGCTAGCGTTCTAGAGTTAAATTGTATCACTTCCAATCTGGTGCCTACCTGAGCACAATGGATTATCAATAAACCAATACTTTGTTTCAAAATCAACGGCTGGTTATTTTGAGATCTGATGCTTGACACTACCTGCTAAGCAGATACTCTGCCACTGAGTCACAGCCTTTCCCTTAAACTGGCAGACTGCTGGTGGAGGCATCTCGATACCGTTGAATGGAGGGAATCAGGATAGTCAAGTTAGCCTTTATTGGCATAAAATATATAGATATATAGAGCAAATTGGTTTAAAAAAAAATAAAATGGAACAATTGCATACATATACATCAGGAAAAGTATAAACATAAACTATTTCTATGAGATCCTCTGACATGCCTTTAAAACAGAATAAAGAAATTTAGCCACTTTCAGTGACACTAGATGAAGTATCGTTCAAAAGATTATAGACCTTAAGTGCATCAGAACAATCAACCATGCTAACTAAAAGAGGATGTAAATACTTGTGACGAAGATCTGTATACAAATTACAATAAAGAATATGAGTAACTGACTCTACACATTTTTGCTTACAGTATCTGACCAAGTAGGCTGTCTTGTTAAATCTGCCATAAAGAATGGCAGCGGTCATGGCATTGCATCTGGCAAGGGAAAAAGCTCTATGCTGCTGTGGCACCTGCAAGACGGATAGATATGAGGCCATTTTCCCAGTACTAAGAGAGATCTCAAAACTCAGTGGGGAACAAGTTTTCTTAGCCAGACTGTCTAGGTCTTGGCGCTCAATATCTAGCAACCTGTTTTTAATTTGTTGGACTGCGGTGGTGCAGGACAGCATGGACAATAGTTCTAGGGATAAACCCATTGGTTTTATTTTAGACCACCAGAGCCTCACCTTCCAGGTCTCCTGACTTATACAAGACTGGGGAAGGGGGGCATTTTGGCATAAGAACATAAGAGAAGCCATGTTGAATCAGGCCAATGGCCCATCCAGTCTAACACTCTGTGTCACACAGTGGCCAAAAACCAGGTGCCATCAGAAGGTTCATTAGTGGGGCCAAACACTAGAAGTCCTCACTGTTGCCCCTCCCAAGCACCAAAAATACAGAGAATCACTTGCTCCAGACAAAGAGTTCAAACAATACACTGTGGCTAATAGCCAGTGATGGACCTCTGCTCCATATGCTTATCCAATCCCCTCTTGAATCTGTCTATGCTTGTAGCCACCGCCACCTCCTGTGGCAGGGAATTCCACGTGTTAATTACCCTTTGGGTGAAGAAGGACTTCCTTTTATCCATTCTAACCCGACTGCTCAGCAATTTCATTGAGTGCCCACGAATTTCTTGTACTGTGAGAAAGGGAGAAAAGTACTTCTTACCAGTTTTCATTCTTTTTGCATCCCCCCTGTGTCTCATGGCATTTTGTTCAGGATGGTTTTCCAGCCCTCTGTTGCGCTTTTTCAGTGGCCAGGGCTGCTGGGAAAATGGTTTGCTTTCATGAACTTTCAGTTCATGCAAGTGTGCATCCCAGCTCACAAAATGGATATATGCTCTTCTGATAATGAAAATATCTTTCTTGAATAGAGTTTGGAGGCTTACAACAAATATGACCAGTGCTCATCCTTAAATATTCTAGAATAATGCTGTTTAATGGCAAAATTAAACCACCGCAGGCTATTTTCCAAAGTTATGATTGATCACAGACTTCATTTGCTGAATTGTTTAAAACTATTGAGCCAGACTCGTAGAGAAGCCAAAGGTGGGCCACTTCCAAATCCATAAAATGAAATGAGGGTTTTCAGCTCTGAAGAAGCAGTAGGAACAATGATTGATTTAGCAACCAGAGAGCTCTTAATTGCTCTTAATTTCTCCCTCCTGCTGGTTGCATTGGGCCAAATTTTAAGATTTATTTATTTTTAATTGGTGTGTCTTTCTAACTTGGGAAAGGCTCTAATATAGGCTGCTGTGCCTTATTGCTCTTTGAAACTCAATACCATCATTGACAAATGAAATGTCATCAGGTTATTACCATTACACACGCACCCCCAACCTGGCAGTAGCATAATTTGTACTTTTGAGTACTTGCCTTTTCCTATGAGGCTTATTAATAACTGGCTAGAACTGCTGCTGGGGTAGAAAGTGCAAACTTCTGGAGTCTGCTATGAGGTTACAGGAAAGTCTGAGGCAGTGGAATTTACTCAAGGGGTGAGAAGTGTTTCAATGCAAAACGGCTGTCGAACTCATTTGTTATGAGGGCCGGATCTGACAGAAAAAGAAGAAGAAGAAGGAGGAGGAGGAGGAGGAGGAGGAGGAGAAGGATATTGGATTTATATCCCACCCTCCACTCAGAGTCTCAGAGTGGCTCACAATCTCCTTTATCTTCCTCCCCCACAACAGACACCCTGTGAGGCGGGTGAGGCTGAGAGAACTCTCCCATCCTTCCGAGGTCGGTAAAATTAGTAACCAGCTTGCTGCGGGGAGAGTGTAGATGACGGGATGGCAATGACAAACCACCAAGTAAAAAATCTGCCGTGAAAACATCGTGAAAGCAAAATCACCCCAGAGTAAAAACGACTGGTGCTTGCACAGGGGACTACCTTTACCTTTAGCATCGTAGTGCCTGTGCTTCCATCCTATAATTCCGCCCTTCCGCCCTGAGCCACTTGTGGGAAGGGCGGGATACAAATCATAAATAAATAAATAATTTTAACAGCTCTCCAGAAGCAAAGTTTGTGTGTGGTGGGATAAAGGTTGAGCAGTTTTCAAATTTCTGGATCAACTCCAGAAAGGGACGCATTTTGTCCACTCACCAATGTATAACAATACACGTACTGTTCACAACTTTGTAGAATGACACAATACAGTTTGCCAGCTGCAACCAAAAATGGTTTAGCATGAGCGGGTGCCAGTTCAGTCACAGTGGCTATTGGCTGCTAATTGCATCAGTGTAAGTCTGACTAGAAACCATCTAGCAGAGCTAATTCTAAGATAAGTGCCCCAGCATAATTCATTGTAATGCGTCCGTGACACCAAGCATCGATTAATACACTCAGCATATCCATTTACCTTCACCTTGAATTTCGTGGCCATCCTCTCTGTGTTTGTAAACCCCGACAGCAAAGAAATAAAACTCATTGTGATGGGATTTTATATATATATATATATATATATATATATATATATATATATATATATATATATAAACTTTTATATATATATATATATAAAAACTTTGTAGAACTTCCCAGAGCCTGTGAGTGCTCTGTCTCTAGCAACTCCTTTCCCAGACAGAGGCAGGATGAGCACTCTCCCCTCAGTTCTCTTCTTGCCACTGTAAAGAAAAATTAGTTTGTCCGAGCTGCTTTCCCTCAGACGTTTGTGGCACCTGGAAACTACTTAACTGATCATAAAAGCCAGTAGAATTGGATTATTTAAGGCAGGGGTATTGAACTCGTTTGTTATGAGGGCCAGATCTTACAGTCTGGTGTAGTGGTGGTTAAGTGTGCGAACTCTTATCTGGGAGAACCAGGTTTGATTCCCAACTCCTCCACTTGCACCTGCTAGCATGGCCTTGGGTCAGCCAGAGCCCTGGCAGAGGTTGTCCTTGAAAGGACAGCTTCTGAGAGAGCTCTCTCAGCCCCACACACCTCACAGGGTGTCTGTTGTGGGGAATTAAGCGCTTTTGTAGCCTGAGTGACTCTACTTTATTGCCAATTTTGCTTCTTTGTTCAGTTGCTGCCAACTTAATTGATGCTGAAATACTAAAACTGCTGTGTACATTATTGCTGATTCTGCATTTCATTCCAGTAAGGTTAGAACCACTGGAGAGATCTCTAGAGATTTGATTTCTGTATCGCCACATTTCTTATTTGTAGGTTGATGCTATTTAATAGCCCCAGTTTCTAATTTTGGTATTTTTACAGTATATTTGCTTGGTACCTTGTAACTTTGTGGGGGGGGGGGAGCTAAATAAATAACTTGGCTCATGCAACCTAAATATGTCTTCAGTAGCATTGTGTGCATTTTTTTGGGGGGGGGGCAACCTTGGTTCAATGTTTCACTTCCCAAATATGAAGAGTGAGGACTGTAATATATGCCACTTGGGGAGAGAGAGTCAAGGATATTGGTTCAGGATGCCAGCACAGCCTGTCATTGGTGGGCTAGTACAAAAATTAATAAAAATAAAATCTCAACAGCTTTACCGTGGCTAAGAGGAGCATGTTTGACTGCCCAGCTAGACAGAACTGTGGGCCTTGCTTCTTTCTGGAGAGCCAGTTTGGTATAGAGGTTATGAGTGGTGGACTTTAATCTGGAGAACTGGGTTTGATCCCCACTCCTCCACATGCAGCCAGCTGGGTGACCTTGGGTCAGTTACAGTTCTTGCAGAGTTTTCTTAGCCCCACCTACCTCACAGGGTGTCTGATGTGAGGAGAGGAAGGGAAGGAGATTGTAAGCCACTTTGAGACTTCGAGTGAAAGATAGCAACTCTGATTACTCCTCTTCTTTCACCTCCTCTTCCTCTTCTTTTCTTCCTCCTAAGCAGTGTTGCCTCTAAGCTGAGTTAGTGTGTGCTAGCTCACAGCTTTTTAGCCTCCGGCTCACACATTTTTGTCTCAGCTCAGGAAAAATGGCCTCAGAGCAAACGAAGTTGTGCAGTAACTCACAGCTTTATGCCAGTAGCTCATGAAGCAAAATTCTTGCTCACAGGACTCCACAGCTTAAAGGGAGCCTTGAGCCCTAAGGTATGTTGGCTAGCTGCGAAAGCCTGTTGGTTATGCTAAAATTTAGCATCATGTCAGTCTTGAAATCCCTATGGCATAGGCCTGCCTGAAGGAGACACAGTTGTGAATTACATCATAGACATGCTGCCAATAGGACAAGTCAGGAATCCCAGGCCTGAAACAGTTTCTGCACAGCAGTCCTCATGAAGCAGCAGTGTCATGAGGAGAGGGGTTCACTGGCTATTGAACTTACAAGGAAACTCTCTGGTAGGCTGCTGCCCTAGAATGCCAACACTGGCAGCTAGGAGAAGCAGAGCCAAGCTCCGGCAATTGGCCTGGTACCTTGGGGGCCACTCATCTCAGCAAGCAACCAACTGCCTCCTCCTCTGGGAATTCACAAGAGGCAGCAGTGGATGATTTGATGTCCATTGCTGCCAGCCCAGGGCTTTTTTTTTTGTAGCAGGAGCTCCTTTGCATCTTAGGCCACACAGCCCTGATGCAGCCAATCCTGGAGCTTACAGTAGGCCCTGTATGAAGAGCCCCTGTAAGCTGTTGGAGGATTGGCTGCATCGGGGGTGTATGGCCCAGGGGTGGAATATGTGCAGAACTTTCAAATGAGAGTTTTCCCATTCACCTGAGGCGGGACTGTTTGCATGTTCCAGTGGAGTGTCTGGAAACTCTTACAGGTGGATTTATTTACTTTATCACCTGAGAGCCAGTTTGGTGTAGTGGTTAAGAGTGACAGACTCTAACCTGGAGAACCGGGTTTGATTCCCCACTCTTCCAGTTGCAGCCACCTGGATCACGGTTCTCTCAGAGATATTCTCTCAAGGGCAGTTCTCTCATAACTCTCTCAGTCCCACCTACCTTGTAAGCCACTGTGTGTCAGGCGGGGGTTCATTGAAGCTCACAAGTAAGCAGACTTAGTATTTTGAAACAAAGTTGCATTTATTGGATACTTCAGAATTACTCCAGCGTAGTAGGCATTGGAACTGATGGAGATCAGTTCAGATCATTGGTATTTAACATTCTATATCAAAGCAATTGCTTCTACCCCTCATTTACCAAAACAAAAGGCTGCTTTTGCATGTGAGAGTTTTCCCAACGTTCCCCCCTTATCTTTTCGGTTGGTGGTTACATTTCCCGGAGGCAATGTCCTTGCTGCCTCTGAGGAGGAGGTGAGAAACTGGCACATACTTTCTACTTGGCAACCTTGGCAACCTTTGATATTCCTGGGAAGCTACTCTCTACTTCCCCCCCCCCTCCCTCTTTACTACCCCGGCCCCTGTGTTAGTGAGTGTTTCTAGGCATTGATCAATATGGTTAGTAAACAGCGTTTAGCAATAGTGTAAATGAACAGAGCCTGACACTGTGAGCCTCTGAGTGAAGGACAGGGTATAAACTCAATCTCCTCCTCCTCTGCCGTCTTCTTCTTCTTCTTCTTTTCCTTCTCCTCCTCCTCCTCTTTCTCTTCCTCCTTCCCCTCCTGCTTCGCCTCCTCCTCCTCCTCCTCTTTCTCTTCCTCCTTCTCCTCCTGCTTCTCCTCCTCCACCTTCTCCTGCTTCTCCTCCTCCTCCTTCTTCTCCTCCCCAGTAAGGCTCAAGGCAGTTTACAAAATATTTTTTTGGGGGGGAGGAACTCAACCAGCATAAAGTATCCAGTAAACATTGGGTGGAGCATGTAGTTGCTCACATGTAGTTAACCCTGTGCGTGCCAAGGAGTCAGGTGACCAGTTAAAACATGCGTTATATGTTACAATGGTTAAGACTGGTTCATTATATAACTTGCTGAAAGTAATTAGAAGGGGAGCATAGCAGAGCTAGGTAATAGCCAAAATGGTAAGAAGAAGCAGCATTCATGGAGAGCTCAAAGGGAAGTTATGTGATAACTTAGGGGCTAATAGACTCGTAGCATACACTTTGTGAGCTAGAGCCACTTCATCAGATGCGTTGAGTGTTTTTCTCTGTTGACAGATGTGTCTGTGGACATGGTACAAAGGACAATATTGACAGTTGGGGGAGAGCAAGGACAGCATAATGCAGGTGATCCACACTGTGACTTTTCAGTGCCATGCTGAAAAATATAAAAGATAAGCAGAAATGCCATCCACCAACAGCAGTAATTGGCCCTCTTATAATCTCCCTAGCCTTTACTAAGCTAATTGAATACTTATTCTAGGTGGCACAAATTTCATTTTGGTTCAGATCCAGAGGATCACAGAAAGACAGCTCATGGGAATTGCCAGGGGGGGGGGTTAGAGAAAGTACAGCAGGAACTCATTTGCATATAAGGCCATACCCCCCGACATCACCATTGCTTTGCAAAGGGCTGTTTGCATATAAAACGCCCAGCAGGAACTCATTTGCATATTAGGCCACACCCCCTGACACCAAGCCAGCGGGAACTCTGTTCACCTCAGAGTCGGAAATGACCAGTGCTTGCACAGGTTTACCTTTTTATAAGTGAGGCAAGCAGGGGTCATTTTGCAGAAAAATAGGTGGTGGAGCTCATCCAGGGATTGCTATGCAGCTGCACCTACTATTCAATGGACAAGGTGGGAAGGAGGAGGTGGAACTCTCAGAAAGGTTCAGGAGCTGTGCTCCTGCGAGCTCCCGCTGAATCCAAGGCCTGGAGGGAAGGCAAATGAAGTAGTAGTCGTCAGGGCTATTTTTGAGCAGGAGTGCACAGGAACACAATTCTGGCTGGCTTGGCATCAGAGGGTGCGGCTGAATATGCAAATGAGTTTCTGGTCTTTTTCTTTAAAAAAAACCCGTGTGAAACAATGGTGATGTCAGGGGGTGTGGCCTGATATGTAAATGAGCTCCTGCTGGGCTTTTTCTACATTTAAGTAATTCACAACCTGTTGCAGCTGTCTTAATCCGGGGAATTCAGGAGTTAGATACAAACTTCATGCGATGGATTCCCCCACCAAATTGACAATTTCTACCTATTCCCCTTATTGGCTGCAGACCTCACTCATGCCTTTCCTTACGGTCCCCTGCAACTCCAGAGCAGCAGTTCACGTACATCCTCGGGCTAACGTGAGAGGCAGGGAAGTTTAATTTTGTCACTGGGAAATTTAGACGGAGTTCAGCCCACAGGTAAGAGAGTTCAGTCTACACAATCAGTTCTCTGTCCACCAAACTAGTGTCTAGCTGCCTTGGGAGATGATGCTTATTACAGTTCACTTGAATGCCCCTTGAGCTCTCTTCCTTCCTCTTTCATCTGATCTTGTGGTAGTCTCAACCCGGCCATCCAGAGAAAAGGCACTTTTCTTTTTTTACACACATGGAAAGACTCCCAGGTATGCAGAAAAATATGATTTCAGAAATTAACCTCCTCCCCGCAAAGGACCTCTCAAATTAGCCTGAGTGAGCTTACTCAAGGACATACAATGTTAAGAAGATCTAAGAGCTGGTTAAAGAAAGAGAGAGAATATTTGGGTAGAGAGAAGAAGATGATATTGGATTTGTATCATGCCCTCCACTTTGAATTTCAGAGTCTCAAGAGTGGCTCACAATCTCCTTTACCTTCCTCCCCCACAACAGACACCCTGTGAGGTGGGTGGGGCTGAGAGGGCTCTCACAGCAGCTGCCCTTTCAAGGACAGAGTCTCAGAGCAGCTCACAATCTCCTTTACCTTCCTCCCCCACAACAGACACCCTGTGAGGTGGGTGGGGCTGGAGAGGGCTCTCATAGCAGCTGCCCTTTCAAGGACAACCTCTGCCAGAGCTATGGCTGACCCAAGGCCATTCCAGCAGCTGCAAGTGGAGGAGTGGGGAATCAAACCCGGTTCTCTCAGATAAGAGTCTCCGCACTTAACCACTACACCAAACTGGCTCTGTCTTGTAATACTTCATATTACAACACATATCCACACAGGTATGTATTCTTATTAGGGTTGCCAGGTCCAATTCAAGAAATATCTGGGGACTTTGGGGGTGGAGCCAGGAGACATTGGGGTGGAGCCAGGAGCAAGGTTGTGACAAGCATAACTAAATTCTAAAGGGAATTCCTGCCATCACATTTAAAGGGACTGCACACCGTTTAAATCCTTTCCCTCCATTGGAAATAATGGATAGGGGCACCTTCTTTTGCGGCTCATAGAATTGAATTCCCTGGTCCAATCTTTTTGAAACTTGGAAGGTGTTTTGAGGAGAGGCACCGGATTCTATGCTGCAAATTTGGTGCCTCTACCTCAAAAAACAGCCCCGCCAGAGCCCCAGGTACCTGCAGATCAATTCTCCATTATAGCCTGTTAGAATCAATCGTCATAGGGAATACTGGAGTGCCCAGCAGACATTTCCCTCCCCTCCCCCCGCTTTCTGATGACCCTGAAGCGGGGGGGGGAGGGCCTCCAAACTGGGGGATCCTCTGCCTCAGCCTGGGGATTGGCAACCCTAATCCTTATTATAGCACCTCTTCCTTCCCTTGTAGGAGAACTAGACGTTCAATACAGCAGAGCAGTGTCAGATACTATATGAGATCCTTGCTACAAAATAAGTACTGCACAGAATTTGTAACAACAGCTGCACTGCAGCATTTGGGGGAGTCTTGAGTGGTCAAAAGGTAGAAGGTTGGGAGTGCTTAGAATATCTTGACACATTCTACTTCAGTCTTCCCTGCGCAAAAACGTATCTCGGGCAGTCTGAGACAAATCAAAAACCTTTCATATGCAATCAGCCCTGTCTGTCACTAATTCGTGTTGTTGCTTAGTTAGAATCCGGTATTTTTCTGTCAGTATTTGTATATATCAATCAACAGAATTCATAGCGCCCTATGAAATATGCTGTTTGCTTTGTCAAAATGAAAACAAAAATGGCATGAATCTTCCAAGAAGTTGGAATAATCCCTCAGATTTAGTGGAAATAAGACTGCGTGTGGCATTGGGTCACCTTTGCCAAATATACCAGTAATCAGTGTTGTCACTTGCTTAAAGAAATAGAGTTGATCAATCATGCATGAATTAATTGATTAAATCTGCATATATTTGCAGGTGAGGAAATGAGTCCTGTGGCACAGAGTGGTAAAGCTGCAGTACTGCAGTCTGAACTCTCTGCTCACGACCTGAGTTCGATCCCAGTGGAAGCTGGGTTCAGGTAGCCGGCTCAAGGTTGACTCAGCCTTCCATCCTTCCAAGGTCGGTAAAATGAGGACCTGGCTTGCTGGGGGAAAAGTGTAGATGACTGGGGAAGGCAATGGCAAACCACCCCGTAAAAAGTCTGCCGTGAAAACGTGTGAAAGCAACGTCAAACTGGGCCTCTTCTTCAAGGTCTTTCTTCCCATCAGGCAAGGAATTGCTTCTTCCAAGAATGGCATGTGCCATCTGTGAGTTTTTAAAACTATGTTAATTAACCTGGGCTGCCCAGTTAATCAGGATCACTTTTTAGCTGATGAGAATCATTTTAATCATTTAATTAACTGATAAGTCAGGTAAAAATTTCATCTGTTAAAATAATCTGCTATTGTTTTAATCTACTGGTTCCCCATCATAGCTCAACTGTGAAAAAAGCACGGGTTTAGATTGCCAGGCCCTTTAATTAAAATTTGTCTCCCACCCCCAACAGGTGTATATCAGGATAAAAGACGACGAGTGGAACATTTACCGAAGATACACGGAATTCAGAAGCCTGCATCAGAAATTACAGTCAAAATACCATCAAGTGAGAAGTTTCAACTTCCCTCCCAAAAAGGCCATTGGAAACAAGGTAACTAAAAATATTGTGAATGCATTGAAGATGGGAAAATATTTTTTTTAAACTGCCTGTTTCAAGTAAACAAATGCTATTTTAGGAAATGTACACATTCCAAAGTTTGTTCCAAGTTGAGAGAAGGGGAAAAAATAAACCTATGTGGCCTGCTGGTATGGGGTAGTGATAGAGTGCTGGAGGCTTGGGTTCAAATCCCCACCCTGCTATAGAAGCTTGCTGAGTGACCTTGGTTCAGTCACATTCTCTCAGCCTGGGTTTCCTCACAAGGCTGTTGTAAAGATAAAATGGAGGGGAAATTGTCATAAATTTCATTGGGTTCCCATCAGGGAGGAAAAGGAATTAAATAAAATAAATGAATTAAATAAAATCTCTTATGCTACAAATTACAAACTGGAATATGGGGCTACCTGCTTCATAGGATTTGGAAGCTGCTAGGGAAGGAGAACATTGAGTGTCTGGTATATTTATATTTTTTAACAATAATACACAGGGCTTTCTTGCAGCAGGAACTCCTTTGCATATTAGGCCACGCACCCCTGATGTAGCCAATCCTCCAAGAGCTTACAGTAGGCCCTGTAAACTCTTGGAGGATTGGCTACATCAGGGGTGTGTGGCCTAATATGCAAAGGAGATCCCAATACAAAAAAAGCCCTAATAATACATATAATGATACTTGTGATGAAGAAGAAACCAATTGGATCCAACAGGCTCTGTCTGGGTTGTAGCTTCTAGCATGGGAGGAAGGTGGTAGCTGTGAGACTCAAGGCTGGATCCAAAAAATGTGCTATTAAATATTTTACCAAGCAACATATTAAGAACCCACAGTGGACAATTTAAATATATAGTAACTGTGGCAAGAGTGTTTTTTGTGTCTAAAGGGCTGAAAAATGACCATAATTGATGGGCTGGAGGAATAAATTAACTGGATATGCAACAATGGTGCAGCTAACATCATTCTTGCATAATAGACCAGACACAGAATTAGAAGAAAAATGGAACATATTTTTTTTTATTATATAGATCAAAATGAGGGTTGAATGGTTTGAAGTATAATATAAGAACTGAATGATTGAAGCGGAGAGCAATTAAGAGGAAGAATTAAGTCATATATGTTTATAACGATGAAATATTTGAAATGTTAGAAATGAAGGAATGAAAAAATAGAACATAGATTTAAAAAGTGAAAAATCAGAGAGCATATAAGGGATTTTTATGTAACAAAGTAAGATCTATTTGACAACTTTGACAGATAGATTAGTCAGTTATAATATAATAGGCAATACAGAGAATCATGAATGACCGTCTACATTCTTTTATTTATGTTTTTGTTCATCATAGATGGCCGCTTATGTAAAAATGTAATGTAGCATATCTGTCTTGTATTTTTTGTTCCTTTTTTGTTAGTAAAAATCTTTTTAAAATATTATTTTTTAAAAAGGACTGGAGATAAGTGGAATGAGGGTGATTACATATATAAAGGGAACAGATGGACGTGGGTATGGCTGGTGATGTTTGGAACCAGCTGAAGTCAGTTTGGAGTGGGGGCTATTGGAGACTCGTGGTTGCTTTGATGCCAAGGCGACTTAATCAAATGCAGTATCTCCCTTTCTCCTTCTTGCTTGGTCAAAATTTTTTTGTCCTGGGACAAAACATTGCAAACAGAGGTTAAGGATCAGTCAGCTGTATGAAGCAAAATGTTACAGCCACATTAGGAATGTCTCTAAAACAGGGGTGGCCAAACTTGCTTAATGGGGAGGGACAGTGACTCAGTGGTAGAGCATCTGCTTGGGAAGCAGAAGGTCCCAGGTTCAATCCTCGGCATCTCCAAAAAAGGGTCCAGGCAAATAGGTGTGAAAAACCTCAGCTTGAGACCCTGGAGAGCCGCTGCCAGTCTGAGAAGACAATACTGACTTTGATGGACCAAAGGTCTGATTCAGTATAAGGCAGCTTCATATGTTCATATGTTCAATGTAAGAGCTGCATAGAATAAACATCAGATGTTTGAGAGCCACAAGACATGAACATCAGAAGTTTGAGAGCCACAAGGAAGGAAGGCAAATAGATAGGAAGGAGAGGTGGAAAGAAAGCAACGTTAAATGCATTCTCCAAACTGTTGGCTGACTTAGTTTGGAGAAGTGATTTAAATAGAGAAATGCCTTTTCCAAGCCGGCCAATGGGGCGGTGGGGGCTTCAAGAGCCACACAATATGTGTGAAAGAGCCACATGTGGCTCCTGAGCCACAGTTTGGCCACCCCTGCTCTAAAAGGTGATCTGGAAATGGAACTCCAAAATGTTGGCCTGAGTCTTGTCAGTCAAAATGTCCTGTAGCCCTTATGGGTGTGAATCCGTACTTTCTTGCCATGAGCCAGACATATTCTGAATTTATAATTAAATTGGTAGAGATTTTCCTTGGATAGAGAAAGGAAGAACAGTTAGGGGACAGGAAGACATCCGCTAAGAAGAAAGCCTGTGTTCCTTTCCATACTCTGTGGAATGACAGTCCTTTCCCAGACTATTGTTGACCAAGAAGTAGGAAGTATGAGAGCTCCTGGCCCAGTCTTACTTTGCCTGGCACTTTAGAATTCACTGTACTTCCCCCCAGGGAAGAAAAAGTCCAGCAGGAAGTTACATGCATATTAGGCCACACCCCCTGACATCAGCATAGTTTCACTTAGGGTTTTTTTTGTAAAAAAAGCCCAGTGGGAACTCATTTGCATATTAAGCCAAGCCCCCTGACACCGAGCCAGCCGGAACTGCGTTCCTGCTCAAAAAAAGCCCTGCTTTCCCCTCTGTATTTATTTGTAGTTAAATTGTGGTTTAAAGCAGTTGTTTTGTGTTGTCTAATGAAGTATAAAGGCATCTTTAATTCCATCTGCATAGTCTGTTTTCTTCTTCGTTTCAGTTCAGAGATGACGTTGCATGCACGAAGTCCCTTTCTAGCACTTTTAGTACAGCTTTTCTACTATTTCTGTTTCACAGTTTAGAAATTATTCTCCAGTTGTTTACCTGTAAGAAACCAGCTATTTATACTCAGCCCTGACCTAGATATCCCAAGCTAGCCTGATCTCATTAGAGCTCAGAACCTAAGCAGGGTTGGCCCTGGTTGGTATTTGGATGAAAGACTGCCCAGGAAGGCAGTCCTGGGTTGGCCTGCCATTAGACAAACTAGGTGATTGCCTAGGGTGCCGGCCTTTGGGGGCACCAGATCGAGCACCCTCCATGTGACTTAGTGACATTATAGGTGTGGGGTGGGGTGCCAGAAATTAGCCTTGCCTAGAGTGCCAGACAATCTAGGACCGGCCCTGCAGGATTGTTACAACAGAAGCAAGCAATGCCCAAATGCCTCTGTATGTGTTTTGCCTTGAGAGCCAGTTTGGTGTAGTGGTTAAGCATGCAGTGGTTAAGCATGTAGTTTCCAACTGTGGGGTGACGTTGCTTTCACAATGTTTTCATGACAGACTTATTACGGGGTGGTTTGCCATTGCCTTCCTCAGTCATCTACACTTTCCCCACAGCAAGCTGGGTACTCATTTTACTGACCTCGGAAGGATGGAAGGCTGAATCCACCTTCTGCCAGGATCGAACTCAGGTTGTGAGCAGAGAGTTCAGACTGCAGTACTGCAGTTTTACCAGTCTGCGCCACGGGGCTCTTTCCACACCTGTAGTCAATGCTAAATGATCAAAACACTGGCAGCTACGGTACCTGAGAGGTGGAATAATCCTAGTCTTGACATACTTGTCACTCCTTTTTCACACTGGAAGCGATCCTGTTGCATGCGAGGGCGCTCCTTTTAATAAGTACTTTGCGCCTTACTGTCAAGAGCAAAGCAGGAGTATCTTTTGATGGGGTTTCTTTTTTGTAAAAAAGAAGCCACTTATTTTAACAAATAAAGTTGACAATGATATAACAGTAAGGAGCAATATCGTTGAACTTCCTTACTGTTATATGCTTGTCAACTTTATTTGTTAAAATAAATTGTTTTGTTTTTAAATGAGATGGTGCATTCCTGAAACTGCTGGCATGATTCTGAATGTGGTCCTTGAGAGCTGCCAGTGGGTAAGTGCACGGACTCTTATCTGGGAGAACCGGGTTTGATTCCCCACTTCTTCACATGCAGCTGCTGATATGACCTTGAGTCAGTTACAAATTCTCACAGAGCTGTTCTCCACTGCCCGATAGCTGGGCTGTGGCATTCTGTACCAGTTGATTTCCAATATTTCTTTAAGGGTAGACATTGCAGTAGCGTCAGTCAAGAGCCTCTTAAATGTCACTCATACTAACCAGTGCCCTGTTTGTGGAAATTGCTTCATATGAGGGCCATCATGATGGAATGGAGGAGTACAGACTACTTGTTAACTAGGCGTATGGACTTGACCAGCATTGCATCTTTTTTTTTTTTGTCCTTTTCAGAATGTGACCAATCAATGGGAAAAGTAGAATTCTGCATACATGTGAGTCACAGTTTCTCGCAGATCTGTTCTCTCAAAAGCTGTTCTCAAAAGAGCTCTCTCAGCCCCACTTACCTCACAGGGTGACTGTTGTGGGGAAGGGAAAGGAGATCGTAACATGCTCCGAGACTCTGAGTGAAGGGTAGCATATAAATACAATCTCCTTCTCCTGTAACTGAGGCATGGTGGAATTGTAAAATGTTGTCCTTTGGGCCTTGAATCTTAGAGAATATTGCAGATATTCAGAGATATTCCCTGGCCATTTATGGACTGTACTCTACAAATGAGAAGACCACCAAACTATTTGCTAGGGCAGAAAGTCTCAGCATGTTGCTCTTTGTATTTCTATACAAATGCTCATCAAAGACGAAAGGGCTTCCCAGAAGAGCCGTCATGAAGAACAGGCCATGCAGAGCTATTTACTTTCTGGTCTGTTAAACCCATGACAAGAAGGATTCGCAGTACATGCGCTGTGAGATGGAAGGCTTAATCGGGAAGAAAGTTAGGAAAGCAAGTTGTATTCCTAATCTGTGCTTGTGGCAGCTTCACAGAAACAAATACCTCTGGCTTCAGACTTTGTGAATTTAAACTGAAAAGGGGTGGAGAGGAGAACAGTTATTTAAAAAAAGAATCTAGTGTTATCAAAGATCATTACTCTGTCCAAACTGATAATAAAATACTATAACAACACATGTTTAATGGACTGCAACATCATTTGTATGTCTGTGTACCTGCCAACAAAAGTCCGTATAGTGTTCCCAGTGATAATGTATGGCTGTGAGAGCTGGACTATAAGGAAGGCCAAGTGCAGAAGAATAAATGCTTTCAAGCTGTGGTGCTGAAGAAGACTCTTGAGAGTCCCTTGGACTGCAAGAAGTTCAAATCAGTCAGTCCTAAAGGAAATCAATCCTGACTGTTCCCTGGAAGGTCAGATGCTGAAGCTCAAATACTTCGGCCACCAAATGAGAAGGGAACACTCACTGGAGATGGGAAAGACAGAAGGCAAAAGAAGAAGGGGACGGCAAAAGATGAAATGGCTGGACAGCATTGCTGATGTAACTAACACGAATTCGAGCAGACTTTGGAGGAGGGTGGAAGACAGGAGGGCTTGCCGTGACTTGGTCCATGGGGTTGCAAAGTGGGACTTGACTGTGCTACTGAACAACAAGAAACACATTTATAAAATTGTCATGGATGAGATAAACAAGAGATGGCAAAAATATTGCAGATAATATCAGCTGAGCTGCAAGGTGCCTCCACAGTTGTCACAGCAAAGTGTAAATTCACTCTGGACTCAGCTATAGCCTGCAGTGAGCATATTAATTCATTTAAATACACCTCTACCCTGGCATTCCATTTTAAGAGCTTACAAAAAAAAAAAAAAAAGAATCATTGCATAACAAATCATTGCTATCAGCAGCAAAGCAAAATGCAATGCAGATTGCATCAGAAGGCCAGCAACAAGTCACAGAGAAGCCTGGAAGAAAATTAACGATGCAAGATCAAGTGTGCTGTTCTCGAGTGGAAGGGATTATAGCTCACTCTTCCAAAAACAAACAAATCAGCAAAAACAGCCAACAATATTACTTGACATTTATATGACACCATAATTTTTCCAGCCCTACCAGCAGCCCTCTAAGGGGGACAAAATAAAAACCTGAAAAGTACAAAATTACAATGAAAATACGTTTCAGTAAATCAGCAAAGAACTGAAATAACTTGGGACACGTTTGCATAAATAGATTTATGCTCATGATGTTTTATGTTCTTTTGAGTCTCCTTTATTTATCTCCAGAAAAAAAGAAACCCAGGAGATTTTCACATTGCAGGTCATTAGTCTTTGCTTTGGCTGCATAGATCTTTTCAATCTATCACTTCCAAGAGGACTTCCCTCCCACATAAGGACACATTAAAACAAAAGCATTTTTTTGTTTTCCAGTGAACATCTGAATTTACCATTTGTTTCACTCTAGAGAAATCCACTTCAAGGTAGTGTTAACACCAGTACTGCCTTATGTGCAGGATATCCATTGCTCTCCAAATTGCGACACTTGGTATGAAAGCAAGACTCTGTGCTCTTTCTTTTTTCCCATGGGAAAAGGATGACTTTGCAGTGACCCATTTAGCATCCAAGTGGGAAAACTGCAGAGTTATAAGGCAATTCCTTCTGTCTGAAAGACACTTTTGAGAGCAGACCCCATTCATCATTTTTAGTTCCAAAGCCAGGTTGGGTATTCCCCCCTGCGAACAGAGAGCTTGTTGAGGCTGAAGAATCAGTTCAGAGGGAGGTCATCTCTGGGAGAGAGCAGAGGGAGGTTCGCAAATTTAAAAACTTTTAATAGGGTGGGACTTATAGTTAATTATTGCCATCAGATTTAAATTCTTTGTTTTACCAATTAATGTACAAGGGAGATTGTGGGTTGGGTTTTATTGGGTTGATGTGAATATTGGGATCTAGTGGGGTGGACTGGATTGAGGAGTGTTAGTGTTAGCTGTGTATTAGTGGTGGCTAAGATAGCGGCTGCCACTAGAGGGGAATGATTGGCCTAGGGATTCCAGTGCTCCTGGGGAGCGGGAGATATGGCAGTGGGAACAGACAACGATATAAGGGAAGGAGACCGAGACAAGTTAGCACTTGATTACCTTCCAGTCTGTGTCCCATCCCGAGGGTGACAGGTAGTAGGGTCAGTTTGAATAACTCGCCTCCGTAATTGGTGTTATGCAACGCCAGGTCCATTAATAATAAGACCTCTGTCCTTCGAGAGTTTTTACTCAAACAGGACATGGACCTGGCTTGCGTGACTGAGACCTGGGTTCAAGAGGGAGATACAGTGGCCCTCTCACAAACAGCTCCCCCAGGTTATTCAGTCTTTCACCAATCGCGGACCAGCGGGCGGGGGGAGGAGTGGCATTATTTATACAAGAGGCTTTCTCCTTTAGGGCGCTCCTGGCTCCAAGGATCGAGGGTATTGAATGTGCCGGTCTGGCATGGGAGGTTGGAGAAGGGTTGGCGATCTGGCAGGTGTACCATAAGCCTAACACACCGGCCAGCGCCTTACCGTCCCTACTTGAGGCTGGGCGTTGGAGCACCCAAGGCTGGTAATCCTGGGTGACTTCAACGTCCATGCTGATGACCCGGCCTCTAGTCAGGCGACAGACCTAGTGTCATGCATGGCGATGCTAGGACTCTCTCAATTCGTTACAGCCCCCACCCACCAGGCCAGGCACATGTTAGACTTGATCTTTGCGGCCGGGGTTATGGTGGACGATATAACCACAGAAGTGGTGCCGTGGTCGGACCACCTTGCCCTTAGGTCTCATGTAGATATTCCACCCCAAACCTGTTTAGGCAATGAGCTTATTATGGCTCGCCCGCAGAGCCAGATGGACCTGGAACGGTTCCAAATGTCTCTACGGGACCCCTGACCCTCTGGCGACTCTCTCAATGACCTGGTTGAGACCTGGAATAGCCGGCTCTCTAGGGCCATTGATGAGATCGCACCTCGACGCCCTCTGCAACCTCAGACTAGGCTGGCTCTGTGGTACACCCTGGAGCTACGCCAGCTGAAACAAGGTCTCAGACAGCTAGAGAGGCAATAGCAACGTACTCGTGATGAAGCAACCAGAACATCTTATAGGGAGTTTATGATGTCCTATGAGATGGCAGTCAAGGCCACAAAGAAAACATACTTTGCGGCTAAGATTGCATCTGCAAATTTGTGCCCGGCACAATTGTTTAGGATAATCTGGAATTTTACTACATTGCCACAAGGCAAGCCAAACGTTAAAGAATTGGAGATTGGCTGTGAGGCTTTTGAGAAATTTTTTGCAGATAAGGTCCAGTCGCTCCGCCACGACTGCCCTGCCATATTGGATACAGTAAGTGAACTCGAGGCCCCATGCGTGTCTTCCGGTTTGATCCTGGACTGCTTCAACTCACTCAACTTGGAGGAAGTCGACAGAATCCTTGTCACTGCACGCCCAACTACTTGTGATCTGGACCCATGCCCCTCCTGGCTTGCCAGGAGGAGCTAAGATGTCCTATACGGGACATCATAAATAGATCTCTTTCGGAGGACTTTTTTCCAACATCCCTGAAAGAGGCAGTGGTCTGCCCCCTCTTGAAAAAGGTTACATCAGATCCGGCCAAATTGGTGCATTACCGGCCGGTCTCAAATTTGCCCTTTTTGGGCAAAATTATAGAGAGGGCAGTGGCATTGCAGTTACAGAGTTTCCTGGATGACGCTTCCACCTTAGATCCATACCAGTCCGGCTTCCGCCCGGGCCACAGGATGAAGACAGTGTTGGTCGCCCTCATGGATGACCTCCGGCAACATCTGGATCGAGGCGGCTTGGCGGTATTGCTGTTGTTAGACCTATCGGCTGCGTTCGGTATGGTCGATCATCGGCTGCTGACCTGCCGCCTCGCTGACGCAGGAATTCGGGGGCTAGCCTTACAGTGGCTTTCCTCCTTCCTTGAGGGTCAGGGACAAAGGGTGGCAATTGGGGAGAGCTGTCCCAGAGACACCTACTTAATTGTGGGGTGCCTCAGGGGGCAGTTCTCTCCCTGATGTTATTTAACATCTACATGTGCCCCCTTTCCCAGATTGCCCGGAGATATGGACTAGGTTGCGACCAGTATGCTGATGACACCCAGCTCTATCTATTGATGGACGGCTGGACTGACAATGTCCCTATAAATCTGGACCGGGCGCTGCAAGCCGTGGCAGGCTGGCTTAAGTTGAATGGGCTGAAGCTGAATCCAGCGAAGACAGAGGTCCTTTGCTTAGGTTGTGGCGGGCTGGGAGAGAGGATCTCCCTACCAGCTTTTGACGGTGCGTCACTGATACCAGTGCATAGGGTCAAGAGCCTGGGAGTGCTACTAGAGCCTTCCCTGACAATGGAGGCCCAGATAGCAGCCACTGCTAAATCCGCCTTTTTCCATCTTAGGAGGGCGAGGCAGTTGGCCCCCTTCCTGGAGCTCAGTGACCTGGCAACAGTGATTCATGCAACGGTCACCTCGAGGTTGGACTACTGTAATGCCCTCTACATGGGGCTGCCCCTGTACCAAACTCGGAAACTGCAGCTAGTGCAGAATGCAGCGGCCAGACTGTTAGTGGGACTACCTCGGTGGGAACATGTACGGCCTAGGCTGCGGGAACTTCACTGGCTGCCATTTGTGTACTGAATTCGTTACAAGGTGCTGGTTATTACCTTTAAAGCCCTATATGGCCGAGGACCTGCCTACCTTAGGGACTGTCTCTCTCCATATATTCCCCAGAGAGCACTAAGATCTAGTTTGCAAAATCTTCTGAAAATCCCTGGGCCAGGGGAGGCCAAGTTAAAAACAACAAGGGAGCAGGCCTTTTCGATAATGGCTCCCCAGTGGTGGAACCAGCTGCCAGAGGAGGTGCGGGCCCTGCGGGATCTTAACCAGTTCCGTAGGGCTTGTAAAACCGCCCTCTTCCAACTTGCCTTCTAAGGTGGAATCTTGGCAATGATATCAAGCCACCTTTATATATGTACTGAAACTGTACCACCATTAATTTATATTGGTTTTAAATTATTTATTTAACTTAAAGTCACGAATTTGTATTTTAACTGTATTTTATTGTATTAACTGTATTTTATTGTTATATCATGGTATATGCACCATGTCTTGTAAGCCGCCCTGAGCCTGCCTAGGCGGGGAGGGCGGGATATAAATAAAAATTTATTATTATTATTATAAAGTCATGATTGCAAAAGACAGTCCAGAGCCAGGTGGAACAGAGGGCACCCAGGCAATGTTGCACCTCTTAAGGAAGAAAATTAGAGTCCTGTGTGAGTTTTTCTTCTTTTCTCTATCAGGAGTCATTTCATAGAAAAAGAGGTACCGGAGTTTATTAGCACAACTCATTTGCATAATTCATTTGCGTATACCGCACACTTCCAGTGATGTCAGGGTACTGAATTAAATCAGCTCAGCATCTACCTTAAAATGATTCCTGAATTACAGTTGTTATACTAAAACCTTACTCCCATCATGCTTTCTAAATACCTTTCTCTTATGTAGCCACAGTGGCATGATGAAGATTTCCATCTGTCTGCTTTTATATGTTTTGGTTATTTTTCCTTTTTTGTGTGCGGGGGGGATATTATTTATTTATTTATTTTAGTATATTTCTATTCCGCCCATTCCCCGTAGGGCTCAGGGCGGAGCACAACATATAATAAAACAATACAAACATTTTATGAACAGACAACTCAACAGCACTCAGAAAATGTCCGTATCATCACAATATTGTCCAGCCCAGCATTAGAAAGTTTGTCAAATTTTAGAGTTCAGCAAAATTCTCACAGAGGGTTTGAACAATGGAGCCCAAGAGCAAGTTTTTTGGGAGTGGCAGTGGTAAGAAAGAAAGAGCACAATAAAATCCAGATGTTCTGGAGCTCTGCTCCTGTGAGCTCCTGACCAAAATGAGGTCTGCTCTCTATTATAGCTGATCCTGGGTTTGTCAGATTTCTCATTGGCCTGAAGAGGGCTCAAGTCTCTCACACTTCATAGTCTCCTTGACTTCAAGAGCAGCCCAGATTTTAGCTCAATGCCCCTTGAAATTTCATGGCACTGCTCCTAAGGATAAATGAATGTTATTACCATAATGAAGGGAGAAAAAACTATTTTAATGGCGGCTTTTTGGAAAGGGGGGAGAAACGAAGGCCATCTGAACTGCTCAGCTTTAGGCAGCCCTTAAGTCCATCTACATCACTAATTTCCCCCATGCATAGTATTTATTCCAGCATTTTATATTCCATGCCTCATTTAAATCTCATTAAATGTCATAAAGCTAACGTATGCAAACGGTTTTTGTCAAATGTATGTCGCTTATAAAAGAATTGTATCGAGATTTATGTAGGTGGGAATGCACATCTATTTATTTTTTTAAAAAAAAACCTGACCGAATGCCTCTTTCTATTGATAGATCCAAGTGGGCAGCAATGTTGGTCTGAAGCAGTTGAACAAAGCAGGAGTCAAGTGCACCTTTAAGACCAATCAATTTTTATTTAGAACATAAGCTTTCGTGTGCTCTTAAGCACACTTCATCAGAAGAGGAATCCAGCACAGTGAGCAAAGCCATACATAGCTGAGCAGAGCCATACATAGCTGGTAGGCAGTGGCCCAGAATGCAACACGGTACAGATTTAAGAACCAATGACAGTGAAGTAAAATTATCTGGTAGGCAGTGGTTTAGAATGTAAAATGGTACAATGACAGAATAGTCAAATTAACAAATTGAGCAAACCTTTGATCTGAGTAGCATGCTTACGTTCTAAATAAAAATTGGTTGGTCTTAAAGGTGCAACTTGACTTCTGCTTTGTTCTTTCTATTGATATCTAGTTCTATCAGCATGGGATTCTTCAATCCATTAGTTTCTGACTTTTAAGAACAGCCATTTGTACTTCACATCCTATCAAGCCACGTTCTATTAATGAAAGCAATTTACATTATATAATCTTTCAAACTGTAATTCAGGAGAATTACGCGTCCAAGGACATTGGCACTTAGTTTGTGCTGATGTTTTTAAGAAAAGATGCTGAAAAATCTGGACATCAGTGGGAGGTAATTTTATTGGAGCTGCTGTTGAAAGAAGAGATCCAAGGCCCCATTTGTGGAAGTGAACAGTTGTGCTTCAAAAACAATGATTTCATGAGCTGGTTGTGTGAGAGAGCACTCTACACACGTTCTAGTGGCTTTCACTGTGGTACTGCCCCCCTCCCTGCAGTTTTCAGCAGCATATTGTGTGGGAACCACTTTGCACAAATAGTTTCAGGATGGTCTATGCTTCTGGTTCAGACAGAAGGTCTTGAGAGATGTGAACATAAGAACAAAAGAGAAGCCATTTTGGATCAGGCCAATGGCCCATCCAGTCCAACACTCTGTGTTACACAGTGGCCAAAAGCCCCAGGTGCCATCAGGAGGTCCATCAGTGGGGCCAGGACACTAGAAGTCCTCACTTCTAGTGGCTGCAGAACAGTAATGGATAGAACTTTCTTAGATATCAACAGGGCTTTTTTTTTTTTTTTCAGCAGGAATGCAGTTCTGGCTGGCTTGGTGTCAGGGGTGTGACCTAACATGAAAATGAGTTCCTGCTCGGCTTTTTCTACAACCCCCCCCCCCCTGGATAACAAGTAGTCTACATCTGAACTCCGAGAATCCAGTCTTAAGGAGATGTTGGAAGACCAAAGTGAAGTAGGTGTGGAGAACTAGACTGTTCTCCCATGTATTGGGGTAAGCAGATTTGAAGACAGGAGGCTGGGTTGGAAAAGTGAGAAGTAGGATTTCATGACTGGATGCTGGTAAACAGTACAACAGAATGCACAAGGCGATTTAAAAGAGGATATGTGAGTGGAACAGACTTCCTCGGGAGGTGGTAGGCTCTCCTTCCTTGGAGGTTTTTAAACAGAGGCTAGATGGCCATCTGACAGCAATGAGGATCCTGTAGATTTAGGGGGAGGTATTTGTGAGTTTCCTGCATTGTGCAGGGGGTTGGATTAGATGACCCTGGAGGTCCCTTCCAATTCTGTGATTCTATGATTCTATGAATAGAGTAGACAAAGTTGACCTTCAAGTTTGTGGGACTGCAGGTTGTGCAAGAACAGATAAGAGTTTTGTCATCAAAGATAGTAAAGGGTGAGAGTGCTTTTCCTGAGAAGTTTTAGCAAGGTGGAATGTCGAGTTGGGTAGGAAGGAAGAGGTTAGATGTAGAAAGATAGATTTGGGAGTCATGTTGAAATAGGAACACTGAAGTTATTATGAGAGCGAATGCCCTTCCTTGGCTTTGGTTATCAAGGAAGGCGAACGTCCTTGAGCAATGAAGGCTAAGAGTGGACATTTATTGGACTGCTCTATTTCATACTGGGACACTAGAAGGAGGGGTGGGCTCACAGCTCATCCCCCATTCAAACGTCAATGAGACTAAAGCATCTCAGCTTGTATAGCTCTGTTCATACATATAAAATTTATTATTGGCTTGACTCAGTCAGAGTTACTTCTCAGTCTTGATTAGGGGTGTGTATTTGTATCTACCCAATCCAAATGTTTGTTGTTCAGTTTTTCAGTCACACAGTCTATTCTGACTCTTGTGGCCCCATGGACAAAGTTACGCCAGGCCCTCCTGTCTTCCACCATCCTCCAAAGTCTTCTC
This sequence comes from Heteronotia binoei, assembly GCF_032191835.1. NCBI lineage: Eukaryota > Metazoa > Chordata > Lepidosauria > Squamata > Gekkonidae > Heteronotia > Heteronotia binoei. The sequence continues at coordinate 18,648,230 of NC_083242.1, read as the reverse complement.
AAATTTGTGTTAGTTACATCAGTAACGCTGTCCAGCCATATCCTCTTTTGCCATGCCCTTCTTCTTTTGCCTTCTGTATTTCCAGCATCAGGGTCTTCTCCAGTGAGTGCTCCCTTCTCATTTGGTGGCTGAAGTATTTGAGCTTCAGCATCTGACCTTCCTGGGAACAGTCAGGGTTGATTTCCCTTAGGACTGACTGATTTGATCTTCTTGCAGTCCAAGGGACTCTCAAGAGTCTTCTCCAGCACCACAGCTCAAAAGCATCTATTCTTCTGCACTCGGCCTTCCTTATTGTCCAGCTCTCACAGCCATACATTACTACTGGGAATACCATCGCTTTCACTATATGGACTTTTGTTGGCAGGTACACAGTCATACAAATGATGTTGCAGTGCATTAAACATGTGTTGTTATAGTATTTTATTATCAGTTTGGACATAGTAATAATATTTGATAACACTAGATTCTTTTTTTAAATAACTGTTCGCCTGGGAAAATGGGATTTCCAAAAAAAATAATCCAGATCAGAATACTTTACAAGTATTGGGATCCAGGTTTATTCTGGAATCCTGAAATTTTTTTCAGGTCAAATAGACCTAAACTGAAAAATACTGAGGAAAAAACATTGTACACCCCTTCTCTTGATGCTTAATCTTTCTTTACAAGGAAAAAGCATCACAGTCTTACATCTCTAATGAGATGGATTCAGATGGGCAGCTGCATTGGTTTGAAACAATAGAACGAAGTTTAAGCTTGGTGGCACCTTCAAGAGCAACAAAATTGAATTCTGGGTACAAGCGTTCGTGTGCATACACATTTCTTCAGAGAGTAATTTAATTTTTCAAGTATGTAGTTTGCAGATGTGTTCCCAAATGCGCTACTTTATTGCAAATAATATGCTACCATACTTTTTATAGTGTTGTCACATTGAATTGCAATTTAGCTGTTGCTATTATGTCTATATAAATAAGAACTTGAAAATCTTGTGATGTTTATTGCCTTATTTACTATACTTAAGCATCTTCATGTGCTCATAAGGCAAAAGAAAATGTTAAACTTGTTTGAAATTAATTTCAGCTGGCAGAGAAACTGGAAAAGATTGTGTTGTCGTACAGAAAATTACAGCACCAAATATTACATCTCTGAAATGTTTCCCCATTTGATAGTTGAGGGGCTTTTAGATATTACGTATATAATCATCATGGTTGTTCAATTTAACTGATTTATCTCTGGAATCCATTATAACTGGGAGGGGATGCCTCTACTCAGAGACTAACTACTATAATATCCGTGTGTGTCTTCTAATACCAGGATACCCCTTTTTGGTTTGGTCCTCTTATGCAGATTCAATTAAAACTCTTTTTTGTGAGTATTTGTGTGTGTGTGCAAGGACGTGCGTGTCTTCTGGTTGACCTCTGGCAAACCCTAGTGGGGCTTGAGAATTTCAGAGAGGTGACTTTATTTATTTATTTTATTTTTTATTTCATTCAATTTATATCACGCCCTACCCCACCGAAGCGGGCTCAGGGTGGCTGAGCTTTGTTACCTGCCTCTGTCCCAGCCCTGGTATTCCTTTGGAAGTCTGCCATTCAATAACTTGTCAGGCCTCGCTTCGTTCCTGAGATCTGACGAGATTGGGCTTGCCTGCGCTATCCATGTCAGGGCAATTGATTAAGACATTTGTTTAATCAAGTAAAGTCAGGGTCTCTAACCTGAGCATGTGGGCACCTTTGGGATTCTTACACAGTGTGATGGCCACAGCCACAAAATGGCTGCCTCAGAAGGCTGAGCCAGCCACAAAATGGCTGCTGTTGCATAGTCATACAGGAAAGATGCTTGTGCTGCGGTGGCAGCTGCTGCCAAAGCAACATTTAAAAAAAATCTGCACAGCCAATCATATCTGCGTTGGCCAGTCAGAAACCTTGCTGGGCACAGAGGAGAAAGTCATTTAAAAAGTATGATGGGAGTAAGGCTTTATTATGACAATTCTGATTCAAGAACCATTTTAAGGTAGATGCTGAGCTGATATAATTTAGTACCCCTTCCGGTGATGTCAGCGTGTGTGTGTGTGTGTGTGTGGCAGATGCAAATGAGTTGTGGTAATGAGCACCTCTTTTCCTACGAAATGGCGCCTACTCAAGTGGTATCATGCAACTCTCTTGGAATTTCTCTAAAACTAGAGTATCCCCTGGTTTTTCACCCGGCAAGGATATCGTTGTTTTATGCAACATTATTTCTACCCTTTTCCTGCCTCCAAATCTCCTAGCAGTGCCAGGCAGTGGGGCTGGCAGCCATATGACCACCACAGAGCCCTCCCCCCTTCCCAAGAAACACAAGAAGTGCATATATTTATATATTAACAACCAAGTCAGCCAAATCTGAGGATACTTGAATCCAGTGAATAGAGCTGTGAATGAGCAAGACAGATCTTTTTACAAACCCAGGTTGGGATGCTAGGCTCCAGGTGGGACCTGGGGCGTTTCCCAGAATTGTAGCCCATCTCCAGACTACAGAGAGCAGTTCTTCTGGAGAAAATGGATTCTTTAGGGAGAGAACTGTATGGCATTGTAGTCCACTGAGGTCTCTGTCCTCCCCAGACTCCATCCCCAAATCTCCAAGAATTTCCTAACCTGCTTTTGGCAACTGTACTCCCCTTTTACCGGCTGTGGTCGGGGGGGCCTGGTAACCCTAGCCCTAGGTTTGCAAGAAGATGTGAAAAGAAAAAAAAAATACATTCCCCCCCCCCCCCGAAAGTTTAAGCAGCGGATTTCCTTGGTGGCTGTTGCTAGGCAACCACAGGACTTTGGATTTCTATGGCAGGGGAAGGCAGGGCCTTTTCCAGGCCTGTTTTGGCCTTGGAGGGAAGACATTAGATCCAAGCCTGACTAGGGTTGCCACCTCCAGGGTTAGGACATTCCTGGAGATGTTGAGGAGGAGTTTGAGGGGGGGGCATGGTTTGAGGAGATGAGAGGCCTCAGCTGAATATAATGCCATAGAGTTAAGGTTGCCAAGTCCAATTAAAGAAAAATCTGGGGACTTTGGGGGCGGAGCCAGGAGACTTTGGGGGTGGAGCCAGGAACAAGGGGGTGACAAGCATAATTGAACTCCATGGGAGTTCTGGCCATCACATTTAAAGGGACAGCACACCTTTTTAAATGCCTTTCTTCCATAGGAAATAATTAAGGATAGGGGCATCATCTTTTGGGGCTCATAGAATTGGACCCTCTGGTCCAATCATTTTGAAACTTGGGCGGTATTTTGGGGAGAGGCAATAGGTGCTATACTAAAAATTTGGTGCCTCTACCTCAAAAATAGCCCCCCCAGAGCCCCCAATACCCACGGATCAATTCCCTATTATTCCCTATGGGAATCGTTCTCCATAGGGAGGGAGGGCCTCCAAACTAGGGAATCCCCTGCCCCCTCCCTCTCTCCCACACACAAATACTTATTGGTCTTCTTCCAGCAGAACTTTGCTTGCTGTGAAAACGAAAGCAAAAGAAAGGGAGGGGCCATTCTCCATGGAAACTGTTACTGACCCTTTCTCATGAAGCCCTTCCTGTTTCCTGTTTCCTGTGCAGCCTTAAAGGGGCACACATTTTAAAAACTGTTTGCAGGTTTCTAAACCTGCAGGAGCTCTACAACGACATGATACCTACATGCATGTTCTCTCCCCCCCCCCCGCTTCCGGATTTTTGGAGAGCGGGAGAGGAGGCTGCAAATTTGGGGGTCCCCCGCCAGTGCTGGGGGGGGGGGGGTTGGGAAGCCTACATAGAGTCCACCCTCCAAAGCAGTCATTGACTCCAGGAGAGCCAGTTTGGTGTAGTGGTTAAGTGTGTGAACTCTTATCTGGGAGAACTGGGTTTGATTCCCCACTCCTCCACTTGCACCTGCTGGAATGGCCTTGGTCAGCCATAGCTCGGGCAGAGGTGGTCCTTGAAAGGGCAGCTGCTGTGAGAGCCCTCTCCAGCCCCACCCACCTCACAGGGTGTCTGTTGTGGGGGAGGAAGGTAAAGGAGATTGTGAGCCGCTCTGAGACTCTTCGGAGTGGAGGGCAGGATATAAATCCAATATCTTCTTCTTCAGGGAGTAGATGGCTGTTGTCTGGAATCTAGTTTCAAGTTCACCTGGAGCTGGCAACCGAAGCATGACAGCAGCCTCTGGGTGACTTGATACCACCTGATTTGCATGACAAAACTAGGCCTGGCTGCCTGCTATTTGTAACAATGGCCACCTTATGGAAGCTATTGTGATGTAGCAGTTTCAGAGTAGACTAGGGTTGCTAGACCCCTGCTCCAGCCAGGGGATCCCCCAATCTTCGGAGTTCCAATCTGTCATTGGCCAGCTCGCCAGCAATAGAGGCCTCACCCCTTAAGAGACTCGTCACGCATTGACGTGGTCAGTGTGATGATGTCACACGGAAGAGATGTCGTCATGCCAGTGACATCATGTATTGACGCTCTAGCATTTTGACCAAAACCTCTATGGTAACCATAAAGTTTTGGTGAAGATGCTAGAGCGGCAACACATGCCATCTGCAGTGTGATGACATCACTTCCATGTGATGTCATCACGCTAGTGCTCTGCCCCCACACAGCTCCATCCCACTCCCCATCACCAGAACAGTTGAACCTGGCAACCTTACGGGAGACTCAGGTTTGAGTCCCAATCTTGTTGTGGAAGCTCAGTGATTTTTGTCATCGTTTTGCCATCGTTACTGCAATGTCCCCCTAAAGTGGGGAAATTGCTGCATCTATAATTGGACATTCAGAGCACAGACTTAAGAACAGCTTTTTATGCTGAAATTATAATACATTTGAGTTGGTTACCTTGGAGTGTTCTTTTCCAGAAAAATCTGTGGCTGTGAAAAGCAGAGGTCAAGGTTTCTCTTTCAGAAGGCAGCTCATTTGAATTTGACTGTTGTGTTTGTATTACGAAAAGAACAGGAAGACCAAACTCCTCTTGCCAGGGGAAAGTTTCATTGGGGAATGCTTGAATCCGGTGACCTTCATGCAATTCTTTGTTCTGCCTCTTGTCCATCTAAGCAAAATAACTCTACATGGTTTCGGTTTCCATAGCTTTCTGCATTAAGGATTTACAAAATACATATGTATATATTGCTGTGGGTTTATTCTCATAAGATCTAGTGCTTTTGGTGTTCAAAATGCCTTATCCACTTGCACACATTGACCCTGCTTCAACAACACTATAAGATAGGCCAGTATTATTCCTCCCTCATTTCAGTGTTTAAATCGTGTCACATTTATTATTACAGTAATACTTAAAATCTCCCTATAAGGTAGATGAGCCCTGTGGCTGTCAGAACTTAAGAACTCCAGGCAGATCCCATACTTAGTTTCCAAGCTAGGATTTTATTAGAGAGAACTAAGAACCGTTAGATACAAGGTACAAGATAACAGTGATGGCGAGAGCCAGCACTGGCCCAGTTTTATATAGTAAAACAAACAACCCACAAAGCTTTAATTCACACCGTTACAGGCACATCTGTCTTCCCACCAGTGCTATCAGCAAAGACGTTGCCTCCTTACTCTGAAGGCCACACGATTCGGCTTCAAAGGGTGTCAGTGTGAGAAAGTACAGAGATACAACATTATTCAGTCTACAGCCCCCAAATACTTTGGATACCATCGGGGCAGGGTTAACTACTACTCAGGCACTTCAGGTTAAGAAAGGTTACAATATGGGGTCGGTCTGGTTCAACGCTCAGGTCCACTCTATGCATACTTGCCAACCATCAATTATACTGGTTCTACATTAAGCTAGCAATAATAAAGTTACAAGTTCTGACATACTGCCCCCCCTAAGCGCCCTCCCCCGGGGGGTGGCGGCTGGGGCTTGTGCGGGTACAGCAGGTGAAACTTTTTTAACAATTGCGGCGCAGCTACGTTCTGAGACTCGACCCATTCATCACAGCTCGGGGGGAAGTGCTTCCACCTGATTAAGTAATACAGTTTCCCCCGTTTGACTTTGGAGTCCAGGATTTCGTGGACTTCATGGTGACTCTGACCCCTCACTGTCGTCGGAGGGGGCGGCGGAGCCCTGGGATGGAAGGACGTGGCACCAGGGTCTTTCCGGAGTAAGCTGCAATGAAAAACAGGATGGATTTTGCTTAGAGACTTGGGCAGCTCGAGTTCTGCAGTCACCTTATTGATTACTCGTTTGATCCGCCTCCCCGGAATGAGCGAGCCTGCCTCACCCTCGAGGAGGTCGCCTCGATCCCCAAAGAATACCGGGACTTAAAACTGGCCTTTAGTGAGAAGGAGGCGGATGAGTTACCACCTCACCGCCCCACGGACTGTGCAATCGAACTGATCCCGGGGCAGCAACTGCCAAAAGCGAAACTGTACTCCATGGGTTGGGCGGAGAAAGCGGAACTCCGCAAATTTTTGGACAAAAACCTGAAGCGGGGGTTCATACGACCGGCAACAGCCCCCCATGCCGCCCCCGTCCTCTTCAGAAAGAAAAAGGATGGGTCGCTTAGACTTTGCACAGATTTTCGCTCGATAAACGGGATTTCGATGTCTAATGCCTACCCGATCCCATTGATTAAGGACCTATTGAATACTGTGGCCACAGGGAAAATATTCACTGTTATAATGTCAGAACTTAAGAACTCCAGGCAGATCCCATACTTAGTTTCCAAGCTAGGATTTTATTAGAGAGAACTAAGAACCGTTGGATACAAGGTACAAGATAACAGTGATGGCGAGAGCCAGCACTGGCCCAGTTTTATATAGTAAAACAAACAACCCACAAAGCTTTAATTCACACCGTTACAGGCACATCTGTCTTCCCACCAGTGCTATCAGCAAAGACGTTGCCTCCTTACTCTGAAGGCCACACGATTCGGCTTCAAAGGGTGTCAGTGTGAGAAAGTACAGAGATACAACATTATTCAGTCTACAGCCCCCAAATACTTTGGATACCATCGGGGCAGGGTTAACTACTACTCAGGCACTTCAGGTTAAGAAAGGTTACAATATGGGGTCGGTCTGGTTCAACGCTCAGGTCCACTCTATGCATACTTGCCAACCATCAATTATACTGGTTCTACATTAAGCTAGCAATAATAAAGTTACAAGTTCTGACAGTGGCACAGAGTGGTAAAGCTGCAGTACTGCAATCCAAACTCTGCTCAATCCTGGCAGAAGCTGGGTTCAGGTCGCTGGCTCAAGGTTGACTCAGCCTGCCATCCTTCCGAGGTCAGTAAAATGAGTACCCAGCTTTCTGGGGGCGGGGGGAGAAGTGTAGGTGACCAGGGAAGGCAATGGCAAACCACCCTGTAAAAAGTCTGCCGTGAAAATGTTGTGATGCGACATCACCCCAGAGTCAGAAACGACTGGTGCTTCACTGATAAGGCAGACAGTATGATGATCTCACCAATTTCAGCAGTCAGAATACCTCGCAAATATTAGATCAGCAGTCCTGACAACAGCCCTATGAGGTGGGACAGTGTCATTTGTCCCTTTTGCAACTTTTAGAAATGCCTCTCCTGTCTTATCACAGCAGTCTTGCCTAAGTCTGTCTAATGAATTTGAGATTTGAACTGGACATCTTCTGGATCACAGCTCATTCCTTTTAAGAGAGGGGTGTCAAACTCATTTGTTATGAGGGCCAAAACTGACATAAATGAGGCCTTGTCGGGTCAGGCCATGACGGTCCGAGCCTTGTGTGTACCTATTTAACATTAGGTAGCAGAGATAAACTTTATAAAGGACACAGACAAACACAATGAAAGATTTTTTTAAAAAAACAACCCTTAAAACATGCTTAAAACTTTAGCACACATTGGTCTTAAAGGTGCTTTCTTTGTATTTCTCCCATGGAATTCAGGGAACTAGGCAAAAGAAGCTCTGGCTCTTTCCTTCCCCAGGGAACCAGGAGGGATAGGAGCCTCAGCCAAGGAAGAGGCTTGACTCAGTAGCTCTGCTGAGAGAGCCTGGCAAAGCAAGTTCTGCCTCCCACCCTTCTTCCCCAAGGTAGGAGCCTCAGCCAATGGAGAAAATAGAGATTTTGCTCTGTAGCTCCTGCGTGATTGAGCAAGCCTTGCAAAGCAAGCTACAATGCAGAAGGAAGCAAGAGAGAGGGAGAAGGAAGCAGATGACAACCAGTCACTCGGGGGCCTGATTTGGCCCCTGGGCCGTATGTTTGACATCCTTGCCTTAAGCCAGTATGCTACGGAAGCTGCCGAGTGTGGCCAGGCTTTTTTATCTGCAACTATTTTAAGAATTCAGGAGGCAGAAATGGAGACAATTAAGACAAGGGTGTGCCAGAGATCCTTTGCTGCATTCAAGTGTCAGTTTTAAACAGCATTTAGCCATGATATGCACACCACACACATTGCTCCATTCCTGTTCTCGTACAGAGAATCCCATGCAGAGAATTCTCATACAGAGAATCCTGAAACTAAGCATTTTCCCCTGTGACGTATGAATGCTGACACATGGGTTAGTCAGTTTCCCCTGGGAGCTAGGCCCAGGATGCTAAACTTGGATTAAACCAGGCCGTGAATTCAGCAGGAGCTCACTTTAGCACAGCTCCTGGACCTTTCTGATGGCCCTCTTTCCTCCTCCCCACCTTCCTTGTCCATTCAATAGTAGGTGCAGCTGCATAACAATCCCTGGATTAGGAGAGTGGGCAGCCAGCCAGTCACCAGGAGCTTTGCCACACCCCTAGCAGCTCTCATTAACCCCCAGAGAAGCCCGCACCACTCTTTCTCCACTTTTTATGTGATTTTGGGCGGCAGGTAGCTTGCTGGCTTTCTGACTATGGGGTGGCAGTGGCCAAGGAGAGCCCCAGGTGAGTGAGGCCTGCTTGAACTGACTGGATCTCTAGCCAGCCCAAGCAGGCCTTGCTTGCTCGAGGCTCTCCTTTCTTGTGTTGGGTTGTTTTTGGCTGGTGGGTAGGGTAGCATATACTAATGAGTTATGCTAATGAGCTCTACCACCTATTTTTCTACAAAACGACCCCTGGATTAAACTCTAGTTGAGAATCTGCTGCCTGTGTTGTGAGGATTCTTACTCTGCTGCTGGCTCTGTTTTATGCTGTTTCTCCAGCTTTAAAAGTGTTTTGCAGACATTTTTTGAGCATCTGACTCACCTTGAATCCTGTTTTGGTGGGAGAGTCCATGTAGCCATTTTAAAACCAATGTAATAAATAATTGAAGACGATAAAAAAAGGATAATGAAACTAAGACCTGCTGAACAAAACGTAAAAATAGAGTGATGTAAAGTTGTACCAGATAATTTGCAAAAAGGAAAATCCATCTTTGGTTCTAATGTTCTGCACAGGAGAAGATTCTTGGTCCCTGCCCCAAGGAGCATACAATTAAGCATTTCTCAAAGTTTCGTTTCAGAGGGGGATGAGAACTTGAGGTGGGGAAGGAGAGTCACGTACATATATAGGAAGAAAGAATATTCTTGCGAGGAGTGTGGTCAAGAGGAAAGTCACCAAACAGAGATGGATTATTGTTATAAAACCCAGTGGAGTATCCAAGCGGCTGGTCCGTGGCTGTAATGAATGATCAGGGAGAACAAGACAGGCTGTGCCGGCAAGCTGGGGAAAAAAATCCAGACATGCAGACTCCTTTCCAAAATGTTCATAGCCAGGATTGTTGCTTTTGTCCCCATCATTTGTAGATCAGCGCAGAAAAAGAAATGTGTTTGTGTCTGTAGAAAGTGCAGCAGTGTGATTTTTGAGTTAATTCTGGTGTGGGCAGGCAGGGTGTAAGCTTCGTTAGTCTGTTGCAGCCAAAATAACCCAGACCCTTGTGGCAATTTAAAGAGTCACTGTGGCAGAAGCTTTTGAGGAGAAGATGATCTTGGATTTATATCCCACCCTATATTCTGAGTCTCAAGAGTGGTCACAGTTTCCTTCACCTCTCCCCCTTCCCCCCCCCCCACACAACAGACACCCTGTGAGGTAGGTGGGGCTGTGAGAGGTCTCACAGAAGCTGCCCTTTCAAGGATAACTCCTATGAGAGCTATGGCTGACCCAAGGCCATTCCAGCAGCTGCAAGTGGAGGAGTGGGGAATCAAACCCGGTGCTCCCAGATAAGATTCTGTGCACTTAACCACTACACCCAGCTGGCAGAATGGTAGGGGTCTACAAGAGTCTGTCCTAAACATAAATTCTGCAGGTTTGAATTCATATGCAGTGATTTCCTTGGGGATAGGAAAAAGTAATTCTCAGAGCATGAAGCAGAAGTCTGAATCAGGAATGTCTGCTAAATTCATAATCCTCTGATCTGCTGTCTGAATTCTTTGATCCATTACCCTTGGGCCACTACAAATGAGGCACTTTTGGTTGATTCATTCAGAAGTCACATAATGTTCTTAGTGAACTGTGGTGTAACTTTGTGCTCTCGAAACAGGAGATGAAAAGGGGGGGGGACTTAACCCAAACTGAATTAAATTAAGATCCTGAATTAAATTAAGAGTTAAGAATCAGGGATTAGACCAATCTCATTATTAAACAATGATTATAAGATATACACAAGAATCTTAGCAGAACGGCTTAAACAATATCTAATAAATTTTATAAAGGAAGACCAAGCGAGTTTTCTCCCTAAAAGGCAAATAAGAGACAATATTAGAACTGTTGTAAATATTGTAGAATACTATGAAAGACATCCAGAGAAGGAAGTTGCATTGTTCTTTGCGGATGCAGAGAAAGCTTTTGATAATTTGAATTGGGACTTTATGTTTGCAGTAATGGAGAAAATATAGTTGGGGGAAAACTTTATAAGAATGATAAAAGCAATTTATACTGAACAACGTGCAAGGTTATGTATAAATGCAGATCTTACAGAAGAAATGATAATCAGCAAAGGTACAAGGCAAGGTTGTCCACTTTCACCATTGTTGTTCATAATGACTCTTGAAATCTTATTGATGCAAATACAAGATGATGAAGAAATTGAAGGAACAAGAATTAAAGGATTTTCCTATAAATATAGAGCATTTGCAGATGATATAATGTTTATAAATGAAAATCCTATGCAAGTAACACCTTTGTTGTTAGCCAAAATACAAGATTTTGGAGAATTGGCGGGACTTTTTGTTAATAAAGGAAAGTAAAAAAAATTGTGTAAACAAAAGGAATTGCAGAGATTAACGGGATGTGAAGTTACCCCTAAAATATTTGGGCATGGAAATAACAATGAAGAATATTGATTTGTTTAAAAACAATTATGAAAAGTTATGGTGTAAAATGGACGAAGATATGATAAAATGGAACAAGCTTAATTTGTCACTGCTTGGTAGAATAGCTGCAATTAAGATGAACATTTTGCCGAGAATAATGTATTTGTTTCAAACTATTCTGATCGTGAAAGACAGTAAACAATTTAATAAATGGCAAAGAAAGATTTCAGAATTTGTATGGGCTGGAAAAAAACCAAGGATTAAAATGAAAGTTTTAACAGATGCTAAAGAAAGAGGAGGATTTCAACTACCAGATTTAAGATTATATCATTAAGCAGTTTGTCTAGTGTGGATAAAAGATTGAGTGACACTGTTGAATAAAAAACTTTTAACGCTGGAAGGTCATGGAAATAAATTCGGCTGGCACGCTTATATGTACTATGGAAAGAAAAAGTCAGATGTTTTTTTTTCTCACCATTATATAAGAAATAATCTACTAAATGTTTGGATGAAGTATAAGAAATATGGCGATGAGAGAAAACCACTATGGATAGTGCCAGCAGAAGTAATAAGAATAACAGCTGAGACAGGAGAGGAAAAAGGGAGGTCATATAATCAATTTTTAAAATAAAAAGCGGTAAAATAGAATTGAAAACTGCTGAAGAATTGAATAATAAGTATGATTGGTTTCAAATGCAACAGATAAAAAGTTTGGTGGAAAGTGATGTTAAAACTGAAGGAATAAGACGAGAACAAACAGAAATGGAAAAAGTTCTGCTTGGAGATAATGAAAAATTAATTTCGAAAATCTATGTTACTTTTAAAATGGTCTACGGAAGATGAAGTAGTGAAATTTCAAATGATTAAATGGGCAATTAGTGTAAATAAAGAAATACAGATGGACACATGGGAATATTTGTGGAAGAACTCTATGAAACTCTCAACATGTCAGGGTATTAAAGAAAACTGTTTTAAGATGATGTATAGATGGTATATCACTCCTAAAAAGTTGGCAACGATGAACAATAAGATGCCAGATAGATGTTGGAAATGTAAAAAACATGAAGGTTCTTTCTACCATATGTGGTGGACTTATGAAAGAGCGAAAAAGTATTGGCAGATAATTCAACAAGAGATTTCTAAGATCTTGGGATACCAATTTAACAAAGTTGCAAAGACTTTTCTGTTGGGATTACAAATGGAAAAATTTCCAAGAGAAGATAGAACTTTAATTTGGTACTTGCTCTCAGCTGCTAGGACATTATATGCACAGTTGTGGAAGCAAGAAAAAATACCAGAGAAATGGGATTGGATTGTAAAAGTTATGACATGGAGTGAAATGGACAAGTTAACAAGGACCTTAAGAGACTATGATTTAGAAGTATTTAAGATGGAGTGGAAAAAGTTCAGAAGATACATAGAAAAAGAATGGAAAATAAAAGGACATTGGACAATTTTTGATAATGACTAAGTACAAGAGGGAGGAGGATATTAATTTTGGTTCTTATTAAGGGTACCTTTAATATTAAGATTTTAAGTATATAACACCGGCGGGGGTCAAGTAACGGGGGGAGGGGTGGGCAGAAAGTAATATATGGGATAGATTTTAAAAAAGTAATTATTTATGAAATAAGAAATTGAAACTTATTACCATATGTTACTAATAAAATTGTTTGAAATCAAAAGAGTTAAGAATCAGGGGTGGCCAAACTGTGGTTTTGGAGCCACATGAGTCACTTTCACACATATTGTGCAGCTTCCAGAGATCAAGGAGGAACGTAATACAGGCTTACTTTCAAGTAAGTGTGCTTGTCATCAGGACTTCAGTCGGGGGCGTGGCGTCGCACGCATAGGGAATGGACGCCTGAAAACAGAGCTCCTTACTTACCCCTGCCAAATCCACTTAAGCAAGCGCCCAACGTTGTTGTTTGTTTTCTTTTTTTTCTTTAATTAGTATGGGAACAGTAGATGGTCAAAAATCCAGATCAAAAAGAAACTCAAGGAACTCTGTTAAAGACTATTTTCCCAAAAAGCCTAAGGCTAAGGCCTCAGGAAAAGCAAGCAGCCCTGCAAGCAAGATGGCGTCGGGAGAAGGGGAAAACACAGCAGCAGACCTAGCTTCATTTCGTTCTGAGGTAATGGAGGCTTTTCAAAAACTGGAAAAAAATATGACTGACAAAATATCTGCCATGATCCAGCCCCTTTCTGCTCAGTTGGAGGGTTTCAAAACGTCCTTAGAGAAGGTGGCAGAGACTGCAGATTCTGCTTTTAACATGGCATGTGCTGTGCAGGAGGACACTCAGTATTTTTATAAAAGAGATGAATGGGCCACTGATAAAATTATTGCACTTGAGAACCAACTGAAAATGGGGAATGTTAAAATTCGCGGGCTCCCCGAGAACTCTGCCTCTCCCTCTGACCTAAAATCTCTTATAGCCTCCTGGCTATCAAAGGCATTGGGTTTTTCTGAATCTGATCTTTGTGCCCTGGAGGCTGCATATAGAATTGGCCCTTTGCGCACACAGAAAACTTCGTTGCCTAGGGACATTTTAGTCCGTTTCTCTTCTGCCTCAGTTAAATCCAAGCTGCTGCAAAAAGCCCGGGCTATAAATCCACTTCTGCTAGGAGATTACAACATCCAAATTCTACAGGATTTGTCTTCTGAAACCTTGCAAAGGCGGAAAATTTTGAAGCCAATTATTGAAATCCTGAACAGGGAAAACATCAGATATCGATGGGTTGCTTCGTACAAGCTGCAAGTTACTGTACAGGATCGGTCGTTTGTCGCTGGAGGCCTTGACTCAGGCCTAAGCATGCTGAGAGATTTGAATCTTCCTGTTCCCACCGGCCTTATAGAAGCAAGCTCACATGTTCACTCAATAACTTCAGACACTAGATGGCGTCGTGTGCCTATGAACCGTCCTGATCGGCCTGTTTCTCCTAGAAGCTAAACGCTGGAACTGTTGCTATGCAGAAATCTTCCCTTTTTTGTGTGGATTCTTGACGTCCCCCCCTTTTTTTTTTTTCCTGACATATAAGCTTTGCCTACTGAACTGCTGACTTATAAGCTTTGCCTACGTGTAACTCTGTCACGGCTTAGAAATATGCTGATTGTTTCGTGCCTATGAAGCAATGTTTATATACGAAATTGGGGGGTCCCCCCCCTTTTTTTTTGGTTATTTATATCTTTTGAACACAATGTTATGAATGTGAGGGAGTTATTAATTCAAATCAACTCATTAAAGGAAATCTTCTTGGTTGATTGGGTATGCATGATTGGAAGAATGGGGTGACTTGGAATATATGGTTTGAGTAGGAGCTGGAATGGGGAGGCTGGGTGTTGAGTGAGGGAGTGGGAGAGAGGGAGGGAGAGAGAGTGAGTGAGGGGGGGTAGATCAGAGTGAGAAACTTGAATAGTATGACTAGGGTTTTATATCAATATATTTCTTTCTACTATGAGTTAATGAATTGTCAGGACCTTTTCCCTTCCTGTGTGAATTGTTGAATGGAAATGAATCTGTGAGACAGAGGGTGGGTAGGGAATGTATGTGTGTGTCAGTTTGTGCCTTATGCTACTATGAAGGTTTGGAAACTTGTTTCCCTCACCATCATATCTCCCTACATAGGCTTATAAGTGGCTGAAGGATAGTTGGTGGGGAGTGTTTGGGGAGACCAGTATTTAATAGCGTTCATAGTTCTGTTTAAAGTTTCATTGTATTTTTATCATAGTGTCTTAAGTCTTACAATAACTTTGTGATCGAGATCTGATGCTGTTACACATGGTATATTAGTTTGCCTGTAATTATCTTTAATTCACTAACCTGAGTTGGTAAAAGGCACAGGTTTTATTATATGTGGCTTTCTAGGCATTTTAGCCTTGACTCGATCAGCTTTGTTTGGCCTTTCATTATAAACTTTCTATACATTCGGCTCTGTTATTCTGTTTATAAATTTTATTTTTGCTGGGTTGATAGTGTTAAATATAAGCATTTTTGGCAGAGAGGGAGAATGGAGAACTTCAGTTTTTTTTAATTAGCTCCATTTGGTAGTTGTTGCTAGTTGTGTGGTGTCTTCAGTAACGAAGACTTCCGCTTCAAATTTATCCTTTTAAGTAAATAGTTGTTGTTTTCCCAAGTTTGGGTTAACAGAGTTGGAGGGTGAGTTAGTGGCTAGTGTCTGTTAATGCTAGACCACTGGTGTTGGTTATGGTTTTTTGTTTGTGTTACGGGCAGCGTAACTGTATTGAATTATTATGGATTTAGTTGGAAGTTTTTTAAAGCCTTTGATCTGAAATCTGTCCTCATACCTTTGAAATTTGATCTACAGGATTCGCCTCTAGCTATCCTGGTGGCACCTGGGTTCAAAGCTATGAATTGCAATAATTTTGATAACCTTGGTTATTTCCTCTTTCAATTATGGCAGAGTGCCACTTGAAATTTCTATCTCTAAACTGTAATGGGCTAAATAATTTAATTAAGAAAAAACGGGTTGCCTCTGCCATCTCTCATCAGAAACCAGATATAGTTTTTTTGCAAGAAACTCACTTTAAGGGTAACCAGCCCAAGGTCTTCCAGTCAAAATTTTTTGCTCATCAATTTCAAGCTTACGGGTCCTCCAAAGCAAGAGGTGTGGCCATCTTAATAGGTAAATCAGTCCAATTCACTTTTGAAAATTCCTCAATTGACCCTAGGGGTCGGTATATTTTTATCAATGGGGTCTTTAATGGTAGCCCTTATACTCTGGCATCGGTGTATGCTCCAAATGATGGACAAATTGCATTTATTAAAGATACGTTGTCACAACTTCAAACTTTTCATAAAGGGCCCATTATTTTGGGAGGAGATCTCAACTATGTTGTCAATCCTTCTTTAGATAGATCTCAAAAAAGCCTGTTACCTCTATCTGCCAATAAATGGTCTCAATCAAAAGATTCGAATGGCCAAAATGATTTAGCTCAAATCTTTCAATCCTATAATCTGTCAGACATTTGGAGAAGCAGGCATCCAAAAGAAAGAGACTATACCTTCTTTTCTTCTCGTCATCAAACTTATTCCAGAATAGATTTTCTTTTAGTTTCGGATTCTATTTCTAACCTTTTTTTTAAAGTAGACATTGGCCCAATGATTTGGTCTGATCATGCATGGTTGGAAGGTTATATGTCAGGAATCACTGAAAGATCTTTTTCTTTTAATTGGAGATTGGATAGTAAACTTCTGTCTATGAAATCGGTTACAGATTCCATTGAAAAAGACATTAAAGAATTTTTTCAATTCAATACTGAGTGTGGAGTACCTCAGCATATAGTTTGGGACTCGTTTAAAGCTGTAATTCGTGGCAGATTTTTGGCTATTGCCTCTTCGTATAAAAAAGAAAAAGACAAAATTAGATCAGATTTGGTTGCCAACATTACCAAATTGGAAGAGAAATTTAAAAAATTTGGTAGCAAAAAAACTTATTCAAAACTTCTTATAGAAAGGAAAAAATTAGAATCTTTTGACGTCTCCAAGATTCAAAAACAAATGGCTTATATAAAACAAAAATATTGGTTTCGAACTCCTCAATCCCTTAAACTCCTATCATGGAAGGTTTAAAAGAGAATATCCTCAATGGCTATTTCTTCCATTCGTTCTAAATCCGGTACCTTGAAACATTCCACTAAGGATATTGTAGGAGTTTTTAAAAAATACTATTCATCTCTATATTCCTCCCAGCATCCAGCATCAGACCTTATTTCATCTTTTTTAGACACTCACTCAGTTATTAAGCCTGTTTCTCCTGAGGTTAAATCCCTTTTGGACAAACCTTTTACTGCACTTGAAATACAGGAGACTATCAAGTCTATGAAATCCAATAAATCTCCAGGCCGAGATGGCTTTATACCAGAATTTTATAAATTTTTTAATACTTTGTTGGCTCCCATCTTGGCGGACGCCTGTAATCAGTTTGTACAGTCTGGTTCTTTTCCAGTTACTTGGTCACAGGCAAAAATCATTCTTCTTCCAAAGAAAGACAAAGACTTGCTAGACCCTAGTTCATACAGGCCGATATCGCTCCTTAATTGCGATTACAAGATTTTTACAGCAGCCCTGGTGGCTAGGCTTAATACTTTTATAGGGAACTACATTCATCCTGACCAATCGGGCTTTATCCCACACCGTGAGTTAACGGACAATACTAGAATGGTCCTTGATGTTATTCAATACTGCCGGAAATTTAATATTGAGTCTTCCTTTATCTTGTCTATTGATTTTGAAAAAGCCTTTGATTCCGTTGAAGTTCCTTATCTTACAACCTTACTGCAGAAAATGAATTTTGGCCCGAATTTTCTGAAGATAATCCATTCTTTATATAAGTCGCCTTCTGCTATTCTTTCTATTAATAATTTGGATTCTGAAGAATTTAATCTTTTCAGAGGGACGAGGCAAGGTTGCCCCTTGTCTCCTCTGCTTTTTGCAATCGCAATTGAACCTCTTGCTAATGCTATCCGTAATACCAATATTATTGCTGGTATCCCTATTAGAAAGAAACAAATTAAGGTGTCTTTGTTTGCAGATGACCTAGTGCTTTTTGTTACAAAACCTAAGACTTCTTTACCAGCTGTCTTTGATTTATTATCTGTATTTTCTTCTATATCGGGTCTTCGAGTAAACCCATCTAAAACCATTCTTTATCCCATCACAATTTCAGATGCTCTCCAAGATTCCATCTACTCAAATTATCACTTCAAAAAAATGGATAGATATTGGACATATTTGGGGATCAATATACCTTTAAAATTGGGAGATATTTTTAAAGTCAATCATCATTTATTGATTAAGGACATTCTTACTATGCAAAAGAATAAAAATTCTTCACTCATTCCCTGGAATGAAAAAATTCAGATTATTAAATCTTTTATTTTTCCCAAATTTCTGTTTTTATTTCGAGCCATTCCTATTCTTATTCCTGAGGACTTATTTGTGGGTTGGCGTCGTTCGTTCTTAAGATACATTTGGAACAAGGGCTTATCTAGAATAGGGTATGCAACTCTTATTCGTTCTAAATCCTCAGGTGGTCTGGCTCTTCCGGATCTGCATAAATTTTATGAAGCTGCCATTTTAGGAGGCCTTGTCAGATACCATGATGCTGATTTAAATTCAGGCTGGAAGGTCCTAGAAGATACCTATCTAAATAACAAATCGTTTCAATCTACATTATGGGAATTTCCAAAGAAGAGACCTCCTAATATCTCCTCCAACCTTTTCCTTAAAGCCATTTTTCAGATTTGGGACAAACGCCGCCTCTTTTTAGCCCCTCCTATGTCTCCACTATCTCATTTTATGGATGTTTCTTGGTTTCAACCGGGGTTTTTTTACAAGTCTTTTCCAATTTGGAAAAAATATAATCTTTATAGGTTTGTGGATATTTTGTCCAATGGAAAAGTGCTCGACAAAAAATCTTTAGAAGAGAAAACTGGTGGGACAAAAATCCCATGGTTTGAATACTTGCAAATTAACAACTTGGTGACATCACTCTCAAAGAAATACAATTTCAATCGACCTCTTACTTTCTTTGAATCCTTGCTACAATCTCCTTTTTTAAAGCGGAAGGGACTGATTTCATTTATCTATAAGGGTTTGCTAGACATTGATGCTGTTGATTTGTTATCCTATCAAGAAATTTGGCAAAGGAATAGTTCAATTAATTTTCAGGAGGATGTTTGGCAACAAATCTGGTCATCTCCTTCGTTTGTTTCAAAATCATTGAATATACAATTACAAACTCAAAAAATTTTGTTCCGGTGGTATTTAACACCTCAGAGATTAAGCCATATGGCGATAAATCAATCCTCCAAATGTTGGAAAAATTGTGGAGAGGTGGGCACATTTATACACTGCTGGTGGTCTTGCCCGAGGGTGCAGTCGTTTTGGGCAGTAATTGTGGCAAAAATCAAGGATATCACGGGCTATAGTTTACCCTTAAGATTGGAACTCATTTTGCTTGACTGTTGGAAAGGTATTTCTATTACTTCTCTCAATAAATCCCTGATATCCCTTTTACTAGCTGCTGCTAAAATGGTGTTAGCCCAATTTTGGAAATCTCCCAATATTCCTCCAGTTAAAGCCTGGTATGCTAAAATCTGGGAGGTCTATGCTATGGACAAGATAGCAGATAGTTTATGCAACATAAATAATTCAGAAGGTAACGATTCTCTGATGTACAAGTGGCTTCCATTTCTTAAATTTTCTTTTAGTCCTGTAGATCAGATGCGTACATGTATTCCTGGTAGATATTATGACATTATTAATTTGATGTAATTAACATATGGACAGAGTACTTATTTTTTAATTCAGCTGCCAAGTATGTATGTATGTGTGAATGTATGTATGTGTTGTTTTGTTTGTATTTTGTGTATATATATATATTCTGTTTTCTGCTGGTATGCTATGCTTATACACAAAGAATGATTGCAGATACAGTCATTGATTGCTTTATTTGTATGTTTACTAAATTCAATAAAAAAAGTTTTTGGACATAAAAAAAAAAAAAAGACTTCAGTCAGCTCTGAGCTCTACCCATAGGTAGGAGACTATTTCTGCCATATGTGAAGTGGGGAAGTGGAAGCAAATAGGTAGGCTTGCAAGCTCTTCTCTTCCACCACAGAGGTGACCCAGAGACCTAAAACAGGGGAAGAGAGCACAAGAGCCAAGGGAGCCACTGCTGGAGGGGTAGAATTAAAGAGGGTGGTGCAGGGTTCCCCCTTAGTTTCATAACTCTTGTAGGAAAGCAGTATTTACTAACCTTGGTGTCAAGGCAGAGAGAGATGCATAACAATGCAAACTGTGGCCAGTAATTTATATGGTACATGTGTGTTTCCTTCTCCCACTGGTGCAAAAGATAATTTCCTAACCTTTCCCTATGCTAGTCTTACAGGGACTATTATTCCCAGCTTTTGTTATTTAAAAAAATCTCCTTCCAGCATGGTTATGTTGTAAAGGGCACACACGTATTTTATCTTTCTGTGTAAAGAAAGTATTAAGAGCTTTAATAAAGACATTTGTTCATGTGACTCTTTATGCGGCTCTTATATTAAGCAAGTTTGGCCACCTCTGTTTAAGAAGATATGAATGAAAAGGCCCAATAATTCTGTTAGTCAAATGAAAAATGTTAAGTATTGACAAATATACAAGAATATACACGTATTTATTACAAAGTAGATTTTAAAAAACAGATATTGGCTTCAATTAAGAATCAGATTGTACAGTGACAACCAAAAATGACAGTTATTGACCCTGGCCATACACATTTCAGCGTTCCTCAGTGATATTACAGAATGGCTACTGGCATCACAACACAACAATTATTTCTTATAAGTTGATGAGATGTTTTTTTTTTCTGGAGGAGAAAGGAAAAACAACAAATTATTAATTAATTATTAGAAATGATAAAATGGAAAACATTTACCAACAAAGATATGTTTTGCTACTTACTATCAGGGCTTTTTTGGTAGCAGGAACTTCTTTGAATATTAGGCCACACACACCCCGATGTAGCCAATCCTCCTGGAGCTTACAGTAGGCCCTGCATGAAAAGCCCTGTAAGCTCTTGGAGGATTGGCCATATCAGGGGATGTGAACTGATATGCAAAGGAGTTCTAGCTACAAAAAAAAAGCCCTGCTAATGATTATTGTCTGTGACTAAAGGCAAAGATATTAATCAGAGGCCTCATTCTTGATAGTTTGCTGCCATGGTCAGGTACGCTTTCCTATAGTTCTTACACATTTTTTTTAGAGAACTGAAAACATGGAAGAATAGAACAGAATAATATATCAATTGAAATTACCTTTCTCACTTGGTATGAGAAAGATATCGATGCAGCCAGGAGCCAACAGTGATGTAATAGTACAAAATACAAAGTACCTTACCACTTGAATGCTTGGGATGAAAATAAATGACTCTGTGGATGTGACCAGCCACAAAATACAGAAGGGAGGAAGCGGGGGAGAGGAATGACTCCAGATTCAAACATATTGAAGAATACAAGCACTTCAGCACATTTTTTTTGCCCCTGTGCCTAGAAGTCATGGCAACCACTGATGACTCCTACTTGAGCCTGGAGGATATTTAGGGAGGTGGCTGAATAGACCCTGCCTCTTCCTTCCGACCCTGGTATTCCTTGGAGGTCTCCTGTCCAAGTACTTCCCAGTAGGGTTGCCACATCCCCTGCAGCCTCCAGCAGGGGACTGTTTTCACGCGTGCAGAGCGATGACATCACTCATAAGTGACATCATCGTGATGTCGGTGGAGGATACCCCCTGCCGGCCCAATGTGGGCCGGCGGGTTGGGAACCTCTGGGGCGGGGGAAACCCCGCCCAGCCTGGGAAATTGGCAGCCCTACTTGCCCAGGGTCGGCCCTACTTAGCTTCTAAATCTGACACGATCAGGCTTCCCTGAGCTATCCAGGTCTGCGTTACAGCACATCACTAGAAGGACACGCGTTGTCAGACACAAAGCCAGTCAACCTTTTAATTTTAGGCAGTGCGGGCAATGCACATTAAAAAAAAAAGAATCCCCTAATAGTGATTTTTGCCGGATCATTAGACAAAAGGTTTCCTGTTCACTGAACAACTTTACACATATAGCCACCTTGGAGAGTTTTTAAGCTGACATTAACAAGTTTAAGCTGACAATAACAAGTACTTCTTTGTGTGTGTTTTTTACCAATTAGCCATTACTTATTGGTCTCTTAAAAATAATTACCAATTTGCTGCCTCACACTTGAAGTTTAAGCTTCTTTAAGAGTGCATTCATTGACATAAACCTAAGTCGTTGTGCCACAGGTTTTTGATTGCTTTCTTTGTCACGTGCTATAATGTGAGCCAGTGTGATGTAGTGGTTTTAGGGATAGTCTAGGGCATGGGTGGCCAAACTGTGGCTTGGGAACCACATGTGGCTCTTTCACACATATTGTGTGGCTCCTGAAGCCCCCACTGCCCTGTCAGCTAGCTTGGAGAAGGCATTTCTCTCTTTAAATCACTTCTCTAAGTCAGCCAGAGGCTTGGGGAATGCATTTAACCTTGCTTACTTTCCCCCTCTCCCATCTATTTGCCTCCCTCCCTTCCATCCTGCCTGTCTTGCAGCTCTCAACCACCTGACGTTCATGTCTTGCAGCTCTCAAACATCCCACACTTATTCTACATGGCTCTTATGTTAAGCAAGTTTGGCCACCCCTGGTCTTGGGTCTGGGAGACGCAGGTTCGAATCCCCACTCTGCAACAGAAGCTAGCCGAGTGACCTTGGGCCAGTCACACACTCTCAGCCTGGACCCAGGTTCGAATCCCCAGTCTGCCACAAAAGCTAGCCAAGTGACCTAGAGCCAGTCACACACTCTCAGCCTAACCTTTGGGAGTATAAAATGGAGGGGAGGAGAAAAACATCAGCCAGTTTAGGTTCCTATCGGAGAGATAGAGTAAATAAATATAAAGCAAATAAAAAGAGAGCTGCAGTCACAAGTAAGGCTCAAGTGAGAAGAAACCTTGGGAAATCCTTGACTGGAACTGGCTGTAGTAAGGTGAGGCAGTAGCCTCATCTGCAGTATTTGGGGAGAGGGGTGTTCTCCACCTCTTAACCTTGGCATCCACCTATCCTTTGTCCTGCACAGGAGCCAGAACAGCTCGTACTTCTTGTCCTCCAGGTGCGACATGCGACAGTTTGGGAAGTGCGGCTGAGAATGCACGTGTTCCCACTCTATCTTTCAAAGAGAAAACAAGGAAGGAGCATTTGCTGCCAGTTCGGTGTAGTGGTTAAGTGCCTGGACTCTAATCTGGGAGAAGCGGGTTTGATTCCTCACTCTTCCACATGCAGCTGCTGGTGTGACCTTGGGTCAGTCAAAAGTTCTCTCAGAGCTGTTCTCTCAAGAGTAGTTCTCTCAAAGCTCTCTCAAGCCCCACCTACCTCTCAGAGTGTCTGTGGTGGAGAAGGGAAGGAGATTGTAAACTGCTCTGAGACTCCAAGTGAAGGGTGGGGTATAAATCCAATCTCCTCCTCCTCCTCCTGGCCAGGGGTGGGAAAAGGCAGCATGGGGCAGGGGAACCAAGGATAGAAAAGGCTGGAGGGGGGCAAGGTGCCAGTTTACTTCTCTCCAGTGGAAGGAGCCTTCCACCTGATACCAGAGACTCTTTCCCCATGAAGAATCACCTGGTACTTGCAGAATGGATCTGTGGATTCCAAACCATTCTTTCCTTTTTGTTTTTGGTTGGTAGCTTGTCTTGCATTTTTGCATGATGCAGGGGTTTTTTTGTAGAAAAAGCCCAGCAAAACATATTTGCATATTAGGCCACACCCCCTGGCACCAAGCCAGCTGGAACTGCGTTCAGTGCCAGATTAAACCCTTTGGGGGCCCCTAGGCAGTCAGAATCTCAGGAGGCCCCCTTGCAAATTATCTGCACTACCTGCAGCCTCCACTGCAGCCTACAGGCCCCTCCTCAAAAGCCCCTTTGACAAAACTGTGGGGGAGAGGCAGAGAGAAGCAAACTTGGCAACGACGTCAGCAGCAGCCGCACCAGGCAAGTTGGGCAGAGAGTGGCTCAGTTGCTGGCTGCGCAATCAGGCTGCCAGGGCTGCAAGCAGGGGGGAAACTGGGCAGGGGGAGCCGATCCGAGACCCTAAAGGTGTGCGACCCATAGACCAGTGCCTAGTTGGCCTAATTGTTAATCTGGCCCTAACTGCATTCCTGTGTGTTCCTACTCAAATAAAGCCCTGGCATGATGTATTTTATTTTGCACACCACACAGCTGGGGTGTCCCTGTGACCCCCCCTTCCTCCAGCCCATCTACATTTGATCTCAGAGCTTTATCTGTGTTCTGTCCTCAGGTTTCCTGACCCCATGGCTTTTGCCTAGAACATGCAAACATGTGCTGAAACCAGAGTCTGCAGATCAGGCTCAACTTCCTGTACCGCTGGGGATGCTGGTGAGAGGAAGGAACCATAACCATAACCCATTGTAGCTGGAAGTCTGAAATATCCATCCTAGGTAGCTCAGTGGTAGAGCATCTGCTTGGTAAGCAGAAGGTCCCAGGTTCAATCCCCAGCATCTCCAACTAAAAAGGGTCCAGGCAAGTAGGCATGAAAAACCTCACCTTGAGACCCTGGAGACGGCTGCCAGTCTGAGTAGACAATACTGACTTTGATGGACCGAGGGTCTGATTCAGTAGAAGGCAGCTTCATATGTAGCCAGAGATGTCAAGAGATGCTGGAAGATTTCCTCATTCAGGACCTGCTGACTTTCCTCATTCAGGACAATTTAACATTGCTGAAGGTCCTCCAGTCCTCCATCTGCATCTTCAGACTTCTGGTTTCCAGCCTGTCAGCCCACACATTTGGCATATTTCGGAGGTGTGCGGCTCAGTGTTCCCGGATAAGCCAGCTTCATCATTGTTTATTTTCTATTTACCCACGCTTCCCCCTGTGGACCATGGAGCTGGCAAGTGTCCCCCCCCCCCTCTATTCGCAAGCCACAGCAAGATAGTAAAATGACAAACTGCTAAACTTCATTAAGCGACTATCAGAGCTCTTTGTTGCTTTCCATTCTGGGCTTTTGTCCAGGTTTCTCATTTTTAATGCATTGTTGACTGGAAACCCTGGGAGCTGAATTAGATGAGACTCAAATAAATGGCGACGCTTCACTTCATGCAGATGTAAACATAATTCTTGGCTAGATGTCTTGGTTCCTACAGAAACAGCAATGTGGGATGATGAAAACCTGTTTTTTTTTTCCCAAGGGGAGGACAATGTTTCTGAAAGGCCTGTTGAAAAGGAATCAGTGCATTTTGGGAGTGGCAGAAGGCATCTACGTTCCGTTTTTGATTATATCTTTCCAGTAAGTGGTGTTTGACCACACGCATAGGCGATTGTCAGCTCTTGATAAAGAGTCTTCTTGGAACGGTCAACAGTGGATGTCTGTCTGGGTTTATTCCGCCTGTTGACAAGATTTTGCATGACGTCCTCGCTGTAACTACGATGGGAGAATTCCCCCAAAGCAGAATATGCGTAAAATTTAGCACGAGGACTTTGGTTTATGTATTTTCAGGCAAGGTAGTCTTTAAATTATTGACGCCGATTTTGGATTGCGTATATGTCCTGAAGACTGTTACTGATGCTGATTTTGTAAACCACACATGACTTGAAGATTGAATTATGAATGAAATGCCAATTTGGTGTAGTGGTCTGGGTTTGATTCCCCACTCCTCCACATGCACCTGCTGATGCGACCTTGAGTCAATCACAAGTTCTTGCAGAACCGTTCCTCTCAAGAGCAGTTTCTGTCAGAGCTCTCTCAGCTCCACCTACCTCCCAGGGTGTCTGTAGTAAGGGAGGAGAAAGAGATTGTAAGCTACTCTGAGACTCCTTTGGGTAGTGAAGAGCAGGGTATAAATCCAATCTCCTCCTCCTTTATATGATGTAATGAAATAGAAAACAGATAAGAATTGACTCAATATGCTGTACTTCATTAAAATTATATTACGTGTTACTTTTGTTCACAGCATATTTGTTGTTTTCATGCTGTTATCGACTGTGATCTTCATTATTTTGCTCATTCAAATACTATCCAGGGCAGGGCCAGCCCTACTTAGCTCCTGAGATCCGACAAGAGAGCAGGCTAGCAATACCAGGGAAATAACATTAAGTAAAGCCTTTTGTTTTTTAATTTGTATTATTTCTGTTTAAGATGATAGCTGTATGAGCAGAGACAGAGAGAAGGGTGGGGTGGAATTCTAGCAGGAGATCCTTTGCATATTAGGCCACACACCCCTGTTGTAGCCAATCCTCCAAGAGCTTACAAGGCTCTTTTTTTGTAAGCTCTTAGAGGATTGGCTACATCAGGGGTATATGGACTAAAATGCAAAGGAGCTTTTGCTAGAATTCCACCCCTGGATGGATGGATGGATGGACGGACGGACGGACGGATGGATGGACAGGCAGGCAGGCTGGCTGGCTGGCTGGCTGGCTAGCCTGCATTATCCTGAGATTCTACCAAGCTACAAACTCAGCAAAGCTACCTGAGTGAATAAATGAATAAGCTTGGTACCCAGTAGATAGTTGAATGTTCAGAATGGGCTGTTTTCAGCTGTAAACATGTTCCCACAGAACAAAATGCTTATTTATGCAGCAAGATAATAAAGAGCCGAGTAAGAAACAGAAAGAGCGGGAAGTAGTTTATTGTGATAATTTACTGACAGTTGGTTTTTGAGCTCAATGGGTTTGGCAACAGGATAACAGAAGAAGCTGAGGCTGGGTAGTTCTATTCATTGAACAAACAGTAGCAACGGTGTTTAGTAGTATAAGGTATTGAAATATTGACACCAAAATCATGGACAGCATAAATCACATCATTCTAATTTTAGAGCGAGAATGTCGCTGGGTGTCAAAGAACGCAGAGGGTCTCAACCAGCATTCCCTCTAAGCTGCAGGGTCTTGTGATCAAAATTTTTTCTTTGTGAGCTACTGGCATTAAAGTTGTGAGCTCCTGCATCAATTAGTGTGCTCTGAGCAAATAGGCTAGCTAGGGTTGCCAAGTGCCTTTTTCTGTGTGTGTACCATAGAGTTAACCTCCTGAGCTAAGGCAAAAATTTGTGAGCTGGAGGCTAAAAATCTGTAAGCTAGCTCACACTGACTCAGCTTAGAGGGAACACGGGTCTCAACAATTATTAGACTTTTTCTGTAATTTGTTTTTGTTCAGAGCTGTGTGGTGTCTTTTCTCTTGTTGGTTAATAGTGCCTTCCCACTTTTTGGGCTCCAAAACATGGCGGAGTTTTAAATGATTTTCTCCCCTCCACTGAAGCATTCCAATGAAATATTCTGTCATAGTTGAAATGCAGACCCAGCCCTCAAACATGGCTTAATTTTTTTAAAATGTCATCGAGCATTGAATCGAATTTCCAGTGAGCTATAATCAACTGTTGAATGTATATCTTGCAAGAAAACCCACCCCTCAAAACAATCCACTAAGAATTTTTGTGCTAGAACAGGAGAATAGAATTTAAAAGGCCAACGTACATCAAAATTCAGAACGGGGGGTCAGCAAAGAGCCTGTTTACATTATTCAGGGCTTTTTTGTTTGTGAGGGGGGGAAAGCCCAGCGGGAACTCATTTGCATATTAGGCCACACCTCTGATGCCACCATTGTTTCATACAGGGCTTTTGTAAGAAAAGCCCAGCAGAAACTCATTTGCATATTGAGCCACACCCTCGGATACCAACTAGCCAGAACTGCGTGCCTGTGCGTTCCTGCTCAAAAAAGCCCTGACATTTCAGAAAACGTATATCATAACCAATATTCCCTCTAAGCTGAATTGGTGTGAGCCAGCTCACAGTTTTTTACCCTTTGGCTCACACATCTTTGTCTTAGCTCAGGAATAATGGCCCCAGAGCAAACTAGTTTATGCAGTAGCTCACAACTTTATTGCCTGTAGCTCACAAAGTAGAATTTTTGTGCAAAGCTGTTGCAAGATTTGTGACTGTATAGGGGTGTTTCTGGCACAGTTTTCCATCCGTTTCTATGGAACATTTGGTTAGCTGCAGCAGTTCAGTCCTGAGCCTTGTAGCTGTGCCACTGCTAGGGTGGTCAATCCCCTGGTGGGGGCAGGGGACCCCCTGGTTTGGAGGCCCCCCCCTGCTTCAAGGTCATCAGAAAGTGGGGGGGGGGGGAGGGAAATGTCTGCTGGGCACTCCATGATTCCCTTTGGAGACTAATTCCCATAGGGTATAATGGAAAATTGATCCATAAGTATCTGGGGCTCTACGGGGGCTGTGTTTTGAGGTAGAGCCACCAAATATTCAGCATAGCATCTGGTGCCTCTCCTTAAAGTACCCTCCAAGTTTCAAAAAGATTGGACTAAAGGGTCCAATTCTATGAGCCCCAAAAGAAGGTGTCCCTATCCTTCATTATTCCAAATGTTGGAAAAGCATTTAAAAGGTGTGTGATCCCTTGAAATGTGATGGCCAGAACTCCCTTTGGAGTCCAATTATGCTTGTCACACCCTTGCTCCTGACTCCACCCCCAATGTCTCCTGGCTCCACCCCCAGAGTCCCCAGCTGTTTCTTGAATTGGACTTGGCAGCCCTAGCCACTGTGGATGGAGTTAAGCTTACTGAATGTTATGCAGCACAATGGAAGCCAAGTGTTCTATCCTGAACTTTTTTTTTATCCTGGTACAGGTTTGCTTCTGATCAATAATTAAAGTTTTTGTTTTTGCTTGACACTTAAAAAAAACCAAACCTGAATTCTGTTTGCTCCCCCCTCCCCTTCGAAGGATGCAAAGTTTGTGGAAGAACGACGGAAACACCTTCAGAATTACTTAAGAAATGTCATGAACAAAGTAATCCAGACTGTGCCAGAATTCACTGCCAACCCTAAAAAAGAGACTCTTATCCAACTGATGCCCTTTTTTATGTAAGTACTGCTCAAATGAATATGTCATATATTATTAAAGTTATTTTTCTTTCTGATAGAATTTTTAAACTATTAACACTTGCTGCTCTGAAATATTCAAAGTATGGTGTCGGGTTTTGTTTTGTTTGTTTTTTTAAAATCACACGTTAGAATTCAGGAGGCCTGGATGTTGTTAGTGAAGTGAATGATTAAAGCATACAAGTTCTTTTCACAATCTCCGTACAGCTTTTGTTGCTTAAGATTATATAGAGTTTGATGGAAATGTAAGCAAGAGGAAAAGCATGTGGCTGGTGGTAACCAGCATCCCAATAAATTAGTGCTGTGTAGCTGTGCTTTTTTTGTTTTTTTAAATGCACGTGATGTCTAGATAGGCTTTCAACTATGGTTGTTCACAAGCAGGGGGTGTTAGAAAACTAAACAAGTATAACATGATTTCATTTAAGCACAATATAAAAACAGCAGTTTGAAGCTGCAGTATCACAGTGATAAAAAATGAGCTAATCCTTAAATGCCTAGAAGAGCAAAAAAATCTCCTGTATGTAAAAAGGTAAAGGTAGTCCCCTGTGCAAGCACCAGAAACCCTAAAAACTTACTAAGGCACAAGAGTGCTACTTAGAGCATCTGAAGCCTTGGTCTCTGGGGTTTACATTACAATAACCAGGGGTAGAATTCTGGCAGGAGCTCCTTTGCATATTAGGCCACACACCCTTGATGTAACCAATCCTCCAAGAGCTTACAAAAAAGAGCCTTGTAAGCTCTTGGAGGACTGGCTACATGAGGGATGTGTGGCCTAATATGCAAAGAAGCTCCTGCTAGAATTCCACCCCTGACAATAACCCATTCATTTCTGTTCCACATGGGCCCTTTTTGTACAAAGGACAATCCAGTTTTGGCCAGACAACTTATTCGTTATGGAAGTTCACAGCCATTGAGGGGTGGCTTTGAAGGGCAAGACCAGGACCTTGAATTGTGCCTGGAAACAAACTGGGAGCCAGTGTTGATGAGCCAAGACTGGAGTGACCTACTCCACTCAACACCCTGGCTGCAGCATTCTGTACCAATAGAAATTTCTGGACACTTTTGAAAGGGTGGCCCCACATACTAGCATTCTAATCTAGACAACCTGGGCATGCATCACACTGGCCCATTATTTTTGCCCAGGAAAAGGAGGTGTTAGCCAAACATGTCAAAGCACTATTGTCCACAGTGGCCACTTGCTTATCCAGCAGTAGGCCTGGGCCCAAGAGCACCACATCTCCAGACTACAGGGCAGTGCAACCCCATAGGGTTGCCAGCCTCCAGGCAGGGCCTGGAGATCTCCCGCTTTTACAAGAGATCAGCTCCCCTGGAGAAAATGTGCTGCTTGAAGGGCATTTGGTGTAATTAGTAGACTGATCAGAGCCACCAAGTAATACACCGTCTTTCAGTTTGCAAAACTTGCTTTCTTAAAAAGACGTCTCTCTAGATTTTGCTGACGTTTCAATTCTTTCTTCAGTTTAATGACTCAATTATTTAGGAACCCCATTCTGCATTCTCTAATCACAGCATTAAGCTTCTCATTTCAGTGTGAACATCGGCTGTGTTGAAGCTACACTCCTCAGGAGCACCCACCTTGTGAATTTTAGTTGGACTATTTCCAAGTTTGGACTTATATCTATTCATTTGAGGACGGGGTTTCTGTTACTTTACAAGGCCCTAGCACTGCCAGCCTCTATCTTTATTGTATTGTTTATTATGTGTTGTACACAATCCTTATAATATATTTTTGCAAACTGAAAGACGGTGTATTACTTGGTGGCTTTGATCAATCCCCTGGAGAAAATGGCTGCTTCAAAGGGTGGACCCTATGGCATTGCATCATGCTGAGGTCCCTCCCCTCCCCAAACCCTGCCCTCTCCCAGATCCACCGCCAAAGTCCCCAGGCATTTTCCAACACACACCTGGCAATCCTACATCCAGAATGGGTGACACCTTGTATCCCAGGCCAAAACCTTCTATGCACCAGTAATACTTCCATCTCTATGCGTAACGAGGGAGAGTCCTCTTTTTAAAACTGTTCAAGTCACTTCTCACAGGCCTTGGGGATCCATCCGTGTGGGTCTGTTCACAGTACTTGGGCCTAATTAAACATAACATAGAGCAACTGGAGAAAACATCTCTATTTGTATGTGCTTAATTGAGACATAGGCTGCACCAGTTGTATCTGAGTAGGTGAGATTTGCACATGGAATGTAATATTTCTCATGTTTGAGATCTGCAGAAAGAGAACTTTGACTCTGGAAGAGGGCAATGGGGAGAGATTGGTGTTTAAAGCATATTTCTTAGTACAAGTTAGCTTGTCATTCCCTGACAGGGAAATTTCCATAATTTCTAGATGCTTGTACCAGATTCCAGAGGGCTTTCATTTTTCAAAAAATGAAATGAAATAAAGTAAAATAAAAATATATGAATGCCTTCAAGTTTTAATGAGTTTGCTCGCTCCATGTCTTATACTGTGTCTGACATATTGATTCTGTGGAGAGAGAGAGAGAGTGTTTTTTCTTTTTCTTTTTTGCTGATTCTCTTTAAATCTCAGTGGGTTTTTTCATACTTTTAAGCTAGAAGCAATCTGCACTTGCAAACAAAAGTTATGCCTGTCAGCTTTCAACTTGTGCATCTAAATATCATGCATTGGACATTCTCTGTAGAATCATCTGTCCTATATCTAAAACCTGGCATTACAAATATGAAGAATTTTAATAAGTGCTTTGCTCTAGTGTAGCATGGATTTGTATCTCTGAGGGCAGGTAAATTTTTGGCCTGTGTTAATTCTTCTCTCCTTTCTTTGCAGTATTCTGCCCTGGTCCCTGGTTGGTTGCCTGATACTCACTAGAATGATTTATTTATTTAGACTGATGAATCATGTTGAGGGGGGGCGGGGAATAGTCACCTACCAGAGGCTACAAACTTGCCCAGTTTTGTAAGCATCTAGCTGGAGCTATCCATGCCTCTCCTCAAGTACATCCTGTTTTTTGGGGGGTGAGGGGGTTTGATATGTATGTGTGTATATCTGCACCTGGAAGCCATGGTGACCTCTGGTGACTGACTCCTACTGGGGGCCTGGAGGATATTTAGAGAGGTGGCTGAATACAGCCTGCCCCTGCCCTCCCAACTGCTGGTATTCCAAGGAGGTCTCCCATCCAAGCACTTGCCAGAGAAGAACCTGTAAGTCATGGCAATCTCTGGTGATTGACCCCTGCTGGGGATATTCAGGGAGGTGGCTGAATAAAGCCTGCCCCAGCCTCTTGACTCTGGTATCCAAGGAGGTCTCCTATCCAAGCACTTGCCAGAGAAGAACTTGGAAGTCATAAGAAGAAGAAGAAGATATTGGATTTATATCCCGCCCACCACTCCAAAGAGTCTCAGAACGACTCACAATCTCCTTTACCTTCCTCCCCCACAACAGACACCCTGTGAGATGGATGGGGCTGGAGAGGGCTCTCACAGCAGCTGCCCTTTCAAGGACAACCTCTGCCAGAGCTATGGCTGACCCAAGGCCATGCTAGCAGGTGCAAGTGGAGGAGTGGGGAATCAAACCCGGTTCTCCCAGATAAGAGTCCACACACTTAACCACTACACCAAACTGGCTCTCCATAAGAGAACATAAGAGAAACCATATTGGATCAGGCCAATGGCCCATCCAGTCCAACACTCTGTCATACAGCGGCCAAAAATACCAGGTGCCATCAGGAAGTCCATCAGTGGGGCCAGGACACTGGAAGCCATTCCACTGTGACCCCCCCCTCAAGCACAAGAATGCAGAGCATCAGTGCCCCAGACAGAGAGTTCCAACAATACGCTGTGGCTAATAGCCACTGATGACTCTCTGCTCCATATGTTTATCCAATCCCCTCTTGAAGCTGTCTGCTGGCAGCCATCACCACCTCCTGTGGCAGTGAATTCCATGTATTAATCACTCTTTGGGTGAAGTACTTCCTTTTATCAGTTCTAATCCGACTGCTCAGCAATTTCATTGAATGTCCATGAGTTCTCATACTGTGAGAAAGGGAGAAAAGTACTTCTTTCTCTGCCTTCTCTGTGCTTTCTCTATCATGTCACCCCTGTCGATGTCTCTCCAAGCTAAACAGCCTCAAGCATTTTAACCTTTCTTCATAGGGAAAGTGTTCCAACTCTTTAATCATTCTAGTTGCCCTTTTCTGCACTTTTTCCAGTGCTATAATATCTCTTTTGAGGCACTGTGACCAGAATTGGACACAATATTCCAAATGAGGCTGCACCATTGATTCACACAGAGGCATTATGATAATGGCTGATTTGTTTTCAATTCCCTTCCTAATAATTCCCAGCATGGCATTGGCCTTTTTTGATTGCAGTCGCACACTGTCTTGACATTTTCAGTGTTATCTACCATGACCCCAAGATCTCTCTCTTGGTTAATCATGGCGACCTCTGGTGACTGGCCCCCTACTGGGAGAGGTGGCCGAATAAAGCCTGCCCCTGCCCTCCTGACTGCTGGTATTCCAAGGAAGTCTCCCATCCAACTACATGCCAGAGCTTCCAAGATCTGACAAGATCGGACTTACCAGGGCAATCCAGATCAGAGCTAAGAGTGCATTCTGTTTTCAGTTAGCCTCACATAATAATAATAATAATAATTTTAAAAATTATTTATAACCTGCCCTCCCCGCCGAGGCGGGCTCAGGGCGGCTAACAACATTTCATAAAATTATACAGAGTTTAAAATCACATAAGCCGCCCTGAGCCACTCGTGGGAAGGGCGGGATATAAATCCCGGAATAAATAAATAAACAAACAAACAAACAAACAAACAAACAAACTTTAAAACATTTCAGTTAACCAAGTATTATACAGATTTCCAGGTGCTAATTCCATTTATAAATGATAATAGCGAAAGTCACCCAACAGCGGTCTCTCAGCCAGCAAAGGCCATCCTGAAAAGGGTGGTCTTGCAGGCCCTGCGGAACTGCTCAAGGCACCGCAGGGCTCACACTTCTTCCGGGAGCTGGTTCCATAGGTTTGGAGCTGCGATGGAGAAGGCCCGTGTACAGGTGTTTTGGAGTTTGGCCTCCTTTGGTCCGGGGATAGTCATCTGGTTCTTCCCTGCTGACCTGAGTGCTCTCTGGGGTTCGTATGGGGAAAGACGGTCCCTCAGGTAGGCAGGTCCTCAGCCATATAGGGCTTTAAAGGTAATAACCAGCACTTTGTAACGAACCCGGTAAGTAACTGGCAACCAGTGCAGTCCGCGTAGCCCCGGCTGTATGTGCTCCCACTTCGGGAGCCCCAATATCAGCCTATCCGCCGCCTTCTGCACCAACTGCAACCTCCGGGTTCGGCACAGAGGCAGCCCCATGTAGAGGGCATTACAGTAATCCAATCTTGAGGTAACCGTTGCATAGATCACTGTTGCTAGGTCCCGGCGCTCCAGGAAGGGAGCCAACTGCTTTGCCCGCTTCAGATGGAAAAACGCCAACTTAGCAGTGGCTGCTATCTGGGCCTCCATTGATAGTGAAGGCTCCAGTAGGACTCCCAAGCTCTTGACCCGGTGTGCCGCTTTCAGAGGCACACCGTCAAAAACTGGGAGAGGTTTTTCCCTCCCCGGAGCGCCACGACCCACGCAAAGGACCTCTGTCTTCGTCGGGTTCAGCTTCAGCCCACTCAGCCTAAGCCAAGTCGCCACGGCCTGCAATGCCAGGTCCAAATTCCCTGGAACGCAGTCAGGCCGGCCATCCATTAGCAGATAGAGCTGGGTGTCATCTGCATATTGGTGACACCCAAGCCCATACCTCCGGGCAATCTGGGCAAGGGGGCACATATAGATATTAAATAGCGTCGGGGAGAGAACTGCTCCCTGCGGCACCCCACAATCAAGTGTGTGCCTCTGGGACAGCTCACCCCCAATTGCCACCCTTTTTCCCCGACCCCCGAGGAAGGAGGAAAGCCATTGTAGGGCTAGCCCCCCAACCCCTATGTCGGCGAGGCGGCGGGTCAGTAGCCGATGGTCGACCGTGTCAAATGCGTCTGACAGATCTAATAACATCAGCACCGCCACGGCGCCTCGGTCCAGATGCCGCTGGAGGTCATCTACCAAGGCGACCAGCACTGTCTCCGTCCCATGACCTGGATGAAAGCCGGACTAGAAAGGGTCTAGGATGGAAGCGTCATCCAGAAAACCCTGCAACACCACTGCCCTCTCAATAATTTTACCAAGAAACGGTAAATTAGAGACCAGTCGGTAATTGCCAATTCGGCCGGGTCTGCTGTACTTTTTTTCAGGAGGGGATGGACCAAAGCCTCTTTCAAGGGTGTTGGAAAATGCCCCTCAAGGAGGGATCTATTTATGATGTCCCGTAAAGGACATCTAAGCTCCCTTTGGCAAGATTTAATCAGCCAAGAGGGGCAAGGGTCCAAATCACAAATTGTTGGGCGTGCAGAAGAGAGAATTCCGTCGACTTCCTCCAGGCTGAGCGGGCTGAAGCGATCCAGAGCGAAATCGGAAGACAGGCACGGAGCCTCAAGTTCCTGTACTGTATGCAATGTGATAGGCAGGTCCTGGCGGAGCAACGTGATTTTATCTGCAAAATATTTCGCAAAAGCCTCGCAACCTATCTCTAATTCCCTCACGTTTGGTCTGCCTTGAGGCAGTGTAGTAAGACTTCCAATTATTCTAAACAATTGAGCTGGGCGCGAATTTGCAGATGCAATCCTGGCCGCAAAGTAAGCTTTCTTCGTGGCCTTGACATAGGCAGAACAGCAATCTCACTGCTCTCACTAACTTCTCCTTTCGATTATGGTAATGTTTGTGGGTCTCCCCTGAAAAAACAGCTTGGGGACCTCATCAAGAATGGTGCAACCAGATGGGTTGCACCGGTCAGTTGCTGGAAGCACATAACACAATTCTAAAATAATTATGCTGTTGGTGAGTGTGACGGAACCGGAGTTGACCTTCAGGCCCAGTCCCGTCAACTCCCTTTTGAGTTGCCAACTCCTTGAGGGTGCTAATCTTCTTCCTGCCACTTGGGCATGCTGCCACCACCTGCTCAATTTAGGGGTTCCTGACTAGGGTTGCCAAGTCCAATTCAAGAACTATCTGGGGACTTTGGGGGTGGAGCCAGGAGACTTTGGGGGTGGAGCCAGGAGACATTGGGGGCAGGGCCAGGAACAAGGGTGTGACAAGCATAATTGAACTCCAAGAGAGTTCTGGCCATCACATTTAAAGGGACAGCAAACCTTTTTAAATGTCTTCCTTCCATAGGAAATAATGAAGGATAGGGGCACCTTCTTTTGGGGCTCATAGAATTGGACCCCCTGGTCCAATCGTTTCAAAACTTGGGGGATACTTTGGGGAGAGGAACTAGATACTATACTGAAAATTTGGTGCCTCTACCTCAAACAACAGCTCCCCCAGAGCTCCCAAAACCTCCAGATCAATTCCCCATTATACCCTATGAGAATCGATCTCCACATAGGGAATAATGAAGCGCTCAGCAGACATTTCCCTCCCCACCCCCATGCTGTTTCTGGCAACTCTGAAGCAGGGGATTGGCCTCTCTACTCACGAGCTGCTGCCAAATTCTTCACAGCAACACAGACACACCATCCCAAGAGGAAGCCTATCAGTCGGAGGCTGGGGGTGGGGCTTCCCCCCGCCAGCCAACTGACTGGGGGCGGGAAGGAGTCTGGGAAAGCGGAATAACCCTGCTGGGACCTGGGGATTGGCAAGCCTATTCCTGACTGCAAGGAACAGGACTCCCAATCCCCCTTGCCAGTTCTGAGGTCTGGCCTCAAGGTACTCTGCCAACCCAGCCCCTGGTTATCACAGAGACCAAAGTCCTTCTTTGGGAGACCCCTGGAGGACTGGCACCCTTGCCAACTGCTTGCCTTCCCCCTTCCCTGGACTCCCGTCTTACAGTAGTGTGAGCTATGGCGGTTGGGGAACCTATGTGGTACGGGGGGACTTGACAAACATAACATTTATTTACAACATACAACTATTTACAGGCATTTTTAAAAAGTGAACAGAAGCAACAAATAGCAGGAAGAAAAAATGCTTCTTCTCTTCCTATTATACTACTTGCCCTCACTAGATGACCTACAGGGCGGCACCTTACTTGGGCTGTTGCAAGCCTGACCATACCTTCTCAACCGACTGATCTCCAAGACTGAACTCAAACTCAAACTGTCAGCTTCTCCTGAAAACTTTTATCCCCGTTTTCCCGCCCCAAATCTCCAATATAAAATCCAGTTCCTGCCCACAAACTGGTTCACCTCCCTGCAGCATTCTGGGAGGCAGGCCTCCAGGATTTCCTGTCTTCCCACCCCCCAGAATTGCTGGTTCCAGACAGGGGGGGAGGAGGGGGGGAGGAAGAGACTAGGCCGAAGCCTGACCCCAGTTTGACAGATTCCTCCAGCCAACTCCCAGACAAACACAGGCCCAAAAATGGCATTTCTCCACAGTGAGCAAAATTTAAAGTTCTCCTTTCTTACCTCTAAATCCACATGCAGCCTAAGTGCAGGGAAACCCAAAGAGGTATCTCCTACCATGTATACTTCCCAATAGGTTGTAGTCAAGTAAAAGCCTTTAGTTTGGGTTCCACCGGCATTTGAGATACAGTTGTCCTCTATTGTGAGTAGGTCTTCCTTTATGCCCTGTGCTTCCTGCCACCAGCGATCCAGCAAGTCCAGAAACTTTGTCCATTCTGAGAGGCAGCTTAAATCTTTTTGTTTAGGTGAGCTTTTGATCTTCAGTGGTCTTCCAGGACTTTGAAGATAAATATATATATATTTGACAGGTATATTTAAAAAAAACAACCCTGCCTTTTTATTATCCTTTATTTTTTCTTGATAGTTAAGGGTACCTTTAATATCTGTTTTTTCAAAAAAAAAATAACACTGGCGGGGGTCAAGTAATGGGGGGAGGGGTGGAAGGAAAGTAAGATGTGGGGTAGAATGATGACTTTTTTTTTTTATCCTAAACTTTTTATAAGTTGTAGATTTAGTTCTACTACCATATGTTACTAATAAAAATTGTTTATACAAAAAAACAACAACCCTGCTGTCTCATAGTGTCTCTTGTATAATGCTGTAAATCAGGAATGTCAAACTCATTTGTTATGAAGGCTGGATCTGACATTAATGGGACTTCATGGGGCCGGGCCATGCGTGTCATAATATGTAATGCCAGGTAGTGGAGATATAAGCTTTATAAAGGAAACAGTCAAACTCAAGTAAAGGTATTTTTTTACTTAAAATACAAACATGCTTAAAACTCTTGCAATATTTTGTTTAAAAATGGAAAGGTAGGGGAGTAGTGGGATTTGAAAATGCACAAAGATCACAGCAGACATTAAAAATATAAACTAAATATATATATAAAATGCTCTGAACCGAGGAAAACATGCAATGGCTGGGCATTGCAAGCTTCTCCCCTCCCTCCAGGTCTACTCAGATCAGCAATTACTTTCCAGTGTAATATCCCCCTTTGCCTGTGGGTTCACAGGTTAAAGTACTCACTAGGCACAAATTCTAAGGTCCATTCAGCAAAGACAAGTTGGCTCAAACCATCAGCCCTTTATTTGCAAGGAGATAAATCCAGGAAGCAACAGCTTCAACTGGCCATACAAACACTGGAAAGTGAAACTATGAAATATATTTCAGCACAGACAAAGTTGAAAGCAAAACACGGAAAGGATTTTCCATTAAGGTCTCTGAGCCCAGATAGACTACTTGCAGAGACCTTAATGGAAAATCCATTCCGCATTTGCTTTGCAACTTTGCAAGTCCATAAGAGCTTGCTACTGAAGCAGGCAAAGAGGAGGCAGAAGGAGCTGGGAACTTTGGCAGCCTTGGAGGTTCAAAGGGTGAGGACTGGGGGAGCAGGGAGAAAAAAGCCATGGGCCTAATTAAAGTCCTGTGGCCCATGAGCCATAAGTTTGATACCCATGTGGGATATATCAAAATAAAACACCCTGCTGCCTCTTAGTGTCTCTTGTATAATGCTGTTAATCAGAGGTGTCATTTATTATGACGGCCAGATCTGACATAAACGAGACCTTGTCAGGCCAGGCCCTGTCGGACCGAGCCATGTGTGTGCCTATTTAAGATTAGGTAGCAGAGATATAACCTTTATAAAGGACACAGACAAACACAAATATTTTTTTAAACCGTAAAATATTCTTAAAAAATTTGCATTAATTGGTCTTAAAGGTGCTTTCTTTGTATTTCTCCCATGGATCCAAGGAACTGGGCAAAGGAAGCTCTGGCTCTCTTCCTTCCCCACGGAACCAGGAAGGGGAGGAGCCTCAGCCAATAGAAGGAAGAGAGGCTTGGCTCAGTTGCTCTGTTGTGCAATTGAGAGAACCTGGCAAACCAAGCTCTGCCTCCACCCCCTTCCTTCCCAAGGGAGGAGCCTCAGCTAATGGAGAAAATAGAGGCTTTGATCTGTAGCTCCTGTGTGATTAAGCAAGTCTTGCAAAGCAAGCTGTTATGCAGAAGGAAGCAAGAGAAAGGGAGAAGGAAGCAGATGGCAGCCAATTGCTCAGGGGCCTGATAGGAGCCCTCTGGGGGCCTGATTTGCCCCCCGTGCCGCATGTTTGACACCCCTAAATGAATGCCTTAGGTATGATGAATAGATAAATCTGTTTTATAAAGCCGTCCAACTATCTGCTGTGACTAGCAGTGGCACTGTTTGCTGACCACTGATCCATGTCCCTTCCCCTTTGCTTGATTTTGGTCGTACGCAGGCTTAGGAACCTTTTTTTAAAAAACGAACATATATTGCTGTGACATATGAGCATTTGAAAGCTTCGTCACCCAAGAAAGAGTTCACTCATTTGTAAAAATAAAAACACAAGTCCAGTGGCGCCATAATAACTAACAGTGTTAAGGTGCCACTGGATTTGTGCGTATGTGTTTTGCTATGGTTAACACAGCTGCCCCTCCATTATTCCCTTGTTTGAACAGCAGTGCATTTGCTTTCCAAAACTGGTTTTGTGGCCCTAGCAGAGACGACTTGGGACATTCTGATGGATACTTCCCTGTTCTGTGGACTTCTGACCCAGAAGCCCTTCAGTTCTGAAGACACAGTGCTTGTTACAAATCCTGCCGCTTGAAAGTCCAAGAGTATTTGATCCATTTGGTGATGTTTCTCGAGTTGCAATTACATCAGGACTGCTCCAGTTTGGCAGAAGAGTTGCAAAACAAGCAGCTCTGGTATCGGTCTCCTTTCCTCCCACACCTGGTTTGGAGCTCCAGCCAAGAAAAAGAAGAAGAAGAAGAATTGCAGATTTATATCCCGCCCTTCTCCCTGAATCAGAGACTCAGAGTGGCTTACAATCTCCTATGTCTTCTCCCCTCACAACAGACACCCTGTGAGGTGGGTAGGGCTGGAGAGGGCTCTCACAGCAGCTGCCCTTTCAAGGGCAACCTCTGCCAGAGCTATGGCTGACCCAAGGCCATTCCAGCAGGTGCAAGTGGAGGAGTGGGGAATCAAACCCGGTTCTCCCGGATAAGAGTCCGCACACTTAACCACTACACCAAACTGGGGCAGCAGATAATGAACAGGGCTTATTTGCCCATGCTTATCCCCTTTAGCAGAGGGCAGAGCCCAGAGTCCTCAGTTGGGGGGGCATGCCTAGCTAATGGTGAGGTTCCAAACCCCAATATTCTCAAACGACTGGAAATTAGAAGTGCGGTTGTTAAAACATTTGTAATGCCGAATAGTTTTGAGTCTCAGCAACAGCAGTAACATGTCTGACTGTGAGCTCTGGCATAGAATGATGTGCCAAATCCAGAAGTGGTTGCCAGAACACTGACAGCTCCAGTTCCCCCCTCCCCCCATTTGCACAGCTGTTAATTTGCTCAGGGGAAAAAAATGTGTGCAGTTTGTTTCAGGTCTGTCTTTAAGCACTTGAGCTGTAACGTGTTCTATGAGTACTAAGCATAGGTGAGGACCGGTGTTCCCCTCTAAACTGAGTTAGCATGAGCTGGCTCACAGATTTTTAACCTCCAGCCCACAGATTTTTGTCTTAGCTCAGGAAGGATGACCCCAGAGCACACTCATTGATGCAGTCAGTAGCTCACCACTTTCATGCCAGCAGCTCACAAAGTAGAATTTTTGCTCACAAGACTCTGTAGCTTAGAGGGAACATTGGTGGGGACTGAAATTAAACAGTTTGAAGTAGCATTTATGCCTGTCTTTTAGAATGCAAAAAACACAGTAAAATGTGCCCCCTCCCCTTTTAATATATTAAAAAGAAGGGCCAGTGGGGTTTGTTTTTTATATGTCGTCTTGGCCTTTTTTGTAGGAAAAGCTCAGCAAGAACTCATTTGCTTCTTAAGCCACACCCCCGATGTCAAGCCAACCAGAACTGCGTTTCTGCTCAAAACAAGCCTTGTATGTTGTTACAAGTGTTGGTCTCCCAATACTTGTAATGTTGCTTCAGTCTAGCGAGAATAAGAGGGATTGCACCATTGGTGTAACACAGATCTAGGATGAACATGTGAATATACATGAAGCTACCTGGTCATTGATGCCAGTTTGGTGTAGTGGTTAAGTGCGCAAACTCTAATGTGGGAGAACCAGGTTTGATCCCCCTACTCTCCACATGCAGCCAACTGGGTGACCTTGAGTCAGTCACAAGTTCTCACAGAACTGTTCCTCTCAAATGCAGTTTCTGTCAGAGCTCTCTCAGCTCCATCTGCCTCACAGGGTATCTGTGTTGTGGGGAAGGGAAGGGAAAGGAAAGGAAAGGAAATTGGAGGCAGCTGTGAGACTCCTTTGAGTAGTGAAGGGTGGGATACAAATCCAACTTCTTCTTCTTTGACTGGGTAAGTCACAGTTCTCTCAGAGTTCTCTCAGCTCCACCTACCACAGGGCGTCTGTTGTGGGGAGAGGAAGGGAAGGAGATTGTAAGCTGGTTTGAGACTGAGTGGGGTATAAATCCAATCTCTTCTTCCACCTAGTTCGGCATTGGCTGTTGTGACTAGCAGCAATTCTCCAAGCAACTTGGAAGCACTACATTTTCATTTGCATATGCTAATTCATTGCATTGATATGAATTTTAACGTTTCCATAGATTTGCTTTTTTGAGACTGTTCAAGAAGCCACATTTCCGACCTCAACATTGTTTGGACCTCTTTAAAACTGGAGACTGTGTGAATTAAGGTGGCTGTCTTTTCAAGTGCTGCAGGAGTCTTTGGGTAGGGAAGTTCTCTGCCTTCCCATGGTCTTGCCCACCCCCAGCTAGAGATTCCACGGACATAATCAGTAGGCAAACACACCTTTTTGGAAAGCCACAGTCGGTTGTGAGCCAAGCCTTAAGTCTCTTTACCTTGCTTTGCAGCTGTAGCCGGTGGTGGATTTTCATTTCCTTCTTCTCTGTGACTGTTTTTGCATTGATGCAGGAGATAATTGATTACCCCACAAGATCAGATAACTAAATGCTAAAGGCAAAAAAAAGGGTAACTACAACTCGCATAATTCTGAGAGAGAGGGGAAAAAAAAGTTTAAATCAGTAGGTATTCAAGACCAGTTTGGTGTAGTGGTTAAATGCATGTACTGTTATCTGGGAGAACCAGGTTTAATTCCCCACTCCTCCACTTGCACCTGCTGATGTGACCTTGAGTCAGTCACAAGTTCTCACAGAACTGTTCCCCACAAGAGCAGTTTCTGTCAGGGCTCTCTCAGCTTCATCTGCCTCACAGGGTGTCTGTGTTGTGGAGAAGGGAAGGGAAAGGAAATTGGAGGCAGTTCTGAGACTCCTTTGAGTAGTGAAGGGTGGAGTGAAAATCCAATTTCTTCTTCTCACAGACACTAAATAAGATGTTTTTTTAAAAAGTGTAGTGTTTATTTATGATTAAGGGCTGACTGACTTGTTGCTCACAAATGATTTCAATGATTGGCTGTGGAATGGAGCATGGCAATGGGAAATCTGTACAGTTCAAACCAGGACTCCTATTTGGCCATGTGACAATGCACATGAATGAAATGCTGCTGATTGCACTGTGAATATATGGAAGATAACCACCAGAATAGGTTTGAGTTGCTCATGAGCAGACTGCTCAATGAAAAAAAATCCACTAACAGCAAGAAAGCAGAACTTGACACCGATCAGTGGGTGTTCACGCATCCCTAACCCATTTAATTTCAAAGGGGCTTGCGCACAAGA
Source organism: Heteronotia binoei (assembly GCF_032191835.1). NCBI lineage: Eukaryota > Metazoa > Chordata > Lepidosauria > Squamata > Gekkonidae > Heteronotia > Heteronotia binoei. Next base: position 18,605,452 of record NC_083242.1, on the reverse strand, counting down.
ATTTTCTGGCAATTTCAGTTTACCGATGAAACCAGACTAAAAATGCGTTCAATTAAATAAATATCCTTTGCCTTTTTTTAAATGCAGCAAAACACATAAGCCGTTTGTTCCGGAACTGGAAGTAGGAGAGGGCTTCCTTAGTCTTCTCCTATTCCTGTCCTCGTTTTCCCAGCTTACTGAACAGTGCTTGCGTTGCTTTTGAAAAAAAGACTTTGGTGCTTCCATGTCGATGTAAGCGCTTTCTGGCACCGGCAGGCAGTAAAAGCGTCCTGCCATCTGCTTCCACAGCACAAAGGGAAGGCCTAGTCTCTGCAGTTTCAGGAGCTTATGCTTGTTTTGGTGAATCCTTCAAGCCTTGGGGGGCGGGGCGGTTTGTGGTCCATTAGCCCAGTCTGTGCATTTGCCATTTAGACAGACCACCCATGGACCTTGATTCTTTTTAGGCAGTCCGGTTCATGGGAGCGGTCCATGGGAATCCTTTAAAACTGCAGCAGCACAATTCAGCAGCAGGAAGTTCATAAACTGTGGAGGTTTGTGGTTTGTGAAACTCACGAACCTCCATTTTTCCAGCCCGTGCTCATCCCTAGTGGTGACTCAAAGCCAGTGGTGATCTGGGGATCACGGAGAGTCGCATTCACAATTCGTATCCACCAAGAGAGCTCATGGCTACTGTATCCCCTGGGCACCACCCCAGAATATGCACAAGCAGTAACATGTAACTACTCAAGTGCCTTTGAGCATCTGGGGTGGTCTTTCCGCACAACAGCTAGCACAATGGGCTAGCATTCAACAGGGTGAAGGCAGGTCTCACTTTGAGCAGGAGCTCACAAGAGTGGACCTCCGGAACCTCTAAACTTTATAGTGCTTTTAATTTTTTATCCCTCCCCCCCAAAAAAAAAACTTTATTCTGGGCTCCATTGTTCAACCCCCCTGTGAGAATTTTGCTGAACTCTAAGATTTGACAAACTTTTTAATATTTCCCCCCACAAAAAAAAGGAAAAATAACCAAAACGTATAAAGCAGACAGATGGAAATCTTCATCATGCCACTGTGGCCACATAGGAGAAAGTAATTTAAGAAATATGATGGGAGCAGGGGCGGCCCGATGCCCCATGGCGCCCTAGGCAGATTCACTGCCTGGCATCCCCCCAAACACCCCCGCGCCTCCCCCCTGTGACTCCGCACCTCCCTCCTCCCCTGACAGACTGTAAGCGCTTCCTGGCCCCGCTGCGTGGTCTTACCCGTGATTGAGTGATCGGCCAGGAGGGGGGGGGGCTTTAGATAGATGGAACACAGTGCCAGAGCCGGTTCTGGCATTGAAATTGACATGGGGTGGGGAAGAGTCTGAAGGGAGGGAGGAGGAGGGGGGAGGCATGGGGGCGTGGAACGACGGAGGGGGAGGCAAAGGGAAGGAAATGGAGGGGCGAGCAGCAGTGGTGGCGGGCGGGGGAGGCAGGCAAACTAGGTGCTTGCCTGGGGCACCGGGAGGGGGGGTGAGCCTAATTTGGCACTCCCACCCTCCTAGCGCCCTAGGCAACCACCTAGTTTGCCTAGTGGGTGAGCCAGCCCTGAATGGGAGTAAGCTTTTATTATGACAATTATAATTCCAAAAGCATTTTAAGGTAGATGCTGAGCTGATAAAATTTAGTACACCTTCTGGTGATGTCAGGGGTGTGTGGTAAATGTCATTATCCCAAAAAATCATTATTACAAAAAAATTATCTACTTTTGATGATTCTTTTGGTTAAGGCATTTCAGCTTGTTATAACAGAACTATTGTAACAGTTGGCATATTGCATTTTCTGTATTGATGCTGAAAACTTTGAATAAGGCATATTTTCTTGGGGGAAAAGGGGTGTGTGGTAAATGAGTTGTACTAATGCGCTTCAGCACCTCTTTTTCTACAAAATGACCCCTGGGTTGGGGGTACCATGACAATCTGGATGGAGGACTGTTTACTGCCTTATTTACTTGGAAACAAGTCTGCTGATTTCAGATGGGTTTACATCCTTGTAAGAATTGCATAAGATTCCACCCCAAAAACCACGTAGGAAAAGTGGGACTGGTATGTTTGATTCCTCCACCCAACTCTGCAGCATTAGCTGGTGTCAGTGTGGCAGTTTTCATTATAGCAAATCACGTTGTGGAGAATGTAGCAAATGCATTTGGAAATTATTCCGCTGAACTGTTTCAAATGTATTGAGTGATTTTTAAAGCACTGCTGTAGTTGAGCGTTCTGCAGTTCAAAATAAATATAACTTGGAACAAGGTTATGTTTGTAAGTGTTTTGTTAAAAAAAAAAAGTTCCCCTCCCCTATTGCCAGTAGCTGCCATAATAACCCTAACATTTAATTCCAAGATCAGCACACTACCATGAAGGCATGCTTCTGAGTGTTTTGAGAGTTCTCTGGTCACCACACCTCAAAAAAGATATTCTAGCATTGGAAAAAGTGCAGAAAAGGGCAACTAGAGTGATTCAAGGGTTGGAACACTTTCCCTGTGAAGAAAGGTTAAAACGCTTGGGGCTCTTTAGCTTGGAGAAACATCGACTGTGGGGTGACATGATAGAGGTTTACAAGATTATGCTCGGGATAGAGAAGGTAGAGAAAGAAGTACTTTTTTCCCTTTCTCACAATACAATAATTCGTAGGCAGGTCACTCAATGAAATTGCTGAGCAGTTGGGTTAGTATGGATAAAATGAAGTAATTCTTCACCCAAAGAATGATTAACACGTGGAATTCACTGCCACAGGAGATGGTGGCAGCTACAAGCATAGACAGCTTCAAGAGGTGACTGGATAAGCATATGGAGCAGGGGTCCAGCAGTGGCTATTAGCCACAGCATATTGTTGGAACTCTCTGTCTGGGGCAGTGATGCTTTGTATTCTTAGTGCTTGGGAGGGGCAACAGTGTGAGGACTTCTAGTATCCTGGCCCCACTGGTGGACCTCCTGATGGCACCTGGGGGCTTTGGCCACTGTGTAACACAGAGTGTTGGACTGGTTGAGCCATTGGCCTGATCCAACACAGCTTCTCTTACATTCTTATGGTGCTCCATACAACAGTCATAGCATATTTTCCTGTTTTGTAAAATTGATTGGGGGAGGGGGGAGCATATTATAAAATCTCAACTTGATTTTAAATCTCACCATAAACCCGGAATCGGCTTAGCTTTCAAAGCCTGTGGTTCTTAAGTGAGTTTAGCAACTAAATATGAGCGATAAGATTTTTTTAAAAAGATAATAAGAGCAATCAGATGTTGCTTGCTGCAGTTAATTGCTGAGGATTTTCCAACAATCCTCTTCAAATAGATAAATCACGGGCATTTATGAAATCTATTCCCATGAAGCAAATTCAGCTGAGCTTCTTTGTATGCAGAGCTACCTTTGCTGAGAGAAGCTCCTGTTGGAATAATTTTTAGGGCCTACCGAACTCCAAGGGGATGTTTTGCCCAGAATCATCAGCATTTATGACCTTATTGCAGTTTACAAGTTCTTTTTTGAGGTAAAAAGTGCTTGATAAGCCACCATGTTTGATAATAAAAAGAGAACTAAAGTCCTGCTGCTTCGACTGTGATGAATTTAAAACATATTAGTGTAAATCTGAGGTAACCAGAAGCCCCATTGTTGTTAGAAATATATTTGTAGTGCTGTTGACCATTATAAGTGTTTTTACCATAGGATGCAAAACGTGAAGCGCAGGACTAGTACTGCCAGGTTTCCAGCTCCAGAGTTCAAACAACTGAGAGTTGTATAGACTGCAGAATTGTGCTGGGTGAGCTTTCAGCCATCATACAGGTACAGTGAGGAAAGAGGCCATGGCTGATAGATTCCCCCTCCCCCTTTCCCAAGCAACTAATAAAATTATGTCAAACCCCAGAAGCCCTAGAACAAAGGTTGAGTCCAGTGGCACTTTTAAGCAGTACTGGCCACATGGCGCCCTAGGAACCCCCCTCCACAGCACTCCCGTGCTTCCCCCCGCAGCTCCGCGTCCTTCTGCGACTCCGCCCCTCCCTGCAGATACCTTCTGCTTACGTAATGGGCTCACTGGCCAAGACACGTTTGCTTCATGTTTGTTTATTTATTTATTTATTTCAATTTATATCCCACCCTACCCCACCGAAGCGGGCTCAGGCTGCATGTCTTCTATTGAGCAAAGGCATTCAGACTGCAGACTTGTGCAACAATAACATTCTCGAGCGGGAGATACATGGGAACTTTCCAAATTATTCCCCTCCGTTCCTTTCCCTCCCTCTCCACAATTCCTCCTGGGCACCTAACCTGTTCTCTCAGATGGTAAAGTGGGTGATACATGCTGATCACCAGTGGCTAGAATGAGATTTCTGAAGATCTGAATGAAAGACTGAACAGGCAGCAAAACAAAGGATTCCCCAATTCATCTCTTCCCCCAAAAGAGAGTGGGGAACCTCAAAGAAAGCAGAAAAAAGACTCCTGGTAATGGGACAGCAGAGTTCAGACTCTAGACCTGCCCTCTTGGCAGGGTTAACTGCTCTGGGTTAGGAAATACCTGGAGGTTGGGGGGGGGGGGGGTGGAGCCTGGGGAGGGGAGAATTTGGGGAGGGGGGGGACCTCAGCATGGTACAATTCCATAGAACCGACCCTCCAAAGCAGCCATTTTCTCCAGGGGAACTGATGTTGGTCATCCAGAGATTGATTGTAATAGTTACAACCTGAAGGTTGACAACCCTACCTCTTGGAGGGGGGGGGGGGGCATGTTATGCTTGCTTCTCTTTCAGCCTAGTTGGGTGTATTCAGCTTCCTCAAATGCTCCAAGATTCTTTAAACTGTTTTTTTTTGGGGGGGGGGCTATCAACTTTTGTAGTATAAATGTTACTTAAAATGTTACTTAGGATTGGAGGAGATGTCCCTAATTAACATTTTCCAAACAAGCTGAGAAGGCTGTTTAGCATAAAGGGCAGCCTTGGTGTATAATGTGTGAAATTGGGGTCAGAGGGTGCGTGTCTGATGTTGCCCATTTCTTCTCCCCTCCCTTCCCCAGCCGAGACTGGGCTTAGCTTCAGTTTAAACATCAGAAGAAGTGAGAGAAAAGAAAGGGATTTCCTGCTCCCCTCCTCCCTGGCAGTTTCTTCCAGGTCAACCATTTGTGTGCTTTGATTGCATTTTAAACATCGGGTAGCGGTAGCATGCATGGCTGGAAAACAAATAAGGACACAGCTGCCTAAAACTATGCACGTTGTTACTCACTTTAAAGTGTGTGTTCTGCTTCCACCAAAATTTATTTCTGTATTTGCACTTTGGGGGGGGGGGCATGTTCAGTCAATTGCCATCATTTTCAACACTTTCTGGGATAGACACAGCGATAGATGGGGTTCCATCTGTTGAACTTAAGGTTTCAGGGACCACCCCCTCATGCTTCCAGTGTAGCTTCCCATACCCCTCCCCAGCTGTTTCTAAAGGCTGAAGAGACAGAATGGACTGCAGTCATAAAAGGGGGGAGGAATGACAGCCAGTTTGGTGTAGTGGTAAAGTGTGCAGACTCTTATCTGGGAGAACCGGGTTTGATTCCCCACTCCTCCACTTGCAGCTGCTGGAATGGCCTTGGGTCAGCCAGAGCTCTCGCAGAGCTGTCTTTGAAAGGGTTGCTTCTGTCAGAGTTCTCTCAGCCCCACCTACCCCACAGGGTGTCTGTTGTGGGGGAGGAAGATAAAGGAGATTTTGACCTCTCAGAGACTCTGAGATTCAGAGTGAAGGGTGGGATATAAATCCAATATCATCATCTTCTTCTTCTCTTCCTCCTCCTCCTTCATCTTCATGCACACACCTTGCTGGTATGCTTGTGTAGGCAGACACTTCAAGTGCATTAGTGAGACAGGCTGGCCTCTTGTTTGCTCTCCCAATAAGCAAGGAAAGTCGTTATGATAGCAGATGCATTTCACAAGTCTTCACTTGTGTATAACACTTGTCCTTATAGTATTTCCTGGCTTCTCTGTTTTCATTAAATCTCCTCCCCATTTTTATGCCCTATCTGCACACTCTATGGTCCAGACTTGGTCCCACTCAGCCGTCGTCTCCCCCCATCCCCCCAGCCAAATAACACAAGGCTTTTATTTTGCAAAGAGCCCCATGGCGCAGAGTGTTAAAGCTGCAGTACTGCAGTCCTAAACTCTGCTCACGACCTGAGTTCAATCCCCAGTGGAAGCTGGGTTTTCAGGTAGCCAGCTTGAGGTTGACTCAGCCTTCCATCCTTCCGAGGTCAGTCAAATGAGGACCCAGCTTGCTGGGGGGAAAGTGTAGATGACTGGGGAAGGCAATGGCAAAACACCCTGTAAAAAGTCTGCCGTGAAAGCATTGTGAAAGCAACGTCACCCCAGAGTTGGAAACGACTGGTTTCAGTTTTCAACAATGGGAAAAGGGGAATGTTTTTAGGTAATTTTCAGGGTCCCTCCCCCTCCAAAATGCAACAATATGTTGCTACTGCTGTGTGCCCGTTCTGTCAAAATGTTAATGTTTCAGCAGCCTAGGAACAGGTTAAAAAAGAGCTTTCCAAAGTAGAACATGTAACTGCTTGAAGTTTTCGGTCTTTACTGCAGTGATCTGGTTTCCTTGGTAACCAGCAACTGCCTTCTCTGTTTCTCCCTCTCAAAAGGGAGCAGTCCTGATATTGCGGACGGTCTGTTATGGTCGCAGGTGGTTCTGGAAATCTATTAGCAAAGAAGGGGGGCCCTAGCCAATAAGGGAATATCTGTTTCCAATGGCAGAAATGAGGGAAAGATGATCAGAAACTCCTCTGCATTTCCTCAGATGATTTGATTGCAAACCTAGATAGCACGATGGGACTGTTAGTGTTTTAAAATATTTTTGTGCTTGTCCATATCAGCATTTTCTTTTCCTCTCTCAAACTCCATCAGTTTTTAGGGGGGATTTCTTGCACAGCGTTGCAGTCTTCCCTGCACAATAAAGCTACTCTTCATGTTAACAGCTTAAGAGAGCCTTCGTGTGAGGATTAATGTATTTAGTAAAATTGGGAGAGGGGGGAAGAAAAGTTAAACAGTCATTAAAACAGGCTCAGAGTAACAAATTGAAATATGTAAATTATGGTTTTATATGTTTTATTGGTTTAACTGTATTGACATGATGTTGTGAGCCGCCCTGAGTCCGCTTGCGGAGAGGGCGGGATATAAGTTGAACGTAATAAATAAATAATAAATAAATAAATAAATCAGTAATTAAAATAGCTTAAAAGTTGATCAAGTAAAGCAACAGAATGCCGTAAAGCAGTAACACCAAAAACAACAAGCATCTAGGGTTGCCAAGTCCAATTCAGGAAATATCTGGGGACTTTGGGGCAGAGCCAGGAGAACTTGGGGTTGGAGCCAGGAGTAAGGATGTGGCAAGCATAATTGAACTCCAAATAATAATAATAATAATTTTTTATTTATATCCTGCCCTCCCTGCCAAGGCAGGCTCAGGGCAGCTTACAAGACAAGACAAGGGCGTTCCGGCCCTCACTTTTAAAGGGACCGCACTCTTTTAAAGTGCCTTCCTTCCATTTGGAATAATGAAGGATAGGGGCACCTTCTTTGGGGGCTCATAGAATAAGACCCCCCAGTCCAGTCTTTTTGAAACTTTGGGGGGGGGGGGATTTGAGGAGAGTCACTGGATGCTATGCTGAAAATTTGGTGCCTCTACCTCAAAAAACAGACCCCCTACAGAGCCCCAGCTACCCACAGATCAATTTTCCATTATACCTTATGAGAATCGGTCTCCATAGGGAATAATGGAGTGCCCAGCAGACAGTTCCCTCCCCCCCTCCACTTTTTGATTACTTGAAGCATGGGGAGGGCCTCCAAACTGGGGGATCCCGTGCCCCCACCTGAGGATTGAGAAAAAAACAGCGAAAACCGAGTAGCACAAACACATATAATCTTAAAGATACAGTACCACACCAAAACCAAAATTTCCACTAAGTCAATGCATGAAAAAGTCAATAGTAGAAAATGGAATCCTCAATGTCCGTTGTTCCTTGACTTGAATCCAGGGTCCATCAATGCAGCAAGAAATATATCCACAATAAGGTACTCCACAATACTGGTTTCGGTCACACCTTTTTCAATTGTAGACTGTTATAGCAACCAATGCATCATGGTTTCCCTATCATAAAACAAGGACACAATACTAGTTAAAATCATCACAACGTATTTTACAACCATAAGTCAATAACACCATCGTGTAATAACACTCACCAATACCATTTAGTCATTTACAAGTGGGGACACCAGTTCTAAAAGTTCAAACTAACATGTTCCTCATGTTCTTAGTTCTCCGCAAGCCAATAAATGGTAATTGGTCACACCCGGGTATATCTTGCACTAAATGCCAATTCCTTACTATTATTTTCTTTATAGCATCCGCTCTATTAAAATCAAAGGCACACGATATACTGTGCCTGTTTTTCTCCTTCCTCCTATCACTTAACAAATCCCTTCTATCAGCCTGTTTAGCCCTATTGAGCTGCTTCTGAATAACCTGGTTGGGGTATCCCCTCTCCTGAAATTGTGCTGACATAACAGTTGCCTGTTCCTTAAAGTGCTCCAGGAAGGTGGAATTTCGTCGAATGCACAAAAACTGACCATATGGCAAATTGTTGCGCAAATGGTAAGGGTGATGCGAGTCAAACCTGAGATATGAATTCCTATCTGTATATGGTCTGACCGCCAACCTGTCATTTTCAGTGCGAAAAAACAAGGGTGTCAAGGTAATTACGACCATCTCTCATGGCTGTTCCAGTAAACTTAATTGATGAATGAATGGTATTCAGCCAATCAAAAAATTCCTTTGCATTGTTTAAATCACTGTATATAAGAAATATATCATCTATGAACCGGAAGTACAAAAGTATGTTTTCATGAAAGGGGTTAGTAGCTGGATTGCAAATATATTGTTCTTCTAAGCTGGCCATAAAAATATTGGCCAGGCTGGGCGCTGCTGCGCTTCCCATCGAAATACCCTTTGTCTGGAGAAAAAAATCTTCCTTAAAACTAAAATAACTATGAGAAAGAAAATTAGGCTACACCTGTTTTAACCTCACACAGCAGCCCAAGTGGCAGCATAGCTTTTTCTGTCTTCCCCATTTTATCCTTACAGCAACCATCTGAATTACAACATCCTCACAATAACCATTTGTATTAGCGCCATCTGAATAATACTATTTGTGAACTTATTTTAATTAATTTATTTAACTGTTTCATTTTTTAGAAATGATGTTTTATTGTGATTCATTACTTAGAGCCCTGAGTACTCAGGGACTGAGCAATTTATAAATATAGATAAATAAACCCTAAGCGGTAGCTTAAGTTGAGAGAGAAGCTCAAAGGCATCCGGCATGCTCCATGGCCAAGTGGGGGATTCGAATCCGGATTTCCCCTGGTACTAAAGGTACATGAGTATTACTGATTTCTCCAGCTGACATTCTTGAGTATGAAAACAATGCATGTAGAGTGAAGGGTTTTTTTCCCTTTAGGGTTAATTAGAAGAAGTAAATCCAAAGGCCATTAAAGTTATTGAAAATACTCCCCAAAACTTCAGGAGAGCTTTTAAGTTAACAGCATAACGGAGCACATTTAACCAAAGGGAAATAGCACCACTATTATAAATTGGTTCTTATTAGAACACAGGGTTTTTAATTATTATAAATGCCTTCCAAAACAGGCAAGTGAAGTTATTAGCCAAGATAGGATCTCCCTGTTACCTTAAGATTTCCCTTGCCCCAAGTAACTAAGCAAACGTGACTTTCCTATTTTTTAAAACAAAGAAAAATGACTTACGGCAAAATGTATTTGCAATTACTTGGGGTGGGTGGGGGGAAGGATTGTTAGGAGACCATTTTCTAAAATTAGAATTGTTGAGCAAACTCCAGCCAAGAATAATTTTTAACACTGGCTGGGATTAAAGAACAGAAGATGGAATTGGCATCATTTCCTTATTGCACAGAAGATGTCAAATTTAGTTTGAGAAGTGCAACAGACCTGGAAGGCATCTGTTATTTTGGGGGAAGAAAAAGTCTTAGTTAGAAATAGTCTCACAGGAGAGTGACTGGGGGAAAAAAATGCAGAAAGCTGTTGTTAGCATTTTACTTTTTAAAAAGTTGGATGTGTTGTTTTTTTTCCCAACAGAATTAAATCCTTGACTGTGATCCTGAATATCCTTACTTGAACTTAAGCTGAGTTCCTTCGTGGTGACTTATTCCCTATCAGTTAACACTCAAGATTACAAAGTTGGTTATAGTTACACCCAGTGTTCCCTCTAAGCTGAGTTAGTGTGAGCTAGCTCATAGTTTTTTTAGCTTCCAGCTCACACGTTTTTGTCTTAGCTCAGGATGGATGGCCCCAGAGCAAACTAATTTATGCAGTAGCTGCGCAGAGTGGTAAAGCAGCAGTACTGCAGTATTGTCTGAACTCTCTGTTCATGACCTGAGTTCGATTCCGGCGGAAGCTGGATTCAGGTAGCCGGCCCAAGGTTGACTCAGCCTTCCATCCTTCTGAGGTCGGTAAAATGAGTACCCAGCTTGCTGGGGGGAAAGTGTAGATGACTGGGGAAGGCAATGGCAAACCACCCCGTAAAAAGTCTGCCGTGAAAACGTTGTGAAAGCAGTGTCACCCCAGAGTCGGAAATGATTGGTGCTGGCACAGGGAACCTTTCCTTTCCCAAATCGCTCATTCACAACTTTAACGCCAGTCGCTCACAAAGTAGAATTTTTGCTCACAGGACTCCACAGCTTAGAGGGAACATTGGTTACACTTTAAGTATTTATGTGGGGCTTCTTCTGTCTGATCAGAGCAGTCCACTGACTTACTAATTAACCACCAGTGTGTTGTCCACCTACCACAAATAGGAGGGCAAAGTAAACTCCCACTTACTTCAGGTTATAATTGAGCTGGCAGCAGCTGACACAAAAGTGCTTGAGCAGTTACTGAAGATGAGCTGGTGGGACTTGGGTGTATTCATCCCTGCACCACCTTGGTGGCTTGTGTGTGCAAACAGAAATGCCTACCAAGCCTCAAGTGTGCCACAGTGCCACCACAATAGGAGTCCAGGGAGCAGTAATACGGCTTTTATCCAAGCTGCGGTCAAGTGGCACTAGAAGCCAGTAGGGTCTTATATGGGTGTCTACTACCCAGAAAAGAAGATATGATAGTTCTCATTACAGTAGAATCAAAGAGTTGGAAGGGGCCTCCAGGCAGGTCAGCTAGTCCAATTCCCTACACCATGCAGGAAATTCACAAATACCTCCCCCCCACACACCCCAGTGACTACTGCTCCATACTCAGAAGATGGCAAAAAAACCTGACCAAACTGGCCTGGAAAAAAATTGCTTCCTGACCCCAATCAGTATTTCCTTGGGTGTGCAAGAAAGGGCCACAAGAACTGATGCAACCCTTCCTTGCCCTCCTTCTCATGATCTGCCTAAGTTCACAGAATCAGCATTGCTGTCAGATGGCCATCTAGCCTCTGCTTAAAAACCTCCAAGAAAGGAGAACCCACCACCTCCCGAGGAAGCCTGTTCCACTGAGGAATCATTTTAACTGTCAGGAAGTCCTTCCTAAAGTTTAGCTGAAAACTCTTGATTTAATATCAACTCCTTAGTTCTGGTCTGGTATACCCTGTGTTGGTGCTCTATATGAGTCACATAGAGTGTAATCCACCAGTTTCTGGAAGGAATCTCGCAACCACTACAGACATGTTCTTCTGAGGCCTGTTTTGGGTGCCCCTGCTTTCTGAGATTAGGTGGGTGATGACGTGAAAAGAGGGCCTTCTTAGTCCTGGTGCCAAAGCTATGGACCTTTCTGCCCAAGCATATTCATCTGAGAGCCAGTTTGGTGTAGTGGTTAAGAGCACAGACTCTACTCTGGGAGAACCAGGTTTGATTCCTCACTCTTCCACATACAGCTGTGATGGTGTGACAAGTTCTCTCAGACCTGTTCTCTCAAGGGCAGTTCTCTCAGAGCTCTTTCAGCCCCACCTGCCTCACAGGGTGTCTGTTGTGGGGAAGGAAAGGAGATTGTAAACTGCTCTGAGACTCCAAGTGAAGGACAGGATATAAATCCAGTTGTATAAATCCAGGATATAAATCTTCCTCCTCCTCCTCCTCCAGCACCTATTGTTCTCTCAGCAATCCCTATGCCCTGCAGTATGTTTTAATTCACTGTTTTATATACTTCTATGTATTTTAATTTTAATCATTTTTTTAAATGATTTATGGCTCTTGTCATGTTTTTACAATGCTTTGCTTAACTGTTAGCTGCCCTAGAGGCCTTCCCTGTGCAGAAAGGCAGGACACAAATCATGTAAATACATTTTTAATGTCCAAAATATCTTTCTAACCTATCAAACCACTGTCTGTTTCATTATGTGTGACTCGGTAGCCAAACCCCCAAAGCCAAAAAAATTTTGCTGGGCGCATCTATGGCAGCTCATTTCATCCTAGTCTCTGTTTCCGAGGCTTGCCACAATTAGTCTTTGGGACGTGCAAACAAATTCTAGCAATTGGGCAATTATGTAATCCATTTTTGGAAAGGGTTCAAAAGCTCCTCTTGAGCTTCTTGCCATATAAGTACTTCTTGCTATGTAATCCTCTTGAAATGTCACTATCAGTTTGAGTTGCCCTTGAGGAGGACGATCTGCAGAGAGTGCTGTAATGAGGAAATTTAATTGAAGGGGTTCTAAATGAGCAAAGAGTTTCACATACATCAGTCGCTCGGAATGAGCTCAAGCGCCTAAATTGATATTTTTATGCATACACAAACACAGCCATGCCTTTATGTCTGCTTTGGAACAGCCAGCCTCTCAAGATCAATTGTGTCATGGGGAAGACATCAAAGGTTTCCTCGGCCATTAATCGATAGTTTATTAGCAAGGCTTCCAGAATATTGTGATTCTGCTGGCAATCAAGTTGCGTCTGCCCAGCTGGAGAAAGAAAATGTTGCAGGGGGCACCCTTAGCACTTCATGCTGATTATATTAAAGTGTCAGAGAGTCCTGCGACCTCTCTTGAAGATTTATTCTGCCATGGCTTTACTCTGACCCACAAAAGTTTATTAAACTTCAGAATTGTTTTGTCAGATGGACAAAGCATTGCTCTCAGTTGGCAGATATGCATGTGTGCAAACTAAAGAAGGGGCAGGGGGCAATATTATTATGTTATAAGACTTGAAGAATGAACGGTTCAGATTTCCTCTTCTAAATGAGCATGCACGTAGACTCACTCCCACTAGAGCTGAAGAAAAAGTTATACCTTCTGGATCAATTCGAACATATGCGATTGAGCTTAGTTGCCGTCTCGGTATGAATTAGAGTTTGGTTTTAAACGCTGATAGTTTTCAATTTGGTTATATGTATATTTTATTTGTTGTACCCTGCCCTGAGCCCATTTGTGAGAAGGGTGGGCTGAAAATTGAATAAATCAACGTCTACAGATGTGTCGTGTGGGAGTAACCAGTTTGAATCCCAGCTTTGCCAGGAAGCATGTTGGGTGACCTTGAGACAGTCACATTCCTCTTAGCCTTCTTCATGGAATTGTTTTTGTGAAGGAAAAAAAATTGAGGGAGGGAAGCCATTTTGTTGTCTTGAGCTCGCTGAAGGAAGGGTGGAGTGAAAATAAATAGAAAATAAACGGTGCAAAGCTTAAATAGAAAGAAGATACAGTCATGGGAGTAAAAGATCAGACGAAGGGGAATATGAGTAAAAGATCAGACAAATTGGGAAAAGAAAGTTGGGAGTGTGTGCTACTTGTCTCTCTCTCAAAGGAGGGGGGTGTTTCCACATCAGTCAGAACTTTTACCTGAAGCGTCTGTTGTGCTTCGCTATTCCTGATCCTCTACCAAAATTACAACACTGACATGCCCCAAGGCACCTTGGTGAAACAAATAGAGTCTGTAGTCCCTCTGGTACTTAAGCCCAGAGTCATTATTTTTAACATGCGGCCACTTGATTTTGAAGGCATGGAATATAAACCTTGCCAGAGTTACCCTTCTATCAGTGCCCGTCTCACATTCATAGGGACTGGCAACTTAAGAGAAAAAACTCCTTTTCGGTTTAACAGAAAGGCATTTAATTCCACCCTCAGCCTCGCAGGATTCTGGTGTCGCTCACCTGTTTTCCCCCTGAAAGCAAACCGATAACAATTCAGGTGAAACAAATATAGGTGTCACTGGCTTGACATGAATAATATCAGTGGAAGTTACGGTTGTCTGGACAGAATGCTGCGTTTGATAGGTGCGGTTGGTTTTGTTATTTTATACTAAGTGAATGTATTACAGTTTGCAGTGGTTTTGCTTGTCTATAATTGAGATCGTTCCCTGCTGCTTTGTTGTAGGGGTGCTCAAGGTTATCTGTGCCCCTCTCAACCCTTTGGGAAAACCGCTCAGCCAGAAATGCACCTGAGTTTATTGGAGCCCGTTAGTTCCCACCAGCCCCATCAAATATGCATGCCTGAACCAGGCCGGCAGCATTACTTTGAAATACCGTTATCTTCTTTTCCCTGTTTTCTGTAACCCTTATCAAGACTTGTGAAGAAAAGACAAGAGCCCTGTAGGGTCAGATGAAAAGCCCATTGTGTAAAGAAGCACTTCCTTCATCCTGGAGGTCCCTTCCAACTCTATGATTCTATCCTGGAGCTATCGCCATCCATTTCATTGAGTACCTGATGTTTTAATATTATTTTTCTCAGCCTAGCACGGTTTACAATCGCCTTCCCTTTGTCTCCCCACAACAGATACCCTGTGAGGGAGGTGGGGCCAAGAGAGCTCTGAGAGAGTTGTGATTGGCCCAAGGACACCCAGCTGGCTGCATAGCGGGAGGAGTGAGGAGTCAAACCAGGTTCTCCAGGTTAGAGTTTGTTGCTCTTAACCACTACACCAACCTGGCTCCCCACTCCTCCACATGCATCTGCTGGTGTGATCTTGGGTTAGCCACAAGTTCTCAGTAGAGCTGTTCCCTCAAGAGCAGTTTTAGGAAGAGCTCTCTCAGCCCCACCCACTTCACAGAATGTCTGTTGTGGGGCAAGGAAGGGAAAGGAGATTGTAAGGTGCTCTGAGATTCTTGAGTGAAGAGCAGGGTATAAATCCAACCTCCTCCTCCTCCTTCTTCACTGCAGTTTGGCAAAAGGCTTCTTTCTTTCATTTTAGGGCTCTTTATTGGCTGCTCTCATTCGAAAAAAAGGATTTTTCACAGTCACAAAGCCAAGAAGGATGTATTGTCTTGGGCTCCACTTCTCACAGTAGCCATTATGGCATTTAGCTTTGCCAGCTGCGGCAGCCATTTTGAGATGGTGCTTTCCGCTCTCTCTCAAAATTCCAAAGCTTGGAGACCCCTGTGAAAGGTGCTCCAACCCTTCAATCACATTGCTTGTCCTTTTCTGCACTTTCTTTTAGTTGTAGACCGAAATCTATTTATGCTTAAATTATCTTAATGCTAATTTAGGAACTCTGCTCTCAGGATTATAGACACTGGATTTGCGGCATGAATATTTATGTGTCCGTTCAAATGTGCAAGTGAGAAAATCTGGCAGTAAAAGGTGAGACTTCCTGGCAGTATAAGGTAAGAGATGGCATGGCCTTCCTGAAGTGGGAGAGAAGGGTTGAGTGGCTGTACTCAGCGAGGAGTAATTTTGCTGCACAGTTTGGCAAACGGAACATACTTGGCTTCTGTCTTTCATTTTAGCTTTTCTGGGAAAATCTGGCTCCTGTCCGTTTCTGGTACTGAAAGCATCATGCTGTTATCTCTGGGCTGCCACCAGTAAAATGTTCAAAAGCCAGAACTCAGTAACAGCATCCTTAATCCATCAGCTAGTAAGAGTTTGCAGCCTTCCAGTTCCTGTTTCTGCCATCCGTTTTTCATCGGTCTAGCGTTTGAGTTTTGTTGCCCTTCTGAGTCCATTGAATATATTCATTGTTGGAAAATTCCAGGCAATTTTAAGAGCAGCACAGGCGCTTTAAAAACTATCAACACCATTATTAATTGGCCTTTGCATATGTCATAGCATCATTAAATTGTATGCTAATTTGCTGTTCTATGTAGAGGCATCTGCCAAGATATTGGAACTATTAACCTCCATTGCAGTGTGTCTGAGGAAGTGTGTGTGCACACAAAAGCTCACACCTTGAATAAAACTTTGTTGGTCTTAAAAGTGCCACTGGACGGGAGTTGTACACATGCGCTGAAGAAAGCCGACAGCTGGCCCGTTCTCTCCTCAGCGTAATTTGCTAAAAGCTCGAATAAACTGAGATAAGTCCGTCCTCAAGGCTAATAGTAAGAGGAAATTTCTGTAGGAGTTTTTGGTGACTGAAAGAAGTCTTATCTGAGCGTTCCAAGGGTAAGAAAACAACTATTTTTTACTCTTCTAAGGAGGCAACGCCCTGAGCGAATACAAGCTCTCGTTAGGCCTAGTAAAGTGTGAAGAATGGCGAAGACAATTAGGGAGTTATCTGAGCAACTGTCTGCTTTTCGAAATATAGTAACAGCCTCACTGGGGCAGCTATTGGAAGAAATCAAAACAGTAAACGAAGCTGTTTCACGTATTGCTGAAGAACTCAGAGATACAACTCAGACGGCCAATTTAGCCAAGGAACTTGCAAGTAAAAATAAAAAATAGATCAGTTATCTAGCCAGCTGTCAATGATTTCAGACAGGAACAGGAGAGCCAACCTCATTTTTTCAGGAATTACTGAAGAGATAAATAATACGCTTCTAGAGGGAACGCTGAGAGAATGGATTGAAGAGAAAGGAGTTAAGGTTCAGCCTCAAAAAATAGAAAGAGCCCATAGACTACAGAGGAGAAGAGAGGGAGGGGCTCCAAGGGATGTTATTATTAAATTTACAAGAGAGAAGCTACAGCAAGAAGTTTATAAAACTTTGAAAAAGAAGAAGGATTTGTCCTTCAGAGGCAATAAGGTCTGGGTGAGAGAAGACTTCTGCCAAGAGACTATTAAGCAGAAAAACCTAATGAGACCTTATGGGAAAAAGCTATATGACAACAAAGTAAAATTTTCATGGGGGTACCCATCTACAATAATAATATTTAAAGATGGGAAGAGGATGATAGCTAGAAACCCCAAGGAGGCAGAAGAACTTTTGAGAAGATTGGGACTTGCCACAGACGACTTGGGTGTACACAGAGAAGAGGAAACCGTGGAGACACCTGACGATCCAGGAGAAGGAGCATCAAGCAGGCTCGATAAAAGGCGAAGGACGGCTTCTCTTGAGGATATCTCATAAAGGGAAGTATATAAGAGTTTAATGAGCTAACTATCTGGAATGATACGTAGGGGGAGAATTAGGGATGCATACACTCTGGAAGGTGGGAGACGGGATGATGTTTTCGTCCACATTTCTGTCTCAACCACAGGGTGGGGGGGGGGGGAGGGAAGGCACTTCCTAATATATACAAATAAACACCCACAGCCAGGGAGGCCAATGAGTAAAAAAAATAAAGAAAATGGATAGGACATTAAGAATACTTTCACTGAATGTAAATGGGTTAACATAAAATCTTAAGCTATACAGGTTAGTTAAATTAGCTCGAGAACAAAAGATAGATTTGATGTGTCTACAAGAGACACATAAAAAAAAGATAGAACACCGTTAATAAAAGATCCGTATTGGTAGGTCTTAATAGAAGCTGGAGGGACGTCCAAGGCCGGGGGATGGCAACCTTGATCCATAAGAACTTAACAGTAGAGGATACTAAAACATTAACGGATAAGGAAGGTAGATACCTATTAGTCAAGTTTAAAATGGTGCTGGGGGTTCCGCGGCAGGCAGATGGACTGCTGACGGACCTGTGGAGCGAGTCGGGTGAGACGGGCCTGCTGGAGGTGGCAGAGGCGGCGGCCTTGATTGAGCTGCAACCGGGCGGAGCCAGGCGCCGGGTAGAGTGACCAGCGAGTGAGACCTGCGAGTGCTGAGGCGCCACCCTAGGCTGCATTCCAGCTTGTGCGGAGCCGAGTAGCGAGTGGAGCGGCTGGTGAGCAGAATACAATACAAGCGGCGACTGAGGAAAGGAGTGGCCGAAGACCTTGAGGTGTTGGTAGTACCATAAGCTGGCAGAAGGGAGCTGGTGGGAACTACCTGGGGCTACTGGACACTGGACATTGAACACCGCACAGCCAGGCAGAGTAAGGGTCTCAGACTGACCAACCCTGTGTGACTGGGAGTCACGAGAGAGTTCACCCCCCCTTGGGACTGCCAGGTTGCACCGTAGGTATTGTTAGAGACCCCTGGACCCTGATATGTATCATCTTATGCTTGGATGTGGGACTGCTGCTCCACATACTACAACCGCCGCGTTTTTGAAGCATCCGGGCTCTGCACTGTACATACTTTGTATCTTTACCCAACCAGCACTTTACTTACCCAGCACTTACCCCGAACTATGCTCAAACCAGAAGACCTTGCATGGACTAGCACATTAGCACTTTCCTTGTAACCTCCTATATCCATTTTTAGGCTCTGCTAAATTTAGTGTAAATTTTAATCAATTAACTCGTTGGATTAGCTGTTTGTATTAATTGGATCTGATTTGTGGTAAATTAATTGGGAGTATTATTGGGGGGGATTATATTCAATTTTACCATTAGATTAGATTATATATATTTTACCAATTGATATAAGGAAATTATGGGGTGGGCTTAATTGGGTTGATTGAGAACGGGGATCGATGGGGCAGAGTGAATTAGGGGGCTAATTAAGGATAGTGTTTTAGATACTAGTGGTGGCAGCTACAACATCTATCACCACCAGCGGGAGATGACTGGTCTAGGGATTCCAGTGCTCCTGGGGAGGGGGAGGTATGGTGGTGGGAACAGACAACAATATAAGGGAAGGGAGCGGAAACCTGTTAGTGCTCGGCCTCCTTCCAGTCTGTGTCCCATCCCGAGGGTGACAAGTAGTAGGGTCAGGTCAGACCCGCCTCCGTCATTGGTGTTATGCAATGCCAGGTCCATTAATAATAAGACCTCTAGTCTAGAGAGGAGCTGCAATTGTGAGGGATCCCCAGGTCTCACCTGGAGACTGGCATCCCTAATTCTGGCACCTAGAGAGAGAGAGAGAATGCATGAAACCATGGGAGCCAAAGACTGCCAATTTTTCTTCCCTATAGTGTAAGCCAAAATGCCCTCAAAACGAGGTTGGGGAATTAGTCAGGTGGGCACTAGGGGTGTGCATTCGGCTCGGCCCAACCGTATTTAAAGCCAAATCAGCACTGATTCGGCTGTATATGGAATCGGCTGCAGCCGATTCCCATTGGGGACCATTATACGGTAGCCGAATACGGCTCACCGTATACTTCCGAATAGATATTCGGAAGTATACGGATGTCAATGCAAAAGGCGGGAAAGTGGCTTCTGCAGCCTCAGGGGAGCTGCTTGCCTACTTTCCCGCCTTTGGTAGCCTTTTCCCGCCTCTCCCATAGCCTCCCTGGGATCAGGGAGGGGGGGAGGGGGAAGAGGAGCCCCAGCAGCCAATCCAAAGCATGCATTTGCAAAATGCATTGCAAATGCATGCTTTGCAGGGCTGTTGTGTAGCTGATGGCCCAGCCATCAGCAACATTGTTGTTATTTTGATCTTTTGCTTACTTGGGTATCCAAGTAAGCACTGTTGTCTGGCCAATCAGAGAGCAGTGCTATTTTTTGAAACTGCTCTCTGTAGGGCCAGAGAACCTTTTAAAGGAGTCTTCCTGGCTGGACTCCTCCATTGCTGCTGTGTTGGTGTATGTTGGTTGGTGTGAGAGATTGTGCTGCTGCTGGCTGGCCCTTGGCTTCAGCTGCTGCCTGCTGCTCTCTCACTCAGCCTTACCAGACTTCCCAGGACTAGAGAAGACAAGGTAAGACAGTCTTGGGGTTCTTGTTTTTATTTATTGTTGGTAAAAGGACTTTTTAAGACTCAGAGTCCCTTTATTTATCCAGATTTGGGTGGTGGTGGGGTAGCTTATTTGGGGTTAGGGGTTTCTGCTTGGGGAGGGGGCCTGGGGTGGGGGTGGGGGTTTGCCAATTTGCCCATATCTTAATTTAGTGAGAGGACTTTTATAATTAATAATAGTAATAAAATTTTATTTATATCCCGCCCTCCCCCGCCAAAGTAGGCTCAGGGTGGCTAAAAGTGCAGTGTCCTTTTACTTCTCCTGATTTGGGTGGCTTGGATTTCTTGGGGTTAGGGTGAAGGGTTTTTTTGGGGGGGAGGGGTTGGCAAAGTTCCTGTATTGTTAAAAGTTATTTTTTTTACTGTTTTAACAGTATTCAGTGTTTGATTTGTTGCTGCTGTGTTGTGCTGCTGCTGTTACTCTTCTCTTCTGGTTCTTGGGGAGGGGGTGCTGTTTGGCCTAATTTCCATTGTTTAAAAGGCCACTTTTGCCCCCCTTTTCCTGGTTCTGGTTTTAGGGGGGGGTGTTGTTGACTTATTTGGCCTGAGTTTTCTTGTTGGTGAAAAGGCCACTTTTTCAACACTTGGCCTTTTGTGATTCTGCTGGTTTTGTTTTGGTTTTTTTAAATTACCTCTGGTTGGTGTGGGGGTTGGCAAGGGTGTGTGTGGGCTGGGTCACGTCTTGTTTTTATAGAGTAGATTGTGTGTTCTGTGGCAGGGAAGCTGGCACCTGGGTGAGAGACCCAGCACCAGCAGGCTTGTTGTGGTTGGCCAGCTCTCCCCGTGTTGTTTGGGGCAGGGCTAGAGAGCTGGCATCTGTAGATTGTGTGTTCTGTGGCAGGGAAGCTGGCGCCTGGGTGAGAGACCCAGAACCAGCAGACTTGTTGTGGTTGGCCAGCTCTCCCCGTGTTGTTTGGGGCAGGGCTGGAGAGCTGGAATCTGGGTTTGCTGCAGCCAGGTCTGCAGAGCAGACCTTGAGCCGATTGTGTTTTCTGTGGCAGTGATGTTGGCAACTGAGTTTATATTGGTTCCAGGCCTGCAGGGTTCATAGAGTAGATAGAGGGATGTAGTGCATTTGGGTCCTATAGAGATTCTCTGGTGTGAAGTTAGGTTTGGCTTTGGGTGCCCCAGGAACTGGACCCCCTGGTCCAATTTTTTTTTGCCTTGTGGGTTTTGTGTGGGACAGTGCCCTGAAGCTGCACAGCCGTTTGGGGGGCTCTCCTCAAAACCCCCTGCTCCCCAGAGCCACTTTTCCCACGACAGTTACAGTGAGGAAGTGGCTAATTGGGCTTTCCCCATCATTGTTGGCAATGGGCCTTTTGGGGAGGCCAAAGACAGGGGCCCCCTGGCCCAATCTTTTTGGGACTTGGGGGTTTTGTAGGGGAGAGTCCCCTGTGGGTTCCCTGCAGTTTTTGGGGCTCTCTCTCAAACCCCC
This sequence comes from Heteronotia binoei, assembly GCF_032191835.1. Lineage (NCBI taxonomy): Eukaryota > Metazoa > Chordata > Lepidosauria > Squamata > Gekkonidae > Heteronotia > Heteronotia binoei. The sequence goes on along the minus strand of NC_083242.1, from coordinate 18,584,127 downwards.
TGCCCCCCAGTAGCCTCTAATTATGCCCTATGTTGCCATTGATTTCAATGGCCCATAGGGTATAATGATGGAATAGGGGCACCCTCTTTGGGTGTTCCTGGAATGGGATCCCCTGGCCCAATCTTTTTGGGACTTTGGGGGGTTGGAGGAGAGAGTCCCCTGCAGGTCCCCTGCAAATTTGGGGGCACTCCCTCAAACCCCCTCCCCTCCAGGCGGCTTCAAATATACCCTATTTGCCATTGATTTCAATGGCCCATAGGGTATAATAGGGCCGTATATTCGGAAATAGCCGCGCATCTACCGTATGTGCGGCTATTCCGAGTGCGGTATTCAGCAGTATACGGGGATTCCAAATTTTTTCTCCCCGTATACTTCCGAATCCGTGTAATTCCGAATTTTTTTTTTTTTTTGCACATCCCTAGTGGGCAGCTGGCTCACTAGGGATCGTTTTCCCAATGTATGCAAGATTAACCAACCAGAGAGTGACGCTTAAATAATGGGACTCTAATTTAGTAAAACCAATTATAATTTATTAAGAAAAATATAGTCTTCCATACAAGATAAAACTACACATACAATCACACATACAGTCCTAGGAAATATATATAGATGGATAGGGGAACATAAAGGGTAGACAAACAGGGTAATATTTACCTATCGTAGTCTTCGAGGAATGCTCCAATTGGCAACGAGTGAGGGAGTGGGTAAGGGACCCGAAACTGATCAGGAATCGGGGATGGATCTATGTAGCGGAATGTGGGTTACTGATAGAAGCACACCTGTGGGTAGCTAGTCCACAGGTTATAAGGACTCTCTTGAGCCCTCAGGGGATGGGAGGTATGAGGGAGGAGAGAGGGGAGGCCCTGCAGTGACCATAAGGGTTGGACTACTGTAGTAGCCAATAGAAAGTTCCTTGGTGGCACCTAATTGGGTACCTGCTCTTGACCAATGAACTTGCCTGGATCCTGTGTACCTGAGAGTACTTTCAGATTGAAACAGGCCCTGGGGCGGCTCCAAAGTGACAGTTGGGAAGAAGAATAGAAGTGAGTACTGGGTGGGGGACACTTAAGATTAGATGGGCTTATCTAAAAAGGTCACAATAGAGAATCAAATGTTGGCCTAGGTAACACCTGGATTTAGACAAAAGACTTGGCTCTGGCAGGAGATGGTCTTCCTCTTCTATCTTCTTCTGGGTATGAGTCTTTGTCCAGGGTTCCGCTGGACAAAGGAAGCGACCGTTGGGTTGATGGTCCATTCATTGGGCAGATGGGTTGCTTGCAGGCCAAAGGTGACTTCTGGTGTGTACATGAGCCTTCTATTACGATGAAATGAAGTCAAGCTTGGCAGGAAGATGGCTACGTGTGGTGTTAGCTTTACACGGTGGATTCCATGTTCAGCGCTTCGTAACCGTTCGCCTGGATAGCTCCTTGGCGGTGCAGTCTCTTCTGCTCCATGGCTGGCATACGTGATGATGGGAAGACGTCCGTTGTGTTAGCAGGCACTCTGTACCGGTTTAGAGTGCCTGAATAACTTGTGGCTGCTTGTACACATAAGTCCCTTATGTTCCTGGATTGGTTTGCCCACACTCTCTGGCCAGATGTGTGCGAACTCACTTCTCCAGGTGCCCTGGCAACCATAGTGGTGACTACGATGTTCAGAAAGGGGGCTTTTCCTCATAATAGAGGCACTTATTTTTTTAGAATTTGTTTGATCACCAGAAATTCAGTAAACACGCCCTTGGATCTCTCCAGTGTAGTCAGTTGTAACGGCAGCTTATGAGGTTTTTGGGTCTCAACCTGGATGAACCTCCTCTCCCCTGGTAGCCTTACAGGCAGGGCTTTTTTGTAGCAGGAACTCTTTTGCATATTAGGCCACACACCCCTGATGTACAGGGCCTACTGTAAGCTCCAGGAGGATTGGCTACATCAGAGGTGTGTGCTCTAATATGCAAAGGAGTTCCAGCCATAAAAGAAGCCCTGCTCACAGGTATGCCACTGATCCACCAGGCTATCAATTATCCTCCAACCCCCCCCCCCCTTTTTTTTTCTATGCAGGACTAATTGCATCTGCCTGTTCAGGTAGATGGGAGGAGGAGGTGAGCAGCAGATCCAGACTATGCTATGGCTGCAGGGGCTGTTAAAAGGCAAAGAAGGTCCTGGGAAAGTTGCCCTGTTGCTCAACAGGTAGAGATGAACAGAGCCACCCTTGTTAATCTCTTTTGCAGGAGTCCCAGTTTCCATTTCTCAAGGTTGCCGGAGGAACCCCCAGGAATTAAGATTTGCACTTGGCAAGGAGGGCTGTTATGCCTTGACAGTTTCTTTTAATGAAGATGGAATCATATTCCTCTCTCCCTCCTGCAGTTTTTCTGGGCACGCTGTTAGTTCAACAGGTGAGAGAGTTCAGAGCTCTCTCGGATGAAAAGTGCTGCCGAGGGCTGTGCCGCTCCGCGTTGTGTGAGGTTGCTCCTTCAAAGCAGCTGGAAATACTTTCATTGGCACAGTTGTGGCTCAGGAACTCTTACCTTTGTGGTTTTTCTGCCCTTCTGCTGGGCTGAAGTGGATAAACTTTATTGGTTTGGTCTTGTGGTTTTAGCATGACCTGTGAGAACTCGATTTGCTAAGTCCAGGAAAAAGAAAGAAAACATCAAAGGACACTTTTTTGGTACCCAAACCAGACAACCTCTTCAAGCTCAGCCAAAGGTTTTCCACTCGCCTTTGTTGTTCTGCGGTCTCTTCCCACCCCAGATTCTCAGGTCTTTCACAATCTGTTTTGAAAACTCTCTTCATTTGCAGATTTCAGTACAGCCTTCTGTAAGGACACAAGAAGACCCTTCCTGGATCAGACCATCTAGTCCAGGGGTGACCAAACTGCAGCTCAGGAGCCACATGTGGCTATTTCACACATATTGTGTGGCTCTCGAAGCCCGCACTGCCCCGTCAGCTGGCTTGGAGAAGGCATTTCTCTCTTTAAATCATTTCACCAAGCCAAGTCAGCTGGTGGCTTAGAGAATGCATTCAAAGTTAAAAGTTGCTTTCTTTCCACCTCTGCTCCCTCCCATCTATTTGCCTGCATTGGAGAATATGGTTCTTTAAATCCTTCCTTGGAGAATTTGTCTCTTTAAATGCTTCTCCAAGCTAAGCCAGCCCCCCCCCCCCCCTAATTATTTCTTTCCACCTCTCTCTCTCATTTGTATCCAATTGAGGGAGCTAGGGGATACTTGTTTGGTGTAGTGGTTAAGGGCGCAGACTCTTATCTGGGAGAACCGGGTTTGATTACCCACTCCTCCACTTGCAGCTGCTGGAATGGCCTTGGGTCAGCCAGAGCTCTGGCAGAGGTTGTCCTTGAAAGGGCAGCTGCTGTGAGAGCTCTCTCAGCCCCACCCACCTCACAGGGTGTCTGTTATGGGGGAGGGAGATAAAGGAGATTGTGAGCCATTCTGAGACTATGAGATTCAGAGTATAGGGCAGTATATAAATCCAATTTCTTCTTCGTCGTCGTCATCATCATCATCTTCTTCCTCCTCCTCCTCCTGAAACCGGGACTGCATTTTTAAAAAAATAAATAGCAGGTCTAGATGACAGGAGGCTCTCTGGGAAAATCAGAGTAGTTAAAATATCTTTTCCAGTCTGTCTTACGTTCACAATGCAAAATTTAAGTTACACAGACACTTGGTCATTAAGGAATGATAATTATTTGAGGTAAAACAGGTGGTTTTGACTTATAGATGTAACCAGAATAAATATTATGCTGCCGGATAAATAGCACCACTGTATTGTTTTAACTTTTTATAATCATTTATATTTGTACTTGTACTGTTATTGATTTTATCTGTTATTATGATATCATGATTCCGTGTCATGTCCTGTAAGCCGCCCTGAGCCTGCCTTGGCGGGGAGGGCGGGGTATAAATAAAAATTTACTTACTTACTTACAGATATGCTGTCAAGTCCTTGCTTGCTGATTGATCCATTCCTGAACTGATGTAGTAACGTAGGATGGTGCTGTAGGTTTAATTAGGTTTGCTGTTTTTTGTGCTAAGGGGTTGCACAGAGGTATGCATTGTCAAAGATCCAGAAAGGAAGTTTCCCTTTTAAAATGTCCAACAGAGTGTGTGTATGTGTGTGTGTGTTTTGTGCTATCTCGATTCCTGGGCTGTATCTCAGGAACAGATATTCTGTTTGCACCAAATCACTTCTGGGGAAAACATATTCTCTTCAAAGGTGAACAGCCTTTCTGTGCAGGGTGTGAAACAGCATTATATGTAGTAGAGTATCAGATCTGCCTGCTGGGGGAGGGGGGGGGACTCCAGCCTTTGGCATGAAATAGAGCCCCTATCACTGGCAGGTCTCCTGCAACCTTTGCAACCCTGCTGGTTGACACATCGCATTCTCCTAAACCAAGACTCTTTGTACAACCCACAAAAAGCAAGTGGTATATCTTCTTTTCTGGGATGTGTCACTTCTGGGTTGCAAGTGAGTAGGCTACATGTTTAACTGTTCCTCAGAGATCTGTGTAGTGGTTAAGAGCAGTGGACTGCAATCCAGAGAACCAAGTTTGATTCCCCACTCCTCCACATCCAGCCAGCTGGGTGACCTCAGGCCAGCCTCAGTTCTCTCAGAACTCTCTAAGCTCCACCTACCTCACAGGGTGTCTGTTGTGAGGAGAGGAAGGGGAAGGCGATTGTAAGCTGCTCTGAGACTCCTTAAGGTAGTGAAAGGCAGGATATGAAAACCAGCTCTTCTTCTTCTTGGGCCAGTCGCAGTTCTGTCAGATTGTAAGTCACAGGTGACTATCTCACAAGGTGCCTGTGGTGGGGAGAGGAAGGGAGTGTGATTGTAAACCGCTTTGAAACTCCTTGAGTAGAAGGGTATAAATCAAATTTTCCTCCTCCTCCTCCAATAGATTAAAAAAGAGCTCAATTCTGCTTGGGAGGGCACTGTAGAAGTATGATGGTGAAAAGTGCTGTCAAGTTATAGCTGACTTGCAGTGACCCTGTAGAGTTTTCAGGGCACGAGACAAACAGAAGTACTTTGCCATTTCCTGCCTCTGCAGAGTGAACCTGGACTTCCTTGGTGGCCTCCCAAAGTACTGGTGGACCTCTAGATGGCACTTGGTTGGTTTTTTGGCCACTGTGTGACACTGAGTGTTGGACTTGGTGGGTCATTGACTCGATCCAACATGGTTTCTCTTACATTCTCTTATGTAAGTACTAACCAGGACTTACCCTGCTTAGATCCCAAAAACTGACGCGATCAGGCTAACCTGGCCCATCCAGGTTAAGGCACAAAAGAACTAGTGTGTCAGGGTTTGATCAGCCATCCATCTGTCCAGCCGTGTCAGTTTTTCTGTATGCAGGGCAGTTCTTAATATGAGGTCATAGTAAAACAAAACAAAGTCATAGTCAAACATTTGATACCCTCCCCACCACTCTTTCCATCTGATATAGTACAGCCCAGTCCGGGGGGGGGGGGATCACCATGTGGTTCAGCTGCTGATATAAACGTACACCCTCTAACACCAATCAGAATTTTTTTGAAGCTGTTTAACATATTGCTTGGTACTTACCAACATATTGCATGATGCTTACTACCTTGTGCACCAGCTTTTTAAAAAACCCTCTTTAACTAGATCAGCTTTTAGACACATAAAAAACATCCTTTCTCTTTGCGTTTAATTCTGCAATATACGCAAATCTCTATGAAATGCAATTTCTAGATGGGATGTAGGCAGAGGTAGAATTCTAACAGGAGCTCCTTTGCATATTAGGCCACACACCCCTGACATAAGCCAATCCTCCAAGAGCTTCCAAGGCTTCTTTGTAAGCTCCTGGAGAATTGGCTACATCAGGGGTGTGTGGCCTAATATGCAAAGGAGCTCCTGCTAGAATTCCACCCCTGGACGTAGGGAAAACTAGCAGGCTGTACAAGAGTTTGGCTTGCATGTGTTGTCCTGTTGCCAGGATGGTTGGGCCATTCTAGCAGCTTGAGAGTCAGTCGGCCAACACAAACGCTGAG